>NC_133417.1:15690000-16915000 GCF_049350105.2 Macaca mulatta | reverse complement strand
GAATGAGAGGCAAAGAGAGGCAACATTCCAGGGAAAGACAGCAGTGGAGACAGAGACTCAGACGTGAATGAGAGCAAGGTCCAGCCTCGGAACAGAAGGTAGTTTCGTGCAGCTGGAGAGTGAAGTGTAAAGGACACTTGACACAGCTGGGGGCATTCAGGAAGGTTTCCTGGGAGTGGTGCTCTATGAAATGAGACAATCCAAAGAGCCAATAGGAGCTAGCCAGGGGGAGCAGGGGAAGGATATTATAGACACTGAAGGGAATTGTATTAGTTAATAATGCTGTAAAAGAAATCACTCCAAAACTTAGTGGCTTAAAGTGACAATAATCATTTATTATCTCTTTTAGCTTCTGTGGATCAGGATTTGGGGAGCAACCCGGATGGCGGTTCTGGCTAGGGGTGTCTCAGAAGCTACATTCACCTGTTGACTAGGCTTCCTGGGGCTGGGAGATGTGCTCACTCACAGGCCTGGCACACAGGTGCTGGCTTTTGGCAGGAGGCCTCCGTTCCTCAGCCCGTCAGCCTCCCCACAGGGCTGCGCTCAATGTCCTCACTGACAGGCAACCAGCTTCTGCTGGAGTGAGCGAGGCAAGAGACCAAGGAGAAAGCTGAAACGGCTTTTGTGACCCAGCCTCATAAGTCACAATTATGATTCCATTTGTCAGCTAGGTCAGCCCTGTTGCAATGTGAGAAGGGACCAGGGCCAGAACTAAGTGAGGCACTTGCCTGGGTGCAAAATTTAAAGGGGTGCCAAAAACCTCCATGGTGAAAACAAGTAATATTTTGAAAACTAAAAATGAATGTGAAAACATCCATGGTGACAAAATACCAATCTTTTAAATAAAGACAGGACCCAGCACAGCTGGGAATTGGGTGGGGTGAGTGAGGTGGGACAGGCAGGTATGAGGCTGGCTGGACCCTACACATGTGCATGCATTCCAGGAGGCAGGGGTCACTGCAGGCCATCCTGGAGACTGGCTGGCACAGGGACCAAGCTCTGGGAGGCACAGTCCTAGTTCAGAGCCTGTGAGTCTCCCACACAGGTGGCCCAGGGGCAAGGAGGTGAGTGGTAGGGAAACCTGCTTCTCCATTGTGAGTCATGAATTGGAGAGGAAGAAATCCACGCATACCACAAACATAAGTGGCAGCCTAATTTCCAGGGAATTGGGGTTGGACATTGTATTCGTTTCTCAGGGCTACTGTAACAAATTATCACCAACTAAGTGAATTAAAACAACACAAATGTATTCTCTCATAGACTCTGTGGGGTGGAAGTCTGCAATCAAGGTGTCAGCAAGGTTAATAATGCTGTAAAACAGCAATAATCATCATATTATCATTATTTGATTATCTTATTATATGATTACTATAATAATATTATTATATCACTGTTATTATACTTCTGGGGCTTATGAAGATGAATATGTTCCATGCCTCTCTCCTGGCTTCTGATGGCTGCAGGCAATCCCTGGGGTCCTTGGCTTGCAGACTCACCATTCCAACCTCTGACTCTGTTGTCACAGAGTGTTTGCCTCATGTGTTTGTGTCCAAATTTCTCTCATCTTATAAGGACACCAATCATTGGATTAGAACCCACCCATATCCAATGTGAACTCATATTAATTTGGTTACTTTTGCAAAGACCCTACATATCTTTGGGAGACACAGCTTAACCCACCACAGTAGTATAAGGTTATTCAAATGGTGGATTCGCTACATCATTGGAATTGGAAGGAAGACAAATATTTAAAAATTCACATTTCATGCATCTGCTTTTTAAAGCATTAACAGGAAGCATAAAGTGCTTTTGAATGAAAGTGAAAAAGCAATAAAATATCTACTTCCACTCTGTTATGAGCTGCCTGGGGACAGTGACAGAGAATGCATGGATGAGGTGAAGGGGGATTCAGTCACCCAGAGACTGAGGCAGACAGGCAAATCTCAGAGACACATCAAGCAAGAGGGGAAAGAGCAGCAAGGACCCTGAGGATGGGGTAGCCCTGAGGCCTCTAGGAGTCTGTCACTGGAGACTTTCAAAGCCCCGTTTGTGTATTTGCAACAACAGGCATGCAGGAAGTGCTCTCCTTGGGATGGATGACATGGCAGGAATGGGACTGGCCTGATGGTTGGGGAGGCTCCTGGTCTGCACACTGTTGCTCAGAATTTATCAAGCACACTTTGATTGTCATCAAGAACATGTCAATGCTGTGGTGAGTTGGAAGGGCTTGAAATGAATTTCAAGTTCAGGGATGGCAAATAGGTTTTCTCTCTGACACCCTGCCTCCACTGCTAGCTGTCCTGAAGCACTGTGGGGAGAAGACTCCAGGCTCAGAGAGCTGTAATTGATTAGCTATGTCTGCCTCAGGTGCAGGAAGGAGAGTGGCCCCTTTGCATCTGCTCTTCTAGATCAAGCACGGACATTGTCTTTTGAGGGTGAGAAAACTGAAACCAAGTAGGAGAAAACAACATGCCTGAGATCTTGCTAGTTCACCACAGAGCACAGATATGACCAGTTTCCCAATGCTCACTCTAGCCTGGACTGTCTTCTGCCATTCTCCATGGCAGCGAGGGGCACCCACATCCATCCTGCGGCACGGAGTCGCCCTCAGCACCTTCTCTCCCACTCCCACACACTCAATGGCCAATACCTGTTCACTGCCCACTTAATTTGCTTCTCTCCAGCCATCCACTTCTCTCCATTTTGCCACCCCCTCCTAGTCCAGGGTTCTGACAGGGATCAATGCTGTCCGTCAGAGGACTTCCAATAATGTCTGGAGACATTTTCAGTTGTCACAATTTGGGGTGGGGATTATACTGGTATCTAGTGGGTAGGGGCCAAGGATGCTGTTAAACATCTTGCAATGCGCAGGGCAGCCCCTCGCAACAAAGAAGTGTCCAGCACCCCATGTCAGCAGTGCCGAGACTAAGAAATCTGCCCTAGTCCAAGCCACCATTGTCTCTTGCCTAGACAAGCTCAAAGGCCTCCCCACCAGCCTTCTTGCTCCATCTTGCCTCCACCATCCATTCTCTACCCAGAAGCTGGAATAATCTTGAAACATAAATCCTAATACTATACTTGCACAGAGACCCTTGCTCCACACACACCACAGCTCAGTGGACCCTGAGCACTCTGGCCCCCCACCTCTCTGTATCCCCTCCTCTCACTTGCCCCACTGCTGTGTTCTCTCCCACTGGCCTGCTTTCAGGGCCCGGAGGCACCACGCTTCTTCCTCCCTCAGGGCCTTTGCAAAGGTCGCTCGCTGTGTTGGACACACCTACCCTCAACCCCAATCTCTTTGCCTCATTGACTCTTGCTCTCCCTGCTGATCTCATCACTTCCTTAGGGAAGCCTTTCTTCCCCTCCTGGCTGGCGTAGGTCCCTCTATGCCCTCTTCATGTTATGCATTATTATCTGTCGCAATACATGTATTTGTGAGATTACTTGATGAATATCTTCCAGCTTCCATGGCATTGTAAGTCCTAGGAAGGCAGGAGCAGTATCTGCTTTAATCAATCTGTTTTCAGTGTGTAATACTGTACCTGGGGCCGGATGCAGTGGCTCACACCTGTAATCCCAGCACTTGGGGAGGCTGAGGCGAGTGGATCACTTGAGGTCGGGAGTTTGAGACCAGCCTGGCCAACATGGTGAATCCCGTCTCTACAAAAATTAGCTGGGCGTGGTGGCAGGTGCCTGGAATCCCAGTTGCTCAGCAGGCTGAAGCAGGAAAATCACTTGAATCTGGGAGGTGAAGGTTGCAGTGAGCCAAGATTATGCAGCTGCACTCCTGCACTCCAACCTGGGCAACAGAAAAAGACTCCATCTCAAAAAAAAAAATTTTTTTCCTGGAACCTAGTAAGTTCTCAATAAATATTTGTTGAATGAATGAATGAGTGAATGAATGAATGAACAACCTCAGGTCTCCAGACGCTTTGACCTTCTATTCACTCTATTACAACCAGGGTCTCTTCTATCCCTCTTCTTTTTTATTTCTCTGCTTTTCACGCTTTTCCTTCTACCCATTCTTTCTCCATTAACTGTCAACACACAGCAAATGGCTGCATGTAAGTGTTTATTGTGCTGATTAAATGTCGTTCTTTGTTCTGAGAAACAAATTCAGTTGATTTTCTTATTTGCATATCCTTCTACTAATGTTGCCAGAAATGAAAAATAGTCAAATATAATGAGCTGTCAATGCTGGATGGACGCCTGGCTCTGCCTGAAGGCAGGCACTGAACCAGGTGGCCTTGGCCTGGGAGTCAAAGTCAGTGGCCAATTGTTATCCAGCCCCAGCCCCAGGGGGGATGCAGGTCCTGGCTCCACAGCAGTAGAAGCTGGTCATTTCCTGGCTCAGCTCAGGGTTGGCACCTTGTCTCAAACTCCTAGCCTCATGCAATCCCTCTATCTCAGCTTCCCAAAGTGCTGGGATTACAGATGTGAGCCACTGTGCCTGGCCTGGGCTGGAACCTTCTCAAGCTACAGGTCTTAGTCAAATGTCATTTCCTCAGCGAGACCCTCCCAGACCACCCATCTAAAGCTGTCCAAAGACCAAAAGCCCAACTCAGGAAACAGAGTGCAGAGTTGAGAAGAGGTAGGACCCTTGACATTCCACAATTCTACGTTCATCGTTGTAGAATTCTCCATCTCTGCGCTTCTTGCTACATGAGGTCATTAAATGTCTCGTGGCTTAAGCCACTCTTAATCAGATGTCTTGTTATTTGCAGTTGAAAGTACTCTAACTGATGCATTTTTTTTCAACCACATGTATTAGTCTGCTAGGGTTGTCAAAACAAAGTACCACAGACTGGGAGCTTAAACAGCAGAAATGTATCGTTGTACAGTTCTGGAGGCTGGAAGTCCTAGATCAGGTATTTGCAAAACTGGTTCCTTCTGAGTCATGAGGGAAGGCTCTGTCTCAGGCCTTCTCCCTGGTTTGTAGGTGCCACCTTCCCCTGTTTCTTTGCGTGGTCGTCCCTATGTGTGTGTCTGCATCCAAATGTCCTCTTCTTATAAGGACATAGGTCATATTGGATTATGGCCCACCCCAATGACCTCATTTCAATTTAATGACCTTTTGAAAGACTCTATCTCCAAATACAGTTATATTCTGAGCTACTGGGGTTTAGAACTGCAACCTAAGAACAAGGGACAGAGAGGTCGCAATGTAGCCCATAACACCGCAGATCCAGAATTATTTTCTGTCAACCAAAGCCGGCTCCTGGGGCTGGAGACAGACAGGGCATGGAGCCACCCACAGAGCGGGAATGGCTGTTGGGAGCCTGGGATGATGAGCTGACCGCCCAAGGTGAGAGAAGGCAGGAGAGAAAGGTCCTCTCCAGGATTTAAATCTCAACAGGCAGTGGGGAAACACGCCAATGATGTTACAAACCATAGTCACAATAATAGCAGCCGCCCCTCATCCACACCATGCAGTGGGCCCTGTGTGAGCGCCTCCTTGACTCTGTCCCTGACAGCTCTAGGAGGGAGGCATCGTTCCTCAACCAGTGATGAGGCTGAGCTCAGAGCTGTTCCTCACATGCTAAGGGTCACACGGCTGGGATGACAGCCTCAGAGGTGCCTCTTTAATCTCCTTGTAAGAGAGAACTTGCCCTCCAGCAGTGGGGAGCACAGGAGCCACCAGGCTCCCTGCAGCACTTTCAGGACCCTCATCCACTTCTCAACCAAGGCCCTGCATCCTGGGCAGCACTGGGCCGCGGACTGAGCAGGGTGGGGCAGGGCACTACGGCCGGCTACTCCTGCCCACCCGGGACTCCTCTGAGGGGCCATCCTTGCTCTGGATCTCCCTGTAAAGCTGGCCAAGATGTTGGCGTGTCTACACTGCAGTCTCAGTGGCCATCCCACTCCCCGTACCCACTCCCCATAGTTCACAGGCACTTCCTACCACAACCCTCTCAGGTTCCTAAGTCAGTCTCAGTGCCTGCTTTCCAGAGGACCCAGAGGGCCCTGCTGGGAGGGCAGACTGGCATTAGGACCATGACCTCCCCCTAGGGATGTGTCACCACCTTTCCCATCGCTGCTCAATCTCGAAGGCAAAGGCTAGAGGTTTGAAGACAACAGTTGGACTTGGGCCCTGTGAACCATGAAATGCGGAGCTGGTGGTCAATTTCACCTGGTTTGATGAGTGTGTGGCCCAGGCACCCAGGGCCAGGTACCAGGGAGGGCCAACAGCAATGCCCAAGGCTGCCAGCTGCTTGGTGGTAGAGCAAGGTCAGAGTCCCAGGTCCCTGGACCCCATCTGAGCCCCTTACGTGGGTGTGGACCTTCTCCCCAGCCAAAGTGACTCAGAGCTGTGGCCCTGAGGTGTTTCTGAGGAGGGATGAGGCGGGATGGTGGAGGAGCCAAGGGCTGCAAAGGCTGCAAGGACCCTTTAAGGCCTTCCGCCAGGACCTCCTGACGATGGAGGGCAACCCGCCCCCAGCAGCAGAACTCTGACAGGCGGCTTATGCCCCTCTGCCCAATCCGCATTGACTTTGCCAAGTGAGGCACCACCTCTCATCTAAAGTGGGCACAAAGCCATCTTCTTGCTGGGGAATTGGGAGTCTTCAAAAAGCTGGTGTGGAAAGCCCCCGCCTGAGCCAGGACCCCTGCCCCTGCCCATTCTGACAGTGCTGCACAGAAAATGGAGTGCCGGCTTCACCACACGCTGATTTATGACTGTGATGACCCGAGAGCCCTCTGAAGGAGCCCTGGTACTTGGTTTATAGTCTCTACCATCTCCAGGGCTAATTAGTTTTATGGCCAACAGGAGAGAAGGGAGGTTTAACGGCTTGACCTGTCTCTTTGGTTCAACAGCACAAAGCGCAGCTGTTTATTTTCCAAGGGGCTCCAGGCAGAGTCCCTCCCTCCCTTTCTCTCTCCTGCGGCTGCTGGACTGGATGACAGAGGTGTGATGGGGCACCACGGGGTGTCAAGGCTGGTGGAGAGCAGGCAAGGGGAACCTTCCCGTTCCAGGGCTGTATTCTCACCTAGGGTTCAGGACTACACTGGGGGCCCTCCAAGCAGGGGCTGGGCTTGTCTTCTGGATGGAGGGAGACTGCTCACTCTCATTTTGGGGTATCTTCAGCACAATGTTCCCATGGAGCCCTAACGTCCACTGCCTCTGCCCACCCTCTCAGGCCAGTTTTCCAAGTTAAGCATTTGCACTCAAGTCCGGCCCTGCTCCTCCTTCACTGACCTTCCCAGCAAAGGCTATACTTCTGATGTCCTCACAGACTATAAGAGTAACTGACTGGTGCTGGGTCTACACTATTAAATATACAGTGTGTATGTCTCTGTGTGTCTATCTCCAATCACTGTAGCCGGACAACACAAAGCAACAAAGACTTTGAAACCAGTCAGATCTGATTCTGCTGCTACTTCAAGTTAATCTGTGGGCCTTAGACCCTTTATCTGTGAAATGGGGATAATAATGCATCATCAGGTTACTGCTATGATTATTAGATGAGATGGTGCAGCTAAGCATTTAGTCTGGTGCCAGATCTGGACTCAGTAGATTTATTAACATTCCGAGGAGTGGGAAAACAGAGGGCACAGGACAGCCCTCCAGGCAGGAACTGCCTCCTCCACTGACACAACAGGGCTCCCTTCACCATTTGCATTCCCAAACATTGGTCTGACAGCCATGGTCGTCACTCACCTGGCATCATCTAAGAGTTTGTATAGACAGAATCCTCTTGCACACACACCCTTGCATACTCATGTGCGTAGGCTCAAGCATTCAAGCATATGTGTGCGTGCACACCAGAAATCATACTCATGTATGCAAGTGTCTTTGCAGATGTGTATTCTTGCACATTGGGACACATGCACACATACACGCATGCATGCATCCCCTATGTGCTGCACAGAGTCCTACAGACACACGCCATATACACACACGCACACATTCCTGCCTACACACACAGAGTCCCATGCCTCTGGCACATGTGCAGTACAGAGGAGCAGGCTGAGCCAGGCACGGTGACTCACACCTGTAATCCCAGCACTTTGGGAGGCAGAGGCGGGGGGATCACCTGAAGTCAGGAGTTTGAGACCAGCCTGGCCAACATGGTCAAACCCTGTCTCTACCAAAAATACAAAAAATTAACCAGGTGAGGTGGCGGGCGCCTGTAATCCCAGCTACCGGGGAGGCTGAGGCATGAGAATTGCTTGAGCCCGGGAGGCGGAGGCTGCAGTGAGTCGAGATTAGGCCATTGCACTCCAGCCTGGACATCAAGAGGGAAACTCTGTTTAAAAAAATAATAATAATAATAAATAAATAAATAAAAAGAGGATCAGGCTTACAACGCCAGAGCCAGACAAGGGAGCACAGTCAGCTCAGAAATTAGGGCCCAAGGAAAGGCAGGAAGGAGATTCTTTCAGTTGCTAAAGGACATCTTGAAGTAAAAATAGCCCAGCGTAGGCCTGCTAGGAGGGGTGCTGGGTCGCCCTGACACCCTGATGCCCCCTTCCAGGTCTCCCCTCTGGAAGTTCTCAGGTGACCTGCCTCTGTAGGCCAGAAGCCCCACGAAGGGGCAGCAGTGAAGAGACAAGACACCCTGTGTGCTGTCTCCTCAGGGTCAGGGTGAGGGCAGGATGGCTGGAGAGCTGGCAGTGAAGGGAGCCCAGCACCGCTGTCCCCACCACCACCCATTTAACCCTAGAGCCCCCCGAGGACCTCAGGGTATGGGTGCAGACACTTGTTTCCATGTGGTGACCCACAGTGCCTCACAGTGCGCTTGACTTCTCTGCTGTGGTCCTACCGCTATAGGGAAGGGCAGGAAGCCAGGTCCCCAAATGAGACACTTGGCTAGAAGGAGAGTTCTAGGGCTGAGGGATCACCCTGGCTTTCCTGTTAAGAAGAGTGTTCAAACCTTGATAGGCAAAAGCCGCTGTGGACAGCGGTGTGTCCCACTCAGGACAACCTGGGCATTAAGGAAAATTAATACAAGTGCTGCTATGTCTAACACAATTGCATGTCACAAAATATATCACAATCATTGAGTTGTACACTTCAAAGGGTGCATGTTATTGTATGTGAATTACACCTCCATAAAGTTGGTTATGTATCTCTCTCTCCCTAACACTTGTGTTGGGCCCTCTGCATGTTTTTAAGTGGATTATCTCATTAAACTTTCCCCCAAATCCACTCCACATGTGAGGAAAGGAAGTGGGGACCTGGTTCAAGGCCATGCAGCTGGCCAGCGTGGAGCACTCAGGACCCCACTTGGCAAGACTGGCAGGATGGCGCCTTTCTTCTATTTATTCAGTCAGTTTTCACTCAATCAACAAAAAAGGTAGATTCCAGAACCAAACGGTGCCGGTGGTTTCTGAACTCCAGCATGCAGCAGACACATCACCAGAAATGCTTATTAAAATGCTGGTTTAGGGACCCACTGCCCAGGTATGTCTCAGTGGGTGGGGGGCAAAACCTGCTGTCCAACCACCAGCCCAGCGGGTGACCCCTGGGGGCGAGGCAGGCAGAGGGAAGGAGGGGCTGGGCGCCTGCGCACCTGGGCATGAGGAGGCTGAGTCACAATGCGTTCGTGCTCGGGTAGGTATTAATAGAAACATAAAACCCCGGATCAGCCATTTCTTCCCCCTCTGGACAGGCCCGGACGACACGGGGGCCACTGTTCTGTGACTCTGACCTCTGCCGTACATTAAACAAGAGGAGGGTGGGTCACAGGACACCTCATCAATTCGCCCTCCCCGTGGCAGGAGGGTGTAGGGACAACAGAGGGCAGAACTCTCCACTGCTGCAGCCTTATCAAGGATAACGAGTGACCGTGGTGGGGACTCGGGGGAGGGGCGAGGAGCCCTAGGGGCGGGGCGCCAGTGAATGGATAAATTAGTGCATCCTTTGTTTGCCTGTCAATAGGTCCTTCCAGGGGAGCCCCGGGGCTAGGGAAGTTTGTTTGCCCGAAGCGTTTAAACAATCCCCCTGCAATCCTGTTTGCACTCTTCATTTGCTCAGCAAACCTGCCCCACAGATATAGCTTTGGGGTAAACTCAGGCCCAGCTACTGCTGAGCTCAGGGCTGTTGTTTGGCCCTCCCAAGCTGGGGCAGGGGCTCCAAATGTAATGCTCCCCCCTCACCACCGTGCAAATAACACCCCACCTGACCTCATCCTGCTGGGCAAGTGAGCGTTAAACATCCTAGTTCAAGTTCATTCTGTCTCTTCTAGCTAAGTACCTGACTTTTCAAAGGTCAGAGCTGCTGCAGGGCTGTCTCTGCTCTCAGGAGGACACCCTTCCTCCCACTCCCTCTTTGCCAGGCTGCAGTGGAAGGGCCTGGTGGCCCAGGCTGCAGTGTTGGGTCGGGCCATCTTGCTTGCAACATGCCCTGCAGTCCTGGGGACAGTGGGATTGGGGTGGGGGGCGGCGGGCGGCGGGCGGCAGCGGGGCGGGGGGGTGTCCTGTGGTCTGTTTACTATACCTAAGCCATGCAGGGGTGTTGCTCGGGGCCCTGTGGCTGGGTCCCCTATTCTGGGGCTACCACCTGGAGGTCTAGCTCTGACCACAATGACCCCTGGCATGGCTGGCTGCTCTGCAGTTTTGATGAGAGGGCACCAGCCACTCTCATTTCCTTCTGGTCCCCCTTCCACAAAACTGGGAGCCTAGGATCCTGGGGGTGCTAGGCAAGGCCCCTCTGGTACTTCCTGAACCTGCCACCACCATCTACTCTGGGTAGCAGCCTCATGTTGTAGAGTTGGGGTCTTTGGCACCAGAAGCACAGGGGGCAGGGGAGGGGGGCAGCGTCAGCATTCCATTGGATCTAGGAAGTTTCTTACCCCGCCTGGGTGCAGCCTCATGTATCACCCTTCTGATGTCTTATGCAGTTCCAGTTCACCTTCTCGTCACATTCTGTGTCCTCTACCCTACATGGGCTTAGAGTAAACCTCATGCTCAGACCTGCAGGCATTGCACTCGATATAGAAAGGGCAACGTGCAGACGTAGGAAGCGTTTTCCCCTGCAGAGAAGCCTGGCTTTTGAACCCCTCTTGCTGTGGGCCTGGAGATCCTAGTCTGGCTAGGCACTCACCTTCTCTTTGTGTCTTGTAACAACCCTAATCCTCCTGGAGGCTTGGGTCTGTGGCAGACTAGCAGGAAGGTCACCAACAGGGAAGAAAAGAAAAACACCAAAGGCCTTCCCACATTTTCAATGTACTATTCCATTATATACGTCAGTCTGCCCTGGAGATGTCCCAGGAAGAGCACCTGGTGAACACAGGAGTGTGTGGAGGGGGTCCCCCTCTGGGCCCAAGGATCTTCTGGCATCAGGGTAGAGGGCAAAGCGCCCCTGCCACTTCTTAGCAAGTGGCCAAATGCCTGTGGCATAGGAACGATGATGCCTATGTCACAAAGGTGTGAGGATTGACAGAGTAAATGCCGGGTGTAGCCTCGGCCTTACCACTGGGCACATGTGAGATGCTCCTCGTCTTACTCCCTCTCGAGCTGGTCGTAATGCCCAGCCAGACCGAATTTGCCCCCAGAACAGGAGTTCCCCATGCCTTCCTCTTCCTGGCGGGTTTCAGTGAGAGCAGCAAGTCGACGCCTGATGCAGTTTCCAGGTGTACAGGGCAGAAAGGGATTGTCACCCCAGCATGGCCTTTTGACAGATAGAAGGCATGGGTGTGACAGAGAAGGAGGCTGGATCCTGGGCTACCCGTCAAGCTGCGGGTTACTCCAGCAGGACGGGGGGCTGACAGCCCTTAGACTACCCTGACTCATGCCTGGAGTCAACCATAGGAGCTCCCTTCCCCCCAGGCCACCCCTGCTGGGATGGTCTTGCCCCTGCCCCACCCCACCTCAGTTTCCCCGCTGCACAGCAGACAGCAAGCTGAAGTCACAGGGTGTGGGAGCAGTGAGTCTGAGGAACACCACAGTTAGGAAATCTAAAGCAATCTTTTTCTTGGTGCTGGCGAGGGTAGCTTGCCTGAAGGTCAAGATAAAACCGCGGGGAGAAAGGAGCGGCCGAGTGTTTTGCTTGGCGCAGGCCAGCCGGCTGTTGCCTCGGTAGCTGAGAACATCGGCTCTGGTCACGCTTGCCTCTGCTCCAATCCTATTACTCCGTGCGGTTGGCCTCCGAAAATAGCCGCTGTCAGCTCCATCATCACAGTTCAGCATTTCCACCACCGGCCACTTATTGTTCCGTGGACACAGTCATCGTTAACCCCTCCTCTGCCAGCCAGCCAGGGGCACCTGGGCTGAGAGTCCACCTCTGGGGAGAGCATTTTTCTTTACACATCCCCATCCACTCTGCAGCGAGAGGCAAAGGGCGCTTCCGTGGGACGGAGCTTCCACCCGTTCCAGACACCACAGACCTACATGGTTTCTTTTTTAACTGCCCTACAAGGTTAGAGGAGTTATCCGTATTTGGCAGAGGAGGGAAGCAAGGCTCAAGGAGGTGAGATGACTTCCTCAAGGTCATCAGCCAATGTGTGGCTCAGCCCAGGTGCAGACCAGGGCTGCCCGACTTCAAGGCTGGCCTGTGTCACCTCATCCTGCAACCACAGCTCTTTTGCCCCAGCTGAGATGAGGCCTCCTCCCCACAGCCTCCTCCAGGCCCCTTTGGTTAACAGACCCTGGCCTGGAGGCATAGGGGGAGAGTGCTGCCTGCCTACAGGGTCACCTGAAGTGTTTTTGTAGAATGGAGATCACGATGCCCTGCCCCCAGACAACCTGACTCAGTAACCCAGGGACACAGCCCAGCGACACAGCCCAGCAGGGCTCATAGGTCTAAGCACCATGGCTTTCCTGAGAGCCTGCAGGTGCTACTGGGAAGGAAGGAAAATTGGCCTTTTTGGAGCCTGGCATGGCATCCAACACGTTAGCATGTAACAGTGTGTTTCTTTTCAGAAGTCAGTTTTTCAGATGAGAAAATGGAGATTCCTTCCATGGCACCAGATTGTCTCTCAGAAGAAAACAGCCAACAATTTTACAGCAAAGATCAGCCTGGAAAATGGACAAATGTGTCACACAGACCTGAGTGTGCAGTAGGCACCCAACTAGGAGGCAGCTAGGGCAGTGGCTCTGAACACAGGCTTGGGGACCAGGCAGACCCCAAGTGCTTGGGGGTATAAATGAGATGGTGTGGGTCCAGGGCCAGCACAGAGCCTAGTGCTAATGACAGTGTCTGGGATCACTGAGGCCTCAACATGTGCAAGAACATTGTCCTAAGAACTTGCTATTGATGAGCTTGTTCACACTTGGTAGGCAAATCCTGCTGCTATTCCCATTTTACAGGGGGAGAAAACTGAGGAGCTGAGAAGTAACTTACTACTGGAAGTAGGATGGGAAGCCAGGTATCTACCTTCAGAGCTCTGTGCATTCATCATTACATATGTTCCCTGGGGGAGAGCAGTCCTGGTATAATTGCTGGGGAGGCCTGGCCTGCCACTGAGACTTCCCTACCCCCCCCCCTCTGGCTTCTCTGTCTGCCCCTGCAAGGCCTGGACCAAGTGCTCCCAGGGGCCTTCTGGCCCTGACCCACTGAGGATGCACCCTGCTATGGCCTCCTTGCAGCAGCCCCTGGATCAGCCACCCTGGCTCCTGCACGCCAAGCCCCTGGGGCTCCCGGTTCCTCCTGCTGTGTCAGGCCCAGCTTCCTTCCAACCTGCCGAGCTGCTGACCAGACCCCAGGTGCTCCTCAGGACAGTCTGTGAGTTTGGACAGCGACCTCTAATCCCTGCCCGTGCTGTGATTTTTATCCTGGTCAGTCTTTGCTTGCATACCATTCCATTTAAATCATTCTGCCGGTGGAACCTGGGTTGAAGAAACCAAGGGTTCAGGGTCCCCCAGTGGTGATCCCACACCCACAGCAAGGAATGTAGAGGTTGGAACAATCTTCACCTTTCACAGGCTTGGAGTTCACTTTCTCCAGAACAACTTTGTGACTTTTCGGGAGATTGCCAGCAGTCATCTCCACGGGGCCCCGTGGAAAGAACCTGAGCTCTGCCAGGCTTTGGTGCCCTCTCTGCAGCTCTCAGGCTGAGTTTTAGTGAAATGATGCTTGTGCAACGCCTAGCAAAGCGCTCCAGCTCCCAGTGGCTCCACGAAGCAGTAGGTCCCCTACACCACCTGCCCTTGCCCTACTTAACATCCCTCCCGCTGCCCCTTCTCTGTGCCCCAGAGCCTGACCCAGTGACCACATCAACGAGTCCCTGTGCTCAGGTGCTGGCTGGGTTTAGCCAGTGGGGTTCCCTGGCAGGGGGCGTGTAGTGGCCATACTCTGGCTGAGTGTCCTGCCTATCAGAAACACACTGTCATTAGCACTGGGCTCTGTGCTGCCCCCGGACCCGTACCATCTCATTTATACCCCCTGATCCCCACTCGGCCCTCCTGCTGGGATCTGGAATATTTCCCTGCTTCCTCATCCCTTTGGGCCTAGAGGCGGGAGCAGACCCCTCGTGGTGTCCTACACTCTGGCCTCAACTTGTAAATAGTTCCTTTATTAAACTCTCAGGTCCTCTGACTTTGAGTGCGTCATCTGTTTCCTCCGGTTACCCTGACTGGTACAGTAGCTAAAAATATACAAAGCCAAATGAATAAAAACCCTTGTTTTCGTGGACCAGCGCTTGAGGCTCTTGACGGGCGGTGACCTGCCCAAGGTCTCTGGAGTTAGTGGCACACCTGGGCCTGGGCTCTGCCTCCTGCCTCCTGTGTGGCTCTTTCCTCGCACCCCAGGACCTCCAACCGTGGGGCGTTCTCCAGAGAAGAGGGAGCTCAGCCCGCCCCCCAGGGAGGAGACCCCAGACCCAGAGGCTGTGGGCTCTGGGCCTCAGCAGACCTGATATGTAGGGAATATTCTCACTCCTGGCCAGCTGTCCCCACCCTGGTGAGGGACTGATGGCCAATGTGAAGGGCACTTGTCTTATTCAGTCTTCCAAGGCTGTTGCAGGGAATTGCCTCTGAGTTTTCAAAGTGTCTTTGAGTTTTCTGCCCACTCCACCCCATCGTTGGGGTCTGCCCCTTCTGTCCCTTCTGTTAATGATCAATGGGCTGGCACAGAGCCCAGCATGCCCTGCACCCCTTCTCTCTCTCGCCTGTGGGTGGGCACAGTCAAGCTCCCCATTCTGAAACTGACGTCCAGCATCCCCCTCAACTACTACTGATGGCCCTGAAAATTCACCATTAACTACACAGCCCAGCCTTGATCATGCGTAACGTGCAAATGGGGTAAGCTGAATGAATTGGTGCCACTATATAAATGAATTTATCAGAGCTCAACCTGGGAAAATCTCCCAATAAAAGGAAGACTGTAAGAGTGTAAGAGTCACAACTCTCACTGGGAACTGGAAGGTCTCTGACTGGCTCACTTAGCTGTGAAGCCCAGGACTGTCTATGTGAAGGCCTGTAGTGTCCTCCGCATCAGCCTCTGCCCATCTCCTGGTTACAAGGCCTGGGTCTCCAGAGCGACGAGAAAGACACCCACGTCCTGCTCAGGCTGCTGAGAATGCGCTGGGGGAAGAGAACGCTCTTAGCCTCAGCGTCTGCCTCCTTGTTGCCACTGGCCTATCCCGGATCACGCAACCAAGCGCTCTGCAGCCAAGGGAGTGACATGACCTCAGCGTGGCCCTCCTTTCCCAATGCAATCACAGGCACTGAGAGCGGGGGAATATGGGCCCCAAAGGAGGATGGGCTACTG
Organism: Macaca mulatta; assembly: GCF_049350105.2. Lineage (NCBI taxonomy): Eukaryota > Metazoa > Chordata > Mammalia > Primates > Cercopithecidae > Macaca > Macaca mulatta. The sequence continues at coordinate 16,899,351 of NC_133417.1, read as the reverse complement.
TTTCCCATGTCTGCCAGCAGGAAAGAAGACAGCAGGAGGCTTTTTGTGCCTGAAGTGGGGACAGCAGACACTAGGAAGGGAGAGAAATGGAGGTGAAATGCCTCTCACCATTCTCCCTCAGCTGGATCCGGTGCCAGGGATAGGTGCCGCCTCCTCCTCGGGGCCATCTCTGATTACCCCGCCTTGCATCTAGGCCCAGGGATCTTCAGGCTCCTGTGTTTCCCCCAGTCCACCATGGGCTGTTTACTTATCTCCGCTCTCTACCAGATGGAACTCTCCTCCAGGCCAGGGGACACCTGTTAGTTACAGTGGCAAACACCTCCCCCAGTCCACGTCTTAACTTCATACAAGAAGTTGACTTGTCTGTCACACAAAGCTCCATGTGGAAGTTTCCAGCTGGCGGGTGGCCTTCCACCTGGTCAGTAGGACCCTGGGGCCTTGGAGCAGTGCCTCCAATAGAACTTGCTGCGATTCTGTGCCCATGTGGCTAGCGAGCATTTGAAACGTGGCCTGTGTGATGGAGGAACTGAACTTTTCATTTCACTCAATACCAGTTAATTTTAATTTAAACAGCCGCATGCTGGGGCTGCCATCTCACTGGGCACAGCCTTGGCGCTCTCTGCCCGATCTTCGGATTTCAACTGCAAGACAGAAAAGGGGAGAGGATTCTGAGTTGGGCCTGGTGTGCCTCTTGCTCACCTTGTCACTTGACCACCTGTCACTGCAGTGGACGCTGGGAGCTACCACCTCACGGGGAACCCTGGAGGTGAAGGGATGAGTTTGGGGAGGTCAGCACACCTCGCTGAGTCAACTTTCTGCTTCCCAGCCCTGGCAGTTCCTGGCAGGATGCTGGCACTCAGGAAAGGCATTTTGGATGAGGAGATGTGAATAGGAGTAAGAGGATGTGTATAAATATGAATATGGGGAAGAGGCATAGCAGGAAGACTCCTAAGCAGATGTCTGCTTGAGGCCGCTCTGTCTTCCCAGTAGCTGCCGTGGGCTCCACGCTGCCTCCCTGACCACAGGACACAAAAGACAGGGCAAAATGCAGAACCTCAAACACAGGGAAACGGCATCTTTTAAACAGCCAATATTGACCCTGTAAGGAGATAAGCAAAGTACAAAGTGCGGAAGCACCGGGCTCAACCCCTGCCAAGTAGGGTAGGAGGCAATTCTCAAAGCTGGGGCCCTGGGGTCAGGGCCAGAGTGGGGGCCAACCCTTCATCTGACTCTATACACGAACCAGCCCCACAGCATGGCGTTTGTAGATTGCATTCTAGGAAGCAGGGTCTCTTTGGAAGGTAGTGATGGCCACTGAAGGGGTCCCGGGGCAGGGAAGGGGTGTGAGGAGGAGTCCTAGCTAAGGCTCCAATTAGGGGCTGACTTCCCCTCCTGCCTCTATCTCTAACTAGTAGTGTGACTGCAGGCAAGTTCCCTCCCTGCTCTGGAATTCTGTAGCCTACCTAAAAATGAGAGGTTTGGACACAGGATTTCTAAGGTCCCCAATGCCCAGTAGACCTGGGATTAACTTTTGTCTCCAGCTCAACAAGCAACAGAGACTTTAGCAAGGTCTTGGACCTTCAGATGCCTCAACTGGCCCAACTATGAAGGGAGAGGTGTGCCACTAACCTGGGACTGTGTGGGAAAGAAGAATAGATCCCTGGATCTATGGTAACAGTTAGCAGGAGACATGGTAACCCAACTGCTACACAAACACGGCCCATCTCATCCCCAGCATTGAGGACCTGACCTGGGGTCTGCGGAGGTGATGCGGTCACAGGAGGTCTGTCTCACAAAGAGATTCAGAGCTCCTCCAGGAAAGGGGCCTTGCCCAGTGCTGAGCTGGTTCTGAGGAGGGACAGGAGAAGCCTGAGCTGCAGTGTCTGCTTGTTTTGTGGGGGTGGATACCCCCATGGCCAGTGCCAGGTCACCCACAAGATGTCACTGAACATGGAGCTGGAAAGAGGTGCATAGTGCTCTGGGAGCTGTGGGGAGCTGGCTCCAGTGCCCACCCCCAGACAGGCCCTATTCATCTTGGCACCTCCAGGACCCGGGAAGGGCCTGGCACACGGCAGTGCTCGGTGCTCTCCAACTGAGTGAATGCTGAACTAACACAGGCTCATGCCAGGGGAGGCCCTCCTGGAATTCCTTACACTCAGGCCCTTCTTTGTGGGAGCAAATGGTGACATCAGGAGAAGTTAGAGGCCAGGGCATGGAATGCTGAACTAATTACAGCCCCTCAACAGAAAACCTCCCTCCCCAATTAGCAGCACGGACAAGGGCAAGTCTCTGGATCCCTGGAAGGGTCCCCCTCCCTCCGAGTGCCTTGACACCACCCCCAGCAGCTGGAGGAGAGCACTAGAGAAACTTTCAGGCCCCCACCCCTCCCAGCAGCACATGGCGCATCTCTCCTGGAGACCCTTTCAGCGTCGGCCCCACCCATTTATCCACCACACTAAGGAGAAGGAGAGCCAGGGCTTAGGTCTGCAACTGGGGGCAACAGTAACAGCTACTATAGCCTGTGGAGGACGCCAGGCTATGAATCATTCTCCTCGTCCGTTTCTCCCAGGGCAGGGGGTTGCCAGTCTCTGGCCTCCTAGCAGGTGAGTCTGTGACCAGCAACCCACCTGCAGCCCCTGGCAGGAGCCCCGTGGGAAGCAGCAGGCTGGGGGCAGTCCCAGGGTCATCCCCAGAGGCAGCCCTAAATGAACCTCCCCTTCTGTTCAGGTCAGACCCTGTGTGAGTGCCCTGGAGCCCCTGAGCCTGACTGGTCACCGACCTCAGCTGACCTTGTGGGCTCCCCCTCTGTTGGGTGTTTCAGGCAGGGCTCCACTGGAAAATTATTCCGCTCTCCATGGTATCAACCGTGGGTGGGTTGGTCTAGAGAGTCCAGTGTGGCTTCACTGCCATGCTGGCACATCCAGCACCTGCTCCTGGTCTCCACAATGACAGTCCCGGGGCACTTGAACTTCTTCGGAGGCAGCTGGCTCCCCCAGAGCAAGCATCCCAAGAGAAGCAAGGGGAAGCTGAGTGGCCTTTTCCAACCCATGAGAAAAATGGAACATGACTTCTGGCCCCAGGTCCAAGGAGGAGGCGAATAAGACTCCACCTCTTGAAGGGTAATGCAGAGTGCCAGTGCAAAAGAGCATGCGAGGTGGGGTATGCTGCTGTGCTCCTCCGTGAAAGTACAATCTGCTGCAGATGGGGCACCTGGTTCCTTGCCTCTGGGGCAGCCTAAGGAAGGGTAGGTTTGAAGGATCTGATTCAGAAAACATTACTAAGAAAATGCCAGGTCAGGGCCGAGCGCGGTGGCTCAAGCCTGTAATCCCAGCACTTTGGGAGGCCGAGATGGGTGCATCACGAGGTCAGGAGATCGAGACCATCCTGGCTAACCCGGTGAAACCCCGTCTCTACTAAAAAATACAAAAAACTAGCCGGGCAAGGCGGCGGGAGCTTGTAGTCCCAGCTACTCAGGAGGCTGAGGCAGGAGAATGGCGTAAACCCGGGAGGCGGAGCTTGCAGTGAGCTGAGATCTGGCCACTGCACTCCAGCCTGGGCGACAGAGCGAGACTCCGTCTCAAAAAAAAAAAAGGAAAATGCCAGGTCACAACTTTCGGATAATACGATAGTTAAGGTTATTAGGTTATTTGAGCAATTACTGTGTGCCAGGGACTGTCCTAGGTACATGCATCTCATTTCATTCCCACAATAATCAGATAAGGTAGAGACTGTTATTCTTCTCCTTTTACAGATGGGGAAACTGAGGCATGTTGGATGTTGTCCCTGTAACTTCTCTAGAAGAAGCACAGGCAGGATTCAGACCCCAGCACTGGGGCCCAGGGGATAAGCACTGGTCCTTATGTTTCTTTCATGGGAAAACCATGGGGTTACACAATGTCAACTGACCTCCAGTAGCACCAGGCTGATTGCAGTCCTGCCTGGACTGGAACGCTGGTACTGCCACCTATGAGCTGTGGCATACATCCCTTAGGCCCTCTGAACCTCGGCTTCCTTGCCTATGAAATAGGATGATGTATCCACTCCCTGGGCTTGCTGGAGATGATGTGGACTTGTGTGTAGCAGGTGTCAGGCAGGGGGCTGGCAATGAAGAAATCTTAAGTCCCTTTCCTCCCCTGAACTCCAGGAAGGAAATGTGAAGACAATGCATATGACAAAACACGATTGTTCCCCAAGAGGGAGGGGACTTGGAATTCTAGTGATGCTGGGATTAAACCCAACAGTGAGCCCTCTGGAGAAAGGAAAAGGGGTGATCACTGTAGCTAATGTTTCCCAAGTGCCCGCTGTGTGCCAGGCTGCCCAAAAGGTATGTCATGTCCCCAAGCCCTCCTGACAAAGCTGCAGGGCACAGAAGTCTGAGATGCAGAGACTCAATGGACCCAAGTTCCAAAGCAGTCACAGCAGAAGACAGCTCTGAACCCAGCACCCTCGCATTTCCTGTGTCCCCTGCATCTTCCCTGGCTCCCAGGAGGTACTGCTGAAGCACAAGTCAGTGTGCCAAGGAAAACAGACACTTCGAGTGTCACCTCTGGGAGGGGAAGTGCCTGCCTGCTGTCCATAATGCTAAGGATCTCTTGTCCTCTGGCCATTGGTGTCAGATCCAAACTCCTCCAAGCCTACAAGCCCTTGCCAGCTCTGGGTCCGTCTGACCCCTCTGACCTCATTTCCTCCCACATTACCCCTGTCTGCCCCCGACTGCCCTTGCCAGTCACATTCCTGCCCCCAAGCTTTTGTGCCTGATCTTCCCTCAGCCCTGAACACACTGCCCACGTCAGGGTGGCCTGCCCTTCCTTCATCCAGGTGTCTACTCTGAAGGCCCCTCCTCAGGGAGACCTTCCCGGATCATTTCGCCACTATGCCTCCCCCTACTTTATAATTCCTTACTTGCCTTTTTTTTTTTTTTTTTGGCTACCTAGCACGTAGCACCATCTCACATTTTACTGCATATTCACCTCCTTATTTATCATCTGTGCTCCCCACTACAATGTGAGCCCTAGAAGGGCAGGAACTTCAGAGGCACTGGTCCCTGCTCTAGCCCTAGAGCTTAGTGCAGTGCTTGCACATCGTGGGTGCCTGACAATCAACAGTCACAAGGCTGAGGTGGAAGCATCGCTTGAGCTTGGGAGATGGAGGCTACAATGAGCCGTGATGGCACCCCTGCACTCCAGGCTGGACAGAGCAAGACCTTGTCTCTAAATAAATAACAGTCACAGAAAGAAAGCCTGATTAACAGGACAAAGGGGAAGCCAGGGAGGCGGAGAAGCTTGTGACTTAAAGATTCACCCTGAAGGAGAATTTACTTAGGGTTCTTTTTGTTTTTAATCAGAGCTTCACTGATCTGTCTGGAAGAATGGCCAAGGCTTTGCCCACTTATTCCAGGATTTTCAGAAGCTTTTTCCTAATAAGAGAAATGTTGCCCTTCAGCTGAGTGGAACCACATTGCAGGCAGAGTCTCAGATAGGGGCAGGGGGCAGTATTTTAATAGTAGACGCCTAATCCTCCTGACCTAAAGACAGGCTGCCTCAGAGGTGTGTGACCTGTGAGGTCGTACAAGGCCCCCTGCCCTGAAGGGGACTCCATGCTGGGTTTCATCCTCTGTTGTCATCATCTTAAAATTTTTCACTCTCACAAGGGACCTGCATTTTCACTTTGCCTTGAATTCTGAATTCTGCAAATTACGTAGCCAGTCCTCTCAAAAGAATGAACCAGGGGTGGAGCCTCAGGCTTTCCAGATGTTGGATCTTTGTGGAGAGAGGCTCTTGTGGGTGCTGCTCATGATCACCATTTGCGTTGCCAGTTAAATTCATCTTCTGTGCACCAGGCACTGTGTTAGATGCTGGTAAGTGTAATGAATGAGGCTTGGCACCTGCCCCACAAGCTGCCAATCAAGAGAGCCTGTCAGATAAAGAGAGAGGTGACGCTGAGCTTGAGGGAATAACAATGGAGAAGATAACAGAGAAAATAACAATGGAGATCTGCAGTGGGCCAGGTGCTGTTCAAACCATCAAGCTCAGATCAACGCCAGGTCCCGGCCCCCAGGCCCACATTCCTACCTCCCTCCATAAAGCCTCTGCGGGGACACAAAGAAGGGCGGGGAATGGGCCCAGCAACATGGCTGGTCCTGGAAGCTCTAGATCTGGACCTGGCTGGGGCCCTGGTAAGTGGCTGGGAAGTTGACAGGCCTGTCCAAGGGGCTTCCTCATCTCCGAAACCTGACCGCTTTGAGGGTAAAGACACCCCGGAGGAGTTTGGACTGAGGGTGGCCTATCATCAGCTCTTTCTAGAGTCTTCTCTCAGCCACTGTGGCAGCACCTGGAAGAAGGAACAGAAACGGTGGAAAAGGAAGGAACTCCCCAGAGCGGGAAAATAAATTCCTTTTAAAACATCTTTTTTGCTTCCCCGCCCCTGGAATCTCCATCATTCATTGAGAGATACTATAGCCAGTGATATTCACGTGACTCCTTCCATCCTTCTAACCACCCAAGCGTGTAACTCAGTTTTTCAGAAAAGGAAGCAGAGAAGTTCCGAGGGGGATGAGGAATGACTTGCCCAAGGTCACACCACACGGAGACACAGCGAGAGTGGATTAGGAAGGCCCAAGCCGGGACTCCAGGAGCCAAAAGGGCCTCCTTCCCCCCAGCAAGGGGAAAGCCTCAGGCAGGCCATCTGCTCCGGGGCGTTTGCCCCGTGGGCCCCCACCTTGGAGCATGGGAGGCAGTGGCCTGCCTCCTGGATCCCCGAAAGACCTTGGGGAGCCCTGGCGGCTGCCGAGGGGGCACGAGCTGGGCAGGAAAAGAGCCTCCAGCTCCCGGGCCCTCCACATCTGCACTGGGGGCTCCCGGCGCCCGCAGCCGTATCGCCGTGCGCGTTTCCGCCTCCTGGGGGCCGTGCCGAGCGGATGCTGCTGCCTGCGTGTGAACAGGGCTTGTTTTCCCTTCACGCCCTCGGGCTCCGTTTTTATGAAGCACTTCCTTCTGTTGGCGCTTTGGGAATATTCATTCTTGGCTCGCACCGCGCACGGTTGACAGTTGGGCTGGAAAATGTACCCGCGGCTTAATTAGGGCATCGCCAGACCTGCCAAGCTCCAGCTCCTCCCCTTCGCGACTGCCGCGACCCCAGGGACCCCCGGGACCCCCAGGGCCTGCCCCACGCTGTGGGAGGGCGCCTCGCTGCTCCTGAGGCTGTACCATCAGTGCCCCGCCCGTGTGCCTTGCCTCATAGCAACCTGTCCTGGCCCAGGCAGACCTATGACCTGTCCTACAGGTAAGCAGCCCTATTGCACGCCTTTGTTCTTTCTGTTGCTCCCTTTGGAATGCCCTCCGCTCTCCTCTGGGCATAGTCAGACCTCTCCTGCCCACAGACCACTCCAGATTCCTTCTACTCACCCTCCCTAAACCTAATGACCAGAAGCCTCACTGCTGCTGTGCCCCAAGGACTGCCCTGGGCAGACGGACCTACATGGGCCACCTGCTCTGTTCCTAGGCATCCTCACCTGGAATCCAGGAGGGGAGGCTCACCTGTAGGTTTCGTCCTGTTTCTGAGGAAGCTGAAGGTAGCATTAACAGGAAGGCTGCCTTTCCAAGCACTGCAGAGCTGAAAATGGACAGCATCCACCTACACGGCCAAGGGCAAGATCAGGGAAAACCTCGCACCCCAATAGCCCAGAGGAACACCGCAGAACGAGGCTGGCTGGGTTGACTTTAAATGTCAAGCCAAAAAATAAATATTGAAAATTCAATGGCATGTGATATTAAAATCCCACTATAAAAAAAAAAAACTGGAAAAAATATTTGCAACACATATGGCAAAGGGTGAGTTTCCTTAAATGCTAAAGTACTCCTACAGTCAGCGGAAAATCAACAACCCCAGGGGAACACGAGCAAATAGCAACAGGCCGTTCACAGAACACAGCCCCAAATGTCTTCCTCAGAAAAGAGGAGATGTGCAACCTGCTGCATGATAACAGGAATGTGGAGGTGAAAAATGACATCCTGCTTTAGACTGGGTAGAGAAACACCTTCAAGAATGTGGCTCTGTTGGGGGCACCCACCAGCCTGGGTGGTGAGGGCCTGGCGTGATTTCAGTGACAGCCTGCACCGCAGGGGAAGAGCCTGGGTGAGGTTCCACCACTTACCAGTGGTGTGTCTGCTGGCAGCTTACATTCTCTGAGCTTTGGTCTTCCCGTCTGTAAACTGAGAACTGGGAACTGGTGTTTCCTGGGAAGATGAAGGTGTGGTCAGGGAGGGAAGAATCAGGGAGAACCACAGAGGCTGAGAGGGCCCTGGGGGAAGGAGGAAGGGGTCCCAGTGGGGAAGGGTAGGGGCATGAGAGGGTGGGAGAAGAAGTCTTGGTAGGGGGCAGACCCAGAATGGCGGAGGGAATGGGTTGAAAATGGAGTTGGCCTTGGAGACCACACCTTCAAGATTATTTGGTGGTAGAGGAAAGGAGAGAGCCTGCAGGAGGGATGGGATACAGATGGGAAGGTGACTAGGATGAGGCACATGAGAATATCTGAAGACTGTGGAAATGGCCTAGGCTCCCAGGCCCCAGCTCTGCAGCAGCATCTCAAAGCCTGGCCCACAATGAATTCTCCAGGCTGGCCTTGTTTTATGTGACCCAATCCAGCAGAAGGCCAGTTTGTGCCTGCAGGGCTGGAATGCAGCCAGAGCCCAATAGAGGGATGGGTCCAACCCAGCTTCCCAGGAATCGACTGGCGATGGTGGCATTTAACTCAGAGCTGTGAGGACAACAAGACCAGAGGAACAGCCCAGAGGATGACATGTGAAGGAAGAAGCAGAAACTCTGGCCAAGGAGAGGTCCAGCACCACGGCCAAGCAGCAAGGCTAATAGGAAAACTGATTCCAGGTTCAGAAGCTGGGAGGAAGCCTCAAATGTGTGCTCACGAAAAGGTGCCTGATATACGGAGGGTGTTCCACGAACATTTCACAAATGCATAAACTGAGAGGAGACTCAAGCTCGAGCCCGTGAGTGCGCTGAGGATACAGAGGCACGGCTGCTGTGAGGACAGGTGCTGAGCAGGTAGCACACGTGGGGTGGAAATGTCTGCTGCAGGCCTCAGCACGCTCCAGAGTGCATGTGCATTAGGCAGGCAGTCTGCTCCCCTCAGAGAATTGTCATCTCAAAGGGAGGAAGGTACCTCGCTGGGGGCCCAGCAGCTGAATGCAGGCTCCCTGGATTCTACAGGATTGCTTTCCTTGGTGCCTTGGGGTACATGACTTTCACAGTATAGGAAACTCTACTAACCTTGGATAAAGAGAGGGAAAGCTCCTGAGCTCATAGCTTTCAGGGCCTCAAGGAAGGGCAGAGAGGGCGGGGGAGTGAGGGAGAAACCTGGGAAGCTCTGAGCACCTGCAGACTTCCAGCTCATATCCCTTCCATCGTGCCTCAGTTCTCCCAGCTCCCTGTGCAGACTTAGGTCTGATCTAGTAGAAGTATCTGATTGGTGGCTGGCCAGCCAAAGGGTGGCACCCTCCAACTCCACTCTTAGTCCAGTGGGCTCCAGACTCAGCTTGTTGGGGCAGGTCACATTTGAAGAGGAAACGGGATTCAGCAGGCCAATGAGCTAATATCTGGGTTGTCCTGGATGATTGGTGGTTGACTCCAGAGGCTGCGTGATAGAGCAAAGAAGGCCTGAAACAGGCTCAGCCCACCTGGGCTCCATCTCCTCCCTCTAGAGCTACAGAATGCAGCTCATTCTCCCTCCCAGCCTCGGTTTCTGAAATTGCAAAATGGAAATAATAATGTGTTTGTCACAGGTTGTTGTGAGAAGAAAATAAGATAATAAAGAGGATAGTGATCTGCAAGCCGTAGAGCTAGAGATGAGTTGTTTTATTTCACACCCAAGGGAGTGAATGTCTTGAGTTTTACTTTCCATGAACTCTTGGTCCGGCTCCCAGCCGATGCTGGGCACGGGTCAGATCTTACTCCTTCATCCACAGCTTGTGAGGGAAAATGCATGTAAGTCTTTCTGCAGACGGCACCAGGCTGGACCAGCTCAGCTTCAGTTGTAGTGCTGTTTCCAGAGGAAGGTGGGTTAGCCCTCTGGGTCTCACTTTCTCCATCTGCAAAAGGGGCTTGCAGAGGACTGCCTGGCCCAGCTCACACGCTGCTGGAGGATTACATAATCGCCTTCTCCCTGCTTGCCTTCTTTGCTCCACATTCGCTTTCTTCCCCTGCTCTCTGGAGTTTCTGTGGATGGTGGCAGCTGACAAGGAAGGAGCCCTTTGGAGCATTTCTATACCCTCAGCAAACTCCCCCTCCTGCCAACTCCTCTGAAACCCAGGTCACCTGCTTGCACAGCCCAACGCCAGATGAGAGTGCACTTTGCGTTCCTCTTTAATTGTTCCAAGTATGTCAGTGACTTTTCACAGCTGGATTCTAAACCTCAGAAGTTGTTGATGATCTCTTTTGGGAAGATCACAGATGCCCTCCATGCAGGAGCAGAGCAGGCACACGACAGCAAGTTTGTTGAGGGAAAAAGGAACAGAGCAGCTCTCAGCACAGTGCTCTTGCTGACTTGACAGGCCCTTCCTTCCAGTTCTCAGCATCTTGACCTCTGCACGTTCCTCACTGTCCCCGCAGCCTCAGTTTCCCATACTTTGCATGCCTGGGACAAAGTACTCCTCTCGAGTGGGCCCACCAAGCTCCTTCCCCCTGGACCCCTTCCCACTGGTCCCTGGGATCCTGGGACACCAGCGAGGAGGGGCTGTCGCTCCTGAGCTCGCACGCAACTCTGCAGGCCCGGGTGTCATCTCTTGCAGCAGCTGACAGTGGCGCCGGCACCACTTTGGTGTCACTTTTAACACTGTGCGTTAACACCACCGGCTGACTGCACAAGGAGGCCCCGGCAGAGCCGCGTGCAGCCACACCCCACATGTGGAGTTGTTAATCCGGCAGTTGTTCAGCAGGTTCTCTGGGCCTCACCTCCAAACGTGTTACTTCTGGAGGGAAAGACGCCCACAGAACTGTACAAGCTCTCCAGGAAGGAATGGCAGAACCGGCCTGTCCTGCGTCGGCCAGGAAGAGAAGAGGAGGCATTTCTGAGCAAGGACACACAAAGTTCTGGGGCCTGGATCTCTGCCACCTACATACAGTTTCCTAAATTAGAAGAATAAGAGGAAGGAGAGAACGAGGAAGAGGGAAATAGTGTCACCATACAACTTAAAATCCTTCCTTAAATCTGCAGTTTTATCCGTGCCACATGTTTTCAAAGAATATTTTATGACGTAATGAGAAGAGACAAAAGCAGTGAAAAAGCAAAATCACACATGCGATGTGTTTTCGATTCTGGGAATGTGTGGGGTGGATGTAGTTACAGTGTCCCAGGTCCAACTGCCCTTTGCATCCAGGCACCCTGGAAGATTTCCCTTCCTCGCCCCTTGATATCAGGATGGTTGTGTGACTTCCTTTGGCCGGTGAAATGCGAGAGAAGTAACCTGTGTCACTTCCGGGTGACGGTGATCAATTGCTGGTGCAACCCTTCCCAGCCCGCTGTCCCCTGGCCTAAGCGGTCATAGAAATGCGTAATGATTTTGAAGGCCTAGAAGCTCAAAGGAGGCTCTATCACTGAACCGCAGTATGGGAAAGAGCACCTGAGAGTCATCTGGACGCCTGTGATCTGGGTATGAGCAGAAATGAACCTCTGTGCCTTGAAACCACTGAGATTTTGGTACGGTTTTTCCTGGCACATGATCTACATCGACTGATACAATAAGTATACAAAATAGATGGAAAAATATTATTGAGAAGCATTGCAGTGACTGGTAATTTTTGTTTTTACACTTTTCTAGATTTCTCCCATTTTTTACAGTCAGCATGTATTACTTTTATGATATTTAAAAGTTCCCAGTCTTACGCATAGCTAGCTTTTTTGAGTAAATAAATGTGTCCTTGGTACTGGGCTGTGTCTTTCACTATGTCATCTCACTTAATGCTCTGAAAACCCTAAAAGGATTTTCCCATTTTGCAAATGAGATATTTGAGTTTTAGAAAGATTAGGTGCCAGGTATTCTACACTCATTATTTCATTTATCTCTTCAGAGGCTCAGAATATTTTCTACCAATTTTAAAATTGGGGAGGCTTGGGGAAATTGCCCACAGTTAGTCACTTACCAATTGAACAAAGTGAAATTAAAACAACCACCACGATGTAGGTGCTAATATTATCCTTACTTTCTAGGTTAAAAAATGGAGGCTCAAAGAGATTGAGCAACTGGCCTAAGGCCATGCAGCTAGCAATCTGTAGAGCTGGGACTGGCACCTTGGTCTGTCTAAATTTTGGTCAGCTCATTTTGCTAAGAATGAGGCTGGTACAAAAGGTGACTTTTAGGTAATACATGCAAGAAAATTTTTAAATTAAATTTCTAATTTTTAAAAAAATTGTATGTCCAAAATTTTAAAAGCCAAATGGTGCCGCGAGGCTGATAATGAAAAGCAGCAGTCCTGCCTCGCCTCAGAGGAAGCTACTTTAAGTCTTTTAGCTGTTCCTTCTGACATTTCCTTTCATATTTCTAAATATCATTCTCTAGATGTATTTTTTTTTTGAATATTATGTATTGGCTTCCTCCTGTGGAAAATTGCTGGTTCTCCACCAGCCACCATCCACAAACACACACTTTTCCTTCCAAGATAGTCCTATCACAGTTGCTAAATCAACACTCAGTTTTTACCGTATCATATCTACATATAGATTATTCACAGCTAAACAAGGGACTATATTATGGTTACAGTTGCAGTCTTGTACAGCTTTTTGTTTTCCCTGGAGTTAGTAATTACTTCAGTTTTTTAATTTAATTAGTTTTTGATGTAAGATTACTAATTCTTCCCACAAACTGTGACAGTAAAACTCTAAAATTTCTCGTAATATAGTCAAACACATCTGGCAACCTATCAGTTCAGTTTTTTTTTTTCTTGGAACCCTCCTGCTTCTACCTGGATCAGTTGTTCTCCTGGCCATTGTAGTAGAAGTTGTGAAATTTCTCTTCAACGTTACCCTGGGAATTCCCTTTCCCTCTGTCCTGTGTTGGTGCCTTGTTTCTTAGATCCTAAGTCATCTTCTTTCTTGCTTTACTCCCTTCATTTTGTTGTAATATACACGCCAATAGCTTCCTTGGAGGCTGCATATGGGAGTTCAGTTTTTGGATAATTGATTGACAGTTTGGCTGGAGGTATAAATCTCAGTTGGAAATCATCTCCCCTCAGAATTCTGAAGGCAGTTCTCTATTGGCATGTGGTGTTCTGGGTTGATGTTAAGCAGTCCGATGCCATTCTGATTCTCGATCCTCATGGTGTGACTTTTTCAGTCTCCAAAAGCTTCTAGAATTGTCTGCTTATCTTTTGTTTCTAAAAAAAATTTTCATAACATTTAATACTTATTCTGAAAAAAATGCTTTTAATAAGTTAGACAAAATGGATAATTCCATAAATTAGCATTTATCTATTTTAACCCAGCCATCTATTTTATATTTAGAATAAGCCAGGGGCCAGATACTTTCCAGACTGTCATCACTATCACCACTACTCTGGAGGATTAGCCAATGCTCCAGGAAAGAGGTACCCGATTGGAGAGGAGGAGGTTAACTTATCCCTGTTTGAAGATTATTTGACCGTTTACATGGAAAACCCACAAGAATAAACTGAAAGAAAAAGTTCTTGAAAATGACAAAATAATTGTGTAAGGTAACTGGATTCAAAATTAGCGTTCTATTATCAATGGCCTTCAAATACACAGGCAACAGCCAGAACTAAAATATAACGGAATAAGACCCCATTTGCAAAAGCAACCTAGAAATAAACTTTTTAAAATATGTGCAAAACCATTTAAATGCTGCCAAAGGATACAAATGTGAACTTACACCACATTCTTGGGTTAAAAAATCTCAACATTATAAGGATGCCAATTCTCCTAAATTAAGCTACACATCAACACAATCGCAGTGAAAATACTAACAGAATTTCTTGTGGAACTATACCAGCTGATTTTAAAGTTGATATGGAAAAATATACATGCATCCAGGAAAAGTTTGAAAACAGAAATGTAAAAAGCAGAGATAACCCCATCCATTATTTACTTGTATTTTAAATCTATTATAAAGCAAAAACAATTAAAACTATGGCACAAGTACATGAATAACCATATAATTCAGAAATTACTAGAAGTCTCCCAATATATATAGGAAGTTACCATATGATCAAGTTGGCACTTAAAACAGGATTTATCCATATTTGGTATTGGAACAATTGGCTACCCATCTGTAAAAGAAATTAATTTAGATCCTCACTTCACATGTTATACCAAAATAAATTCTACATGAATCAAAGGTTTAAATGAAACCCTTAAAGAACCAGAAGAAAGCAGGGGATATGGGAATGATCATCTATTGAGCCTTTACTTCAGCTCAGGGCCTGGTGATGGTAAGCAGGCCCAGCTCATGGACTGCTGGCTGAATAATGGACTGATGACTATCAGGTCCTGTCCCGTACAAGATGCTGTAGCAGCGGCTGCCAATTGCAGGCACTGGTCTAGATTTGCTACATGTCTTAGTCCATTTGTACTGCTATAAAATAATACCAGAGGCCGAGCGCAGTGGCTCATGCCTGTAATCCCAGCACTTTGGGAGGCCGACGCGAGCAGATCATGAGGTCAGGAGATTGAGACTAGCCTGGATAACCTGGTGAGACCCCGTCTCTACTAAAAATACAAAAAATTAGCCTTGCGTGGTGGCGCGTGCCTGTGGTCCCAGTTACTCAGTAGGCTGAGGCAGGAGAATTGCTTGAAGCCCCTGGGAGGCGGAGGTTGCAGTGAGCCAAGATTGTGCCACTGCATTCCAACCTGGGTGATAGAGCGAAACTTTGTTTCAAAAAAAAAAAAATTAGCCGGGAGTGGTGGCACGCGCCTGTAGCCCCAGCTACTTGGGAGGCTGAGGCAGAAGAATCTCTTCAACCCGGGAGGTGGAGGTTGCAGTGAGCCGAGATAGTGCCACTGCACTCCAGCCTGGTGACAGTGCAATACTCCGTCTCGAAAAAAAAAAAAAAAAAAAAAGAAAGAATACCAGAGGCTGGGTAATTTACAAGAAAAAAGGGTTTCTTTGGCTCGCAATTCTGCTGGCTGGAAGATTGGGCATCTGCATCTAGGGAAGGCCTCAGGCTGCTTCCACTCATGGCAGAAGGTGAAGGGGAGCCATGTGTGCAGATATCACATGGGGAGAGAGGAGGCTAGAGAGATGGGGGAGGGAGGTGCTGGTCTCTTTTGAACAACCAGCTCTCACAGAAGCTAATAGAATGAGAACTCACACCGCCCGCCTGTCTGCCATCCCCCAATCTCCTGAGAGGGAGGGCATTAATCTATTCATAAGAGATCTGCCCCCCATGACCCAAATACCTTTCACTGGGGATCAATTTTCAACATGAGATTTGCAGGGTGGGGCAGCAGGGGAGAGGCAAACATCCGAACTCTCACTACATGTCATTTGTCTGGTTCTACCAGTGTTAAAATAGTTTTCATTTTGGTCTGATATTTTACAAGGGATATTTCACATCAAAATCTGGATTTCGGGCTTTCCCTGAAAATGTATACTAATCTGGCAGCACTAGACCCTCATTGCTTCATGGACCAAGCAGCTGAGCCACTGCCCTTTAAAGGCCTGATGATGGGGCATATGGTCTTGGAGTCCTGAGGAGCCAACAGGACCCAGTGAACAGGCAGGTAATGGGGAGCAGTGGCTGGTGGGCCCAGAGCCCTGGGGTAGGGGGTGAGGGGATGAGGCTGTAGCTGCGGCAGGGAGGGGCAGTTCCTGCGCTGTTGTGGTCACCCAGGCAAGAAGTTGTGGCAGAGGCAACGGGAGGGAGAGGCCTGGCTGGAGGGAATTTGGGACTTGAATCCACAGCTTGAGGACAGATGATGGGTGTGTGTGTGTGTGTGTGTGTTGGGGTGGGCAGGGGAGCTTAGCTGTTGGAGGAGGACGTAAGGAAGCACCCCAAGAGGCTCACACAGACAGGTAAATGCTCATGAACATGTAGACCAGATCCACTCACCCTCCTGCTTAAAACCCAAGCACCCTACCCAAGAGGCCCGGCCCCTGCCCACCCCATACCCGAGAGGCCCAGCCCCTGCCCACCCCTTACCCCAGAGACTGGGCCCCTGCCCACCTGATCCTTTGCTCTCACTCTGTGTTCCCTTGTACTCCAAGCCATGCAGGCCTTGGGACATCCTAGAACCAGTCAAGGACTTTTTTTGACCTCAGGGCCCTTGCACTCACTGCTCCCTCTGCCTGAGATACTGTTCCCCTGACTCCTTAGCTGGCCAGTTCCCGCCTCATCTTTCAGGTTTCCTCTTAAATATGCTCTCCTAAAGGAAGTCTGGGATACACTCCTAGAGGCCAAGGGACAGCAGGAATGCTGACTGCCAAGGGGTCCTCGGGCCGTGGAAAGAGGAGTAGATTTCTGAGTGCAAAGGGAAACCTTTGAAGGGCTGGGGTGGGGGTGGGGCGATGAAGCAGCTGGATCTGATTTACCCCCTGAAAGGCTGCCAGTAGCACCCCATGGGAAACCACAGGGCTGGAGTAGCCACCGGGGAGAGTTGGAGCGCTTGTGTTGGTGACAGGCGCAGAGGTAGTGCAACTGGAGAGAGGACATGGGGCATTCTAGAACCCACAGGACTTGCGGAAATGCGGGAAGGAGTAGGGTGAGAGCCATACGCAACAGGGAAAAGAGTCGAGCGGGGTGGCGCGGTTGCCAGCCCCAGCAGGGGGTGGGAGGTGGTGCCAGTTTCCTAAGGTGGAAATCCAGGGAAGGCACGGAGCAGGTGTGCTTTGGAAGAACAGCTCTGGCGCAGCGCCTCTTCCTGTGGGCCCCCTTCTACAGTGCGCCTAGACACAGTGTGACAGCGCAGGGCTGCGCGGGCATCCCCAGCTCCGTGGTTCTGGCTCAGGTCGGCGGGGAAGCCTGGATCAAGGCACGGTGTCCCCGCGCCGCCCGCTGCCCTGGCTGCAGCACCGCCAAGGGCAAGGGCACGGCCATGACCGGGTAGGAGGCGGATCCCACGTGTGAGCCAGTGAGCCACTCAGCCTCCTGGGAAGAGCGAAGATCAAAGCGGAACCCCACGTCGCGGGGCTGGGGAGGGAAGGGCGTGAAGGCCCGTCCTCTGCGAGGCTTCGGGCGCCTGGAGGCAGGGTGGGAGGGCAGGGCGAGGGGGCTTTGTCTGCGCGGAAACGCCCTGCCCCGCGCCCGCACAAAGGCCTCTTTGTGCCGGCTGCCGGCGGAGGTGGGGGCCGCGCGTTCCCGGAGCCCCCTGCCCCGGCCCGGCCCGCGGCCCCGAGGGGGCGCCCGCCACTTCGCCGCCGCCAGCCCGTGGCCCCGGGCGCCAAAGGGCCTCTTAATTGTTCCCAGAACGGGTGGCATTTAGGTCAATTAATATGCAAAACAGGAGTAAATCATCTCATTCGCGGGCCCCACGCGGGGCGGGGAGCCGAGGCATTTGCTAGGCAGCGAGGTCGCGGCCCCCGCCGCGTGTTTATCTGGGGAAATGGAAATCAGGCGACGCACAAAGCCGCCCCGCGGGCCGCGCCTCGCCCTCGGCCGCCCTCGGCTGGGTCGCCGGCGCCGGTCCCGACCCGCTGCCCGGGCTGGCGGATCAGCTGCAAACCTGGGGTCGCCTCTGGCCCTGTAGCCCAGAGGCTGTGCACCGTCGGGCGGCGCACCGCCCCTCTCTGGGCCACCGTGCCTAGCTGGTGATAGCAGGAGTTCTGTTATTACATAAATCAGGTACTGGGAGAACAGTACGATCCCCTAAGTGCTTCGAATTGGAGCTTGCGTGCTCCTGACCCGTTACTATGCTACTGAGCCTTGACTGAAGTCCAAAGCCTACTTGCATTCCTGCATTTAATCCTCAAAATCGCACTAAGAGGCAGGTGATTATTCCTGTTGTTCAGCTGAAGAAACCGAGGCAGAGAGGTGAAGACCGTCACCTGGCCCGGACCAAGCCCTTCACCATTAAGCTGTGAGCCCCAGGCCTCTGTGATTTCACTGGGCAGCTCCCTTCGCTGGGGAAAAAATGGCACCTGCAGGCAGAGTTCAGTGAGCCTCGCTACTACTGCACCATACTTACTCATTCTCCCTGAATTCCAAAAATGTAACAGGACCTACTGCGCACCTGCACTCTTCTAGACTCTTCTAGACCACAGGGAACAAAACAGGAGATTCTGGCCTTGTGGGACACCAGCGAGAGGACCACCAGGAGAAGCCAGCAGGTTGACAGGGACTGGCCCCTTGAAGGGGGTGACACCTGAGCAGAGATCTGAGGGAGGTGAGAGAGACTTCCAGGAAATGACCTTGAAGCTGCAGCATAAGGAGGCCGGGGAGGCGGGTGTGTGGAGCAAAGTGGGAGGGATGGAGACAAGGCAGAGGTGACCAGGGCTGGGACTGGGGGTGCGGGCTCCAGTTCCAGCTGGACACTGGAGTCTCTGGGTTCTCTTGGTCTGGGGACAGTCTGTGCATGGGGAATTGTAAAGGTTTCTGCTTGGCTCAGCCTGGTTCAAGTGGCCCCACCCTGGGCTAATTGGCAATGGCCAGGAGCAGGTCACATACTGGACACACTCCTGTCAGCTGGACACCCACCCCGATCGATACCCACTATGCAAGTGGACCCCAAACCTGGGCAGCAGGCAAAGTCAAAAGCAGTCCAGGGAGCCAGCGTCCGAAAGCCAGAGACATTTCTGAAGGCTGTCAGTCTGTGAGGACAGACACAGAGCCTGGAACTGAAGATCTGGATAACCCACGTGCACTGGGGCCAAGAGATAAGGGGCATCAGGTGCCCAGACGTGATGGAGGTTCGGGAGGGAGGGGAAGGCGAACAGGGAGTGCTCAGAGCTAGGTGAGATATTTTAACAAACAGGAAAAGCTGATGATGCTGGTCCCATACAGTTGTTTCTGTAGGAGTTCATGGGGGCAGGGGTTACCAGAGGAGAGTTTGCAAATGTTTCCTATAGGATGCCCTCTCTGTGGCGATGTACTTAGTCATCAGTCAACTACTTAGACAACCCTAACTTTTCCCCTCTCTCCCCACCACTGCCATGCGTTCATCAAGCCTGCCCATTCTTGCTCCTTAATGCCTCTCCCCAATCCCCTCCTTTCCATTCCTGAGGTTCTGTTTTGGTGAAGATGATCAGTCATCTTTGGATCATTGCAGCGGCCTCCTCCCTGATCATGCTACTCTCAATCTTGCCTTCAATTCACACTCCAAATAGGGCACCACAGGGATCTTCCAAACACATAAATCTAAGTTACCACCCTGGTTAAAACCTTCTACAATTAACAGCAACAACAACAACAACAACAACAGCAACACAACCTGATTAAAAAATGGGGCAAAGGACTTAGGCATTTAATCAAAGAAGATATACAGATGGACAGCAAGCACATGAAAAGGCACCCATCACTCATCTTTAGGGAACTGCAAATCAAAACCACGACGAGATACCATTTCACACCCATTAGGATGGCTATTGCACAAATATGGTCCATTGCATAAACATTTCTCTTCTCCTGTTGAATGTCTGGGCTGTTTCCAGTTTGGAGCTATTATGAATAAAGCTGCTGTGTATTGGGAGACAATTCCCCATGAGTCTCTTGCATTTCTGCACATCTTATGAGTAAGGCACTGACTGACCTATCTTTTCATGGATGTTTGTATTGCAAAGAGTTTTGGAAGATCAAGCGTCTCCCTCTGGAGCAAAGGGCAAGCATGCTTGCTTCCCATTATGAAAGATCTGGGTTCCCTAAGCTCAGGGTTCCTCTCCTGTAATGCAATTCACTACAAGTGCAGGATCCATCTGGGCCCACTCACATTGTCCTGTGGGACTTGGGGCAAAAGGAATGGATGCAAATATGCTGATACACATGCTGCTTGCTGTGCTGTGAGGAATAACATCCTTTGTCTCTGACTCATGGTTCTGGCATCTTCTGCCAGCCTCTCAAGAGCCTAACTCATTACCTTTCAAGTTGAGTAAAATTTCAGACCCTTTATAGTTCTTGACATTAAGTATTCTTGTACAAGTGTTTCTATGAACATATATTTCCCCACTTCTTCGTCCTTCCATCCTGCTGCCTGGAGTGCAGACCTGATGGCTGGAGCTCTGGTTACCATCTTGACCCATGAGGACCAGAGACGTAGTGGACAGAAGGAGCATGGGTATCGAAGGTTTTGCAGGTCAGAATGACCATACTGTCCCTGGAATTTTACAGGAGGGAAAATGCCTTGCTTACACCACTGTACCGTGGCATTTTCCAACCCTATCTAATGCAGCCCATGTCGTGGCTCATCCTGTCTGAGATGTCTTCCCGCCCTCCCTTCCTTTGTTCACTAACATGTATCATACTAACCTCAACGAATGACTCTTCATGTTTCCAGTTCTTCTCACAGTGATTGCTTCTTGTATCCTAGGGCCTTGTACAGTGTCTGGCACAGTAGTAGGTGCTCAGGAGTAGGAGCTGATGAGGTGAACAAATACATAAAAGAAACATGCAGGTTGGCAGAGATGATGGGAAGCGGCGTTCTCACTTAGAGGAACAGGTAGAGCATTAGGTTGTCGGAGAGGGAGCCAGAGCTACCATCCTGTGCTGTGTGACACCACCACAGCTCTTTCCTCTCTGGGCTCAGTTCTCTGGCTCTGCAATGTGGGCTTTGGCTAGGATGATGAATGCCCACGGTCCCCACTGATTCTCAAGCCCTGTGCAAACTCCGAAATTTGAGTACTGCTTTCGTGGCAATGCCTCCCTGCTTCTCTCTCCTGTAACTTATGTTTGACCAATGGCATCACTCGATGGCTGAGAAAGGTCCTACCCCTTGCTGGGCCCAGGACTGCTCTGCAACCCAAGCCTGGGGAGACATGGGTGCCTGGGCAGCTTAGCAGCTGGGGAGACTGACAGCTTTAGTGAACCCAGCGGGTGGCATCAAGTTTCTGGGTGCCTGGTCACCATGTTAATCTGCTCTTGGTACCACTAATACCAATTTGTGAGCAGACAGCCAGGATCAGACAGGCCAGCTGTCAAGCAACTGTGGACAGCTCAGTGTGTGGTTTGATTTTATGGCTTAGGGCTGGAATTACAAATTAATTAGCAAATTTAAGTTTCCGGAGATGCTTCAGATAGGTAGCTCCCAGGGACCAGGTGACACTAGTTTGACCCAGTGACCCCAGCCCAGGTCCTGCCACCCACCACTACCACCACCGAGGGACTCAGAAAAAGTCCTCTTGTTTCCAGCACCACCAGCACCCTGCCGGGGGACCCAGGTGGGCCCCTCTCCCTCTCTAGGCCCACCCTCTTCATCTGTGCACAAGGAGCAGGGCCGGATGCTCTGTCTCCTCCACGCCAGCATTCTGGGATTGTAATTAGGCGCAAGATGTCTAGTGTGTGGTGGGGCCAGCAAAGCTCTCTGTCCATGCTTCTGCCTCCAGTGCAGGTGGGAGCACTTCCCCTGCTTTACCCCTGTAACCTTTACTGAGCTCCAGGGATCCCTGTTTCCAGAGAAGACAGGCAATAGAGTGGAGTGATCTAAAATTACACGTGCAGCTGTGTCGCCCCTCCAGCCAATCCCCACCCTCCAACAGGGAGGTTTCCCAGTGTCCTGATGGTGGGGTCGGGTCTCCAGATGCCCCACTGGGCTACAGGCCCTGCCTGTCCTGGCGCTGCCTCTCATTCCCTCTCGTTGCCCATGAACCCCGGCCACACCAGCTCGTCCCTAGTGCTCCTAAGGGCTAGCCGCCTTCCTGCCTGCCACAGGATCCCAGCATATGCTGTTCCCTCCGCCTCCCCAGGATCCACCCCTTCCTCCAGCCTGTCGTCCTGCAGGCTAATGCCCCCTCCTTGGAGGGGGAGAAGCCTGACCTCACACCCTGTTCACTGCTCTCTGAGTGCCCTGCACCTTCCCCGGCACCCCTCATCACAGAGGGAAGCACTCACTCTTGGGGTCACTTGTTATTTCATACTGCCCCATCCCCCCATCAGGACTGTGAGATCCATGGCACAGGAGCACATCTGTTTTATTCACCAGTTTTTTCAGAGCCTACTAGTGGTCTCCCAACATTGATTCTCTCCTTCTCTCTCCCAGTAAGAGATCTCTTGATTTTTAGCTTGGCCTATGTTCACCCAAAATAAAGACCACAGTTCCCAGTACCTTTGCAGCAGGTTGTGACCATGTGATCAAGTTCCAGCCAATGGAGTCCAAATGAGCAGGCTGTGCACGGCACCTGGCTGTGCCTTTCGTCTTTCACGTCCTCCTGCTGATGCAGGAGCTTGAGCAGCGTAGGTGTGAGGTGTGAGGATCGTACGAACAGGAGCTCACTCCAGAAATGCAGAGCAACAGGTAGAGGGGCCTGAGCAATGCAGCAGCTGTGGCTTTGACAAGCAAGGAGTCAGCCTCTGTCTTGTCAGAGCCACTGTCATTCTAGCCCAGGTCATATAACTGCACCCTAAACCTAATTTGTATACCCCTACATCTGGTAGGCACCTGGTAAACATTTGCTGACTAAATGAGAAATTGAATGAATGAACGAGCAAAGTATTGGAAAACCAGAACTAATGATCCTAAGCTTCAAGCACATTTTGGATTCCAAGAGCTTTTATAGGCTGACCTGGGACCTAATAAACATTATTTGCTTGAAACATGGCCCAAGTCCTCCACAGATGGGCTTGTGTGTCCACAGACAGTGGCGGGCTTCATTGGCCCAGAGATGGGGCCTGTTGATCTTCGTCTTCCTGACACAGCCATAAGGCTCAGGGAGGCTCTTCCTGTGGCTAGCTGGCCCCCACCAAGTAGAGGGTGTCTCTCTTTTTTTCTTCTTCTTCTTCTTCTTTTTTTTTTTTTTTTGAGATGGAGTCTTGCTCTGTCGTCCAGGCTGGAGTGCAGTGGCCCAGTCTTAGCTCACTACAACCTCTGCCTCCCAGGTTCAAACGATTCTCCTGCCTCAGCCTCCTGAGTAGCTGGAATTACAGGCACATGCCACCATGCCTGGCTAATTTTTTGTATTTTTAGTAGAGACAGGGTTTCACCGTGTTAGCCAAGCTGGTCTCGATCTCCTGACCTCGTGATCCACCCACCTTGGCCTCCCAAAGTGCTGGAATTACAGGCATGAACCACCGTGCCTGGCCAAGGGTGTCTCTTTACCAGGGCTCCACGAGGCAGAAGCCCTACTAATGATGGCAAGTGCGTGCCAAGACCCTAAGAGTGAAAGCAAGACCAGATTTCATCCCAAGTTCTTTTTAGAAAGGTAGAAGTATTTTTTTTTTAATGGATGCAAAAGCTTTGAAAACTGGTGATATATGAAGACGGTTAAATAATAAATGTTTTGACAAGGGGGTCTGTCAGGACAGGCACCGCAAAAACGTAGGTAGAACTTGAAAATGTCCCAGAATCTGTAGTTGCCAATGCCTGAGATTTCTTCCTTTGGGTAAAGTAACCACAGAGTTTTTGAAATGCAGATAACCCTTGAGGGGGCATCCTGTAAGCCATTCTCAGTGATCTGTGGCTCTGTGTGTGGGCATGCGTTTATGAGATCCTTGCAAGGGATTCAGAGCAGGTTTGAATGGAGGCGGGTGGGGAGAGAGGAGAAGGGGGCTAGGCGAGGAGATTAGGGAGGCCAGGCTGCTGTCCACCTACCTCGAAGGTGCCGCTTCCTAAATGTTGGCAGGAGAATGGGGCATTGATACGTACTTTACAAGAAAGAAAGGCACACGGCAGAGGTCACCCGGTCACTGCCGTCCCCAGCTGGAAGGGTTACCTGAGGCCATGGAGGCCAGCTCCCTGCCTCAAGGCACAGAACTACCCAAGCCACGTTGGACAGATGTGCAACAGTGTACATTTAGGCTGCGAGTGTTATTAATTACCTGCAGAAGCCATGAGCTCAGGGAGATTCCCTTGGCTTAAGTCTTCCACATCCTGCCAGAAATGCAATGCAGGTGGGTTGGGCTGCGGAAACTGGATGGACTAAAGTTCAGGCTTAGCAAGAAGATATATTGGTAGGTGATTATGTGCTTTGTGAAAGCTTTGCTGTACAAAAGGGAACCACCCCCCTACCCCAACCACCATCCTTGGATTCCACCCACCCACGTGCCCTGCCGGGAAGATGTGGCCCCATCCGCTGTTGTGGAATTGTGTTGGAAACCTTTGGGGATAAAGGGGAAAGAGCAACTAGCTTGGCCATCCATGACCTGGAGCTGGTCCCCACCCGTACCTTGCTTTTGGATGACTTTAGGCAAATCACTGCCCTGCTCTGAGCCCCACTCTCCAACACCTCTAAGGCTCAGCACCGTCTCTTGGGGTGCTTACAAGCCGTGTGTCCTTGTGCAAGTGACTCAACCTTTCTGAACCACAGCCTTTTCAGCCATAGAAAGAGGAAAGTCATGACACCTATCTCAGAGGCGTCTTGTGAGAATTAATTCAGATACCAATGACAGGCGCCCAGAATGAAGAGGCCGGCCTATTCAATGCAGTGAAGAGGCCCAGCCTGTTACGAACCTGGGCTCCAGACTCCAGCCCAGCACTGCCTTCTGAATCACATCGGTTGGTCCCTGGGTGGGTCTCTGTTGCAGAGGGTGGAGGGGCAGCCCAGGGACTCAATGCAACAAAACTTACTGAGCCTTCAGTCAATATTTGAAAAATCAGGAGACCTGTCTCTCTCTCTCTCACTCTCACACATACGCACACACTCTCTCACACATGCACACATAACACACACACACACCCTGCATTTCTGCCTTCTCTAGAAAAAATCAGAAGACCTGGCCACCCTCAGTGCCAATTCCTGCCAGATGTCAAGCAGCTGTTGCTGAATAGCAGCTGCTCCCTTTGGACTGGAGCAGGAATGTGTCATTCCTCCACAGTCCCGCCCCTCCGGAAGGCCTCTCACCTGGGCCCCGCCCTGCTCCTCTGGGCCTCTGTCACCGATTACTTCCTGTCTGTTCTGTGTCTGTGGGGCTCATGTCTTTTGCATCTTCGCCCTGCACCCTGACTCCCAGAGCCAGCCCGGTGCTGAGCCCAGCATTGGGTGCAGTGGATGCTGGTTGGCTGTGGTCCTTTGTTCTTTGGTGTGCAGGGCCCTGCATGCCCACCCTACGGGGCTGGCCGGGTCTCACAACCAAGTAGGTGCTCATGGTGGAATGAACCCTTGAGCTCAATGCAACTGGACAGATGCTCATTTCAAGAAGATCAGAACTCGATTTCTGTGCTCCCTGGGGGTGCGGGGCAGCAAACAGAACCTGACGTGGCTGGGGAGCAGGGTGGCGGCTGACCCAGGAATGCACAGCCATGTGCTGGAGGCTGGAGCCCCTGTCTTGTTCTCCTCGCAGCCATGGTGTTTGGTGGAGGCCCCGGGCTCCCTCTCTTTGTTCTGTGAAGAGCAGAGGCCACAGAGAGCTCCTGTCCCTGTCTGTGAGGCCAGTAGGACTAGTGTTCCCTGTTTAAGGGAAAGGTCTGCAGATAGGCCCCCATCCATGAGCCGTACAGGTCAACTCTCCATCCCACCTATGAGTGCACACTGAGCCTCAGCCATCTCGAGCCCTGCCCTCTGTGCTGCAGGGATGCCCAGAAACCATTCCTGCCTTTAGGGAGCTCATGGCTGGGATTAGAGTAAAACATGAAGCTGAGGAGTGAGGCCACAGCAGGGGGCTGGGAACCCTTGGGAACAAGTTCTGTGGACACCCCATGGAAAGAGAGGGCTGAGGACTGTAGGCAGGGAGGCAGTCAAGGAGGGCTTCCTGGAAGAGGTAGGGAAGGGACTACAACTCTAGAAGGAATGAGCTGTCTGTGAGTACACTTTGACTGTTACCATCTCTCCCCTTCCTTAGAGCCCAAGTCCTGAAAATGTCCCCTCAAGCACATATGAGCAGGTAGTTTAGATTTCAGTCTATGCAAAAAAGCAGCTGCAGGAGCTATTCTCCATGGAACAGCATCTCTGGTCACCCGTCAGCAGCTCAGAGGCCCGGCCACAGTCCTGGCTGTCCCCTGTGCCTGGCCTCCACTACCTGTCTCCGGCCCTTGCCCTCCCCATTCCCTGGCCCTCCACATGGTCCACCCTCTGCCCTTCCAGGTCAGTATGGCCCTCCGTCGTTCCTGCTGCTCCCCGGCCACTGCTCACTGCCAGCTCTCAGCGAGTCTCTCTGCCCTCTGGATCCTTCTCTGTGTGTGTTGCTGCCCAAAGCCCCAAGAGACAGCATCTGCTTGGCTGGACAGACACTGGGCACTGTGCCACACTCCAGCCAGGCTACTGACAGCTACCCTGGGCCAATCTCCGAGGCTGGCCTCCCCAGCTGTGGCCAGTGCAGCGGGGTTGCATGGAGGTGCTGGCCCTCCACAGGGCAGCAGCGTGGCAGAGTCCTTGGCTGTGTGTGGGGAGCAGTCTAAGAACCCTCACATCCAGGATCAGTCCAGCAATTCCCAGCCCTCGGGGCACCCTCAGGCAGTGCCACAGCCAGGCGCGAAGAACACAGGCTGACCAGAGCTGAGAGACGCTGTCGCCGACGCTGCTTCCAGTATGCCTTGCACCAGGGTCCCCCCGTGGGACCCAGGTAGCAGCTTTGCTGTTCTCGACAAATGCAAACCCCATCCTGTGACACCAGCCAAGGAAGCAGGCATCGCCAACAGCTTGGCGCTCACCAAACCGTAAGACTTTTTGGGCAAAAGATTTTGTTCTCTCTGCCCCACCAAACACTTGTCTCCTTTGATTTTGCCATTGTTCTTTCCAGGGAAATCTAATTTTAAAACAAAAAAAAACATGTTTCCTAACCAACAGGACACGTATGTGTGCCAACAAATATTTGATCTGAAAGCAAGTCTTTGCTCAGTGTAAGCTTTGTTTTTAACAGACAGGACAAAACACCGGGGCCAGCTGTGCAGAGCATGTGTTCGGTCCCGGAGGCCCCGTGTTCCTTTCAGCTCGGAAATCTGGCTCGAGGTGTCCAGCTGGGACCCCATCGTAAGGGTCACATAGTTTCCAATCGGGAGGGTGAGGCAGGGCCCGGTGGCAGTAAGATCTTCCCTTTCAATAAAGAACCAAAATATCCCAGTCTGCAACATTATGAACCCCGGATGTGTCTCCACACACAAAGCCGCTTGCAAAATAAAGCCACATTTGAGCCCAGGCCAGGGATGATGTTGAAAACAATGCAGCTAATAAGTCACTGGCTGCTGGATGAAATCAAACTGTTTTTGTTTTGTGGCAGTTTCTCAGCTTCTGGGGCAGCTCTTCCGCCCCAGGGGGAGAGCCTTGTGTCAGCCTCTGTCTTCCTCCGCTCCAGAGATGCTGCCGCGTCCCCACAGGCCTGGGGCTCCTAGGGCAGACCTCAGTAACCCACACATATACTCAGTCACATCTTCCACAGCATGGGCTAAATCACACCCTAGACCCAACCCCAAAAAGAAGAAAAAATACCAGTTCCATCCAGTGGCAAGAAACCTCAAAGGTCAGTGGTGACTGTCGGGTGTCTGGATGTCTCTGGGATCAGCGCTGTGTTGGCAGCGGGGTTCATACCATGGAAGCACCAAGCAGGGATGTGTGGGGGCTCCCATGTTAGGGGTAAATCCGAGTGTGAAGTGAATGCCCGCCGCTCAGAGGCTGAGCCTCACACACTATGAAACCTCTCTGGGCTACCGTTTCTCTTTCGTGCCGTGGATGTGTATTTCACCACCTCATGGGGTCAGAGGTGGGGAGGAAAGGGAAGAAATCCGTGAGGCCCAGGCAGAGGCTGCAGAGAGCCCTGCCCATACACATTCTCCTGGGGCTGCCTTAGAGACACAAGCCTAGTGTTTCGCTGAGCACAGGGCCGCCTAGTCTCCCTAGTGGCTGGGTGTGGCCATGTGAGTGACCTGCTGGCTGCGAGCATAAGTGCTACATGGAGCTTCTGGAAATTTCCTTAAAGGACAGGTAGCAGGCACCTGCGCCCACTGCTGGGAATGTAGAAAGCATGGCTGGTGCCAGGGCCCATTCTGGACCATGAGGCCTGGGCTGCATCTGGAGCAGGGTGCAGCCGGGGTCCCACTGCGTCTGTCTTGACCTGCCTCCCTCTGGACTGCTTCTCCACAAGACAGAAATTTCTTTCACCTTTCCTAAGGGATCTCCACCCTTTCTGCTAGCCCCTGTCTCATGGGCACAGGCCTGGCATTGAGTACACGGGAATGAGCTGAATGTTTGTTCTCCAGGGATGGACGTGTCCTGCGAGACCCCGGGGTGACTGAGTGGGGTCTCGGTGGTGTGGAGAAGGTGGCCCACTCCTCTCCGGACAGGCAGATAGGGGCTGCAGGAGGAAAGCAGGCCAGTAGGGAGTGGTGGGGACTGGAGAGCCAGGGCCCACAGCCACTGCCCAGGGCTACCAACTCTCACCCTGAGGAGAGTCAGACTGGCCTTGCCTGAGTTGCTGATATTTTAAGGGAAACTGGGAAACTCCTAGTTGTGGACAAGCTGATAGCTCATTCAGCTTTGCTGGCAACACATGGTGCAGCTGCCGTGGCAGGGGCTCCATGAAGCAGGGGCTTCATGCACTCCATATGCATGAAGCTTCCAGCCTGGTGCCACCCATTCCTGCCCTCTGTCTGTGTGTCTGGGTTAGAGCACAGGCTGGCACGGGGCAGGCCACAGGCCAGCTGTCGTGTAGCCTTCTTCTTTTCTTTGTACCTCTCAGAGGGCTCAGGGGCTCTCCACCTTACCTCTGGGAGATTCCACACACCCCTGAACCCCTCAGTCCATTCACACCAACGCCCACCTTTGCCTCTCCTGCCATTTCCCCTCACGCAGAGTCACACTGGCATGACGCCTCCACCCCACTACACACTGCCAATGCACAGGCTGTTCCACCTTTCAAAATGAGGCAGGGCACAGCAAACAAGATGCCCTCAGTTTCTGTTCTCTCCTTCTTGCTTTACTAAATGCCCCTCTGAGTTTAAGCTGGGCACGGGACCTCCCAGCTAAAGACTACTTTCTCCAGCCTCCTTGACAGCAGGGTGTGGCCCACGGAGTAAGTCTGACTGGTCAGATGTGAACAGCAGCAACTTCTGGGCCATGTTTTCAAAAGAAAAAGGAGTGCCTTCCACTTTCCCTTCCCACTTCCTGCTGGCAGGAATGTGGGTGTGATGGCAGGAGCGGGAGCAGCCACCTTAGACTGAGTGGTGAGAGCTGATTCTTGTAATCAGCAGAGCCTGGGTCCACGGTGCCATGGAGCTGCCAGATAAGCCCATCATGCTTCCATTCCCACCGTGTGAGGGGCCGGTAGACTCTGATCTGGTTTACATGACAGTTACTTTGTCATTTTTACAGCAAGCCTGTATTTTACGGCAATAGTGAGCTTGTGTTCTAATGGGTTCACGTGGCTTACCATTTTCATCTTGCATAGAATTCATTCTCATCAGTTACCCAACTGGATCCACTTCATTCTTTCGTGCATCCATCCAGTTAGCAAGTCCTGAGCAATTTCTGTACAGATCGCTGGGGAAAACACAAAGGCAGACAACCCGCAGTTCCCACACTTGAGCAGGAGCTTAGGAGTGATGGCGAGAGGGCAAGTGCCATTAGAACCCTGTTCTATGGCCCAAGGTGGCAGTTCTGCAAACAGGTGACGAACATCTGCTCTGTGCTTCACTCAGAGTTCCTGTGGGCTAGGTAGCTGCTGCAGACAGTGACAACACCTGACTCTCCCAGGGCAGCCCCAGACGTGCAATAAGACTCCAGCCAGGCTAGTGAGCCAGTGTGCTTTTGTGCCACACGTGTGTGAGCGAGCATGCACACACATGGACGAGGGAGGGGGGAGAGAGAGTCCAGGTCTGTTTTTAGGGGCTCGTGGACAATGACTCACCTATTCATCAAGATTGTATTGCATACCTCCGGTGCATGACAGCTGACAGAGGCCAATAGGCCAAGGCCCTGCCCTGGAGACGCCCCCCATAGGCCACAGACACACCTGCAGACACTGGTGGCTCCAGTCACTCCCTGCCCTTTGTCCCTGCCCTTAGGATGGATTTACACTGAGCCATTCATGCTTTCCCCTGAATCTTGTGACCAAGAGCTAGGGTTAGGTGCTCTGCCTGAAGCCATTGCATAAAAAATTCCGACAACCAGTCTCCTCGGAAATATTCCTAACCACTCTTATCGGCCACCTGTTGGCCAGCAAGCCCCAAAATTTATATACATTGTTGGCATTCATCTTCACAATAACCCTAGAAGGAAGGCAGCTTATCCCCCATTTTACAGATGAGGAAACTGAAGTTTGGAGAAAAAGAAATGGAAAAGGAAAAAGCGTGGGCACTATCATGAAGCGAGACCGGCCGGGCATTGCTCGTTTCCCTGCACCCCTCCCCAGGCAAGCGGGCTGGGCGAGACCCAAAGAGCCAGGACCACGGTCAGGGTCAGAATGCAAGCTCTGGAGCCTCCTGGCTGGGTGACCTTAATTGACCTTCCTGGGCCTCCGTTTCATTGTCTGTAGAATGGAACCCAAAATACCCAACTCACAGGATCATTGTAAGACCTAAGTGAAAACATGTAGAAAAAGATACATGCAGACACGAGCCTAATACCGGGGCCACTACTGACTGGTGATTATAAGGCTGAGCCTCAAGGTCAGACAGGCCTGACCCTACCCCTTCCTGGCTGTCTGTGCCCTTAACCCCTATGTAAGATGGCAAGAGAGCCATGGCGCCCACCTTCTGGGGCTACGCAGGCAAAATGAGGAGGAGCAAGTGCCCAGCAGGCAGCAGCCATGGCTTCGCTCGCAGCTCTGGTGTGTGTGCCTCCTTCTCTATACTGGAGCCCCATCCTCGGCTGTGTGAGTGGACAGGGCTGACCCGTGCTCCAGCCCCTGCTCAGCACCCACCCAAGGAGCAGACTGTGGGGCACTGGTCTGCCTATTGTCCCCGGCTGCGTCTCCTCGGTTTCTGGACTCTAGCAGTGGTTCCCAATTTCCTTCCAACCTTTCAAACCTCCAGCCAATCAGCCTCTGACCCCGAGGACCAAGGTCAGAGGCAGAAATAAAGACAAAACAGTGCAGCTGTCTTAAATCACCAAATTAGCTATTATGGACGAGGGCAGTAAAAGAAAACAAAACAAAGATGAGATATAAAGTCTGAAATAGAAACAGCAAGGAGAGTGACCGCTGGGGGTTGGCACGTTAGGGAGCCAGGCAGACCGAGGTGCTATCTGGGCGGCCTTGGGCAAGTCTCTGCCCTCCCAAGGCTCTGCCCCTCTGGGTTCAGGATGTCAGAGACCATGATTCCTGGGTTACGCTTGCATGGGGGAGCCCAGAGCTCTGTGCTGGGCTGTTGTTCCTCTCAACACGCCCTCCCCGGTGCCTTCACCTGCTCTTGGTTCCAAGTCCCATCCAAGAGTCTGTCTCCAGCTGGGCTTCTCTCCCCCCAGGTGCAGATGTCCAAAGCCGTCTAGTGGTTTGATATTTGCCCAGAGGCCTCACCCATTGCTATAGCCACGTGTCTAGGACTGAGCTGTGCACCGCTCTGGGCATGGTGGAGGCCGCCGTAAGGAGACGACCCTTGCTTCGCAGGAAGGGGAGCCTGAAATTCCCAGGGGCCGGAGGAGGCTGCACCGGAACTGCACCCCACCCAGGACTGCTGAGCTGAGAGGGTGCTGCCGCAGTGAAGGCTCTGCCACCTCACACTGTCAGGTCCCAAGCCTGTGATCGCACCAGGAGAGGGTCAGATTGTGCCTGGTGGGGTGGGCCCTGACTCTGCACTTTCCACCCTGTCCAAGAGACTTTGGGTCGCATCTCTCTACATAGCAGAAGAGTGGGGACATAGGAGCCTGCCTCACGGAGTTGTGGGGTGGCCTGGGAGCAGGCTGGCCCCTGTGGGGGTTCTGTGGCCCGGCTCCCACCCACCATGCCCCTGCCCAGCAGCCTCCCTGCAGGCTCCTGAGGGTTCAACCTGGTGCACAATCTTCAGGCCTCTCCTGCCTTGACCTGCAGCCCTCCACACCCCAGACACACCCTTCTTCAGTGCTGTTGTTTTTTCATTATTAAAATGTTATAAGAGGAATACATTTTAGTTGCTTAAATTCTGCAATAGTGAAACAATAAAGATGGAGATCACTCCTCCAGTTCCATTCTACTCCTCAGAGCTACGTACCGTTGACAGTTGTACATTTCACTCCAGAAATACCTATGACTGCACGCAGTTACATATGCAGGGATTACAGGCGTGTATACATCCGTGTGACTGCGCACGCAGGATTATAAAAATCAGAAACCAGCCCGTGCTGCCCGTGCTGTCGTGCATCTTGATGTTATTTTCACTGGCTGAGTTGGAAGCATTTCTCAATGCCAGCGGGGCAGGCTTTGTGTTGGCTGCATAGTTTTCTGTTGTGCAACGTCCTCCCTGCTGACAAGCAATTAGATGGCGCCACTTCCTACCTTTGCTCATACAAACCCTGAGGCACTGAACATCCTAAAAGCGAAATTTCTGGGTCCCAAGGAGTGTGCATTTCTGAATATCACAAAGTGGCCCAGCTGCCTCACATCCTCCATGGGGACCACACTCTGTCTTACTATAGGAGATCCTGGGAGCCCCACATCCTTGCCAGTGCAGCACTACTATTCCTTTCAATTTTGCCCCCAATGTATTCTTGCTGTTTTATTTTGATTTCCCAGGTGACTGAGGAGGTGAAGCATCTCTTCAGCCATTCGCTGGCTATGAGAATTTCTTACCCTACAAACTGCCCATTTCTTTCCTTTACCCATTTTTTTCTACTGGGTTATGTGAGTTTCTACTTACTGACTTATAGAAGCCCATTATATGTTATGATATTAATCTGTTGTCTGTGGTACATGCTTTCAGTCTTTTCTCCCGGTCCATCAGATATCTTTTAACTTTGTTTATCATGTATTTGGCCATGCGGAAGCTTTTTATTTTATTTTATTTATTTATTTTTTTGAAACCAAGTTTCATTCTTGTTGCCCAGGCTGGAGTGCAATGGCGCAATCACGGTTCACTGCAACCCCACCTCCTGGGTTCAAGCGATTCTCCTGCTTCAGCCTCCCAAGTATCTGGGATTACAGGCATGCACCACCACACCGGCTAATTTTGTATTTTTAGTAGAGACGGGGTTTCTCCATGTTGGTCAGGCTGGTCTTGAACTCCTGACCTCAGGCGGTCCACCCGTCTCAGCTCTCCCAAAGTGCTGGGATTACAAGTATTTTATTTTTTTGAGATGGGGTCTTACTCTGTTACCTAGGCTGGAGTGCAGTGGCGCGATCTTGGCTCACTGAAGCTTCCGCCTCCTGGGCTCAGGTGATTATCCCATCTCAGCCTCCCAAGTAGCTGAGATCAAAGGCACACACACCCCGCCCCGCTGATTTTTTTTTCTTTTTTTTGTATTTTTGGTAGAGACAGAGTTTCGCCATATTGCCCAGGCTGGTCTCAAACTTCTGAGCTCAAGTGATCCGCCTGCCTCAGCCTCCCAAAGTGCTGGAATTATGGGCAAGAGCCACCATGCCCTGCCAGAAGCTTTTTATTTTTATGTAGTCAAATCTGTCAGGCTTTTGTTTTATAGCTTCTGGATTTCGTGTCTTGCTTAGGAAGGTCTTCCCTCCTCCAAGATCATGAAAATGTGCTCCTCTCTTTTGACATTGTGGTGTTACAGCTTTGTTTTTTCCTTTTACTGCCTTCTTCCATCTGAAATGAATTTGGCAGAATGACACTCCCTTCCTTGTGAAACCCAGTCCTGCCTTGGGATCCACAGATACCCCGACATGTCCTACCTTCCCCATCCCTGGGTCCCTCATTCAGTCACTCTACAAGCATGTTTTGAGCCTTTGTTAGGCACCAAACACTGGTGATCCTGCTTTGACTAGATCATGCCCCTGTCCTGGGAAAGATGTGTTCAATGGAGGTGACCAAGAGCAAACAAACAAACACACGGTGCCGTGGCTTGGATGTGTGTCCCTCCTAATCTCATGTTGAAATGTGACACCTCCGTGTTGGAAGTGGGCATAGCGGGAGGTGTGGAGTCATGGGGGTGGGTCCCTCATGAATGGGTCAGCCCCGCCCCTTGGCTGTGAGTGGTAGTGAGATGCCAGAGCTGATTGTTTAAAAGAGCCTGAGGCCGGACACCGTGGCTCACGCCTGTAATCCCAGCACTTTGGGAGGCTGAGGCGGGTGGATCACGAGGTCAGGAGATCGAGACCATCCTGGCTAACACTGTGAAATCCTGTCTCTACTAACTATACAAGGCGTGGTGGCGGGCGCCTGTAGTCCCAGCTACTCAGGAAGTTGAGGCAGGAGAATGGCATGAACCTGGGAGGCGGAGCTTGCAGTGAGCCAAGATCACGCCACTGCACTCCAGCCTGGGCGACAGAACGAGACTCTGTCTCAAAAAAAAAAAAAAGAGAGAGCCTGGCACTTCCCCCGCTCTCTCGCCATGTGACACACCTGTTCCCCCTTTGCCTTCTACCATGAGTAAAAGCTTCCTGAAGCCTCACCAAAGCTGAGCAGATGCTGGTGTCATGCTGGTACAGCCTGCAGAGCTGTGAACCAAAGAAGCCTCTTTTCTTTATAAATTACCCAGTCTCAGATATTCCTTTATGGCAGTGCACAATGGACTAACATCTGCAGTTAGCACAATTTCAGGTAGTGTGGGGAAAACACAAGAGTCTGGGGAGGGAGGGCATCACACAGGGCCATATTCACAATGATGAGGTCAGGAAAGGCCCCTCGGAGAAGACAGTCTAAGTCAGAGATGCTAACAGGGTGGGGGAGCGAGCCCCACCACTGCCAGGGCGACAGTGCTGCGGACAGAGGGACAGCAGGGCCAGGGCCTGGGAGGGGACTAAAACAGCAAGGCAGTCTGCAGCTCAAGGTGAGCAGGAGTGTGGGCCAGATCACAGGCAGGCCTTGGAGGCCACAGGGGAAGGTGCCACTTTATTCTGAATCTGACTGGAAGCTTTAGATGAAGGACTTTGGTGCAGTGTGTGTGTGTGCACGCACACACACGCACACACACACACACAGCTACATCTTCCTTATCAGCCTTTTGATGTGGGTGCCCAGGGGCCACCCCTCACTCTCATTCCTGTGGTCTTAACCACCCCCATGTGCAGCGGTGTAGCTGGTATAGCGCAGTGCCTGGCAGGCAGTAGGCCCTCTGTGTGCATTTGAGAGTGACTCAGGTGAACTCCAGTTCAAGCCCTGTCCTGGCCTCCAGTGACCCCCAACTCCTGCACCTCCAGGCACCCCATTGGAGCCTCACTCCAGCATGTCCTAAAGTGAGTTCTTTCCCTCTCCCCAGTCTTCTGCTCCTCCTCTGCAGACCCCAGGGGCCATGCCTGACTATTGCCTGCCCCTCTCCCTATCACTTGCCTGTGCGCCACTGAGGGCGTGGGTTCTACCCCTGCACAGTTGCAGAAGACAGCTTCTCACATCCGTCCCCTGACTGCACGCTTTCTCTCCTGGATGCTGAAATCAGCTGCAACCTGGGCCACTCCCCTCAGCCTGGCCCCTCCAATCCATCTCCAAATGGCAGCAAGGTCAATTCCTCTGAAGTGCACCCCTGCCCGCCACCCCACCTCCTCCTCAGGTCAGTTCACCCAGCTGCACCTGCGTGCGCGCACACACACACACACACACTCATCCAGCAGGTATGAGCTCAGCAGGGAGAGTGCAGAGAGTGAGCTGGAAGGGGGTGTGGGGAGAGGAGGTGAGAAAAGGAGAAGGAAGGGAAGGAGACAGGATGACTGGGAAATGGAAGGGAGGGGAGAGGAAGCCGGGACAGATGGGGCCGGTGTCAGGACCAGGGAACAATAAATAGCATCAAGGAACAGTCAGGGTATGAGGCCCCCAGGAAAAAGGCTGAGGGATGGGGAACAGAAGCTGGAGAGATGGGACCTCTGAATTCTAGGGACAAGAAGATCTTTAATAAGCAAGAAGGAACAGATAAAAGAGGGACAACAGCGTCAAGGGCATCTGGGATGAATGAAACAGGGCAAGGCTGAAAATGCCGTTGGGTCTGTCCCTCTGAGCTCAGCGACCTCCACCCCACTATTTACTAAACATACAGCATCTTCTGGATTCTCCCTGCTGCGCTTCCTGTGCCCGGCGATGAACCTGTCTATGGATGGGGGACCCTGGCTGACCTACGGCAGCCGTTGATCACCAGCGTTTCTGTTCCTAAGACCCTGGGTACTGCCTGGTCCCATCAGCTCTCTAGGCGGGCAGAGGCTGCTTGTGGCGCCTGAAAGGGACGCAGCCACCGAGCCAGGGCAGGAGGCAGGCCCATCACTTGCTTCTGGCACATCTGATGATCTGCCACACTCACACATCTGTGTCACAGACCACGCTCTCCGGATTCAGGGAAGATGGTGTGAGGTTCAATAACCTGCCCATGGCCACGTGGCCAGGAGAGGTGGAGCCTGGAGGGGACCCAGCTGGGCTGCCTGGGTCTGGTGCCACCAGAACAGGATACACAGAATCTGCCCCTCACTCAGCTCAACACTACAAGGGGCATCAGGTGCCACCAGGGCAGTGAGGATACAGCTGCCACTCCAGGGCCTGAGGGAGGGGATGGGGTCAGGCTGTCCCTTGTGAAGCCTGCCAGGAGAGTTTTTAGCTATGAGTAGCAGACGACCCTACCCACAGTGACCCTAGCAGGCAGGGTTTGAGGACAGAGGCACCCTCATGCTCCAAAGGCCATCTCTACCCTCATCCTCTAGCACCAGGTCACACCTTCCCCAGGACCCACCCACTGCAGACATCTCTTTCCTCCCTACCTCCCACCAGAACTGAGGCTGTGAGCCCTGTGTTAGAAGGATGCCAGGAGTGCATGTTTCCCTCCCAGCCTCTGGTGAAGGCCGGTCCCCCGCCACCACACGAGCCGTGCAGAGGGGTAGCAAGTACACCCCACCCACACAGCAGCAGGCTGAGCCAGAGGAGGCTGGGCGCCAGCCTGCATGGTTCCCCTTATGTGGGAGACTGTGACAACGCTTCGGCCAAATAGAGTTGTCACCAACACCTTGAGGCAGTCCGGGAGGCATGCAGAGCTGGCCCAGGGTGAAGAGCCCAGAGCCAAACTAAGAGATGGAGGGTGTGGCAGGGCTGGCCCCAGGACGGATGCCTGAGCTGATCCCTGAGGAGCAGCCAGGACACAGAGCAGGAGGATGCAGAAAAGTGCTACGCTTCTCTGTGGGAACTTTGGTGGGGGTGGGTAATGCATTGAATTCAAGCTCAGGAAGGAGGAGAAGAGGGAAGCAGGGAGATGCGCCACCAAGTGTCAGATCCAGCACAGGCAGGTTACCCAGGGCTTAGCTCACTTTTGTCCACTATCCCATCAGAGAGTTGCTATTATTCAGATTTTACAGGTGGCAAAACTGAGGCTCAGAGTGGCTCCCTGTCTTGCCTGCAATCACGGAGCTAAATGCCCATGCTGGCTTCCATCCACAGCCCTCTCTTCCGACTGTGTGGTCCACCTCATAGCGACAGCCCTGCAGACAGACAGGCAGCGGCACCAAGCCCTTCACCATGCCTCCAGCACAGCTCAGCTAGTCCTCCCCGCCACTCTGCTGTGAGGCGTCACGGCCCCACCCCTGGGCAGAGCTCGGAGGGTCGGGGAAGGTGTCCAAGTTTGCCCTGGTCTAAGATCCGGGGTCCCAGCCAGGGCCCCTGCCCTCGCCCCTGTGTCCCTTTCATTTCTTTATTGATTGTTTTCTTAAGAAGTGTCAAGCGAAGCCTCACATGCTCATCTTTAACAGTTCTCGTGGAGCCTGCAGCAAAGACAAACAGGTCAGCCCATTCTTGGGGAACCTGAGCCAGGGAACCTTGTGAGTAAAGGGAGCCAGGCCAGGTGCCCAAGGTCAGGGAACCCAGGGGGGCTCAGGATGTCAGGGACACCGGCAAGCAAAGATAGGCTGGCAGGTGCTGAGGCATAGCAGGGGAGCAGGGGAGGTCCCAGGCCAGGTCCCCTCTGTCATGGCTCACCTGGAGGGAACAGGTGCTGTCCCAGGCCTGGGGTCTGCCATCTTTCCCTCATCAGGAGGGGCCATGTGGAGGGGCACACTCAGGAGTGAGGTGGGCAACAGGTCCTCCAGGGGCAGAGGCAGGTGGGAGAGGGAAGCAGGGTGGGTGTGGGAAGGGGCCCCGGCTCTGGATGCGAGAGATCACAACTGCAGTCCTATGCCCGGCATGTTGAATGAAGGAATGATTATACCCATGGGACACCCATCCTAAGCCATGTCAGATATGGGACAGCTTAGAGAGAAGGATGAGGTTCCCAACCCCAAGGAGCTCCCAGTGCAGGGGTCACCCCTGTTGCTGGCTTGTCCCCCATCAGAACCTCAGCCCTGACCACAGCTTTCTTCCTTGCTTCTAAGCTGCCCCCACTAGCACTCCCACCCCTGAGGAAGCTCCTGGGAGCTAGAGCCACAGAAGGCTGCCTCTGCACTCTGCCATCCCTCAGGCTTTCCTGAGACCATGAGCCCTGGTGCTCCCAGAAACCTTGCTTGTTCTCTGGTTGGAGGAGATCCTGGGTGAATCCAAACTCTGGCTGAATGGTGGGGAGACAGGCCCACTTGCTTGCTGTGGCAGAGATAGAAAAGCCCTGGTCTCCGGGGGTGAGGGGTGTGAGCAACAGCTGCAATACCCCTTGGAAGATGGAAGCCTGTGGAGCTTGGAGGCTCACAGTGGGGCCAACTACAGAGGGATGATCCCAACACCCAGGTGAGGATGAGTGTGAGGATCCCCCAGCTCTCAGTCCTGGCTGGGGATGGAAAACAGTGGGGTAGACAAGGAGTGGGAGGGTCCTGAGGCCCTCTTTCCCTCTGGAGAAGGGCTTTGGGGGGGCAGGGGCTTCATGCTACCAGCATCCAACTCATCAAACCACACATCTTTGGGGCAATTCCATGCAATGTAACCACAGTACTTTGGTGACCTTAGCTGAGATTGTTATTGTTGTTTTTAATGGAGTATGAGGCTACCTGACTGATCTCTGTGGCTCCTAAAGAGGAGGAAAGGGGCTGTGAGCAGGTGGAGACAGGGATTGAGGCAGTGTGGAGGCTTCCACTGCAGGGAGCAGAAAACTCAACCCCAGTGGCACCAAGGAAAATGTCACACAAGAACTCTTGAGGAAACACAGCACCAGGGTTGATTAATTTAGCAATTCAGTGACATCATGGTGGGCCCAGGCTCCTTCCATGTTTCAAGTCTGTCCCCCACTTGGTATGTTAGCTTTGTCCTCAGACTCACACCCCTCATGGTCTCGGTATGGCTGCCAGTGTTCCAAGCATCACATACAGATGACACTATTGAGGGAGAGAGAGTGCACCTCTCCCTATGTGTCTTTTTTATCAGTGAGAAACCTTTCCCAAAGCATGCTTTCCCACACATCTTATTGGCCAGAACTGTGTCACAGGCCTACCTCTAGACCCATCACTGACAAAGAGCCATGTTTGGCTTACAGTAATTAGGATTTACCCTTGAGTCATGGAGTGAGTGTGGACAACAGCAAAACCAAGTCTTACCAGGGAGGAAGGCTGAGTGGGGGCTGTTGAAGAAGTGACCAGCCTCCAGGGCAACACAGGTTGGGGCCTTCAGAACCACAGTGTCCCAGGGCCTATGGGAGCCGAGCACACTGGATGCAAAGAAGGCTGGAAGGCCAGCCCTTGTCTGGGTCCTTGGGGTTACACAGCAACACACACCTGAGAACCACTGTGGCTGGGGGAGGGGCCCCTGGCTGCGGCCAGGGCTGCAAAGATGAGGGCCAAGGAAGCGATGTGAATCTGGAATCAGACAGGCTGGGCCCTAGGCGCCCTTCTGGGTTAATGCCGCCCAGCACGGAGTGATGCCTGCTCCTCAGTGTGGGCTCTGTGACATCTATCAGATGAGGTCCTGCAGGAAAGAATAAATACAGCCCGATGGGGTGGGCCTCAGCTCAGATGCCTCTCTAGAAAAACCCAGCTCCACAGGCGTCGGCCTCCTCCCAAGCTCCCAGTAGACAGGATCTTCACGGGATGGTCAATGAAGGAAAAGTCTGCAGCCTCCAGGCCAGCATCCACGTTCTGCCAAGGAATCGTCTCATTGTTTTACAGCCCAGAGGCTTCCCTGAGACTTATGAGGCCCTCCCCCGAGCTATGAGCGAGGACACATGAGCGAGACCCCGCCAGGGTCGTGTCTCCTCACGTCATTAGCTGCTGCTGATGGGAAGTCGAATGACCCTCGGTGGGAGGTGGCGTGCGGAGGAATATATACGCTGCTTACCTGGGCTGAAGTGGGGCTGTTCCTTCCAACCCCTGGTTGCACTGTCCTTTGCTTTTTAAGAGGAGCCCAGGAGGGCCACCGAACTGGCCCCGGACAGGAAATGAACACTGTGCCTTCAGAGATTTCAGGGCCAGCTCAGGCGGAGGAG
Source organism: Macaca mulatta (assembly GCF_049350105.2). Classification (NCBI taxonomy): domain Eukaryota; kingdom Metazoa; phylum Chordata; class Mammalia; order Primates; family Cercopithecidae; genus Macaca; species Macaca mulatta. Next base: position 16,858,942 of record NC_133417.1, on the reverse strand, counting down.
TTGTGGAAAGATCTTTTTAACTTTCAAGTTAGTTTTCTCATCTATGAGCTCATTTGATTCTCTTCACAGCCCTGGAAGACAGTGGACCCAGAGATATTTACTCGTTTGACAGATGAGCGAGCTGAGTGACTCTTCCCACTTTGGAAGAGTCACAGCTGTGAGATTAGAATCCTCCAAGATCCCTAGGCTGTTCCACTGGACCATTCGTGATGCTCCTTGAGAGGTGAGCAGGCTTCAAAATGGGAGGGGGCTTTCGGAGACCCAGGCCCTCCCAAACGAACGCCCAGATGTCATGAGACCCTTTCTGGAGGCATCCAGCTATCCTATAATTGGTTGAAGCTTCATCTGAAAAGCTGGCGGACACGTGTTGGTTGTGACGTGGTGCTTTGAACTTAGTTCCCAGTGCCGTGTTTGGTATGGTGCAATATTGTGACTGGTCTTTAGCAATATAATTGTAGAGGATTGGTGGGGACATGGAGTCACTTGTGCCTGGCAGAGCTGCCCAAACCTTTTCATCAAAAGTGAGGCAGGACTCCACCCAGCTGGCCCCATGAATAGAAAGGGCACGTTGCCTAACTGTCTGAAACAGCCAGAGCCACGAGTCACCCCGCCTGGCCCAGGGGCAGCTGTGTGTCTGCTGAGCCCTCCTGAAGGACGTGTGTTTCCCTTGACCACGGAAGGCAAGCTCGTTTCCAGGCATCCTTGGTGCCCAGTTGCTTGGGGCTCCGCAGTTCCTGGCGGGGCTGAGCCGGCCTCAGTTCTGCCACAGGCATGTGCTGGCCCCATCTGGGTGGATGAGGAAGGCGGCTCTTGGCTTTCTTGCTCAGAAACCACTTGCTTTCCCTCCCGACCCACAGGTCCACATGCCTGGGAAGCTGTGCTGAAGCTGTCCTAGCTTCACTCCCCTCGAAGCCTTTGACTCTGGAAAGGGCTCATCATTCGAAATGGACAGAACCTGCTTCTGGTTCCACCTTGAAACTAGAAATTGAGGCTTCAATTGGCTGTTGTAGCAGCTGCAACCAGGAGTCTCCCTGTCCTAGATCCCTCCCTCCAAGGGGCAGGAGGTAGCCCCCAAGGTGCTTGGCAAGTAGAGGGTGTGGTTCTCAGACACCGCGGCCCTCCCATGGGCCTGCCAAGAGGAGATGTATGTACTAGGACACCTTCTAGCTCTTGCCTTTGTGGGAGGAGCAGAAATGACTGCTGAAGCCTCGCTTCTCTCCTCCCCTTCCTCTCCCTTTCTTTCTGCAAATGTTCAGTCAGCCGTGTCATGCTCACAGCTAGGCTGGGAGGGGAGCAGGGGAGATGGGGTGTCTCTCAAGGGCTTTGGTCTTCCTTCAATTTCAAGTCCCCTCTTTAAGGCTTGAAAGCTCATCCAAAGCTCACCCCAACCCCATCCTGAGCCTTCTCTGAGGACACGGCCCTCTCTGAGCTTTTCAGCTCTTCTGGACCACACCAGAAAATCGGCTCCCGAGGGGCCTCTCCTGCACTCCAGCCCTAAGTGCACAAAAGCAGCCATGCTGGGCTACCAGCCCACTTCACCTGGATCTCCATCCGGGCTCATCCTGGAACCCCGCATCAATTTCACATTCGGGGTGGCTGCTGATTACACCTGGGCGTAGCTCCTGAACGTGTCCCTTCTCTCTGTTCCTCTGCACCCTCTCCTCTCCAGGATCCCTTTAGCAGCCCCTTCACTGGTGTCTTGCCTTAGCCCTTCCCCTTCCCAGCCTGCATTTCCCCAGGAGGGAAGACCACTCTGGATGCACACTTGTTTGTCTCTAAGGCCTGTAAGAAAAAGTGCAGACACTCCGGCAGGGCTCAGAAGGCCCCTCTTTCCCAGGGAAGAAGCTGATCTATCCCCCCAGCTTCCCTGTTCACAACAGTCCACTCCCTGCACTCAGCCCCACCTTGCACTTCACTTTCCTAACACCTGTAACCTCCCTCTGGCACCCCTCTCCTTTTCCTCCTGCTCCCCTTTCTCTTTTAACTCAGGCCTCACCTCCTGCAGGAAGCCTTCTCAGACTACCTTCCCATATTCTTCCCCCAGCCTGGGTTCAGGGACCCCGTGTGGGTTCGTCTGTCTTCTTACATCTATCACACCACGTTACCTGTATCTGTTTCCGTGTCTGTCCCCCACCTGACAGTGGGCCCCTAAGGACAGAAGCCATCGAGCTGGTCTTCACAGCGGGGCTCCGCATGCAGACCTATCAGGTGCCCCCGCTCGCTGCCCTCACCCCAGAGAAACAGAGCCAGCAAGAGCCCAGGAAGATGCGGCCGCAACAAGCTCTGGGAGATGTGGATGTGGGACAGACCCCAGGCAAGGCATATCATCTCTCCAATCCTCTATTGCTTCATCTACCATGTAAGGAAAAGCACAAAACTTTCTGCCCCCTGTCCCCATCTCCAGGTGGGGGGGCAGTGGGGAGCTGCAGACCCATTGGGTCACAGGATTACCAACATTCCCAAACAGGGTGTGTCCCGGAGACACAGAGCAGGGTGCCTTTGTCAGCTGAGGATGATAACCAGGCAGAAATTAGCTAAAGTAACTCCAGTTCTCAGTCTTCTGTGCAACAGGTGTGACCTGCCTCTGTGGCACCAGGACACACAGTTCTCTTAGCTGAAGGACGGAACACCTTCTCCACTGCATAAGCCACCCCCAAACACCTACTGCACATCTCTGTGTCTCCTTTTCCTTCCCCTTCCTGTTCTTCACCCCTGTATCCCCAGAGAACCCCTCCATCTCCAAACTTGAGACCAAAACTCTGTCTTCTCTGGGAATCTTCCCTGCTCCCTCTTCAAAGCAGATTCTTGGCACCACCCTGGGCCCCAGCATGTAACAGCTGCCATCCTCCCCAGGGTCAAAGCGCTAATAGGCTACTAAAAGTGACTTCAGTCCATACTCAAAGTTCAGGAAAATGCCCTCTACTCCAGCACACTCGTGCGTGCACACACACAGCACACTCGTGCGCGCACACACACAGCACACTCATGCGCGCACACACACAGCACACTCGTGCGCGCGCACACACACGCACCTCATTTGGGAGACGTGTCTCCTGAGCATGGCCGCTGTAGTTTGGAGGCTCTATCTTTTGCAATCTGAGTTGGTCCCGCTCTCACCCCCACCCCCACTCCCATTCCCAGGCCCAGTCCAGACCCCCAAAATCCCAGGGCCAGCTAGGGGTCCTGGAACTGACTTTCAGCCTCCAATGTTATCCTTACCCTCTCCAATGCCCTTCTCAGCAGGGACTCCTGTCCTCTCATGGAAACTTGCCGTCCTGTGTCCCATTGCCCAAGATCATCTCCCAGCTGGAAAAAGAGCCCGTAATAAATGTTCAGGGTTGAGCAGATCACACATATTTGCAATGCGATTGGAGATGGAGGGAGAAAATGCGTTAGCCCAATGGAATGAACGGCATGGGTGATGTGGATGATGGCAGAGAGACTGGGGCGGGAAGGGCAGGGGCCAGTCCCTTCCTTCACCGCCCTCACTCCGCCTGTGCCCAGGGCTAGCACCACCCTGGAGGTGAGGAGAAAGGCCCAGAGCTTTGCCCCTGATTTCCCCAGCTCCGCCCCACCCCGCCTGCCATCCGTGCATGCAAAGCCAGGCCTCTGGAATTGTGCCGCCAGGCCCCGGGCTGGAAGAGAAAGGGCTGCCAGGGCTTGAGTCCCCACGAGCTTCAAATTTAGAACTTGAGTCTCTCAAGGTCTGAGTCTATTTAGACTCCTAGAAACACAATCTCCCTTCCTCAAACATAACCAGCGAGTGGTGGGTGGGGAGTGCAGGGAGAGAGCATAAAACATCTCATAAAAAGGCTGTGCGTCCTGCAGGACATCAAAGGGCTCTTAAGGAGCGCATGCGGATGAGTTCAGGGTAGAGGAGTCACCAGCATATGGATTAAATTTCCCTATTCAGTATGCATCCGCCAGAGCGTCAGGAGAAAACTTCGCACAGCATGGCCCCAGTTCAACGAGCTGGAAAACGCTCTGAGTCACGGAGGGACCCCAAAGGCAATCAGACGCTCCCCGCCATCCTGAATCTTCTTCCGCTGTGGAAAAACCTGCGCTAGAGGAAACCGGCTGTGCTAATTCAGACAGGCTGGCCCCACTCACCGCCCTCAGCCCCTCCACGCCTCTCCAAGGTCCGCTGCAGCCAGGCCAGCTCACCCAGATATAGCTGGTCCATTCCTCTGCATCTGGCCCCTCCTGGCTGTCCCCACTGCCACCCCAGGGCTGTGACCCTATTGCCTGTCCCCATCCCTTCAACGGCAACCTGGGTCTCCCTGAGAGGAGAGGGAGGGCAGAAAGGTGCCCCGTGCCCAATCCAGCAGGCCTGTCCTGCTCAGGTAGGGCTTTCTGACTGATGGAGGACCCTGTACATCCCCTCCCTACGCTCATCCCAGCCCACCTCACAGGTTAATCTCCTCTTCCAAATTCATCCCAGCATCCAGGCCTTCCTGAAATCCCCATGCCCCACGCAGCCCAAGGCCTAGAGTGCTCACTCCCCCGCCGTCTAGAGTTAGCCGGAGGTTCTGAGAGCATGTGCTGCATTTAGCCAGAGGACCCAGCAACGCAAGATTCCTGCTCTGCGAATTGCCGCCGCTCCTCCGGGCTCCTCGGCAGATGCGTGCGAAGAAGACCAATAGTAAGGTGGCCACAGGACCCCACTTCAGGAATGGAGGACTTATTTCTCCAGCTGCTAAGATGTCCCCAGTGCCCCCTGCCCTCCTCTTCCTGCAGGCAGAAGAGACCCCCCTTGCCCAAGAGCGCGTCCTTTCCTCCGTGGGACCCATCGATGGCTGATTGATGGCGCTGAGGTACAAAGGCTGGGGACACACCTCCAATGCAAATCTCTATCTCAGCTGCTTCCCAAAGAACCCCACCTGTGACATACCAAGTAGGAAACTAAGAACCACTTCACTGAAAACTGGCCTGTCGTCCAGTATTGCCCGGTGCAGAGCTCCAGGAAAGCTGGGACAGAGAAGGCACTTTGGTCCTCCGGAGTGGGGAGGCTTCCTATCTCCCCACAAGCATGAATCCAAATCTCTCTGGCCAGCCATGCCCAAACCCACACACTTTGCATGCAGAGGAACCAAACAAAGTCTGAGAATAAACCTGGGCCCTCTTCCTGTGCCAAGAGGGACAGACGACAGCAAAGGAGGCAGCCTGTTCATAGCGGGTGGTTTGCATGCGCAGGACTCTGCCTACCAGCAAAGGTGGCCCACTGGTGGGCTTTGCCATCTGACTAGAGCAGGAACTTCTCTCTTGGAGATGATGGGTGCACGGAGGGAGCCCAGGGCTCACCAAAACCAAGTTCCAGGCCCAGCTTCAGAGAGTATTGTTATGAAGCAGGCATTCACCGCAGTCCTAGGAGACTTCGTTTTCTCAGCTATGAAATGGCATCGATGGCCCCATCCCGCTGGTCTCGTGGGTTGGGGTGAGGACATGCTGGGAGAGAGTAGTGGAGACTCCCTGCCCTCAGGGGTGCACACACGCCGAAACGGACTATTATGGTGTTGATGAATGGTCTTGCCTTCCCCTCCAGCGTCCCCTTCTCAGGAGGGCCGGGATCAGGCTTCACATCTGGGTTTCCCTCCAGCCAGCAGAACCAGCCTAGACACAGGTGTTCCCTGAAGCTGGCCGGAGACGGATGATGCACTAAGGACTGAAGGAATCAAGAAGACAGGTGATGACTCAGTGTGGTGTGGAGCCCAGGCCAGCTGTGAGGGCCCTTCACACAGCACTCCTCTCTCCATACTCGTTTCACTAACTTTGTCCTAAAATCCACAGCTTGGGAGCTGGTTTTCTGTGTCGTTTGTGGTTAGCCTGAGACTCTGGAAAGGACAGGAAGAGGGAAGCACAGTGATTGCTCACAGGGGCTCTGTGCACTTTACCTCCTGGATGGCCTGCAAAACAGGTGTCATCACTGCAGGGCAGGCACTGCACCCCAGCACGCAGCTGGGCTCGAGCCCAGCCTGCAGTCCACTCCCCAAGCCCTGTGCCCAGAGAAGCAACTTTTTCTAATTCATGCAAAGATGCTCTACAGGTTGGCAGTTCCCAGATACCTAACCCCTGTGAGGCATGGTGTCGTTTTTCAGAGGGAGAAACTGAGGCTCAGAAAAGTTCACTTGCCCAAGGTCACACCACAGGTGAGTAGTGGAGCCAGGACCTTGGGCAAGTGAACTTCAGGCTGGGCTTGAGCCTTGGCTTCCTGGAGTCAGATAGACTCTACTGCTTATAGAACATGGGTGTGGACTCCACTTCTTAACAGAGTGTGGACACTGTGACCACAGCGTGGCCCCATAAAGTGGCCACCTCTACAGATGTCGGACAGAGGCTTTCTTCACAGGCTGGCTTATGTACAACCCCACCTTACAATTTGGGCATGCAGATAATTCCTTACATGATGTGTTAGTTACAATTCTCCTGATTTCAAGTACTAGAGGCCAAACCAGCAAAAGAAAAAACTTTGTTAGAAAGATACTGAGAGGCCTGAAGGAACTCAAAATCACAGAAGAACAGAATCCAAGATTGTCCAGGACAGCTTGGAGGATCTCAGAGGTGGAAATTGATTGCCTTTCATCGAGAACCCTGTCATGAGCTCCGTTTGGCTTTTAGTTCCTCTGTTACATTTCCATATTCTGAAGAGAGAGAGACAGCACATTGGGCAACTTGGGTCAAGTGTCTCCTTCAATGAATCATTTCCTGGGGCCAGGTCCCCTGTGACAGCATGACTGCTCACAGCCTAACACTGTGATCATGGGCAGTTACCATGTGGGGGATGTACATACCACCCTTAGGCCCAGCAAGAGGGGCTGCTGCCCCGGCTCCAGGCTTCAGGGGACTCTGCATATTATGAACACACACACACACACACACACACACACACACACACACTTTTCTTTTTTTTTCTTTTTTGAGACAGAGTTTCTCTCTTGTTGCCCAGGCTAGAGTGCAATGGCACGATCTCGGCTCACTACAACCTCCGCCTCTTGGGTTCAAGTGATCCTCCTGCCTCAGCCTCCCGGTAGCTGGGATTACAGGCAGGTGCCACCACGTTTGGCTGATTTTGTATTTTTAGTAGAGACGGGGGTTTCTCCATGTTGGTCAGGCTGGTCTTGAACTCTCAACCTCAGGTAGTCCACCCTCCTCAGCCTCCCAAAGTGCTGGGATTACAGGTGTGAGCCAACATGCCCAGCCCCACACACTTCTTAAAAACACGCAGGAGCCAGGCCTCGGTGCTGGTAGATGACAAGAGTAAACATCCATTCTCATGACTGGCACTGCTCAGGCCCCAGGGAAATCCATTCCTGTATCTCTTGTTTAATGTCCTCAACACAAAAGGCATATGAATGCTGGAAAATTTTGAGTTATACCTCTGCAGATGTCAGGCAGACACTGCTTCCAAAGGTAAGGAGAATTTCCATGGTGGAAGCTCTTCCCTAAGAGAAAATACAAACTGTTTCAGTTGTTAAATCCTCTCAGCACAAATGCAATGGATTTTTAATGACTTATGTTTAGTAACAAAATATTGTTTCCTAGTAACGTTGAGCATCTATTTCCTTCTATTTCTGTTCCAATTCATGATTCTGAAAGCACCTGATAATTAGCATATCTTTCGCAATAGTAGAGTTGATATTTTGCATGAGCAGTTGAGAAATATATTGCAATATTAAACAATTCATTTTACTCTTCAATTAGTATATATGTAGGTCTACATTAGAAGTAATACGATGAGGCTGGGTGCCGTGGCTCAGGCCTGTAATCCCAGCACTTTGGGAGGCTGAGGCAGGCAGATCACGAGGTCAAGATATCGAGACCATCCTGGCCAACATGGTGAAACCCCATCTCTACTAAAAATACAAAAATTAGCTGGCTGTGGCAGCGGGCTCCTCTAGTCTCAGCTACTCAGGAGGCTGAGGCAGGAGAATCACTTGAACCCGGGAGGCAGAGTTTACAGTGAGCCTAGATCATGGCACCATACTCCAGTTAGGCGACAGAGCGAGACTTCGTCCCAAAAAACAAACAAACAAACAAAAAACAAAAACAGGAAGAAGAACATGATGAAGTGTAATACCAGTGCTTTCTGTTAGTGACCAGATGCATGCAGAATGCCAGAATTGTGGATAATCCTTGTTTTGTAAAATCATTTAATATGATTTTCTTAAATCTTCAAAAAATTAAATTAAAAGCTTCAGCTTTTAATTTAAGATTTTGATATCCATTAATTATAATTATATTTTCTCTTTCAATTGTAACAGATAATTTTAAATATTTTAAAGAAGATTTCTATTGAAAACATAAATTTTTAAAATGTTTTGATTCTATTTACCATAATTTAGGGTTTTTGATAAAAAATAAATTCAAATTTTGTACATTTTAAATGCAATCACCTTTTATTTTTCATTGTATAAGATGGTGTTAGCAAACTTTTCCTTAATGGGCTAGATAATAAATATGGCAGGCAGGCAATATGGTCTCTATTACAAACACTCACCTCTGCCATTGCAGCATAAAAGCAGCCACGATAAAACATAGATGATATATGTGTCTATGGTCCAGTAAGACTTTATTTACAAAACGATTTGTTTATATCTTGTTTCATGTGTAAAAACTTTTTTGATATTGAGAGTAATAAAAATGTTTGTTAATCACCTATGAATAAAGATAGAATGCCAAATCTGGCTATAGTGTTCACTGAATATTGATATTCAAAGATCAATTTTGATGAAGTCTCTGGCAAACTTGCAGAAGTTAAAGCTCAAAATTAAAATCTGTGATGTTCTTGATTACCGTCACAGACCAATGTTTTTTTTTTTTTTTTTGAGACAGAGTCTTGCTCTGTAGCCCAGGCTGGAGCACAGTGGTGTGATCTCGGCTCACTGCAAGCTCCGCCTCCCAGGTTCACGCCATTCTCCTGCCTCAGCCTCCCGAGTGGCTGGGACTACAGGCGGCCGCCACCACACCCGGCCTATTTTTTGTATTTTTAGTAGAGACGGGGTTTCACTGTGTTAGCCAGGACGGTCTCGATCTCCTGAACTCGTGATCTGCCCGCCTCGGCCTCCCAAAGTGCTGGGGTTACAGGCGTGAGCCACCGCGCCTGGAGACCAATGTTTTTAAAAAAGATTCTTCCCTTTTTCAAAAAAAAATGTGATTTAAAAGTATTAATTCATGATCTCTCTTTTGTACTGCATATTAATTTTACTTTTTATTTAAGAAAATGTTCAGCCAGCATGACATATATATTACATTTAGAAAATTTTCACTGTCTGTACCTCTTTGCTAGCCATTATTATTACTGACTTCATTTCATGGCGACCTTCTGAGACTCCCGTATATAATGGAAGGGATGTGAAAACATGAGCCACTCTGTGCAGTGGTGTGCTGGAGCCAGCTTGCTGTGGCTCATGACAACTGATGGGGAGGTCTCCTCCCAGTTCTATGTCCGTAGCTTGAAATTAGCCACAATGGGAGTATTTACACCATGGAAATCTGCAAACACCACAAATGAGTGCTGGAGCCCCCAGAGAGCTGGTTGTTAAATATTTACCAGTCCACCTCTGACTCTGGTCCTCGACATGCCAGGTACAGGGTCCAGCCCTGTTTGGGTCCCTTAGGTAGTGACGGAATGCTGCAGGCATGCTCAGTCTTACTGTTTGGCAGAGCTGATAACACCCAGAGAATAAGGAGAGGCGCAAGGCCTCTCTGTCATCTGTCATCTTTTGGTCAGGTATGCAGTTTCTCTCTTTGGGCCCAGTATTCTTCCAGGAGCTAATTGACAAAAGAATAGGTGCTTACTGAACAGATCAGAGCTTTGCTCTGAAATGTTAGGGTTTCAGTTACGATATTCTATCAACACTTTCAACACGCTGACCTACTAAAGAAACTTAGCACCATTGGATCTATTGGGTTATAAGGCCCAATGGGGCAGAGCCGCTTGTAGCCTTGGCTAACTTAAGAGCTTTCTCTTGCTGTGAGCCCCACCCAGACCGGGGAGTCTTATGGCTTACTCATAAATGAGTCGGAAGAACACAACACAACCAAACAGGGTGTGCTCCTTACAAAGTGTAAAGAGGTTCATGAAGCCTCATGCCTCCTTTTTGTACAAGGGGATAAAGTGAAACAGCTTCTCCACTTTGGAGCAAATATCCCAATATGCCCCAGACCACCAGAATCACAGAAACTTCAGTGAGGTGGCAGTCTTGTGTTTGTATGGACTTTATCACCTATCTTACATCACACATATGCCTTACAAAGCATGTAAGTACATGTACTTTTTACTTTCCCTGGTTTCCTAGCTTGATGTCTGCAATGTAGGAGATGAGCATTGCATCATGGGAGATGGTGAGACAATTACAGTGAATTGTGCCACAAAGCCAGAAGCCTGATGTAATCAGAGAGCAGATCATGAAGGTGTACTGCTATCCTTTCCAGGTGAAATCAAACTACTGAATTCCTGATGCTTTTATGTTCATAGGGATTTTCTTTAAATGACCCACTGAGATGCCATGGGCTGTGTAAATTTGTAAAGGTTCCTCATCTTAAAATAACAGCTGCAATTGAGGTCACCACTTGAATACATTTACAAGAATCTGTGGTTACTCTCCAAGATCTACCTGTCTTCTGTATCAACTAAACAGGCAAGTTATATGAGAATAAAATAAGAATCACTACTCTTGCACTTTTTTCAAATATTTTATGTTGGCTCTAATATCTGAAATTCCCCAAAGGATATGGAACTATATGGACTAATAACTTGGTAGGGAGGCAGAATTCCAGGGGCTTCCATCTGGCCCATCCCAGTACTATACTAGGCCTGTGATAGCCATTATTCCACAAATCAAGGAGTCAGCGTAGAGATTCTGTCCATTTCTAAGCATTTCCAACTGTTCATGTGAAAATGGAAAATAAACATGGGATGGGCTTGGGTTCCCCTTGCCTTCAGTTAGGTGAATTGAGTCAAAACTCCAATCATCCCCTTAGCCTCAAAATCCTCTGACTGATAGACCACAATGATGTTTTAAGTTTCCAGGAATTAGTCTTAGCTCAGAACCAACGTTCAACAGTTCTTTCACCAGTGCAGAATTACCTGACAAATGGCCCAGGTCACTCTGTGTTAGACCTGGAGAAATATTCATGTTATTACAAGGTCCTACCTTAAGGCCAATGGATTTATTCCTGGGGGCACTGAGTCTGGGAATTGAATCAAGCCTACCTAGGGATTGGTTGAAAATCCATGATTTTCTATCATAATGACTCCAGTCAAATCCAAGGGAATCTTAGCAGGCTACCTATCTACTTCAGTCTTTAGGTTCCTAAAACTGAAGAGCCGTAACCAAGATCCACTTGGGTCAGACAGTTATCACTCCAGCCCAACTCTCTGGGATGGTCCCCTCTGATGTTCTCTGCTGCTGTCTTTGGTGGTCATGTACCATTGCTTGTCTCTGCCCCTTTAGGATCTTCCATCTTGAAATCAGGAGGCTGTTTCCACCACACTCTCTCTGACCTGCATCTCCAGCCCTCAGAGAAAGGCCATTATTCCACTTCCCAATGGGGCCAGCACTCTGTCACCAATGTAGTTCTAGTGAAAGTTGTGTCCTCTTGGGGAAAAAAATTAGAGAGAGCTTCACGCATAATAACTTCACTTCAGAACTATAATTCTATAAAGAATTTCTGGTGTTTCAATGTAGGCCATGCCTGAGTCCGAGTTTCCATCACCCAGCAGAGGGAAAGACAAGAACGGCTCTCAGCTGGCCAAGGCTGCACAGTGAACCTGCATCTCTGGAAAGGACCCCGATACAGTCAATTTTACTTGCTCACAAGCCATTTGGTTTGGAAGGTGCTTAGAAATAGAATTGACAGGATTGGTGATAGATGTGGAGTGTGAGGAGAATAAGATTTCCAAAGTGACTCCCAGGTTTTGCTGAGTGACACTAGGTAGATGGCACGTCATCTAGTGACAAGGTAGATTTTCACACTAGGTAGATGGCATGTTGCCTAGTGACAAGGGCAAAGCTACAGGAGCAGCAGTGCTGAGGTAAATGCTGGTGTGCCCACTTTGTAGAAGTGGAAACTAATGATTAAATGATTTAAGTGACGTGCCTCTGATCATACAGCTAATAAGTGGCAAAGTGGGGTTGAAGTCCATGTGTGCCTGGTCCCCGAGCCCATGCTCTTGCCACCTCACCCCTTCCAGCTCTCCTGCTTTCCGACTCGGCCTCCTCCCCAGCCCTGCCCCGTCCCAGATGCAGTCGCTGTGCCTCCATGGTCATTTTGAGGCTTCCATGCTAAGCCCTTGTGTACCTTTTCGTAGTGAATTCTCTCAACACCCGTGTGTGATGGGTTTTGTAGGTCCTAGTATTACAGACGAGGCCGCTGAAGTTCAGGCATGCTAGTTTACTGTTTACACCTACCCAAGGACTGATGACAGCATTGAGGCTTTATCTCACAGGGCAGTGAAGAGGATCAAAACAGAAAGAGTTAGTGAAAGTTATTGAAAAGTTAGCTGGATATAATACAATATGACCTGTCTATAGTATGTCCTGTTGTAGTGTCCTGTTGTAGTGTCCTGTTTGGTGACTCAGCAAACCTTGCTGAATGCCACATCCAGGGGGACCTTTCCTGGGGCTCAGGAATTGGGAACTGGGTCCACAGGTGAACTCGAGGAGGCACCAAATGCCCCATAGTGTGAAGAGAGGAGCCAAATAAGGAGGCCGGGCTCCTCCTCCCAAAAATAGAGCTGTGGCCTGCTATCATCATCAGCCTCTGCTCAGCTCCGTCACTCAGGACAGCACCTGGAGATGGGGCAGGGAGCAGGATTGAGTGTGGCTTGTGGGAGGAAAGGTTTTGTGGTGAGAGCTTGCCCCCCATTCCCAAGGGGAGCGGGGGGCCACTTCCCTGCCTGCCCTGCCGCTGGCCATAGCATTAAGCCAGGTCAAGTGATGCAGGTTGTCAAGGAAGTCATCGGCGTTCTGCTCCCCACTTGCAGGCTCCTGCTAGCTGTTCATCAACATGGAGCAGAGTGAGGGGCCACCTGTGAGAGCTGGCCAGGGTCCCAGCATTTCAGGAGGCCATGGGCATAACCATGGCGCCTTCTTCCCCTTTGGAGTTTTCTGAAGCTGGAAGTTCCATGGGTAATCTCAGTAGTTGAGCAGAGAACCCCCTGCAGGCTGAGGGCTGAGGGCTGAGGGGAGTGTGGGAAGTCCCCGCATTGTCCCAGACCCATAGAGCTCTGGCCAGGTATGGAGAAAGATCCCAAGGGCTCCACAACTCCACCTGCAGGAGCGCCAACATCAGAGTGGCTAGAGCTGTGAACTGCCTGGGTGAGGAGGCGTCCCACCTAGACAGGGCCAGGGTGGAGGCCAGGAATAGGGACCACACATGATTGTCCCTTTGAAGGAAGATGTCAGTGAGAGAGGGTCCTAAGGTGAAGAAGAACATTTGTCCATGGGGATGAAGAGGGCATGTGGGCTTGCACCAGCCACAGACTGCAGTGGGGAGGCCTCCAATCACCAGCAAGGACCTAGGTCCCGGGACACAGCGTTTTCTCTCCTGCCCCATCCGTGCAGTAGCCAGATCCAGAAGGCAGGGTGGGGTGGGAGGTACCCTATGTCTCAGAAGAGACCACACCCTCCCATCTTACTTCAGGTCCTCCCCACTATGGGGTCAAATCTGAGTAGAGGAGTGAAGGAAGGGATGGAGCATTTGGGATGGAAGGTTTCGATCAGCCAGGTGTTTTTTAATAACCAAAAGCTATTTGATCCACTTGCCATGTTGTTAAGGATTTCACATTCAAAAAGTTGCCCTGAACACAATGATGGGCTTCAGAGTGCAGCTCTTCTAGATGGAAACTCCTGGCAGAAACCACCTCGACTCATGAGGAATGCAGCCTGCCCAGGTGGACACTGCTTTCCCACAGCCCTGGACGGAAGGGGAAATGACAAGGAGTGACTGCTGGGATCCCAGCTCCCCCGTGAGCATCCACTGTGACTCTGGGTCTTGCTGCCAGTACAGAGAGGAGAGACGGGGACTTGCTGCCAGTGCAGAGAGGAGAGAAGGGTACTTGCCGCCAATGCAGAGAGGAGAGAAGGGGACACTGACTAGCTGACTCATAGCTCGATGACAGCACTCCCACTCATGGTGACAGCAACCAGATGGCAAAGCCCTGTCCTGAGACCACCCAGTCCTCATAGCACAAACTTGCCTGTCCATCAGAAGCAAGCAAATTAGCCCTGCAGAAGCTGCTGTTTTCAGCCCAGTGGGTTGTTAGTTGAGGCAAGGTTCTTGTCCTCTTTATGGGTTATTAGTCCAGCAGAGATGGATTCAAAAAACAAAACAAAACACCTTACCCAGGAAGCACAGGAATAAGTCAGACATTGGTGGGTTGGGAGGACTCTGCACACTCCCTTTGGCACATGCCCAGGTTGCATGGCCAAATGCCCCAGATGGGCCCCCAGCAGTCAGCAACAGGACTGTGACCACAGCCACCTGTAGTCAAAGCTTGAGGATGCAAACAAGGCCTCAGTGTTGAAGCACAGTGATGCTGGGCTGTAAGGAAAGTAATACTTTGTCCTCACTAGCTTCTAGCCCTTCCGGTCTTTAAGCTTGGTCTGGGATGGGGGCACAGGAGCTGCACAGGCAGGGCCCCAGGGCTGCAGGCTTCTTCCCAGCTCTGCACCATGCTGGCGCCCAGGCCTTTCACCCTCTGTAGGGCCTACACAAGGAAGGAAGTGCTCAAGGGCAGTCTGGGGCAGGCCCAGGCTCAGAGCAGGTATGGAACAGGAGAGGACGGGAGGTCAGAGAGAGTCTAGAGCTGTCTTGGAGGATGTTGTGCAAAGGACAGTTGAGTCCCAAAGAATGAGAACATTTGGGGCAACTGAGGAAGTAGACAGGGCATCACAGGTGGGTGGTGGGGAGGTGTTAGGGGGTTGGCGGGACCAAGAGGGAGAGTCACTGATTTATTGAATAAAACCCCATGGAGGTATCTGGCATCAAGGCTCTTTGCTTCAGCAGAGAATCAGACCAAAAAGGGACGGCAGCACTGAGCCCTCTGGAGCTCTCAGTCCAGGCAGGCACAAGGCAGGGGGCAGCCAGACCACAAGAGAGTCCTCACAAGGGTGTGTGCAGCTGAGGAGGGCAGA
Organism: Macaca mulatta; assembly: GCF_049350105.2. Classification (NCBI taxonomy): domain Eukaryota; kingdom Metazoa; phylum Chordata; class Mammalia; order Primates; family Cercopithecidae; genus Macaca; species Macaca mulatta. The sequence continues at coordinate 16,843,805 of NC_133417.1, read as the reverse complement.
GGGCTCCAGGCTGGGCCATCTGGAAAATCCAAAGAGGAGAGAGGTTCTGGATGAGGCCCCGTCCACACTTCTGGCTTGCCCTTGACCTTTCCATCCCCGCCATGCCTGATTTCCTCCCGATCCACAACTTTGCTCCTCCGTGCCTTTGGCAGATGTTGTCCATCCCCTGGACCTCAATGCTCTCCCCTCTCTCTGCCTGGCAAACTTCTGCTTATCTTCAGCCCCCCTGGAAAGTGTTACCTTCCCTCCATCCCTCCACATGGAGGGCCCCTCCTCCAACTTCTCCAGGACTCTGAACTAGCTGTAATAAGAATATTAGCAATAATAGTAGTGATGGCCATGATCAATAACAGCAGGGAGAAACGGCCAAGCTTACCATTGCCAGTCACCTCTCTAGGTGCTTCACATCTATTAACTCAGGTTCTCCTCACAACTCCAGAAGGAGACATTATCATCTTCATCTCACAGGTGAGGACACTGAGGCCCAGAGAGGTTAAGTAAGTTTTCTATGGCAGAAAAGTGCCTTGCAGTTATTTACAGTTGCGAATCTGCCCAGGGGGTGGGTCTCCAGGTGTGGGCTGGCCCTTCCCACCTGGCTATGCCTTGCTTTTCTGGGCCAGAGTCCAGGGCGGTGTTTGTCCAGCAAAGAGTGACTAAAATCACTGCCCATGAAAACAAGCAGTCATCCCAGAACCCCTTGGTCAGCTGCCACACCTGCCAGTTGCATGACATCACCTCCTGGGTCCCTGGCTGCTACCCTTCCTTCCTAGAGAGAAGGGGAGGCTGGCAGCAGCAAGAAAACAAACAACACCAGCCTCACCACCTCCCACGTTTCTCAGAACTGGGGGCCCTTCTGGCTATCAGGCGTTAAGGAATTCTTCCAGGAGGGACAAAAGAGGGTGAGAGAGATGTAGAAACACAAGTGACAATGGAAACGTAGGCCAGCACACATAAACCATGCTCTGCACCTACCCTCTGGCCACATGTTAACATCCATGATCTGCGCCAGCGGACAGCCCTTCCATACTCATGGATGGGGAGCATCAGCCTCTCAGCCCACATGGCCTCCATCCTCAGAAGGGGCCAGCATCCCTGCCCCACCTCACTTAGGTCCCCAGTTCTCTTTCTTATGATGGCACCTTCCCAGATGCCTAGTTTCACAGAATTTTTGCAGTTAGGCGCTCACCATAGAGCCAATCTGATTTTAATCATATTTCTCCATAAGCCGGATGTCCCCATCTTGTCTTATTCTTATTTCCTTACAGATTGGCATACACAACTCGTGGGTAAACACACCCCCTTCCCTCTCCAGCCTCTCCGCACACACATGCAGGCCCACACAGAGCCACTCAGGTGCACAGACACCCACACACAGCCTTGGGACTCCTGATTTCTCCCAATGCTTTTGATGGGTTCATTCTTCATGCAGAGCCCTGCACAGCAAGATCAGGATGAGGAAAGGACTGTCAGAAGAATGGCTCCCCTGAGTCATGGGTGCCTTCCTCAGAAGTTGCAGCCTCAATAGACTCTAAGAATAACAGGGGAGGCTCAAGTTGCCAGCATCAGCAGGGCCATCATGTTCACAGTCAGTTAGAGTTAGGTTCAGCTAATAACAGTGGCTTAAATCAGTGTTTCTCAAACTCTAATGTTCATACAAATCACTGGGGAGCTTATTAAACTGTAAATATTGATTTTGTAGGTTTGAGTGCAACCCAAGATTGTACATTTCTAACAAACTCCCAGGAGATGCCACTGTTGTCGGTCCTTGGAGCATACTTTGAGTAGCAAGCAGGTACACAAAATAGTTTATTTTTCCTAATGCTCTTGAAGTCCAGAAGTAGTCAGTGCAGGGCTGGCATGGTGCTCTGTAGTGTCAGGGACCCACATTGCTTCTACTTGTTGCTCCCATGTGTGACTCTCATTGGACCAAGGTGCTTCCTGGGGTCCAAAATGGCTGCTGGAGCTCCGGCCATTACATATGCATTTCAGCCTGCTCCTTTCTCCAGAAGCCGGAACTGATAGCAGCAGAGCATGCCCCTTCCTTCTACGAATGCATCAGAATTTGCACACTTCCACTAGTATCCCACTAGCCAGAACTCAACCACATGGCCTCACCTATGTCCCTCTGGAAAGGCTGCTGGGAAATAGCCTATTTTATAGGCAACATATGCCCAGCTCAAAACTGAGAGTCCTATTACTGAAGAATTAGGTAAGGAATATTACCTAACCAGGGAGGCCATTGGTAATCCCCAGCACACAGCATGCTGGGCTAAGGGATGAGACCATACACATTCACGGACTGCCTTGTCAGCAGGGTCAGTTGTTTCAGTTTTCCAGGGACAAATGTGAAAATGAACCACATTTCTGGCCCTGACAGTTTTTGCTCACAATCCATCAGTACACCTTAAGGCAAGTCTTGTAAAACGACAAGCATCACATGCTCAGTCTCAGAGGTAGTGTATGGTGTGGTCTGGCTTCAGGCACTGGAGGCAGACTGCCTGGGTTCAAATCTTGGCTATACTCCCTACTGGCTATGTAATCTTGAGCAAGTTACTAGCCTCTCTCTGTGCCTCAGTTTCCCATGTGTAAAATGGGGACCTAGTGTCTCTCTCAAAGTGTTGGTATGGAGATGCAATGAGACAAACTTGCACACCAGCCCTGATGAATAAATGAGGCCACTTTAACACACTATCAGCCCTCCTTTGACCGGAGCTTGTCTAGCCTGTGTGTATGAAGGTTACTGGAGAAGGAGACTCAGGCCCATCCTGAGGGAGTGGAAAATCCATGGCTGTATCTAATTCTGAATTAATGACCTGGGAGCTGCACATTAGAAAATCAGTCATTTATTTGGTGATAATCTCCATTTGCTAAGGAAATTTCAGAATGATGGTTTTTTCCCCCAAACTTTCTTTTCATGATTTTTTTACACAAGAAATAAATCATAACCACATTGTGATAGCTTTGTGAACTCTGCCCCCCAGAATTCCTTTTTTTGCATGTTTCTGATTAGGGTGGGCTAAAAGGAATGTTCTCATGAGAGATAATTGGAGGGAGGAAGGAAGGCAGCCACTGCTGTGTAGTACACAGGGTGCTGATCTGCTGACTTGCCTCACTGGTGTGAAGCAGCAGCTGGGTCACATAAGCATGTGTTAGATGAAGGGCCCCAGCTTCTGCCAGTCTGCCTTGTCACCAAGGTCAGAGGCAACAAGAATGGACACAGGTTTCAGTCCATCCTGTGGGGTTCTAGTCCATCATGCTCTTGGGGTTCCAGCCTGCTCGTGGTCTTCCCTTCCTGACTGCTGCCCTGAGGATGTCAAGATCTAGCAAGTGATATGGAGACACTTAACCAGCCCCCACAATGGGTGTAAGCCAATTCCCTGTAATAAATCTATCTGTCTATCTATCATCTATCTATTTATGTACCTGTTATCAATCAATCTATCATCTATTTATATACCTGTTTATCTATTCTCTATCTGTCTGTCTATCTATCTATCTATCTATCTATCTATCTATCTATCTCTATTTATATACCTGTTATCTATCTATCTATCATCTACTATCATCTATCTATCTACCTTTCATCTATTTGTCTATCATCTATCATCTACTGTCTATCATCTATCATTTATCATCTATCATCTACTATCATCTATCTATCTATCCATCCTTCCATCCACCTATCTATCTAATCTATCTAAAATCTCCACCTTATTGTACTGATTTGCTCCAGTGATTTTGTGTTTGAACCCCTGGCTGATACACATACTCTCAGAAACGTAGAAAAACTTCCCTGTCATCTGATCCCCTCTTTCACAGCTGGGCAAACTGAAGCACAGAAAAGTGGAATGCTTTACTTGAGGTCACACTGTGAGCTAGTGACAAAGGAGGAAGCAGAACCCGGCTCTCCTGATGCCTGTTCAGGTGCTATCTCCATGGACACATCTCCATCATCGGCAGTCACCCACTCCACAACAGAAGCATCCTGGGACCCTCCTACCTAGCAGGTGCTGGGCTTATGAGACCCCCTGCCTACCAGGTGCCAGGCTTGAGATGGAGACGTAGGGCCACGTCACATGTGGATCCTGCCCTCCAGCTGCCCAGGGCTGGTGGGGAGACAGGTAAGTCTGCAGACAATTAGGACAGGGGGTGGCAGGTGCCCCAGGTGGGGGCCAGCCAACACAGAAGCCTGTGAGGCCCAGAAGCTAGCCTTTCATGCAAATCAGAGGGGTCGGGGGACAGGCAAGGTGGCTTCGAGATCTGCTCTGAGGCATCTCCAGAGGAGCCCTTCCCCAACATGGTGGAGAAATGAATCTATTGACCAAGAGCTCCTGGCAGTGCCAGCCCTGGACTGTCCTGGGGGTGGGTGATGCTCCTCCTGTGCCCATTGCTGTCCTGGCTCCTGCTCCCTCTCCTGATGTAGGACCTGATCTCCTCACGCCCTCCCCCTCCCATCCATACAGCCTCCAGGAGGGGCTCCTGGCTGTTGAGAGCTCCCCAGTCTGCTCTCGGGGCCCAGGCAGCAGCCTCTGAGCCTCCCCTCTGGTGATGAAGGCTTTGTCTCTTAGTAAGCAAGCATGGGAAGCGAGGGGACTGGGGTGGGTTTCTGAAGGGGCCCCTCCCTCTCCACTGCCGGCTTGAGGCCTCCCCAGAGCGGGGGTTTCTGGGCCCTAGGCAGTGCTCTGTGTGAGACAGCTTCAACGGTGCTTTGCTCAACTAACCCTTCTCCAGTGCTGACCCTGTGTCCATCATCGCCCTGGACGTTGGGGTCCAGAAAACGCTGAGGCCCCAGGCCTTGCCTGCCCCCTAAGGCTGGCCCTGAAGCGGTCCAAATGCCCGGACTGACATCCCTAAACCTGAAGTCCTGACCTGGGGAATCCCGGAAACACAAAGCCCCCAGGGAACAGGCTTCTGTCACCAACCCAGGCTCAGGCCAAGCACTCTTTGGAGAACAAATGACACACTGATTTGGTGACTGATGAGCTAAGGAGCCAGGTAAGGGGGTGGCAGGGTGAGGAGGGACAGGGCTCAAGCTACTTGTCCCTGTTTACTCTCTGAACTTTCTGGAAAGTTCCTGGGACTTTGTTTTCCTGAAATGATATAAAAACAGGTCGGACTTCTCCAGTGTTTACTCGAAGACTTAATTACCTAAGTATGAGCTGGGCTGCCCGACACCCTGGCAGAGGTATGGTAGAGTAAATACCTCAGCCTCTTGTCTGGCCCAAAGAAGTTCCAGGAGGTGGGCTCCCAACCCAGGATACAAGTGTCTCTGGGGAGGAGGCTGAGCTGGGGCTGGGAAGAGGCCCGGCTGTCTAGGTACAATGCTGTGTGGTTTTGAGCAGCTTACTTGACCTCTCTGTACCTGTTTTTGTTTGCTAAGTGGAAATAGCACTACTTCCCTTGCCAGGTTGTTGAAGGATTAGCACCCAGCCCTCCAAGTCCTCATTTGGTCAAGCTGTTGTGGGAGAGTGGCGGGGGTGCCCATCTATTCCAGAGACCTAGGTGCCACCCTCAATCTCCTTCACAGATGAGTGCTGTCCACACGTGTCCCCTCACTGCCCACCTGGTGCTTCCTCCCAGCCTCACTGCTGCCAGACATGAACAGCCCCCCTTTAAGATGTCTGGAGAGGAGGCTGGTGGGTATGAAATTGCCACAATGAAGTGGAAGTACTCCTCGCTGCTGGGAGAAAGTTCTTCCGGTTCAGCTCTGTGTGCCAGGGTTAGCTTCCCCCACTCTGCTCTTCGGAGGTTCTCCAGGAGCCAAGCTCACTTCCTACATCCTGACGGCATCCGGCTGCTTCTTTCTTCAGTTTCCCAAGACCACGAAAATGTTGCTGCTTGGCCCTGGCACCACGGATTGGAAAGAAATGCAGACCCAAGTACACTGAAATTCCTCATGGGGCTCAAGGCTCTGCAGATGGCCTAGAACATGTTTAAATGTGTTTTTAGACTAACATGAAAATGAAAACACAGCTTTTTTAAATTCTCAGAGAGAAGCTGCTGACCCAGTCAGAGAAATTCTGAGTTGGAGTCAGCAGGCCCTGGTGCAATCCCACCCAAGCCTCTTCCCCACACATGGCACCTCGTGCTTCTGCCCTTCCGGGCTTGCGGGTGGAACCGTGGGTGTCAGCTGGAGCCTGCTGGGGTGACCAGAGGGAGACTGCAGACGGCGCCATGTCCCTTACTTCTCCCTGACTCTAGTCAATGACTTGTAGCACCTTCCTCAAGGGGGTCTGTTCCCAGCTTTGAGTCCAGGCTGGCTTGAGGCTTGCTTTGACAGGGGGACACAACAGAAATGAGGTGCTGGGTTTGTTGGAGCCAGGCCTTGAGCCAGGGTGGTGGGGTGGGGGTGCCCCTGTCTCGTTCATTTCCTCCCTTTAAGCCCAGTTTCCTTGACATTTGGTAAAGTGACTCAGAAACCAGAGCTCTGAGCCCAGAGATGCTATGTCCCTTTCCAGAGCAAGTGACAGGCGGGCTGGGACCACCTCTTGCTCAGTCACTTCTCAGCCTCTCCCTAGGAAATAAATAAGGGCCCTGCTGCCGGTGCTGCCTCCTGCACCTCCCCATAAAACCCACAACAGCGTCAGTCTGAGGCACTCTCTTTGAGAGCCGAGGTCGTGTCTGCTTCACTTCTCTGTCTTCCTGGTATCCAGCACCGCATCTGGCTGGGGATGGGAGGGGCCCAGGACAGGGTTGCTAAAACAACAAAGCTTTTCTGACTTATTACTAGGTGCAAGTTCAAAATCCCATGGCATGGTACATACACCTCTCCTGGGCAGTATTTTAAACATGTCTATAAGTAATTATTTCTGTATGTGTATCTGTGAATATATGCGTGCATGTATATGAGGTAGACATGTGTCTGTCTTTATCTGCTTGATTGTGAATTCCCTGATTGCACTGACATGGACCATGAGGCAGATAGATAGACAGATGGGTAGATGGGTAGGTGGATGGGTGAATGGGAGATGATGGATGGATTGATGGATACATGGAGGGATGGGGGATGGATGGGAGAATTGACAGATAGAGAAAGATGATGGATGGGTGGGTGAGTGGATGGATGGGTAGATGCACGGACGGATAGACGGACAGATCCATCCCTCTGATGCTAAGACAGTAATTTGTTTATAATGGGCTTAGTTAACACGGAAGGAAGGAAGGCAGGATCCAGGGCAGTTCTTGTCCCTGGGGGAGCACAGAGGAGCTGGGGAAGAGAGAAGGCACTGAAGAGCAAAGGTTCAGGCCTGGAAACCGGAGGGTCGAGTGTGGCCTTAGTCACCCCATTTGTTTGATTTTCAGTTTTCCTCTTGGTAAGAAGAGAATAGTGATAATAGGGCCTGCCTCGCAGGAGTAAGCAGGAGATGAGAGTAAGAGAGCACCCTGTGGTAATTTGCAGCGTGGGTAAACCAAGGGCCTTGAATTCAGGCAGTGACGAGGTCTGAGGTCCTGGCTCCACCACATGTGGGCAGATGAACCTTGAGAACATTTCTTGAACCCCCCTAAACCTAAACTACAAAATCAGCAGAGGAAGTTGCTCCTCGGCAGGGCACTGTGAATATGAAGAGATTCCGTGTGCCGAAGCCCACGCTGTGGCTGCTGGTGCTTGATGGTAGCGGCCACTGTCACTGTGGAGCTCACCGCGCATCACAGAGCTGCAGGTGGAGAGACGGCTCCGGCCGGTACACGGTACACAGCACGGCAGGGAAGGCCTCCTGGGGAAAGGCTCTCTGGACAGCGCAGGGGTAGGGAGAAGGCGGGTGGTGGGGGAAGACTGGGGAGGTCAAGGAGCGCTCCTTGGAGGAAGCGGGAGGGTTCATAAGGAAAACCCACCCCTGCCCAGCTGACGTCCAGAAAAAGGAGAGGGAGGAGGGGAGACGTTGGCAAGGTGAGAAGAAGAGAAATATTTTTAAAACACAAAAAATGACAGTTCTTGGGGAGATGCCAATATTTGCCACCAGTGGATGTGCTCCCCCAGGAAGGGGGTGGGACTTGGCCCCTGGAGACAGCTGCCAACACAAACAGAAGGAGGGGCAGGCTTTGCTGTGAACACAGGCCTGGAGCGAGGCCAGGTTTCAAGGGACCCTGGGGGGCTCTGCACCCAGGCAACTTGGAGCAGGCAGGGAGAGCCCGGGCAGCCAGGGGTCCTACATTCTTCTGAGCCTCATGGGCCTCTTGCTCCTGCTCGGACCTGAAATGATTCACTGCCCTTGGCCACCGTGTGCCCAGCTCCACACTGCGCTGTGCTTGTGCTGTGTGGGGAGGGGCTCAGCTCTTTCAGAGACATGGCTTCCTCGGCTCTCTCCCAAAGCTGCAGGGTTTGGCCAGAGCCTGCTCACCTTCCCCTTCCCTGCCCGTGGCAGGGGCCTGACAGAGGGTGGCCAACTCAGGCGTGGCTGCTGCCCCTGGGTGCTCTTTTCTGTGGATGTGAACTTGGAAAGCTTTCGCCAGCTCTCAGAGGAGATGAAAAGCTGGGTGTGAGGACTGTGGTGCTAAGTAAAATGGTGAGGAGGGGAGAGGACGCAGGTGCTTTTTGTAGTGGACACAGAAGAGTGGAAGAGGAAGGGTGCGAAGGAAGGAGGGGAAGAGGAAGGAGGGGAAGAGGAAGGAGGGGAAGAGGAAGAGGACAAGGTTGCGGAGCGGAGAGATCCATCCACACCCAAAACAGCCTCCACAGGGCCCCGGTGTCAGTCCCCACAAACCTTACATTAAATCCCATTCTTCTTTAAAATGTATGAACTTTTTTTTTAGCCTTTTGTATTTTGAAATATAATGCATAGAGAGAAACGTGCATAAAAATAAACATACAGCTTCACCAACGACTTAGTGAGCCAATTTCCAGGCCAGCTCAAGAGCTGGGAGATGGCACTCCCAAAGGCCCCTCCGCAGCTCCCCTTCCCCAGGCTGACCAGGAGTCCTGGCTTTTCTTTATAGTCCTATGCAGCCAACAAGGCACGCAACTGGAAACAGCACAGTTCAGCCTTGCCACCTCCTTTAGCTTTACATAAATGGAATCATACCTATGTGTTCTTTTGAGTTTACCTGCTTTCACTTAATGTAAGTTTCGAGGTTAAATCCTGTTTCGCATGTAGCTAAGATGGTTCCTTCCAGTGCTGTACATGACTCCATTGTGTGACCACACTACAATGGACATGTCCATTCCATGGTTCCATTCCATCTATTCCATGGTTGATATGCCTTTGGGTTGTTCCCAGGTGGGGATGATTATGAAGAACCCTTCTTGTGCTACCACAGTTTCCAAGAAGATGTCTGGTTTTTACCATCCAATAAGCAACTTGAACATGGGGACACCAGAGAAGTTGGAGTCCTACTGAGGGGCTCATTCCTGGGCCTCTCAGAGAATAGAGGTTCAGGGTCATTTAACCTTCTGGGCCAAGAGGTCAACAAAGACTTTCTCAGCATCTGGAAAGTCTGAAGGAAGGGCATGCCCAGTACACAGGGGCCACAGGAGCATAGCGCCTCAGGCTCTGGGTCGTGGAGGGCTTCCAGTCTTTGGGATGGGCTAAGGAGGAGGATTCGTTCAGAGTTAGTTGGAAATTATTTAATTCAGTCATTTTTGTGAAAGTGCCTCCAAACACTCGAGTCTCCCGGTTTCCTTGTCTCCACTGGCCAGGCAGGCACCAGGGCTGCTTCTATCTCTGTCTAAAGAAGCACCTGGCCTACACTTGTCTGGCCATTGAAATCCAGTGTCCACACCTGGAGAGCAATGGGGGCCAGTACATACGTATACCAGACACTTAACCGCACAACTTATTTTTGACTTTGTATGTCAAGAACATCTTACTGGGTGAATACCTAGAGCTCAGACTTATAATCTGTAGAATGGATAGAACATAGCTTTCCAACCTATTAATGCACATACAGGTTGTTTTAGTTTTTTGCAAACAGTGATGTAATTAATAAACACCCACGGACATATGTTCTCATATTCAGCAGTTTTTAACACAGGTCAGCTCATGTCGCTGACTCCTTTAAGACAAAACACAAACTCCTTGCCTTTGGTATTCACGCCTGTGTGACCTGAGCCTGCCACGCGCTGCGAGCTCACAGTGTAACACCCTTTCTATGCTCATTTGGCACCAGCCATGCTGGCCGTATTGCAAGTCCTCAAAACTCACCAAGTCCAATCTTGCCTTCGGGCTGCTGCATGGCTGTTCCCTCTCTGAGAATGCTCTTCCTTGATTTTTAGAGACTACTTTATCCTTGGTTGGAGCTCGGGTTTTAAATGTCACCTCTTGGAAGAGGCCTTCCTGCCCATCCAAGTTTAAGTGACCATCCTCGCTCTCTTCTGTTCTCTAAGTTCTCTGCACAGCCTGGTGTGGGTTGAGTTGTGTCCTCTAAAAAGACATTAAAGTCCCTAGTACTTGTGAATGTGACGTTATTTGGAGACAGGGTCTTTACAGATGTAGTCAAGTTAAGATGAGGTCATACTGAAACTGAATGAATCCTAGTCAAATTACTTATGTCCTTATAAGAAGAGGTAAATTTGGACAAAGAGACACACAGAGAGAAGAATGTAATGTGACGACAGAGATTGGAGTGACGTGTCTACAAGCCAAAGGACGCAAAGGATTGCCAGCAACTTGCAGAAGCTAGGAGAGGCATGGAACAGACTCTGCCCCAGAGCTCCCCACAGGAACCACCCTGCCAACACCTTGGTTCCAGACTGTCGGCCTCCAGAGCTGTAAGGAACACGTTTCTGTTCTTTTAAGTCACCCAGTTTGTGATCATTCGTTACAGCAGCCTTGGGAGCCAAATTCACAGCCCCAATCCTGATGCAGCCATTTCTAGTTTCTTTCTTCCATTGTTGACTTGTGGTCTGCCTCTCACATGAGACCGTAAGCTCTGTGTGAGCAGGGCCTTCTCTGATCTGTCCATGGCCACACCTTCAGTGCCTGATGCAACGACACTTTTTGAATGAAGTGACAATGTGTTATTTCTGAAGAAAATAGATTCCTATAAGTGGGGTTGCTAAGTCAGAATGTCAGTGCATCTTACTTTGGATAAACTATCAGATTCCTTTCCCCAAAATGTTGCTGTCGCACTCTGACCAGGGGTGAGAATGCCCGTTCCCACATCCCTATCAACCCTAGGCAGCGTTAATTAACCTTTTAAATTCTAGCCACCAGGAGGTTGAGCGTGAGATCCCACTGCTATTCCCAACTTCTGTTTTCCTGACTATTGGGAAAGTTGATCATCTTTTCACAGATTTATGTGCTATTTGTACTTTTGTTGTGAATTCCTTTTCCATAATCTTTGTTCGTTTTTCTGTTGGGATAGTGTGGCAGACAGAACAATGGCCCATCTAAATCATCCACATCTGAATCCCTGGAAGCAGTGACTATGTCACCTTGCAGGGCAAAGGGGAAGTAAGGGAGCAGGTGGAAGAGAGGTTGCTAATCAGATGACCTTGAGATGGAGATTTTTATCCTGGATGCTTGGGGTGGACCCGATGTGATTGCAAGCATCCTTATAAATGGACAAAGGGAACTACAAAGAACTAGAGAGAAGGCAGCATGGGCCTCACTTGACTTTGCTGGCTTTGAAGATGAAGGGAGAGGCCAAGAGCCAGGGATTACAGGTGGTCTCTAGAAGCTGGAGAAAGCAAGGAAGTGGATTCCCCCAGAGCTTCCAGGAAAAACACAGCCCTGTAGAAATCTTGATTTTCTAGCCCCGTGGGACCCTTTTGGACTTCTGACCTTCAGAACTACAGACAAATTTGTGTTGCGTTAAGCCCCTAGATTGTAATAAGTTGTTAGAGTAGCAGCAGGAAATTGGTACAATAAGTCTAGATTTTCTTACCAATTTTCAGAAGTCTGTTTCATATTAGGGATGTTAACTGTTCATTTTCTTACATCCAGGCTACCCTCATTTTCTGGTACTGGAATTATTGGCTTGTAATCTCCCCTCTCCTTGAACCCTCAAGCATAGGGTCCATGTTTTATCTTTGTATTTCTAGTGAACCAGCGTGGAGGCGTCCCATGAAAGAGGGAACATGTGAACTATGGGAATATCCCTGCAGTCTGTCATCTTGCCAACTGCATCCTCCCCATCTCAGCTCTCCATGAACACTGAGCCTTCAGATAATTGGAAAACGTGGCTATCATCCCATCGCTCAGCCCTGTTCCCAGCTTTAGCTTAGAGGAGAGTCTGATCATAGATGCAGCTGTGAGGGCAGACACAGACAGAGTGAGATGGTTCCTGAGTCCCTGAGTACACTGCATGCCACAGGCCACAGCAGGACATTTGCCCATGAGGATGAGATTGGAGTTGCTGTGACTTGACTCTATAATTCAGCAAAATCGGAGTGGCCCAAAGACAGAGACCAGGACAAAGATAAAGACAACACAAGATGGAAGCCAGACCGGAAAGATGACACCACGCAGGGCCAGATATCCCACTCCAGGGCAGTTTTGGAGAGAAGAAAAGCCCAGGTTGGCTGAGATTGGAGGTCTACCACTTAGAGCACTTGGGGGCTAAACATAAATGGAGTTGACTTATTTTTAAAAAGTCACATCTCTTGCATGCCTGAGATTTGCTTCCACTTCAGACAATTGGAAAGAGATTGGACTAATGAAAGAGGCCAGTGGTATCAATTCTGTCCTGGAAATGGTCAGGAAGGCCAGCTTCCCTGCAGAGGCAGCCCTGGGGAAGAGCAGCGCCCCAGTGGGGTCAAAGCAGGCAGGGCAGGGCCCAAACATCCACAGTGGAAATCTCTCCTTTCCAGGCACTGGCTCTGGGGTCAGACCCAGGCAGCGGAGAGGTGTGTGTGCGGGCAGCTGCAGCCCCTCCTCTCCTGCACACATCTGCTTCACAGGTGATGGTGAGGACTAAGACTGGGGCTGAGAAGGCGCTTTGGGGACCACGAACGTCCCACACTCACACTCACACTCACAACAGGGGTCTGCATCTTCCCAGCATCCTGGCAGCTTCAGTCAAACCAAGTACACTCGGAGCCCAAATGTGGATAGAGAAGTGGAACATAGCTAAGTCCATGACCTAGACTCGGTCAGGTCTACTCCAGCAGATATTTGGGTCTCCTCAGAATCTAGTGACTTGGTTTACAGACAGTCATAACTTGCTGCATGTCTTGTTTTCTGATCTTTCACTTATTGAAAGTTCAGATTCGAAGTGAGGGGCCAGGCACTGCATGACCACTAGCTGCCTGATGCTTAAGAAAGAGAAGGAATTCCACTAGAAAGCACCTGAGCTCAGTTTAGAAACCATGGACAGTGCACCTACTATGAGCCGGGTGTGCTCCAGGTGGCAAGGCTCTGGCAATGAGAAAGCCAAGGAGGGGCACAGGGCCCAGTGGGAGTCGGAAGAAGTGGGAGGACACTTGGTCTGAAGATGAGAAAGCTTTCTTGGAGGAGATGACCCCTGAGCTCAGCCAGAAAGTGTGCATGAGACTGGCCAGACTCTGGAGTGCAAGCAGGTCAGGGAGGGGAGCGGCATGGGCAAGAGCACGGAGGTGTGACTTAGCACACTTGGGCACGTGATGTACAAGGACAAACATCCTCACACGCTTCCACAAGCCCCAGGAGCCTCACCATCCAGGCTGATGACCCCAAGCCAAAAGAGGTGGCCATGTCCAATATGCTCTTCGTGTAAGAAAAACATTTGTTTGTTCAGACCAACATGCAGGCTTTGATTTATGGAACCCAGAGCACGCTGCAAGGGCTGTCTCTTCCCTTCTTGGCATTGGCCAGTAAGAAGCATAGGAATAAATTTAGCCCTTGATATGAAAGACTGTTTAAGCTTCCTGAAAAATGATCTGTTTTACCCCTTTTCTTTTTCCTTCTTTATACACCTTTTTAAGATTTTGTTGTGTGTATGTTTTTGATAAAAATAAAATCTTAAAAAGCTGTAGAAAGTGTCAGCTAGTTTTACTGAGTGTGTTAAGAAATATTAGTCACTTCCTGAGGAGGCGCATGAACTAAGTCATTACTTTAAAAGCTAGTAAAATAAAATGACAGAATCAAACATTTACCCTGTTTTTCCTAGAAGACCTCTATCACAATGTAGCCAAATAGATGAGAAGTGTCGTTTTAGAGAAGTATTCTGAATAGGAAATGAAAGCCGAATGATAAAATTAGAGCATCACCCTCTAGTGAATTAATGAATCTAAGCTCTGATCAATAACTGCTAATATGACAAAATGAAAAACAATCCTGCCCAATATGTCTCTTGATGGAAGAATATAAGATCCCCTATGATAAAGATCTGCCAAAAAGAGACACTAACGCTGAAACTGATCAAGACTGCACTACAAGACTGCAAGCAAGTGCAGAGGACAGAGGAAGATGTTAGCCAAGTTCATGAAGATACAATTAGAAATATCCAGCAAAAGGCCGGGCGCGGTGGCTCACGCCTGTAATCCCAGCACTTTGGGAGGCCGAGTCTGGTGGATCATGAGGTCAGCAGATGGAGACCATCCTGGCTAACATGGTGAAACCCCGTCTCTACTAAAAATACAAAAAATTGCCTGGCGTGGTGGCGGGTGCCTGTAGTCCCAGCTACCCAGGAGGCTGAGGCAGGAGAATGGCGTGAACCCGGGAGGCGGAGTTTGCAGTGAGCTGAGATCGTGCCACTGCACTCCACCCTGGGTGACGGAGCGAGACTCCGTCTCAAAAAAAAAAAAGAGAGAGAAAAAAAGAAATATCTAGCAAAAGCTGTAGGTAGGATGGCCTGTTTCAACAAACAAATAGCTGGCATGGAAGTGGAGAGGGATACACAAAAGTGAGAATGAGAACTAGAAAGAGAGAGAAAGATCCTTATTTGGATCTTGATTTAATTTCTTTTTTTCTTTTTTTCTTTTTTTTTTCTGAGATGGAGTCTTGCTTTGTCTCCCAGGCTGGAGTGCAGTGGCGTGATCTTGGCTCACTGCAACCTCTGCCTCCCAGGTTCAACCAATTCTCCTGCCTCAGCTTCCTGAGTAGCTGGGATTACAAGCATACACCACCATGCCCAACTAATTTTTGTATTTTTAGTAGAGATGGGATTTCACCATGTTGGCCAAGCTGGTTTTGAACTCCTGACCTTAGGTGATCCGACTGCTCAGCTTTCCAAAGTGCTGGGATTACAGGCATGAGCCACTGCACCTGGCCCCTGATTTAAGTTCTAACAAACTTTTTGAAAAGGAACGTGCATTCAAAAATTGAAATTTTGAACTGACCGGATATTTGATATGAGAGAAGTAATATATAAAAATGTATGCATGATATAAAAAGAACATATAGACATGACTTAAAGGGTTGACTAGATTTACTGGATTTGCTAAGAAGCTTTCTGCAGACCTCTTCCACTACCCTCTCCCATTCCCTTTTCACTACATGCTGTCATGCCAACCCTTTTAGCTATTTATCTCTCCATCTCTACAAAGAACATGTGAGTATTGCTATTTCCTGATGCTTTCATTCTAGGCATTATCCATTGACCTCAACTCTGGGAGACAAGAAGACGTGAGTTTAGCTCTCCTCATCCATACATCGCCACCCTTTGTTCCCACCACACACACTTGCCTCTCCCTGAAACTCCCAGCAGAGATCTGTGGGATATTGGTTGGATAAAGATTCAATGTCTTTGGTGTTATGGCAATTTGTTCAGAACTGACCTATCTAATAAACTACATTTGTTTTTCCTTCCTGCACACCCCCCCTGCCACCACCCCAAGCATTAACAATTATCTTGTTTTATTTGTTTTCTACGTACTGATCACTAATTCAATACCAAACTCTCCATTGTCTAGCTATCTTTGCATTTGTTCTTCCCCATCAGGTATTCTGTTAATTTTGTTAGCCTGGAGAAGACCCTCCCCGAGCCTTCTGACCTGCTGGGTACAAAGCTTCATCCTGCTATCTCTCTTCTCCATAATCTTGGGAAAATCCCTCAGTCTCTTTTCTGGGGAAATCCCTCAATCTCTCTCTTGGGCTGGCTCTTCGGTCTCTTGGTTTACTCCCTTGTTTTGGTGGAGCCAGTCCTCAAGTAGCTTTCTTAAGAAGGGTGTTACAGAGGTAACATTTTTGAGACCTTGCATGTCTTAAAATACCCTTATTATATCTTCACACTGGCTTGATGCTTTAGGCTGGCTGTAGAATTCTCAGTTGGTATAGTATAGGCAGCCTTTAAAATGGCCCCAATGATTCCTACCTTCTGGTATTCACTCCTTGTATAATAGTCCCCTGAACTATTGGTCTGTGACTAAGAGGACATGGCAGAAGTGGTGGAATGTCACTCCTGAGATTAGATTGTAAAAGACTGTCTTGGGCTCCCTTGATCTGCTGGATCACTCTCTCTGGGGGAGGCCACATCTGGAACAGCCCATGGAGAGGCCAATGTGCGAGGACCTGAAGCCTCCTCAAGCACATGGGTGAGCTTGGAAGCAAAATGCTCAGCCCCTACTGAGCCTTGAAATGACTACAATTCTGTCACACAGCTTGACTGCCACTGCATGGGAGACCCTGAGCCAGAACAGCCTGGCTAAGCTGCTCCTGAATTCCTGACTCTCAGAAATTGTGAGATAACAAATGTGTGTTGTTTTAAGCTATTAAATGTCAGAGCAATTTGCTATGCAGCAATAGACAATGAATCTAGTTGGAAATCCTTTTCCTTCATAGTTTTGAAAGCTTTATTCTAAGGCCCTCTAGCTTTCTGGGGCTGCTACTGAGAAAGTCAAACAATTCTGATTCCTGAATTTTTGCACATGACCTTCTCCGTCCCAGGTGTTCTAAAAGTGCCCATTGGTTTGCCTTGTTGGGTCTGCATTTTCCATTTCCATTGTGCTGGGGCCCTGGTGGGCCATTTCAGTCTGGAAAGAGCTGTCTTTCAGTCTGGGGGAATTTTCTTGAATTGGTTTGCTGACAATTCCTTCCCCCTCTATTTTCTCTATTGTCTCTTTCTAAAATTCCTTACTCTTCACATTTTGGATTCTCTGGATGAGTTCTTACTTTCTTACTCACCATTTGATTTTTCTCTCCTTTCCATTTATGTGGTTTTTTACCTGCTTTCTGGGTAATTTCTTTATCTTCCCATCTTGTAATAAGATTTGTATTTCATTTGTTGTTCTGTATTTTCTGTATTCCCCCTTTTTATTCTTGCTTTTGCAGTGTTTCCTTTTGGTAGTATCTTGTGCTTCTGTTTTGGATGTAGTGTCTTCCCTTAGGAATCTAAAGATGTGAATACTATTGGTTTTGGTGGCTTTTTTTTTTTTTTTGGTTTATTTCTTTAAATGTTTTCTTCTTTCTGCATAGTCTGTTCTTTCAGGTTGTTTTATTTTGTTTATTTTCTTTGATCTATTTCTTTTATGTCAAAATTTTCCTCATGTGTCTGGTAATCTTAGTGTATGTGTTTCTATTTAAGAATGGAACAATGGAAAATTGACAGGAAGCTCTTACCCTCCATTGGGTTGGATTTGTTCCCTGAGTTTCACCTGGGGTGGTATGGGTGAGCCTTTGACATTTGTTCCAGCCACCTACCACTGTGGAAGAAACCACTCTAAAACTCAGTGGCTTAAAACAATATTTGTGTTGCTCACAAATCTGCAAACTGGACAGGGCTTTGTGGGGGCAGCTCATCTCTGCTCCATTCAGCAGCAGCTGGGCAGCCTGAAGACAGGTGGATGAAGGCGGGCTCACTTGCCTGGTGTCTGGGCTTTGCATGGCTGGAGCCCCTTGGGCTTCTCTCTGTCCCTGTGAACTCTCTCCACATGGTCTCTCCAGCATGGGGGCTTCAGGGCAGGTGGATCTCTAACATGGTGACTCAGGGCTCCCATAGCGCGTGTCCCAGAGAAAAAAACAACCTGGGCAGAGGCCGTATCAATGTTTATGATTGAGCATTGAAAGTCCCACTATTTCTTTCCTCAAAGCAGTCACAGAGGCCCACACAGTTTCACAGGAAGGAGAATAGACCCCACCCCTGATGGAGGAGTGTCAAAACTCTGGAAAAGCTAGTGGGACTGGAAATATTGTTACAGTCATTTTTGATACAAACTATCACAATACTTGAGTATGCCACATTCTGGAAAATTCATAGTATTCATTTCCTATTGCGGCCATAACAAATAATCACAAGTTTAATGCTTATAAAAACACACACTTACTCCCTCACAGCTCTAAAGGTCAGAAGGCCAAAATCCAGAGGTGAGCAGGGAGAAGCTACTTCTGGGGGTGTTGGGGAGCATCTGTCTCCTTGCCTTTTCCTACCTCTAGGAGTCTCCTGTACTCCTTGGCCTTCCTCTGTCTCCAAAGCATGTCACTCCAACCTCTGCCCCTGTTGTCACACCTCCTTCCTCTGATGCTGACCCTCTCACCTCTCTCTAACAAGGATCCTCCTGATGGCATAGAGGCCAGTTGGGTCGCCTGGGATAACCTCTTACTCTGCGAAGTCCCTTTGCCATGTAAGGTGACATATTCACAGGTTCTGCGGAGTAGGACGTGGGCATCGTTGATGGGGCCATTGTTCTGTTTACCACATTCACGGACGTGGAGCAGCTCATTCACTAGTGACTCTGCAGCTCCTAAATGTGTGATTCGGGTGAGTCCTGAGGGGCTACTCCAGTGGCCCTAAAGACCCTTCACCCTTCTCCCTGGGGTGCCCACCTGCCTCTTACCCTCAGCCCTGAAGCTTTTTGCACAGTGTCCAGCCTGCCCTGGGGTCTGCAGAAGCTCCTGGCCGGCGTCAGCACTAAGGGCCCTTCTTCTCTCACATCAGCCCACCCTCTGCCCCCAGAATTCTGAGCAAGTACAGCTCCGTGTTCCCTTGGCGGCCTTGACTAATCCAGAGATGCTGTTGGGCACCGTGGAAAGATACCGCTCACACATCTGGTGGGGACCTGGGCCCAATGCTGCCTGTCTTTGGGCTTCAGTTTCTATGCCTTTAACCTGGGAAGTTGGACAGAAGTTGAGAGGGGTGACCAAGGAAGGGTCATGAGTCCTTACATAAGAGATAAGCTTAGTCCTAGCCATGGCCATTTCTCACCCACTCAGTGGTGACAATTATAGCAGCGTTTGCTTCCAATTTTTTAGACACAAAAAATTACAGGTACATTTGAAGTCCCTTGTGAATCCCTTCTCAGTTCCTTTCCCCTCCCTACACTTAACCCCGCTGTCCCGGAGGAAGCACCATCTCAACTCAAAACAACTGTCCAGGGTTTTATTCTTTCTACATATGTTTGTGACCATAAATAATAGATATGATTGTTCTGTTTTAAAAGATTACATACATAAGCCAAAGCCATGTACACATTCAGTGCAATCCCTATTAAAATTTCAATAGCTTCTTTACAGAAAAAGAAAAGCGGGTCCTCACATTCCTATACAACTGCAAGGAGCCTCAGTCAAAACAACCTTTAAAAAATGGTTGAGAGACTCACACTTCCTGACTTCTAAACTTACTGCAAAGCTACAGTAATTAAAATGCTATAGTGGGCCGGGCGCCATGGCTCACACCTGCAATCCCAGCACTTTGAGAGGCCGAGGTGGGCAGATCACAAGGTCAGGAGTTCGAGACCAGCCTGACCAACATGGTGAAACCCTGTCTCTACTAAAAATACAAAAATTAACTGGGCGTGGTGGCAGGTGCCTGTAATCCCAGCTACTCAGGAGGTTGAGGCAGGAGAATCACTTGAACCCGGGAGACGGAGGTTCCAATGAGCCGAGATCACACTGTTGCACTCCAGCCTGGGCGACAGAGTGAGACTCTGTCTCAAAAAAAAATTTTTAATAAAAAACAAATAAAATGCTATAGTGTTGGCACAAGGACAATCGTATATGCAAAAACACTGTTAAAAATGAAAGAATAGAGAGCTCAGAAATAAACTTTTACTTATATGGTCAATTGATTTCTTTTTTTCTTTTCTTTTTCTTTCTTTCTTTCTTTCTTTTTTTTTTTTTTGAGACAGGGTTTTGCTTTGTTACCCAGGCTGGAGTGCAGTGGTGTGATCATGGCTCACTGCAGCCTCTACCTCCTGTGCTCAAGCAATCCTCCTGTCTCAGCCTCCTGAGTAACTCGGACTGCAGTTTTGCGCCACCATGCCCAGCTAATTATTTTTTGGACAGATAGGGTATCATTATGTTGCTCAAACTGGTCTCAAATTTTTGAACTCATGCAATCCTCCTGCCTTGGCCTCCCAAAGTGCTGGGATTACAAGCATGAGCCACTGCGCCCACCCTCGTCTTAGTTCTTTAACTTGCAGAATTATAGGTTTTTTTTTTTTGGTAGTAATCACTTCTTTTTATCTCTTAATATCTACATGATCTTCTTCATTGCTGATATTGGTAATGCGTTGTCTCTTTGCTCGTTTTTGGTTTTATCAAGTTTATTATCTTTTCAATAATCCACTCTTTGCTTTGCTAAACTTTTCTGTTCTATATCTGCTTTACATTTCATTAATTTTTGTTCTTATTTTTATTTCTTTCTGTCTTCTTTCCTTGGGTTTACGTTGTTATCTTTCTAGCTTCTTGAGAAATTTAGATACTGTTTTTAAACTGTTTTCTCCTATTATATATGCATTTAAAACTACAAATTTCTAATCTCTGCTTTTGCTGTTTATCTCAGGTATTTGTATATAGTATTTTTATTTGCATTCAGTTCAAAATATGTTCTAATTTTCTGTTCGATTTCTGTCTTGACTGTAAGTTATTTAGAAGTGTTTCTGCTTAACACAAACATTTGGGGTTTCTAATAATCTTTCCTTTGTTCATTTCTTGTTTATTTCCACTTTGGTCAGAGATCATCCCTGCATGATTTCATCTTTTGAAGTTTGTTAAGACTTGCTTTACAGTCCAACACATGTTCTATTTTGGTAAATATGCACTTGAAAAGAATGTGTATTCTCTAGTTGCTGGGTGTACTGTTCCATATAAATGTCTGTAAAGCCAAGTTGATTAATTCTGTTCTTCATCGTTTTATATACTTATTGACCTTTTATCTGATTTTCCTATCAGTTGCTCAAAGAGATTTGTTAAAATCTCCAACTATGATTACAGTTTTGCTTGTTTCTCTTTCTTCTACTTTCTGCTTCATTCGTTTTGAAGCTTTCTTACTAGGTACACACAAGTTTCTGATTGTTATGTGTTCTTGTTAAATTAACCCTTTTTTCATTAGGAAATGTCATGTTTCAACTCCATTACTACTTCTGGCACAAAGTCCACTTCGTCTGCTATTAATTTAGCCACACCTTTCATCTGGTTAGTGTTTGCACAATACAACTTTTGCCATCTTTTGACTGTTTACCTTTCTGTGTTTTTGTATTTAAAGTGTGTCTCAGCCCAGGCTTGGTGGTACGTGCCTGTAGTCCCAGCTACTTAGGAGGCTGAGATGGGAGGATGGCTTGACCCCAGCCAGGATTTCAAGACCAGCCTGGGCAAGACAGTAAGACCCCAACTCTACTAAAATAAATAAATAAATAATAAATAAATACATACATAAATACATAAATAAATAAAAATTAGCTGGGCATGGTGGCATGTGCCTGTAGTTCCAGCTACTCAGGAGGCTGAGGTGGGAGAATCACTTGAGCCCAGGAGTTTGAGGCAGCAGTGAGCTATGATTGCACCACCGCACTGCAGCCTGGGTGACAGAGCAAGACCCTGTATCAAAAAATTAAGTTAAATTAAAAAGTGAATCTCAGAGACAACATACAATTTTTTTTTCAGTCTAGCCTGTCAATATTGTCTTTTAATAGGAGTGTTGATTGAGGGCAGGTTAAATGTACCATCTTACTTTCAAAAAAATGTATCCCATCTCTTCTTTAAACTTTTATTCCTCCTTTTCTGCCTCTGGTTGCATGTGTTCTATTTTACCTCTTCTGTTAAGTTTTTGATTTTTTTAAAATTAATTTTTAGTGGTTTACTCAGAGACACATCATTGACTTTTGGAGTCTACTTTAAATTGGTACTTTTACCGTTGCACAAATAATAGAGGAAACAGAATAGTTGACAGCCATGTGTCCCCATCCTGCCTTTGGCAATTCTGTTGTTGTATCTTCTACTTCTACATATGTTGTAAATCCCACAAGATGCAGTTATTGTTGCTGCTTCAAATGATCACTCCTCTTATATCTGTTCACATACCGGCCTTCCTGGTGCCCTCTGCTCCATTCTGTGGCTCTGTGGCTCTGTGTTTGCATTTGGGGTCAGTTTCCTTTTGTTTCTTGCAGTGTGAGTCTGCCAGTGATAAGTTCTCTCAGCTTTTGTTAGTATGAAAATGTCTTTACTTTGCCTCTGTTTTTTAAATTTTAGCCTTTTTAAATTTTTGAGACAATCATAAAGTTATAGAAAAGCACAAAGTCCAATACGAAGAATTTTTTTTAGCCTGAACCATTTGAGAGTATTTTGCCAGCCTGACGCCTCATCACCCTGAAGGCTATAGCATATATTGTCTTTAAATATTCTCTGGCAAACCAAGGTACAACCTTAAACATCAGGAAATTAACAATGATGCATTATCATCTTAGCTGACACCCTGTTTAAGATGTGCCAATTGTTCCAACAATGTCTTTAGAAAAGGAATCGTGCTTTGCAATCATTGGGCACGAGTCACCATGTCTTTCTCGTTTCCTTCAGTTTGGAACAACTTTTCCATCTTTCCTGGGCTTTCCTGACCTTGATAGTTTTGAAGTTACAGGCTAGATACTTCACCGAATGGCCCTCGACTTGCAGTTCTCTCGTAATCTGATCTGCAGCATTATATTCAGGGGACGTGTCTTCGGCAGATCCATCAAGGAAGGGGGGCTGCATTCTTTTCATTGCATCCTAGCAGGTGTTGTGCAGCAATTTGTCCCATCCCTGGTGATGTTTAGTTTGATCAGTTGATTAAGATGTGGTCGGCCAGTCTTCTCTAATATAATGTTATTCTTTTCCCCTTTAGAGATGCTTTTTTTTTTTCTTTTTTGAGATGGAGTCTTGCTCTGTTGCCCAGGCTGGGTGCAGTGGCACGATCTGGACTCACTGCAACCTCTGCCTCCCAGGTTCAAGCAATTCTCCTGCCTCAGCCTCCTAAGCAGCTGGGATTACAGGCATGCGCCACCACACCCGGCTGATTTTTGTTAGTAGAGATGGGGTTTCACCATGTTGGTCAGGCTAGTTTTGAACTCCTGACCTCGTGATCTGCCTGCCTCAGCCTCCCAAAGTGCTGGGATTACAGGCGTGAGCCACCATGCGTGACCTATTTTCTTTATAGTTGTATGAGCTCATGTTTTCCTGTTTTTTTGAAAAGGTTATGATCCATTGTTACTATTTATTTTGATGTTCAGATTGTGCCTGGTTTGATCAGTAGAGGACACTTTGAAGTGGCTTCTGTGTCCTTTTGATGTGTCCCCATCCTTCTTTGGGCACTTCCTAGAATTTTGGCACCAGGTATGGTGGACTCATCTCATACTTTCCCTGCCCCAGTCCTGAAATCAACCATTTATCCAAGGATTTCTGGTTCCCTTTTAGTGAAAAATGTTATTTAGAAGCCAAAATCTGGGTAATAAGTATGTATGTGTAGGTGTGTATATTACATATGTGTGTGTGTACATATTTATAAATCCACACAGATATCCTGTTCCAAACCAATATCACAGAGTTCTTTCTATTTTCTCCTTTATAACTCTCTCTCTGGCGCCCCAAGCTGAACCTACTTCCCCCAATATGAGGATTCCTGACCAGACGTGGTGGCTCACACCTGTAATCTCAACACTTTGGGAGGCAGAGGTGAGTGGATCACCTGAGTTCAGGAGTTTGAGAGCAGCCCGGCCAACATGGCAAAACCCCATCTCTACTAAAAGTACAAAAATTAGCCAGGTGTGGTGCCACATGCCTGGAATCCCAGCTACTTGGGAGGCTGAGACAGGAGAATCACTTGAACTCAGGAGGCAGAGGGTGCAGTGAGTTGAGATCGTGCCATTGCACTCCAGCCTGGGCAACAGAGCAAGACTCTGTTTCAAAAAAAAAAAAAAAAAAAAAAGGATTCCCTCCTCACCCTGCTTGGGCCTTGACTCTCCACACCACACCAAGCCCGCCTCTCTGAGTGGATGCCCTCTTCATCCTGATGAGTCACTTGTATCCCACGTTGGGCTGCCCCTATCTGTTTGACCCTGTCTCAATCTGTTTGACCCTGACAGCCTGCTCTGAGCTGTGGTGACTTCCTCCACTCTCCCTACCCCAAAACCACAGATACTTACCTTGCTCTGCCCCATCTAATGACTTTAGAACTAGATTGATTAGGAAGGGAAGAAAAGGGAAGGCAATAGAAAGAGGAGAAACATGAATTGCCCTCATTTTTTAAGATAATTTTCACTGGCTATAGAATTTTTCTGCATCTAAAGATGCCGTTCCATTGTCTTCTGGTTTTCATAGTTGCTATTAACAAGTCAGCCATAACTCATTGTCACTTCTTCAAATGTAATGTGTTTTATTTTTCCTGGCCACTTCTAACATTTTCTTCTTGTCTTGGTTTTCACAGTTTGACTATGCTGTTTCTATGTGTCATTTTCTTTGTATTTATTCTCCTTTGAATTTACTAAGCTTTCTAAATCTGTGAGTTGATTTCTTTATCTGAATTTGAAAATTCTTGCCTATTATCTCTTCAAATATGACTTGCCTTATTATTTCTTCTTCCTTTCTTTCTAAGAACCCAGTTATATGTGTGTTATATCTTTTGATTGTGTCCCAATGTGTGTCTTTTACTCAGATATTTTATTTTCGTTATTTTCTCTCTCTGTATTTCAGCTTAAGTATTTTCTGTATACCTGTTTTTGAGCTCATTAATCCTATCATCTTCTGTGTTCAAGTTGCTATTAAATCCATTCAATTAATTCTTAATTTCAGATTGTTGTCTAACAATCCATTGTTGAACTATTTGAATTTTATAGATTTCAATTCTCTGCAGAAATTCTCTTTTTATTTATCTTGTCTATCTTTCTATATTCTATTTATTTATAATAACTTTGTTCAGATTCTTTCCTAATAATTCCAATAGCTGAATCATCTGTGTTGTGGTGGTGAGATAAACACCTTCACCCCAAATTTGGCTTAAATGTCAAGACTGATGACATCACACACACACACATACACCAAGAGGCTATGAAAATGTTATTCATATTTGAGGATTTCTGTGAAGAGTCTGGAAACTTCTCAAGAAAGACCAAAAATGGCTTCAGATAGCTGTAAAGGGAGACGGGCCTTGGGGTTATTAGATGGTGGAGCTGAGGGTGAGAGTTTCCATGCATGGGCCAAATCTTGCATGCTTTAAACTTCCTGCTGAGGCTAAAGGAGGGAGCACCTGGGCTTTCTTACTAGTTGGCCCAGATGTAAGACCTGATGTAAAAGAAAGAGAAGGTGGTGGAGCTTTAAAACTGTCAGCACTCAAATATCAAAAATGGAGTCACAGTGGTTCGAGTTCAGTGGTATGTACAACTAATTGATCATAATCCATAACAGATTTACTTGTTCCTTCTCCACTGCCACTGCTTCATTTGGCTAGCCATGAAAGAAATAAAGAGAGAGAGTGAGGGGCAGAGAGAGGGAGGGAGGGAAGGCAGGAAGGAAGGCAGGAAGGCAGGAAGGCCTGAAGGCAAGAAGGCAGGAAGGCAGGAAGGCAGGAAGGCAGGAAGGCAAGAAGGAAGGAAGAGAGGACGAGAGGAGGAAAGAAATAAAGAATAGAAAAGAAATTTTAAAAATGTTTAATGGAGTCAGACTCTTTATGACAATCTGTGTTATAGATTGAGTGTTTATGTCTTCCTCAAATTCATATGTTGAAGCCTTAACCCTCAATGTGACGGTGTGTGGAGGTGGGACCTTTGAGAGGTAATTAGGTTTAGATGGAGTCATAAGGGTGGTGCTCTTGTGATGGGATTAGTGCCCTTATAAGGTGAGAAATAGACATCAGACTTCTCTCTATCCACCACGTGAGCACACAGAGAGAAGCTAGGAGGCTACAAGCCAAAATTCAGCCCCGCATCAGGAACTGAATCTGCTGGCACCCTGCTCCTTGCATTTCCTAGCCTCTAGAACTGTGAGAAACAAATGTCTGTAGTTTAAGCCACCCAACTCATAGGATTTCATTACAGCAGCCTGAGTGGACTCAGACAAACTTGTAATCTGTAAGTTTATTTCTGTTGTACTTTTTCCCTATGTGTTACGCTTTTTGGTCATGTTTTCTCACTTATTTCCATCTTGTAATTTTTAAAATGAATTTCTGACATTATTTATAAAAGAATCCTAGAACTTAAAGTCATTATTATTCTTCCACAGAGAGCGGTCACTCATCTCCTATTAAGCAGATCAGGTGAAGGTTGATCACTCCAATCCTATCAGGAGCTGAGCCCGGCTGGAGGTGTATTCTGGTGTCAGAGTCAGTCCAGCTCTGGTTTCTGATGTCTCAGGAAGGAGGTATGTCATGGGCTCCTCGCAGTCTCCTCCTTCTAGTAGGACTTTACCTCCCAAACACGAGTCTTTGAGGTTCAGCTTCCTTCTCAAGCATGACCCTCCTGAGTTTTTGACTGTGAGACCAGACTTTGTCTCTTTGGCCTTGAAAGTTCTGTTCTTCAACGGTTCTGAGCTTAGCTCTTTTGCCTCCTTGCACATGTAAGGAAAATAGCTGGCAAATGTTTTAAGGAGGATATTTATGACATGTTCCTTCAAGGCCTTTCACTCTAGTTGAATTTTTCCTTCCAAGGACTGAAAACTGTGCCTTGGTAGCCCAGCCCCCCAGCATCATTGCACCCCCACCCCCAGCACTCCGTGTTCCATGGGGACAGCTGGCAGTGAACTTGAGGCTCCACTACTCTCTGGCCAGCCAGGCCAGTCCACATGACTGTCAAAATCTCTGCTGTTATCTCCTTCCTCCAGGAGCCCTCCTTGCTTACAGCAAGCCAAACACTCAGTCAGCAGACAGCCTCATGGAAGAAAAAGGACCAGTAATGTCAACTCAGCTAGCAATGCTTTTCCCATCTCTGGAACTTTAGTTTTATCTTGCCACTTAACTTCCACTGATCTCCAATGTCTTCAAAATACATTTTATGTAATCTATTCAAAGTTTTCTAGGTGCCAGGGCATGAGAAGAGGTTTGCTGCTACCTACTACATCCTACCCTAAAGTGGAACCTGTCTAGATGCTTTATCTTCACTGTGATCTATCACAGGACTATCCTTATTTATGTAGGAGGTGGTGAAATGGTGATGGTTGTCCAAACAATAACAAAATTCAGCAGATGCTTTAGCTAGGTGAATAACTCTAGTGGAACTTCCAAACACTTTTTCTTTTCTCAATCATGCTATAGAATTATTGCCTTCCTCCCATACAGGGAAGTTTGCATTTTAAGATTCTCAGGGCTGAATGTTTAACCCAACAAAACAATTGTCAATGGTAGTGTTTCACCCATCTACAGTGAGTTGAAGGGGGAAAATGTATTTGGGGGCATAGGACCTTATTGTCATTCCCCAAGTCTTTCTCATTCAGTAACTACTGACTTCTTCTATTCCTCAGACTGGCTCAGGATCTGAAGGAACAGTAGAATAACTGATTGAAAAAGAGTGTATTTGGAGTCAGGTAGAACCTTGCTCTTAAACCTCCATGCTACCTAAGGAAGTTCTTCAACCTCCTTGAATTTGGTTTGCTCCTCTGTAAGATAAGGCAAACAACGCCTACCTCCTTGGGTTGTGGTGAGACTTACCTGAGATGTAAAGTTCCCCAAATACAGGAAACAGCACGTTGTCCTCATCGGTCTTCATTAGCCCTTCGTTTAGTCCTCTGCAAAATTAGGATGATGCCAACTTTACAGAATTGTTTTGATACTGTAGTTAAATGAGACCGTGGAGGTGAAGGGATTTTCAGATGTAAAGGGCTGTGCAAAAAGAATATTCGGTGCCCATGTCAGTGGTGACTCTGGCACTGACTGAGTCGCCAAGTGACTGATCTCATGTGAAAGCCTATTCTGGCCAATTTTGTTCCTATGGCATCTTGGCTGTCAGTGTCACCTTAAATTCCACTATGTGTCCGAAGAGCAGGTGAGTGCCATCTCCCTGGGACGTCATTTCCCTGGGATGCCTCCTCTGAGCAGACCAAGCCGGTACCTAGTGTGGCGGTACCTCCGTGCACCCTCCGGCTGTTGTCATCCCTCCAATCCCTGGGGTAGGCCCACCACCCCATTAGGTGCCACGGGGGTGCAGTGCTTGAAATCACACACAAGAGCGATCAAATCAGACCTCTGAATCGTGCTAGTTGTGTGACCGTGGGTAAGCGCATTAACTCTCAACCACCACGTTGCTCATCTATAAACCGAGGGGATAATAATATCTGTTTTGCAGGGTTGTTGTAAGGGCTGAATGAAGTAACGGGAAATCTGGGGTGCGTGGGAGATAGTAAATGGCAGCAGTCCCTGTGCGCCCCCTGACAGTCCTAGCCCTGTGCTGGGTCAGTGTCAGCATCCTTCCACGCGTGCTCTCTGCCACCGCACATCCGAAGACGGCGCTTCTCGCCGCTCTCACCTGCGGAGCAGCGGAGGGCGCAGAGCTCAGGCAGCTGCGGGGAGGGCTCGTGAGAGCCAATGAGAGCGCGGAAGGCAGCGAGCGAGCCAATGGACGCGGCGGAGGGGCCGGGGGCGAGGCCTGGGGCGGAACGCGCTGAGTGCTCTCTCTGAATGCGGGGAGCTTCTGGGCCTCCCCGCCTAGCCAGCTCTTTTACCGCGGCGCAGGCCGCGCTCCAGGCCAGCCACTGGCCCCACCACACCCTGCTTCGCAGCCCGAGCGAGCTGGAATAAATTAAGCTATCTTAGTAGGGCCTGAAAAGGAGCCCTTTCTGACTACTAAAAAACAGAAGCCCTTTCTGCGTCCGTCTCTAGTTCTCAAACCCAAGCACAGTGATGTGGCTCGCCTGATGCTGCAAGAGGTGGCCCGAGCAGCCGCCGGGTTTCTGGGCTCCCAAAGGAGCCTCCTGGCCAGGAGCCAGGTGCTCTCTGCTCTGCTAAGCTATGGTGAAAAGAGAATCGGCTGGGTTGGGGCGAACCGGGATGTTGGCGGTAGGGAGCTTCAGCCCTTCTCGGGCTCCGGCCTCCCCAGCCCTCTCCCTGGCTGTGCCCCCTGCGCCGCCCTAAGAGGGGACCAGGAGGCAGGGCTGGCCCTGGCACTGCGGACGTCGGAACCTCGGCTGTAGTCCCGCCCTTGCTCCAGCTTCTTCAGGGCTCACTCGCCCACCTCTGTCCCTCTTGTCCACCGCCCACCTTCTGGCCTCCTTTCTGCACCCCAGCCCTTCCCCACTGTGCTTCAGGCCTCAGGCTCTCCTCCTCTTCACTCTCTCTGCGTCTCCCCTTCACTCACTCTGCGTTTCCTTTATGGGCTAATGTCAGTAATGAATAATCATTCATTCATTCGTTTGTGGTCTACCAGCTAGATGCCAGCTCCACCAAGGAAGCACCATGCAGTCTTGTTCACAGGTGTATACCCTGGAACACAGTAGACGCTCAGCAAATACCTGTTGAATGAATGAACAAATCCAAAATATGGCACTAGGCGCCCTCGACCCTTCTGGAACCATTCTTGTTGCTGAGTGATGAATCTGACTAACAGCCTTATTCTCCATAGCCACCTGAAGGAAAATCCTCATTGATGGGGGGATATATGAAGGTGGGGTCCTTCTACTAAATGCCAGCCTGAGTGAAGCTGTGGTCTAAACGTGCCTGTGTGGCTCTTGCACACACCTAAAAGGAAGACGAGCTCCTGCCAACATTTCAGGCCTGGAGAATTTTCTAGAGCCTTCATGGTCTAGATGCCCAGAAATCCCTGAATATTATACTGATATCTTATTGAGTTAGAGAGTTCATGCTTATCAAATTCATAATCAAAATGGCTTTGCATGTTCCCCACACTGACGATAACCTCTACAGAAATGCCACAAAATAAATGATTCATCTCATTGAAAAGGACTCTAAGGCCCAAGGAGTTGAAGTGACTTATTCAAACTCACGCAATGAAACCACAGCTCAGTGACCTGCTCTGTAGCAAGCTGCTCTTCACACCCACTAGCTAAGCCCGCCCCACAGGGGTTGCACAACAGGCCCCAGAGACAGCAATTAATCAGGGAATTGGATGTCGAAAAAGGAGTCTCCGGAAGATGAGATCGTTGATGGAGCAGTACACTTGGCCCGAAGCATCACACTTCGGATTTGCTTATTTATTTGTTGAGCATCTGCTATGTGCCGGGGATACACCCGTGAGCAAGGCAGCGTGTCCCTACCCAGGCCTGGTGGCGCTGACACTCTGATTGAGGAGTATACCATAAGCAAATGGATTCATAATTACCTATTGGGACGAGATCATGAAGGAAACATGCAGAATAACAGAACAGAGTGACAGGGAGGGAGAGCTCCCCCACAAAGGGGTGTTCCAGAGGGACTCTCTGAGCAGGCAAGGGGACAGGGATCTAGAGGACAGGCCTAATGAATGTCAGCACATTGCTCCTGAATTTCAGAATCTCACATATGGAGCCCAGGGCCCTCTGCTCAGGGAGGAGAATCGGGAACGGGCCCCATCCCAAGCCCGGGTGTCTGCCACTTCCCTGCCACCTTCCCACAGTGCCCGGCACCGCCCCACACTTCCCCTGGGCTTCTTTATTTATTTTACCACATCTGAGGAGTTTTTAATGGGGGAAAGGGCCTAGGAATGGGGTTGTTTGAGGACAAGGAAATGAGCCACTTGCTGTGATGAATGTTCTTGAAAAGCAATTTATTTTTTCACGGGTAGCTCGCCGGGCTTGGGAACAAAAGTGCTTTGGCTGCCTATCAAATATGAACAGAGGCTAACTGTTTCTTCGGCATTTCTCTTTCCCCGCACACGCTCACCCGCGCCTCTCCCTAGGCATGACAGAAATGACATCGGGTTCAAGGGCTCCCTGGGGTCCCCTCCTAAGATAAAGTGGCAGCTGCTTTCATGGGGCCTGAGGCCCTCTCCCTCTCCCTTCTCTGCTCACTCTATTCCAAGCAGCAACGGCACTCGGAGGATATTCTCCTTCTCCTGGTGGGATGGGAAAGGGTGGGTGCCCCAGACATCAGAGGTCAGGTGGGATCCCTGAAAATGTCAATGCTGCCCACAGCAGCCAGGAGCCCCCTGTGCTCTCCCCACAGTTTAGCAAGAGAGGATATAAGCCTGCACCTTTGCCCCTCGTCTGCACCCGCATCCGCCACCGCAGCCACCATAGTCACATCTGCAGGCAGCTCTTCTGCCAGTGTTCTCAGTCTACCTGTGCCTCTTAGCCATGCACAAACATTTCCCCCAAAGGTGGGCTCTCAGGCGTCATGGGGCATCAGTGGGGAAGACCTCGTGCATGGTGGTGACAGAGGGAACACCAATATTCTTAACAATCTGCTGAAAACGTGCATTTGTCAAGTGATGACTGTGCTTGGTTCTCTGGGGGAGTCCTTTAAGTCCCTGGGAATTATGATGGTTAAAGCAAAACGAGGGATTCGGTTTTGAGCTGGGCCTGGAAAAATTATTGGGGAAAAATTACAGTGTTTGAAACTTACTATTATGAGAGTCTGAGTTTTAGCAGGAATTCCAGGCAGCCAGGAGTCTCCTGCTAGCGTGAGCCTCGCAAGGAAGACCAGGCCACTCCCTGCTTCCCTCCCCTGCTCACCTCCGAGCTGACTCTTGCTTTTAGATTTGCCAAAGGGGCAGTTGTCAAAAATAAGAGGCCAGCTTTGGATGACTCTCAGCCTGGACAGGAAAGCAGACATCCCTGCTTAATTACAGCAGAGATGTATTTGGAAATGTGACTTGCCTTCTGAGGAAGAGGGATTTGGGTTTGCTCTTCTGAAAGGATAGTGGCATTTTAAATCTCACTGTTTGTGGAACAGAAGCCTTTATTCTCTATAAAAAGAACTTTAGACAAGTAGCAAGGGGTGGACTTCCATTAGCCCATTCTGAGGACTCCAGTTCTGGAGCCTGGACAGTTCTTCATCGACTGAGACCCCCAAATCCAGCTTCTCACATGAAGGAAGGGCATGTTCTCTTCCTTCCTTCCAGGATGAAGATAGCTAGATTCCAAAGATGGTCATCCGAGGAGCTTAGTCTATTGGTATTCACTTTCATAGTCCCCTCCCCTCCAGTATGGATGGACTCACCTTGTAATTAGCTTTGGACCAGTAGGATGTCATGGAAGTGATGCCTGTGACTTCCAAAACTAAGTCATAAAACGTCTTGCAACTTCTGCCAGGGTCTCTTGGATCACACATTCTGGAGGAAGTCAGGCTCCGTGTGAGAAGCCTAACTACCCTGCCTCCACCATGCTGTGAGGAGGTCTCCATAGCAAGGACCCATGGAGAGTGCTACCTGGCTAGTCTCCAGTCATCCCGGCTAGGGCACCAGACATGTGAGTGACAAGCCATGTGGGAAGACCCGCCTGGGTAAGGCTCAGGACTTCAGCTTCAGCCACAGCCTAACTGCAACCAAGGGAAAACCACTCAGCTGAGCCCAGTCAGTCCACGAAAGAGCAATAAATTGCTAATGTAAGCCACTAAGTTTGCGGGGGTGGTGTTGTAATGCAGTGATAGAAAATTAGAACAGAGGCCCTGGCATGAGAAGCAAGAGGTTTTCAAGGAGTTTCCTGCCCAACAGGCCAAAACTTTCCAGCAGCGGTTTCTAAACTTAGCTAAGGAATCCTTTGCCCACTGGAAATCATAATGAGATCTCTGATATGTCAAAGAAACCAAAGCACAGTGGCTCTTTTTGAAAAGGTGGGAGGCCTGACCACGCTCTCGTTTTGCCATGTGCCGCTGCAGCAATCCCTGGGAAATGAATGAGATCTCCATCTGATCTCCCAGATCTAACTCTCTCTCTCTCTCTCTCTCTCTCCCTCCCTAAAAAGAATCACAGCAGACTTTGTTCATCCACACTCCCCTGGTCCAGAGAGAATCCTGGCCACAGTGTCGAGTTGTGCTCCTAGCAGCCCTGAAAAGTTACATACTCTGAGGAGCTTCCCTTCTTCAGCAGGTAGGCAAGGCCCTGGGTGTCCCCAGTACCCACATCCTCACTGATGGGCAACACTCTGCCTTCCTTCTCCAAAGGACAAAGGGTCATGGTTCAGCAAGCCCTCCTGGGGTGCTAAAATAACTTTTCTGCCAAGAGACACTGTCATCAGGCTTTGCTTCTGGCCCACCTTTTTGGTGGAGAAGGAAACTAGTATATATAAGCCCTGTTGTCCTGTAACGGAAAAAGAAACCCAAAGAGGTTCAAGCTCTCAGTAAAACAAGAGTAGAGATTTCTCCAGCCTCAGTCCAAGCCTATCTTCACAGCAGTCTCAGCCACTGCATGCATGAAGATGGTGGTCATGGGTATGGGAGCAGGGATACACATCTCTCTTTCAAGGCCAGGCCACGCTGAACCCCAACTCTTCCCTCAGACCTTTCCAGAGCAGAGTGACCTAACGTGGTCCCTCCCTACCTGGGTTATCCTAAGTGATGTGGAGACTGACTTGCTATAGGTGGGCTAGTGCCCAAGAGCCACAACTCTCCCTGTGGAGACGGTATGTACTGCGTAGATCTTGTTTCCTTTTTGTCCTTATTGCCAAATGCCCCCAAACTCTGTTTTGCTCATCGTGCTGCCTTCATCTGAGGGAGAGCAAGGACTTGCATAATAAGCACTTGACTCTTCTCCAAAGCCAAGGTTTGTTCCAATGGCTTTGACTTTCAACCTCTCCATGTCTCCTTGAAAAGATGAACCGCACTTTTGTACCACAGGACATGCCAGGAATAGCTCACATCGAATGCTTTCGGGAGGGGCGCCCATGAGAAAGAGGCCGCAGGTCAGCCGGACAGCTCAAAGGTACCATTAAGATGATGGACGCCTTTTTCCATGGTGCTTGGGCAGGCTGCTGAGCTGCATTACTCATCTCTTCCGCAGGGAGGTCACCATGCAAAGGGGGTGTCTTGTGCTCCTCTAGCCAGGATGCAAGCCCTGGGGACCACATTCGCATCTTTGGGAACAGAGGATGTGGGAGCAGAACTTCAGATGCTCTAACTCGAAAAGAGCCCGGCTGCTCAGTGTATCCCTGCCTGAAAGCAGAGCTCAGGCTACATGAACACAGGCCCCTTCCAGGCCACTGCGGCGAGTCACAACATCTCTCCCCACCACTATCACCTCTCCCCCAAACCAGCAGATTCTCAACAGCCTGCAACTTCCTATCAAGGGAAAACCTTCAAAGGCAAAGCCAGATTTCTGACCAATTTTGAAATGCCTGAACAGGCAAGGCATAGTGGCTCACGCCTGTAATCCCAGCATTTTGAGAAGCGGAGGCTGGAGGATCATTTGAGGCCAGAAGTTCGGGACCAGCCTGAGCAACAGAGCGAGATTACATCTCTACAAAAAATAAAATGAGCTGGGCATGATGATGCGTGCCTATGGTCCCAGTTATTCAGGAGGCTGAGGTGGGAGAATCACCTGAGCCCCTCCCAGGAGGTCCAGGCTGCAGTGAGCCAAGATTGCATCACTGCACTCCAGCCTGGACAACATAGCAAGACCCTGCCTTTAAAAAATGCCTAAACACAACACACAAACAATACCAATAATAAGGGCCACCAACAACACAATCACTATAATGACCAAGTGCTGTGCAGGGCACTTTGCCCCACCTGCAAAGTAGGTTTGGCCACCTTGTTTATCCAGAGGCTTGGAGAAGTTAAAAAGTTTGTTACTTGGTAGGTAAGTGGCTGAGCTGGGATTAGAAATGACGCCTGTCTGGTTCCCAAGCCCACCATGCTCTTTCCATGAGCAACGCCGCCCATGTGATTCAGAGGGTCAGAGTTTGCTGTGACAGAAACAGAACCCAGAGGCTGGTTTCAAGGCCGGGGAGGAGCTGGGTCAGGCCTGAGCCAAATAACAGGGGCAGGCCACCTCTGTGCCTCCCAGGCGGTGTTCCTTGGCTGGCCTCCAGGCTGGGGGCAGGGCCAGGCAGGGGTGGAGAGTTTGAAACTGGGCGTGTCCTCCGGAAGCACCCAGCCCCTCCTTCAGTGACCCGTTGGGCAGTAGGTTAGGAGCAGAGGACCTGCTATATTCCAGGGCTGTCGCCGCAGGATCTTGGTACACCTTAGAGAAAGCCCGTGAGAAAGCCTCACCCATTTCATAGTCGGGGAAACAGAGGTTCAGCAGGATTACAGGACCCCAAAAGATATGCAGATTCCATCCCAGACCGTGCCTTCTCCCTGTTGCCACCCCTCTGTGTGGAAAGAGCCTGCCTTTGACTGGTAGCCAGGGCTGCGTTATCAGCTGGTTGGGGCACTGACCAAATAGGACTACATCCTATCTGCCTCATCCCAGAAGCCCCTTTAGGATGGCATGGGATCACATCTGTGCAGTTGTTATCAAAAAAGGACAACCAATAATTCTGTCATTATCCAGAAATGGGTCTGACTGCTGTGCTGGAAAATGCCCCCTCCTTTGGTACATTAAACCCTTTCTTCTGAAATATTATAATTATCCTTGTTTACACAATCGACTAGCGTTTTAAGGTCTTTCTGTGTAAATACAGCAAAGATAAATTTCAGCCAAACTCCCGTCTGAATTATTCAAAACCTGAAATGCTGAGGGGTCGGCAGCGCGAGTGGGCTTTGTGCATTGAGTTGTGAGAGGAGGAATACATTACCCCTGACCTTTCCAAGAAGAACGTGACGGTCGAGCCACGCCCACTGGGAAACAGCCCAATGGGACAAGCCTTTCTCAGACCCAAGCCGGCTCTGCAGCGACCAAGGCTCCCTGCCAGAGCCTGGAGACGCACTGCGTGCTGAGCGGGGTAGGCACATGAAAGAATTCGCTCCTGGTCTGTGCTAGGCATCCACAGTTTGCAGCTCAGGGTCACTCTCCATCCACCTTGTTCTCTGCCCCAGGACGCAGACTGGTCTGGTTTGAACCAGCAGGCACCCTGGCCCTCGGCCTCCCAGTTGGGTTTGGCCCTGGGAAGCCCCCGCAGGGATGGAAGGGAGAAGACTGATACGGGGGTCTTTATTTCCTTGGGGCCCTCTCCCAGCAGGCCCCAAGGCTGGCAACCCTGTCCACACAGGCTGCCGCTCAGCCTCTCCCCAGCTTCTGTATCTGGATCCGCATTGTACTGAATGCCTTGGACTTTTCCTCTCCTCGTTGACCTGACCTCCTTCTCTCCTCCTTCTGTCTCCGTTTCACAAAATTGTTCACATGGTTCTGATAGATTAACAAAGAACTCTGTCTGCATTTTAGACAAGGAATAAGGAAAATTCTCTAGAGAAATAATTCACACAAAGGAAATCAAGGCCATGTTGAAACCAACGCTTAAAGTAAAAAGTACAGTTGACCAGCGATTGAATATTCCTTATTAGGCCGAGACCTGCACAATGTGAACAAAGGGCATTGGACTTGGCATAAATAATGGCTAACACACGCACACACTCATGCACAAACGCTCTCACGCTCACAGGCACACACCACGCATTCATGCACACACACATGCATTCACATACGCACTCTCAATAGCAGAAGCTATAATCAGTAAAATTATAAATGGAAAAAACCAATCGATGAACTAGTTGCAAAATTTTCTTACAAAAATTAAGTAGAAAACTTACGTGATGAAAACCATTTCAATAAAATGTCAAAAAAAGCATAACAGAAAGGGTAATCGTACTGTACTAAAAACCCAGGATTAAATTAGCATGGGATTTGGTTTGAAAAATAGTTTCTTCATGAGAGTTCATCTGTGTTGGCATCATCCTATTAAAATATAAATATTCAAGTGGTTTTAGGGTCACAGCCTTGGCATCGAAGGAGCAGAGCCAGAGCGAAGATAGAACACCTCACCTCGTCCCCTACTCTGCAGGACAAGGAAGCCAAGGGGCCCGCAGCATCCTGCACTGCCACTTTTAGTCCCAAAACTCCACCCCAGCCCATTTTCTGCCACTCAGCCTGTCTCCGACGCAGGCTGGGCCCCTGTGTGTGACCTCCTGACTCATTTTCCCTTCTCAGCCTCCACTCAGCCTCAGCCTCCTCATACACCAGAGTTCTTATGGCCAGGACCTGTCGTCTTTCCTGTGAGTGTGAACTGAGTTCTCTCTCGGCCTGTCATTGCCCACCTCGCCAGGCCCAGACAAGCCCCAGTGACTCCTAGGTGATGTTAGCCCAGGAAGCATGACTTCATCAACTTCACCCCAAACAAAAAGGCCCCAGCCGCTTATTACTGCCCCTAGAAACTTCCTGGACCTTCACACAAACAAAATCCCCAGGTTCCATCTCAGACACCAGAGCTCTGAGGAAGGAGCCAGGCTGACGAATTAGAACATCAACAGTAACAAAGTACAAGTCTTGAGTATCTGCCACTTGTCAGACATTCTTAAGTGTATCACATATACAATTTCTTTTTCTTTTTTTTTGAGATGAAGTCTCATTCTTTTTGACCAGGCTAGAGTGCAGTGGTGCAATCTCCGCTCACTGCAACCTCCACCTCCTGGGTTCAAGCGACTCTCCTGCCTCAGCTTCCCGAGTAGGTGGGGTCACAGGCACCTGCCACCATGCCCAGCTAATTTTTGTATTTTTAGTAGAGATGGGGTTTCATCATGTTGGCCAGGATGGTCTCGAACTCCTGACCTCAGGCGATCTGCCTGCCTCGGCCTCCCAAAGTGCTGGGATTACTGGTGTGAGCCACTGCGCCCAGCCACATATACAATTTCTATACTTCGAATCAATCCTGTAGAGCAGGCATTTCTCCTTCTTATGGAGTGATGACTGGGGCTCAGAAAATTTGAACAACATCCAAAGTTACTCAGTTATTGAAAGGTGGAGGTGAAATTTGAACTCATATCTAACTAGATCCTGAAGTCCATCATGATCTCTACTCTAGTGATAGCAGACTCCTGCTGAGAACCACCAGTAAAGCTAGAAAAATGGAAAGTAAACATCTGTGGAGAAGGCTTTGGTGCACTCCCAAGCAGTGGGGAATTGTAGTTGTAAGATCTGGGAGTGCAGAGAGGCCCAGGGTGCTGTTTCCTGCAAGTGGTTGCTTTTCTCCAGGAGCCCCTGAAGAAACTGAGGACAGAGATGAGAGGCTGACTTGGGCTTTTAGCAGATTCACAGGGATCTGGAACAACTATTGGAATTCAGGGCCCACTGGCAAATATAGTAGGCCTCCGGTTGAAACCCAAAAGGCCATACCACAAGAGTAAGAGTGAACCAAATACATTTCCCACTTTCACTGAGTCTGAAGCCCAACATTAGATTGGATTCAGGTGATCTAGAATTGTGGGACCCCCTAGCCTAGTAGGTTGCTAGAATCAAGCATAAATCCTCTCTTAAAAATTACAACATCAACCAGTGGTTCAAATTAAACTAGAGTGTTTAAAATACAGTGTCTGGCATGCAATCGAAAATAATGAGGCATTTGAAAAGACCAGATGACATAAACAAAAACTAGGAGAAAAAACAGCCAATAGAAACAACAGACCCACAGGAGATCCAGATAGTGGAGTTATCAGACACAGGTTTTAAATTCCTGTTGCACATGCTCAAGGAAATGAAAGACAATATGAAATTTTCAGCAGAGAGTATAAACTATAAAAACTTCTAAAACAAAAAAAGGAAATTAAAAATTTGCTGGATGCATATAAGAGCTAATTAGGCATAGCTGCAGGGAGGATTGGCGAAATGGAAAATACATCAGAAGAAAATATGCAGAGAAAAGCCCAATGAAACAAAGAGATGGGGCAAATAGAAAACAGCATAAGAAACATATGAGATATGGAGAAGATACAATGCTTCTACCTGGAATCTCAGAAGATAAGAGGGAGAATGGAGCAGGAGCCCTATCTAAGGGGGAGGTGCTGAAAATTTCCCCATGTATGTGCTCTTCCCATTTAATCCATTCAAAATGGTTCAAGCTTCTGGATTCTTTTGTCTTTGCCTTCTCCATTCTATTTCCCATAATTTTTGTTCCTAATTGTCACTTTTATATTACAATTATGGTTCAGAGATTAGCCACATACAACACCAGTGAGACAAGAAGCAACATTTTGTGGGGGCTTCTGGAAACTTGGAAGGGATGATCTCATCTTCCCTGGGAAGTAGAATGTGAGGTCTGGAACTGCAGCAGCTATTTTCTGAACATAAAAGAGTAGCTTTGGGAGGAAGGTGACACCATAAGAGAGAGAGAAAGTTGGTCCTGTTCTCATTAGATCATCCAATTAAGGCATGCCATGAAGCCAATGATAGCCCCCGTTCAACCACCACCACCACCACCACCCACCCACACACACACACACACACACACACAGAGACACATACACATACACAACTTTTTTGACTATTAGGACAATAAATTCCTTCTTAAGCCAGTTTGAATTAGTTTGTGGTCACTTGCAATCAAAGCAACCCCAAGTGATAAAAAATCTTGGAAATAAAATTGCTTTCCAGAAAATTGGCAGCAATCTGTAATCTATCCTACAGTGACCACTCCCCTACAAGGACCTCTTTACTCTCTCCAACATTCCATATTGTCATTTACAAATTGATTGACAGGCAAAACAGCACAATTTTCTGTTTAGTTTTAATTCACCTATTTTTTATTTCCAGTGAGATTGAATTTTTAATGCATTTATTAACATTGAATTTCCTCTCCTATGTTGTTTTACTATGGCAGTGATTTAGTAAGATGTTAGTTTTCCATTTCTTTCTTTGCTTCCTTTGTTCAATTTAATTCAAATAAATAAGCAGGTTTTTTTAAAAGACAAACCTAACCAGACTGTGGGCCAGGCACTGTGCTACATGGGGCGGGAGCCACAGAAACGAACGGGACAGGCTTCACTCCTGGAGAGCCTGACCTGTAGTAATGGTGAGAAGACAAAGAGGCAAACATCGGGCCCAAAACTCTGATACAGGCATGAAGGAAGAGATACGAGGCTACATTCATGAGAACTATAGGAGATTTTATCTGGAATTATTTCCATCACCTAATTTTGTGATTTCTTTATATGTCCTTTTCCATTGCTCATTTTTTTTCTTTCTTTGTCTTCATTGTATTAAGTTCCCTTAGTTCTTTTCTGTTTCCCCATTCCACTTGTTTGAAAGTTATACCTTCTATTTCTATTCTTGTAGTGCAAACTCCTACATTTTAACTTGCATATCTAAGGCTAATCAACATCTCTATCCTTCAGCCAAATGATAAATGGGCTTTACAATTATTCAACTTTAATCAATCATTTAACATTTTTCATGTTATTCCCACATAGCATTTCACTTTCACCTGACTTTTAACTGTCCCCATAAATTAGTATTTTTTAAAACAATAACTGCTTGCTTAAGACTTACCAACATGCTGACTCATTTCTTTGCTTACTTTGCCACCTTCATCATATTCCTTCTTTCTGGGTTCAGTTTTCTTCTTACCGAAGAAAATCCTTTTCTAATTCTCCAGTGAGAGGTTATGAGTATAAATCCATTCAATCTTTATTTCAAAACTGTCTATTTCATCCTCATTCTTGAATGATTGTTTAGTGGACGTCAGTGCTCTTCAGTCAGATCTTTAGTTCTGTGATGATCTTATCCCATTGTCTCCTGGTATCAGTTATTGCTGCTGAGAGGTCTGCTGTTGGCTTAATTATCTTTCCTTTTTCATCAGCCTGTCTCTTCATTCACTCTGTCTGCTGTGTTTGCAGTTTTATAATGACGTGTCTACCTGTTGTTTATATTTCACCAGCTTGGAACTTGATGTGCTTATTTAACCTTTTTCCCCTATTCCCTCATTCTGGAGAGAATATACATCTGAACCATCTCATTCTGTCCACCAGTCTCTTCACATCACTGCCACATTTTCCATCCCTTAACTTTGTGTTTTGCAGTTTTTTTCATATCTACCAACCAACTCCCCACTTCTCTCTTCGGCTATACCAAATCATCTCTTTAACTGATCTATTGAGTTGTTAATGTTATTTGTTTGTTTGTTTTTGTTTTGTTATTTTTTGTTGTTTTTTTGTTTCTTGAAATCTGATTATTGTTCACATTTGTCTTTTATTTTATGATTGTTTTCTTAGTTTATCTTTTCAATGTTTTAATCATATTTATTTTACTATTTCTCTTTTTCATTGTAAAATTCTAGATTGTTCAATCATTTCTAGTTCTTGGAATAAGAGTTTTCTTTGTGTTGACTCTATTCAAGATTGTTTTAATTGTAAGGAACAGAAAACCCCACATAAACAGATCTAAGAAAAAGTGAATTAATTGTCCTAATAACCAAAAAGTCCAGAGTTGTAGTTATAGTTAGTCCATTTGATTCAGGACAAAAACCTGGGGCCTAATTTCTCTGTTTCTCCATCTCTTGGATCCACTTCTTCTGTGCTGGCTCTGTTCTCAGAGAGATGACTCCTCATGGTGACAAAAGAGCTGCGGAAGCAGAGATTCTGCCCTCCCCCGGGTTCAAATATGGCCAGCAAGATAATCTTCTTTCTAATAGTTCCTTCAAACATCCTGAGATCAACTCTGCTTAGTCTAGTTTAGATCACATGCCCATCTCTGCACCAATGACTGTAGTCATGGGAATGAGATACCCTAGTTGGCCTTACCTGTGGTGGGGCCCCATCAGTCTGCTTGGTATGGAGGAGTGGGATCACCAAATGGGCCACTGGAAGAGGAAGGAACAATAGATGCTAGGGAAGTTTTGTTTGAATCATGAGTTCCCCCTCTATACCCTGTCCCGCTACATACCCGCCTGCACATACACCAAGATGACTGGTCCCCAACAGCTCCATCGATGAGCACACTTGGCCCAGAAAGTTCCTTTCCTAGTGGTTCCCACTACAGCCCTGGGGCTAATTCTTTCTGACTAGATTTCCCTAAACTCAACATGGTCACTCTCCCTGGCCATTCCTGAGTCACGTTCCTTCTTTGGAGCCAGGGGGCAGGGTCAATCTCATAGAGCCACACAGTCTGAGAGTTGAAGAGGGATAGCCCCTAAGGAAGAAGAAGTGCTTACACCAGATAAGGGAGATGGATACTGTCAAGCAGAAAAATTTGCTGTCCTTTTCAAAAGGGAACCCACCTCTTCCTGAAAGCCTGTCTCTTCCTATTGGGCAGTCCAGCCTGCCAAGCCTTGATCAGTCTCCTTGTGCCTCCCATTCAGAATCTCTCCTTGCCACGGACATTTCATGGTCTCTCTGGTATCTCCTATCCCATATTTATTTGGAAACCTTTCTCTGATTTCCAGCCTGTACCATTTTCTAGAATAGTGAGCTCCAAACTGGGTCATGCACTCTCTAAAATAGTGCTTTGTTATTTACTGGCCATAATTAATTCTCATCAGTACCTCTTTGGGAATCCCTGGTCTAGAAATGATGGATTCCATATTTCTCTGATAAAATGTCTTCCTAATTCTTGACCTCAGACGTGCCCCTCCTTTCCAGAGAGAAGCCCATCATTTGAGTCTGTCCTCAAGATACAGACCATCCTCCCATGACTACCAACCCTTGGCCCTTCTGTAGCCCGACTTCTCACTCTGTTGTCACACAGACCCTGTCACTTAGAAGCTATGAGACTTTTAGTGAGTTACTGAGATTCTCTGAGCCTCAGTTTCTTCACCTGCAAGATCAAGATAATAATGTTCATCTCCCAAGGTCAGGAGGAGGAATTACTAATGGAACCATGAACAGGAAGCTCAGGCATGGCACCTGGCTCAGAGATAGTCCTTCAAATGTGCACCTTCCCTTCCCTCCTCTTGCTCGCAGCTCCTAGCTCAAGGTACTCTTGGTCACTCTTCCTTGGTCTCTGGCCTGCCTTTGACAGCTGGTAACTGACCAGTCCTTGGCCTCTCGTCCTCAGCAGCCTTTGCCATGATATAACTTTGCATCTGAGCCTTGATTCCTGACACATGGCACCTGCTGCCCCCACCCTGAGATCCACCATCGGCCCCTCCCCTCCTGTGATTCCTGCCACAAACTCCAGGCATGGGTGTGGCCGTATAGGAATGTGCTGGGGGAGAAGCAGGAGGCGGGGACAGGTGACATAGAGGAGGTGATGAAGGTCACACCAAGAGAGGTCCCTGGTAGTTCTTTTTATCTTGAGAGAACATCTGTGGCTTCCATGTTGTCACAAAACAAACAGAAGTGAGTTTGAAGTTTCCCAATCCCCGTAGCTGGTTTCATGGCTCTTTGACAGTCCTTTCATGTCCCTGACAGTGGTGAGCTTTTTCCCTTGGGAAGTTAGGGGGCCTGTGTTGCACCCCCGCGGCCCACCTCGCCCTGGTGACGTTATCCTGGCACTCCCAGGTTGATGACACTTAGCTGTCACCTTTCATGCGTGAGCAGCTGTTGCCGCCTATTTCCAGGTGGCCGAGCCCAGTCCCTGTGCCTCCCCTTCCTGCCGCACGGGGGACCCTCTGACGGGCTGGCTCACCCGGTTCTGCTGCCCACGGAGGGCTTCCCGCACTGCCTCTCTTGGGCAACCTTCCCAGTTTTCAACGAATGCCTTCCGCTCACAACAGCCCTTTCCTAGGGCGTGTAGGGAACTGCGGGTGGGGTGGGGGCGGATTCACCCTTCTGCTCAGGTTTGAGTGACAGCTTGCGGGTGCCCAGGTCTACGCTGAGATCTCAGACTGTCCCTCAGTTCCAGGGCCATTTATGTTTCTGACGTTCATTTCTTCCTGCTCCCTTCACCTCCCCTCTCCCACGTCTCCTCTTTGACAAAGCCGTGATCAGCCCTCCAGCCAAGGCCGTGTGCTTCTTGCCCTGACTTTCCCATGCTGGGAGCTGGGCTTGCACCGAACCCCTCCTGCTCCCTCAGCGGCTGCGGCACTTCCCGTCCTCCTGCTCGCAGAGCGCAGGAGAACCAGGGAGAGCTGTGAGGCCAGAGAGAGCCCCCTCTCACAGCTGCAGACTCGAGTTGTCAATCCTCAGGCAGCTCTGCCCTTCCTTGAGCCTCAGTTTCCTCATCTGAAGAGTGAAGACAACCATCCGCATCCTGCAGCATGGCAGTGACAGCTCTATGAGAAAAGGTGCCCAGAGTGGCATTTAGCAGCACATCATTATTACACTGCAGGATAAAACGGCTGCCAATACTACATGCTCACAGTATCCCGGGCCCACGGGGCACAGATCAACTCATTCAATCCGCACTGCAAAAAACAAGGAAGATCCCACAAGAGGCCCAGGCAATGACGAGGAAATTGATGCGCCGAGAGACCAAGTGACTTTCACAAGGTCACACAGCTGGTCAGCGGCAGAGCTGGCTGCGATCCCAGGCGGGTGTCCCCCCTCCCTCCAGGAAGAAGCCACCGCCATCCTCTAAGGATGTTCCTTTTCCATGTTGAGGGTATCTGGCCTTCAGAGACTCCTCACTACCTCGGGGCCATTGCTGGGTCTCCCTGGCCCCCATCACCCCAGCCTCCAACTCCGAAGGTCACACCGACTCCAGGAGTTTGTCCGGGGCGGGCACTACTCTTCAGACTGCTCTGAGTGCCTCTTCCATGGGGAGGTCAGTGGCTCAGGTCTTCTGGCCTCTGTTGATCAGGAGGCTGAGTTTTTTAGAAGGTCTCCCAGTCAGATCTGGGACAGGAGCCAAACAGTGGCTCTCGGTCCCCTCCTTCCCCAGACAGGGCTCTGGAATTGGGTGCCACCCCAGGAGCCAGCGAGGGGCCGCCATCCCTGTCCCTGGGCTGGCCCTGAGCCTACAGGTGCTCTCCAGGAGCAGGGGGAGGAGGGCAGGGCCTCGAGGACCGCAGGCAGAGCCCAGAAAGAAGGTGTCTGTTGTTTCCTTCTTCATCTCTGGGAACAATTCGCCTTTTGAGCTTCTTGGCTGAGCGAGTTGAGAGATTCTTTCTCC
The DNA here is from genome assembly GCF_049350105.2 of Macaca mulatta. Classification (NCBI taxonomy): domain Eukaryota; kingdom Metazoa; phylum Chordata; class Mammalia; order Primates; family Cercopithecidae; genus Macaca; species Macaca mulatta. The sequence goes on along the minus strand of NC_133417.1, from coordinate 16,798,996 downwards.
AAGGCATCTTGACAGAGTGATTTATCTGTTTCAGTCACTTGGCCTTCCTGAGAAAGGGTGCCTTCATGCCAGGGCAGGTGTGGGCACCAACCTGGGGGACCTACTCCGAGGACGGCCTTGGACCTCAGGCTGAAGTGTGGACCGCAGGTCCCTCTCCCTCCCCTGGCTGGAGACCGAGCGGGTGAGAAGGATTGCCAGTGGGAGCTGCGGATACCCACAGGTAGGCAGTTCTTCACCGCATCCTCCCGGGCCCTCTGCTCCCCAAGCGGCTCTTCCTGGACCCATCTTGTGACTGTGAAAATTGAGTCACTGAGAGGCGACTGCCCTAAGCAGTAGGCAAGAAGCTGAGATCAGACTTGAACTCGGGGTTCTGAGGCCTCCACACCTACCCTCACCTACCTGAAGAAAGAAGTTTGACCCTCGAACTCCAAGGAGCTGCAGGGCCTGGGCTGAGAAGGCCACGGCTGGCGGCCCTCCTGGGGCTCCTCCTGCCTCCTAGAAGGAAGGCCTGCTTCCTGCCTCTGCTGTCCACCTGCAGTGCCCCACAGCCCATGGCTCACCTCTGTTGCAGCGCAGACCCCGTCACTCACCTGCCTTCCCATCATTCTGCCCATTCCTCCAGGCAGGGCGCCCAGGGCTTGGCACTGAGTAGGGGGCTAACTTGAGAAGGGAAGGGAAGGAGGAAAGAAGGAAGTGAGACAGGGAGAGAGGAAGGTGAGGGGAGGGTCCTCACACCCTGTGGGTGTGGGTGATGCTCCAGGGGCCCTAGGGCCATTATGAAGTCCATAAGGCAAACTGTGCTTTAAGAATTCAAGTGGATGGGCCGGGAGCGGTGGCTCACGCCTATAATCCCAGCACTTTAGGAGGCCGAGGCGGGTGAATGCCCTGAGGTCGGGAGTTCAAGACCAGCCTGACCAACATGTAGAAATTGCGTTTCTACTAAAAAATTACAAAATTAGCCAAGCGTGGTGGTGCATGCCTGTAGTCCCAGTTACTCGGGAGGCTGAGGCAGGAGAATCGCTTGAACCCGGAAGGCGGAGGTTGCAGTGAGCCGAGATCGTGCCATTGCACTCCAACCTGGGCAACAAGAGCGAAATTCTATCTTAAAAAATTAAAAAACATAATAAAAGATAATAAAAAGAATTCAAGTGGCTGGATCACAGTTCACTGTAAGCTTGAATTCCTGGGCTCAAGCAATTCCCGCCCCCCCCTACATACATACCTCTGTACCCCCACCCTCCCACAGCCTGCTCTGCTGCACTGCACTACCTCCCCATCCCCCAGCACCCCACCACCCCTCCCACTCCACGCCACCTCAGCCTCCTGAGTAGCTGGGACTACCAGTGTGCCACCACGCCCAGCTAATTCTTAAATTTTTTTGTAGAGATGAGGTCTCACTATGTTGCCCAGGCTGGTCTCAAACTCCTGGCCTCAAGAGAGCCTCCCACCTGGGCCTGGTAAAGCGCTAGCATTACAGGCGTGAGCCACCCTGCCCAGCCATTAACCGTTTTTAAGTGCACCGTTGAGAGGCATTAAGTACATTAGCACTGTTGAGCAACCGTCACCACCACCCATCCACAAAACTCTTCATTTTGCAAAACTAAAACCCTGTGCCCATTAAACACTAACTCCCCTGCCCGCAACCCCGGCAACCGCCATTCTACTTCCAGGCTATGACTTTGACTACTCCAGGTTCCTCATGTGAGTGGAATCATGCAGGCCGTGCCTTTTGTGTCTGGCTTATTTCATTCAGCACAATGTCCTTGAGGTTCGTCCGGGTTGCAGCGTGCGTGAGCATCCCTTGCTCTCCAGGGCCAGCGCTCCACTCTGGGCACTTTCCATGAGCCGTCCTCCTCGCATGGCCCTCTGCATGATGTCCACATTGCCAGGGGGCCCTGCCCTCCAAGTTGAGCCCCCAAGACCAGCCCACCCCCATCTGTCAAGCCCCAGTGTGGCCCACCCACCCCTGCCTTTCCCTGCAGAAGGCAGGCTGCTCAGGGCCAGGCCCTCCTGCCCCCTTGGCCCTTGGGGTTCCAGAGAAAGGGAGTGGTGGCTGTTTCAGGTAACCCACAGCCATGCTCCCCCTGCTGGCCTCCTTTCCCCGATGCTGCTGCCCCCAGGACCCTGAGTAGCACGTTGGTGCCCTGATGCTTATCTTCTCAGGGAAGCGCGCGTGGGAGGAGGACTCAAGGAGAGGGCAGATGGGTGTCGTGAGGGATCAGTCTCTAATGGTGGAACTTCAGGAGTGCATGTCAGCCAGTGCTGGGCTCCTGGACCATGCCCTAGCATCCTGCGTGGTGTGGCTGCCTCCAGCTGAACCTCTCCCCACATCACCACGCTGCTTCTGTCACTGGAGGCGGCCCCAGGTGCTTGGGGCAGCACTGACCTCACACCCAGTGAAGGGGCTCAGGTCCTGGCCTGCCATTTGCAGACTGCCAGTACTTGGCAAGCCCCTCCCAGAACCTCAGTCCTCCATCCCTCGAACAGACCAAGCTCTCACCCACAGGGTGGCTGTGCAGATGAGCCCGCAGGGGTCTGGCTGGGCCTGGCCAGGCAAACGCCTGTCCACTGCATCCGAGCCTTCCGCTACCCAGCTGCCTGGCTCCTCTGGCCCAGGGAGAGCAGAGGAGCCCTACACCTCAGCAGAAGGAGAGAGAGCACAGACCAGGACTCAGAACCCTGGAGGAGGAGTCCCTGAAAGCCAGGTCCCAGAGCTGTGAGGACTATGTGCATCCCAGGCTGGCGGCCCCTCCCCTGGCCGTGGAAGCCAGGTCCACACTGGTGACAGGTTGTCAGTCAGTCCTCTGGCTTGCACATGTGCGCATTTCCAGCTGTCCCCAGAAGTCACTGCAGGCAGAGCAGCAGCACAGCCTCATACAGCATCTTCACCACGGACCCAGCAGCAGATGTCGCTGTAAGAGCACAGACAATGCAGAAAGGTGACCATGAAGGACAGGGAGTGGAGTATTCATTACCTTTGTGTTTAATACAAGTTATTGAATCATCCGTTTGTAGAATTTAATTTGTAACTATGGCTATCAGCATGCCTAAACGTTTAATGACAGTCAGTATTAGTGACCACTGGCACACCACTGTCTCAGCCCCAGACCAGGGTTCTCCGGCCAGCACATGGGCATGGAGGGCAGCTGCTGGAGGCACAGGCAGTCCCTGACTCCCCAGGTATGTGGCAGGCCAGACTCAGGGCCTCTGGCGGCTCAGGCCTGCTTTCAACTTCACCCTCTTACGGCCTGTCCCGCAGACACCACTGATGTCCCCACTGCACCGATGAGAACCCTAAGTCTCAGGGAGGGGTACCACCTGCACAGGCCCCAGAGCCGGTGCTCTGGAAGGACAAGGCTCCCATCCTCAGGGCCTTGGGTTTGGGCGGTGTCATGAGTAGGTCTTGCTGACATCTCAGGAGCTGTCAGAGAGCCCAGCCCGAGCAGTGCCTAGCACAGCCCTGGCTAGCCAGACAGCAGCCCAGGCCCCAGGCCCCACGAGGCAGGGATGGGGATGCGAGGGTGGAGGGGGCTGTGGGGGATTACTCCTTCTCCCTGTTCAGCCCACTCTCCAGGCAGACTTTGTGTGGTGCCTCTCATGCTGATTTCCACAGAGGGCGAGGCTGTGCCAGCCAGAGACGTGGGTCTAGGATGCTTGTCAAATGCATTCCCTGCAGTAATTCATAGGCGGCATGTGGGGTGCACTTTGAGCCCACATTCTGGAAGCCCTTGGGCCAACAGGGGACACAGTGCCTTCCTCCAGGGTGCCTGCAACACTCACCTTGACTGATGGTTTTCCCTCAGGACCCGTCCGGCCCTGACTTCACAGGGTGTCCAAAGGAGGCAGGCATCAGCACACCCTGGAGAGAGGGCCGCCACGTGTCAGAGGCTGGTGTGCGCCCTGGAGAAAAATGAGGTGAGAATGACGTTGGGGGTGTGGGGGCTGCATGTTCAGTGATATCCTGTGATCAAAGAAGATGCCTGCAACCATTTAAAAAGGGGGACTTTCCGCTTCTAATAGGACCCGGGACCATTCGGGGGGTTTCATTCTTATTAAATATGTTTGCCTTTTTCATAAAAGGCACTCGCCTACAGAGGGGTCTGTAAAAAAATCACTTCTGTCCGGGCTAACTGTTAAGTGTAAGACGACCCCCTCACTGTCCTTTAAAAGCAAGGAGCTTCTCTTTATGACATATAGCCAGGCCCTGACTCACTTCCCAAGCCCAGTCTGCGCCAGGCCAGGCGTGGGGGAAGCCGGCGGGTGCAGGGGAGTGGAGGGAGAGGGGAGGGCCGGACCCAGGAACCTGGTGCCAGTGGAGACGGCTGCCCTCAGTCCTGCCCACTCCTTCCCTGGGCCCACGTGACCATACTTCCCTGTGAGCTGGAAGACACCCCGTCAGTCCCACGGGGTGCGGTTTACCAAGAAGGGGTGGGCACCCCTGCGTGGCAGGCACCGGCCTGTCCCTGCGGCCATATCCAGGTAATGACGGAGACAAGAATAGTCGGAGAAGCGGGGAGGCCGCCAGACAGCCCAGCCGAGGCCAGAGCCGGGTCTTGGGGAGTAACACCCCCCTCTACCGGCCACCTTGGACATTACAGGCAGGAATTGCAGAATCCGTTGCGTTTTCACAACAGTAACTGAGACGTGAAAACTTCTCCTCCAGCTCCCGAAGATTGGAAAGGATGAAAACAGGGATGGCCTGACCCATCTGCTTTAAGGAATTGGAAACTCTGTACAAATCCCCAGGGGTAAGTCGATACCCCAAAGTTCATCAGGAAGAAAGGAACCCCCATTTTAGACAAAGAGGCCAGAGCTTGTGCAGAGGGAGTGGCCCAGGGCTCGACAATATCTGGGAGCATGCTTAGCGTGGGCCCTGTGGACACACATTTGGACCTACACAAAAGTTATCTTTGCTTTGCCGAGGATCCCTTTAAATTCTGGGTCTTTTCCCAAGAAAGCAAACTTGACTCCCATCAAGCCTCCAAATCCAATGACCCATTAAAGAAAAGACAGGGCAGGGGGATGGGTGATGCTCCACTTTGCAGGTACAATCAGCAAAGCCCCAACTGTGGGAAACTCCACAGGACAGACTGCCAGTTTCTCCAACAACTCAATTACACAGGGGAAATGGAAGGGTGGAGGGGAATATTTGGATTAGAAGAGATTTCAGGGTGGAGTGATTCCTAGATTATGTCGTTAAATACAAAAGCGAAGTGCAAAAGAATATCTGTAACATGCTACTTTTCATCTAAGGAAGAGGGGAAGGAAAATAAAATATACAGTACCTGTTCTTTTGTGCAGAAGAAACAGAGGAAGGATAAATCAGAAACCAATAAGACTGATTGCCTGTCGGGGTGGCTCCCCGCAGCGGGGGCGTAGGTGGGAAAAGGGTGGATGATGGGAAAGATACAGAAGAATTAGAGGGAGTGGCACTGTGTATACCTTTTGAATTGTTCTGACTTTTAGAATCATGTGCATATTTCATGTACTCGATTAAAAATTTTTTTTAATGAGAGGAAACCCAAAATAGAATACAAACAGAAATAAGTGACACTAACAGTTTTACAAATGATGTATATACTTCCACTAAAAAGATGGGGGAACTAACCTAAGAAATGTTGGAAAGCAGTGTTTTTATTGCATCCTCGAAGGCTGAAAATGAAAAGACCTATATACACATATCATACCGTCACTAGTAGGTCAATTTTTCACAAGGGTGTGGGTCACTGATTCTGGAACTATTTTACATGCCTTCTGGAACTGAGCAAATCAGTCCATAGATGATGGATAAGGAGATCAAAGATACACTAAGACGGAGAACCCTGTGATACTGGATTGGAATTAGGGGTGTCAGTAAGAATTCATGGTTTTTAACTTGTATCCGGGTGTGTGTGTGTGTGTGTGTGTGTGTGTGTGTGTGTGTGTGTATTTTCTAGTCTAGCTGCTGGGAGGGCCTAGAGGTAATGAGACCCTGGTGGCAATGAGCACAGCCAGCACCCAGATCTTGATTTCTAAATACCAGTCTCAATGCAATGAACCAAGGCTTCCAAGAGAAACAGCCCATTCCAGGGTCAGGTCAGAGAAAGGAGAGGAGGAGCCGGCAGCATCTCTTGGTGCTATAGAGCAAGGAAGCTCCCAAAAATGATATGGCTGTGGCAAGCCACACAGGAACCATGGGAAGGGGGTCCCCAAAAATGATACGGCCGTGGCAAACCACACAGGAACCATGGGAAGGGGGTCCCCAAAAATGACACGGCTTCAGCAAACCACACAGGAACCATGGGAAGGGGGTCCCCAAAAATGATACGGCTGCGGCAAACCACACAGGAACCATGGGAAGGGGGTCCCCAAAAATGATATGGCTGCGGCAAACCACACAGGAACCATGGGAAGGGGGTCCTGATGGCCACAGCTGGGACAATTTGAACAACAAAAGCCATGGTCCATAACCATAGCCATAGAATAAAATAAGAATCCATAAGCCTATGTGGATATGGAGAGATGAATGAATACGCACATGAGGCAGAAAGGAAAGCTCTTACTCACAGAAGAATTTCACTAATGAAATGTAGAAAGAATGCTGAACATAGAAAAATCTCTATTCCGTAAACACCTCAGCAATCATTGTTTTAAGCAAGAATCATGAATGGATGTTAAAACTAGTAGGCAAAAATGTGATAAGAAATAAGCTACTTACATAGTCTCAAATTATCTCCCCACAGATACTTGTTAATTATAAAGGGAACTAATGGTTAAGTATACAGTGGAGAAATTGGACATCCCAGCCCTCCAAGAATGAGAAGGACAGCATTCTTTCTGCGAGATTCCTGCCAAAAATGCATAACCCAAATCTAATCATGAAGAAACATCAGACAAAACCCGATGGAGGGACATTCTACAAAATCACTGGCCAGTACTCAAAAAAAAAAAAAAAGATAAAGCGAGACTGGGACTCTTTCAGACTAAAGTAGACAATTAAATGGGTAAATCTAAATGAGATCTGTCAATGAGATCAGTCTAGGTGAGATTGGTAGGTTTGGTGATCGTATCGTGCCCATATTCCTCTCCTAATTTTGATCATTGTACTGTGTTATGTAAGATGTTAATATTTGAAGAATCTGGGTGAAGAGTATAATGGGAATTCTTTGTACTATTTTTGCAACTTTCCTGTAAGTCTGAAATTATTTCAAAATGAAAAGTGAAAAAAGAAAGAGAAGGAGAGGCTGGAGAGAGACCTCACTCAGTCACTCTGGGTGGAGCCGGTATGGGGTCTGACTCAAGCAAACTGGAAAGGAAATTCTGCCACCCTCAGACGGAACATCTGGAACCTGCGCTCTGATGATGCTGGCCTGGCCCTGCCGCCTTTTAGAGACGTGTACTGGCATATTTCCAGATGAAATGCTGTGAGGCCTGATTTTGCTTCTAAGTAATACAGGAGAGGGGAGTTGGTGGGGGAGGCAGATGGGGCAGAACTGGCCAGGGGTTGGGGGTTAGGGTCGGTGAGGTTAGAGGGTGCGTGCCCGGGGCTCATTATTCTCTTCTGTCCGCTTTGATGTAGGTTCACAGTTCTCCAAAATAATTTTTTTTTTTTTTTGAGTACTGGCCAGTGATTTTGTAGAATGTCCCTCCATCAAGTTTCATCTGATGTTTCTTCATGATCAGATTAGATTTGGGTTATGCATCTTTGGCAGGAATCTCTCAGAAAGAATGCTGTCTTTCTCATTCTTTAAAAAAAAAAAAAATCCAGAACAGGCACAGTGATTCATTCTTGTAATCCTGGCACTTTGGGAGGCCAAGGCGGGAGGATTGCTTGAGGCCAGGAGTTTGAGACCAGCCTGGGCAACATAGTGAGATCCCATCTCTATGAAAACAAACAGAAAAAAACAAAACCCTCCAGAGGCAGTTCTTGGCCTGGTCAGGAGGGGAAGGAAGATGCCTGAGGAATGGCCAGTTCTACTCCCTGCCATGCCCCTCAGACCCTCCCCTCTCAGTGTCTGTACCCACCAGGCCCTGTCCAGCCAGCCTGGGGCCTGTTCAGATTCCTCTCCAGGCTGAACCCTGATCCCCCGAACCCTGATTCAAGAGGCACATGCCCTCAGTGGAGGGTCCTCGTTTCCACCCGCCTGCCCCTGCACCTATGGGAGAAACGACCTCTAACCTGAGGCCCCAGCCACATCTCCCTGAAGCCCCTCCCCTGGGCCTGCTTCCTCTTCCTCCCCAGGGCCTGCTTCCTCTTCCTCCCCTGGGCCTGCTTCCTCTTCCTCCCCTGGGAGGGACGCTGCAGCAAGACAGGCGAGTGTCCCATTGGCCCAGCCAGCTCCCGGTGGGGGCGCAGAGGAGGCCTTCTCTTTGTAGTTCTGATCTTCCTCTGTATTGCAGGGTGCTCTGCACGCCTGGACACCCCCCAAAAGCTGTCCACACCTTAAGTCACGGGGACCACCAAAAATGTGTCCATACCATGGAGAACAATGCTGGCCTTTCCTGGTCTTCATCTGCCAAAAATCTGCTGTCGCAGGAGGGAGCACGTACCTGGTGCAATAAAATGCCGGGGAAGGGGCAGCAGGAGAACATCAGCCTCTCCACCCTACTCAGACCCAACCATGGGTGCCCAGGCCGAGAATGAAGAGACAGGGAGGGTCCACAGGAGGAGGCGTGTGGTGGGTCCTGAGGTGAAAAGCCCAAGATGGGCTTTCAGGACCCAAGGGCAGAGGGGACCTGAGCCTGTGTCCCATGTAGTGCCAGAGTGTCGGAAGATGACCATGGCACTGCAGAGATTCCTGTGCCATCGAGGGGCATGGGAGTCATCACGTGCTCTCCTTGCCCATGCCCCTAGGGTGGCCGAGAAGCTGCAGGGGAATTTGGGGGCCTGAAGGGCCCATGGGCACAGCCACAGTGGAACTCATGCACGGATGGATGCCTCTGAGGACATCCAAGACCAGGCACTCACACACGCACGTGCGCTCCTCACAGCTCCTCATGCTCTGCAGCATCACCCAAGGCCCTAACCACAGAGCCCATGGCAGTGAGCGGTGAGAACCAGAATGCACTCAGGCCCAGCGTCCTGGTGCAGCAGATACAAGAAATAGAATCCACGTCCAGTTCTGGGAGATACACGAAGTGCCCCCTCTGGCACACCTGTGTGTGTGCTTTCTAAAGGATTGGAAAGCAGGGGGCAGCATCATGCCATGAAATGCCTGCCATGAAGCCGGCGGCCTTCTGGGCTCAGCACTGAGCCAGGAACACCAGACACACAGCCGACCAGGAAATGCAGGCCAGCCAGGGGCTCCCTGCCACATGCGCAAGGCAGAGGCTGTGTAGGCAGTTTTTTGTGGGTTGATGTATGCAAATTTTGATTGAAAAAAGTTAAAGTATGTTATGGGTTTTGGGGTGATTTTTGGCATTTTTGTTTTTTTGTGTTTTTTTTAACTATTTTTTCATATATTGTGGCTTTTGTGATTCAATATGTTTGAGGCAGTGTGGATGGATAAAAAGTGTTGAAGGGTGGGGATGTGGGAACACATAAACTGAACTTTTAACATTAATTATTAAAGGAATAATTCCCACATTGTAAAACCTTCCTTCTGTAAATTGCCATTTCCTGGAAAGCAACCAGAACATAGATCATTGCAGGTGAAGCCCCTGTACTCGGTGTCTGTTGCTATGCTGGGTTCGTCCTGACTCAATTCTCCAGCACACCTGGGTTCTTGGACAAGGGCTAGGTCAGACGCACAGAACCCACTATTCCTGGCCTCTCTCCCTCCCTTCTAGACCAACCCTCGATTTTCTTATGGAACTGCTGTGGGGGGGGTCAGGTGTCCCAACTGTGGCATTCGGGCGCCACCTGGTGGTCAATATGCATAGTACTGTTCCTCCTGAACCCATCTGCGTGTGTGTGTGTGTGTGTGTGTGTGTGTGTGTGTGTGTGTGTCCCCATTTGCGCTCAGTGGGCTACTGGCCAGGAGCAGCTTGGAAATGAGCAGCCTTTACTGCCTGGAAAACCTGATTTCAAATCCCAGCTCTGCTACTTACTTAGTAATTGACCTTGGACAAGCGACTTAAATTCTATGAGCTTGCTTGTTCATCTGGACAATGGGCATACTAGTATTCCTTCCCTCGAGCTGGGTACAGTGGCTCATACTTGTAATCCCAGCTACTTGTGATGCTGAGAGGGGAGATCACTTGAGCCAAGGAGTTTGAGACCAGCCTGGACAATATAGCGAGACCCTGTCTCTAAAAAAGCAAATGAACTAGCTGGCTGTGGTGGTGCACACTTGTCGTCCCAGCTACTAGAGAGGCTGAGGCAGGAGGATCACTTGAGCCCAGGAGTAAGAGGCTGCAGTGAGCTATGATCACGCCATTGCGCTTCAGCAAGGGCAACAGAGTAAGACCTCATCTCTAAAAATAATAGTAAAATAAATAATAAGAATATGCCCTCCCTTACTGGATTGTTGGAGGGTGGTCATAAGCTGAAACCACCACCGATTCTTCTACCCCTGGTCAGCAGTGCTGTTTTCACACGGGAGGCCAGCTCCTCTACGAGGGCACAGGTTTCATGATGGATGGCTCTTGTTTCTTCCAGCTGCCTCTCAGTCATGTTCCTACCTCGCATGTCCCTCACCACCGACTGCAATGTTGAACTCACAGCAGGAGCTCGCTAGAGTCAGTGGGCACCCATCCTCAGCCCAGCACAAGCCCTGGCTGCTGTGCTTGGGCTAGTGCTTTCTTTGTTCATACTTTTAACTGAGGGCTGTAGTCTGTTTGGAGCTGGTTCCATACCAAACAGCATTAATGGAGGCTTGGCAGGATGGGAGCAGGGTCAGCTCAGGGTGGGGTCCGGTCTGCCTGAACAGGGCCTGGAGTGTGCCTTGAGGGGGTGTTCAGGCCTCTGCAGATGCACAGAGCAAGGGAAGGGTTGGGGAGCAGTCCAGGAGCCGGCCAAATGGGTCACTGCCAGCTATTGAGGGTTGGGCTGGGCTTATCCCAAGGGGCACAGCCAGTAAAAGTGGGCCCCAGTTGCAAAGCCCGGATGTGGAGTGTGCTTTCTTTATAAGCCTCAAGGCTCCCATTCCTGTCCACAATTATACCGCATTAGAAATGGATGAGCTGGCCAGCGGCTTTCAGAGGGCTCCAGGGGAGGTTTTCCCTGTGGTAAACACTTGCTCACCAAGGGAAAGAAGGCAGGCGCCCCCGGAACCAGCCAATCCCACTCTACAGCTCAGGCTGCCCCACCCAAGCTTGCATGAACTGCCCAGGAGGGGAGATTGGGTCCACACTCCACCCACCAGCCAGACCCATCCTGGAGATCTCACCATCTTCCACCCTCTTTCTGCAGCGCCTGGTTGGCCCCATGCAGCACCTGCTCACATCCTGAGCAGCAGGGAGGAGCTGCTCCTCTGCAGGACTCAGGGAGCTCACTAGCTGGGCAAGGCCAGGACAGGCATCCACAGCAGAGGAAGCCACGCGGACCAACGCGTGGGGCAGAGGTCATGTAGGGGAACAAGGAGGGACTGCGGGCGCAGTGAGAGGTTGAAAACCTACCACCCCAGACACCTGCTCCGGGTTTCTGCCCTGATCTACCTGGGGGATAATCGGATGAGACCCCAGAGGTAAACTTGTTTGTGAATTGCAGACACGGATCAGTGCTGAGCGAGTATTCTAGCTGTAGCTCTGGTAGCGTCAGACCTTGGAGAGGTACTGATCCTCTCCTTTCCGTCATCCTCCTGATGCTCCCAGGCTAGGCCATCAGAGCATCATAGCAAAACTGCAGTTGCCTCCTGTCATCTTCTCTCTGGCCCTGCCTCGGGGCTCTTGGCCTGCCCTGTGTCCTGGAGTTTCTGACCCCTCTGGAAGCCTATGGTGCCCTCCTCAGATCAGTGTGTTTAGATTCTGAAATGACACAAGGACGGCAAGGGAAGCCAATGATCCTGAAAAACAGTTGTCAAAATATTTTACGATTGTGGCACAGACTTATATGTGCAAAGTAGGAAAACCACAAGTGGTATTCTGAGCCACCTAGAAGGATGATACTGTGAAATGAACCTCTTTGTGGTGGGGACAGAGCCGTGGGTACTGCTAATGAAACTGGTTTTGGCCTTTTTTTCTCCCTTTGCTGTGGATGTCTGTCCTGGCCTTGTGCAGCCAGCTAGCTCCCACCGGTCCTTGCTTCCAACTTCCTCCCAGCTGCTAGAGATTTGAGGAGGTGTTGTGTGGGGCTAGCCAGGTCCCAGGGACAAGAGATGCAGGGTTGTGAGGTTATGGGTTGGTTTTGGTGATTGCTGGTTAGGATCATGCTCAGCTCCTACCACATACCCCTCCCCCACCCCCCCACCACCACAGGGCAGCTCCCTTCTTCACAGCCAGCAGGGCGGTCTCCCAGGCTTCAGAGCTCTTCCTTCTCATCACACTCCCTTTTCAGTGCTCATCTGATTAGGTCAGGACCACCCAAGACCATCTCCCTGTTGATGAACTAAAAGTCAGCTGATCTGGGACTTTAATTATGTCTGTGAGATCTCTTTGCCTTTGTCATATAATGTAGCCTAATCCCAGGAGGAAATCCCATAATATTCACAGTCCTGCCCACACTCCAGGGGAGGGGATCAGATGGGGCATGTGTACCATGGACCTTGGCATGTGTACCATGGACCATAATCTCAGAATTCTGCCTGCCCCGGCCTCTGCCTCTAACACCTCAGAATTGGAGACTCCGTGTCTCCCTTTTGTGAGTTAGGTCCATTTAACCTTTTCCCACTTTGTCAGCTCCCTACGCATCCAGGCCCGACTGCTGAACAATTCAGTTACAATTAGTTTCTTCTCCGTGATCTGGAGACTAGCATGTTTTATTTCACAGGGGTTTACATAGCTTTCTGGAGAATCAGAAGCATAACATCAATGAACTGGATTACATTATCCATCCTGCCAAAATCTCCACCCATTGCACAGAACAGCAAGTACAAAAAAAAAAAAAAAAAAAAAAAAAAGGCTCACTTTACACAAATTATTTCCCAACCTTCATATTTACAGCTGACAATCAAAACATGGGCCAGCATTTGGTTTATCTGACTCTTTATTTCTTTCACATCTGATGTGCTTCACTTATATTGAGCTATAAATTGTCATTTTTTCCAGGGTAAAAAAATCATTTCACGAATGCTGTGTTGAATAAAATCGGGCAGCATTTTTTTGAGTGACAATGTTCACTTTATAAATGCTGACTTGTTATTCATGTGGTTGTTAACTCATGAAAAGTTCCAGGACATTCCTCCGAAAAGGAGTCACCTCTCAGGCAACAGAAGGATCTGGCGCAGCGATTTGGAAAGTTTTATGGGTCATATGGCTGGAAGGCAGAGCCGAAGCCACGCCACGCTGGGGTCCAAGTCTGGTCAGAGACGAGATTGCACACCCCAGCATGACAGCACCTTTCAGGTCTGTCCCACTACAGGTCCCAGCACTGCAACGACACACAGGACAGGGACTGGGGGAGAGGCTGCGGGGGGGTGTTGGGCCGGGGGAGAGGCTGCAGGGGGGTGTTGGGCCGGGGGAGAGGCTGCAGGGGGGTGTTGGGCCGGGGGAGAGGCTGCAGGGGTGCGTTGGGCAGGAGGAGAGGCTGCAGGGGTGCGTTGGGCAGGAGGAGAGGCTGCAGGGGTGTGCTGGGCCAGGGGAGAGGCTGCAGGGGGGTGTTGGGCCGGGGGAGAGGCTGCAGGGGTGCGTTGGGCAGGGGGAGAGGCTGCAGGGGTGTGCTGGGCCGGGGAGTGGCTGCAGGGGTGTGTTGGGCCGGGGGAGGGGCTGCAGGGGGGTGTTGGGCCGGGGGAGGGGCTGCAGGGGGGTGTTGGGCCGGGGGAGAGGCTGCAGGGGGGTGTTGGGCCGGGGGAGAGGCTGCAGGGGTGCGTTGGGCAGGAGGAGAGGCTGCAGGGGTGTGCTGGGCCGGGGGAGAGGCTGCAGGGGGGTGTTGGGCCGGGGGAGAGGCTGCAGGGGTGCGTTGGGCAGGAGGAGAGGCTGCAGGGGTGTGCTGGGCCGGGGGAGAGGCTGCAGGGGTGTGCTGGGCCGGGGAGTGGCTGCAGGGGTGTGTTGGGCCGGGGGAGGGGCTGCAGGGGTGTGTTGGGCCGGGGGAGGGGCTGCAGGGGGGTGTTGGGCCGGGGGAGAGGCTGCAGGGGGTGTTGTGTCTCAGGGCCTCCTTTCCCTGTGATCCTCGTGGAGTCAGTCACCATCCATGACCAAGGCCAGGCATAAGATTAGCTTTGGGTTATGAAGGTCCCAATCTGCATTTTATACACAGGGAGAGGGCTGGGAGTGTGAAGTGGGCAGCAGGGATCGCGGATGAGGGCCAGAGAAGGCCCAGGCAGATGTTGCAGGGCACAGAGCTTTCCAAATCTTCTCACTGGGGCCACAAGCAAGCAAACCAGCCTCTCCCACGGCCCCAGCCTCTCCCACGGCCCCAGCCTCTCCCACGGCCCCAGCCCCACCTCGCAGTGCCAGCCTGACAAGGGGTCTTCAAGTCTCTTCAGCCCATGTTCCACGGCCACACCTAGAGTAGGGCCTGGCCCACGGGGGTGCTTGGCAGGTATTGATGGATGCCTGCGATGGCAGGCTTTTCGAGGCTCAGTCTGCTGAGAAAGCAGCAGAGCCCCCAAGGGCATGGAGAGGAGTCCATTTCCAGAGCCCCACTCCCCTGATGCACATCAGATCCTTGCAGCCTCAGCTTCTCAAGCCTCTACTCCAATATCCTTCCACAAAGAGTGCTGAAACCCCTTCCTGGCATTCGGCCACAGAGTTCCTCCCCTGTCCTCTGCCCTGTGGAGGGCCGGGCAGAAGGCTATGGCCCTGGAGGGAGTGATCTGCCTTGGAGTTTGTGTCCGTCAGCATCTTATCAGCCTCACCACAGCCCATGAAGTCAACGCCATCACTGTGACCAGTTCACAGGTGAGGAAACTGAGCCACAGGGTGGTGACTGCCCCTGCCCAGGGCCCAGGCTTGCCAGCATGGAGCGCGAGTGGCACAGAGCCACTCTGCCGCTTCCGCCACTGTGCCGCTTCCCGCACGTGCCCCGGAGCCTATCCCCATTGCGGCACTTCCCTCTGACCAGCCCCTTGGGCTCTCCCTCCTGTCTGTCAATCCACCTGGGGCTGCTTTTTTAAAATAATCATGGGCTGAGAGCGGTGGCTCACGCCTGTAATCCCAGCGCTTTGGGAGGCTGGGGTGGGTGGATCATGAGGTCAGGAGTTCAAGATCAGCCTGTCCAAGATGGTAAAAGCCTGTCTCTACTAAAAATACAAAAATTAGCTGGGCATGGTGGCTGGCGCCTGTAATCCCAGCTACTCGGGAGGCTGAAGCAGAGAATTGCTTGAGCCCAGGAGGCAGAGGTTGCAGTGAGCCAAGATCATGCAACTGCCCTCCAGCCTGGGCGACAGAGCGAGACCCTATCTCAAAAAGAAAAAAAATCATCATTTCTACCCTTTTCTTCTGATAACAAAACAGGATGGGGTCATCTGTGAAAAACTCGGATAATACAAAAGATGAAGAAGAACATGATAGTCACCATCGTTACCATCCCGTCTGCCACAGCCCATTCTTTGATGATCGTTTCACAGGCTGTGAGCACGACTCCTCAAGCTTTTCACAGGATATGATTAAGATCAACGTTCCGATCGTCAGACGTTCCTGGGAAACAGCACCCTGTTCATGGCTACCCAGTGTTTCATCATATAGAGTTGTAATTTGCTTATCCAGGCTCACCCTACAGGAATTTTAAATTGCATTCAATGTGTCAGGAGTATAAATAACCAGCTCCATGTCTGGCAATACCCAGGGTGGGAGAGGAGGCCCTCGGAGGAGGGTGCTTGTGAGCCCCCTAGTGGGAGGGTAGATTCATGCAACTGCTTTACAAAGTGTTTGCACGTTTGCGGGTAGCTGAAGATGAACATCTGCTAAAACCTTAGCAAAACCCTCTCGTGTGCACACCGGCAGACAAGTGCCCAGATATTCAGAGCTTCCTTGTTTGTAATAGCAAAATGTTGGATCCAACCTAAATGACCACCATCAGTAGAATGAAGGAATACATTGTGCTGTATTCACACAACACATCGCTTCCGTTAGATTACTCTGCTTGTCACAGAAAACTAAAATTACAAACACTAAAACCAGATGGAGGTCTCTTTCTTTCTCGTAGTGAAGTGCAGAGATGAGCAGCACAGAGCTGGTAAGGCAGCTCAGCTCCAGCAAGTTTTCAGGACTCGGGTAGCTTTTTCCCTTTCTGCTCTGCCGTTCTTAGGGTATCACCTCATGGGCCACATTGGCTGCTCAAGCACCAGCCATCACATCCACATTCTAGCATGTAGGAAGTAGAAAGACATCAAACAAGGCAAAACCCCTCCCTTGAAGACACTTCCTGAGAGATACATAGAACACTATCTTTTACATTCTGCTAAGCCATTTGGCCACACCAACCCTAAAGGAACTTTGGGTAATGTTCTGTTGTGTTTATTCTGGATCACCATAGGTCCTTCTGTACTGTTCACAGAGCTTCATGCTGTCATTTGTGTGGGCAGGGTGGTTGCTTATTGATGGGCTATGGACTGGAACCCTGGCTCATTACTTTCAAGCTGTGACATCTTTGTGTGCCTGAAGGTTGTAGGAAGAACAAGCTAAGGTAACAGATAGAAAGCACTTATGGCAGCATGTACACACAGAAAGCAGCTGGGCTCCATTCCTCCAGCAATGGTGGATGCCCTGTTCTGTGGATCAGCCTTTCCTACCTCAGCAAGCTCTGACTAGGAGAACATTTTTCTTTATATTGAACGCATGTCTGTCACCCTATCCTCCCTGGTTCAACCCTGGGAGAAATTTAGAATGTGTCTAAAAACTATTACTAGAAACATAATGGTAGTTAGGCTTATTGAGCTCTTGTTATACACCGAACCCCATGCTGTGGGCTTAACCATCCTTTAGTTCTAAGA
Organism: Macaca mulatta; assembly: GCF_049350105.2. Classification (NCBI taxonomy): domain Eukaryota; kingdom Metazoa; phylum Chordata; class Mammalia; order Primates; family Cercopithecidae; genus Macaca; species Macaca mulatta. The sequence goes on along the minus strand of NC_133417.1, from coordinate 16,782,047 downwards.
ATTCAATCCTTACTTAGTTAAAGTGATGACCCAGAGGAGGAGGGGCCATTGGAATTCTCTAGCCATGTGGTGACACCACATCATGAGAATGGGCCCGTGTTCCCCTTTAAGGCTGACTTGAAGCAGAGACTTTGCAAGGTTCTATGAGTCTTCCTGTTGCAGGGTCTTCTCCCAGTCAGGCCCTCATGTGACCACCTTATACACAGCATGGGGAAGGGACATTTCTGATGTACCATTACATCCTCACCCCATCTACCAGACCACCAAAATGTCCTTGTCACTAAATTTGGTGTTTGTGGTAGAAGAATCCCAGAGCAACTGAATTCCACACTACATCAATCAGGATTGGTTTCCTTCAGAATATCCAGTTTTGCAAGATTATGGCAGGAGTAGTTCAGACCATATGAAATTGTCATTTTTGCAGATCAACAGTTGAGTATTGATAGTTCCATATTGTTCCCCTAAGAACTACCAGACAAATGTCTGCCCATTCAAGCACTTCTGCCCTCAGGAGTCTGAAACCTGCAGAGAGCGGGAAAGGGACTGATTCTTGGTTCACCTCCATGCTCTCTCATTAATTTCGCACCTCCCCAGCTGCAACACCTTCATTTCAGCACTCAGGATTCAAATGTTGTGAAGTTTGCATTGTCCCAGGACAGATGGAACTATGATATGTTTCACCAGCTACACAGTCAATTTCATGAACTTTTGCTGGTTCAATCGTAAGTCCTACTGCTATGTTTACCACCACTTGGTTTACCTATTGGAGTGTTAGTCCATGGACGATGGGCTGAGGCTATCTTGGTCACAAGACCCCACCCTACCAGCACCCACTGTGTTTTATTTTCCTCTCTTCTTTCCTTGGGCTGGGAGTGAAGATATGAAGAGATCTGTAAGGCAGGGACAATAACAAGTGAAGCCAATACAGAAGCAAATTTTAGGAATCTTTGTGGAAACCACACCAGTTCTAAGTCCAGTTTTTGAAAATTAAAGGCTTAGAGTCAGGGTAGAAGCCTAGAGGAGAGCACTGGCTGCTAACTGGACTGGGAGCCTCCTGTGAGCAGAGGCCATGTCTGGTTCAGTGCTGGATTGCAGTGTCTAGCGTAGGACCTACCACAGAACATGGAATCCAGTTTAGTCAATATCAGCTCAACAAATATGGACAGTCTCATGCAATGTGAGATTCCATGACTGTACTAAGAAGGAGGAAAGCGGGAAAGGGCTGGATTTTTAAGCCTCCAGATTTGGATCCTGACTCCCATCAATGAGAAGTCCTGGGTAGATCCACGGCTTCAGGTATAGCTGGATCTGAGTGTACAGATGGTCAGTCACCAGCTCCGATTCTCCCCCCCTCTTGCCTCTGCTTTTCTCTGAGATGCCTTTGGTCTCAGGCAGACTCTTCTCATGAGGGATGAAGACGGCCCACAGCATCTTTGCTGACACCCCAGCACTCAGCAACCCCCGCAGAAAGAAAGCTGCTCCTCCCTAGAGTTCCAGAAAGAGGAAGAGATGTACCAGGAAGCTGAAATAATTGAGGTTCCCCCTGCAGATTTTTAAAAGCAGAAACTTAAGTCAATTTCCACAGGAAGTTGGACACATTGACAGTTAAGAAACCCTGCAAACAAATGTGTATTTTGGTCTTTTAAACATAAGTGAGTTAGGAGCCAGGGGCGGTGGTGCACACCTGTAGTCCCAGCTGCATGGGAGGCTGAGGCGGGAGGATCTCTTGAGCCCAGGAGTTCCAGGCAAGTCTGGACAGCGTAATGAGACCCTGTCTCAAAAAAGAAAAAGAAAACCCTAAGTGACCATAAGACTGGCTGTCCATGGGAGCTGCTCACTCAGCTCATCTCACCACAGGGTAAGTGCTATGATGGAAATGATGCCAAGAAACTTCATTTATAGTCATCTGAAATGTCAGTCCCTCTTCAGACATTGCCAGCCATTTGGGTTTCCATTTTGGTTGAGGCCACAAAACAAGAGTTATGACCTGGTAAAGGTGAGGTGCAAGAACGCCATGAGGACTTGCAAAGAAGGCATATTCAAAAAGTGGTTTAGCGGGAAGTGGAGGTCAGGGAGGAGGTGCAGGGATTCCCTTGGAAAACGTTACTGGGGTGCTGGCAGCTCTTTTCTTTACCAGAAGTCAAAAACAAGGGATGTTCAGGTGACGGCTGGAGAGCTGCAGTTTGGGCACTGTGGGCAGGCATCTGAGTGACACCTAGGGAACAGGAAGCATGAGAGAAGCTGCTGGCTGCTCTGTCATGGGGATATCGGCGGCACTCAGAGCAAGCTGGGACGAAAGAGGTTGATGGCTCCTCATAGCTCCTGCCTGAGAAGGCCTTGCAGAGGCTGGAAGACGTCACCCAGGGAAGACAGACACATGGCTGGATGCCTGGGAGCTAAGGAGGGAGTTGTAAGCGACAAGCCAGAGAGCAGCATTAGCCTGGTCAAGGGAAGGCGGAGCTAGAGAGCCGCTGTACCAGAATGCCAGATTCCACCACCTGCCAACCCAAGTGCCCAACCAGCATTGGATCAGTGTGTCAGAGTCCCTCCCCCACAGCCCTCCCCCACACACCTCTCCTCCCTCCAGCCTCACCCCGGGGCACAGGGGTGACAAGGTGGCAGACAAAAGCAAGGGGCTCCTGGAGGAAGGAGAGAAGCAATTCCACTCCCACCCACCTCCAGGAGGCCAGAGTGTCAGGCTGGGGATGGAGAAGCATGCCTGTTAATGAAAGTTTTACTCATTACATTGAACTGAACACATTCATGCCGAACGGGGTCTGTTTTGTATGACTTAAGGGAACCAGAGTACTTTTTATTACCTAAGGGTGACAAGAAAAGTCATGGGGAAATGCCCTGAAATTCACAAAGGGCTAGGCAAAGAATTGGCCCCCAGCGTGGGTTTGGAGTCAAGGGGAGACAAAAATTGCATAGCATTATCATTACACTGTTATGATTACATAGATTCCATGATGGTTACATTGGAAACATGCCACTCCTGCCTGCATGAGGCTGCTCATGCTAGCAACCATTCCAGTTTATTCCAGGCTTCCAACCCAGGAGCACTTGACTTCTGCTTCGATTGCCTCCCTCAACTTGTAGACAGCCCACTGGGCCTTCCTCGTCCTGAACCCTCAACCATGTTGGGAGAGAGAGGCAGCTGCTGGGGCATCGCTGTTGGAAGCAGCTGCAAGGAAGGGCACCTGTGCCTTTGTGCTTGAGACCTGATCTATAACAAGAATGGACTCTGTGCACATCTAGCATGCTCACCCAACATGGAGCACAGCAGCCATCTTGGTAGGGACCACAACGTGTTTATTCCACCAGTCTTCCAAACCAAGCACTCACTTATGTTGCCAATAGTAGTAGGAGGGTGGTTCAACCTCTTTGGAAGGCAGCTTAAGGAATTAAATTAAATAATGCCTTTGAATCAGCATTTCAACTTGTAGGAATGTATCCCAAGACAAACTCTTATGAATGCACAAAAACCCATGTACAAGAATATTCATCAGAATACAGTTTGTAATAGCAAAACATAGGGTGCTGGCTGGATAAAATTGGATAACATTTGGTAAATCCACACAATGGAACGCTGCAGTCCTAAAGAAGCTTGAGACGCCTCTCTGTGCAAAGACACAAAACAACCTCCAGGGTGCGCTGCTCATTGTAAGAGTGCTCCTCTCTGCTGGCCCTTCTGCTGTGCTGGGCCTACCAGCTGTGACAGATCAAAGTGGAGCCCCAATTTGTGTTGACTTGGGACCCCTTCCCCTCCATGGAGAATTTTTGGCTCCCACCCTGCTTTTGTGAGTCCTAGAAAGCTGGTAGTGATGCTCGGGCTTGTGTTTTTTGTTTGCTTGTTTCTTTGTTTGGGACAGAGTCTCACTCTGTTGCCCAGGCTGGCATGCAGTGTACAATCGTGGCTCACTGCAACCTCTGCCTCCTGAATTCCAGCGATTCTCCTGCCTCAGCCTCCCAAGTAGCAGGGATTACAGGTGCCCACCACCACCCCTGACTAATTTTTGTAGAGACGTGGTTTTTGGTAGAGACGTGGTTTCATCATGTTGGCCAGGCTGGTCTCGAACTCCTGACCTCAGGTGATCCACTCACCTCAGCCTCCCAAAGTGCTGGGATTACAAGTATGAGCCACCACGCCTGGCCTCGAGTTTGTTTTGATGTCTCTTCATGGGGGTCCCAGCTGCAGGGGTCCCACGGGGGGCACCACCTCACCCCTCCTTCTTCTCTGGCCCTCGACTTCCTCCCCACCCCACTGCCAGCTCTAGCACTGACCGGGAAGGGGTGATCATATACAACCCACCCATCTTACAGGCTGACTGAGTGGTACAGGCCCACGTTTCCTTCCGCACCAAGGTCTCAATCTCACAGCACCCCGGAGCCTTTCTCCCAGCTCTGCTCAGAAGTTAATAATTTAGACATCTTGCCACAGGCCCTATGGAATCATTGACTTTGAAGTCAGGAAAAATCCCAAAGGTGGGGCCTATCAGCTCTCCCAGCAACTCCAGACCTTCTCAGACCCTGGTTTCTGACACTCAGCCAACACCTTTGACTATGCCCCCTGCCCTGGATCACACACCCTCTTCCTTGCATACACATCCACTCCTGAGTTAATATACCCATTGCCCAGCTCTGTCTACTAGTGAGGGTCACAGTTAGTTCCCAGTCTTGGATTTTTAAATACCCTTCTCCACTCAAAGAACCAGGCCTCCCTGGAGAAATGGCTGGTTCCGGGCCTGAGCTGGAAGAGGCAAGGCGAATCTTGGATGTCTGGTGCCGGAAACAAAGAGTATGTTATTGAAGACTAATCAGGGCCAGGACAAATGGACATAGGAAGTTGTCTGATGGGCTCCCACTGACTAATGCTGGGGCCATGAGGATATCAGAAACAATACTGATGGGGATGACACATTGATTTGCCTGCCATCGCCCTAACCAGGGTGTGTCACCCAACATCACTGTTAGTCCAACAACCTGGCCTCATGTGCCTCTGAAGCTGTGCACCAAAAAGGACTCCACATTTCCTACATAGGATTTGTGCAGAAAACCTGATTCTAGTCATGAAGGAAAAAGACCCAACAGTCAAAGTGACAGAATGTCTGCAAAACAATTGACCTGCATGCTCTGAAAATGTCAATGACATGAAGATTTCTTTTTAAAAATAAAAAAGACTAGAGAACCCTTTTAATTCTTTCTTTCTTTCTCTTTCTTTCTTTCTTTCTTTCTTTCTTTCTTTCTTTCTTTCTTTTTCTTTCTTTCTTTCTTTCTTGAGACAGAGTTTCTCTCTGTCACCCATTGGAGTGCAGTGGCACAATCTTGGCTCACTGCAACCTCCGCCTCCCAGGTTCAAGTGATTCTCCTGCGTCAGCCTCCCGAGTAGTGGGACCACAGGCGTGTGCCACCATGCTGGCTAATTTTTGTATTTTTAGTAGAGACGGGGTTTCACCATGTTGGTCAGGCTGGTCTCGAACTCCTGGCCTCAGGTGATCCACCTGCTTTAGCCTCCCAAAGTGCTGAGATTACAGGTGTGAGCCACCACACCGGGCCGAATCCTTCTAAATTAAAAGGGACTAAAGATAAAAGACCATAACCAGCAAATGTAATGTGTGATCTTGATCAGATCCCAGCTCAAAAAAAAAAAAAAAAAAAAAAACCAGCCATCAAAGACATTTAGGCAACAACTCTGAAAATTTGAAAATGGATTGAATATTAGATATTACTGAAATGTCGGTGACATTCTTAAGTACGATAATGGTCTCACGATTACAGAGGAGAACATCCCTGTTCTTAGCAGATGGCTATTAAAGAGGATGAAATGTCACCAAGTCAGCAACTTTCAAACTGACCCACACACATAAAAACAGGTGTGCATGCATGTGTGGGTGTATCTACCTATATCTGTGTTACACCTATGGAAAAGGTGGAAAGGAACCAAGCATGGCAAAATATTAAGAATTGTAGAATCTAAGTGACATAGACCTGTTGTTTCAACTTTTCTGGATGTTTGAAACTGTTCAACATGAGTTTTGGGAAAAGCCCAGCCTTCCTCTCCCAGAGGAAGCAGCAGCATTTATAACATCCTCAGTCATGGCACTGATTTCATTAATAAGACATCCTGGCGGGGAGGTGCTCTCCAGGCTGCCTGGAAAGGGCTTTTGACGCTGAGTGGGCTCAGGTAGGCAGAGAAGCCATGATCAGCCCCTCTTCCTTGGGCTGTACCAGGGTGTCAAGTTTGAGGATGTTCCTCCAGGGTCCCCCCACACCCACACTCCCATCTGCTCCAGTGGCAGGGGCTGGGGTGGAAGGCCTTCCAGCCAGTACTCTGATTCAGGGCACAGGCATTGCCCATGGAAGGAGGTGGGGACAGCCTGGAAAGCAAGTGCGGGACGCCCCTGTCTCCTGCTCCCAACCATGGCTGGTCGCGCTGATGTCCTCACACTGTTCTTCTCACCACCTACTGCCCAAAAGGAATGATCCTACGAGGCAAATGACAGAGACTTGTTGGCTCAGGTCCAAAAGCTGCCAGGTGGCCACCCCAGAACACCCCAGGCTTATTAGATAACAGCATTCCAAACAGGACCCCAAAATGTTCTAGGCAGTGTTCCACTGCTGGCTCCTCTTGGAGGGTCATCCGTTTCTAAGAGGAGCGAGTGTCCCATCACTCCACAAGGTGTCCAAGTCCCCTGACTTCTGTTCTAGGGCATAAAGAGCCTAGGACCCATTGGACGGATTGGGGAGTTGGCAGAGCTTCTGTGATCTCGTGGAGAAGCCTCCAAACCAGGCCTCCAAGGAAGGCTGTTGCCTCTCCTAAGGGAGTAAAAGAGTGAGAAGGCCCCCCATGGAGACCCGTCAGCCCCTGGAAGACCCAGGTTTTCTTTTTTTTTCTTTTTTTTTTTTTTTTTGACACGGAGTCTTGCTCCGTCGCCCAGGCTCACTGCAAGCTCCGCCTCCAGCCCCGGGTTTCTTACTCCAGTCCACGTGGCCCCTATCCTTCCCTTCTCTTTCTCCCATCCTCCTGAGCTCTGGGCACAGAAAGCCCACTGGGGAATAACACCCCAAATCTTCCGGTCCTGCAGCCTCCAGCTGTGTCTATTCCGCTGGGGAGCTTTCTGGGGGTTTGGGGAAACAGGGGAGTCCCGGAGTTCAGTTGAAATAACTTAAGTGGGTGGATGGCTATAGGGTGTAACACTCTGACTCCAGTCTTCAAATTGCTCTGAGCAGAGCATTCAAATTGGATCCCAAAAGTGCATTTTAGCAATCCGCCACCAGGTGGAAGAGTCGAATTAAGAATAGAGTCGCTCCACTGCTGTCCTCCGACAGCAATAGTCGGGACGGTAAAAGCCGCGGGACGGGGATCTGACCGTAGAGGGAGCAATGCGCTCTCAGCTCAGCGTCATATTTCCTGGAATATTTTGGCCTTTGCACCCTGCGACCCTCTTTCCGTACCGGGGGAAATAACCCAGCATTTATTGAGCATCTACAGCATTTCAGACACAGTGCTGGGCCTCGGACAACTATGAGCACATTCCATATGCAGCAGCCCCGCAAAACGGCATTTGGAAGCCTATGTTTGTGGCGGAGGAAACCAGGCCGAGTAACGCCCCGCCGCTCAGTGGCAGAGGCGGAATCGGAAAGCCAGCCATCTGCAGTCGAAGTCCAAGCTCTGCCCGGCACACTTTGTGCTGCCTCCTAAAAGCACGAACTGTCAGGGATTGATCGACTTTCCCCTTCCGTGGTGGCATCAGAAACGGGGCTGCGACCCAGCGGCAGAAAGCAGCTAGGAGTGCAGAGGGATAAGCTGAAACCTCTAAGGGAAAACACCCCAAAACAAGAACTAAATGGCACACTGCAAACAACAAGGCTCACGTTGCATGTCGTTTCAGCACTACATTTTAACTCCCTGTGGTCTCACCACCCCCTTGCTTCCTCCCATTTTGTGGAAGAGCAAACTGAGCTCCAGAGTGGTTGAGTTTCTTGGGCAAATGCCTGAAATCTCACACTCAGACTCAAGCCTTCAACCCTAGCATCTGATTCGTAGCCTCAGGACTCTTGTTCTACACACTCTATTGCTTCCCTTGGCTGCTTACGTCAGTGTGGCCATCACTGAGTCCCACTAGAACCTGGTTCCGGGTTAGTGAATTTAGACAGGATGGGTGGCCAGGCGAGGCAAGAGAGATGGGACAGGGGCTGGGGAAGACAGGGAGGGGTTTCCCAGAAGAACTGGGGAATTTTGAGGGATCTTCAGTTCCAAGGAGCCCCCACTAGGAGAGACTGGTGATTGGCGGGCCTGGATTTGAATTCTGGCAACACCACTTACCAGCTTCTCTTCTCTTTAGTTTTCTTTTTTCTAAGACTTGGGTTGATCATCATAGTAGGTATCTCAAGAGATTTTCTCAGGATCAAATATAAATAAAATACATTTAGTCACTCACACCAATTAAGATGGCTAACATCAAAAAAGCAGAAAATAACATGAGTTGGCAAGGATGGAGAGAAATTGGAACTGTTGTGCACTGTAGGTGGGAACGTAAAATGGTGCGGTTGCTATGGAAACCATATGGCTATTCCTCAAAATATTAAAAATAGAACTACTGTCAGGCACGGTGGCTCACACCTGTAATCCCAGCACTTTGGGAGGCTGAGGTGGGCGGATCACTTGAGCCCAGGAGTTCGAGACCAGCCTGAGAAATATGGTGAAACCCTGTCTTTACTAAAAATACAGAAAATTAGTCAAGCATTATGGTGCAAGAGGCTGAGGTGGGAGGATCACCTGAGCCTAGGAGGAAGAGGCTACAGTGAGCAGTGATCATGCCACTGTACTCCAGCCTGGGCAACAGAGAGGCATCCTGTCTCAAAAAAATAAGAAATAAAAATAGAGTTACCATAGGATTCAGCAATTGCACTTCTGAGAATATACCCAAAAGAATTGAAAGCAAAGATAGAAGACACGTTTGTACACTGGTGTTCATAGCAGCCTTGTTCACCATAGCCAAAAGGTACAGCAACCCAAGTGCCCATCAATGGATGAGTGGATAAACACAATGTGGGCTCTCCATACAATGGAATATCATTTAGCCGTAGAAAGAAAGAAATTCTGACACATGCTAGAACATAGACCTTTGAGGCCATGATGCTGAGTGAGATAAGGCAGTCACAAAAGAACATATTCTGCCTCATTCTACTTATGTGAGGATCCTAAAGTAGTTAACATCATAGAGACAGAAAGTAGAATGGCAGTTGCTGGGGGCTGGGGAGATGGAGAACCAGGTGCTGCTGTTTAGTGGGTGCAGAGCTTCAGTGTTACAGGATGAAAGAGTTCTGCAGATGGATGGTGAACCGTGGTATAACAATGGGAATGTGCTTGATGCCATTGAACTGTGCAGTTTAAAATAATAAAAATGGGCCGGGCACGGTGGCTCATGCTTGTAAACCTAGCACTTTGGGAGGCCGAGGCGGGTGGATTCCTTGAGGTCAGGAGTTCAAAACCAACCTGGCCAACATGGTGAGACCCCGTCTCTACTAAAAATACAAAAAAAATAGCCGGATGTGGTGGCGGGCACCTGTAATCCCAGCTACTCAGGAGGCTGAGGCAGGAGAATTGCTTGAACCTGGGAGGTGGAGGTTGCAGTGAGCCAAGATCACAACACTGCATTCCAGCCTGGGCAACAGGGTGAGACTCCATTTCAAAAATAAATTAAAATGGTAAATTTTATGTTACATATGGTTTAACACAATTTTTAAGAATAAAATGATTTTTCACATTATGAGTAAACAATAAAAGACTGAAGAAAATTAGTCTTTAGGTAAAAAAATAATTTAATGGGGTGACTTAATCCAGAGCCGTTTGTTCTTCCTTTGTATGATTACAAATTCTTCGAGTGATCTCTACCCCCTGGAGCTTGAATCTGGATGGACTTGTGTGACTAATCTGTCACCCAAACGGTATGGCAGATGTGACACAGAGTGACTTCCAAGCCTGGGTCCATTTGAAAAGTCCATTAGGCTTCTGCTTGTTTGCAGGGTCACTAGCTTTTGTGTCCCTGAGCTGTCAAGGATGAAGTCTGAGCATCCCCCAAGGTGGCCATGCTGGGAGGATGCCCAAGTGTCACAGATGGCCCACGGGAAGATGCTCGGCTCAGCAGCTCCAGCTCAAGTCCTGGCATGGAGTCTTCCCAGCTGAGGTCCGGACAGCATGGAGCAGAGATGAGCCATCACCTGCTGGGCCCTGACCAACAGGGCTGAAGCCCTGACCAATAGAATCTGTGAGCATGTTGAGGGTTGCTGCAAGCTGTGAAGTTTCTGGGCAACACATTATGCAGCGTAGTAAGTGGCACATGTAGGTGGAAATGGGTGTGGAAATGGGTGTGGAAACGGGTGTCCCTTTGAAATATCTCAACAGATAGCACGTTTTATCTCCCCATTCATGTCTCCTGGACTTACCTCCTCTCTTCTCGTTTTCTTGTTTTTGTTTTGTTTTGTTTTTGAGATGGAGTTTTGCTCTTGTTGCCCAGGCTGGAGTGCAGTGGCATGATCTCGGCTCACTGCAACCTCCACTTCCCAGGTTCAAGCGATTCTCCTGCCTCGGCCTCCCGAGTAGCTGGGATTACAGGCTTGTGCCACCACGCCCGGCTAATTTTGTATTTTTAGTAGAGACGGGGTTTCACCATGTTGGTCAGGCTGGTCTTGAACTCCTGACCTCATGATCCACCCGCCTCAGCCTCCCAAAGTACTGGGATCACAGGCGTGAACCACTGTGCCCGGCCTCTCTTCTCGCTTTCACAGCGATAGATGAGAAGCAAATTTAAAATCTTTTTTAAGAGTGACCCAGATTGGATTATCAAGAAACATTCTAGAATTCTCTGCTCTGGAAACGTCCTTTGAGTCAGTGCTGGGAAATGAAGTTGGCCTTACTCAACTTTAAAGATGCTTTCTGGGGAAGGCTGTGAGTAGATTCAGGGCTCTATAATTTTCTATAATTAGAATCTTCTTCTTTCATTGATTCCTGTTCTTGTTTCAGAGCTGTGTTCCGTTCATTTGGCTTTTTCAGGTTATGCTTTGTTGGATAATTACTTCTAGTAATTTAAACATCCCTTACCCTTCCCTGGAAGCTCAGAATCTCTCTGGGAGGTGAGGTATGTGTGACTTTGCTGCCAGGCCCAGAGGGAGTGCCATGGCTGTGACTGTGCTGCTCCTGCAAGGGGCCTGGAGGCAGGAGAATTGTGGGCGGGGCAGGCACAGGGGCTTAACTCCTGTACAGTGGCTGTGTCATCCTCGGCAGGTCACTGAAGCTCGGCTCCTCCTCCTTGTGTGACAAAAGCCAGGAGGTGGCACACACCAGCTCACTCACAGTACTTGACATCTGGTTATTCACTTGACAGATGTGACTGTTAACACTTAGGCTCTTGAAGGGGACAAAACAGGCCCAAACCTCACCCTCGTCAAGCTTGGGTGCTGGTGGGGCAAGGCAGACAACAGAAATCCATTGAGTAAATAAGTACATTCTGGAGGGATTTGTGACATGAGACGTGCAACGGGAAAAACAACGGGATCGAGGCAGGGGCCCAGGCATCCTGGGGGTGTGGTCACAGCAACCCTTACAGAAGGTGATATTTGAGCAAAGACATAAAGGCAGTAAGGAAATTAGCAATTGACAAAGAGTCTTTGCTTAACCAAACTTCAGTCCAGCTCCTGAACCTTCTCTGGGCCCATTAGTGTATTTCTTTGTAAAATCCAGTTTTAGGAAGAACCCTGCTAACCTAGTTTAGCAAGAACCCCCACTTTCGATATATGCTCCCCTTTAATATTCAGTAGGGTTCCTCCTCCCCCAGGTGATATCTGATCACCTTGGCCTGCCTTCAGCAAGAATCCTGTTGGCTGGGTTTAGCCACGATCCCCCTTACCCTTGAACTCTTAGTAATTTTCCATCTGCTGACCCCACGCGGCTCCTCGGCCATACAGCACCACTTGCCTGTGCTGCTTTCGGAGTTGAGCCCAATCCCTCCCCAACTGCAGTGGCCCCTCTACCTCTCTCAATGGTCCTGAGTAAAGTCTTCCTTACGGAGCTTGAAGAAGTGTTCTTGAATAAATTTTTTCCTTAACACCATGCAGAAATCTGTATATTTCCACTAAAATTTTATTTGTTCATTTGTTTGTTTGTTTTGAGACAGAGTCTTGCTCTGTTGCCCAGACCGGAGTTCGATGGTGCAATTATAGCTCACTGCAGGCTCAAACTCTTGGGCTCAAGCCATCCTCCTGCCTCAGCCTCCCAACTTGCTGAGAGCTGGGACTATAGACACACACCATGACACGTGGCTAATTAAAAAAATTTTTTTAGAAAGGGCGCAGTGGCTCATGCCTATAATCCCAGCACTTTGGGAGGCCAAGATAGATGGATTGCTTGAGCTCAGGAGTTGGAAACCAGCCTGAGCAACATGGTGAAATCTCATCTCTACAAAAAATACAAAACTTAGCCGGGTGTGGTGGCACACACCTGAAGTCCTAGCTACTTGCGGGGGCTGAGATGGGAGGATTGCTTGAGCCCAGGAGGTCGAGGCTGCAGTGAGCAGAGATCACACCAATGCGCTCCAGTAGAACAAGACTGTTTCTCAAAAAAAAAAAAAAAAAAACAAAAAAAAAACAGAAAAAAACTTACTTTTAGAAACAGGGTCTTGCTGTGTTACCCAGGCTGATGTCAAACTCCTGGGCTCAAGCAATCCTCCTGCCTCATCCTCCTGAGTAGCTGGGACTCCAGCCACCATGCTATTAGTTATTTTAAAATTATTATTATGAAGAGTAGTACCAGATGCCTTAGGAAGAGCCTGAACTAATCCCCCAACTCCTCTGCCAGAATCAAATCTCCCCTGGGGATTTAACCCTTGCCTTGTCAGTATTAATATTTTATTACAAAGGTAGAATAAAGTCGTGTCTAAACGATCTAAGTCTCCTAAAAATCTAAGTTTTATGTGGAGCCTGAGAGGGTCTCGCTGTTATCTGAACGTTTGGACTCCCAGCCTGGTGGGGAGAGGAGGGGGTCACTTCTCAGCCTCCTCACCTTCTAAGGGAATTCCGGAGTCCTCACCCTCGGGTAACAGTGGTGGGGGAGCTGGAGCCAGCTTCTAACAGGTCATCATTGGGATCCCGTAGGTTTTAGCCCTCCCTGAAGTCCTGCATCTGGCCAGGGGCTAACTTCCCCAGCTCTGTTGGTTAACCTTCTTCTGTGACTGGCTTGGGAGTGAAAGCTCCAAAAAGCCCTGAAAGCTCCTCAGGCCTCTTGGGGACAGAATTGGGTCCAAGCTCTGCAGACAGAGCTGCTGAGGTCTGGGGATATGTGGCACCTCCATACAGGCTGCAACAGATAAGCTGGCCGCATCACACTGCACGGGCAGCGCCCTGGTGTCCCTGCTCGGAGACTTTCGATTTTAGACTCCTCGTTCAGATGGAAATCTTGTGGGAAGGAGGACTGGACTTTTCCCTAGCAGCCATTAGCACCTCATGTGAATGTAGCATCTCCCAGTGGGTATGACACACTGGGGCAGGGACTATTTGAGGGCTCTAGACCTGCACGTCCAAAAGGGCAGCCACCAGCCACCTGCGGCTATTTATGCTTAGTTGTAAACTAATAGAAATTAGTGTAAAAATTCCACCCTCAGCCCTATTCAATAGCCACAGGTGGCAAGTGGCTCACAAGCCAGATAGCCCAGGTATGAGACATTCCTACCATCACAGAAACTTCTACTGGCCAGCACTGCACCCAGAGGATCCCCTGACCATCCTGCAACCTGAGGATGGGATAGGGGGCTGCAAAGGTCCCTTCCCTACCCTGCCTTCCAGCTGTTTCTCCTCCTAGGCTCACCCCCCCGCACGGACAGAAGGTGGCATTTTTGCCAGATTGGAATCAGCTCTTTCTAACTCAGGGTTTCTCAACCTTGGCACTATTGGCGTTGGGCCCAGATAATTATTTACGGTGGGGGCTGTCCTGTGCACCGTAGGATGTTTTCCTGCCTCTCCATCCTCTACTCACTGATGCCAATAACCTCCCCCTCCTGAGTTGTGACAACCAGAAATGTTTCCAGACATTGCCAAATTGCTCTGAGATGGGAGTGAGGGTGGGAGGAGCCAAATGCTCTGTGTGAGAACCACTGGTTTAACTACAGGCCTGTGCTAATACTGAAGACGGAACATCCCTGGAGGGGACAGGGTGCCATTAGCATTTGAGGGGAATTAATTGCTCAGTGGGTCTCTCCATGGACCCCAGCCAGGCCTTGAGGCCAGGGGTCCTTGCTTAGGTCAGCTTTGATGGAGGAGGGGCGGATGCAAAGGGCTTATCACTGGGGAGGGGCTGCTGTGTAGTGGGAGGGGATGTGACAATGGAAGCAACCCACATTCCTGACCTGCTGTGGGACCCTGTGTCTGGCCTTGACAACTTCCCTATGGACTGCTCGCTCACAGCTCACCAGTAAAGGGGCAGTGTTGGTAAGGATGTGGGTGGCACCCCCAGGTCCTGGTGGCCTGCAGACCCTGACACATTTCGGAAGAGGAAAGAATGCAGACGGGCTCCAGAGTACCCAGTGACTTCCCCCTCGAGGGATGGTGGGCAGAAACACTCAAAGTTTCTGACAAACTGAATGCCGACCTCATTCTGCTCCTTCCTTTGCCGTGGCTGGCTCTGTTGCATCATATATTAAAGCAGAGGCAGAGGACAAGTGGTTAATGTGCCCCCACAAATAATTCCCACGTGTCCACTTTCTGCACCTGCAGAGCTATCATCGGCTGACACCACAACGGACGGTCATAACAGGAGGGCCTGAAGTGACCTGGGGGCCAAGCCACCACTGCAGAGTCGAGGGTGAGTGAGGAATGGCTCCTTTACAGCCTAACAATTCATGGAGTAATGACCTAACATCGCTCCTCCGGGAACTAGGCCCACGAAATATATTTTTGCAGGTAACGGCAAATAAGAGCCAACTCGGCAAAGAGGAAGACTGAATAAATCTCCCCGCCCCCAGGAGAATTCACACATTTTGACAAAAGCAATCTATAAGCACTCTACTGAATCTGAAATGCCTGAGATGGGATTGAGAATGGTATTCATTGCCAGACTTATAAAGCCAAGCAGAGCCCAGGGGAGCCAGAAACCCGTCCTTCTCTACAGACAACTCAAAAAGGCACATTCTTCTGCTCCAAGTAGGTGGGGGCCTTTGTCTGGGATTCGGGGGTCTCTTAAAGGCCTGCACAAATTTCCCAGCTGAGGCATGATGGGGGACAACTGAAGAGAGCGGTAGGAGTAACATCCCTCATCTGGATCACCCACAAACTCCTATTCATCCTTCAAAACTCTGCTCATGAGTCACCTCCTCTGGGAAGCCCTCTGAGCCCTGGCCTTCCTCCCTCTGCAGCTGAGTCCATTCTGATTCCACCCTTCACCTTATCAGTTCTCTAGCCTTCAGGGCCATCCTTCCCTTTAATGCTCAAGGAGTAATGGGCTGAGACCCCAGCAAGGCCAGCCATTGCCTGGTTTCCTTTCCCCCGAGTATTTCTGAGGACAGCTTCAGGCCCAGCTGCTGACACTGTCATTGCTGCTGTCTACATTACACATTGCTGGAGCCACCTTTTCTGTCCCGCCATCTCTCACTCCTCACTGCTCCTCACCTCCTTGTCCTACTGCCACAGGTGGCTCCATGATTCCCCAAACATGGCAAGCACTAGACACAAACTTTTCCAGAGGTTTGAGAATGGCAGGAGGGAATTACAGTGCAGAAGAGAAAAATCTTCAAATTGGACAGGGCCCCTGCTCTGTGGCCTGCTGGCCAGGCCCACCCAACAAGCCCACGGGGTGCTCCCCAGGCTGGTCTGCTGCCCTGCACTGGGGCAGCCAACCACCTGGCCCACATCCCTGGGACCAGGATCCTGCCCTGCCCCGCCCCCAGCCCTCTCTCTGCCTGTCAATGGCCATACATAGTGCCTACCTCATTTCCGGTGACAGGTTCTCCTCCCTTGTCATCAAGTTCACGTTCTTGGGTCCAACAATGTTCCCAGTGAGAATGACCATTTACAGTGACAAACAGGACAACTGATCTCGGGGTGAAAACTTACAGCTTAGAAATAGGATTTCTAACTTTGACTTTTAAATGTTGTTCCCAAAGCAAAGAGCAATCTTTCCCCAATTAGAATCAGAAGCTGTTGGGGTCTGAAAATGGGCCTCTATGGCTTCAAAAACGCAAGGTCCAAGCTTATGCCAGGGACACGGTCCCCTCTGGGGAAGCGCATCTTCGCTCTCATAGCTGCGTATCGGTCCCTCGGCTAAACTCTAGGCCCCGAGGGTAGGACAGGATTAACAACTATTTATGTGTTTGCCGACTCTGGTCTAAGCACATTACACATGTTAACTGGTTTAAGCATGGTGTACATGTTAACGCCTTTCCTTTCAAGGAAACCTTAGGAGGTAACTTCTAATATATCCTCATTTACTGGTGGGAAAACTGAGACAGAGAAACCAAGTGACTTGTCCAAGTCACAGGATTAGTGTATGGCCACGTTTGGCCCCAGAGGCCATGCATTGAAGCGTTCCACTGCCTCCCCTACAGAAGCCTTTATCTCCGCACTCCTGGAATCCGGGGTTTCCGGCTGTGGCTCGGAACCTGGGCTTTTCGCTTTTCACTAGGCCACGCTGAAAGACACCAGGTCACCAGGATCTCCGCCAAGGTCTCTCAGTGACCCCACAGTGACTTACTGTGCCCCTTGTAGGTCTGCTGTGTGCCAGGTCAGGCTCCAGTGTGGTGAGGGAAGGGACAGGTGGGTCCCAGTGGAGGCTGGTCTTCCAGCAGCATACACTCCAGGGAGCTAGCAGGTGACAAGCCTCCAAGGTTCACCTGCATTCGGAGGGGCCTCATGTGCCGACTGCCAGGACAGTGAGCATGAGTGGCTCAGCTGAAGACAGAGGTCAGGACCCTGAAGGACTCTTCTGTAGCTGGACATCTGGAAAGGCCTCTCAGGCCAAACCTCTGAGAGACCAGAGAAGGGTGAGGAGACTCCAATTAGACCTGGGTTTTGTTTGTTTGTTTTGTTTTGTTTTTGTTTTTGTTTTTGAGATAGAGTCTCATTCTGTCGCCAGGCTGGAGTGCAGTGGCAAGATCTCCACTCACTGCAACCTCTGCCTCCCAGGTTCAAGCCATTCTCCCCTCTCAGCATCCCGAGTAGCTGGGACTACAGGTGCACGCCACTGTGCCTGGCTAATTTTTGTATTTTTAGTAGAGACGGGGTTTCACCATGTTGGCCAGAATGGTCTCGATCTCTTGACTTTGTGATCCACCCGCCTCGGCCTCCCAAAGTGCTGGGATTACAGCTGTGAACCACTGCGCCCGGCTGCTTCCTTGCAGGGCTGCTTTGAGCATTACAGGAGGTAATGGGCGCAGGGACTAGTTCGATCTGTGATGTCAGATAGGTTCTGCAACTGCATTTTGCAACATTTTTGCCGAGTAAAGTTGGAAAACCTCTGCTGTATTTCCTGGGCTTTCGGTGGGCAGAGTGGAAGGGTAGGGAAACCCTGATGCCTCCAGGCCTACTGTCCCGCCTGGCTGGTCCCTCCAGTGTCCTTTCCCTGCCCTTCTCCAAGGACAAATGGAGCACACATCCGTGGGCCCAGCACTGCGGTGGCTGGCCGCCAGGAGCTCTTTTCCCAGCACTTGCCCATTTCCAAGGCCACGGTCATTTAATTCTAGCCCCACGCCAGGAACACGGGAGGAATTCAGATGATCCAGAGGAAGTGAAACCCAGCAAGTCTACTGCCCAGGGTTTCCTGGCTTAAGCCAGTGTTGACCCCCGGGCTCCTTCCTCCAAGCCCGCAGTCAACTGGGCCCTCATGTTCCTGAGCAAATGTAGGTCTCTTTTAATATCACAAACCAAATCCTGTTCCTTGACTCTTGCTTAAATTCTTCAGCGGCTTCTCAGTATTCTTGGGACGCTTTTCAAAAGCTGCGGGCCCTGGCTCTGCCTACCCTCCTCTCACTCCCCACATTCTGCACTTCCTACTTTGGGGCTAGGAACACCCTCTCCTTGCTGCCTGCCATCCCCCTTTTTGTTTAATGACTCTGCATCCCAAAGTCAAGGACAGCGTCTGGCATAGGAAAGCACTCAGAATCATTTTAGGGGTGAATGGACTGTTTAACAAACGAATGCATGAATGCAGGAACATAAGACCCCAACACAGCTATTCCAGGCTGAAGCCTTTGTGGCTGCCACCACCAGGGTCCCCACTTGCCACCTCCTTTGACCCACCGGCAGATTCACATGCACATTATCGGGGCGCCTGCCACTTCCAAGGCCACAGAAATGACAAAACAAAACCAAAAGGCATTAGCAAAACCCCCACGGGCCAATCAGCAAAACAAAGGGTTTTTCCATGAAGTACTAAAGGTCTTGGGTTCCTCTTCTAATCCCCATCTCAGTTGTACCCCAGCCCCCTAAAGACAGTCTTGATCCTAAAGCCCAGAGCATCCCTACTAGTGGGAGGGAGAGGAAAAGTCATGGGAACTCAACCGCTAAGAGACACTGCCAACTAGCTCTCTCAAAAGACGGTTCCAGTTTTCAATTCCAACAGGCGTTACTACTCAGCCTTGAAGTAGTGAAGAAGTGAAGGCCAATTCGCAATTGGTGGAAGTAAAAACAGGTACTTAACATTTTCGAGAGCACTTGGGAATTGCTTTTCAAAACGTGAAGCGTGCACAGACCGCCTGACCCAGCAATTCGACCTTCAGGTTTCTATCCTAAACAATTCTCCCACATCTGTGCAGAGGTGTGCGCACACCAATGGTCTTCGCAATATTCTCTGTACGAATGGACATAGAAACAACTGTAAGTGTCTATCAGCAGGGGAATCAGCCACTACCTCATGGTACTTTGTTTCTGTGGGATACCAGGCAACTCTGAGTGGTCAAGAAAAATGTCCAAAAGAAAAGCAACTTTCAGAACAATACAGATAATGCAATCCAGTTTATATATTTTTTGAAAGGATGGGTAATTCTGGAAAGTGGAGGGGAAGACGATGGGAGCACTTAAAAGGTGAGGCTTCCAGGGGTGAGTGGCAGACAATTCGGCTGATGCTGGAAGGGGGAAATGTGGAGGGCAGACCAGAGGATCCCGTCAGGGAGAACGGAGGCATGAAGCCTCCGAGGTGGGAGCACAAATGACCCAAATAATGGGCCTGGAGCTTGAAGTAGGAGGGCAGAGGCAGGAGAGGTGAGTGGGAGGGAGGGCTAGGATCCTATGGGATCTGTGTGTGCTAAGACCAAGATGGGGCCTTATAGAGATTGTAAACGAAGGGATGACAGGGTAAGATATAGAACTGCTGGTAGGTAGCTGGAAAAAAAAATGATAATCTCTCTTTAAAAGGAAAAGAGAAACAGAAGCGTTCTGAAGCCTGGGCAGGCTGGAAAGGCGAGCAGGAGCTGTCAGGAGGACAGGCTGCTCTGAAACAGGTCCAGGGAGCCTCCATCCTGCCAGGGTCACATGCTTTTGCTGCTGGTATAATGCCCGTGACCCCTGGGCCTGCGGTCAGGTCTGTAATGCAGGGACATCTTGGGGGCAGACTTTGTAGGACTTTGCAGACAGGACGTGCCAGAATTGAGAAAGTAGGGAGCAGAGAAACTTTTCCACTAAAACGAAGCTGGTGGTTCTTTCCCGCAGTGAGGCATTGCTCAAGCGAGGCTCTCCCCTCAGGGGCTTGCTTGACCCCTTCTCCATGACTCAACTGAGCTCTCTTGATCAGCTCAGTCACCTGGGGCTGGAGCACATTTCTGCCTCTCTTGGAAGAGAAAAGACTTCCCTATCCTGACTCATTATTAGGATGTCTTGATTTTCAGGGAGTGTGTGAGCAGATACTTTTTATACCGTAAACATCACTGAAACCACCAACTCATATCTCTTACAGCACCTTTCTAAAGACCAACGCAGATCATCTGTGATCAGTATAGTGGATATTCAACTTGTCCCAAAGGAGGAAAAACAAGGATATTATTCCTGTACACTTCTGCATTAGTAGAAAACGGAGAACACCCAACACATCACAAGTGGTCACCACCCGGGACCCTGAAGGAGAGGGAGGCCTGTAACCTGGTCACTTTTTGCAATGAGTGTGTATATTGCTTTTATAATGACACAAAAAAAATATGGCCAGGCATGGTGGCTCACACCTGTAATCCTAGCACTTTGAGAGGCCAAGGTGGGAGAATTGCTTGAGTCCAGGAGTTCGAGACCAGACTGGGCAATATAATGAGACCGCACCTCTATAAAAAATAAAAAATTAGCCACACATGTTGATGTGCGCCTGTAGTCTCAGCTAGTCCAGAGGCTGAGGTGGGAGGGTCGTTTGAGCCTGGGAGGTCGAGGCTGTAATGACCTGTGGTCACATCACTGCACTCTAACCTGGGCAACAGAATAGGACTCTGCCTCAAAAAAAAAAAAAAAAAAAATACAACTAAATAAAAATTGGCGGCCCACTGCACTCCAGCCTGGGCAACAGAGTAAGACTCCGTCTCAAAAAAAAAAAAAAAAAAAAAAAATTGGGCCTGGGAAACCTGTTTTAGCACCACCTTTTCTCGCTCTTAGTCCATCCATGCTGTGCTGTCTGAAGCTCATCTCTGGGACCCTAAGCCCTGGCTCAGCCTAGTATAGCTGAGCATGTGTAAACACCTGCCTCCGGGGACGTGCCCACGAGGGCTGACAAAAACTTGCTTCCCACTCACTCCTTTGAACAGAAATGCAATTCACTCTCACTTTGCATATGTGTTCCCTATGATTTGGGATTTGCACAAGGAATTATGGCACTCCTTTTCTAGTCCAGTACAAATGTGGGATTATAACAGTATAGCTAATATTTAGAGGGTATGTGCCTGTGTGCCAGACACAGGGCTAGGTGCTTTTTGGTGGATTTGTGTGTTTAACCCTCATAACCATCCTTTGGGGTAGGTACTGTGATCTGCCCACTTTACAGGTGAGTAAGCTGAGGCACAATGAGGTATTACCACTAAAAGCCTTTGACCTTACTTTTATTTATTTATTATTTTGTGTTTTGTTTGTTTGTTTGTTTGTTTGAGACGGAGTCTCGCTCTGTCGCCCAGGCTGGAGTGCAGTGGCGCGATCTCGGCTCACTGCAAGCTCCGCCTCCCGGGTTCACGCCATTCTCCTGCCTCAGCCTGCCATGTAGCCGGACTACAGGCGCCCGCCACCGCGCCCGGCTAATTTTTGTATTTTTAGTAGAGACGGGGTTTCACCGTGTTAGGCAGGATAGCCTCAATCTCCTGATCTCGCGATCCACCCGTCTCGGCCTCCCAAAGTGCTGGGATTACAGGCGTGAGCCACCGCGCCCAGCCTATTGTTTTGAGACGAAGACTTGCTCTTGTCCAGGCTGGAGTGCAGTGGCACAATCTCGGCTCACTGCAACGTCTGCTTTCTGGGTTCAAGCGATTTCCGGCTAATTTTTGTATTTTTAGTAGAGATGGGGTTTTACCATGTTGGTCGGGCTGGTTTCGAACTCCTGATCTCAAGTGATCCATCCACCTTGGCCTCCCAAAGTGCTAGGATTACAGGCGTGAGCCACAGCACCTGGCCTCTTTGGTCTTATTTTTAAAACAAACAAAAATTTTCAAACCCCTGAAAGAATAGGATATCAACCAACACGGTACTAATCTAATGCTCAGTACAGAGTGTCCACGCTGGTGTCCATCCAACAGTCGATTTATTTCGGAAATTGCTTAGGACAATGGTTATCAAAATATGGATGAGCAACACATCATCCTCATCCCTTGTGAACTTGGAAATGCAAATTCCCAGGTCCCTCCAGCCCACAGACCTACTGAATTAGAGGCTCTGAGGGTGGGGCCCAGCAAGCTGTGCTTTCACAAGCCCTCCAGGGATTCTGATGCAGCCAATGTTAATTTTAGGACATCTGGTTTAGGCTTGAATTAAAAAAGAAAGCAAGCCATTCATTGTTCCTGTCCTGATTCTCATAGGATATTTCAGAACTAGGTAATTCCTCCAAAGCTGTAGGTTAGGACAGTGCTTCTCAAGCTGGAAGAAGCCTCCGAAGGGCTGCCGAAACAAAGACTGCTGGCCCCCCCCCCCAGAGACCCCCATTCAGCAGAGCTGGGGTGCGGCCTGAGAGTCTGCATTTCTAGTGCGTATTCCAGGTGATGACAACACTGCTGTGGGCCGGGAGAACGTGCTTGGAGGAGGACAGAGGTGGTAAATGCCCAGATAGCACCTCGTCAAATCCAGAATGCCTCCTTCACACGAACCCTTTTTTATTTTTGGTTAAGAATTTGAAATTCTGTCTGTGGGACTGCCATCTTTGAACTGAAACTCTGAGGCAAACGTACCATAGGATTTGATACCCAGCAGAGAAACGCTGCTCTCTGCTGAAAAGGGCAGGAAGAAGATGGTTTTGAAGAGCACTACAGAGCCCTCAATAAACAGGCAGGAACCCATTGCTTCAAGTGGGCTTTCCTCGTCATCCCACACACAGACGGCAGAATGAAGCGGAGAAAAATGCCTGAACAGGCCCGTGATGTGTTAGCCATGGAAGGACCACACAGGGCTCTCCAGTGTGATTCATGAGCATGAATCACACAGCTAAAATCACACAGCAGGGTCAGGCATGGTGGCTCACCCCTGTAATCCCATCACCTTGGGAGGCCAAGGCAGGCAGATCACCTGAGGTCACGAGATCGAGACCAGCCCGGTCAACATGGTGAAACCCTGTCTCTACTAAAAATACAAAAAAAAATTAGCTGGGCGAGGTGGCGCACACCTGCAGTCCCAGCTACTGGAGAGGCTGAGGCAGGAGAATTGCTTGAACTCGGGAGGCGGAGATTGCAGTGAGCCAAGATCACATCACTGCACTCCAGCTTGGGTGACAGAGTGAGACTCCATTTCAAAAAACAAAAATCACACAGCAGGTCCCTGCTGAGGAGGCCTAGGAGCCAAGTGTCCTGGGAAAGAGAAGAGATGATAAAGAGAACAGACAAATGCTGAAGGCCTACTAAGCATCAGATGCTGGGACCTTGGTCCTATGGTTGAGGGAGGCAGAGCTGCCATTACTGCACAGCTGTGTGTCCCAGGGGATGTGCTAGAGGTCAGTACAGAAAAGGCAGTCGAAGGCAGAAGGGACAGGGGTGGCCGGGCCCTTGGTAACAGTGAATTTTTGAGCTGAGCTTCTTTAGAAGAAGACAGGGAAGGGGATTACAAACAGACAGGTGCCCTGATCAGAACCCCGGTCCTTGGAGAAGGTCATAAGCATTTCCCACTCTGGAGGAGACTGGGGGGATCATGGAGCTGGGGGCCTAGGCCAACACAGGGCAGGACAGACGAAGAGGAGAGTGACCCAGCAGCTGGGCTTAGGAGGAAGAGGCACAAGGACTCTGGATTAGTTGGATGTGCTGCATGAGAGAGGAGAAGGGCACTAAGGGAACTCCTGGATTCACCGATCACACGCCGTCTCCTTCCTGAGCTCCCCATTGGCGGCATGGGATTTCTAGGTTGGAAGGTTCTGGGGCTGCAGTCTGGTCCAGGGCTGTGGTTAACAGACCTATCTTGAAGCAGATCCACTGTCTTCTTATTTGAATTGACTGTAGGAAAGAGCACGGGGTGATGGAGAAAATGGAGTCTAGACTCCCCCAAACTATCTAAAGTAAGCCCTCTGCTAGATCGTGAGATTCCCAAAACTTAAGACATTGCTCCTGCCCTCCACGGCCTCACAATTTAGTAAGAAAGACACGCCAACAGATCATCAAAATGTAAAGTGTTGAGTGCGTCAGACAGACACACACGACGGTGTGGAAGTTGTTGGAGATGGGCTGTGATCCAGGAGACGGGTTGTGGTCCAGGAAGGCTTCCTGGAGGAAGTGACAATCCGTTAGTTAGTTTTACAGGTTTCTGCCCAAGGCGTCAGGTGTGGAACTTGGCAGGTGATGGGGCCGTTTACTGAATCAGAGGGGCACGCTTGCGGAGGAAGATGTCAAGTCAGTACAAGTTGAGTCTGAGGTTCCTGTACAACCCAAAGGAGTGATGTCCAGAAGGTATTGCATAGAAGCATCTCAACTAAATACCCCACTGACAGTGACACGGCTGGCTGATGGCAGAATTGAGCTTCAAATCTGAGGTAAGTGGTGTCAAAGGCTGTGAAGCTGTTCTGGGCCCTTGCAGAGATAGCCCTTAACATGTGCTTGCCAGCCTAACTAGCTTTGCACTCTCTGGTCCTTAAAATCCTTCCAGAGAGCCTCTGAAGGTGATCCACAGAAGGCAGAGGATTTAATTGATAGGAACCAGAAAGGCAAAAAATGGCTTCTATTAGCATGAGCTCATGCTCTCTTGTCTGATTTCCTTCCGATGATGAGATAAGAAGGGAAAATGGCAGAAATTCAAGTTACACCCAAACCACCAAGAATCTTTCCGTCTCCAGCACCCACAGGCTGTTTCAGATCAGCTCCTGCCATTCAGCCCCAAGCCTGCCTTTGCCCCCCACATCAGCCCTCCCCACTGCCCTCCCACCATCGCTCCACCCTCAGGGGCCTCCGCAGCCTGCTCCCCATGACTGGGGCGGGCAGGATCTCAGAGAAGGGCCAGGAGGCTCCACCCAACCAGCTGCACCCCTTCGGTGTTGTGCCTGCTTTGAGGAGAGGGAACCTGAGGCCCAAGTTGCAGGGACTTAGGTTTGGCACAGCCAAGCCTCCAGCCCCTCTCTTTCTCAGGTCATGAGCCCTGGATATCCAGCCAGGACAGAGTCATCACCTGTGCCAACATCTGGTGCCAGGTCATCCATCAAGAAGGGACCAGGATTCAGGAGATGGCAGCATACGAGCTAAGCCTTTGGCCAAGTCAGAAATAGGAATTATTGTCTACTTAATTATTCCTCTCACGATGAACATTTGGCTCCTAAAAAGTAACTTTCAATTTTTTAACGAAAACCAAATTTTTCATTTTCCCACGACTGTACTATAAAATTTTTTTGTCCCCATTTTTGCTAAGTGGTGTCTGCCTTATTAAACAGGAATACCCTCCGGGGACCCCATTTGGAGCTGGCGTGTTGGCTGCATACCTGTCTTCAGCACCAGGAGGCCGGCGTCTCTGCAGGAAGCCCCTGCTATGCACTCATGTGAACCACCGTGCCTCAGTGGGCCACCCGGTCCTGCCTCCCTCAGTCATGGGCAGAGGGTTGGTCAGGAGGATATTAAATGGGCAATTGCCTTGCCAATTTGAGCCAGTTCCCCACCCTGATGTCCTCTACCTGAACACACAGAATTCAGGGAACATTCCCAGGTTCTGATTCAGAGGGCGAGGGTGTGGGCTTTGATCTGCCCCACCCCCAGGTTCCCTGAGTCGTTTTAATTATACCCCCTCTTGGCATCTTCCTGCTCTGCTGGATAAGCCTCTCTGTCCTCTCCCCTGCCCCTTAGTTCCCGACACTGAGACAAAAACTGAGTGCGAATTTGTCAAGCTGGAAAACACCAGTGTGGCCGTTGAATTAGTAGGCTAGGGCTGCCATAACAGTGTACCCTAAACTGGGAGGTCTGACCAACAGAAATTTACCATCTGACAGTTCTAGAGGCCAGAGTTCAAGATCATGGGGCCGTCAGGGTTGGCTTCTTCTGCGGGCTGTGAGGGAGTACCTGCTTCATGCCTCTCTCCTGGCTTCTGGTGGCTGCTGGCCATCTTTGGCATCCCTTGGCTTGTGGATGCATCACCCCGATCTGCTGTCATCTTCCCATGGTGTTCTCCCTGTGTCTGTGTCCAAGGTTCCCCTTTTTAGGACACCTGTCATACTGGATTAAGGCCCACCTTCATGACCTCATCTGAACTTTAACTGAGCTAATTACATCTGCAACAAGCTTATTTCCAGATAAGGTCACATTCTGAGGTGCTAGGGATTAGGACTTCATTATATGAGTTTTGGGGACACAATTCCACTTGCAGCAGGGGTGAGGGGAGACAGGGAGGGAAGGGAAGCTGGTGATGAGCTATTATCAAGCAAGTCTTCATTGTGGGCAGCTGGGATCCCAAGGGCAACTCTGAGAAAGTGAAGAACCCGAGGGGTGAGGGAGCCGACGTATTTATCTGCCAGCTCCCATGTGTCAGTGGTGGAAGCTGCTCCCATGAGACAATTCCCTGTGGCTTCCAGCTGGTATGCAGGCAGAGTGGCCTCCAGTGTCCAGAGAGACCTTCCAGGCAAATACTTGGAAGTCAGACCCAGGCCAGAATGTACAAAATGGAAAAGGTCAGGGAATGTGGGCAGGGTACCCACATAGCACCTCTGCCCACTGCCCCAGTTCCCAAAGCTGTCTGGGTCATGCAAGTCCATGAATACAATTTAGCAGTTGAGACCAAGACACTGGGCTAGAGTGATGATGAGTCTCACAGTTCCTCACCAGCCCTGTCCAGACTTGATCAATATTCACCATCAATATGGCCACAACTGGTGCTTGTGTCTCCTTTTGGGGAATTGCACTCATAGGGCACCCATAGGGCTTCTGTCCCCAGATCTCCACAGAGGCCTTCCTGAGGCGTCCCCTGGCCGTGGTCATGGCTAGCTGGCCTTCCTTGCTCCCATACATATTGTTTGACACTTACCTTTCTTCTTGGATGCGTTTCCATATCAGCACATAGATCGGTACCATTTGTTTCAAGGGCTTTGTAATAACCTGCCCCGTGGATGTAACATGATGTGTTTCATTATGCTTCTGTTGAGGAACATATACATTGTTTCCATTTTCACTATTATTAGGAATGCCACAGAGGACACAAAGTACACTGATCCACATGACAGGTTTCCAGAGGTCCGACTATTGGTGAAATGACATCCACCTACTTTAAATGTTGAGAGAGAACCCCACATGGCTCTCTCCAAAGTTTCATACCCACCTGGAGAGTAAGGAACGTCTGCTGTGAGCACACAGCATAGGGAGAGGCCGTGGCTGAAGTTCAATAACAACCGTACTTTTCCACGCTGCACAAGAAGCCGTGGCAGACACTGGACCCAGGATGTGTCCCCAAACCTCCCCTGTCATATGTGCCAGCTTTACTGTGTTTTCTCATAACTGCAGACCACCTGTGCACTTAGTAAACATCATATTGTTCTTTTAAAAGGGAAAATTCCTGGCCAAGGAAATTTTACTTCACTTTTACAAAATGAAAACCAGCGTGGGATCTGAATCCCAGGTGAGCCGCCATTTACAGGACAGCAGGTCTGTGTCGGGCTCCGTGCAGATACTATTTTGCTTAATTTTCACCACAAATCTCCAAAGCAGGGATTAGTATTCTTCCCTTTTATGCAGTTGAGGAAAGTGGGGCTTGGCATTTCCGCAGCCTCAGACTCCCTCTCCTGGAGTTCTGCCCAGAGCCCGGGCCTGACCCCTTGGATGGTCACACCCCAGCTTGCTGCTGACTGCTCACCTGGATCTGCAAAGCCGGTCCATCCCTGGACAAACAGTTTCCCTGAGCTGCCCACCCTGATGGTCTGTGCAATGGAGGTGCTCTCACACATGCCCACACGATTCATGTACTCATTTATTCATACAGTGTTCACTGCTGCTTCTTTTATATGACAAGCGTTTCTGGCAGGCTCTGGGCTAAGCGCCGTGAACAAAGATAACGTGGTGCCAGCCCCTGCCTTTGGGGAGCTTGTGATCTGTGAGGGAGGTGGATCCATGTAGGGGAAGCCGAGAGGGCATGTACGGGAACTTGGGAGAAGCATTTAACCTCGTCCGTCCAGAGGGGAGAGTCAGGGAGTCACCAGGGAGCTTTCCAGGGGAGGGGAATTTTGTAGGGGGTGAGGGAGATGCACCCCAGGCAAGTCGAATAGTGTGCAGAAAGACAAAGAGAACGAAAGGAGTGCTGCCTGGTTGGGACACGGAATGATGGGCATGTTTCCCATCAAGAGCAGGGGCAGGATGTGGAGAGGGGCAGATCCCGGCCGTTACAGTGTTGGGACTTTACCCTAGAGAAGAGGAGGGCAGAGCCAGGGACCCTGATGAAGGCTGACCCCAGCAGCACCAGTCCCCAGCCTGCACAATAGCTCGGCTGAGCTCGCCTCCCCAGACTTCCCCACTCCCCAGCCACCATCCTGGCCAAGCCTGCAGGGTGCCTCGTGAAGACAGGCAGGGGCAGGCGCAGGAGAGTCTAACATGCTGCCAGCCCCAGTTTTCTGATGGGGCCTCCCAGGCAGCAGGCAGCAGATCACGAACCAGCCTCCTGGGGGCTGCTGTCTCCTCAGGGCTCTGTCCTGTGCCTGATGCATGCTTGCTAGACTAGGAGGTGGGGAAACTGAGGTAGCCCGAAATCTCAGAGGCAGGCTGGGCTCCAGAAATCATCGGCAAGTCCAGCTCGCTCCTGTTAGATGTAGGAACAGGCCCGGAGAGAGAGATGGGAATTGCCTAAGTGCGCACGATGAATTAACGATTTGGTTAACACTATAATTAATAATGAAAAAGTTGACAGGTATTGAACATTTACTTATGATACGCCAGGCACTGGCACATTAAATGCCCCTTCGCGATGTTCTGATTCTATCACTGTCATGACCCTCTGAGGTGGGTGCAATTTAGTATCTCCGTTTGACCCTGGGGAAACTGAGGTTGAGACTCTGGGATCTCACTCTGAGAAGGGGCCCACGCACCTGCAAGGGCCACCCCAGGATGAGGTGTGCAGCTTGGGCAGGGTGTGCAGCTCCAAGCCAAGCAGGCTTCCCACATTCCACCTTGGCTCAGGCCCAGGGACAGGAACAGACAGGGAGCACCGGGGGGCCTGTCTGCGAGGATCAAAGCGCTGGGTGGGAGGCTGCAGAGCAGGGCAGGGCGGAGCTTCTGGGGCGCCACGGAGAGCCACCCTGCCTCCCCTGGCCCACTCAAGGCCCACCCTCTCACTCGGTACCCCAGCAAAGGTCTGGGAGGACAGTGAGGTGAGGCTGTTGAGCCCCAGCAAGTCTCTTTTAGGGACTCTGCTTGCTCAGCAGAAACCTGACCGCCCTCAAACTTCTACTTGTCCCCCAGCCCCATGCTCAAGCTGGCAGCAAACTGTGGGACAGTCTAGGAGCATCTGTGAGCAAATGTTGACCTTACCTTGAAGTGCAGGTGCAGAGAACTCAATGCTTGGCCAGACACCTGTGGCCAGAGAATGTGGCCCTTCCTGGCAGCTCTGGGACAGGATGTCCTGGGCTCTAGTATTCTCTTGCCACTGTCCACACCCCACACATCCCACATAATAAATAAGGCTAGGGATCCTGGGCTTTGCAGCAGGAAAAACCCCTCTTCCTCTTCAGATTTCAGGGCCAATGAGGCACACATGCAAAACCGAGGGTCAGAGCTGGGAGGAGCTAAGGGGTCACCCCACACCATGTAGAAGGAATCCCAAGAACCAAGGGCTCACTAAGAACGCACAGACTCCCAATGATGGAGCCAGGCCTGGATTTCACGTCCTGACCCCCAGCCCGTGCTCTGCCTGTGTCTGAGTTCATTTTCTACAGTTGCCATAATGAATTACACAAATGTAGTGGCTTTAAATGACACACATTTTTTTTAATGTCACTGTCCTGCTGATCAGAAGTCCAGCACAAATCTCACCAGAGTAAAATTCAGGTATCAGCAAGTGGAGCTTCATCCTGGAGGCTCTGGGGGACATCCTGCTTCATGCTCACGTGGGTTGCAGGCAGAACTCAGTTCCTTGTGGTTTCAGGACTGAAGTCCTCATTTTCTTGCTGGCTGTAAAGTGAGAGCAGTTCCCAGCTTTCATTTATTATTATTATTTTGAGAGATAGATTCTCACTCTGTCATCCAGGCTGGAGTGCAGTGATGTGATCTCGGCTCGCTGCAGCCTCAACCTCCTGGGCTCAAATGATTCTCCCACCTCAGCCTCCTGAGTAGCTGGGACTACAGGCACCCGCCACCACATCTGGTTATTTTTTTTTTTTTACTTTTTGTGGAGGCAAGTTCTCACTATGTTGCCCAGGCTGGTCTCAAACTCCTGGGTTCAAGCAATCTGCCCACGTGGGCCTCTCAAAGTGCTGGGGTTATAGGTGTGAACCACTGTGCCAGCCAGTTCTCAGCTTTTAGAAGTCACTGCATTCCCTGGTTCATGGTCCCTTCCTACATCTGCAAAGCCAACAGTGACTGCTAGAGTCCTTCTCAGTCGTATTTTCTGAGCCACTCTTGGGCGTGTGCTTCCACTTTTAAGGACTGAAGTGATTGGGTTGAGCCCACCCAGCTAATCCAGGATGCTCTCCCCAGCTCAAGGTCCTTAATTTAAACATATCTGCAAAATGCCTCTTGCCACATCAGGTAACTTAATCACAGGTTCAGGAGATTCAAGCATGGACATCTTTAGGGACCACTATTCTGGGGACCACACTGCCTTGTTCACTTTCAAAAGGACCAAAAACAGAGTTGACTCCCAGTCTCACTAAACAGCTTCACGCAGCTGCACTGGGTGACACAGCTTGGCACAGGACAGTGGCCACTCCTGGCTCTGCCCACATGAGTCTCCCTGGCCTTCACCAGGCTGCTTGCTGAGATTCAGAGAATGATTTTTTTCCCATTATGAAAGAAGTATATGAACATTTAAAAAGTTTAGAAAATACACACACACAGAAAAAGCAAGAAAACATTTTCCAGCCCCCAAAACAATCACCGTTAGCATATTGCTGAATTTCCTTTGAGTCTCTTACTCTATGCATGGGTTGGCTTTTTGAGACTAGAGTTGTAATCACATTATAGAAATCAAGTTGTACTTTGGTGTTTTTTCACACAGCATTATATCATACCTACCTTGCCATATTGAAATAAATTATTTGTAAAACCTTTTAAAATGGCTACCTACTTTTCTGTCATGCAGATGGGATGGCTATACTCTAGCTGACTGATGACTCTCCTGTGGTGGGACCCTTGGGTCTCACTCTGTTGCCCAGGCTGGAGTGCAATGGCACACTCATGGCTCACTGCAGCCTCAAACTCCTGGGCTCAAGCAATCCTCCTGCCTCAGCCCCCTGAGTAGCTGGGACTATAGGCGCATGCCACCAGGCCTGGTTAATTTTTACAATTTTTGTAGAGACAGGGTCTCACCATGTTGCCCAGGCTGGTTTTGAACTCCTGGCCTCAAGCAATCCTCCCACCTCAGCCTCCCAAAGTGCTGGGCTCACATGCGTGAGCTGCCATACTCGGCTGTAAATGATACCTTTTTTTTTTTTTTCTTTTTGAGACAGAGTCTCGCTGTGTTACCCAGGCTGGAGTGCAGTGGCGTGATCACGGCTCACTGCAAGCTCCGCCTCCTGGGTTCACGCCATTCTCCTGCCTCAGCCTCCTGAGTAGCTGGGACTATAGGCACCCGCCACTGTGCCCGGCTAATTTTTTGTATGTTTAGTAGAGATGGGGTTTCACTGTGTTAGCCAGGATGGATCTCCTGACCTTGTGATCCGCCCACCTTGGCCTCTCAAAGTGCTGGGATTACAGGCGTGAGCCACCGTGCCCGGCCCCAATGATACTTTGATGGACATATTCTTCCTAAAGCATTCCCCGGTTTAGGATGCATTTCCTGGAGGCAGGATTGTTGGGCCTAAGAGTACTACCCATTTTAAAGTTCTTGTAACTTAATCACCCCAGGTTTTCCAGGACAGTTCCATTTACAAATGCTCTGCTGGCATCCTTCATGCTGTGTCCTACTTGGATGATATATCATATGGTCATCCCACAATAGGCTGCCCTGGAGATTCAAAGGGCCCCTCTCCTCTGTGCCACCGCACTCCAGGGTGGGTCTCTAAGGCTCCGGCCACACTTCCCAGACTGCTGTGCTTCCAATGTAATGTCTAAACAGCAGGCACTTTGCCAGGCCGATAGCTGGGTGCCCATGAGAGCAGAAGTTGCACCTCACCTTGCCCACAGCCCCTACCCAAGGTCCAGCTTCTTCATGGATCCCACCAACCTCCAGAGGGCCTTTGTGGGGTGCCAGCACCCACCCTGGTGCTGGGATGCAGTGGTGAGCAGCCCAGGAAAGGCACACCATGGGGGGCTCAGGAAACCTCATCGCGTGAGTGAATGAGGCAACACCACCGCAGGGTGTGTGAAGGGAGCCCAGGGTCCTGTTCATGCCCCCATGGAGTTAAGAAGACCCTGATTACAAAGGGCTGCTGGTGGGATGGACTCCTTTCAGAGACAGGCTCTA
Organism: Macaca mulatta; assembly: GCF_049350105.2. Taxonomy (NCBI): domain Eukaryota; kingdom Metazoa; phylum Chordata; class Mammalia; order Primates; family Cercopithecidae; genus Macaca; species Macaca mulatta. The sequence continues at coordinate 16,749,845 of NC_133417.1, read as the reverse complement.
GATGCGACTCCTGGGTCATGGAGGCATCAGCCTTTTCCAGAACTAGGCAAAAAAGACATGTGAAGTGCAAAGACGCAGAAAGACTAGAAGGTTGTCTCAGCTGCTTAAAAACCGCAGACCAAGGCGAGAGACCCAGTTCTGCCACATCAGCGAGGAGGTTCTTTAGGGACCAGTTAATAAACTCAATGAGATTTCCTGACTCTGTCCAAAGAAGAGTTTTTAATCCAAAAAGTTGAAAATTTCTTTCACATACATTAGCAGTGTCCTCTGATGTCTTGTGATTTACAATAAAAGCCTCCCAGCAATCACTTTTGGCACTTTGGAAATGGGAGCCTGAGAGAAGTAGAGTCCAGACCCGGCCACGTCCTTAGGGCCAGAAAGGGGCAGTCCCAAAGGGCACGTGGAGGACTGGCTCTGTACAGCGCATAGCAGCTCTCCAAGTGCGTCCTGCTGGTCCCAGGAAGAGCCCCATGCCAGGTGAGGGCTGGGCAATGCACTGGCTGAGTGGCTTTTCAGGTAGGCAATCTGGCTCCTTCTACAGGGGCAGGCACTTTTCAGAGCCAGCTGGGCGCTGCTATGCCGAGGGGCAGGCCTGGGATGACCACAGCTTTTGAGTTTTTCAGGGGAATAAATATATCTGTGTATGTGTTTATTCCTCATTTTTGAATGTTGTCAAGAAATTAAAAATGGAAGCCAGGCAAGGTGGTGTGTGCCTGTAGTCCCAATTACTTGAGAGGCAGGAGGACTGCTGGAGCCCAGGGGTTTGTGGCCGTAGTGAGCAGTGATGATGCCTGCATGCCAGCCTGGGTGACAGAGCAAGACACTATCTCTAAACAAGTTCGTTTGTTTGTTTATTTTTTAATAAATTACAATTGTTCAGTGTTATTCAGGCCAAGCAAAACCCATCTGTGGGCCAGATTCAGGCTTCAGACAGCCAGCAGCCCGCGAATCGTCCCTCCGACTTGTGGTGTTACGGGTGAGGAAACCGAGGCCCTGTGGGTGGGGACACATCATCGAAGTGCACAGCGAATTTTGGTATCAGAGCTCGGGTGAGCCTAGCCCAGGGCTCTCACCCCAATGCCATCCGTCCCTATCAGAGGCACCAAGAGGAGGAGAGGGGGAGCCTGCACGCACCCTGTGAAGACAGACAGGCAGGGGTCTGCAGGGCCTGTCCAACTCTCTGAACAAGGTAGGTCCCTCTCCCTCTGGTTTTTCTGATGAAGAGCCTCGGGTTTGAGCGGGTGAAGTGACCAGATGCTGGTAACCAAAGTGGCCTGCTCAAGATCACTTGCCGGTCTCCCTGTTCCAGTTCCTTCCACTGCTGGCCATGGCTCAGAGTTCCGAGCCATTCTCTTCCAGATCAGTGTCAGGGCACTTCCCCTGTGTTAGCCTCCTCTTGAAATGCAGCCTCTCCCTGAACACAAGGCCCCGGGGCTGGCCTGACAGGCAGAGAGGAGCAGGCACTCACTCCCCCTGGGTCAGGCTTCTGTTTCCCAAGAGAGAGCACACAAACCATAGGTGGCAGGGGAAGCGACCTGTAGGTGTCCACAGACAAATGCTTTAAAGGTAGTAGTTCGGCCCTTGGATGTCTGCATGCTTCCTATTTACAGCAAGCATTCTGGCCTGATCTAGCATTTCCTTTACAAGGAACTGAGTTGACCCAAAAGTTACCAAGAGGCCGGGCATGGTGGCTCATGTCTGTAATCCCAGCACTTTGGGAGGCTGAGGCGGGTGGATCACTTGAGGTCAGGAGTTCAAGACCAACCTGGCCAACATGGTGAAACCCTGTCTCTACTAAAAATACAAAAATTAGCTGGGCGTGGTGGTGGGCTCCTGTAATCCCAGCTATTCAGGAGGTTGAGCCAGGAGAATCTCTTGAACCCAGGAGGCAGAGGTTGCAGTGAGCTGAAATAGCACCACTGCACTCCAGCCTGGGTGATGAGAGCGAAACTCCATTCTCAAAAATGAAATAAAGTAAATAAATAAATAAACAAACAAACAAAGGTTCCCAAGAGCACAGGTGGTCTGCAGTCATGGCAAGCATCATGGAGGTGGCCCATGGAAACAGAGGTTTGGGATGCTGCTCTAAAGTGCAGCCCACCAGCTTTCATGACAGTGTTAAAAAGTCTGGGTTGAATTGAGGACACTCAGTTTTTCTCCGCCCCCTATTACCTGCACAAGCATGGTGTTGGGCCAGAGCTCTCCATTCTTTCCTTATAGAGTGGGTTGTGTGACACTCAGAATTTTAGATTCTACTTTGCCAGTTTCTTCTCATTCTTCCAAGGTGATGGGTCTTTATCTTTGCAAATCTTGCTTCTACATCCCAATAATGAGATTCCAGCTTTGTGTCATCCCCACGTACAATCAGCAGTCTTGCTCTGTCTTCATGTAAGTCACTAGCAAAACTGCAGAACAGGGCAGGGCTGAGCAGAGTCAGGTGACACTCCTGCCTGGCTCCCTGGGGCAGCAATTCTTTGCCCAACCCTCACCCACCTACAGTTGTTGGACTATCCCCAGTTACAGATCCACCGACCCTGTCTCTCCTGATCCTGCCTGTCCCCGGGTGAGCGGCTCTGGGAGAGGCTCATACACCATCCCCCATCCGGGACTTGCGTCAGGATCTACCATCAAGCAATCTGGTTATCTGTTCTCAGTCTGCATCTTTGCCTCGTTTGAAGAAGCATTTCTCCCAGACATTTGTTCCATTTTTCTGGCCCCTCTCCCAGGCTTTGCACTTCCTGGAGAGTTGTAGGGTGCAATTCTGCATCCCTGCCCGCAGTTTTCATGGTGCTCTGGACTGTGATTTATCTGGACGTGAGGAGAAGATATTATTCATCTTGGCTCAGTTCTCTGACGACCTTCTCAGCCACAATGAGGCCACTTTCTTCTTAGTCCTATTCGTTCAGCCCCCTTGATGCTGAAGATCATTAGTATTGTTTAGAATGGTGCAACGTCAGAATCGAGTGATTCTCTCTTTCCTCTATGTCTGGTTTAACATTCCTCAGGGAGCACCCACTGGGGGTCATCCAGGAAATGACACAACAAAGATAAACGAGACAATGTTCCTGCCCTTGGGAACTGCTGGCCCCAGCACTGCCTCTGTCCCCCTGAACATGCTATAAAAAGATACTGTTCCCGGTCTTTGGAATTTCAAACTGTGGTCATGCCTGTGAATACGCCTAACAGCCAGGCTGTGAGGAAATGAAGGTTTCTGGACTGGAGTCAGGCGAGATGTAGCAGGGCTGGATGTGATAAATAAGGCACCGAAGGAAGCGGAAAGCTGCAGTGCCCTGCAGTCAGGACTGAGGGGCTGGTTAGAGTGGGATACCTGTTTACTCACTCAGCATGCACGGAGAACCTTCTGAGGGGTAAGCACTGTCCTTTAAGCTAGAGACCTCAGCAGAGCTCTTAACAGGATCTTGCTTTCAGAGAGCAAGTGAGGGCGGCACCGTAGGGGTGGGACCTCCACAGATCAATAATACATTGTCATAGCTGCTGCAAACTCCCTAAAGAGATAGAGTGAGGGACTGCCTCACTTTGTCAGGAGTAGTCAGGGAAAGCATCCCAGAAGAGATGAACATTGAGCAGGGTTTTGAAGGCTGCATAGGAGCTCTCCAGTAGAAAAGATGGTGAAGGGCCTTCCAGGGAGAGGCAGCATCCATTCAAAGGCGTGGGCAATCACAGTGCGCTCCATGAGACAGCAGCGCAGGACCCCATCCTAAAGCCCCTTGCATGCCTTCTAAAGAATTTGGAGCAGGGAAGTAACACTTTCAGGTGGAAGTTTGGGTCGCCAGGGTCGAGGAAGGTGATCCTGTGGCCAGGGAAACCAGTGGGCTGTTTACTCCAGAACTCCTTTTTAAAAATCTGATTCACCCATTTTCATTATTTATTTATTTTTTTTTTAATTAAAAAAACTTTTACTATTGAAAATTTCACACAGGTCAGGCACAATAAACTGCATAAACCTATCACTCTGAATCAACCATCGGCTCATGGCTGATCTTATTTTATCTCTATCTCCACCACTCACTCCAAGATCATCTGGAAGCCAATCCCAGACATTATATCATTTCACTCATGAGTATTTCAGTATGTATGGCTAAAAGATAAGGACTCTTTAAAAAAAAACCCCAAATATATGACTGTCTTTGCTTTTGCATTGCTGTAGAAGAAAACCTGAGGCTGGGTAATTTATAAGGAAAATAAGTTTATTTGGCTCATGGTTCTGCAGGCTGTACAAGAAGCATGGCACCAGCATCTGCATCTGGTGAGGGCCTCAAGCTGCTTCCACTTATGGTGGAAGGGAAGATGAGCCAGCATGGACAGAGATCCCATGGTGAGAGAGGAAGTAAGAGAGAGATGGGGAAGGTGCCAATCTCTTGGGAACTAACAGAAAACACAGCCATTACCTTTAGGAGGACTCCAAGCCATTCACAAGGGATCCGCCCCCATGACTAAACACCCCCCACTAGGCGTCACCTCCAACACTGAGGATCTAATTTATTTTCTTTCTTTCCTTCTTTCTTTTTTCCTTCCTTCCTTCCTTCCTTCCTTCCTTCCTTCCTTCCTTCCTTCCTTCCTTCCTTCCTTCCTTCCTCCCTCCCTCCCTCCCCCCCTCCCTCCCTCCCTCCCTCCCTTCTTTCTTTGTTTTTAATTTTTCCACTGACTTTGTTTTCCTATGGGGATTGAGTTTCAACATGAGAGTTGGAGGGTCAGATATCCAATCCATAGCAATGGCCACATCTAAAGAATCAACAATAATTCCTCATTATCAACAACCCTCCAGTCAGGGTACAAATTGCTCTATTGCCTTACACTTTTTTTTCTCTTCAGTTCATTTAGTTTAAATAAGATTCATCAATGCAATTGGTTGTTATGTCTTTTAAATCTCTAAATTTTTAGCTTTGCCTCCAACTGCTTTTTATGCCCTTGAAATTTATTTATTGAGGAAACTGTACTGTGTCTCTGTGGTAGTGTTTAACATGTTCCTCTATCCCTTAAACTTCCACTAAACTGCAGTTAGATTAAAAGTCTCCATAGGATGACCAGAAACAAGTTTGCTTTTTTTCAACAAGAATACTTCACAGGTGTGCCATCTCCTTCTGTCAGGAGATTCACAGGTCCCTGTTTGGGGGGTACTGGCAGCCCAGATCCATCAAGTCATTAGGAGTTGCAAAATGTCTGATCCTGTCATTCTCTCCTTATTTATTAACTAGAATACTTCTTCTAAAAGAAGAAACTTACCTTTATCAACTATTTGGTTACTCTGAGGTACAGTTAGTAGAGGAAAATCAAGACAAACATTTGATTTTTCCACTTTATTTCTTACTTACCAAATCATGATAGTATCCTCTAAGACAACATTATGCAACAGAAATATAATGCCAGCCACATACGTAATTTAAAATTTTCTAGTTGCCTTATGAAAAAATGAAAAACAGCTGAAATTAATTTAATTTAAATTTAATTTAATTTTATTTTATTTTTATTTTTATTTTTTTTGAGATGGAGTCTCGCTTTTCGCCCAGGCTGGAGTGCAGTGGCACCATCTCGGCTCACTGCAAGTTCCGCCTCCTGGGTTCACGCCATTCTCCTGCCTCAGCCTCCGAGTAGCTGGGACTACAGGCATGCACCACCACGCCCGGCTAATTGTTTTTGTATTTTTAGTAGAGACGGTTAGCCAGGATGGTCTCGATCTCCTGACCTCGTGATCTGCCCGCCTCGGCCTCCCAAAGTGCTGGGATTACAGGCGTGAGCCACCGTGCCCGGCAAAATTAATATATATATATATATATATATATATATATATATATATAGAGAGAGAGAGAGAGAGAGAGAGAGAGAGAGAGAGAGAGAGACTCACTCTGTTGCCCAGGCTGGAGTGCGGTGGCACGATCTTGGCTCACTGCAAGCTCCACCTCCCAGGTTCACGCCATTCTCCTGCCTCAGCCTCCCAAGTAGCTGGGACTACAGGCACCCACCACCACACCTGGCTAATTTTTTGTATTTTTAGTAGAGGCAGAATTTCACCGTGCTGGCCAGGATGGTCTCGATTTCCTGACCTCGTGATCTGTCTGCCTTGGCCTCCTAAAGTGCTGGGATTACAGGTGTGAGCCACCGCGCCTGGCCAATGATATATTTTTAACACAGTATTTCCAAAATACTATCATTCTAATGTGTAGTCAACATAAAAAATGCAATTTTCCATCTTTTTTTGTATTCAACCTTCAAAATCTAGTGTGTATTTTACACTCAATTCAGATCTTAAATGTTCATCAGAAATAGTTGACTTGCATTCAGATTTCATAAAATTTATAGTGGAAAATGTAAAGTCATATACCCAGGTTGTTCCAAACACACTTAAAAGATTTTCTTGCACATTTAAAGTTTTAAATGTGGTTCTTCAGTTGGGCTAGCCACATTTGAAGGGCTCAGTAGTCATGCATGGCTAGTGGGTAATGAACAGCACAGATCCAAGGAAACCACTAAGAAGACCTTTTTTCCAAGTAGCTTTCTATGTGCATGGATCTAAAGACATGCAATGTGTATCAATCCATTGCCAAACTCATGTGTCCTACATGTGGTCAGGGAAGCCTCTTTAATTGGCCCTGAGTCCTCTGACACAACTCTAGTTGTCTTTGACAGCTGCCTTCCTTTATGGTATGACAATATCAGGTTTTGTCTTAGTCACCTCTGGCTGCTGTAACAAAAAACCACAGGATGGTGGCTTAAACAACAGAAATGTATTTCTCACCATTCTAGAGCTGGGAAGTGCAAGATCCAGGTACCAGAAGATGTGTTTCCTGCTGAGGCCCCCTTCCTGGCTTGTACACAGCACCCTTCTTGTTGTGTGTGCACGTGGCCTTTCCTCAGTGCTTATGCATGGAGAGATGTGGAGAGAGGGAGCAGGAAGAGAGAGGGAGAGATAAAATCTCTTGGTTTTCTAATAAGGGCACTAATCCCATCATGAATCCCTCATCTCAACCTAATTACCTCTCAAACCTCCATTACCAAAGAACGTCACATTGTGGGTTAGGGCTTTAACATATAAATCTTGTGGGGGACATAGACATGGGTACATAGCAGGCTCCTCTAGGTTTCTTCCCAAACCTAGAATCAATCATTTCTCCAAGGAGCTCTGGTTCTTTATAGTGAGAAATGGTATTTAGAAACCAAATCTAGGCTCTCATTGCTATTGGGTTGATCATTGTTTTTAAGACTTTTCAGTGGACGGGCTAAGAAAAATAACTTTTAAAAAAGATAAAATACTCATGAGTTCATAATGATGTTTCCAATTCAAATTTAGAACCACAGAGTTTAACTTTATTAATTTTACTTCTCTATCTCCTTTCTCCTGTGCTGAATGATTCTAATTCTCCATCATACTAACATAATTACTAATTTGCATTGTTTCATACTATACATTCTTTAGCTGAGAACAATATCAACACTCTACCAACAATGTAATTACTGAAAACAGTGTGGTTCCCTCCTAACAAGTTCTTTTTGTCCTAAAAGCATATCCACAGGGATGTGCAGTCAAATTACGTCTGAAAGTCACATAGAATTTTTGTCGCTTTGTATCTACTAACTAGATGCATATTTATGCTCATTTGTTTCATTTTATTTTCACTTTTGGGGATTACTTTTAAAAAATTAATCATATTACTTTTATAAAATAAAAACAATATATTGCCTTTATACTACAAAAAATAAAATTTTAGTATTATAATCATGTAAATTCTTTTCATGGTTCTGAAGTCAAGTCTAAAAACCCAAGATATATTCAAAGAAGTCTAGCTTCCATTTCTGTTCCTTCCATTTTATTCCCTCACTGCCCCCATAGATAATTTTAAAACATTCTATGGTTTATCTACTTAAGAATATAAAAAAATCCTGTGTGTATAAACAGTAGTACATGGCCAGGCACAGTGGCTCATACCTGTAATCCCAGTACATTAGGAGGGCAAGATAAGAGGATTGCTTGAGTCTAGGAATTTGAGACCAGCCTGGGTAACAAAGAGAGACCTCACCTCTACAAAAAATTTAAAAATTAGCCTGGCATGGTGACATGCCTATAGGCCTAGCTACTCAGGAGGCTGAGGCAGGAAGATTGCTTGAGCCCAGGAGGTCAAGGCTACAAGTGAGCCAAGACTGCACCACTACACTCCAGCCTGGGCCATAGAGCAAGTCCCCATTTTTTAAAAAAAGCACTAATATACTATATACTTTACCCCACCTTACTTCTTTCACTTAACAATACATATAAAGATATTTTCTCCTTTCCTTATATAACTGTATAATATTCCAGTGTGAAAATATACTATACTATAACTATACAGCACTTACAGTTCAATCTATCCTCACATGAAGATATTTGGGTTGTTTCTAGTTTTTTGATATTATGAATACAGCTGCTATTAATAGTCTTCTCGGTATGACTTTTGGTATTGCGTTTGAGATAGATACCTAGAAATGAGTAGGTCAAAAGAGTAAATGCATAAGTGATTTTACTAGACTTGCCAAATTTCCCTTGATAGGGGTTGTCCATTTTGCATTTCCACCATCAGTGTATGGGAATTCCTGTTTCCCTACAGCCTCACCAAAAGAGTACGTAGTTAAGCTTTCCTTTCCTTTCCCTCCCCTCCCCTCCCCTCCCCTCCCCTCCCCGCCCTCCCTTCCCCTCCCCTCCCCTCCCCTCCCTTTCCTTTCCTTCTTTCTTTCTTTTCTTTTCTTTTTTTTTTTTTTTACAGAGTTTTGCTCTTGTTGCCCAGGCTGCAGTGCAATGGTGTGCTCTTGGCTCACTGCAACCTCTGCCTCCTAGGGTCAAGCGATTCTCCTGCCTCAGCTTCCCAAGTAGTATAGGCACCCATTACCATGCCCAGCTAATTTTTGTATTTTTAGCAGAGATGGGGTTTCATCATGTTGGCCAGGCCAGTCTTGAACTCCTGACCTCAAATGGCCTGCCCACCTTGGCCTCCCAAACTGCTGGGATTATAGGCATGAGCCACCACGCACGGCCGGGTTTTTCTGCATTTAGTATGTGAGAAATAATATTTTGGTCTAACTTTAATTTGCATTCCTCTTATGAGAAAGTGAGCACCTCTTCATCTACAGAATAGCCATTTGTAGGTCTTTTTCTAAGAATTGACAACTTGTATAACGTTGTTAGACTTTTCTGTATTTTAGAAGCTTTTTAAAAATATATGTTATACTAACTTTTCTCTGTAATAAGTTACATACAGTTTTTACTAGTTTGTCATTTGAATTTCTACTTTTTTAGTATTTTTAGTATTTCCCATGAAGGTGTTTGCATTTTCTTTTTAAAAATGTAATCTAACATTAGTATTTTTCCTTTTATTTCTAGATTTTGAATCATGGCTAGGAAAATTTTCCCCATTCCCAGGTTCTAGTAGAATTTACTCATGCTTTCTTCTAGTATTTGCACAGTTTTTTTCTATCTAAATAACGATTACATTTGGAATTTATGCTGGCGTACAATGTGATCTACGTTTTACTTATGCAGGTGTACAGTGTGATGCAAGTTGTGTGTATCTATCAAAGTTTTCAGTTCCATTTTGTTATCTGGTTATCCCAATAGAGCTTACTAAAAAACACGTCTTTCTCACTCATTCAGGATGCTGCCTTCATCAACATGGAAATATCCATACACAATTAGGTCTGTTTTTGAATTTTGTGTTCCATTTCATTGGTCTTTCTATTCATTCGTCATTATCAAGTTGTTTTAACTACGGAGGCTTCATAACGTGTTTTAAGGTCTGGTAGGGCTGATAGGGCTCTCCCCTCCCTCCAAGTTTCTTCTCTTTTGAGAAATTTTCCTGGATATTCTTCCTTTTTTCTTCATCCCAATGAACTTTACAATTAAGTTATCTAGGCTACTCCTCCCCTCCAAGACAAGATGGTATTTTTATTTTTTGGCTTGCAATCACTTATATATTAATCCAGGGAGAACTCCTTTATGATGCTGAATCTGCCTAAATAAGAATAAATATCTTTCCAGTTGTTCAAGTCTACTTTTATGTGTTTCAGTAATGGGTTATCATTTTTCTCATATAGGTTTTGGACTTCTTTTTAACAAGTCTAGTTAGTTTACACTTTCATTCTCTTTGCTATCATAATTGGGATCTTCTATTTTATCTTCTAATTGGTTTTACTTATTAATATAAAAACCTTTGATTTGTACGTTAATTTTAAGGGAGAACACTTGCTATCCAATACACTCATGTGGACTAGCCTTAGCTGCAGACCAACTTCTGCCTTTCTGAACCAATGTTCTGCCTCTACTTTGCTATCTGGGACTCTTCCAGCTCTCTCTCTCCTTCTTCACCTTATTCAAAAGACAGTGAGAACTTGCCTCTCCCCATTTGATTCCTAGCAGAACAAAGCTCACCAAGTAACACAGACACAAAGCAAAGCTCTGACACTGAACATTTAAAGACAAGTTGAAATGCTGATAAGATAATGAATAACAGAGGAGGTGCTGAAGGAGAAACATTATCTATATAAATTTGGGGGAGGTTTGGATTTAAATGGCTTTAATGAAGTCCTCCAGTGACTTCCATATTATCTTCCTTCTGCTGGAGACGAGTGGAGAGGATGGAACCCAAGTGGGAGTATTCGAAACGGACCATCTCCCACGCTGCCTCTTCATTGCTCCCTCCTAAGAGAGGTGACTCACTTACATGCAATTTGATACATCGCAAATGGGCAGGGAGTGGCTATCCTTAGATCCATGTGGTGGCCAGTCTAGTACCTTATAACTATTCCATCATGTTTTCAGTAGATGTTTTGAATTATTCCTTTTTAAATTGTCTTTACATAGTATCTGTCATTATCATGTGGTAGTGAGGACTGTTGATATTTCTTAGAATCATTAGTGGCTGTGAGAGGAGGCTATCTTCTTCAGTTTTGTTAAGAAACCCATTATATTTTGAGAACAGTTCTTGGGATCTGGATCTCTGAGCCCTGCTGATTTTGCTGCCTCCCTTCCCCAGGACACCTGCAGCAATGTCCTCTGGCTCACTTCCCTAGTCCCTCCCACTTCTAATCTCCCCTCATGGCCCTTCACTCTGGACTGACAGAGGGGCCTGTAGGAGTATTACCCAGTCAGGGGATTACAGGGTAGAGGACACCATAGCTTATTTATTTATGTATTTATTTATTTAATTTTTTTGAGACAGAGTTTCACTCTCGTTGCCCAGGCTGGAGTGCAATGGCGCGATCTCGGCTCACCGCAACCTCTGCCTCCTGGGTCCTAGTTCAAGCAGTTCTCCTGCCTCAGCCTCCTGAGTAGCTGGGATTACAGGCACGCACCACCACACCCAGCTAATTTTTATATTTTTAGTAGAGACGGGGTTTCACCATGTTGGCCAGGCTGGTCTTGAACTCCTGACCTCGTGATCCACCTGCCTCAGGCCTCCCAAAGTGCTGGGATTACAGGCATGAGCTCCTGTGCCCGGCTGATCTTTTTATTTCTAAAGTGCAAAGCACATAGTAGGAGCTCAACACAGATGGTTAAGTGAAATGAATGAATGCATGGATGCACGCATGAGTTCATTAGCCAAAGAGTTCTGGCACATCTGCACTTGACTGTCTCCCAGCTGTGTCCTCTAGGGTAATCCTGAAGAGGAAAGAGGTTTTGCCAGTTGCTTCTGTGGTGGGGTGGGGGGGTCCCTAACATCTTCCAAGTTTGTACAACTTCTTGTGTGTATCTCTACATTGCTTTACTCCACAAAGTTGTCTGTGAAAGGGTTGAAAATTCAGGTTGCAAATGAGAAATGCTTGTTGGTGTTTGGCCTTCCTGGCATCCTCCCTTTGTGTAACTGTTCCTGTAGTAGTGCCCCTGCAGGTGGCATCATCATTTTTCTTACTCCTTTAGAAGCCCACTCTTTGGAAAAGGTCTGGTAAATTTCCTCACAGTGGTAAGTAGCATCACCCAAAAGGTTCTGGGTTGCCCTTCCCAGATGTACTTGCACTGTGATAACAGATATAGCCTGAGACTAGTGGCTCCAGACTCTGCAGTCTGTGGGAGGTGGAGTGGAGGGTGAGGCTGAGGGCCATCTCAGGAGCCCTGAAAGGACAGCAGGACAGGATCCACGCTGGGGACTGGTCCTTATTTGTTGTATGGACATCCTCCCTGCCACTCCTCTCTGGCCACTGAGTGGCTGTTTAGTCCACCCTGTCCAGGTGGGAACTGGCCACCCAGCCCACTCCTCACTTAGTGCACCATTTCATGTCCTTTAATCATGGCCAAATCTCTGTATCTCTTGAGAGTGTAGATTCCTTAAGGGTAGGGATTGGGTCTCTTGATTCTTTCTAGTGCTCCTAAGTGCTTGCTATGAGGCTGCAATAGTCTGAATGTTCACGTCCCCATGGACTTGGGGGCATGTCCAGGGAATTCATACATTGAAACAATCCCCAATGCAATGGTATTAAGAGGCGGGGCCTTTAGGAGGTGATTAGCTCATGAGGACAGTGCCTTCATGTATGGGATTAGTATCCTCACAAAAGAAGGTGCTTGTTCACCCCTTCTGCCACGTGACGACTCACAAGAAGGTGCTATCTGTGAAGCAGGGCAATCCCTCACCAGACACTTAATCTGCTGGCACCTTGATCTTAGACTTTCCAGACTCTAGAACTGTGAGTAGTAAATTTCTGTCATTATTATTATTATTTTGAGACGGAGTCTTGCTCTGTCACCCAGACTAGAGTGCAGTGGCACGATCTTGGCTCACTGCAAGCTCTGCCTCCCAGGTTCACGCCATTCTCCTGCCTCAGCCTCCCAAGTAGCTGGGACTACAGGCACCCGCCACCACGCCCAGCTAATTTTTTGTATTTTTAGTAGATATGGGGTTTCACTGTGTTAGCCAGGATGGTCTTGATCTCCTGACCTCGTGATCCTCCCATCTCGGCCTCCCAAAGTGCTGGGATTACAGGTGTGAGCCACCGTGCCCAGCCAAATTTCTGTCATTTATAACTTACCTAGTCTAGGGTTATAGCAGCCTGAGTGAATGAAGACACAGGCTTTGTAGCCAAACCACGAAGCAGTACACCTATCTCGGAGCCTATCTAGTCTTCCACGGGTCTCCAGTTAGCCATACGTAGCAGACTGTTTTCCAAAAATAGCCACAGCAGCCTTTCTGCTCCCAGGTGCTTTTTCAGAATCGTGCCACTCCCCATCAAGAGGTGGAGTCTGGCCGGGTGTGGTGGCTCACGCCTGTAATCCCAGCACTTTGGGAGGCCGAGACAGGTGGATCACTTGAGGTCAGGAGTTCAAGACTAGCCTGGCCAATATAGTGAAACTCCATCTCTACTAAAAATTACAAAAATTAGCCAGGCATGGTGGTGCACGCCTGTAATCCCAGCTACTCGGGAGGCTGAGGCAGGAGAATCCCTTGGACCCCAGTGGCAGAGGTTGCAGTGAGCTGAGATGGTGCCACTGCACTCTAGCCTGGGCAACAGAGCAAGACTCCGTCTCAAAAAAAGAAAAAGAAAAGAAAAGAAATGGAGTCTATTTTCCCTCCCCTTAACCTAGGCATATCTCTGTGTCTGCCCTGATGAATACAGTGCAGCTGAAGTGATATGGTGTGACTGCCGAAGTTTCATAGAAGACCAAAGGCCTGCTGCCTGGCTGATTCTTGTTAAGCTCACCCTGCGTATTAGTTACCACCGTGCTGTGAATGACCCCAACTATTCTGAGTAAAGAGACCACATGGAGAGGTGCATGGAAAGGAACTGAGGCCCCCCACCAGCCAACAGTCGGCACAGACCACTAGGCAGGGGAGCCAGAGTCTTCAGAGGATCCCAGTCCCAGCCCTGAAGCTTTCCAGCGGAGGCCTGACACTGTGGAGCAGAGACAAACTGTCCCTGTTATACCTCGTTCAAAATCCTGATGTGCAGGAGCCGCAGACATAAGAAAAGATTGTTTCCTTCTATTGAGTTTGGGGGTGATTTGTTCTATGACTCTCGTCACTAGAACACTGGGAAATAATGAAGAAGGGGCTTCTTTGTGGGCCTGGTTTTTCTCGTCATTCAGGTCCATTTCGCAGAAAGGGAGAAGAACTGGTACACTCCACTTCCCGTTCTCCTAGTCCACCCTCCCTCATTCCTCATTCCTTCTTATCAGTGTAACCTCATTCCCCCAGGAAAGCCTTCTCCTTCTCTGTACCACTCCCCTCCCCAAGCTCACCTCCCAGCTTGCTCAGGTCTCCAATCACGCTGGATTTTCCTTTACCCAGTTTGTGATTCTATGTTTGTTTGTGGTTATTAGTGAAACATAAGCTCCCCAAGGGGAAAGATCTTGTAGGTGTTGCTCACTGTGGTGTCGAGCCATTGAGCACAGTGCCTGGTACTGATTGAGTGAACCAGACTGGTCAAAGGTCATACACTTAGTACTAGATGTGGGACTAGGACCTGGTGGCCCAGCGCTCAGTCGAAGGCTTCCCTGGCCACACCAGTTTGCCTCCACTCCAAACCTTCTGCTGTTTTTTTGCAGCGCCCAAACTTCTGACCATCTAGAGATTCAGGCACGGCGTCTACAGAGTTCTCCTCCAACCAAAAACACTCTTGTCTTCATCTCGACAGCCATCTTCTTGCCAAAATAAGCCAAGAAAGGTTATGTGAGTGTCTGGAGTCCAGCAGGAGTTGAGCTGGTCTGAGAAGAAAAACAGAGAAGGAAATATTCTAAAACGTCGATTTGTTTAAACTTCTTCACAAACTTTACAACACAAGGAAATCAACAGAGACAAGCCCGTAATGAAGTAATCAGCCAACGTGGCTAATATTCCAGCAATGAGAAATGCTTCCCTACATGTCATGGGGCAGATATGAATAGGGTCATTAAAATATGGCCAAGGAAGGGAGGGAGAGTTTACTTTTTCTGTCTCCTTAGAGTCTGTGTTCTGAAAGCTCAGCAGGAATTTAAACAAATAGCACAGAGGAATGGTGAATCTGATCATACTTAAAGAAAAATCCCCTTTCAAACTTCTCTTTAAATCATTGGCTTCTGCAAGTTTCGCTTTTTAAAAATGCTGCTGACATTTTTTCCCAAAAACAAAATTAGCATCAAATTGTTCTAATATTTTTCTGCATTTTTTTTCCCTCTAGGTCAAGAAGAAATTGTTGCTCCATCATATAAGTGAATGTCAGGAGGAGGAAGGAGGATCTTAAGGAATGAAGTTCTAATGCATCCTCTTTGATTAAAAAGTGAAAGAATAAAGTTAGCAGAGGATAAAAGGTATATGGAGAGAGCTACCCACGAAAAGGGTTGCACTGGTGAAACGGGCCTGTGTAGGTAGGTCATGTCCCCTCAGGAAGGGTAGCATTTGGTCCCTTGCATTTCAAATAAAATGCAATTTTAGGAACGGGGGCTGAAGGGAGAAATGCTTCCACCCACCTGAACAGGGCAATTTTTAAAAATTTAACTTAATTAATTAATTTTTTTGAGACAGAGTCTCGCTGCATCACCCAGGCTGGAGTGCAGTGGCGCCATCTTGGCTCACTGCAACCTTCCCTTCCGGGGTTTGAGAGATTCTCCTGCCTCAGCCTCCCACGTAGCTGGGATTACAGGCACGTGCCACTATGCCTGCCTAATTTTTTGTGTTTTTAGTAGAGACGGGGTTTCATCATGTTGGTCAGGCTGGTCTTGAACTCCCGACCTCAGGTGATCCCCCTGCCTCGGCCTCCCAAAGTGCTGGGATTCCAGGCTTAAGCCATCGCGCCCGGGCCAACAGGGTAAATTTAACTGAACTTACAGTACAACCACCCGAAGCTCTGGGAGGATGGCAGAGTGCTCTGACCTTAGACAAATTACTTCACTTTTTAAAGCCTCAGTCTTCCCACATGTAAAAACACGAGAAGAAAACCTTCCTTACAGAGCTGTGAAAATCCAATAATACAAAGAAAATATAACATCACCTGGCACTTAGTAGAGTGTTCTACAAACGTTAGGAAGACAAAAACCCGAAATTCCCCCCTAAGACCCTCTTTGGGTGAGACCCCGGGGCCCTGGAGAGGGTGGCAGGCCCAGGGGTGTGGGGAGGACACTTTAGCCAGCTGCCCCCAATGCTCCTCCAAGCCTGGCGGCCCCGTTCCGGGCTGTGGTGTGGCTTGAGGGCCCAGGGCTCCTCACCGAGTTTGCTTAAGCAAGTTCTTTCACACACAGTCCCACATACAGTTTGGCTAGAAAATTCAATGAGGAGTTTTTTTCTTCCTTCTTTCTCTGTTGTTGTTGGGTTCTGATTACTTCCATCTGGCTTCAGCGGCTCGAGTGGAGTCTTTAAAACACAAAACACAACAAAAACCCACCCTGCAAGACACATGCACCAAACCTAGAAGGGCTGCTTCGCTTCTCGCCAGCGTGTGCTCAGATGGCGACGAGTGCTAGCCGCGGCGGGGGGCGCCTCAGGACCCCCAGCACCTGCACTCGCTGCCCGCGGGAAGAGGGTCCGCTTGGACCCAGCCCCCGCGTCCCCTCCCTGGCGTCCCCGGCTTCCGCGCCAGCGCCCAGAGAAGCGGGCGCCCTGGGAACAGCGACCCAGGCATCTCCCCGTGGAGGGAAGTGGGAGGTGGGGAGGGCGGGGGATTTCAGAGATTGAAAACAGAGCAGCCCTTGCGCCTCAGCCCCGGAGCTCATCTGACTTGAGTTAGCGACACCCCCAACCCCCCACCTCGTTGTCTAAAAAGTGTCGGAGATTGGCGCGTCCTCTGGTTCCTTTCTCGAACTTTCCTTGTAGGTGCGTTTTCTTTCCTTGGTGCAGGGTGGGGAAAAGTCCCTGTGATCCCCCTTTCCCCTCCCCCCGCCCCGGCGGCGTTCGGGTCCCCCTGCGTCCCCCGGCACGGAGCGGGCGGGCGGGCTGGCTGGTTCGCGGGGCCCTGGTGTGCCCGCACCGTGCGCGCGGGGGCGCTGCGCCGTCCGGCGGCGCTGACGGATTGCGGGAGTGCCGGCGCTCGCCAGCCGAGGCAGCACGGCTCCGCGGACTTTTTTTCAAACTCCCATCAATGAGACTTCGAGGAGGAGCGGGCGGCGGCGGCGGCGACTGCGGGCGCGGAGGAAGGCCAGGAGCCGCGGCAGGAGCCGGAGGAAAGAGCGCGGGCCGCGAGGCGCGCCGGTGCCTTGGGGAGCCGCCTGCTCGCCGGCGGTAGGGGCTGAGCGGCGCCCGCCCGCCTCTCGGTCCCCTCTTTCCTGGCTCGCCCCGCCCCGGCTGGCCGGAGCCCCGGCACAAGGCAGCCAGCCGAGGGTCGCCGCGCCAGCCAAGGTGGGATGGGGGCCCACAGCCACCGCCCGGCGCCGGAGACGCCACCTGCGTGCTAGAGGCAAACTTTTGTCTCCCTCGGTAAAGTTACATTGGTCTTCTTTTACTTGCTTTTCGTGGCGAAGCGCCTCCCACCTCGGCCAAGCGCGGGCCGACTGGGATGCTGTGCCGTCTCGGAGGGTCCCTCGGCCGGGCACCCGCGCCTCGGCCTTGGGATTGGGGCACTGGGCTTCGGGGGACTCGAGGTTATTGGGCGCGACCCCGCTTGGGGCTCTGGACAAGCAGGGCGGGGACGTAAGGAGGGTCCTGGGGCTTGGAGCTCGTGGTCCGGGGTCGATGTTGCACCCCTCCCTACCTGGGGGAGAGCGCCACTCTTCTCGGGGTGCACAGCGCCCCGGCCTTCGCGCCCCAGCCAGGGGCTGTTTTTTCAGGGGGTGGAGGATGGGATCGGAGGCTGGGATGCTCCGAAGCTGGCGTAGGTGGGCATGGGAGCGTGTCTGCGGGCGTGCTGAGCGCGGAGGGGCTGCAGCCAGCCACTTGAGAACTTCGAACTCCACTTCTCCGCGCTGCGCGTCCCGAAGCCCTGCCTTTCTTTCTTCTTTCCACGCTCCTTCCTCCCCCTCGCCGGGCCCGGCCGCCCCCTCCCCCTCCGCTGGGCTCTCCTCCTCGGCACCCCCCCTCTTTGCCTCTCTCCTCCTCCTCTCCTGCCCTCGGCCCTGAGATCCGCTTGACTTCCCAAAGGGATCCGCACGTAATCCTTTGCCGGGTCCTCCGGTTCCCCCACACCACCTCACTTTCATCCCTGCCCCCCTACTCATCGTCTTCCCCCACCCCCGACAATCTCTCAACAAGTATATTTGCTGAGGAATTTGAAAAATCCACTACTGCAACTTGATCTGTATGTGATGGATGGGGAGAGGCGCG
Organism: Macaca mulatta; assembly: GCF_049350105.2. Classification (NCBI taxonomy): domain Eukaryota; kingdom Metazoa; phylum Chordata; class Mammalia; order Primates; family Cercopithecidae; genus Macaca; species Macaca mulatta. The sequence goes on along the minus strand of NC_133417.1, from coordinate 16,731,648 downwards.
GAGAGAGTTGGGCGCCAATCCTATTAAGGGTTTAGAGAGGGGAGCCTTTTCCTCGGACGGGGCGGGGGCGGGGAGCTGGGAGGGAGCGTGTGCTTGCGTGTGTGAGTGTGAGTGCGCCCGCCGCTCCGGGGAGCTGGGAGTCCACCCAGCTCGGCGCCTTTCAGCCCGGTGGTAACTGCTGTCATTTCCTAGGAAACCTGACTTTTACCGCGTGGGGAGCTGGGGATGGAGCCCGTGCGCTTCACCCTGGGTGATCGGTCGCTGAGCCTCTCGGGGACCTCGAGCCCCCCACGCAGGGTGCCTCTCTCCACTACCTTCTCTTTTGTGTAATTGTTCTGTGGCTCCTAGAGTTGATCCCAGCTGGAAAAGTAGACCTGTCTCTAGTATCTGGTCCCGCGCCCTGGGAGTCTTGTAGGCGCCCCTCTGTCCCCCAGCTCGGGCATCTCGCTCGATGCGCGATCTCTGGCACGGGCTTTGCAGCTCGGTGGCCGCAGCGGTGTCCCGGGCCCCTCTCCGCCGCCCTTGCCGGGCGTGTGAAGGTTTAATCCCGACAGCTTCAGATAAAGGGAGCAGTTGTAAAACGCTCATAGGCTGTTTGCAGATGAGGCTCTGGGGGATGTAGGAGAATTTGAAAGTAAACGTTTCCTTCGCAAGCGGCATAAAATAGTGTTTAAACAAATATTGTATTGGCATGCTCAGGGGGCTCGGTGCCAAAAAGTAAAGTAAATAAACTGTGAAATCCAAAATATACAGCGGGGAAAGCGGAGGAATAGGCGGGTTTGTCACGGGCCTCCCTGATGAGACCAGTTTGTTCCAGCCACCACCTCACCTGCCAGCCTTCTCTCCGCCCATTTCCTTACCTTGCTGGGAGTTCCCTTGGCTAGGTTTCCCTGTGTCTGGGGGCAGGCCCTCCCTGGGGCCTGGGAGCGGCTTTGCAGTTGCTTGTTTAGGGGGACGCTCACGGTGTGGCTACCTGGGCCAGACTCTGCAGGGAGGGGAGGACACCCTGGCTATGCTTGGCTTCTTTGAGTTTGGAGGCTCTTTATTTAGGCTTTTCCCAGCTTCTGGTCTGTCCTGGGGCAGTCATTCTAGAATGTGGAATCCAGATCCATCAGGGGCCTTCTCTTCTCTTTGACTATGCTTCTTGTGCCTTTTCCTTCATCGTTCTTGCTTTTGTTTTCCTAGACTTGCTGCTTCTCTCTTGAGGGTTACAGGAAATTGTGGAGATGTTTTCCCTGGGATTCAAATTCCACTCAAACCCAGCCATATGGAAAGTTGTCGCTTGTCTGATGAGTTTAAAGTTAATTATATTTGGTAAGATTTAGGGTGGTTTTATATTCCCCTCTGCTTGGAGAAATATGCCAGTTTCATGAAATTATTTCGTGATTTTAGGGGGATTTAAGCTAATAAAAGGAAGATCCTACATTTGAAAGAGCCCAACTGCCCAGGAGGTATCCCTCAGGTGAGCCAGCCTTCAGTTGGGCTAGCATCTGAGTGAGAGACTGTGGTCAGAACAGTCTATTTGCAAAAAGCCTCTTGGAGATAATTAGAATAATAGGTAGAAAGAGCCTCCCAAGTCAGGGAGCCGGGCTCCCAGGCTCACCAAGGAACAAGGTAAGACTGCTAGAGATGGTTTTATCCTCTGTAGGAATTGACTTGACAGAATTTGCAGAGGGTTCAAATTCCTTCAGCAGAACCTTCTGGGCTGCTCCCAAACTCACTCTGCTCCGGCCTTGAAGGGAACTCTTGACTCGTGACTTCCTTGAAGCTTGTGTGGAGTTAGTGAGGCCCTTGTGGCCAGGCAGCCTTGGAGTGGAGTGCCACTTCACTCTCTCAGGGATGCTCCGGTCCACTGGTGGAGAGAGCACTGCATGGAGAGTCAATCCTTTGAGTTGCTTGGTCAGAAGAGGGGGCCGCAGGGCTTCTGGTCAGCAGCTCATTGCCTGGCTGTGGGGTTCTTGGGGGCTGTGTACTGTAGCTGGCTTGTTTGCACTGCAGACTGAAAAATACACAAATACTTCATGCTTTTTGTACTCCCACAAGTGCCCTGTACACAGTGCAGCCCCTGGGGCTGGATTAGCAAACCAGGGATTCAGCAGGCAGGCGGACAAAATTGGATATTTGCCTAATAAACACCCTTCTTCCATCACCCCCCCACCCCCGCCCCGGGGTACTCCAGGGGAGAACTTCACTCCACAGATGCCAGCAGTTCCCTTTAAATGGGAGTAGGAGGTTGTCATGTGCACTTTGAAAGCCTGTGTGACCCCCTCACACCCAGCTGCCTTGTTAAAGCCTAGAATCGGAGTCCTACATCCTTGTGTACTCTCTGGGTAGGGCAACCGGCCTTTTCCTTGGGAAAGTGTGTTTAGCCCGGCTTCCTTTCATCTGCATGGCGCTTGCTGCAGGGAGGTGGAGCAAACCAGCCTTGCTTCTTAGAGGCTGTGGGGAGGAGAAAGGGTTTCTACCTGGGCCAGTGCCTGTTTCCTAGTGGACAAGGGGCAGCCAGGCCAGGTGGACCTCGCTGTGGATAGCTGCAGCTGTTCCCGCTGGGCCAGGGCCCTTTGAAAAGGAACCGGGGTGAGCACTTCCCCCCCTTCTTCTTTTCACTGAGTGTCAGAGGCATGGACAAGTGAAACACGTGAAGAATGCCAAAGAGAAAAACAGTGTTCTCAGATTCCAGAAAATTCAGAGGCAAAATAGGTGACTGTACCAAAAACCAGAATGTACAGTGATTTCGGTTGCTCCTGAAATTGCTCCTGCACTTCTAAAGAAATCGGGGAGGAAAAACTGCTAATTGTTTCCTCAGGCTTGTTTAACAGATTTAAGAAAGGGTCATCCGACATTGATGTTTGAGAGTGTCCTTTGAAAAAGAATAGCACCTTCAACACTTTTCTAGTTTTCAAATAAACACACAACACCGATTCAACATTAATAATTTTCTCTAAAATTAATTTGAGGGTTTGCTGTGGAATATCAATAATTAAAAAAAAATCATTGATTTTTTTTTTGTTTGTTTAGAGGATGACAGAAGCATCCTTAACCCACAAAACTGTATTTAAAACCTGGGAAAATGCACAGACGATAACAGTATACTTTCTGCACATTTAATATCTTATTTTCCCCCAATTCTTTCATCAGCACAGTAATTCTCAATAATCCTGTTTGTGTTGTTTCTGGTTTCTTAAAAAATATACACATGGGGGAAAGTAACTCATTTAAGATGTGACCAAAGAGTACTTATTAAACTGTTTTGGGGATTTGGGTTTAAATTGAATAATGTTTTGTGTGTGTGCTTGCACATGTGTGTTGTTTAAAAAAAAAAAAGAGGTTGCTGGGAAGTGTGTTTTAACTGTGAGTGCCGGGTTTCAGCTATTAGCATAAGAAAAAGTTTTAGCGCGTTTGCCATTGTCTTGAATGAAGAGTTCAGCAAAGGGAAGGAAAGCCGCAAAAGGGTGATGGTCCATTGAGATTCTTCTGCAGCCCCGAGCTCGTCATCTGCCTCTGAAATCTGTGATCGGATATCACTTTTATCTCGCTTTTCCATTCTCTAGCCTTTTTCACACGTTCACTTTTGTCAAGGTTTATTGATTATGTTTTCTTCTCTACAAATCTGTGGAAAATTTAATGAACCAAAAACAGCAGTGAAATAAAGGGGACTTTTTATTCATTAGCACGGGATTGGGACTGATTCCCCTCTTTGGGCAGCCGAGGGCCCCAGGCCTCCTGCAGGCAGCTAGAGGGAGGAGGGAGGGTGGCCCGGCTGCAGGCTGAGGCGGGGACTCCACAGGCCTGTGGCCTCCAGGCTGAGCAGCACGGGCGCAGCCCTGCACTCCTGTCCCAAGTGAACTCTGAAAGCTTGTCCGCGATGGCTGTGCTGGTTGATCCTGTATGCATCCACGCCGCAGCCCTCACCCGCCATGTCCTCCTGGATCCTGGCTCAGTGGGCTCGGGGGAGGTGGGAAGGGGGGTGTTGTTTGTATTTCCCAGACTTACAAACCATTTGAGTGCTGGGCCTTCCCTGGGACACAGTTAAGTATCTCCCTTCCTCTAGACCCAGCTCAAACCTGTAATTAAGCAAAGCCCCTGATGTGATTACGCTTTGCTGACTCGGCTGGGTTTGGAGCCATTCCCTCTAGGAAACAGGGTGAACTCTTGCTCTTCCCAGAGGCTTCCTGGGCAGCTTGTGGTGCACCTCTGTTGTACACATGTCCGCCTGTTCCCCTCCTTTGGCTCTCTTCCTCTCCCTTCAGCCATCCATTCTTTCTTTCCGCCTTTTTCTTTCTCCTTCCCCCTTCTCTCTTTTCGTCCCATCCCAATCCCCTCTTCTCTCTGGGTCTCTCCTTTCTCTCCCTCTCCGTTCACTCTCCCCGTCTCCTTTCTTCTCTCTCCCTCCGTTTCACCCTCCTCCGTTTCCTCCGCCTCCTCTCTCCCTCTCTTTTCTGTCTTTTCTCATCTTTTCCCATCTCTCCCTCCCGTTCCCTCCGCCCCCTCCCCGCCCCCGCCGTCTGGACCTTCCCCTCCCTGCGCGCCGGCTTTTCCGCCCGGCGGAGCGCTGGCGGGCGAGGCCGCGTGTCCGGGCGGCGCCGACCGTGCCGCGCCCGGGGAACATTCCGTGCCCCGAGCGCCCCGGGCCCGCGGCTGCGGCCCTCCCACCTGCGCGCCGGCCTGGTTTGCAGCTCCCGAACAATGGCCACATTGTCCCGGCCGCACACCGGCCGCCGCTGGCGAGTGGCGGGAGGCCGGACCTTGCTCGTGGCGAGTCGGGAAGAAAGCCAGCGGTCCAGGTCCCCATAGCCGCGCCCGCAGCGCGCGAGCGGCTCCCACCCGGGAAGGGCGCGGGTTCCGAGGGGCGCCCCGGGTCTTCCTCGACCCCTGCTTCCCATTGGCCAGCCCTCTTGCCGGCTTCCCCAGGAGGGGCTTCCAGTCGCCTTTACAGCTGGCGGAGTGAATGAGAGCACTCCACGGGAGCCGGGAGAGAGAGAGGCCCCGTGACCAAACTTTTGGTGGCGTCTGAAACTTTTTCTCTAAGGCATCTGCAGACAGTAATCACGAAGGCCGCCTTCTGCCCTCGTCCACTCCCGGCGACGGCAAAGGAAGGGTGGTCCTCTCTTCCATTCGTCTTGACCTGTAGGGATTCGAAACCTCTTAGCGCTCAGAAAAAAAGATCTTTGAATGCCTGATGTTAAAAGAGCATCCCTGGGTCCAAGATAGCCCCTTCAGCAGACGCTTAGCAATGCTTCTTTGTGTGCTGGACAATGCAGTAAGTCAGCCAGACTTTTGAGCCACATTTATAAGGAACTGTAAGGGCCGCTCAAGTACACTTGTACTAAGTTGAATTGATTGAAATTTAATGGCGGTTAGTGGCGATGAATGGTAATGATTTTCCAGCGTATCTTTGGCATACTTGACATTAATAACTGGAGTGTGTGTGTACGCACGCCGAGAGCCCGCCACACACGTGAGGCCGTAGCATTATTCATTTTCCGAGATGCCAGTCCTTTCTCTCCTCAAATCCTTTCCCTTCTCACCATAATTCAGTTGTTAGGATGACTTTTTTTAAAAAAAAGGAAAGAGGGAAAGAGAAAAATCTTTCTCCGTTGAGCACGTACATCATGTCAACATAATTTTGAGCTCATGATTTCTTTTCAATTCCTACATAAATCAGCTTCTAATATACAGAATGTGATGAATTTGTTTTAGCTGCCACCATGAATTAATGTTATGCAAATAGAAGCTTTGCAGGTGAAATGATTTACTTAATAATTTCAACTTCTAATATTTAAACTCATTCATTATGTTGGAGTTAAAAAAAGCAAGTCCATATTTTTAAACCTGAGATGGGGAGATTCGTATGCAAGTATTTGCAGTGCAGCAGCTCTTGATGACCAGAAAATAGCTCTTAATTTGTTGATTCTCTGGGAATCTGCAGCTCACCATGCCAAGTGACCTAAGGAACAGGTAATAGAAGACTTACCAGATTTTGTCTGGGGGAGGACACAATTGCATTTACATAATTCCATCGTAACCATCAATGTACCATATCCAGTGGGACAGAACTCGCTTTGCTCTGGGGACCAAGGAAGTCTTCCCATTTGACCTGGTCTTGAAGAATACCTGTAACTGCCAGGTAGAGAAAGGTAAAGGGCTCTGATGTGCCGCCTCCTCCCTCCCCTTCCTGCTTTTATGTCCTTTGTCCTTTGCTAGTTAAGACCATCTTAACACTATAATTCCAGGGCTTTGGGAGGCTGAGGTGGGAGGATTGCTGGAGGCCAGGAGTTCGAGGCCAGCCTGGGCAACATAGCGAGACCCTGTCTCTAAAAAAAATAAATAAATAATAATAATGATAAAAAAAGAAATCATCTTAAGAGCCAGTCATTAGATACCTGCCTATGAAGATGACCATGGTGTAGAAAGTTGGGCCAGAGGACTACCCAGATAACTGTTAGGAAGACTTTCTTATATATACCATCCTTCCCGGCTGTTTTCCTCTGAAAGAAGCTGAGGAAGAGCACAAGAGTGATGGATGGCCGCACTATAAAGATAATTAGCCCGAACCCCTTGGAGTTATCCCCAGGGACAGGGAGACCCAGTCACTCAGTAGTTGGGTGACCCTGTGCAAGTTGCTTTTCCTCTCTCTGGGAGGAGGGGGCGCTTGGTAGATGTCATCTCTCAGGTCCTCCCAGCTTCAAAACCCTCTGAGCTAGCACACCCTGCCTGCTGGAGTCTCTAAGGGTCAGACAGCAGGTAGGGTGGGAGGATCAGAGTCTGGAGAAAGGGAGGGTCTTGGGTACCCCCTGGGGAGAGTTGGGTGCCTCTCAAGGAATATGTCCTGCCTCTCCTTGCTGGCCACTCTTCCTAGCCAGCCCCTGTGCTCAGGTACCTCTGGGATGTGGTCACAGGGTCAGTGTAAATGGGGGTGGCCCTGGGGACATTGGTAGAGAGCCGCAAGCCTGTGATGGTCTTTTCAGACTTTCCCGAAGGCTGAAGATCACTGAAGGAAGGGCTGACACATAAATTTGTCTTGGATCTCTGAAGATGATAAGGGTGGAGTTTTGACTTCACTTCTCAAAAAATTGAGGTCGTTGCAGTCTGATGAGGTTGAAGGTACATCACTCAGACGTTTCTGCAGACAGCCGTGAGTTGTGCTGTCATGATACATTGTGTGTGTCCAGGCAGTGACAGTATATTTAGGGCTGGCCCTCGCTGTCTGTGGAGATCAAGGTGAGGGGACATCTCTGGTACTCTTGGGCTTGAGAGTATGCATGTGTTTCCTTATGTATGACCTGAAAGAAAAAATTGGACTCAGTAGCTACTCAGTTACTTCCATACTTTTCAGGTACGTGAATCAATAGTTGGAACAGGATTGTAGGGTTTGAATGTAATTCAGGTACGTGAATCAATATTTGGAACAGGATTGTAGGGTTTGAATGTAATTCAGGTACGTTCATCTACAGAAAATGTGGTACATGATATAGCAATTTACATACACAGTATAGTACGTTAGATTACCCTTCCTGCTGTTCAGTGTGAATAAGGGATGTGAAACATGTATATTTATGCTGATAGACATTTATATGGCTAAAACTTTAACTACCAGATTCCTTTAGAATTAGATTTTTTTCTTCTCCTAAAATGTACTTGAACCCAAGAACTAGAAATTAGTTAATAGAGGCACATCTGAGAATAAGGCCGCCAAGGTCTGTAGGTGGGGTTTGTGGGCCTCCTGGATGGGATTCAGGCAGGAAGCTTGTTAAATATTGCAGAATCTTGGGTTCCCCAGGGAGAACCCATTGAATGAGAATTCCTGCAAAGTGGGTCCAGGAATCTGCATTTTATCCAGGATTTTTGGGGGCGCTGATGAGGAATAATGTCTTTTTACTATGATGTCCCTCAGTTCTGGGACAGTCCAGGGCTGGATTTTCAGCCAATTGCAGCACTTTCAGCTGCCTGGACAGCTGTTGCAGCAAGGAAACTGGCTGAAAACAGAGGTGCTTCTGCTCCAAAACAGCTCTGAGAAGTAGGCTCTAGAGCAGGGTCTCTCTTTCACAGGACAGTGGCCAAGACTGTAAGGTGGCTCTGGTGGTTACTTGCTTTTGCTGGCCTCCAAGAGAAACGAGAGAGTATATTAAGTCAACATGTTGGTTTACGTGCCGTAGTTTCTGTCCCAAGTGTCCCTGGGATGCCTCCTTTCTTTTTCCGTGTAAGGAACTTCAGAGCCACCAGGATGCTTTGTGGCTGAAGTGGGACCAGTTTGGCATTGGACAGTTTGAGTAGGTCTTTTGGAAGTTTGACCCCCACTTAGGTTTGGTTGAAGGGCCTACCTTGTGGACATCTTTATGGTGGAGCCTGCCCTGAGGGTGAGCAGGGCCCTCACTCATGATCAGGGGCCTGGGAACAGGCTTTTCCTGTCACTACTGTCCTGCAGGCCTTGAAGACCTGGGCTCTTCCACACCCGCAGCTGTGACCATGTGGGGTGGCTTCTGGGGCTTTGATTTGTACGGTCCTGCACTGCAGACTTCATTTGCTTGATGCTAACATTACAAGTGCACCCGGGCCAGGACTTCAAGAGTGCATGGAAGAACACATTGGAAACATTTGAAATTGTGATGTGGGTGGATCCTCATCCACCCTGCAGCTGATTCACCTGGTGGCCATGTGGTGGGATTTGCTGGTCTGAAGAGGCTCAGGATTCCTTCTGTCCACATTTTTGAAGGTCTTCTGCACAGGCAGATGTGTACAGTAGATTGCAGGCTCTTGCTGGCACTGAGGGGCCCGTGAGAAGGGAGGTGGGATGTGGGCTGGTGCCATTTCCATCTCCTCTGGGTCTCTGGAGTGCCACATCCTTCTGTAGGTGCAGCCCTCGGCCCCTGGGCCCGCAGGACCTGGTGCTCAGCCTAGCTGTTTTACCAACAGCAGCAGAGTCCCCATGATCCAGTGCATTGCTTCTTCAGTGCCATCTCTCTCCGTCTTCAAGGGGCCACCTTGCATGGGTGGTCAGGAAAAGCTGGAGTGGGGCTCAGCTTACAAAAGACTGACAGCTCCTTTGGAAGCCTGGGCTGGCTGGGCTTCTGGGTCCCAAGCCTGCCCTGGCGGTGGAAGGCCTGTTCTCATGCTTATGGTGATTGTAGCAGTGAGAAGCGAAGTTCCCAGGCCAGTGCCTGGCTGTGGGCATCAGGAAGGCAGCTTTGTGGGGCACCTGTGTCCACCTCGAGCTGCACCCCCCTGAAGCTGCCCAGCCACCTGCCCAGCCAGAACATAGAGGACCTAAGAGAGGCCTGGGTCTCTCCGCTCCCTGGCCAAACCTCCTCCCCTGTAGGTGCCTCTGGTTTTCCCAGTGGCCCAGGGCCATGACTATCCCTCTTTCTTCTGCTTCTGTTTTCTTGGCTTTTCCTTTATTTAAGTTTCAAGATCCATCTCTTTGCTGGACTCTGGTCTCTGTATTCAAGGTCTGGATTCTGGTTTAGCACTTGGATTCAAGCAAACCTCTTTCTCCTGATGTAAAAATAGTAAAAACAGCAGCAAAACATTATGTGCCCCCCAAGATCTTAAAACTAAGACATACCTTTTTACTGAAAATGTAAAATAAGGAGAAGCAGAAAAGGAAAAATTTGGTTAAATTTCCTGCCGGTCTCTATTTTTTAATATAAAAAAATTTTTTTTGCTCTATCCTTTCTTATAAAATTGAGGTTACATTAATACAGTCTTGTAACTCCGGATTTATTTGACATTCTATCATGGAGATCTTTCATGTTATGAATAATTTTTATTAGTGTGATTTTTATTGGCTACATAATATCCCTTTGTCTGCCTCTCTCATTTTATTTTATCATCCTTATACCATTGGGCATTTAGATTTTCCTAGTTTTTGTTATTATAGATAATACTGGGATAGACATCCTTGTGTCTGAATGTTTACCTGAAATTCTATTTCCTTAAATAGATTCCCAAAAGTGGAATAACTTAGCTAGACTATTTGGACAGCTGTTTTTCAGGCCCTTGTTAGGCCTTCGTGGAGTTCCAGCAGTATGTACCTAACTTTGGGGAAGAGATGGGAGGTGCTAGCTAGAGGTTTTCAGAACAGCTATGCACAAATCCATGCAAGACAATTATTGAGTGCCTTCTGCATGCTCAGACACACGCAAGCCACTTGCCAAACAGGGCCTCAATTTGCAGATGGGTGAGCAGGGCCTCAGAGACTCTGGCGAATCTCCGTGTTCACCTGGGCAGTAGGGGCAGAGCTCTGGGCAGAGGCAGGTTTGCCGACCCCCAAGCCAGGACCCTCTCCCAGAGTTGGCTCCTGAGGGCTGCCCTGGGAGCAGCTGGTTTGCCTCAAGCAAGGGCTATAGCACCGATTTCTCAGCTGGGCAGTGTCTCCAGGGGGCATTTGACCTGTTCGGAGACATTTTTGTTTGTCACAACTAGGGGAATGCTATTGATATTTAGTGGGTAGAGGCCAGGGATGCTGCTAAACATCCTGTAAACCACAAGGCAGCCCACGACAAAGAATTTTCAGCCCAAATGTCAGCAATGCTGCTCTCCAGAAACCCTGAGTGGGGGCACATCATAGGCAACTCCTCCCCTACTGACAAAACAGGACTCTGCCACTGGGGCCTTCCAGGGACTCCGACAGTGGGGCTGTCAAAGTAGGCAGCAGTAGTTTATTCAAACCTAGTTCTTACACCAGCCTGGAAATCTTAAACCTTCTTTTCTGTGCCTTGAATTTGAAACAGTGTGGCAGGTGCCATCAAGAGGAATTCCTTATGTAATCCATCAGTCAATCAGCCAGTACTTAATGGAACATCTGTTATGTGCCCGGCACTTATTAAGCTCACGGCTGTAGGCACACCTTGCTAACTTGGTTACGGAGCCGGCAGTCTCTGAAATCCCAGTAGGTTTCTCAAATGTGCATCTTCCTCCTCATCCCCCTTGCCTAGGAGGGAGCCTACTTTAGGAAAGGCATGATCTGGAAAGGCATTGTGGGAATACTGGCCAGGAGCAGGAATTGCCCCAAACTGTTTTCCCCAAGACGCTGGATAGGTCTGTTTTCCTGGCTCCAGGCTGACAAATTTCCACTTCACAATGAATTTTGTGTTGAGCTACGCCTGCAGCTACTAGTTAGAGAATGCAGAGTCCTGTCAGTGTAATGAAAAGCCCCAGAGTGAAGGCCTCTGAGCAGTGGCTCTTGTAATTAACCAGTATGCCTGAGCAGTTTGGAAGGCTTCCTCTAAGAGAGGACTAGACTGGGTCTTCCAGGAGGAGGATGTTGCCAGCAGAGGGGTCGGGGAAGGAGGGCCATCTGGGCAGAGGACCTTATAGGGCAAGTGCTGGACAGGGTGTGGCATTTCTGGAGCCTCTGGTATGTGGGAGGGTCAGCGTGGGGTTGCCTCCAAGAGTGGCTTTGTGGTCCCCCAGGATGACTCCTCTGACTTATTGCCTACCCATGGTTCAGCTTCAGGTCATGGGACATAAATGTGCAGAGGGCCCAGGTTCTTTCCGAGGCTGGAACATTTGGGATCCTGATGTGCAGCAATGCAATTGATCATCAGCTTTGCCTTCTCATTCTCCCCGTCTTGGGTTTGGGCTCAGTTTCTAAAGTTATATCTTTCCGTCTGGTGGGTGGTGGTTCTCAGAATGCTCTCTACTACGATCCCCAGTCAAGATTATAGATTGAGATTAAGATGATAGTGATCTTGCATTCTCCATCCATCCATCCTCAATCCATCATCATCCATCTCTCCATCCACCCATCCATCCATCCATCCATCCACCCACCCATCCACCCACACTTCTACCCACCCACCCACCCACCCTTCCACCCATCCACCCACCCTTCCACCCACCCTTCCACCCACCCTTCCACCCATCCATCCATCATACGTTCATTGACCGCAAGGATTGTAAAGGCCTTTGCTGTTGGCCCTTGGTGTACCCTTCCTCCCCATTCATGAAGCCAAGGGTCATGTCCTCTGTAAAGTATTTCCTACCACAGCCCTAGGCTGTCACTTGTCTCTGGGGTTTCCCTTGCTTATAACACTCATTAATACTGCCTTACCATTGTCTGTTTATTTGTGCGTAACAAATGTTTGTTAATAAATGAATTTTGGGAATGTTTCAAGGGAAGACAATGGCGTTTGTTCCATTTTCTTTGACATCTCTCTTAAAAAATATAAGTTAACCAGGTAGTCTCCAGATTGATCTTCTTGATTTGAGAAAGCAAGCACAATTGTTAATTAGCGATTAGTTTTAACATAGTAGAGCTGTATTTTTAAAAAATCTAAGTGTGTGTTATGGTTCATTTGGACCGCACACGTAATCTCTTTGTACAATATTCTTATGCCCTTTGGAGGGATTTTAGGTAGCAGGCAGGCTGTTTTGGTGGGTGAGGAATTGGAAACTTGGTGAGGTAACCAGAGTTCCAGGCTGGCTTTGCCTATGAGTTAACATGAAACCTCAGGCGGCAGGCCATTGTGCCTCTCTGGGTCTCTGCTCATTCATTTCTCAGGACAGATCTGTTCTAGGACTCTGTAAGCTATGACGGTCAGAGCCTAGGATCACAATTCCTCTGTTCGTGATTACAGAGGGTTGTATTTGGAGTTTTTAGACTCACTGACAGTCATCTCACTGATGTACTTAAATAAGGCAGCAGCCCCTGACCTTAGTCGTCCCTCGGGAAGTGCTCTTGTCTTTAAATGTTGCTGTATCATCTCAAGAGACGGGCCTTGGAGACCAAGTGCCGCATCAGCCCCCACCACTAGGTATAGGACATGTGTCGTGCACTGGCGACAGCCTGATGCAGTCAGTATTATCACTAGCATTTTATAGATGCCACTGAGACTTTGTGGTTTTATTGGAGTTGCTCTAAGTCCCAAAGATAGAACATCAACATCACAGCTCGCCGTCCTCTCTGGGGTCGGTTTCTCATCCACCAGGATATCCACAGGGACACGAGGCTCTGCTGCATCCTCTGGGGGGAGGGCAGGGCGCAGGCTTTGCCTCAGCAGAGATACCCTCTGGCTGGGTGGCCCCACGTGACCCTGTCGTCAGCCTCAGCTCTTCCCACTCCAGGAGGAATGGACCTCACTTGTTCCTTCTGTGTCCCCAGCTCTCTGAGGGAGGGCTGAGGCTAGTTCTTTCCCAGGCTAGCTCACCACCCCCTTCTGGGGGCAAGTTTGGGTGCTGCACTTCCACACAAGCCAGCAGGGCATCAGTTTGGCCCCAGAGCCAGTGCTCCCCCGAGGGGGACTGTCCAGCTGTGGCATGGCCATTGGGAAGGGACAAGTGCATCAGCCCCTTCGTTGGGAAGATTCTGTGGAGCTAGGGGCTCAGAGCAGGCACTGGAGACAGACTGCAAATGCAGCTCTGGGCTGCCATTTTCTCATCTGCAAAATGAGGGTAACTCTAAGACCCATCTCAAAGGGTTAGAGGTAAAAGAGTTAGTATGAGACAAGTACCTGGTACATAGTAAGCACACAATAAATCTTGGTTATTATTATTAAAAAGGCAGTCTGTGTGGGCATGATATATTTGGCAGCTACCACTCAAGTGACTCATTTGGGCTCTCGTTAAGCGCAATCCTCCTTCTCATTTAGCACGCGCTGCTGGTCTACACCATAGTTCCCATCTTGCTGGGTCTTAACAACTCAGTGTCTGCAGAAAGACATCCTGGCAGGGAACAGAGCCTGCCCTGCCCAGAACCTGGATACTTCTGTGCCCTTTTTTTTCTGTGGCCAGGAAAGGGGTCCGTTGTTTACCAGGGAGTCCTTCTAAGAGGGGCCTGGTACAGCATCTTACCTTTCTCACCTTCATGCTGCTGGAGGCTGCACTGGGCCGGAGGGGGATGCCCTGGTACCGCCTGCCTCTGCCTTGCTCTGCAGAGGCCTCTCCGAAGCGGGCCTTCCTGCCAGATCCCTCCGGTAGCCAGGATGGTGGCCCCCAACTCTTGGACCCCCTCCAGCTGTGGAGACTGTTGCTGGTTGGAAAAGGTACGCGTGGCCTCCTGAGGGTACTGACTGGCTCCCACAGGGCCAGCCCCCTGCAGCTGCTCAATGCGAATTCTTAAGGATAGAACAGCTGGAAAGGGTCCCGGAAGGATCCCTTGCCCCAAATTGGCCTTTTCCCATCTTTACCCCAACTTAGGGATCATGATGGCCCAAATATTAAAATAACATTTGTTCTTACAGATTTTTTTTTCTGTTTTGTCTTTTGGGCCTGTTTAATTCTAGTCTTTTTTTCCTGTGAATATTTATCCTCTCCACCGTTCTTCCCTTCCCTCCAAACTTTACAGATTTTAGATTGTACGGTTTACAGTTTTGCATCCTGTACTTTTTGCTTAAGATTTTTTGATAAGCATTTGTTGTAGCCCTGACAAAATGATTACTCTATTTTGAACATAAAAACTAATTTTTCTTTATCATGAGTAATTATTCTCCAAACACCCTTGAGTACAAATACTCTGAGATTATTAGTATGCATAACTTTCTCTTTTAAATAAAAACAGATCATTTATAAAATAATTATGAGAAAGTACTTTAAAAGAGGAAAAGAAGGCATTCTGGACTCCAGGCCCACGTTAGCGTTCTTTGTGGGTAATGCGTTAGCATCTTGGTGAGTTCCTTCTAGGCCTTTCTCTATTTATGTTTATGAATACCTTCTGGACTCATGGGACCATAGCACACATTTTGTTTTGCAATCTTAACACTGTATTAGTGTGCATGTTTTCCCACGGATATGTCTTTGACCACATTCTTTGAAAACATTTCCAGAGGTAGAATTCTTGATCAAAAGTGAGATCATGTTTAAGAGTCTTTTTTCATATTTCTGAGCAAGTGATTAAAAATGTAACTACCCAGGGGAAGGCAGCCCGTGAAGCCAGTTTCTTTCTGATGCAAAGGTAATAAAGATACAAAAGGTTAAACATGCAGAAATGTATAGTGTCGAGTGAGTAGGACCCGCACTAGAGAGAACCACTGATAGGGAGTATGCCTGTGTCTCCATGTCTCAATTGATATAGACCAGTGTTTTATTATTATCATTTATTTTTACACCAGTGGGATCATACTACTACAGTGTTTGGCGGTTTGCTTTCTTTGTGATCATTTAGCAGTATGTCTTGGCATTCTATCCACGTGTGTACATGTATGTATACGTGTGTAGATCAACCTCATTCACTTTATTTCTCACCTATCTTTAATTTTTTTTTTTTTTTTTTTGAGACAGAGTCTCTCTCTGTTGCCCAGGCTGGAGTGCAGTGGCGCGATCTCGGCTGACTGCAACCTCTGCCTCCTGGGTTCAAGCTGTTCTTCTGCCTCAGCCTCCCGAATAGCTGGACCACAGGCACACACCACCACGCTCGGCTAATTTTTTGTATTTTTAGTAGAGATGGGGTTTCACCATGTTAGCCAGGATGCCCTCAATCTCCTGACCTCGTGATCCGCCCACCTCAGCTTCCTAAAGTGCTGGGATTACAGGCATGAGCCACCACACCCGGCCCTATCTTTAATTTGTATTTATACTTATTTATTGAATAGTAATACATCTAGATGGTTAATAGTTTCAGAAAGCATGAAGGTTATACATACATTATAAAGTCTTCCTACCGCTGCTGTAGCCCAGCCACCCAAAACCTCTCAAGGATGCTAGTTTTTTTGTGTATCCTTCCTGAAATAAGTTTTGTGCAAGTGGCATGGAAATGAATATATAAACTTTTTTACTTTTTTGTACACAAACAGAAGCATATTTTACAGCCTGTATTGAAACTTGCCTTTTTCACTCACCTTTTTGTGTGAGCACATACGCAGCTTCCCCTTCCCTGTGTCTGGGTGGGATACCACTGTATGGTTATACCATCGGTTATTTAGTAGCTATTGATGAACACTTGCCACTGTAAACAAGGTTGTATTCAATAACCTTATGTCATTTCACATACATGAATATCTCTTTGTAGATAAATTCCTAGAACTTCTGGGTGTCAAACTTCTGGATATAAGGGTGTGTGTTTTTTTTTCCTCTGTATTTTTTTTTTTTTTTTTTGAGACAGAGTCTCGCTCTGTCACCCAGTCTGGAGAGTGCAGTGACACGATCTTGGCTCACTGTAACCTCTGCCTCCCATTTCAAGGGATTCTCATGCCTCAGCCTCCCAAGTAGCTGGGATTACAGGCATCCGCCACCACGCCCATCTAATTTTTGTGTTTTTAGTAGAGACAGGGTTTCCCCATGTTGGCCAGGCTAGTTTCAAACTCCTGACTTCAGGTGATCTACCTGCCTTGGCCTCCCAAAGTGCTGGGATTACAGGCATGAGCCACTGTGCCTGGCCTCTCTATGGATTTTAATCTTTGCAATTTGATAGAAGAAAAAATCTGGTTGTTTCAATTTTCATTTTTTAGCGTCAGTAATATTAAATATTTAAATACTTTATTTTCCATTGTATTTCCCTGTGTGTTTATTAGATGCTTGTGTGTCCTAGTAATTTTTGTTTCAATTTTCATTTTTTAAGTGTCAGTAAATATTTAAATACTTTGTTTTCCATTGTATTTCCCTGTGTGTTTGTTAGTTGCTTGTGTTTCTTAGCAATTTATCCATCGGTGTCTTTGTTTTTTCTTAAAGATTTGTAGGTTTATCATAAATTAAAGCTATTTCCTCTGCTTCTCACGTTACAAACATTTTTGTTCTTTTGCCATCTCTATTAAAATTGTGTTTATTTTTCTAGATTTAGGGGTACAAGTGCTGTGTTGTTATGTGGATATGTTGCATAGTGGTAAAGTCTGGGATTTTAGTGTAACCATCACTGGATAGGGTACATTATACCCATTAGGTAATTTCTCATAAGGGTGGGTGAGTTTTTGTACTTTAGATAGAGAATTGGTAAATCACTTTCCACAGAAGTTTACACTCCCACCAGCAACGTACGAGAGTGCTTATCTGCCCATATCCACATCAACAGGGAGTGTTATCATGCTTGTTGGTCTTTGCCAATCTGATAGTTGGAAGAGAAACTACGTTTCAGCGGAGTTTTAAAAAAAATGGACAGTTCGATAAAGTTTGACTTGTGTGTGCAAACCATCACCATAATCAAGATAATGGACATATCCATCATCCGCAGAAGTTTCCTCATGCCCCTCTGTAATCTGTCCCTCCACCCCACCCCCTGGCCTTCCTCGGCACCACTGATCTGCTTCCTGTCATTTTCCAGAGCTTATAAAAGTGGAACCATACAGGATGTCCTCATTTTTGTCTGGCTTCTTTCACTCACCACAGTTATTTTGGAATTCATCCATGTTGCTGCACGCATCAATAGTTTATTCATTTTTATTGCTGAGTAGTAGTTCATCATATGGATATATCATAATTTGTTTATCCGGATGCCTGTTGATGGACATTTAGGTTGTTTCCAGTTTCAGGTTATTACAAGTGAGGCTGCTTTGACCATTTCTGTATAAGTCACTGTATGGGCATATGCTTTCCTTTTCTCTTGGGTAAACATCGAGGAGTAGAATGCCTGGATCATACGGTAGGTGTGTCTGGCTCAGAGGGTTGGTATATTTAACCTTTTATTTTTTAAGATGGACTTTCACTCTTGTTGCCCAGGCTGGGTGCAATGGTGCAATCTTGGCTCACTGCAACCTCTGCCTCCGAGTTCAAATGATTCTCCTGCCTCAGCCTTCCAAGTAGCTAGGATTATAGGCACCTGCCACCATGCCCAGCTAATTTTTGTATTTTTAGTAGAGACGGGTTTCACCCTGTTGGCCAGGCCAGTCTTGAACTCCTGACCTCAAATGGTCTACCCGCCTTGGCCTCCCAAAGTGCTGGGATTACAGGCATGAGCCACCACACCCAGCCTATTTAACTTTTATAGTAACCGCAAAACTGTTTAATAAAGCGGCTGTACCATTTTATATTCCCACCAATGGTATATGAGCGTTCCATTCCTACCACATCCTAGGTAACACTTGCAATAGTCAGTCTTTTGAATTTCAGCCACTTTTATAGGTGTATAGTGATATATTATTGTGGTTTTAATTTGCATTTTCTTAATGACTAGTGATGTGATTCTTTTGGTGTGCTTTATTGCCACCTGCATATTATCTTTAATGAAAAGTCTAAGTGAAACTTTTGCTCAGTTGCCACCTGCATATTGTCTTTAGTGTAAAGTCTAAGTGAATCTTTTGCTCAGTTTTTTTTTTTTTTTTTTTTTTTTTTTTTTTTTTTTGAGATGGAGTCTTGCTGTGTCACCCAGGCTGGAGTGCAGTGGCCAGATCTCAGCTCACTGCAAGCTCCGCCTCCCGGGTTTACACCATTCTCCTGCCTCAGCCTCCCGAGTAGCTGGGACTACAGGCGCCCGCCACCTAGCCTGGCTAGTTTTTTGTATTTTTTTAGTAGAGATGGGGTGGGGTTTCACTGTGTTAGCCAGGATGGTCTCGATCTCCTGACCTCATGATCCACCCGCCTCGGCCTCCCAAAGTGCTGGGATTACAGGCCTGAGCCACCGCGCCTGGCCTTGCTCAATTTTTTTAAACATGAGTTGGTGGTTTTCTTATTGCTCAGTTTTGAGAATTCTTTATATATTTTGGATAGAAGTCTTTTACAGATGTCCCAGCCTGTGGCTTATCTTTTCATTTTCTTAACAGTGTCTTTTGTAGACTAAATGATTTTAGTTTTGAACTGGAGTTCATCAAAACTAAAAATAATCTATAAAAGTTTTTCTTTTATAGATCATGCATTTGGAATTGTATCTAAGAAATATTTGCCTAAATGGAAGTAGCAAAGATTATGTTTTCTTTTATGTTTTCTCTTATGTTTTCTTTTAGGTTTTAAATTTAATATATGATGTATATTACATTAAGTTAATATTTGTATATAGTACAAAGTATGTATCAAAGTTCTTTTAAAAAATTGTTCCAGCACCATTCGTTGAAAAGATTATTCTGTCTGCATCAAGTTGCCTTTGCACCTTTGTAAAAAAATCTGCTTCCCATATACATGTGGGCCTATTCTGGACTTTCTGTTCTGTTCTTTTGATCTATTTGTGTGTATTCACACTGATAGCACACTTTCTTGGTTATTGTAGCTTTATAACAAATCTTGAAGTCAGGTAGCTTAGCCCTCTAAGTATTCTTTTTCTTTTTCAGAGTTTGCATTCTAGGTCGTTTGCATTTTCATGTGAATTTTGGAGTCACCTTGGCAATCTCTCCAAAAACCCTGCTTTTAAGATTTTGATTGAGATTGTGGTGAATGTAGATGTATTTGTAGAGAATTGACATCTAAATAATATTGAGTAAGCTGGCCCACGAATAAGGTATGTCCTTCCATTTATTTACATCTTCTTCATATTCTCCTTGCAATGTTTTATAACTTTTAGTGTACAAGTACTGTACATCTTTTTTCAGATTTATTCTAAGATATTTTATGTTTTTGGATACTGTTGTGTTATTTTAAAATTTCAACTTGCTAATATTAAAGAATATAATTGGTTGGTATATATTGTTTTTGTATCCTGCCTTTTGTAGATTTTATCAGATTTTACATATAAGTGATTATGTCATCAGTGAATACAGATAGTTTTACTTCTTCTTTTATAATCTGAATTGCTTTTATTTAGTTTTTTGCCTTTCACTGGCTAGAACCTGCAGTACAATGTTGCCCAGAGGTAGTGAGAGTTCTTATTCTTATCTTGTTTTTGATCTTAGATTGGATAACATAATACATTTCATTAATTGGTTTTCAACTGTTAAAACGATTCTTTAAAGTTTCTTTCGTGTATTTTGAAGCTCTGTTATTAGGTGCGTAGATGTTTAGGATTGTCATGGTATCAAATGACTTTCTTTATCATCTCTGCTAATATTCCTTGCTCTGGCTGCTTTTATGATTTTCTGTGGGTTTGTAGTTTTTATCAAATTTGGAAAATTTTTAGCTTTTATGTCTTTAAATATTTCTTCTTCCAATCCTCTATGTTGTGTTTCTCCTTTGGGGACTCCAGTTACATGTGTATTAGGCAGCTTGAAGTTGTCCCACAGCTCATACGCTCTTTTTTAATTGTTTTCCTTGTTTATAATACCGGGTAGTTTTTATTGCTATTTCTTCAGGTTCCCAGATCTTTTTTCTTTAGTGTCTAATCTACCACCAGTTCCACTTAGTGTATTTTTCATCTCTAGAAGTTTGATTGGGTCGTTTTATATCTTCCATGTCTCCACTTAACTCTTTGGACACAGGAATTCAGTTATAACTACTCTTTTCATGCCCTCGTCTGCCAATTCTAGCATTTGTACCTGCTCTGGCTCAGTTTTGATTGATGTTTATTTTCCTCACATACTTTTCTGCTTTTTTTGTTGGCATGTTTGGTAATCTTTGCTGGATGCTAGAATATTATAAGTTTTATCTTATTGGGTGTTGAATATTTTTATCTTACTATAAATATTCTTGAGCTTTCTTCTAGGATATGACTGATTTACTTGGGAAGTTTAATCTTTTTAGATTTGTTAGATGGGCCCAGACCCTAGGGCTAATTATTCCTTGCTATTGAGGTAAAAATCCTTCAGAGTTCTCTACCCAAGGCTGTGTGACTTTTGAGGTTTTCCAGTCTGGCTGATGGGCATAGGCACTGGCCTTGTCTACACTGGGCACCCCGTTCCCTCTCATCTTCTCAGCTGGTTCTTTTCCTGGCCTTGGGGAAAGAACAGTATGTGCTGATTCTATTCTGCAATGCTCCAGGAGGACCCCCTGCAAGTTCACCAACGCTCCTCTTCTATTCCGCTCTTCCCACTGGTCTAGTGTTCTGCCATGCAAAACCCTAGTTACCCTGGTCTCCCTCCCCTCCAACTCCACCTCCATCTCCTTAAATCGGGAATCCACCAGGCTCTGCTTGGGTTACCCCTCCCTGTGCCGTGGTCTGGAAACACTCTCTGGACAGGAAGCTGGGGCAGGCTACGGCTCACCTCTTTGGTTTTCATTCCTTCATTGCCTGATGTTCATTGTCCTGAAAAGCCATTGTTTCCTTGGTTTTGACTGGTTATTTGATGGTTTTGGGAGGGAGGTTAAATCTGGTCCCTGTTATTCCATCTTGGCCGAAGCAGAGAGCTTACCTTGTACTTTTCTCACTAGCAGGACCTTTCTGATTTTAAGTGGTGTAAGTGTTCCACTGTAAAGATAGTCCTCACCCCGATGTGTTTATGACCTGACAGGAGAGGCTGGTGTGGCCGGCGGGTGGGTGTGAGGAGGGATAGCTGGGGAGGGGCCTGAAGCTGACAGGGGCAGGGACATCTCACCACTTATCCGGGCCGCCTGGCCTTGAGGGACTAGGCCTCACAGAACATCTGTGTGGGCTGGAGGTTTGCATTTTACTCCTAGCACCACACACAATCTCAGCAGCTTTTCCGAGGGCTTTGTGCACAGCTGAGCGTGGGAGCTGCATCAGGACAGAAAGCCCCAGAGTGCTCAGGCTTGCCAGCAAAGGCACTCTTCCACGATGCTGTCATGGGGAGAGGGGAAAGCGGAAGTGGGAAGGGCCTGTGTGAATGGTGCAGGCTGGGAGGCCTAGCTTCCTCCCCCTGACCGGGCCTCTCAGACCTGGCTGCAGGACCCAGGACCCTCCCCTGTGAGGGAGTGCTGGGGCCTAGGCACAGATGTTCAGCCTGGGCCCCTGGCCTGCCTACATCCCTAGGAGACGGGAAGCCACGGCCAGGCCCAAGGCCTAGACCCAGGGCTCCCTATAACGTCTGAGTTCGGCTACACAGTGGAAAATGGAAAATATCTGCTGGGCCTGCAGCCTTGGGCGGGGTGGCCGTAAATCATCCAGGAGGCTGTGAGAGCTGCCCTTGGGCCTCCTTGGCCTGGAGGTGAGGGCTGTGGGTGGGCCCTGGGGAGCCCACCATCCAAAGGTCAGGCCAGGCCAGCCGTGGGAGAGGCAGAGTGAGGGTCAGCGGGCCCCAGAGACTGACCACTCCTACCCTCTCGTTGCACAGAAGGGGAGGAGCAGTGGTGGTGACTTTTCCAGGGACATACAGCCTGATTCAGGCTGAGGCGCAGCTGCCCTTCCTCTCCCCACTGGAGGAAGGGGACATGATGACTGGGGGCCAGGCCCTTTCTGTGCTCAATCCTGCATGATCCTCCCTGCACCCCACCCTGCCACACACTGGCAGGTTTCCTTTTGCTCATGGAGATGTGGTTGGCCATGTGAGGCCACATGAGCAAATGCAGCAGTAGAGCTGGTCTGAGGATGTAGGAACAGACTCAGTTTCTCTTATGCTCTCACTCAGTCCACACAGAAAACATTGCGTGACCAGATATGTGGGGGTTTTTCTCCATACCCATGGCCAGCAAGCACGTCTGTGGTGAATACCAGCTAGGTGTCCTCCAGTTCAATTCAGTTTCGACCCTGTCTACCTGGAGGCAGCATCAGATCCCACAGGTTGAGAGCTCAGTCCCACAAGACCGTCCCTACTTCAGATGCCAATCTCAAGTACAGGTTCTTCAACTACCTGTGCTTCTGACCGACCAGCTATAAATCTGGGTTCCCATGCCCCCTTCCTTGGGTTTGATTAATGTGCTAGAACAGCTCCCAGAACTCGGGAAACACTTCTATTTACTGACTTGTTGTAAAGGATATTACGAAGGATAAAAATAAAGAGATGCACAGGGTGAGGCATGGGGGTGGTGGTGCAGAGCCTCCACGCCCTTCTGGGTGCGCCACCCGTTAGGAACCACGTGCTCAGCTATCTGGAAGCTCCCGAACCCAGTCCTTCTGGGTTTTTATGGAGGCTTCATTACATATGCATGACTGATTAAACCATTGGCCATTGGTGATCAATTTAACCCTCAGCCCCTTTCCCCTCCCCCGAGGTTGGAGGCAGGGCTGAAAGTCCTAACCCTCTTCTCTGCCTTGGATTTTCAGGTGACCAGCTTCCATCCTGAAACTACCTAGGGCCTACCTAGTTACAGTCAACTCATCAGCATACAAAAAGACACTCATTTCCCTGGAGATTCCAAGGGTTTTATGCCAGGAAACAGGAGGAAGACTGAATATATATTTTACACTATCACAGTTGGTCAGTTCAGCCTGTGTGTCCTCGGGTGAGAGACCCGTGGGAGCTCTTGGATGAAGGAGGAGCTTCAGCCCTGGGGCTGCCCCTTGTGAGATTCCCCAGTAGTGTCCTCCGGCCTCCCTCCCTGCAGTGTTGGGCCAACCTCCCAAGGGCAGGGTGATGGGCCAGCTCTGCCACTTCAAGGGAGGCCCTGGCCCCCCTGGGCCTCGGTTGCTGTCTCTGTCTGGTGAATGGGATGTGTTAGATAGTCTGGGGCCCATCCCAACTCTACAACTTCTCGGAGGTTCTCCCTTTTTCCTGGGATATCAGTCTTCCTAGGGATGCCAGGCCAGTGGGGTGGCCCTATGTGGGGTCCAAGGAGGTCTGGGGCCTCCCAGGTGCCATCGCTGTGCTTTTGAGGGAAAACTGAAAGTCTGAACCTTCCCAGGACTGGAAGGGACAAGTGATTTCCCAGGAAGTGGAGGCAGGGTGGACCCTCACCTGGGCCTGGAGTGACTTCTGGAGGTTGCGTTAAATTTGGTGGACTCTTCCCCTTTGGCACCTGTATGTGGAGACACATCTTTAGATGTTTCTGGGGAGGTGACCACATTTGAATCATCACCTGGGCTCCTTGGTGACTTGTCTCAGGCCAGGGATGCAGTGTCCCCCTGTCCGCCTGCCTGCATGGTTGGTGCCGCTGGGCCTTGGTTAGCTCTTGGACCACAGAAGTCAATCTTTTCCAGTGGCTTAGGCCACATCTCTGTCTCTTTTGGCTCTTTTTTCTCATGCCCCAAAGTTCGGTGTCTGCCTCCTTGCAAAAATCAAAACAAAACTGTCATAATGTTTTCAGGTCCTTGTGGAATGCCACCCTTTAATTCCTCTTCATTAGGCATGCTTTTCTCCTCCAAGCCTGTCCCGGGAAGGTTCTCCTGACCCTGAACGCCCTCTTGTGCAATCCTGCTGGGCAGCCCGGCAACTGTGAGGTCTGCTGAGGCGGGCCTTGTCCTGCACAGGAAAAGCGGGGTGGGAAAGAGAGGAGAGCGGCTGGGCCTGGACCACACCTTGGGGTTGCTGCAGTGAAAGCTGTGGCCAGACATTTCTTTCCATCTATGGCTGGTTTGGATCTTGGTGTGGTTTCACAGGTTTTCAAAATAAAGGAGAATGAAGTGGCAGGAGAAAGGCAGGTGGCCAGGAAGATCACCTTGTTTACCAGACTCCACCGGCTGCATTCAGGCTAGAATCTGGGCTAGATGGGAAAACTTGGGGCTTGACCCAGGGATGGGGACACATGGGCTGGGTGGGGACATAAGTGGACCTGAGTGGAGTGAAGAACTGGGAAAGCAGCCCTGGGCTTGTTGAGATCTCAGAGCCCAGGAGGTGAGACCGAGGATTCTCACGGCCCAGTCCAGGAGGTGAGACCAAGGATTCTCACAGCCCGGTCCAGGAGGTGAGACCAAGCCTTCTTATGGCCCAGCCCAGGCGGTGGCTGCTTCTCTCCCTGTTCTTTTCTCCCCACCTCAGATTGGCTCTAGACAAGGTGGACAGAGGAATTTGCAACTGGAACCCAGTGGGGGTGTGTGTGCAGAGGTGGAAGGCGCAGTGGGATAGAGAGGGCTAGGAGGGGTGTGGAGGCAGAGGCGGAAGGGTCTGGGGGTCGGGGATTGGGAGAGCACTTGGTCCCAACCTGGGAGAGCCACCTCCTCTGCCTCCCTCAAGCCACCGGCCTGTTGTTTGCTCCTCCGGCTTCCTGCCTGCCCCATGGTGCCAGGCAGGAGCAGCTTGTGGCTTTCTAGGATGCCAGGCCCTTCTCTCCCCAGGGTTCTGTGTTGCTCCAGTGCCGAAGACAGCTTTCTTGGTACATGGCTTGGGACAGGGACAGGGACTCTGGGGAGGCAAGTGATTGCTTGTGGGGAGATTCTGCACCCTCTTGGTCCTTAGCCAGGGGGAGCAGCCTCTAGAAAAAGGTTGTTCCCCTTCTGCAGGGGCACATTAGAACATTAGGCAACAGAGTCATTAGAACATTAGAACAGAGTCAGTTCCTGGTGCTGCTTTGCTTCAGGATGGCACACATTCACGTAATGAGAGGCATCCCCGGAGCTGGGCCGTTCTGGTGCCACACTGTGCTGGGGGCACAGGGAAGTGGCTGCCACCCATACCCAGGGACCTAATGAGACCGAGTAGCCTAAGCTGGTGGCAGTGATGGCCTCTAAGGAGGGGTCTCCAGCTTAGGGGTTTCTATTGGGGGAGGGTCCCTGGCTCTGGGGGATGGATGGGCCTGAGGCTGGCCTTTGCAAGGGGTCAGAGCTTGCTAGGGACTTTGCCTGCGTTTCTCATTGAGTGACCTCAGCACCTAACTTGCGTGGTGGTTACTGCTGGTGGACCTGTTTCAGAGATGAAAAAATGGAGGTGCCACATCCTTAAGGAACCCATCTGGGACCACACAGCTGTAAGCCCACCCGCTGGAATTTGCAGGCAGGTCGACTGGTACCAAGGCTGGGCTCTCTCCCCAACACCAGGGTCCACAGCTGAGTGACTGAGACAGGCAGGAGGAGAGTCACAGGAAGGGGCAGGTCCCAGGAAGGCACAAGCACACCTCTTCCTTATAGCTGGTGGGGAGCCCTGTCTCATCTGCAACAGACTCAGCTGTTCCCTTCCTGTTCCTCCGCGTCTCCCTGAGAAGGTCACAGGCCTCCGCATCGAGGATGTCTAGGGCCTGCAGCTAGCGTAGACTCAGCACGAGCCCCCAGGCCTGGGTCCCTGTCTTTGCCCACCCCACCGTGAAAGGAAGCCCTGCAGAGATGCGGCTGGGCCCGGCTGCCTGGGGGCTTGACGTCTTTCCCTTTAGTGAAGGTATGGGGCTAAGGAGACACCTGAGGGCCCTTGATTCAGAAGTGGACACAAGTGGAGTCCTGAGCTGAGTGTTGTGAAGTTTCAGCGCAGGAGGGATCCGAAGAGGAAAGGCTACAGTGGCTGGGCACTCGGGAGGACTTTGAGGCCAAGGTTAGGGTTTGGCAGGATGAAGAGAAGGACAGGGCTTTCCAGATGGGGGACCACATGAGCAAAGCCCTGGAAGGTTCTGGAGCCTGGCATACGCGGACTGAGGGCCAACCCTGCCCCTCTCTGATTCCCACTGTGCTCTGTTGTCACCTGGACTTGTCTTGGGTTCTCTCTATGTGCCCTTCCTGCCCCCACCACAGGGGCCCAGTTGGCCATGCCCTTCCTTGAGCCTCTTTCTCCCCCAGGTCTGACTCCTATCAGATCGCTGCTATGCTTTTGATTGATTAACTGGCTCTCAGATCTCTGTGTTTTCTTTACCTAAAGGAGCCCCTGGCATCTATCGTCCATTATCAGTGTTTGCTGATTGAACGATTGAATGAATGAATGAGTGGATGGATGGATAGATGGATAGATGGAATGGATGGACACATTTGTTGGATTGAGGGGACTTGAAGGTCTCCACAGTTGCAGGGCCACTGGGCAGAGAAAGCCTGGGGAAGTGGGGATAAAGGGAACTGTCTCTTGGCAAGAATCTGATCCATCACTGTGGATGGGCTTGTCCTGAGCAGCAGGCTTGGTGGCAGCCAAGACCAGGCATTCAGTGGGTGCTCTGGGGGGCTCACTGCTGTCTGGCCCTTGGGGAAAGCTGTAGGGGCCAGCTCAGAAACCCCCTGTGCTGCGGGTCCACCCACCCACTTCCCTGCAGATAGAGGGGCTGCCTTGTACTCACAGCCCTCTGGGCAGAATGACAAGGAGCCATGCCTTGTAGCCACCATGCCCTGTTGCCCACGCCCAGAAGCAGTGCCGGGTTCTCGGACCGCTTTGCTGAAGGGGCGGAGCATGGACTGGGCCTGCTACTGATCTGTCTGCGGGTGGAGCTGTGAAAGGCAAGTCAGGACCAAAAAACAAAATTATTTTCAAAGGTTTTGGGGAAGGTTCCATCAAAGGAGTGGGTTTTGTCAACAAGTGGGCCTTTTATGCTTCCCAAGCCAGCCAGGGCTTTGCAAAACCAGTGTGTCCAGGGAGATAATTGCATAGCCCTGTGAGGACATCTCCCTCTAAGAACTTTCCTACCGGGTCCCAAGAAGAGCCACACTGGTGATGTGGGCCCTCCATGTCCCCCAGGCCTTGTGCGCTGAGTAGAAGCCCCCTGGGTTCTCCTGCATTGTCACCTGGACATGCCTGCTGTCAGGGCTTCAGGGAGGGTAGGTTCTGCCCTGATGGTGCTGTGCGCAGAAGAGGTGCCAACAAAGTGGCATAGCTGACTGGCAGGCTCGCGGTGCATCCGGAGGCTGCAGGGGACACCTTCCACTGTGCTGGGGATGGAGGTCACAGGATCTCAAGACTGTCCAGAGGAGACCCAGAATTTGCTTCCAGGCGGTCAGGAGCAGGGTTTCTGGTTGCAGCTTCTTGACACACTTATGAGATGTGTCCACATCAATTTGCTAAGCTAGGTACACTTCAGGTGTTTCTGTGAATGCTTTAATTTTTTTAAAAAAACAACTGATGACTTCCAGGTTTGCCTTTTCATGTCACCTTCACTTGTACCCCTCACTTGAGTGGGAGTGAGGGTCTGGGTCACAGCGAGGTATTGGAGGGCCCCTTGGCTGCAGGCAAGCCTGGATTGGTGTCCTTTGCTGTGTGTTGTAGAAGGGAATAGGGTTGCCCAGAGTTTGCTTTTCACTCGCCTTTGCACAAGCTGCTGCAGGTAGAAAGGGCTGGGGCCCATGTGAATTTGGGAGAAGCCACATGCTCTGTGGTTTTTCTAGATCTTAAAAGTGCATGTTGCTATTTCGAAGACTCTGAAAAGTCCTGCAGTAAAGAAACTTTTTGCCTGTTTGCCCAGCATTTCTCAAATTCACATAATATGGAACATCTGACTGGGAACGGGAAGCTGCTGTGTCCCAGAGTGTTTCAGTGCTTGTCTAATGAAAGGCGTCTGAGTTAGCTCTAGTGTCTTTGTGTTCGCTCTGCCTTTGTGTCTCTTGAGGAAATGGAGAGCTGTCACATTTTGTTCATTTGTTCACCGTCCATTCTTGCAGCATTTGCCCAGCAGAAGTGGTACAGGTGGTCATCACTCCTCTTCCCGTATGTGGTGAGCGCCACCTTAGTTCCAGGCACCATGATTCCTGCCCTCCCTTCCTCCTGCCCGCTTCAGGAGGCTTTCCCTGAACCTCCCCCTGCCCCTGGGGTTGAGGGCTCCTCTCTGCTGATTGCACTGTCTCTCTAGACCCCACTCTGGGATCCCTGGGCCTCTCTCATGGGCCCTCAGGGCACAAAACCCCACTGCACACCCTGAGCCCAGTCCTAGATGCCACTGGGAGAGGGCAGAAGGAGCACCTGTCCTTTTCTCTTCACCTCTGGGGACAGAGTCTCCCTGGGCTGCATGGCCCATGGCTGACTTTGGTGGTGGCCTCTTCATGCCTTTGCATGAGGCCAAGCCCGGAGGTATGAATGAGTGGCTAAGGCTAAAGAGTGTCCGCGATCAACCCAGGGGAGCCTAATGCAGGAGCTCGAGGCAGCAAGAAGGCCTGGCGTTGGGAGAGCCGGAACAGAGGGGCGCCAAGGGACAGGGCCGGATGGCTTTGTGCCCAGCTGACTGGGCGGGGGGCTGGTCTGTACCCAGGCCAGGGCTGGAAGGGCCCCTCAGGATGGAGAGGGGGGTGGGCCTGAACCCTTTCCCCCTGCCTGCCAGTGATGCCTTGGAGCTGATGCCGCCTCCATCACGGCCCATTAGCGCATGTCTGGGGAACAGGTTTCACGGAGACAGGAGATTCTGCAGGGTGGGATGGGCCCCCTTGGCTTAGCAAAGCTCTGTCTCCATTGCATTCAGGTGGAGGTGAGAAGAGCCCATCAGGCGTCTTTGAGACCACTGTCTCCTTGTGGTTTTGAAGTTCGCGGCCTGATTTCCTTTTGGCATACACTGAGGCGGCTGCAGGAGACTTGGGGAAGGAGATAGGAGATGTTGATGTGAAGAGGGAATGTGGAATTTAAAGAGCAGCAGGAAAAGCACTTCTCCTGGAATCCAGACAGCATTTGTCACAGTGATAACGCCTGTTTTCTAAACAAAAGTCCCTCTGTGGGCAAGGTCCCGGAGACGTCTGGAGCTCTTGCCCAGCTCCCCTCTCGCGTGGCTGGATTGCGTTTCCTTGCATCACGATGGGGAGGGTTCAGAGGTTCACGCGGCAAGGCTGGGGCTGGGATGAGTTATCCCTGCTGTTCTTCAGCATGTCTGCAGCCAGCTGACCCTCTGTGACCTCGCAGCCTTCGGCCCAGCTGTGGCGCCTCAGGTCGGACACATCAGTCTCTCCAGGAAATGCAGCGGCAAGCGCGTCACTTCCTGCCCCCCAGGCAGTGTGAAGAGCGTCCACCATGCCCTCGCAGGTCCCATAACGTGCCCACCCACTGGACAGAGAGGGCCTCATGCCTCTGGGGCTGACCCTAAGCTCCCCAACTGTGGAGGAAAGATGGCTCCTGGAGCAGCTTCCTGGCTGGAGAAGATTGTTGGGGAAGCCCTTGAGTAGAAGGGTATGGAGGCTGCCTGGCGCAGAGAAGAAAAGGCAGTGGTCAGGAGGGACCACACCACAGAAATGGGAAAGAAAGGCCCTTCCCGGATAGCCTGAGGTTCTGTGTTCACCAGAAGCAGGAGGAAGCCGGGAGGTGGTGAGGGCAGCTGAGGAGCATTAGCTCTATGCTCAGACTGGCCTGGGGGCATCCTGGCTCTTCTGTTTCAGCTCTTTACACCTCAGTTTCCGCATCTGTAAAATGGGGACATAATGGTGAATCCTTGCAGGGTGGATTTTAGGAGTCACTGAGAAAACATGACATGAGAGAGCTGACATTAAAGAAACCAGTGGCCATCATCATTATATTAGTATGTGAGTAGATTCTTAAGAGTTCATCGAAATTCCTGGGACTAATTCCAGAGGCTGTACTTGGGGGAGTTTGCTGTGGAGGGCCTGCTCCCAGGTCTGCAGTGTCACTGGGCAGGGACCATGACAGGGCAGCTGGAGAGAGGCTGGGGAAACTGACAGGATCAGACCAAGGCCACACCTGTAGGAGTGTGGGCACTTGGCTTTTGGTCTCCTCACCCGCCCAGGGCTATCATCACGCCCTTTTCTTGCGGCTTTTGCAAGTCTGAGATGCGAAATTGCCAGAAGGCCCGACAGACATACAGCAGGCTCTAACCGACAGACAGACAGCAGTCTCTAACCGACCTCTAAATAACTTGTTCTTTTCTCCAGAGGGGCTGGGCTTGTCTGCCTTCAGGGCAGGGGCTGGGGCCTGGCGGAAGCTGCCTCCCTGCTGGGAGAGGCTGGGCCAGGCAGAGCCTGGGGCTCCTATGGAGGTTGCCGCCAGCACTGATCGCTTCTCCAAGGGTAGAGCCGAGTGAGAGGCGGGGCTCTTGGATGTGCTGAGCATGGTGCAGGGCTGGGTGCTGGCGGCTGGAGTCTGGTGCTGGGGGCGGGGGTGGGGGGCAAGCACGTTCAGCCCCTGAGGAGCCAAGCCCCCTCTCCCAGTCTGCCGCTGGTGAGACGGTCAAACAATTATGGGTCTCCTCGTTTCCAAGCCAACTGGGAAATTAAGTCGCATCTCCATCGGAGCACTATTAGTAATTTTCAAGAAAGAGGTAATTGAAAAGAAACTTTTTAATACACTCACCAAATTGGCACAGGGGCACGGGAGCAGCGGGAGCATCTCCCCACCGTCTCCCCACACCCCCCACCCCCGGCTCTGAGAGGCTGTGCCCCTCTGCCCAGCCCCTACTGCCTCGCCTGGGTCACCCTGCCCCCGCCGCAGTGGCCTGCATGGGCTCTGGCCCCACCTGGGCGTCAACCCAGGCCCTTGTCCAGCAAGCCAGCTGTGTGACCCTTGGCAAGTTCTTCGCCTGTCTGTGCCTCTTGTCTTCATCTGGAGAAGCAGACGTCAGTACCACTTCAATTCCCGTGGACATTGTGCTGTGGGACGGAGATAGTATCTAGGAAGTGCAGGCCCCTGTCAGGCACTTCAGAAGGATTCGATGGCTGGTGGCTGCCACCACTGCCACCCTCACCCCTCACCACGGTCAGCGCTGCTGATACTCCTCAGAGTGCGGTTCATGTCTGCCCCGACACTCTTGGAACCTCAAATCCACCCCAGGCTCTTCTTCCCCAAACTATTTTTACTCTTGTCTGAAGCTCCAGTTTGTCATATTTTTAAAATTAAAAGCTGTAGCATCTGCCCTGGAATATCAGTATTTCTACTAGCGCTGATGATCACATAGCCCGCCTTTACCCGGCGTCAGCTGCCAGGCCCTGCGCTCAGAGCCCCTGTGCCTTTTCCATTCGATCCTCACAGCTGCCCTATGTGTGGGCAGATTCATCCCCGTCTCGGAGGGAAGCACTGAGCCAGAGGAGAAGCGCCCTCAGAGCTGGGGTTCCTGGCGAGGCCACTGAGCTCTGCTTGTAAGACTTTCCGTGGGAAGGTGGGCTGCTGTGGGTGGGCCTGTTGAACGGCAGGTGAGAAACTGTGTTTTCTGTCCAGCTGGCCTGCAGGCTGAGAGAGGGTGGAGACCACAAAACTCGCTTCTGGGCCGCTGCTGGGAACAGAAGGGGCTTCGTCTACACAGTGACTTGCTGCACAATGAGGGGCCGTTCTCTAACGCCTTTGGCATGACCTGAGCACTCTGCCTGCCTCTGAGCTTGTTTCCTCAGCTATGGAAGGGAGGTCCTGTTGGTGCCTCATAGGGAGTCTCGAAGATGAAATAATAGTAGTGGCTTGGACAGCCCCTCCTCCCCTGCCTTGCCTGGCTGGATGAGCCCTGGAGCTCTTGCTCAGACCTCTGGTCCTGCTCCCAGGACGTCAGGGACTGGGTCAGCCTCCTCCTGCCTGAAAGAGGCCCCTGCCCTTGTGTGTGTGTGTGTGTGTGTGTGTGTGTGTGCGCGCGCGTGCGCATCTGTGTGCACCCTGCCCCACCCCGCCCCACCAAAAGCAGGCAAGTTCTGGGGGTGGGCTCTCTGGAAAGGTGGTGGGCTGGCACTGTTTGACATATTGGTGGTGAACCTGGGGAGCTGACCATTCTTTTAACTCTTCATTCATTCAACCAGGAATTTTGATGGCCTTCCCCAGGCTGGCCACGCCCTATTCCTATGACTTCTCAGTGATGAAGACTTGGACAAGGGTCCTCATTTGAAAATGATCCAACAACAAGAGCATCTCTGACAGGAAGTAGCTCCTTCCTTCCAAAGAGCACCGCTCACTTCCTGAATCCACTCTCTCTGGAGCCCCCACTTGGTGCCCAGCCTGGTGGTCCGGCACTAGCTCCTGCCACCAGTGTTGACTGAATGAAAGGACAAAGCCGTAGATGGGAGGAATAGAGGAAAATCAGGAGAGAGCTAAAGCATACAAGCCCCTCACTTTTTGGTGAGCCCATGGCCAGTGCTGGGCAGCGAGCACTGTCCCAGTCCAGCGGGCCCTTTCTGCTGCAGGATGGCGGATTCCAGGGTTCCATGGGTGCCGGGGCCTGGGGGCATCCCCTGAACCTCAGTACCCTGTGCATTTAGCCCCTTCTGTCCTGGAAGTTGTCTCTGCAGAAGGACCCCTCCAGGCCCTAGAGACCTGGCCCAGTCCTCCCAGCTACTGGGGGATGGTCCATGCCCACCCTAGGGGACAAGGAGGGTTTAACACTAGGTCCTTCTAGGAAATAACTACAGAAGGCAACGCTCAGAGTCTTGCCCCTGCAGTGCTCATGCGTGTGCGTGCATGCATGTACACATGTGCTGTGCGGCTGTGTGAGAGTGTGTGTGTGTTTGGGCACATTTGTGAGTGTAGGGGTGTGTCTGTGACTGTTTCTGTGTGCATGTGCTTGCATCTGTATGTGAGTGGATTTCTGAGTGTGCGTGTGTTTGGGAGTGTGCGTCTCTGCCCGTTTGGGAGTGTGCGTCTCTGCCCGTTTGGGAGTGTGCGGCTCTGCCCGTTTGGGAGTGTGCGTCTCTGCCTGTTTGGGAATGTGTGTTTGCTTGTGCATGGGCTTTAAGCGTGTGGAAGTTTGCATGGACAAACACTGTGTGTGTGTGTGTGTGTGTGTGTGCATGTGCATGTGTGGGCAGAACCTCTAGAAGGCAGCATGACTGGACAGGTCCTGGATGACAAGTAGGTGCCTTCTGCCTCCTGTCCCCTCATTTTGGCCCTCTGAAGGAGGGAGCTGCCTGGGTCCTGCTGACTGAGAGGAAGCCTGGTGCTCAGTTCTCCTAGCCCCAGCCCCTAGTAATACTCACTGTTTTCGGGTTGTATTCAGGGGTCCAAATCACATAGAATATAGTTTGGCGGCTCCTAGAGTTGAATACCTCGGTGGCCCCATATGAGGCTTCCATGTTCCCAGCACCCAGCTCCAAACACAAACACATCCACTGTTCTCCCTGATGGCTGGCTTTCCATCCCCCACCCCCAGCCTCCGCCTGTCCAGGCCTTTCCTGGCTGTCTCCTGCTGGAATGCCTTGTCTGGCCCCATCTCCTCCCCTTCCATGCCCTGTGGTGGGTCCCCGAGTGCTGGACCCAGCTTCAGGATCCATGGTGGTTAACTGTCTGTCTTCCCAGTTGGACCAGGAGTGCACTGAGGGTGGGAGCAGTGTTTTGTGTGTGTGTCTCGTCTTGGTGCCTGATGCAGGCATCGGGGGATCCAGGAACTGTTGCTGATGACTGGATGACACCAGGGAAGGTGCTCTGTATTTGGGATTTGGGCTGCCAGTGCTGGACGACAGCCACATGCTGCCTGCTTCCTGATGGCTGGGAATGATGTGAGGTGGGACATGGGTGCAGTTTCTGGCATGCCTGTCTCCTGCTCTGACGTCTTGGGCAAGGCAGTGAACCTCAGGGACCCTCAATTTCCTCCTTGTGAATTAAGCTGGTAACACAGAGTGTTGTGCAGCTCAGGGACGGTCACCAATGGAAAGCGCTCGGCAGTGGGCCAGGTGCCTGGTGGGTGTTCTCAAAGTATAATGGTTATGGTTGGGCTCAGCCATCAGTGCTGACCACCTACCCTCCAGGCTGCTGGGACCTGGTGGAAGGGGCCTCCTCTGCATGCCCACCACACTGTCAACGCCCCTGGACTCCCACCTGCCGAGCCTGAGTTAACTCTTTGAGCTCAGGGCCTGGTTATGACATCCATCTTTGCTCCACTTGCCCAGGCCCAGACTCACCAGGAATCTGCATTTTGCTTGGTCGCCTGTGGCTCTGTCGCGGCGAATCAGAGACTTTTGGAAAGCCTGCTCGAGTGAACCTGAAAGGCAGCTGTGGATACCACCGTGGGGTGCGTTGGTGGGCTCCACGTGTGTCCTGGCTTTGCAGGATCTCAGCCCTCTCCACTGTGCTCTGCACGAGGAGGCGGGCTGGCGCAGAGGGTGGTGGCAGCAGCTGAGGCAGGACCCTCCCCTGTGTCGCTCAGCCATTCGGCAGGTGTCCAGCACGGGCCGCTTGGGTTGTGTGTGCTCTTCTGGGCCCGAGGAATGAGAGCTATGCTGTGCGATTGGGGCAGACACTTGCCTTGCTCCTCACCACCTCTGTGACCTTGGGCAAATGACTTCATGTTTCTGAGGCTTGGCCTCCGCATCTGTAAAATGACTGGTGAGGCTGGCTGTTTTCCAAGCATCCTTCTTTCCAACTTAGAGTTCTTGATTCTAAGGGGTCGATCAAAGGCCTTCCTTCTCAAAGACTTTTGCCATCTTCTGTGAAGACAGGACATATGCTGTTGAACGCCACTGCTCTGGGAGAGTAGTGTGACTTAGT
This sequence comes from Macaca mulatta, assembly GCF_049350105.2. Lineage (NCBI taxonomy): Eukaryota > Metazoa > Chordata > Mammalia > Primates > Cercopithecidae > Macaca > Macaca mulatta. Next base: position 16,696,876 of record NC_133417.1, on the reverse strand, counting down.
GTGGCTCTGACTGCCGTTCCCGGTCGGGAGGCTGTGAGTCATTGGGTTGGAGCCCAGAGCTGTCTTAGGGGGCCTTCTGCCTGTCCCAGCCTTAGGCTTTCTGATACAGACCTTGTGGCCACAGGGGCTGTGACTAGCAGCATTCAGATGCTCAGCCAAGCACTGAGTCTTCTGCCTTCCAGAGGGGCCACTGGGTTTGCTGGACCAGGACTCCTCAAAGTTAGAAGGGGAGTGGAAGCCAGCGACCAAGTAGGTGGTGTGGCCCTCCCGCTCTTCCTCCATGGCCGACGCCCACGGTGCCTGCAGACTGCACAGTCATATTTTATGCCTCCAGTGCTTGGATTTGTATAACTCTCTCCTGACTGGCCTCCCTGCTGCCAGGCCACCCTTGTTGTCGGAGTGACCCCTGTCAAATGCTGTGAGGTCATGCCACTCCCTGACTTAGACTCTCATTGCACAACCTGCACAGATGGAGAGGGATGCAGGATGATGCAGGGTATGTTTTGTCTCTGTGCTAGGGCAGTTTGATTGATAGAGATTGCCTGGGGCCCTGAATGAGAAGGACCCCAGGGGCTGCTGGGAAAAGCACTGTGATTGATTAGCAATGCCTGCCTTGGGCCAGGAGAGGGTAGACAGTGCTGATCCTGTGTGAACCTCAAGACTGGATGCCATTGAAATTCTTGGGTAACCCGCAAGGTCTCCTTTCTCTGAGGAGCCTTCCCTCCCCATGTGCAGCTCCCCAAGACTCAGCACCCTGTTCTGCAAGTCACTGCTGGTCTTGTTTTCTGTTTGTTTCCACTCAGCAAGCCTCTGGAGGTCATAGAGCACACTTGTTTTGCTCTCTGTAGGGGCTAGTGTGGAGCCTCGCAGCCAGGGAGCACACCATCAATGGCAGAAGGAATGTTTTAACTCTGAGTCCCCAGGAGCACCCCGGCTGCCCACTCCTGGCTGAGTGGTAGGAAGGAGCCCTGCTGAGCCCTTCACGCTTGGCCATGGGCCCAGAGGCTCCCAGTTCTGCCTGCCTGGGCCTTGGCCCTTGCTGGGGAGGGCGGAATGAATATCTTCTGCTGTGGACAAATGTTTTAGATTATATTTCTAATAATTATAAAGAAACAATTTGTGCTCAGGGTAATAATGTATAAAGTTCAGGAAAACATAGATGAAGAAGAAAGAAGCCATTGACCATGCCATTCAGCAGCAATGCTGGTGAGAGGCGCATTTCCTTCCCGGGCCTCTTCTCCAGCATGCAGCCACCCTTAGGACAACCTCCTGCGTTTGCAACTTTGTATCTGGGTTTCAAATTCTCGGGTAACCCACAAGGTCTCCTTCCTCTCAGGAGCCTTCCCTTCCCCTCTCCTTGATATTTTAGCATAAGCCCTTCCCATGTTATTATATCAATGTGTAAATATTGCTCTCAATGTCTCATATCCCATTGTGTGGACATGCTGTGATTACTTAACCAGCCCCTTGTTTTTGGCCATTTGGAGTTGTTTTCACTATTTGGACAGTATGTGTTTTCCTGTGGCACACAACTTTCTGGTGACAGCTCTTTTGAGGTCTCTGTGGGGTAGATTGGTCTCAAAGGGTAACAAGTGGGTCAGAGTGAGAACTTTGTTAAGCTCTGAACAAGTCTTTTAGGGAACAAGAGGAGAAAGAGCCAGTCTTATGGCATAGGCCCGTAGCATCCGGGACCGGCTGGGATATCGGTGTGCCTGATGGTGAGCGGCATTCTGAGACTCTACTTTTCTGAGACAAAAGCCAAGCCCTGCAGCGTGAGGGGGAAGAATCCCGCACATCATGTGTGGCATCCTGTCACCCGTGGTGACAGCCCGGGCAGGGATGGGAAAGCCGCTGGGGGCTCCTCATTCAGGCAGTGCAGCCTGATGTGCTGATGTGGGCCTTGTCCCTGCTGTCAGATGCCATGCTGGCCCCTGATGCTGTCTGTGGCTGCCAGCTGTGCCAGGCTGGGCATTGGTTGGTGCTGAAGAGGGATGATGGGCCCTGCATGTCTGTTGTGTGCTTGGGCACAGTAGCAGCACGGTATCTGCCTTCAGGTAGCCCCCAGATGACTGTGGGGTGAGGGAAGTGATTGGGCCAGCAGAACTGCATGTGCATAGTCGCAGGTGGCAGGTGGCAGGCAGCACGGCCTTGGGGCTCAAAGTGGGGCAGGAAAATGAGCTCAGCCAGGCCGCTTCATGGAGGGGGAGATGCGCTTCGGTGGTGTTGGAGGCTCATTAGGAGCTTGCTGGGTTGGGCCTCCTGGCCAGGGGGACCTCACCTACCTACCTCTCTTCCCTCCCTCCCTCCCTCCCTCCCTCCCTCCTTCCCTCCTTCCCTCCTTCCTTCCTTCCTTCCTTCCTTCCTTCCTTCCTTCCTTCCTTCCTTCCTTCCTTCCTTCCTTCCCTCCCTCCCTCCCTCCCTCCCTCCCTCCCTCCCTCCCTCCCTCCTTCCTTCCTTCCTTCCTTCCTTCCTTCCTTCCTTCCTTCCTTCCTTCCTTCCCTCCCTCCCTCCCTCCTTCTTCCCTCCTTCCCTCCTTCCCTCCTTCCCTCCTTCCCTTCTTCCCTCCTTCCTTCCTTCCTTCCCTCCTTCCCTCCCACCCTCCCTCCCTCTCTGGCTTCCTCCCTCCTTTCTTCCCTCCCTCCCATCATCCACCATCCTCCACTTACAAGCAACCCAATTTCAAGGTGAGGAGCAGGCACCCCGATAGGATGTGAGGATTTAGAAGTGCACTGGAGGCAATGTGGATGTGGCTGCCCCGCTGTCTGTCCAGATCTCAACTCAGAGCCTGGCCGAACTGGGCCTTCCATTCGCCGATGACAAGTACAAGTGAAAGATGCTCTGCTGAGAAATCTGGCAGCTGTGGGTGCATTTGAGGTAAATACTGCATCCCCTCCCTGCTGTTTTTGTAAATAACTGCTTTATTGAGATGTAATTCACATACCGTAAAATTCACATTCTTAAAGTGTGCAATTCAGTGATTTTTAGAATATTAACAAAGCTGTATAACCACCACCACTATCTAAACCACTATCACCACGTATCTAAGTGTTCTAAACATTATTATCACCCTCTCAAAAAACCCTATACCTATTAGCAGTCTCTCCCCATCCTGGCAGCCACTAATTTACTATCTAAGATGACACCTTCTTATGTATATTTATTTGCACAAATTCCTAGACAGGAAGTGGAAAATTGGTAACCTATGGCCTGGCTATCACCAGGCTGTTTTAATATACAGGAAAATGGAAATAAAACCCATATTCTTGGCTTTTTTGAGGGTTTGGTTTACTGGGTCCTCATCCTTGTGTGGGAAAAGCTGGACACAGGGGAGCAGCATCTGTCTGCTTTTGACAAGGCCTGTGTGCTCCAGTTTGCCACAGTCCTCACCACTCCCTATTGCCCCAGGCTTGCCAGCCCTGCTGCATGACTCCATTGGCATGGGAACTGGCAGTCCTTGGCTGAGAGCTTTGCTTCCTCTGAGGGGTGGCACACTGTCAGCTGTTTGCCAGCCTTTGCATCCCAGATCCTATTCTGTGATGTGGCCCCCTGCCCAAAGCCAGGGTTCCTATGAGAGCCCACTAGACTCATGCCAGCCTTAAAATCTCTTTTCCCAAGAGCTAGTCTGTGTGGGTGGTCCAGGAAGCATCCTCCATGTCCATCTCCACACTTGGAAATGCTGCCCCTCGCCAGGACTGGTCGACATAGGGACATGGGTGTGCCGGGACCTCGTTGTCTTGCCCACTTTCCTGCCTGTCACCTCCCGTTCTGTGACAGCTCCTCCACTCCGCACTAATTTAAGCTTTGTGTAGATACAGACCCGCTCAGCATTTCAAGCCATTTAACCTGCTGTGATTGAAGCTGTGGCAATTAAATTTTAATTGAGATGCACGCTGCTTAAGCAGACACAAGACAGCTACAGCTATTGCTAATTAATTTTCTTCCGAAATGACAACATTTAATAATTATGCTTCGTGACGCGTGTGTTATTTATGTAGCCTCACCTCTCCCGGCGCCGTTCAGTGGTGTCCATCAGGGGTAGTTGGTGGTGGTCTCACGTGTGCCTGCTGGATGGCTTCTGATGCGAACAGTGTGCTAGTGCTCCCAGGGTGGCGAGACGCCCTTCTCTGCATTTGGAGGAGCCCCCCAGTGCCTGCCTCGGAGTGGAGGCATTTTGCTTCCCCATGCACTTCTCAGCAGAGCGCTGAAGGGTTCTCACTAAGGAGAGTACCCCCAAGAGTAATTAAGGGCCCCTGGTTTGCTTAGTTAGGGAATGGCCTTTCTAGTTAAAAAACCGGATCCTCCAGGGCAGGAGAGCAAAGCGCTAGAGAGAGCCTGGGGTCTGGAACACTCTGTGGACTTGGGTTTGGAACATGAGAGTGGGCATGCTGTCACCGATAAGGTGGGAAGGGGAGCTTTCCTCTGGGGGAATATGAGGCTGGCAGATCCCTTATGCCATGTCGTACAGGGGCACAGGGGATGGGCAGGAGGCATCAGCCAAGGAGCAGCAGACCCGGCCTTCCCCTGGGCTCCCACCCCTTTGCGTTCTGCGGCCCTGGATCCCAGGCCTCCTCTAACGCTCTCGCCCTGGCTGGCACAAATCCCTTGCCTGGGCTTAGCCTGCCCAGGAGCTGGGATGATCCCATCAGCAAGGCAGGGCCCCACCTAGCCCTTTGAACTGGATGCTGTTTTTCCAGGGATGGAAACTCCTGAGCCTGGGCCACCCCCATCAGGTGCCTGGGCAGGTGAGGGATGGGATGGCAGGAGGCGATGACACGGAGCACCTTCTGGGCATTGGGCCTTGACACATATTGACACATTTAATCTTCCCAACATGGGACATGTGTTCCCGCTTTCTAGATGGGAAACTGAGGCTCGGAGAGGTCGGGTTGCACAGCTCGTAAGAGGCTCTATTAGCTTTGGAACCCAGCTCCTGACTCCTCCCTGTCCGTCAACTTCCAAGGGGAGGCCCAGTGGGCTCTGGGACGCCTGGTTGTGAGTGAGGTCCAGGGTGTGCTGAGTCTAGCCTGCCTGCTTGCTCTGGCGTGTTTGGTGGCTGTGTAGATGCATATTTTTCTTCTGGGTTCCCAGTAGACTCCTAGCCCTCCTCTGCCTCGAGCCCCACCCTTGCCCTAGACACAATTGCCTGGGCAGTGGAGTGGGGTCTGATTGGGTGGGGGCACCATAGGGAGCCTTGGGTGGAAGCTGGGGTCATCCCACTAGGAGGGTGGGATGCAGGGGGCCCTCGCCAAGATCCGGGTCCCTCGCCAAGGTCCAGGACCCAGGATTATCCCTGGGCTCTGGTTCTCCAGTCCAGCTCTCCCTGTGAGGCTGCGAGGGCAGAGGAAGCAGCTGGGTGCGGGGGGCTGCGGAGGCCTGGGGCTGAGCCGGGGCAGAGGCATCCTAGCCGGCGTTCTCCTGAGAGGAGCCAGAGGGCCAAGTAGGGGCTTGAGGGAAGGCTCCGGTGGGCTGGGGACTGCCTCTGAGCTACCCAGTGAATGCAGCGAGCAGGAGGCCCAGGGGACTGCGTGGGGAGCCCTGGGCCAGGGCCACTCCCACCTGCAGACTCCCTCCTCTCACAGCTGGAAGCTCCTGTCTCCAGAAGGACCCACCTGCCACCTCCCCAGCAGTGAGAGGTGGGCACCTGACATGGGGCAGGGGACAGTGCTGTCCGTGGAGCTGTGTGCACGCGTGTGTGTGAGTGCATGGCTTTTTGAGTATGTGTATGATGTGCGAGTGGATGAATGTGAGTGGGAACTAGGCTGTGTCTTTAGGAACATATGACTGTGCATGTGTGTGAAATTGTGCAAGTGTGTGTAAGCGTGAGCCAGTGTATGTCAGTGTGTGCTGTGTGAGTTTGAGTCTACATGTGTGAGTGAGGGTGAGAGTGTGAGTTCCTGTGAGTCCAAGGAGATGTGTGAGAAGCCGTGTGTGAGTGAGTGTGGGAGATGGAGTGGGTCCTTTGGGGGTGAGGCATGTCTGAACGAGATGTGGGACAGGGAGGCGGTGGCACCAGTCTCTGTTTCCAGTGCCCTTTGGGCTGCAGGCTCAGGGAGTGGTAGCCCATGTGGATATGCAGACCTGACATGTGCGCCTGCACAGCCTAGGGAGGAGTGCGGCAGGGAGGAGTGCGGCAGGGAGGAGTGCGGCAGGGAGGAGCGCGGCAGGGAGGAGTGCGGCAGGGAGGAGCGCGGCAGGGAGGAGCGCGGCAGGGAGGAGTGTGGCAGGGAGGAGCGCGGCAGGGAGGAGTGTGGCAGCGAGAAGCGTGGCAGGCAAGTGCAGCAGCAGCTGGAGGAAAGCTTGGGGGGTCTCGGCAGGCATTGCCTCTGGGGGGCTACTTGTTTGGGGGGACAGTGATGAGTGGCCCAGGGTCTCTGCTGCCTGAGACTTGGCTGTTGAGGACTTGCATCTGGGGTGCAGACTTGGGCCATTGAATCCCAGGCTGGGGTGCAGAGCCCAGTGTGGTCAGAGTGGGAGCACGGAGACTCACTGGGGGTACAGAAGTTGCTGGGAGGCCATGTGGGGGCAGGCAGCCGCCACCCGGCTAGGCCCAGCTGTGCTGGTGGCGTCGAACATGGGGTTGGCAGCGTGCGGCTGGCTCAGCACGGTTGTGATGGGGCAGGGCTTGTGTTTGTTTGGAGGAGGGAAGGTGGCCCAGTACCCACTGTAAACAGAGCCGCCGCCACCCAATGGATCAGTTCTGCTGCCGAAGCCTTGCAGCCCCCACAGCTGATGGCCAAGAAAGTGGGGGCTGGCAGGGTCCTGGCCTCCTCGCTCCCGACTCTCCTCCCTATGTTGTGAGATGCCCCATTCCTTGGCAGCCCCAGGCTTCCTGGCCCGCTCCTCCTCCTCTTCCTTTGTATTCCAGAACTCGACGTTAACTCCTCACAGCGTCCCTCCTTTCCTGTGACTCAGAGTGCTCCCATCGTCGGTCCTGATTCAGTCCCTGCAGCTTATGCCATCACCCACACATAGCCAGAGAAAACAATTAGGGGCACGGTGGGTTACCTGCCAGGTTCCCAGGGCAGGTGATGTGGCGCAGGACTGTGTGACAGGGCGTGTGAACGGCGAGGGCAGGTGCTGTGCCCGAGTTCTGGGGCATCTGAGTGGCAGGCAGGCAGGAGCTTCAGATTCCACGTGGCTGGTGGGGTGAGACAGGGTGAAGTCACCCTAGGACCTGTCTAGCTGTCTGTGCCCAGGGCGTATACAGCAGGCTGGGGGCCTGTGCAGGTAGGCAGGGTACAGAGACCTTCCACATGGCCAGGTAAGTGCTGGAGAGCCTGGCACACCCATGGCCTCTGGCCCGCTTGTCTTGCTCCTGAAGCTGCGACAGGGAAGCCACCAGGTTGGCTGGCAAATACAAGAGACTTTGTAAAATATGCTTCTGGCTTTGCCAGTGGAAGTGCTGGGTTGAACCAGAGGAAGGTGTAACCCTGGGTTGATTTGGTCACTTGGGCCACCAGGCTTGCCTGGCAGATGGGATTGGGGATGCTTCAGGGGAAATCGGACAGTGGAAAATTTGAGTTAAGAGGCCCCGGCGTGGCTGTCTCAGGAGCCAGGCTCTCAGGGCAGCGAAAGGAAGGAATAGCGTAAACTTCCCCTCCCTATATACTCACCCCGTTCCCATGTAAAATAAAAACCAAGGTAATATCTGCTGTGCACTGTCATGAGCCTGCACTGCCCAGAGTACTTATGCACGTTGGCTCATGGGAAACCTTTACAGACAGACAGATGGACATCTCCCCACCCTGTGAGGTCCGCAGTGTCATCATTCCATTTTGCAGATCAGGAAACTGTGACGCAGGAGGCTTGAGCTGTTTTTTCAAGGTCCTATCTGGAAAGGCCAGCAGGTCCCATTGCCTACTAAGACAGACCTTTGAAATCCTGCTGACAAAGGATCTTACACAAGGGTGTGTGTGAGCTCCTGGCCAGTGCTGGGCAGTAGGGCCAGGACCTCCTGCAGTTCGTTCCTGGCCTAACAGGCCACCGAGGACAGGCTTGCAAGCTGCAGGTGTTGAGCGTGGTGGTGCTTGACAGCAAAAGTGCCACAAAGTCCACACACCTGACTTGGAGAAGGAACTAGGGTGGATCTGCTGGTAACATGGCCCAAGAGATGGGAGCCATTGCCCAGAGGGTTTGGGCCTAATCCCTGCCTAGCAAGAGGATTTAGACTCTTGTGGTTCAGTCATAATAATGGTTGGCATTTACTGAGGGCTTTCTCTGTGCTAGGCATGCCATATCCATTATCTATTCACAGGGAGGAAACTGAGGCACAGAAAAGTTAATTACCTTGCCCAAGGGCACACAGCAGATTAAGACAGGGCCTGGGTCAGACTCTAGGGCGGCCTGACCCCCTCAGCCTTGCTCCTAACCACTCCAGCATCCTGCGTCCCCTGGCCAGGACTGGCAGCCCCGGGCTCTGTTCTGCTTCCCAGCCCGGGAGAGTGCAGGTCTGAGCTGTGGCAGCTCAGGGAGTGTATGCGTGTGTGAGTGCGTGTTTGAGTGTGTGTATGTGTCACGGGTGTGTTTGTGTTTAGGCAAATGGAGAAAGAAAACAACACCCGCATTCTTTTGCAGCCCTGTAGACATCACTGCATGGTGGAGGAATGTGGAATCAGTGCAGCGGGTTGTTTTCTTTCTTTCTTTTTTTTTTATCATGGCACATAAATACCTTTGGGTTTCTCGGTTCTCAGAAAGGCATCTATTACTCAGGTCTTACTTAGCAGTTATCCCTGAAGAGGGAAGCCTGGAGTGAGCATGTGGGCGGGCGTGCCACACACACTTATTACGCCCCCTTCAGCTGGAAGGCAGACTCTTCTTGAATTCAGATGAGCAGATGTCTTGTGACCAAGAAGGTCCACTTGCCGAGCTCCAGCTGGGGGCTGGGAGCTCGCCCTGTCCTGGGAGCCGGCATCTTCCCCTCTTTCTTGCTGAGAAGCAGAGACCACCATTCCCACTGAAATGTAGGGACCCTTGCCCAACGTGAAAGGAGGAAGGAAGGGAGGAAGACAGGGAGGGAGGAGGAAGGAAGGAGAGAGAGCAGCTCAGCACAGCTCCAGGCTGAACCTGTGGGAGTTTTTCCAGCAGTGTGGGGGTGTCATTTGCTCCCCTTCCCAGCAGGAGGAGGGAGTTCCCAGCAGGCAGAGTGGTGTGGGATGAGGGACATGGCTGGTGGGGAGGCCTCTGGCCCCATGGCGGGTGTCCTGTGCAATAGATGGTATCTCTATCCACTACGCTACAGAGATACCAGCTGCAGCCTGGAGACGTTAAGCCTGCCACCCAGGTTCCCAGCTGGTAAGTGGCAGAGCCAGTCCTGGGTCGTTTGCAGCCTGGAACTCTGGAGCTTGCAGGTCTGATGCATGTTTATTGGAGACGTGGTTCTCTCCTCTCCCAGCCATGTCCTGTGAAGGCTCTCTGGGAGGCTTTCTGTCGTGTTTCTGAGCTGTGTTACAGCTTCTGGAGGCCAGTGAGGTGACCCCACCCCACCTCTGTCCATGAATGTCAGGGTCATAGTCTTGGCGGCCCCAGCTGCTCTGGGGCTGCGACCTGGCTCACCTCTCTGCCCCGAGCATCCGAGCCCTGAGGCTTCATCGTGTCAGCTCCCATATCTCTTCCACTCTGCATGGGCCCTGGGCGTAAACCTTTCTTTGCCCTTGTTCCATAGTCTGTAAAAGGAGACACGAGCTGTCCCTGCTTCTGGGCCTGGTGCGAAGCTGAGATGAGAGAGTAGGAGCCATGCCCCTGACCTGCAGTTGCCGCCCGGCCTGACCTGGTTCTGCTGCACCCTCAGTGCCCAGCACTGAGGGCCAGTACTGTGAGTGGGGAGGGATGAGGAGAAATGGCCTCTGATAGGGTGGTGGTCATCACTCCCAGGAGGAATGAGGCTGGGGCTTACGGGCCAAAACCAGGTGGGCAGAGGCAGATTCTCCTCCCTCGCCCTGCCAGGGTCAGAGCAGCAGCCCCCTCCTCCCATTCTGAGGCCCGGGATGCTCCCCCGGGACTGGCGGAGCACACAGTCAACTTCTGAAATTTTTCCTACACTCTTTCCATCAGGAGTCAGGCTAGATTTATAGTTTCTCCTAATATTTTCTCTATATTTATTAATAAGTAGCATTTTAATGGAAAAAGCAGAATAACCTTTTTACATTAAAGAACATTACTGGCCAGGTGCAGTGGCTCATGCCTGTAATCCCAGCACTTTGGGAGGCTGAGGCGGATGGATCACCTGAGGTCAGGAGTTCGAGACCAGCCTGGGCAACATAGGAAAACCCTGTCTCTACTAAAAATACAAAAATTAGCCAAGTGTGGTGGCGCACACCTGTAGTCCTGGCTACTCGAGAGGCTGAGGCAGGAGAATGGCTAGAATCTGGGAGGCAGAGGTTATAGTGAGCTGAGATTGCACCACTGCACTCCAGCCTGGTGACAGAGTGAGACTCCATCTCAAAAAAAAAAAAAAAAAAAAAAAAAAAAAGAAGAAGAAGAACATTACCAAAATTTCTGGCATAACTCAAAATCCCATTATTCAAACACAATTTTTTTTTCTTATATACTGTCTCCCTTGTACATATAGTTCATTTTCCTAGTTGGAGTTATAGTGTGTGTGCAATTTTGTTTTATTTTCACTTACGTGTGATCTTAAACATTTCTGTATTTCTCGAAGTCTTTATAATAATAACCTAAAATAGGCACAGTACTGTCCCGTTGTCTTGCTATGATAGCAGTATATTAAGAACTATTTCCCTCCCGTTAAGCATGTGGGGTGTTGTCAGGGTTTCATGAGTGTACTTAACCCTTCAGTGAACATCCTACATGTTTCTTCTTACCTGTGACAGTGTCACTGAGGCAGGCCAGGGACTTAGCGGGTGTTTTATGGCAGGTGGTAGACATCCTCCAGGGATAGCTGGAGTTCTACTCTTCAGTATGTTTTAAAACCAGAAGCCCCTGAGCAGGCCTCCTTTGGTTTAAGTGCCTTCTGTGTGTAGGGTGCAGTACTAGATTTTTTTTTTTTTTTTTTGCCATGAACTCATACATAGCAATCCTGGAACATCAAATCATTAGCTCCATTTTCCATGACAAGATACCAAGGTGTGGTGAAGCTGAGTCAGTTGCCCACGGTTTGCAACAAGAGGCTGACCCAGGCTTTAGATGCGGTGCGCACCACTGCCTCTTTACAGCTGAAGGTGGTGAGACCTCCATCCCCGGGAGGATATTCGCTCAGAGCCTGGATGACAGTGCCTAGAATACGCTGGGTGAGGGTTTCTCGACTTTGGCATCATGGACATTCTGGCTGCATAATTCTCTGTTGTGGGGACTGTCCTGGTCACTACAGGATATCTACCAGGATCCCTGGTCTCAACCCACTGGCCACCACTAGCACAATTTGGAGACAGTCAAAAATGTCTCCAGATATTGCCAAATGTCCCCTGGTGGCAAAGTCACTCCCAGTTGAGAACTGCTGCTGCAGAGGATTCCTGAGTAGGTCAGGGGGTTGACTGCAGGTTCTCTTACAATCCCTGGGACCTCCATGAGGCTCCCCTACCTGGCGGGCTCCCTTGGCAGACTGTCCCCATCAGTGGGCCATTGATCGGAAAGACTTGTTGGGGAGGCCGTCGAAAGGAGAGGGGGAAACAGCAAGCAGCACACTGCAAAGAGTCATGGGATGCAGGCTCAGGAGAAAGCCTGGAGCACCTCTTTCATGCGCAGACGCAAATTTGGGGAACACAGCTTCACAATCATCAGCTCTGGGGCAGGGGACCTGGCTCCCAGTAATGACCTTGCCTAGCAGCCTGGTGACCAAGAGACACCTAAACCTGTCACTTCCTCTGCAACTTCTTGCCATCTTGGAGGACTCTCTGGTGCAAGGAAATCTCATGTGGCACCCTGGCCTCCCACATGGGCTGGGGACATCCTTGAGTATCTTTCCAGGGACAGTCCTGGCCAAGGAACCCAGAACCAAGCCCACCTGTGGCACCTGGTCTCACAAAGCCAGGCCACAGTGGGGGCTGGCAGGGAGACCGTGATTGGATTTGCAGGCTCCGTGTAGACTGGGCTTTAAAGAGCTTTCTCATTTCCTCTCCGGAAGTCTGCAAAAGGCCACGGGAACAAAAGAGGCTTGATTGATTGTGTCTTGGAGAGAGTCATCAAAAGGAGAGGGGGAAGAGCAGGCAGCACACGGCAAAGACACTTAATTCTGCACACAGTGTCATGCCAAGAAACCGCGAAGTGCAGGAACAAGCAGCAGACATGCTCCTTTTATCAGTAGGGTATGTCCTTAGCAGTAACAGCCAGGGACAGCTGGCAGCACAGAGTTTTTGGCACCTTGCTTTCTTCCTCCTGCTCCCTCCATCCCTCTCCATACTATCCACCTTGATTTAGAGAAAGGAACTCTTTATATGAAAACCACTTAAAATCGAATCTTATTCCAGGGCAGTTTGCATTTCGATAGGCTGTTCTTGAAAACTAGCAAGCTTCAAAGAAGTGACTCTCCAATGGTAGAATTTCAGGTAGGGAGTCGGGGTGATTTTTGTTTAGTTTAGCCAATGAGATCTGACTGGCACCTTCCGAGATACCAGCCACGAGCTAGGCTGCAGCTTCCTGGGAGGCTCTCTGGGGTCAGTTAAACATCCGTTACCAGCTGTCTACTGGGTGGCAGCCATGGGTGGACATGATGTGTGGGGTCAATCCAGGAGACAGCTGACTTTAGAACACTGGGTTCACGCTGATGGCCCTCACGCATGGCATGCTTACTGGATGCCAACTGTGTGCCAGGGGCCTGGGAATGAAAGTCACGTATCTGAGCCATCCAGCGAAACAGGCAGTGAAGCACACTGTGGAAGCTTCACCCGGTGCTGTGCTGTGGGTCTCCCAGGCCAATACAGGGCCATGTGGGAGCACCAGGCCCTTGCCTGGGGCAGGAGGGCTGGGACACATGTGCTGGGGGGAGGAGATCCCAGCCTTAGCTCTTAGGAGTTCATTAGACAGGTGCTTTTTGAAGGGGAAGGGCATGAATGCAAAGGCCTGACAGGCAGTGTCTGGGGGTTGCAGGCTTCTAGAAATAACACAAAGGGTGAGTCCTGAGTTGGTGGCAAGTGAGGCGGAGGAGGCAGGGAGGGCACAGGCCTTGGGGGTTTTGGGGGCCCAGATGAGGAGTTTAGATGTCATTCTGCAGACAGTGGGGAGTCCTGAGGGGTGAGCACACCCTTCCAGTCTGCTGGACACTTGACTTCCAGGACTCAGAACCACAGGGTCCCACACTTGCCCTGCCTCCTGCTCGCTGCCCAGACGCAGACTGCATCTGCTGTGGTCCTCTCTGCTTTAGCAGGCCTTTCTGGACCAGAAGTGTTCTTCCTTTGAAAATGCTCATTCATCCCTGCCTCCAGGAATCCTACCTTGACTCCTTCAGGTCAGCAAGGTTGGCAGCCCCCCGGGAGCTTATCTCTGCTGGGAGAGTTCTTCTGGGTTGGCATGGCCTGTTTCCTCTGATGCCGGTCTCCCCACCCCACACCTGGACTGGAAGCTACTGGAAGCTCTGGGGTGGCAGTACTGTGTTTCTGTGTTTCCCTCACCTCTGTGGTGGTCAAGGTCGGGGACTCAAGATTGGCACACAGTAGGCCCTCAGGAAACCTGTGCCACCCGAGTGAAGAACGTCAAGCTTGTCTCAAGTCATGGAGCTGGTCGAACCCTCCTGACCTCCTTGAGCCAGCGCATATCCAGGCTGCAGCAGACCACGTTGTTGGATCCACGGGCCCAGACACCTGGCTTGGGCTGCAATGTGGTGGCTGCCAGGAGGGAGGGTGGCTGAGGGCATGTGGCCTCCTGGGCATGCAGAGGAAGACCAGGGCCTGGGAGAGGCTGGACCAGGTGGGAGCGAGTCTCACCTGGGGCCGGCTTAGCACGTGAGCTACCTCCTACCTCATCATGAAGATCCCAGCTGAAGGCAGGGCACTCCTGTTGGCTTCATTGCAAGGAAAAAGTGGTGTTCTGCTGGCCAGGGTGGTGCTGGCTGTTGGTTGCTGGCAGACTTGTAGGAAAGCCGGTGGCTGAGGCTGGCAGAGGCACAGACAGAAGGGCTGGGTGCAGGCATCACCTGGGAGGTGTGGGGAGGGCTGCAGCTGGGCAAGTCGGAGCAGGAGACCAAACCAGGAGATGCCAGGGCCACACACCGGCCCAGTTCTCCCTGGAGCCTTGAGAAGCAGAGCTGCCACCCTGGATGTGCAGTCAGCGCTCCCACCCCTGCCCTGCCCCTGCCTCAAGCCCAACACCACCCATGGAGAGGGTGACCTCAGGCCTTGGAGATTGTTGGCTCGTGGCTGCAGGTGGCTTGGATCCATGCACTTGGATCCTGGTGTGCACCCCTCACATGGCAGAATTCCTGTTTCCATCCAATCATGGCATGACACTGTACTCCCCGGGAATCCAGCCTGCCTATCTCACACCCAGAGTTGTGCTGCCAGTCTAGGCTGGGATAGTGGTGTGGTTAACTGCAACCAGCTGCTGTGGTTATAAGCCAGGTAAGGGGCCCAGTGACAGCTCCGCTGCATCATTGGCAAGGGACTGCTTGGGGACTGAGCTGCCCGGGGGCTGGATGAGATGACCCTTGGAGGCCTTTCTGGGTGCCAGACTCTGGCATAAGAGGGAGAAGACAGAGGGGTTAGAAACACATGGTTTGGGCTTGGGGTGGCTCCTGGCAAGGCAGCCTCACAATCCCAAGATCCATAAGAAGGCAAACTTAGAGGAATCAAAATGCAGCTCTCCCCACCCCCTGGATGGGTCTCAGCGAGTGTCAGAGCCCATCCCCAGGTTCTGAGGAGCAGTGTGATGGGCCAATGGGAGGCTCCTCTCCCTGTAGCTTGCCCAGAGTGCTGCCAACCAGGCAGGGTCCCAGGTCAGCCCAGCTCCTTTCTCAAGACTTTGTGACTTGGTGTCACTTGGATCACATTGTTTGGAAGAGGTGAGATTTGTCCTTGATCTGCAGACATCTTCCCCCACTGCCATCATCCCTGCTGTTTGGGTCCTAATTGGAAGGGCCTGGAAAGGCCACCTGCACCATTCCCCTGACCCCAAAATACCACCCCAACCCCAACCCCCACCCAGCCTGCAGTTCCACTGAGAAAATAGCCCTTTTGAGTGTGTCTGTGTTCAAAAAGTGCTTTTAAGAGATAAACACTTTTTTATTCATCTTGAAAATGGTTGTGCTTAGAGCACAGCAGGTACCCAGTTAATATGTATAGGCTTCAGTGCTAAGGACTATGCATGGCAAATCTTTTGCTCTCAAGGGGTTTACAATGTAAGGGAAGGAAGGCATTCTTATGCAGTGCTGGCAAACACTGCCCATGGCAGACAGTACAAGTTGATTAGTGTGCCTCCTGCAGCAGACATTAGGAGTCGATTACTGCACTTTTCCTGACCTAAGAGATAGCCTGATGCCTTCTCCAACCCAGCCCTCCCTTAAGGGTGCTTGTGAGTCTCAGGGTCTAAAAGCTGCTCACCACCTGGACTTTGTGAGGCATTGAAGCCTGAGAGGATGCTCAGAGAAGAAAAGGATTCTTGAAGACTTGAGTGCCTGAGAGCATTTATGTGTTCAGTTGGTCTCTGAGTCAGTCAACAAACATTGATGGCGTCTGTGCCTAGGGTGACCATAAAGGGAGACGAACATGTAAACATGTAGTTAAAACACAATGAGACAGGAGCCTTGACCTCGGCGGGCACACAGGCAAGACAGACCCCTGCCTGGCCTGGCAGGGGGTGGTCCCAGGGAGGCTTCTCTGAGGGGGTGTCATAGTGGGTATTGGGGAACTAGGCTTCCAGACAGAGGAACTGCGTGATCAGAGTCACAGACAGCACCTCTGAGGTGGAATGGGGGTGGGGCAGGGAACCTGGGGGTGCAGATCCTAAGGCAGGGCCTTGGGACCATGACAGCGACTTGGACCTTATCCTTTGGGCACTCACTGTCTTTGTGGTCCTTTGTCCCCTTTCAGAGTCTGCTGCAGGGATTTTCCACCCTCAGTGGTCCTTGGTCCTTGCCCCCACCACATCCAACTCCCTGCCTCCTCAGCCTCGGATTAAGGGGACCTTGGCATGGGTCTGGGTGCCTGTGGCTCCCATGTGCTAGGCTGCTGGGGTCTGTTTCTGATGTCTGCTGCCTCCCTGGGCCCCTGAGAGGCCTTCGCCCAGCCGGCAGCCTGCCCGGGGCAGTCTGTTTTCCCTCCTCAGGGCAGAGGTCAGCCTTGCTTTTCCTCCACACTCAGGAATCGTGCTTCAGGAATACACAAAGCAGCTGTTAAAATATCTGGGTCTGGCGGGCCCGCCGCACAGTGGGCCCCTTGTTCCCCTTGCAGACAGCGGCCTCAGAGCACGTCCCAACCCTCTGCTGGGTCGGGGGTGCTGGGGGAGTGGTGTCAGGGAGAGACCCTGGCCCTCTAGGCTTCAGGGCTCTCCAGGGAGGAAGGTGATGGACAATGGGAATTTAGCACCGAGTGGAACAGGCACGTTAGAAACAGATGCCAACCTGAGATTTTTGATGTCAGACTGTAGAGGCGCTGGCACCGGCGTGGGTGGAGGAGGGGGGCTGGATGTGACTGTCGTGTCCATTCTTGGACAGAGCCTTCTGTTGGTGGGGCAGCTTCCAGGCACTGCTCAGGGGCAGGCCTTCTCCAGCTGCAGGGACGATAAGGCCAGGCCTGTGAGTGCCAGGCCCCATGAGAGACATGCTGTTCATCCCCATTTAACAGATAAGGAAACCGAGGCTTAGGGAGAAGTCGATTCTTGTCAACAGTCCCTGATAGAGCTGGGAGGCGAACATGGCCGCTCCTTCTCCGGAGTCTGCACTCACTGGCCTCCTGCTGAATGTGCCAGCCACTGACATGTGCAGAGCATAGTGTCAAAGTTCAGTCACAGCACAAAGAGGTTGGTGAGCTCTGTCTAGGACTCTGGGAAGAGGGTGTGAGAGCAAGCTCTCTGGGTTTTAAAGCATGGCATCCTCGGTAGAGCAGAGGGAAGAATGTCCCTGGCAGGAAGGCATGGGGATTGGAGAGGGCCTGCTGGCTTTCAGGGAGTAAACCCAAGTGGAAACAAACGGAAGTCACGAGGCCGTCTCAAGTGTCAACCTCAAAGTAGGTCTTACCCACAGCCTCCCAGAGGGAAAAAGCCCTCTTGATACTCATCAACTCTTATCGGAGACTGGCTGCCCCTGGAGGGGCCTGCATTTCCCATTGGGGCCCTCCCTGGCCCCTGTTCCAGCCCAGCAAGTCAGTGAATTGGGGTTAATTATCTGTTTTCCTGGACACCAGCAGGCCCAGGAGCTGGGCAAATTAGGGGAGCTTTTGTACTTGGAAAAACAAATTCAAGGAGCGATAAAGAAGCAGGTGCACCTGCTAGGATGGGGATTTTGCATGGTGCCCGCCCCTGGCCACACCGGGAGGGTGAGGGCTTTGGCCACCCCCTCAACTTGTAGGCCCCTGGGCTGCATCGCCTGGAAGAGGTGGGGGCAGCAGGCACCGGCTGGCCAGGCTGTGCTGCAGAAGCATGTCAGACACCTAGGGGCTGGAGGCCTTCCTAAACCTCAGTCTCCTTCTAGCCTGCCCTTCCCAGATACCCTGACGGCCCCCATGGTTCCCCTTCAATCTGGCTTATCACCTGTTTCTTTTCTTTCTTTCTTTCTTTTTTTGAGATGGAGTCTCGCTCTGTCGCCTGGTTGGAGTGTAGTGACAGGATCTCTGCTCACTGCAACCTCCGCCTCCCGGGTTCATGTGATTCTCCTGCCTCAGCCTGCTGAGTAGCTGGGATTACAGGCGCCTGCCACCACAGCTGGCTGATTTTTGTATTTTCAGTAGAGACGGGGTTTCACCATGTTTCACCAGGCTGGTCTCAAGCTTCTGACCTCAGGTGATCCGCCCTCGTCGGCCTCCCAAAGTGCTGGGATTACAGGTGTGAGCCACCGCACCCGGCCTCACCTACTTCTGTCTCCCTGTGGGAACACTTTTTTTCTTGCCTTAGAGTGTGCCAAGGGCATCTCCCTCCCTTTGCTCATGCAGTTCCCGGACCCTGGAGTGCTCTTCCCTTTGTGCTGTCTGGGCCAAGTTCAGGACCCTTTCATTCTCTGACTGGAAGCCACAGGGCAGACTGGAAGGTCACCAGGAAGCCTCCTCTGACCTCCTCAGGCAGCCCGCCCTTGTTGAACTCCCACAGGTAGAAACTCACTGCTGCTTCTTTGACATTTAGCATATACTGCCGTGGACTTTGAAGCACTCTCTACACAAGTGCCTGCCTCAACAACGCTTTACATGTGTGTCTAGAGCTGTGCTTTTATACATTTTGACACCCCTATAATAAGTCTGGAGCCTGGCAGGCATCTATGCATACAAAGAAGTTGGCCATGATGGAGAAAGTAGAAAACTAGAATCCAGCAGACATGCCCTGGACCGCCAGCACTGCCGTATCTTAGCCGTGTGACTCTGGGGAGCTTACTTATCCTCTCCGGGCCTCTGATTTTAAGTGAAAGCAAGGTTCGAGATACTGGCCCAGTGGGAGTAGCTGCTGTGAAAGGTGAAATTACTTGAGGAGAGGAGCTAGCCGGCTCGGGACACCTACGTGTGCTTGAAGGTTTTGTTGTCTTTCTCTGAGCATGGGGCTCCCAGTGTAGGGTCATCCTAGGCAGAGGAGGGGGTCTCAGGAAGGACAGAGCAGTTCAAGAGGATCCTTCTTCCTCTGAGTCAGCGTGGGAGCCATGGATCCCAGGGGATTTTGGAAGAGTGGTTTATTTTCTTCCAGATGTGTCTCCCTTCATTGTCCTCACGGCCTACTGGGTACCAGGTGGAGTGGTGGGCCGTGCACCAAATCCGTAGAGAAACAGGAGTCTGTTGGGAGCAGTGGCTGTGCACTGGTGCCTCACGAACATTGCCACTTTCGAGTTTCTGGATAACCTTGCTGGGGGTGCGTCCCCCTCACTGTCTGGGGGAAGCCAAGGTCAAGGTTTTAGAGCCTGAGGGGCATGGGGCTGGCCCGGACCCCATGGCCCTGTGTCCCCACATCTGACCAGTGCAGGCATCTTTTGCAGGGTCTGGGCTCCCCTCCTGAGTTTGCCATCTCCCCAAAGGACCCAGAGTGGAGGCTGTGAGCTGTGGGAGTCCCTGGCTGGAGTGGTGGAAGAGGGACCAGCACAGGTAGGAGCTTGCGGTTCTCGTCCCAGTGTGGTATGGCTGGAAGAGGAGGAGCCGGGGACAAGGCATTTGACACAGCTGCCCACCCCTCCACACTCTGGAAGGCCTGGCACACCTTCCTGAGCTCTGCCTGGCCCCAATCCTGGAGCTCCTTGTTGGTGCCGCTCTCTGGGGCTCTGCGGAGTTGTTATCCTGCTGGACCGTAGTGAAACCACGGCAGGCTTCGGTTTCATGTACAGTGATGGGAAGGTGGACAAAGCAGGCAGAAATTGGTGCTGCCTTGGCCTCAGACCCCACAGGCAGGTCCGAGGAGCTGGCGGAGGCCCTGACCATCCCCCCAGCGCCCTGCAGGCAGGTGATCTTTTCTTGGAGAAGAAGAAAATGCGAGAAGCTGCCCATGTAGGGCAGCTGCTATAACAGGTGTTATGGGCCATGCTGGGAAGGCTGACTGTCTTCCCACTCACCCTGGGAAGGAGGGTACTCTGCATCACTGGGGAGCAAACTGAGGCTCTGAGAGGGGAAGTAACATGGCCACAGACACACAGTGGATGCAGACTATGCTGGTCCAGGCATACACACACCTCTCATTGTGGGAGAATTCAATGCCTCATGTCTTAAAATAGGATTATTTTGCCACTGGCAGTAAAATGCCAGCAGTCCTGGGGAACCCTTATGTTCCCCACTTCCCTATCTCCTTCAGGGTGGAGGAGTGAGTGTCAATTTGTCTGGGTGGGACAGTGGGGACTGACCTGGGGAGTCAGAGCCCCCTTTGCTTCTAGGCTGCCAGCCTTGGCATTGTGGCATTGGGCTGGTGTCCCTGAGGTCATTTTCCCAATGGAGACAGTGATGTGAGGGGAGACGAAAGGACTGGTGCCCAGCCCCTGGTGGATATAGGACCAGTCCTCAGGGCCTCGGGCCGTGAGTCGGCTGCTCCCCTTTTAGCTGTCATGAGGTTAGAATGACGATTTCCCTTAATCCGGGCGGCCGTGTGCTCTTCACTCCAGGAGCTTTCACTTTTTACCTCATAGGATCTTAAAAATAAGTCTGCGATCAAGGCAGGGCACGTGTTGATCTCTCGTGTATGTGCACATGTTTGCCTGGGTCTGTGTCCTTGTATATATACATGTGAGTGTTCGTGTACCTCTGCGTGTAACTACATGTATCCTGTATGTGTGCACGTGTGTGGCTGCATATGTGCTGTGAGCGTATGTGTGGTGCATGTGACCATGTGTGACTTTATATATGTATGTGCCCATGCACACATCTGTGACTTTAATGCGGTGTGCACGTGTGTATGTGGCCTGCGTGCATGTGTATGCATGTGTGTGGCTGGGTATGTGGTTTGTCAGTGTATGTGCTGTGTGCTGTGTGAGTATGTGAGCTTGCATGTGTGTGTGTGCATCCGTGTGTGCCGATGTGTGTGTGGGGGTTCTGGGCACGCATGCCGCACAGCTGACATCACAGCAGAGGTGAGAACACCGTGGCTCTGTGGTGTCTGTGATTGCTGAGAGGCGAGGCTTCCTCGCTCTCCTGGAGATTGATTTTGCGTGGGGAACAATGCTCTAATTCCTGTGAGTCACTCATTAGAGGAGTTCAAAGAAGCCAGGTGGCGGGAGGGTGTCTGGGATTTCACGTTTCAGGGTGATTCGCTCATTCTGCTCTGATTATTAATTTATTCTTCAAGCCAGTCCTTTAACTCACAGTTCTTAACCTTTTCTCTGCCGTGGGCCCCTTGGCAACCAAATGCAGTTTGTGGACTCCTCCAATAATGCTATAAATGCATAGAAGAAAAGACACAAGGACTATGAAAGAAAGCGATGATGCGACGTCTAAAATGTTCAGGGCACCGCATCTGTGATCAAGAATACATGTGCTGCTTTCCTAACACATCAAAGGGCAAGGTCAGCAGTGGGGGTAATGAATGGCCGGCGTTAAGTCGGTGAGCATGGGCGTATCTACGACTTATGCCACTGGTAGCCCGAGGGAGACACCAACTTCAGCTCCAAACTAGCAAAGATAAAAATGTATTTTTAAAATCAGGTTAGATAGTCTGCTTTAACTGGAACGTGTAGATTGTTTGTTTATTTATTTTGAGAGAGTCTTGCTCTGTTGCCCAGTCTGGAGTGCAGCGGCATGGTCTTGGCTCACTGCAAACTCCGCCTCCCAGGTTCGAGTGATTCCCCTGCCTCAGCTTCCTGATTAGCTGGGACGACCGGTGCATGCCACCACGCCCGGCTAATTTTTTGTATTGTAGTAGAGACAGGCTTTCACCATGTTAGTCAAGACCGTCTTCATCTCCTGACCTCGGGATCCGCCTGCCTCGGCCTCCCAAAGTGCTGGGATTACAGGTGTGAGCCACCAAGCCTGGCTGAACTTGTAGATTATTTGGAAGCCAGAAGGGACCTTATAAACACCCCGTTCGGTTTTTCATATACCGATTCTGTGTCAGAAACAGTTGTAGAACTAACAGAAATGCAGCTCTTCTTGCCACCCCCTGCCTAGACTTGGGGAATTGGAATCTCCAGGGGAAGGCCCAGAAATGCTCCCGAAGCTTCTTGCTGTCACCAGTGCCCCTGCTGAGGCCCCAGAGAGCAGGCGACCTGGGTGAACCTCCTAATGGACAGGGAGATCCTCCAGGCCCTGGGTCCCAGGCACCTGCCCCACCCCCTTAGCAGAATTTTGGAGAGTGTGGCTGTGTTTCCTTTGTGGTTGTTTGGACAGCGGCAGAGCTGTGTGTTTCGAAGGTAAAGTGAGGAATTGACTCTTCTCCTCCCTGTGGTAAGTGCTGTGACTCCCAGCCCCTCTTTTTCTGGAGCCCTGTGGAGCCTGTGGGAACCATCCCTGGAGAGACCCTCCCTGCTGTCCCCAGGCAGCCCCTGGGGGCCTAGGTGAGACTGTCCGCTGGGGCTGCAAGGCTTGACGGGTCTGCCTCAGATGAGCTTTGGGGAGTGAAAGTGGCTGCCTGGGACCCTGGGTGCCTGGTGTTTACCTAGAAATTGTGCTAATCCGGCTAATTCCTATGATTTACACAGCCTCTTGGCTCTGTGTACTATCTTCTTCTCTGGGAAGGGGTGGGAAGACAAGGCCACGGATGCAGTGGGCACTGCCTGGAACCCCCCTGCTGCATCTGCTCCCCACAGGCGTTCACGAAACGTCAGGTGCATCTGTGTGCACATCCTTTCCCCGAGCCACAGTCTGGGAGGTGGGCATCTGAATAAACACCCCTCCTCCCTCACTGCGTTCACCCAGTTTCTGGAGCGACCACACCCTGAGGCATTTGGGCTGGAGGATCTGACTGTAGGCCTGGCCCTGTGCCTCCCTGGGGAGTGGCCTTGGGCAGCTCACTCCCCATGGGGGCCTCAGCTTCCTCCCCTATAAGAATTGGTGATGACATCCGCTGTGCTGAAGTGAATAGGTGGAATTGCCATGAGGAAGCTGCAGCTGCTGTGTTTTGGGTCTGTTCTTCATGGATGGAGCCTTCTAGTTACCAGCTTGGGCTGGGCCTGGCTATGGCAACGCTGTGCTGAACAGCTCCTGGCCTGAAGGTGATGAATGTAATCCGGGGACGTTGAGTAGGGACGTGATCTGACTGCTTCAGGGCTCCAACCATGGGCTAGGAGGGGAAGGGGGGCTTCCTGGAGGAGGTGACGTCCGAGTGGCACCTTGAAGGAAGAGTAAGAGTCCATCAAACACAGAAAGGTGAACGGTTTCCAGTGAGTGGCACAGCTTGGGCAGAGGCCTGTCTGTGTGCAAGGGCAGAGCCAGTTATCCCTGTTAGGAGGGTCACGCAGCCAGGGAGCTCGTAGGGAGAGGAAGCTGTAGGTAGACATGGGAAGACTTTACCTGAAGACCAAGGGGCTCAGCAGGGGAGGGATGGAGTGATACGTGGTTTCTGGGAAGGTCCCTGGCTGAGGCACAGGGAATAAACTGGAGTGGACCAGAGGTGTGAAAAGTGCCAGGACCCAGAGGGGAAGAGTGTCTGGCACAGAGCAGCCAGTGGGAGAGGCAGTGCTGGTGAGGCGTGCAGGTGCTGGGGGCTGTGGGGGGAAGTGATGGGGCTCACAGTCTTCGTGTGTGGGTGGGGGAGAGGAGGAAGGTGGTTCAAGGATGCAGCTCAGGTGACTGGTGTGGTGGTGTCTATGACCAGGTAAGGGGCAGAGGAACAGCAGGCACGAACCAGTGCATACTGCTGGTGGCCATTCAGAAAGCCAGAATCTTAAGGGGTGGATTTTAAAGTAGGCTTAAAAGAGCAGGCAGCAATCCCTGAATTTCTAGGCCACAAGGAGGCCCGTGACTCACCAGCAAGGAGATTTTTCTCTCTCCCATCTTCTTGACTTTCTTGGGCTTTCTGGGCAGGGAGTTTTGAAAGATTGTGGAAACTGGCCAGACTGGTGTGTGCAGATGAGCCAGGAGCTGACAGGAGCTGTGGACATCCTTCATGTGGCTCCTCCATTGTTCTTGTGTACTCATTTTTTTCTACTTAAAAAGATGGGGAGTATTGTGTGGATTTAAAAAATAAAATTCTAGGCCGAGTGTGGTAGTGTGCACCTGTAGTCCCAGCTGAGGCCGGAGGATTGCTTGAGCCCGGGAGTTTGAGGCTGCAGTGAGCTTTGTGCCACTGCACTCCAGCCTGGGCGACGGGAGAGACCCTGCCTCAAAAAAGAAAAATTCTTGGCTGGGCTCGTTGGCTCACGCCTGCAATCCCAGCACTTTGGGAGGCCGAGGCAGGTGGATCACTTGAGGCCAGGAGTTCAAGACCAGCCTGGCCAACATGGTGAAACCCTGTCTCTACTAAAAAATACAAAAATTAGCTGAGTGTGATGGCACACACCTGTAATCCCAGCTACTCGGGCGGCTGAGACATGAGAATCGTTTGAATCTGGGTGACGGAGGTTGCAGTGAGCTGAGATCACACCACTGCACCCCAGCCTGGGTCACAGAGTGAGACTCTGTCTAAAAAATAATAAAAATAAAAATAAACATAAAGACAGGAAAGTTCTAGGGCCTACTAATGTGGATTTAGCTGAGGGCCCTGGCAGTGGAGCTGACCGCAGGTGTCTGCACAATGTGACCCCCATCCCCACACTCTCTGCAGGACCTTCACACAGCTGCCCGCAACCTTTCTGCCCCACTCCTCCAGGTGTCCAGCCAAAAATGCCAGCTGTCTTCCTCACCACCTTCTTTAAAACATCTGACCGGCCAGGTGCGGTGGCTCATGCCTGTAATCCCAGCACTTTAGGAGGCCGAGGCAGGCAGATCACCTGAGGTCAGGTGTTTGAGACCAGCCTGACCAACATGGGGAAACCCTGTCTCTACAAAAAATATGAAATTAGCTGGGCGTGGTGGCGCCTGCCTGTAATCCCAGCTACTCGGGATTGCAGGAGAATCACTTGAACCTGGGAGGCAGAGGTTGCGGTGAGCCGAGATCGCGCCATTGCACTCCAGCCTGGGCAACAAGAGCGAAACTCCGTCTCAAAAACAAACAAACAAAAAACAAACATGTGACCTTCAGATTTCTCTTCTGATATGAAGGCTGGATTGCCAGTGTCTGCTCTGACCCACAACCCAGCTGGAGACGGAAGTTGCCTGTTTCCCGAATCCCTCTGGGTGTTCCTCCCTTGCTCACAGCCACTTTCCTTCCCTCCTTATCCAGTCTGTAGCCCGGCCTTTTGGCTCTGCCTTCAAAGCATGTCCATGTTTCACCAGCTCCACCGCCACCTGCTTAACCCAAACTGCCATTGTCTCTCCCTGAGTCAATGCAGTAGCCCCCACTCCCCCGAAAAGCCTGTTCTCTGCACAACAGTGGAGTGATCCCTTTACACAGGGAGTCAGTCCTGCCCCTCCCCTGCTCAAGACCCTCTGACGCCTGCACTTCCCTTCTGGTCACTACTCAAAGAAGCCAGCCTCTTCCCACATGGCCCCTGGCTCCTGGCTTTGTCCTCTGGCTGCAGTGGGGTGGCCCCTCAGGCATCCCATCCCTACCCCAGAGAGGCCCAGCAGTGCTGCCCCACTGTGCCCCTGCAACCCTCTCTGTCCTGCTTTCTTTTCCTGAGCCACCACCCACTCACTGATATTAAATCTACATTTATTTTCCCCTTGTTTGCCCCCAAGGAGAATGTAAACTCCACATATTGTATCTTCAGCACCAGGCGTGATGCCTGATGCATACTAGGGGCTTAAAAATATGTTGACTGAGTGCGTGTGAGTCAATAAAGGATGAACATTTATTGAATGAATGGGTGAAGGAATGAGCGAACATGCAGATGAATAAGTGAAAGGTTCTGGTGAGCAGGGAAGCAACCTGAAAATGAGGGCCTTTCTTTGAGGACCTCCAGGTCATTGTCACCATATTTATTTTTATTTTCCCCATGATTTGCAGACAGAGGTCATTATTTCTGACTTTACTCCCCCATCAGAGGTTACCTGCCATTCATATCAGTAGGAACTTGTTACTTAGATTTTTAGAATCTGGGTAGAAGATGATGAGAATGGCCTGCAGTTGTCCGTGAGGTCGTTCAGAAGACCAGGCGAATCCCAGGACTAATAATTCTCAAAATTAATTAAACCCTCCTTCCTAATTATAAGAGAATTAGAATGAAGTTGGTTGCTTTAGAAGCGAGTGGCGGTGTGAATCTGGGTCGGCGTTTCCCGGCTGGGTTTGGGCGCAGTGTTGGTGAGTGTCTTTGTCTTCTCTTTTAGAGTTGCCACCTAGGACGATGAGCGGCTGAGATGGAGACGTCTGCCTCAGCCACTGCCTCCGAGAAGCAAGAAGCCAAAAGTGGGATCCTGGAGGCCGCTGGCTTCCCCGACCCAGGCAAAAAGGCCTCTCCTTTGGTGGTGGCCGCAGCAGCAGCAGCAGCGGTAGCTGCCCAAGGAGGTACTTTCTGTTTTGCACACTTGGAGGGCAGCAGGGGTGTTTTTCATTAGCCCATTAGGATTTAATTAGAGTGGTGGCCTATGTCATCAGGGAGGCACGCTGGGTTTATGGAAGGCGAAGAGGAGGGCGCCTCTGTCCCGGGAATCCAAGGCACCATGAAGGTTGCCTGTGAGTTTGCGAGGAGGTCTGGCCACCCCAAGTCCTGGGGCGGAGCTGCCTCAGACAGCGGCGGGTGGGGCCTGAGTACTGGGAGGGGAGAGAGGGAGGAGGGGCGTGGTCGCTGCCAGGCAGCCCTGGGGTGCGTGCAGCTGGCACATTTGAGATGTGCCCAGAGAACTTCTTGCTTCTTGCCTGCCAAGGACTGTTTTGGAAAGTAATTGTCTCCTGATGCCTTCTGGCTCAAATTAGAGGGTCAGGTACGGAATTTACTATCTTAGGTGAATTTTTGGCCAACTTAATTATAACAAAAGAGACTACACGAGCCACAGCCTCTCATTTTTACTGCCCCAAAGAGAAAGACTCTCGGGTTTCCACTGGGCCGTCCGTGCCAGCATCCCGTTGGGAAAGTTTGGCGGGAAGACGAGACCTCCCCTGTGTCTGCACAGTCCATCTGGAGGCCACAGAACTATTTCTGTCTCGGAGGAATGGAGAGACTTCGATTTCTGTTCCTCCCTTTTTGTTCCAGTGCATTTAGTCAGGCCCTGTTGCTCTCACGGCTCAGGCACAGCTCAGAGAGCAGCCGGGGAAGAGAATGCGCCTTTTCTTCCGGCCGGCGCTTGGGTAGCGCCTCTCACACTTTGATGTGTACGCAGTTGTGGGGGGCTTGTTTCGGTGCAGACCCCGATTCAGTAAGTTGGGGCGGGGCTGAGTTTCTGCATTTCTGTTGGGTGCCAAGACGATGCTGGGGCTGCTGGTTCACAGGCCACGCGGAGCCTGTGAACATGGAATGGGAAAAGGGGATCAGGAACACGGAAAGACCCTCGGAGCAGTTTAGGAGTTGGTGTTTCTAAGAGTGGACCTAAGGGTCTGCGAGGGGTTGTTACTATATTTGCTTTTATTTGTCCTGTGATTCTAAGTGGGCGGTCATTACTGGGATGTGTGGCCCATGTCAGGAAAGGGAGATCTGAGGTCAACCTTCAGGCCCCCTTGGGGAGATGGCCTTCTGAGCTGGACGATCCCTCTCCACCCTGTGCCCCTTGGACAGGGACTCTCTAGGCCCTCCCTCTGTGTGGAGGGGCCGGCTGGGACTGGAGGAAGAGCTCTTAGGTGGAGTGGGAGGAGCCAAGCGCACAGGGCGGGAAGAGCGGGTGGAGGGGCCCTGGTCCTGGGGCCACATGGTCTTTTCCTTCCCCTGGGTCAGGGCCATCCCTGGCCTGTGGGGACGCCCCAAGCTGCCCCTCTGTCCATGCTCTGAGGCCTTGTGAGCTCCAGGAAGCCTGGCCTCCGTGTATGTCTGGCCTGCCGCAGGGTTTTCAGTGGGAACTATCCCCCCATCCCTCCGCCCTGCACCCTGCCTCTTCAAGCCATGAGTGGATCATGAACCACCGTGGTGCAATTTCCTGATGTGTCACACAGCAGTAGAGGACAGACTTAGGCAGTAATTAGACAGTAATTAGAATGTAATTGCGGGGGAGCCCCTCTAGTGTCAGGCTGAGTTGTCATTATTGGTGCAATAGCAACAGATGCTTGAGGGATTCTTGATCTGTGGTGGGAGTAGGGGCCAGGCAGGAGGCCCAAAGCTTGGAGTACAGCACCTCTGCAAAGGCCTTCACCTCCCAACGCCACCCCACTGCACCCCACCCCCGATGCCTTTCCTGCCCACCCCGCAGTCTCTTGTTGTTTGACTGCAGGGTGACTTGGCTGGTGAGGTTCCAGCAGAGGGTGGACCCAGCCTTCGTGACCATAGTTGCCACAGGGCAGGTGGCCTGTTGGCAGTCTCGGGCCAGATGTCTGCTGCTGGAGAGTCGTGAGGACCCCAGAGCCTCCTTACCCATCGCTGCTCCCTGCACCGGTCTCTGAGCAGCTTTTTTGGGAAGGGTCCTCCTGGAGTCAGGGGAGAGCAGCTGTTCCTTCGTGGCACAAAGCAGGGACATTGTGGGCTGAGTCTCCTGGTGCTGGTGAAACGCGGCGGCTGCATTCGTGGATGGGATGGGAGGTGCGCTGGCCTGGGTCCCGGTTTTCCTAATCTGTGTCAAGAGTGGATTTGACAGGTGTTGTCCACAGTCTTTATGATCTTGGAACGTCAGATCTTCCTTAAATGTTGCTGGATGGTGGCAGAGGTGCGTGGGCAAGAATCCTCATGTACTTAGCAACCCTGAGTCCCCCGGAAGACTCCAAAGAGCCGCGGATGTGGGCCTCACTGCCTGCAGGAGTACACACCTGTTGGCAGGTGAGGAGAATGTGTGGACAGAGGTGCCTGGCGGCTGCAGGTGGTTGGCGGGGGTGCCCCTCAGGGGCAGGGATGCTCTTGCATTCATCTCTAGGTCTCAGCGTCTGGTGCTGGGCCTGGCATGAGGGGTACCCAAGGGTCTTCTGGGACCAGAATGGTGTAGGAGAAAGGGTGGCATTGGTGAAGCCCGAGGAAGTCGTCATGGGCCAGAAGCATTTGCTGCAGCCACTGAAGAGTTGGGCACTCAGCCTTCAGGCGCAGGGCTGGGTGTGGACAGTGGGTGAGGAGGGGCTGTGAGGGACTGTGCCAAGCCTGGAAGAGGGACAGTGCTGCAGGGTGCACACTGGGTGGCTGCAGGGGTGCAGGGAGCTGAGAATTCTTGCTGAGGGGCCTCTCTTCTCGAGTTATTTCTGGGAAAGACGAATCATCTTGGTCTGGGCAGCTTGTCTGAGACCTGTTTGCTGGGGGCAGGAGCAGACTGAGTCAATTCCCCTGCTGCTGCTCAGGTGACCACTTAGACACCGGCTCCTCTGAGGCCTGGCTTGTTCCTCCAAATCCCCTGACATTGTCCCCATGGTTCACACCCTGATTTGCTGTCTGGCAGAAAGGGATGATTTATATGAGCTTAGTGTTTCCTGACTTACTACACATCCGAGGAGGGGTGGGGTGGGTGGGTCCTGTCTGAGGATGTCAGGGGCACAGTGGTGAGGAAACAGCCAAATCCTGCAAGCTGTCAGGGGCTGTTTCCTGGCATCTGTAAGGTATCCAAATGTTGGGGCACCCTGCATTCCCCTGCAGCTCATGGCCCCTCATCCAGCCTCCCCCACCCCTCACTGTCACCAGTTCCAAGAGCTTCCATTCCATGGCTAGAATTGTATGGCTTCAGCTGGTTCATACAGTACACATACCTGCAGGCAGAAGGATTTCACTTTTTTGTTTGTTTGCTTGTTTTTTGAGACGGAGTCTCACTCTGTCGCCCAGTCCGGAGTGCAGTGGCATGATCTCAGCTCACGCAACCTCTGCCTCCTGGGTTCAAGCCACTATCCTGCCTTCTGAGTAGCTGGGATTACAGGTGTGCACCACCATGCCCGGCTAATTTTTGTATTTTTAGTAGAAATGGGGTTTCACCATGTTGGCCAGGCTGGTCTTGAATTCCTGACCTCAAGTGATCGGCCTGCCCTGGCCTCCCAAAGTACTGGGATTACAGGCATGAGCCACCGCAGGATTTCACTTCTGAGTTATTTATATCTGTGAAAAATTGAAGACAGCCTACCTGTTCATTGATAGAGGATTGGTTCATCTGTGGAACACCTTGAATGGAACACGATGCAGCCACTGAAAATGTTAATTAAGACTTTTCAATTACAGGGTGGGAACATGCTTATATTCTAATATTAAGTGGTATAAAAAGATGGTGCGACTGATCTCAAGCGCCGCTAGGAATGAGATAGAAAGTGAAGGTGCACAGTGAGGAGAGAGGACATGAAGGAGGTGGGAGGCCCCAGCAGCAAAGCTCGGAAAACCCAGGCAGGAGCTCCTGGGTGCCAGGCTGGTGCGGTCAGAGCCTCTCCTTCAGTACCTCCCGTACTTTAGATGAGACTGAGGCCCATTTGGGCATGGGGCTTGCCCAAGGCTACCAGCTGCTTCAACCACGAGCTGGGCCTGGGGCTTAGGGCTCCTGCCTCTCACATGGTGGGAGTCTCTTTCAGGTATTTGCTTTTAGATTGTTGTTTAGATTGCTCTTAGACTTGGGCCTTAATTTAGGTCCTACTGCTACCCTGGGGTGAGTGTCCAGCCTTGGTAAGCTCTCCTCGTGTGTTTTCGTGTCTCAGTTCCCTCATCCATCCTAGGCCCTGATGGCACCTGCTCTCTTCCAAACAGCCAGTTTGTTGAGGTCTGGGGCTGTGACCTATTTGCAAAGTCACCTACCTCGACTGGCCTCTGTTGCCTGACTTCCCCTAGGAGTCCATGAGGCTGGGCCTGTTGGGGGCTGGGTGTTTCCACTCAGAGCCACTATTTCCCTGTGCCAGAAAATGCTTGAGAAACATATTTGCAGAGCAGAGCACGGCTGGGCTGGACCGAGCTGGACCAAAGGAAAAAGCAGCCCTGTGGTCAGACCGGGGAAAGGTTAGTTTAATCATCTGGCTGGAGCAGTTCATAAGAGCAGACAGCAGAAGCCTGGGAGGGCGAGTTCTTCCCCAGCCTCTTTTGCTGTTGTGCTAACACTTTGGAGGCCATAAATCTTTTAAAACACTTTTTGGCCCAGAGGTTTTCCCCTCCTTTAACTTCTAAAATGGTGTAATTTTAAAAGCAATTTGATTCAGATGTTTCTCATTGCTTTATACTGAAACTGTCCAAATTCTGTTGTATTTTCCTCCTCCGCTGTGGGTTCTCTTTCAAAAATATTTCCGAACCTCTCTGTGTGCCTCACTGAGCACCAGGGACTACTCAGAGCCTCTGGGATAATATGAAAGGCGGAGCTGGGTCTGATCTCATGAGCTTTGCTAGTTTCTGGAATCAAGCAGCCAGACAGACTTTAAACATCCTGGGATGTACCTGCCATGGCCAACACCCACCTCTTCCATGGAGTAGCCACTGTGTGCTGGGCCAGGTGTCCTCCCAGTGTGGGCCTCACCAGCAACGTCAGCATCCCCTGGGAATTGTTAGAAATGCTAATTCTTGAGCCCCACCTTAGACCCACTGCATCTGAGTCTGTGGGGGTAGAGCCCAGCAAGCTGTGTTTACACAAACCCTCTCGGTGATTCGGATACACTCCTAAGTAGGCGAACCACGTGTTCTGACTCCATGAGGTAGGGTGGATCTTTTCATATGTAAGATGGGAGTTAGACACAGAGCTGCAGTGCAGATGAAGCACTAGATGACTCTCAGCACAGTGCTCCAGTGTTCCAGGAGGCCTCTGTGCTACCTACTCATACTGGCAGCCCTCCTATCTTCTGCATTGGCCCTGCTGGGTTCTTGGAAAGTTTTTCTGAGGCACAGTTTTGTAGGATGGGAGTTAGACACAGAGCTGCAGTGCAGAGATTTCTTTCAGGAGACTTCTGATGTACGTACACAGGCCTGCCAGGGCACTTGTTGGATAGTAGCTGTAACACTGCCTCTCGTCAGGCAGTGCCAAGGAAGTAGTGAGAAGCAGCCTGGAGCCAGGCTGCCTGGGTAAGTCCCAGTTCTGCTGACCTTAGGCAGGTCTGTGCCTCACTTTTCTCATCTATAAAATGAACATGATCTTGGTTGTGAGCATTCCTTGAGTTAGCACATGGGAAGTGCTTAGAAAAGTACTGGGCACAGAGGTGGCTCTGTGTGAGGTCCAAGTAGAGTATTTGCTTTGTGAACTATTGCTATTCTTCCTACCGGTTTTCCTTTTCTAGATCTGCATACCGTGCCTGACTTAGAAAGTTTCCCTTTCACTGGTAACCCTTGCCCCCTGACCCATTGAGGCTAACAGCAGGTGGGAAGCCCAGGTTTCTGGTGATTTCCTACTTGAGAGTGGTGGGTGCCCTAGGCTGGAAATCAGACCTGGCTTCCTGTCCTGCTTTGCTTTGCTCCCAGGGCCTGTCCTGGGTATCTGTCCTGAGTGGGCTCCTGGCCTGTCTGATCTGGTCTTTTCCCTAGCACACTGGAGACCAGACCAGACCAGACCAGACCAAAGGTTACTAAAACTGGCCAAGCCGTAGACTCTCGTGACAGTGACTGTATAAGTGCAGGGTCCAGGGCAGCCCCTGGGCTGGGGCCTGGGCATATGTATTTTTAATACGCTTCACAGGTCATTGGGTGCAGTCGGTCCAAGGCATGAATAAGATCCTTTGGAGTATTAAAGAGTCTCAGGTGGGGAGACGACGGTTTGCAGCTGGTAGTACTGGCGGGGCTGTGACCAGGCTAGCATAGCTAGGGTCAAGCACTAGATGACTCTCAGCACAGTGCTCCAGTGTTCCAGGAGGCCTCTGTGCTACCTACTCATACTAGCAGCCCTCCTATCTTCTGCATTGGCCCTTCTGGGTTCTTGGAAAGTTTTTCTGAGGCATAGTTTTGCTTAGTGGCGAGGCATGCATGTCCATATGGGAACGCTAAGCAAATACCAGAATATTTAGATGACTCATTTTTATTGAGTTGGCCAGAGCTAGAAAATCCCCTCCCATCACCTGCCTTACTGCACCTAGAAATCTGTCCAATACCCCTCCATTGATACGTACCTC
Organism: Macaca mulatta; assembly: GCF_049350105.2. Taxonomy (NCBI): domain Eukaryota; kingdom Metazoa; phylum Chordata; class Mammalia; order Primates; family Cercopithecidae; genus Macaca; species Macaca mulatta. The sequence goes on along the minus strand of NC_133417.1, from coordinate 16,664,245 downwards.
CAAGTCCCTGGTGTCTTTGCACTCTGCCTTTTTCTGTGCCTCCAGGATGTCCATGTGGGCAGGGCATTGCTTCTTCACCACTGTCCCCACATCCGCCCTTGCAGCAGACATCCCATAGGTGACTATGGAATCTGATGCTATCATGCCAGAGGCGTTCCCGGTGGGCTGGTGTGATCAGCTGTCTCTGGGTATATGGGTCAGTTGAGGCTGGCCCTGGTCTTTGGCTGCCCCCTCCCAGGCCCCATGGCCAGCAGGGAGCTGAGTGGGCCAGCTTCCCCGGCTTATCCGAGTTTCTTTGCTGGGGCCACACACTTTTGCCCTGGGCCTGGAGATGCACCCAGGTGTGACTAAGTGGGCAATTACTCTTATTTAAGTGATTTTCAGGATGGCTGTTGATGCCGCTGGGCTTGTTTTATGGCCTAGCCACCCAGAACAACCAGTTCCCATCAGACTTTGTCCAGAGAGCAGAGCTGAGTTCCCCTGACAGCCTGGCTCACCCAGGAAGCGGGGTGCAGGCTGAGCACCCAGATGTTTTTCAGGTGGTTCAGGAGTGTACCGCAAGGTTGGATGCCTGGGGTCGGGGGATGAGGCTGGAGGCTTCTTCCTGTTCCCAGCAGAGTCTAGTGGGAAGAGCATGGCTTGGGGTCAGGCAGATCTGGGCTCTTCTTACCCTCTGCTTACCAGCCATGTGTTCTGGGCAAGTCACGGAACTTCTCTGAGATTCATGCAATGGCAAGGGTAGTGGTCACTTACTTCTGGCTGCCATGGAACTAAGCGAGACAAGGTCTGCTGGGTGGCTAGCAGAGCATGTGGGCACGGAGGAAGTAAATGTCCACATAACGGAAACCTGAACATTCGTCTGGCCTGTCCTGGCTTCCCACCCACTGCCACTCAGAACGACTGCCGTCCAGAATCAGCCTGGCCGCCCCATTTCCCCCAGCACAACAGGTTTGTTCTCTGCTTCTGGCCCCAGCCCGGGTCCTGGACTCTGGGAGGCTCTCCTGGCCTCTGCCTGTTGCTCCTCTTGGTTGCAGAGACTGGCACACATGTTTGCACGTCACCTCTGTGTCACTTTGTTTTCTGGCTGGTGCCTGTAAGCTGGTGAACTCTACCTGTCTGGAATGACAGCGTCAGAGGACAGGCTGGTGGCTCCTGCCCCTGTGTGCTCCCTGGGGCCTTGGCCATCCATGCCTGGCAGGCACTCCTTCATTTCTCATGGTTCACTGTGAATGTTCAGCTGATGCAGAGTTGGGTGAAGCTTCCAAGTCATTTCCACTTACGGAACTGGAAGAAGCTTTTGAAATCCTTTAATCTGAATCCATTCATTTTACAGATGTGGAAACTGAGGCCCAGAGACACAAACTGCAAAGGGTTGCCTGGTGATATTACTTGGACTGGAAACCAGCTCCCCAGGAACATTCTATCACGTGGGACACAGCTGTCCCTCAACCTGGCCCAAACCCCAACTTCCCAAGTGACTGTGTTTATGTTGGAAACATTTTTCTGACGTTTGGTTCTGTCAAAACTAATTTTAGCATTTCTAAAGCTTGGTAAAAATACAGCCTCATTACTTTGATGTCAGTGCATAGTTTACTATTAGTATATTCTGGGGTTTATCATTTTAGTCATGTTTAACACGGCTGCACCAGGCATGCACTATTAAATCTGGCTTATTTTACATTCCTGTCCGGAATTATTTATTTGTAACAATTTCCTCTCTATCAAAAGACACAGCTAATGCTGTGTTTTAATGTGTTATTTACACACAAAATAACCTATTTACAACTCAGTATGCGCCGGAGGGAGAATGGATGGGCCCCCGTTCCCTGCGTTCTGTTATATCAGAGTTTAACAATCTGGATTGCTAATAGAACCATTTATCATTGCTTGGGAGGGGGGAAAACAGATAATTTATTTTATGTTTGTGGCCAGGTCTCACCGCCTCTGATCTTGGGACCATTTTGAGGATAATGAAGTGAAGGCCTGCGTTTGGTGGGGGCTGTGGGGCGCCCGGGCCTGGGTGCCTGGGGGTTCCCTGCATTCATGTGCACATCCTACAGATGGTCCCCAACTGTGGATCAGAGAGGCGGTGATGATAGGGACGTTGCCTCTGCCTTCTAGGAGCTCCCAGTTAGAGGTGACACTCAGGAGATGGTGACAAATCCTGCCCATGGGGCTTCGCAGGGGAGGTGGTGTCTGAGCCTGGGGACATTCAGGCTCCACCAGGTGGAAAGAGGAAAGGGCAGGTGGGCCCTGGTGGGAGGAGGAGGGGCAGAGTGGCCCCCTGGGAGTGCGGGGAGGGGGGATTGGGAGCCATCGGCTCAGTCCGTATGTCTCCTGCGTGAGTCCGTATGTCTCCTGCCTGGTATGTGGGGTCTGAAGGACAAGGCCCCTGTTGCCCTGCGGGGAGGTGCAGAGGTGGCTGGCACACAGGTGGGTGCATGGCTCATCCAGGGTACAGGCCGAGGTCTCGGAGGCTCCACTGAAGTCTCTTTGAATGGACACTGAGGGGTAAGGAGAGAACGCTCCATTTGAAGCTCCTGTCCTCTATGGAGCTCTGTGTGGACACCAGAGGGGGACAGGAAGTGAGGGGAGATGGGTTTAAGAACCAGGGGCCATGGCCCTGTCCCCAAAAGCTTGTGGTTCCCCCATGGAGAAACCAGATACCCCAGTTACGATGCTGCTGTAGGCATTATCTGCTGCCTGCAGTAATCCAGGAGAACATTAGGGAAGGATTGTGGTCTCAGGACCTGGTAACACTGCTGTGTACCGCCCTATGACCTGGCTGCTCAGTCAGTCCCACAGAAAGCCACTGTGCACTCAGATCAGGAGGCTGGGGAGGGGGTAACCAAAGTGTGATTGCAAAGTGTGGTAGGGCTTGGGCAAGCCCCCTGGGGACGATGCAGGGAGCCATCAGCCCCAGGACACTAGCATGGTCTGGGGGCTGGGGTCTAGGCTTGGACAGGTGAGGTCTGAACCCTTGCCCTGCCCCTTCTCTGTTGCGTATCCTGTGCTGATCCGAATCCCAGTGTCCTCATTTTAAACACAGGCAAAAATACGTATTTTTAGAGGGCTAGGGTGACCAATAATGAGACTCCAGTGCTCAGAGAGCCCCTGGCGCACAGTAGGCATTCTGTAGATGGTAGTGGCAGCTGTTGGTATTATGGTTCTTGCTCTTGTTATGCTTCTTCAAGAACTGTTTTCTAAGGGGTAGCACGTACGTCCCAAAAAACAGTTGAGAGAGCAAATGAAGGAGCTGAGTCTCTGTAATGAGTTAGCAGTTCACCTATGATGTGCAAGGAGGAACCACACGCTAGCCTGAGGAATAGCATGGGCAAAGGTCCTGGGGTCTGAGAATGGCTGGAGAGGCTGAGCGGAGCAGGAAGCACTGGCAAATGAGGCTGGTTCTGTCAGCCTCCTTGTGAGGACCCTCCCAGATCCCGCACAAGCTCACATCTGAGGCCGAGTCTAGTGGCCCCTCCTAGCGTCTGTGTCCTCCCTCTGCTCACGGCCACACGTGGACACTGGTGACTCAGCCAGGCCCTATGCGCACGGCTTGCTTGGACCCCCACCCCCACCCCACCCAACCCTCAGCATCTGGCTGCTTCTTCTTCTGGGTGGGCAGGGTGGGGAGGGAGCCAGAGGGGCTCTGTCTTGAGAAGCCGCCCTTGGCTCTTTCCCCACGAATATGTCCTGGCTGGCCCTGCTCGCAGAGGGCGTGGACCTCTGCTTTGTGTTGTGGGGGACTGTGAAGCCTGAAACCCTGGCACCAGACAGTCAGGCTTCTGGGCAGAGCAGGGCCTCATCCGCCGTCTGACTTTCCATCTCGTTTTCAGCAGCGATATTTGAGAGGAGGTTTTGGTTTGGTGTGGAGTGGACAACGCTTTGCACCTTCTGTTATCCCTGCCATTCTAGAAATGGAAGGACGTCCAGGAGAAGCCCCTTGCAGGGCTGAGCATGTGGTCTCTGCATGGTGTGATGGTGGCCAGGGTGGGGAAGTCCCTGCCCCCGCCGAGTGCTGCAGTCCCACCATCAGGTGTTTACCCCCTTACTGTCACCTTACCTCTGGGTTTGGGCAGAGGCCCCTGTTGTCCATCATCCTCCTGTGACCTCTCCCCAGTGGCTCCTGGATCAGCTGGAGAGGGCCAGGCTTCTGAGCCCTGGAGTACCTGTGTCTGGGGAAGCTCACCCAGGAGAGAAGAGGGTCAGGGAGGGAAGAAAAACTTGCCAACGACACACTGTGCTGACTCGGTGAGTTGCTGAGGCTCATTGTCAGCGAGATCTTTGTCCTGTTGCCAGTCCCCAGACTGTGAGGTCTCCACGCTGGAGTCAACAGCCCTCCACGCCATGTTGGTGACAAGAAAAGCACCAGGAACCTTCACTTAGAGGACAGACAGGTATGAGTTCACATCTAGGTGTAGGAGCAGGGGCCACCCTTGCCTTGTCTGTCTGTGAAATGGGGGTGACAAGGCTCCCTTCAGCCAACTCTGTAGGGCAGGGGGGCCTGGCATGTGGGCAGTGGGCTGCTATTGTTATGGGATAGTGGCAACCCTTGCCTGAAAGTGCCTGAGGCTGTTTATGTCGTCAGTGACTGGGGCACTGTGGAGCTTCCCAGCTGCCCATAGTTCTCAGCAGCACCCACATGCCTGGCACTCTGGATTTTCTAGCTCCAGGACAGCAGGGAGGGAGGACCCACCAATTCCACTCTTCAAGAACTACCTCGGATAATTGAAAACCTATGTGCACACAAAACTTTGTATATGAGTGTTTATGGCAATGTTAGTTACAATAGTCCCAAAATGGAAATGACTCAAGCGTCTATCTGCTAATGAATGGATGAGCAGAATGTGGTATGTATGTAGAATGGAATATTACTGGGTCATAAAAAGGAGTAAAGTGCTGATCAATGGTATACACAGATGAACCTTGCAAACATATGCTAAGAGAAAGAAGCCAGGCATAAAAGCACAAATATTGTAGGATTCCATTTCCATGAATTGTCTAGAACGACAAATCCATAGAGACAGAAGGGAGATGAGGAGGTGCCAGAGGCTGGGAGAAGAGGGAATGTGGAATGACTGCTGTGGGCATGGGGTTTCTTTTTGGAGGGATGAAAATGTTCTGTAATTAGATAGTGGTGATGGTTGCAACAGCCCTGTGAATATACTAAAAACCACTGAATTGTAGACTTTAAAAGGGTGAATTTTATGGTATGTGAATTATATCTCTGTTTAAAAAAGAAGGGAGGGAGGAGAAAGAAAGGACAGAAGGAAGGAAAAGAGGAAGGAAGTGCCAGGGAGGGAGGGCGCCTGTGGCGGCATGGGGGCCTGGCCATGCTACTGCCCACAGCCCCTGGGATCTCCAAGTGCCTTGTGCACCGCTGCCCCTCAGGGAGGACCTTGCTTCCCCTGGCCAATGAGCAGCCTTCCCATCTAATGTATAGGCCCCAGAAGCTCTAAAAATAACTGAAGTGGAAGGAGGGTGTTTAATGACAAAGTAAATAATTACATTAAGCATGTGAGTTTGGAGGGGAGCTGAGTAAATCACTGAGAAAGAACGCCAGCCTCCAGCTAACTTCCACTCCTTTATCACCAGATTACGTCGTCTTTAGAACTGGAATCATTGACTGTGGCTGGTCGCAGGCTCTGCAGTGGTGGGGGCTGCAGTCAGGTGGGGGCTGCAGTCAGGCGGGGGCTGAGAGAGATGCCCTGTGAGCATTTCAGGGTGACCCTGCTGGCCCTAATTCCAGGTGGATGAGCCCCAGGGGTGGGGTCCCTGTGCTCCTGAAAATTAACTACTCTGCTCAGGGGAGCCAGGTCTCAGGGATGGCCTCACAGCCTTGCTGCCCACAGCTGGAGGGGCCCAGTCTTCTGAGCCAGAGTGGCTTCAGGGGCCATTTGGTCCATTGAGGTCCAAGGAGGGGAATGGTCTTGCCAGTGCTACGTGGTGAGCATCTACCAGATCTTGGTAGGGAGATTTCTGGGACTGGTGTTCCCAGTCCGGGTGTGCTGGGCCGTCTTCTGTGTTGACAGCAGCATCTGCAATGGGCAAGCCCCAGGCAGACTGTAGCCCTGGGAAGTGGCAGCGTTGACCAGCTTTGGCATGGTGTGGGTTGGGGCTGACTGGCACACCTGCCCACCTCCCCTGTCCTGGCCTAGAGCCCTCAGTAAGTCCCTTCCCTTTGCTGTCCCTCCTCCCTCTACCTCATGGCCTCATCCTGTCCTCAGGGAGGCCCAGCTGACAGCCTCTCTCCTCTCCCTGGCCCTGTGCTGCCCCTTAGGATGTGGAGGATGAGCAGGCTCCCAGGCTTATGGGATGCTCTAATAGGGGCGCTTGGAAGGGACGAGGATACAGGGAGACAGCAGTGCGTTGGTCTGCAGGGACAGATCTTCTCAATGGAAACTGAGTTAGGACGCTTGGTGCAAGCGACAGAAGCTCACTCTGGCTCTCTGAAGCTTACCTGGGGTTGTGGTCCTCCATAACTCAGAAGTTCAGGGTTAGATTTGCTTTTAGGACTAGTTAAGCTTGAGGCTCCAGTGACGTCACTGGGACATGTCTCTTTCTCTCCGTGATCTCGATTGGCTTTCCGCTGGCTTGGCGTCCGGCAGCTGTGATCGCCAGAGGGTAGAGTTGCTGCAGGTGCATGTGGGCCTCATACCCGTGAGCTCAGATGGAGGAGTGTCTCATTCCAGGTGATTCCAGCAAAAGTCCTGGGGGCGACTTATTGGCTGGGCCTGGGTCCCATGCACCCTTGTGAACCATCCACTGTGACCCAGCCATGTAGTATTTTGTGGGGTCGCATGCATACCTGTGCAAAGTGAGGCGGGTCAGCCCTCTTATCTGCTGGAGCTGTGCGTAGAAGGGTGGCCCATGTGCTGCTGGTGAGGCCAAATACCAGTGTCTGCCTCCCTGAAGCCAGATGGCAGGAGGAGTGGGCAGGAGACCCAGAGAGGCCTGGGCACCTGTAGACATCCACTGGTGGATGGCGGGGTCAGAGCTGGGCCCTTCAGAAGCAGCAAGGAGTCCTCTGGTCATTCCGTCCCCCCAACCTCATCCTTTGGGTTGTACCAGGCCTGTCCCCCTCCCCTAGTTGTCCTTTTGAGCTCCCCATAAGGGTACACACACTGCTCCCTGAGAAGCGCCAGACCAGCGCCTTGGAGAGGAAATGCCAGAAAGTTCCAGGGGTGGCATCGCTAAGGAGGGCTCCTTAAAGAATGAGAGAGCTACTGGGAAGGTGGAGGTGAGCAGAGGCTCAACGGGGGGGTGGGTGACAGGGCACACGCCAGGGCAGGGAGCAGGGCAGGGAGAGGAGGCTTCATACTAGAGGTAGGAGGAGAGGTGCAGTTGGAAAGGGAGGTTGGAATCGCTGTGGGGAGCCTGGGATACCCTGAGAGGAATTTGGACTGGGGGTAGTAGGGAGCCATTGAAGGACTTTGAGCAGGGGAGGGGCATTTAGAATCAGCCCGTCTCTTTGCTGATTGATTTAAAGCATTCCATACCCACAAAAGAAATCCTGCTGGACAGCTCTGCTTTTCAGAAGATTCTTTCTCCTCCCTCCCTCCCTCCCTCCTTCCCTCTCTCCTTCCTTCTCTTCCTTTTTTCCACAAGTGTTCATTGGGGGCCTACAATGCACCAGGCAGTGTAGTCCCTGGGTGCTAGCAGGGAGCACACAGGCAAGGTCCACTTCTCTGGAACTGACATTCTAGTTAGGAGACATAGGCAAGTACCCAAATCAATGACCGTGCGAAACAGGATGTAAGATGGGTATTCCGGCAGGGAGAGATGGGGATTCGGCGGCCTCAGCCTTCCTCGAGACAGGAACGCTTTTCCCAGGGTTGTTGAAGCCACTGTCTCTCTCAAATGTGCTTGTTAGGACACAATAGAAAACCACTTCCTCTGCTGTGGGAGGAGAAGAGACTCATCCCGAAGCCAGCTGCAGGCTGAAGAGCGGGTTCAGGTCACCCCCCGTGTAGCACGGCAGGGCCACACACACATGTCGTGGCCCGGTCCCCGCGTTGCCTCTGGAGTCGGGCGTCCCCAGGAGCCACTGGATGGGCCCTTGTGCAGGCAGATGCCCTAGGTCCTGGCCCCGCTGTGGGAGCTGTGGCAGTTCCCGTGCATTCTTGTCTTTCACGGGGGAATGATGAGGACTTCCCCACTAGGGCCATGGTCGGGGCTGAAACTGAGACGCAGACCGGATACGATCCCCAGGGTCATCCTCACAGGGGCTTTGGAAGGACTGACCATGCTGCCACCACGGGGGACCTGAGGCTCTTCTTTCCATCACTGCGATCATGACTCCCAGAGTAGTCTTCTAGGGGCATGTCTGGCCTCTCCCCACCCTCACGCCCTGGGGTGTCGTGGAGGATCCCATGGTCTCTGTCAGGGGACATCACGCTTCCTAGTCATTCAGGCTGCCAGGGAGACCCTTTCTCCTGTTGCCATCCTTGGCATGCGGGCTCTGACCTCTCTTTTCCTGGAACTTTTTCTCCTGGGCTGTGTTTTCAGGTCTCTGAACCTCTGGGACTGGCCCAGGTGGGCGCCCCCTCCAATCTTGCCAGTCTGTGAGCTCTGTCCTCCCTCTTCCACGTGGGGGATGCTTCACAGCAGTGACGGCGAGAGTCTTCTGTTCCTTCTGTGTGTCCCCACTGAAGAAGGTGGGGACACCTGGCCATGTTGTGGAGCCTTTCCTGGGTAGGGAAAGAGTGCTGGTCTGGGGTGGGAGATGGATGCCCAGCACTGCGAGGTCCCCAGACGATGGCTGTGAAAGGGTCCTGAAGAATTTTCAGCGTGCCACACACAGGACATGAGGTGTTGGTGCTCCTGGCCAGCGCCTGAGCACCACTAATACGGACAATGTCCTGGCAGGGCTGGGGTGGCCAGGCATGCTCCTTTTGTGCATCTGTCCCCAAGGAGGAATTGGAGGCTTCTGAAGACTTAAAAACCACACCAAAACAAAATAACCAGAGAAAATGTTTCCCTGTGCTGTGGTTCTAAGTGCTGCATTGCTTTGGGGAAGAGAGGAGGGCAAGAACCCCCTTTGAAAGCTTTTCCCGGAGGAGGTGGGGGATGGTGTGGGTGCCTGTGGATATGCAGTCCACATGATGGCCGCCATCCTCATCCCAGAATGGCCCAGCTGCACACAGAGGAACAGCCTGATCCCCTCAGCTGTGTTGAGTCTTGGGAGAGGGAGAGCCAAGCCCCAGGGGTCGATTGAAACTCTGAGTCCTGCTTGTGCAAGGACTTTGCAGCTGTGTGAGTGCCCGGGGCGATGGGTGCTGCCGCACTTGTCTGCCAGGCCATTCTCCTGACGATGTTCTTGTACATGCAGCTTCAGCTGGCCCTAGATCCCCAGGTCCCCCACCACCACCCTGGCCCCGCCCTGCCGGTTTCTCTGCCATTGCTTGCCATTCTTGCATGCACAAGTGGGGAAGATGGTGCCAGCCTAGTGGGCTACATTGTCCTGAGAAGGTCATGTTCAGCTTCCCCACCATCCCAGGGAAGTCTGTGCCCCTGATTTGAGGGGAAGATGCATTTCCTAAGGTTACTTCCACTTATGGTGTCTTAGTTGTCATTCTTAGAAGCAGGTGCTTAAGAGAAGGATTCCGGTGTACCTGGTTTATTTAGAGTTGTAGGGAAGGGAGTGGTGAGATGAGATGGGAGGAAAGCACCCATAAAGGGAGCGCTAGGGAGTCAGCTGCCTCCAAGAACACCTGGAGCTTCATCCCTGAGGGGACTCTGGGAGCTGGCATGGTTATCCCATCCCAGAGGAAGGAAGCAGCTCTAAACACCAGTTGTTAGCAGTGTCCCACTGAGGGCTCCTCTCCCTCTCCAGGCCTGTTGCACAGCTGGGCAAAGTGGGCTTTGGAGACAGAAAACCCTCAGTTTACCGTGATGCTGGTGGTTGGAAAGGATGTGTGCACCAAAGGGGTAATACAGGCACTGGGATTTGAGTGGGAATCAACAAAGATGGGGTGGTAAGTACTGATCGCCATGATTTCTGGGGGCTTAGGAAGCCTTTTCTGTGTCTCTGTATGATTTTGTGGTTAAACATGAAAGCTGATGACTGAAAGATGTGTGAGTGTCGTAAAATGGATACCTCTAGGTAGACCACCTGGCTGTTGTCAGATATCAGTGGCTCACTGGGAATGAGTTGATCAGATTTCATGTTAAGAGCAGTGTTGGGTAGGGTAGTGCAGGGGTCCAGCCCTCTGGCTACAGACTGGTACCAGTCCATGCCCTGTTATGAAGCAGGCCGCACAGCGGGAGGTGAGCAGCAGGCATGAGCATTGCCACCTGAGCTGTACCTCCTGTGAGATCAGCAGCGGCATTAGATTCTCATAGGAGCAAGAACCCTGCTGTGAACTGCGCATGTGAGGCATCTAGGTTGTGTGTTCCTTATGAGAATCTAATGCCTGATGACCTGAGGTGGAACCGTTTTGGGATTCCTGCCCCCCGCATTGGTCCCTGGAAAAATTGTCTTCCGTGAAACTGGTCCCCAGTGCCCAAAAGCTTCGGGACCATGGGGGTAGAGGGCAGGACAGAGACTGCCTCTTGGAGGATGAGGCCAGAAACGGGCGTGATGGTCCCAGAGATCCCCTGTGTGTATCCTCAGAGACAAGGACCAGTGTCCTGTCCTGTCCTGTCGATGCCAACGTCCAGCGGGCCTGAGACAGGGAGAGGGCGATGGTTCTCCCAGCTAGGCCTTTTAGAATGGAGGAGACCCCAGACCCTGAGCCCCAGGGACGAGCCTGATCTATAACCAGTCAGTGAAAATATATACAGTGAAATGGAAGTTTCTGCCATTGAGCAGGCTCTCGCCGACCGCTGTAAAGATAAGTAACGACAGTTTTCAGGCCACTTAAACCCTTACCTTTCGGGTATAAAGGGGTCTCTGCAGACAGTAAGTCTTTATCGGGAAATGTTTACTCATAAAAAAACACAATGAAGCTGGGGAGAGAAAGCACCTCAGCTTTTATGGCGCTGCAACCCATCTGTAACAGGAGCTGCAAATCACCTGTGGGCGGCAGACGACTCTGTCCAAAAAGTTGGGGGCGGAAGTGAGAGTAAAACCAGACTTGCTACCATGCAGACAGCATTGCCTGCCCCGCCAGCCCCCTCCCTCCACCGATAGAGGGACTGTGCTGCCCTGTGTGTGGCTCAGCCGTCTTGCTGTGGCTCCCAAGTACCACGGGATTGAGCCTGAGCTCTGTGTTCACATGCGCCCGGGCCCACCTCTCTGGCCCTTTTGTCTGTGCACCTCTGACAGTGCTCCCCACTTCCAGAGCACCTTCCCCTGCTTTTCTGCCCCGGGAGGGCTACCCAAATGCCCACCCCATACCAGTTACAGTCCGATCAGTGGAGTAGAATCACTGTGAGAGACTTGGAACCAGGGTGGTGATAGGATCAGCTCCTGCCCAGTCATGGGAGCAGTGATATCTCTGCAAAGCCATGGTCTCTGCATCTCGTGCTGGGCTGAAGTCGCTGTAGGTCAGTGGCATTGGCAATCCGAGGGAGTGTTAGGTGTGACGTGGGGGAGAGCAAGGACAAGCTGGGACCCACCAGGACGTTTAGAGCTCACGTCTGCCTTCCTGTGCTTCCAGCTTCATGACAGGGGGATGCACATGGGGTTGGAGGGGGGTTGCATAAGCCTCCCCCTTGGAACTGTATCCACTCCTGGCTCTACGGGAGAAAGAGCTGGCTCCAACTCTCTTTGTCCCACAAATCAGTGATGATGTTTGGGGACTGAGGGAGCCTCTGGGATCCTACACTAGCAGTTCCAAACCTTTTGGTCCACGGATCCCTGTACACTTAAAAATTACTAAGGACCCCAAAGAGCTTTTTTTTATTATTATTTTTTATTTTTTTTATGAAACTGAGTCTCACTATGTCACCCAGGCTGGAGTGCAGTGCAGTGGTGTGATCTCGGCTCACTGCAACCTTCGCCTCCCAGGTTCAAGCAATTCTCCTGCCTCAGCCTCCTGAGTAGCTGGGATTACAGGTGCCCGCCATCTTGCCTGGCTAATTTTTGTATTTTTGTAGAGACAGGATTTCGCCATGTTGGCCAGGCTGGTCTCAAACTCCTGACCTCAAGTGATCCACCCATCTAGGCCTCCCACAGTGCTAGGATTACAGGCGTAAGCCGCTGTGCCCGGCCCCAAAGAGCTTTTTTAATGTGGGTTATATCTATTGATATTTACCTTATTTGAAACTTAAAAAAATGAGAACTATTTAAAATATTCTGTCTTCAAATTCATTTGAAAATAACAATGATACAACTATTGTTTTTATGAAAAGAACTTTTTCAAAATTAAAAAAATAGTAAGAAGAGTAGGACTACACTTCTGCAAATATCCTTAATTTCTGTCTTAATGGAAGACAGCTAGATTCTCGTGTCTGCCTCTGCATTGAGTCTGTTGCGCTACGTTGTTTTGGTTAAAATATATAAAGGAAATCCAGCCTAACGCAGATCTAGAGATAGAAAAGAGAAGGGTATTTTAAAAGCCTTTTCACCTAATTTGGATGGTCTTTGATGCTGCATCAAAACACAACATCATGGAATCTGAAACAAATCAAAGACCTTCCCGTACTGTTGGTTAAAATCCATGGGTCTGTCTCGCGCTTTGAATGGATACTTTTTTACCCATGCGTTATTTTGTGTGACTGTGCATCGATCATTCAGAATTGGAAGCTCACAGAGTTGTCCGGATCTTCCAAAGCTACAGTGGAAAACACGGAGACAATGAGCGAGGAAGACAAATGAGGTTTTAGGATTATTATGAAAATGTGACTCTGCCCATCTCTTGAGAGGACTGCTGCTCTCTGCCGTCCTTCCTCCTAATCCCACATAGATTTCTGCTGTGGCCGGCCCTCACCCGGAACCACACTGGGAAGTGCAAAGTGTCAGCTTGGCTAAGTGGCTTCGGTATGAAGCTACCCCCACCGCCTCCATGGGGTCTCTCCCCGAGCTCCCAGTCCCGCAGTCTGGCTGCGCTTGTGCCCTGAAGGAGCAAGCCGTGCTCACTGCCCACCTGCCACCCCTCCCATCACATGCCCATCATGAGAGGCCCCCCACTTCACCCCATTGGGCCCGCTGATGGGCTCGCTGTGGACCATCGGGGGTCCTCCTGCCTCCTCCTCTTACAGTCTCTTCACCACTCTGCCTCAGCCCTTTCCTTCCATGGCTTCTAAGCTCCCCTTGTGTTCTGCCTGCCCCTTCTCCCTCAGTGGAAGGTCCCAGGCTTTGTGCTGCGTGCTCTTCTCTTCTCACTGGAAACTCATCGCAGGGGCACCTGGGCAGCGAGACCTGCTCAGCTGTCTCTGCCCAAGACCCCTATATCCATCTCATCAGCTCCATCTGCTCATCCAGTGGCCTGCCTGGTGCTTGGATGTCCCAGGCTGTGTACACAGTGCTCCCTCCCCACCCATCCCACATCACCTGGCCCCGCTCCAGGCTCCTTTGCGGGCACAGCATCCTCACCCACTCTCTTGTATGGAGCAAACTTAAGAGACCCAGCCGGCCTGAGAACCATGTGGCAAGGCTGAGGGGATGGATCCCCACAGAACCTTCTGATGACAGCTTCCTGCAGCCTCCATGTCCTGCCATTACACATGAGGCCCAGAAGGGTCCCCTGGCTTGCCCAGGGCCTCACATGGGATTTGATGGGATCCTGTTTCTAAACCCTGTGCCCCGCTCTTTCCTGTGCTTTTCCAGGCACCCTGCTCTTGGTTCAAGGGCCCTGTGGCCCTGTGCCTGCATCTGGCTGAGGTCACAGCTGCCTGAACCCTGGGGCCTTGCAGAGAGGTGGTGGGAGGAGCTGGAGAGCTCCAAGGAGCCCAGCGTTCATCCCCGAGGGGTGGCAGTGCCTGTTCCAAGCCTGTGGGGCAGGGGTGTGGAGAGTGAAGTCTGACACCAGGACAGCCAGTGGGTACATTTAGGGCTCTTGTTTGCCATCCAGGAAGAAACGTCCAAGAAGAAAATAGCATCTGCCTCTGTACTCAGCCCCTGGGAAGGAGTGCGGACGTGCCAGTGGCCCGAGACAGAGATAAATGGCGTGCACTGACCCTTTCAACTGACTGGCCTAGTCTGGGTGCATTTAGTGCAGACAAAGCCAAGAGCCAGGGAGGACTGAACCAGACAAGGCCGAACTGGGCCAGGCATTGGCATTGGCTAAGTCCTTACTGAGTAGGCGCCGGGCACCACAGGGAGGAAGCAAGGGTGTGTCTCTCCTCCCTCCATCCAACCCCCCGCCCCAACACGAACCACTCCTGAGTCTTGAGAATCTTCCCAGTGAGTCTGGACCCCAGGCATGTCTCTCCAGGAACCCTCTAGTCCCTCAGTGTCTCCCTCCAGGCCCTCTGCCCTGCCAAATCCCAAGGTTCCTTCAAGGCCAAATTCAGTAGTCAATTCTGTTTCATTCAAAAAGCATTTAGATGTTTATGAAAGGCCTACTGGTTAGCTTGTTGCCAGGGCCACCCGGCTAGGAAGTGGTTTGAGCCAGGATTTGAACTTGAGTCCTTCTGAACCTCCCCCACCTTATGCTGATAACCTGCTTATCTGAAGCGGCCACAGCCCCCCACCTCCTTTCACTGATACTTCTAGGTTACGTGCTGGGAAACATACCATTTTGTTAGAATCGCTTCTAAACCAAGAATCCAGAGGCACTGAATAAGGGCCTAGGGGCTCTTTTATCATACACTCTTAGTGCAAAGCCTCCGACGTGTAGGTTTGGGGGCTCGGGCTTCTTGGCTCTTGTTGGGTTCCTGGCTGCAGCTGGTAGAGCTGCCTTTTAGAGGTGAGGGACCTCCAGATGGGTGAGGTTTGTGCTGCACTTTAGAAGTACTGATAGTAGATATTCAGAGTGACAGAGTGCCACTAATAGAGATTTTTTTTTTTTTTGAGATGGAGTCGCTCTGTCGTCCAGGCTGGAGTGCAGTGGTGCGATCTCGGTTCACTGCAACTTCTGCCTCCCAGTTTCAAGCAATTTTCCTGCCTCAGCCTCCCGAGTAGCTGAGAGTACAGGCATCTGCCACCATGCCTGGCTATTTTTTATATTTTTAGTAGAGATGGGGTTTTGCCATGTTGGCCAGGCTGGTCTCGAACTCCTGATCTCAGGTGATCTGCCCGCCTCAGCCTCCCAAAGTGCTGGGATTGCAGGCGTGAGCCACTGTGCCCCACCGGTTTTTGTATTTTCTGTCCACCCTCCTTTTTATCTTCCTTTGCCATTCTTCCTTTAGCAGCTGAAAGCCAATGGCAGGCACAGAGACTTCTACAACCTGAGCCTTGTTCTCAAGAATTGGAAATATGAAGGACTTTGCCACAGGCAGTTTATTCATCTACTTGCAGTCATTTACCAGTTACTGTGCCAGTCCCTTGTGCTGGGGCAAATACCCACTGGCCAAGCCCCCAGGGAGCTCACCGGCTGAGAAGAAGGATTGATCAGTGCAGGGACAGCATCTTAGTGTGGTAACGACTCCAAGAGAAGTCATTTCCGGACACTTCGCCCTGCTTCTGGGGGAAGAGAGTCAGCGAAGGCTTCTTGGAGGAGGCAAGACCCAGCCTGAGCTGGGTCTTGAGGGATGAATAGGGGTTCACTAGGCAGAAAAGTGGGCCCCAGAGAATAGAATATGAGCACAGGCAGCAGGATGGGCAGCAGCCAAGGCCAGGGGAACCTGGGGACGGTTGGCCGCTTTGCTGGAGGAAACCTCCAGCAGCATCTACTGAGGCATCCACCCCTAGAAAGACTGAGGCTGATGAAGGCAAGTGAAGGAAAGGTCCAGGATGGTCCCTTTTGCCTTCTGTCTGGTTTTCTCTTAGCTAACATAGTTCTCTCTGGCTCCCTTAAAATCTGGACAGTGGAGCGAAGGTGGGTTTGGGGGCCAATTTCTCCCCCTCTCAGGCATCCCAGGCTGTGCTTTCTTGCTGACTGTAAACTCTCAGCTGTCGCCCTCGTATTTGCTCAGGGGCCCCTGTTAGGGGGACTGTGCACTTTCATCTGGTTGGATGCCGGAGTTCCCTGGAAGCCGAGAGGGTTAAATCACTAAGCCAGCTGGTGAGCATTAGTTCCCCCCTCTCCAGGCAGTAACGTCAGAGGCTGATGCTGGCGGCAAAGAAGCTGGTGGCAGGAAGAGGCGGAGAGCTGCCGTGAGGCACTCCGGGGGTGGGCTCCTGGCCTGGGACCCTGCCCCCCCACCCAGGTAGGCTGGCTGTGCATGTGTGGGCTCCGGACACCCTGCGAGGACGGCCGCTGCTCGTGCCGGCGTGTGGATGTGTGTGCACACCCTGTGAGTGTGTGCGCGTTTCTTCTCTTTGTGAGAGTTAGCCTTCTGCTGTGGCAAAAACTTCAGCAGAGAAGGAAAGAGTGAGTGCTGGCGAGGGTAGCTTTTGTTTCTAGTGGGAAGGGGACTGACTTCTTTCAACAGACACTCAAGTGTTCCAGGGGCCACAGAGCAGGCAGACGTGGCCCACCCTGCAGCTTCCAGGGGTGCTCTGTGCCACTCGGGGTGCAGTCTTGAGTGACCAGAGGAGCAGTTCGCTGAGGTGGCTTGAGAACATATTTTCTCATCTGTCCGTGACCAGGAGGCATTTCGAAGGGCTTGCCATGTGCCGACTCAGTAACTAGTGTGTGGCCTCCCCGTGGTTTCAGATGCCTTGCCAAGGCCGACCCGCCCCACTCCTCGAGGAAATGCAAAAAGTGTTTCCAGGGCCCAGAACACGAAGCCTGGGATGATCTGCTCCTCCCTGACCGGCAGCCTGTCTTGGCTCACAGCCACCAGGACCTGATGGGGACAGTGTTTCCTGGGCGGGGCAGGTTCTCTTGGGTTGCAAAGGTGCAGATGTGCCGGGGGGTTCTTGGCTCCTAGGTGTCAGGGATAGAGTTTACTAGGACAAGCAAAGGCCTGGTGTGTGATCTGTTTTCCTATTTGACTGGATGTTGGGAGAAAAATGTCCAAATTAGGGATGGGCCCGTGGCTCAGCTGAGCAGAACGTTGGGTGAACTTCTACTGTGAAAGAAATAGCAGATCTGGTGGACATTTATGGGCGACAGAGAAGGGGAGCTCAGCATTGAGGAGGGAGTTTGGTCTCGTTCTGGTCGAGACTGTCCAATCCTCAGATGGGCTTATAAGCCAGCTCCTGGCCTAGCCTCATCAGATGTGAGCATGAGGAAGAGAGAACCTGGTGGGCCCTGGGGAGGGGACCTGCACTCTCAGTGGGACACCTGGTGCCCAGTAAGCCTGGTCCACTGCCCTTCCTCACCCTCTCGTGTTTCTAATAAACAGAGGGGAGGTGCCTGTGCATAGCAGGCTGACTTGGGGACTGTTACATTGACTCAGAAAGACCCTCTTTTCCCTTTTGTCCCAACCAGTGCTTTACGAGGTTGCCTAAGCCTGTGTTGCGACCCCCAGAGGCAGGTGCAACCCTATTTTACAGATGGGGATGCCAAGGCTCTTCACCAGGGCTGCCCAGCTGGATGGCAGTAGGGTGGGTCACACCGAGCCTCCTTTCCCCTGGGCTGGGCTGCCACCCGAGGCCCCCAGTATGTGTTCCTGTTTGCCTTTGCCTCTACAGGGGCCAGGAGAAAGTGGCATTGGGGAAGCCATGAGGCTGCTTGTCAACTGGCCTTTGCTGTGTTCCACGCCTCTGACATGGAGATGAGGCTGTGGTGGCTAAGATTGGGCAGTAGGCTGAGTTCATGTTCCTGCTCTGCCAGTGACAGCTGGACGAGACCTAGAGCATGGCCATGAGCTCTTGTGGCCTTGGAGTTCTTGTCTGTGCAGCATCCTTTCAGGTGCAAGGATTGTCACAGGGATTGAGTGAGCTGTTATCAGCGAAGCACTGAACAGTGCCTGGCAGGTGACAAACTCAACAAAGTGTCTCTGGAGTTAGAGCAGCCTCCTCGTGGTCCCTGGACCCGGCACTGTGCTATGGGCATAGTGCCCTGCACAGTGGGTGCAGCTCAAGGGACAGGGACAAAATGACCTTTTCAGAAGCGTGTTAGGAAACAGCCCGGTGGGCTCTGAGGCTCCAGAACCTTTGTATCCACTGAATTCTGACCCTCACAGGGTCCTTGCATGAACTTGACACAATTAATGCCAAGAGAGATGGTGCTGCTCCCATTCCACCCCTTCGCACGTGCCTGAAGATCACAAGGACAGCAAAAGGAAATGCCTCTGCAAATCACCTGTTCACGGTTTTTCTGATTATTAAAGTGATTGAAAATGTGAGGACTATGGAAAAGCCCAGTGAACATCTCGTTATGTTCTTCCCTGATTCCACCTCCCAGGGATGACCCTCACTCACATGTTAGTATGTTTCTTTCCAGTTCTTTCTTTCCATGCAATACTGCCCTTCCACTGGAAGGTTCAATTAAGGACGTTAAAATACAACAACAACAAAACACACAAAAATAACTCCCTGGGCTTTTGAAATTCAGAGCTTCAGAGGAAATGGTACGAATGCAACCCAAATGGCAAATTGCCCACCTGATTTTATTTTCAGTACACTCTGAACCCATCTTCTTCCCCTTACCCTAGCTCTTCCTCAGGCAACCTTGAGTTTCCTTCTCCAAGGGGCATCTCCCAGGGGTGTTCTAGGACTGGGAGGCTGAGGGGGCATTGGAGGAGACACCTGGACAGGTGTGCACAGAGGCGGATGTGAGAGGCGAATGAAGGACATCCCAACAGGAAACTTGCTCCTGCCCCCCGCACCCCCGCCACCCGGCTGTGTGTTTCCCAGGCGAGGCTGTGTTTGACATGCAGCGGCCGCACACCGTCTTTGGTATGCCGTTTGGTCCCTGGACTTAATGAGTTCTGCAGGGACGCTCCACTGTAGCTAAAGATCATTTACCTGAATTGCTTTTTAATTTCTGCCGTGGGAAGCTGCCCCGGCGCGATATAATTACATTATAATTTACAGCAATCCCAAATCTATAAATTTAGCCATACGGTGGGGGAAGGGACTGGAGTTGTGTGTGGGGCTGGGGGAGAAATCCCCCCATCATTAAGTAAACCCATGTTTCTGGGTGCAGGTTCCAGTCCCTGGGCAGGGTGGAGGAGACAGAGAGGGACATGTCTCGCCCAGTACACGCTGAAGTGTGCTTTAACACCACGCAGCATTTGGGCTAGAGCTGCTGCTGGGAGAGGATGAGTGGAACGTGACATTCTTTCTGATCTGCCCTCTCGTAGCAGTTTTGCTGTGGGATGTGAGGAACGCACAGAAGCAGGTAGCCTGGGGACGTCTGTGGAATGCCTAGCATTGGAAGGCCGGGGTCGGAATGCTCCCCTGATTCTCTTATGGGAAGATCTCCTGGCTGCGGGCTGTGCAGAGGAGAGCTGGGCATAAGGGTGGAGTCCTGGGGATGTCTCTGGGCAGATGGAGCCGTTCCCTGGGAGCCTGTGGCATGTGCGGAAGTGAAACCCTGTGGGATTCCGGTAGGCCTGGGTGAAGGCGCAGTGCCGTGCAGGCCAAGGGAGGGGTTTCCTTTCTGCACCCACAAAAGGGTTCACATTCCTGGTGGCCCTGCCATTCCACGTCACTGTGTAATTTGCCCTATTCCTGTAAAACCATGCGTGGACCAAAATTATTCATATTTTACGGACACAAAGGCTGTTCATTAATTAATGGAATTCTATGGCGAATTAGCTTTATTTAACAAAGAACAAAACAGGCTTTTCTGATCTGTCTGCTCTGGAGATCCAAACGTTCATATCTTGGGTGGATTCCATTGGGAAGACTTTGTAGCAGTGGGAGGCAGTATAGCAGCCAAAGCACCGGTGGAACCTGGGTTCGGAGAAGCTAAGTCACTTACCCCACATCAAGTAGCTGGTGGAGGAGATAAAGACCCCATGAAGGCTGAGTGGAGGACTGTCCAATGGGAAAGGGGACTAGGGGAATAGAGAGGAAGAGGGAGGCAGCAAAAAATGTACCTCGCTGTGTCGACCTTGACTGTTACCAGTTTGCCCCTTAGATGGGGGACTGTGTGGAGTGGGGCTCTAGCCGCACCCTTCCCCCTGACAGGGGTGTGGGCCCCCACCCTGACACAGGTGATTGTCCCTCGCCACTCCGGGAAGCTGGTTGTCCTCAGGTCCACCCTCTGAGCTTTGGCTCCTACGTTCATGAGCGCTAGGGCTCAGAGATGGCAGAACTGCATCTCCAGAGTGTCCTCCCTCCAGGTACTCGTCGTTAGCCACTGCCCCTTGCTCCATCTCTGGCTGTAAACCCCTTTGGGCCCCCTTCGGGTCTATACCAGCACCTGTCAGACTGACTCTGAGGAGGTCGGAGAGGGCAAGTCACGTACCCCAAATGACACAGCTGGTCTTTGAGGATGTAAGCCTGCCCCGGGGGCCTTGCTCTGAGATAAGGTGTTCCCACAGCCTGATGTTCCAACCAAGTGGCACATCAGGACCTGAACTCGCTTGTCAGTGACCCACCTGACAACGGATGTCCCCATGGCATTTCTTTGTTGTTGTTGTTGTTATTTTGTCTTGAGACAGGTTATTGCTCAGTTGCTCAGGCTGGAGTGCAGTGACACAATCATGGCCCACTGTAGCCTCGACCACCCGGGCTCAAGCAATCCTCCCACCTCACCCTCCCAAGTAGCTGGGACTACAGGTGCCTGCCATCACACCCGGCTTATTTTTGTATTTTTTATAGAGACAGGGTTTCGACATGTTACCCAGGCTAGTCTTGAACTCCTGACCCAAGTGGTCCCCCTCCCAAAGTGCTGGGATTACTGGTGTGAGCCATTGTGCCCGGCCCCCATGATATTTCTCACAGCCATTGGCATTGGCATGATTTGGGAGTTTTGGGAGAATGGAAGCAAGTACTTAGAGTCTGAAAGAATGTAGTTCCTCTTTAAGGAGCCCATTTATCACTCAGGTTTTACAAATACATAAAACCCAAGGAAGGCCTGGCCCTGTCCACCTGTGCAGCCACTCACTGCCCCCACATTAAAACAGCCTCACCTGGCTGTGAGTGTGTGCCTGGCTGTGAGGAGTGTGCACCTGGCTGTGAGTGTGCACCTAGATGTGAGTGTGTGCTGGACTGTGTGTGCCTAGCTGTGAGTGCACCTCAGTGTGAGTGTGCACCTGCCTGTAAGGGTGTGCTTCTGGCTAGGAATGTGACCTGGCTGAGTGTGCTCCTGGTTGTGAGTGTGCACCTGGCTATGAGTGTACACCTGGCTGTGTAGCTCCTTCTGCCTGTCCTTTGCCTACTCCCTCCACGAAGCCTGCCTTGATGACAGCCCTCTCTCCATGTCCCCCTCCTGGTGCTTCCTGCAGACATCAGATCCCTGTGGGTGTCTTCTGACAAGTCTTACCCCTGCCCCCAGGGCTGAGCCCAAGGCCAGGAGATGTTTGGATAATCTGGCCAGGGATCACAGGAGCGCTCCTTCCTGTGGCTGCTGGTTCGCAGATGGCCCTGCACAAGGCTTGGCTGCTCAGAGCTTTGCACCCCAGCTGTGGCCCAGCAGTGTCCCAGGGAGGGATAGGATGCTGGGTGAGAACACCACAGGCCCTTGCTGCTGGGCACGATGGGAGGCTGCCTGGTGACGGCCGCCTTTGTTATGACAGAGCAGAGCATTGGGCCGTGGCCAGGCTCTGTCCAGAGACAGCTGCGATGCTTCCAACCCGGCTGGGTGGGGTGGGAGGGAGCTGTCGCTGGCATGCATCTGCATGCACCCGACTTAGCAAGTTCAGCATGGAGGAGAAAAGGAGAGAGGGGAGAAGCTGAGACGGAGCGGGGCTGAGTGCATGCAGCTCAAGTGGTGCCCTTGTCCCAGTCTGAATGTGCCAGAGCCAGGTTGGGCGTGAGGGTCTGCTGTCCTGTCTGTTTACATTCACTCGTGCCCGCTGTACTGCAAGCCCCAGAGCTGGAGTTTTTATTCAGCTTCTGATGTTTACGTACACAGTTTTCATGCACAGGCCCAGAACCCAGCCAGCCCCTCCCTCTGCTGCTGTTCGATTTGGGAGGCAGTGTGCGTCTCCACGCAGAGGAGACCGCTGGACTGCACTTCGGAGGAAGTGGGCTCCCCTCCGTGTGGGAGCTTGCTGGAGGTGGGCAGAGGTGCTTTGGAGTGGTAGAGACTTTTATCTCATGTATGGTCTTTGGTGTCTAATCTTGGCAAAAGATGGGATTCCCTGCTTTCCCGTTTTACAGATCAGGGACCTGAGTTTCAAAGAGAGCATGTGCTCTGTGTCACACAGGTTGGGAAGTGGCTTTGGACCCAGGCCCATGGGCTTCCAAAATCCATGGCCTCTTGGCCCCAGGCCTTTTGGGAATGATTTGAGAAGCAGGCAGTTCAGTCTCTCTGTACCTGTAGTCCCCAGTGACAGCTCAGAGCCTGTTTCAGATCCACCTGGGCAGCCTGCCCGGCTCCCCCTTCCTCTGTCTCCCCTTCAAATGCTGGCACATTCTCCATCGTGACTTCCCAGCCTGCCACATCTCCCCACACCCCAGCCATGCATAACCAGTGGTGGCTCCCAGGACAAGTGGGGCTCCCACCATTTCGCCTTCACTGTGTGGTGACTCCCATGGGTCCATGAGGGACCACTGTGTCCCCAGCTCCTAGAACAGGGCCTGGCACTGCCAGTGCCAGTGGTTTGTTGACTAAATCCATGACCAGATGAGTGCTTCAGGGACCTCTAGGCTTCCCTCAGAGCCAGCCCAGAAACACAAACCTATGACTATGTTGCCCAGGCCTGTGGCTGTCTTCTTTCAGGACAGTGGAGTTGACACAGCCATACCCGAGTGTCTGCTGATAGGCTTCGTGCTAAGTGGTGAACCCGGCCTCTCTAAGTAGTGCCTCTGCCTGTGAGCGGGTGCTGAAGAGTCAGTGGGGATTCATACCCACCGTGTGAATAGGATGGCTACTAGTAGGAAAAACACTCAGAAAACAGAACAGGTGCTGGCGAGGATGTGGAGAAGTTGGCCTTCTTGTGCACTGCTGGTGGGAAGGCGAACTCGTGCAGCCACTTTGGAAGACAGTATGACAGTTCCTTGAAAAATGAAACAGAATTACCTTACAATCCAGCAATTCTACTTTTGGATTTAGACTCAAAAAAGTTGAAAGTGGGGTCTTGAAGAGATATTTGCATACCCATGTTCATAGCAGCCTTATTCACATTAGCCAAAAAGTGGAAGCAACTCAAGTGGCCACTGATGGATGAATAAATAAACAAAATGTGGTGCGTGATACAAAGGGCTGTTGCTCAGCCTTAAAAAGGAAGGGAATTTGGACACAGCACGGATGAACCTTGAGGACATTATGCTAAGTGAAATAAGTCAGTCACAAAAGGACATACACTGTTTTATTCCACTTATACACGGTCCCTAGAATCATCAGAATCATAGAGACAGAAAGTAGAGTTGTGGTTGCCAGGGGCTGGAGGGAGGAAGGAGTGAGGAGTTCGTGTTGAATGGGTACAGAATTTCAATTTGGGGAGATGAAAAAGCGCTGGAGATGGATGGTCGTGATGGTTGCGGAACAATGTGAATGTACTCAATGCCTTTGAATAGTACGCTTAAAAGTCATGAAAATGGTAAATTTTATGTTTTGTATATTTCCCTACAAGTTTAGAAAATGAAATTATTCAAGAGAGCCTGGGGAGCAGGTCTAAACACCCATGGACTTCTAAAGCTTCCACGAACCTTGGGTCCCCCTGGTTCCACCACCATCGATGACCAGCACATCACCCCCGGTTCAGTGCACTCTTTATGCGTAAGAGCAGCTTGCTGGGCCAAGGTCCCTGGGCCAAGCGGCTTTTCTGAGGAAATGTTCATTAGTTCTGCCCCCTCTCTCACCAGAGAAGGCACCTGTGAGGCCAGCCTCTTGTCTGAGCCCCTGCCCAGATACTCCTAGGACATTCGAGCTCTCAACCCCAGAGAGACGCTGAGGGTGGAACCTGTGGAAAATATGTTGGTTTTAGAAATTTAAATCTGATTTTTGTCTCCTCTGTGAAAAGAATCAAAATCCAGCATAAGCTTATTACAGGCGGACTGAGGTTATTTTGGGAAGTAGCAATTAAAGGTTTTATATTTTTCCTCTCCCTTTTGCCCTTGCAGCTTGCACAGGTCTGTGAAGCTATTAAACCTTCACCCAACCCACAGCCCGGAGGAATCTGCCCTGCCCCGTTTCTCCTCCAGTTCAGTGCCTTGGGAAAGAAAAGAAAGTTAAATTCATATTAATTACAGCCAAATCCGCTCAGTAAGCACTTGCTGAATATGCTCGAGGATGAGGTTTAAAGCTCTCCTCCAAACAAAACGGTAAAATGAAAGGAATAATTTATTTGGTCAGACACTATAATTTGCCACGTCATTCCATTTCTCTTGTTACTAAAATGGATTCTCTGCTGAGGCCGTGACTTCCAGCTCCAAAAAAAAAAAAAAAAAAAAAAATCATCCACAGCCACTATTCCTCCCAATTTCTCTGATAGGTCCTCCTTGCCCCGCCAGGCTGAAGCTGGACCCAGGGCTCTTGGAAGAAGCACACAGCATTTGCTCCTGCCCACTGACACACTCTGTCACCCACAATGACATGCTGTCACCCATACTCACACACCACATGCTCACAGTCACACACATGTACACATGCATGCACGCACTCAAGCAAGGACAGCCACACACATGCACCCATGTATGCACTCATTGTCACACACACCGTCACCACGTGCACACCCAGCACCCACACGCACCCTTCATACACTTACACATGCACACGTTCACATGCAAATGCCTGCAGTCACCCAGTCACAGATACACAGGGACACGGAGCCCCACGGGCAGTATGCTTCAGAGCGTGTTAGTACTTCCATAAACGATCTCTTTCCACATCATTTACAGAGTGGGCGCGTTGTGAGTGTCTTAAGTTTCTGACCACGGTTAATGACTTTCTGAGGCTGACTTAGCTCAAAGGTAGTGTCGTGATTAAGATCTCAGGCCCAGGAGCTGGACAGTGCTGGGACTGAGCCCCAGCCCAGCCACTCACCAGTTGTGTGACATTCAGCAAGTAGGGGTTCCCCCAGCTTCAGCTTCCCATCTATAGATGGTGATAATGAAGAGTTGACCTCATAGGGTACATCTGAGGAATAAATAAGGCTGGGCCTAACAGCTGTTTCCCAGGAGGTTGTCATCAGAGTTGGCTGATATTGTCATTATTATTACCAATCCGTAATGCTGGTGTCCCATCCCTTCTCCAAGTGCTGACTTGGCTGGAGCTGTGGGCCCGGGCCTGGGAGAAGGGGACTCTGTCCACCAGGGTGGCTGCAGGAGGGGCTGTGTGGGCCTTGAGATCCTGCTTCCTGGCCAGGACCCATTCCCTCATGGGGCACCTTCCCCAGTTCATGGAGGGAGTTCTCAGGGCTGGGGGCACTCAGAGGGAAGTACAGGGCTGAGTTCATGTAAGTTCTACATGCAAGTTCTGGTCTCTTTGAGTCAGCACTGTGCTGGGTGTTCAGAGGGGAGGGGACGCATGTTTTGGTAAGGGCAGGTGTGCCTGCGTGTGTGTGTGTGCGTATGTATGCACATGTATGTGTAAAGTTTGCTTAGAAGAGGTGGCTTTTGAGCAGAAGTGCCTTGGGTGAAAACTGTGGCAGGCTTGCGGGTCAGAGTGTGCTGTTGAGTGAATGGGAGTCTGGTGGAGGTGGTCTTTCTAACTGGCCACAAGACCCTGGGCCCGCTCTGCCCCTCAGTCTGAGTACCTGCCATCCCGGGGGATGAGCGCTGGGCAGGCTCCTGGTGCAGCCACCTGCACCGTGCAGTGCCATCACCGGGTCGTGTCTTGAGCCCCTCCTTGCCCTCCTGTTTGTTTAAGTGGCCTTGGCCTAGGTCTCTGTGCCCTCAGAGGGTCTCACTGTGCCCCCTGCATTCTGGCTGTGCCCTAGCCCTGTGGGCATAGTGCCTGGCAAATAGGGGGCCCTCAGGGCACGGGGGGAATAGAGGAGGAGGTTGGCCCTGCCGGGGCAGCATGCTTGCCAAACCTGCGTGCGTGTGGGTTTGTGTTCATGCACCTGCTGGTGTGTACGGAGAAGTGAGCACAGACAGACACAG
Source organism: Macaca mulatta (assembly GCF_049350105.2). NCBI lineage: Eukaryota > Metazoa > Chordata > Mammalia > Primates > Cercopithecidae > Macaca > Macaca mulatta. Next base: position 16,638,201 of record NC_133417.1, on the reverse strand, counting down.
ACATACACGGATGCCCACCAGGCCCCATGTCCATCCATGGGAAGGGCAGCACATGCTGGTAATGTGTTCCCCAAACAACAGCCTCTTGGGCTGCCTGAGCTCAGGGCAGAGCAGGGATAGGGGCCTATCTGTTGGGGCTCCGGCAGGGCAGGGGAGGGCAGGGAGTGTGAGCCCTCTGGAGAATGTGCAGGTGGCTGGGGAAGTGCTCTTCCCAGAACCTCATGGCTGAACCTGTGAGACTCAGCTCCCTGCCGTCCCGGTCCCCACCACATTCCCTCTGTTTTCTGGGTGGCTGTCTCTGCCTCCTTTCTCTGGTTCTCTCTGTCCTTCTCTAACTTTGTCGCTGTCTCTCTCCCTGTTTCTTTGTCTGTCTGTCTGTCTCTCCCTCTCTTCTCTCTCATTCTGTTTCCTTCACTCGGTCCCAGTCCTGGATCTTTCTGTGTCTCTGCGTCTTCTCTCTCTGTGTCCTGGTTTCACTCTGCCTCCGTATTTCTCTCTGTCTGTTTGTGTGTGTGTGTGTGCGCGCTTGGTCTCTTTGTTTTCCTGTCATTCTGTTTCCCTCATTTGGTCCTCGGTTTCAGCTCTGCCTGTCTGTCCTCCCTGTTTCTGTCATTCTATCTCTCTTTCTGCCATTCTCTCTCTCTGTTTCTGTCATTCTCTCTCTCTTTCTGCCATTCTCTCTCTCTCTCTGTCATTCTCTCTCTTTCTGTGTCATTCTCCATGTTTTGTCTCTCTGTTCCCTTTCCTTGTCTGTCTGTGCACACCAAGGTTGCTCCCAGCTGGGAGGCTGGCCCTGTCCCAATGCCTGGCCCTCCTTCTGCCAAGGGTATCTTGGAAAGACTTGAGGTTATTCCGGTGCATTCAGTCCAGCGCTTGATAATTTTACTAACCTGGCAATTGGCAAGTGCTCCTCCCAAAGAAAACCGTCACAGTGCAGGGTCCTCTGCTGTGGCCACCAGGCCTCCCTGGAGGTTGCAGGGCTCACAGTGTGGGGACAGGTTGTCCAGGGGCAGCTGGAGTGTCCACTGGGAGGCTGATGCCAGGCCAGAGGGCACCTGTGTTTTCCTAGGTGACAGGTCACAAGCAGGACAGCTCACACCCAGGAAAATGAAAGCCAGGCTCAGAGTACTTTATTCCTTGTTATGGTTGGGGATAGTCAGTAAAACAGTAGATTCCATTTTGAGAGTAATGTCAGTGCTCTGGGGCCTGTGAAGAGAGCTTAGTGTGCTATCTCTGATTGTCACACAGCCCCCGATGGTGCAGGTTATTGTCCCAATATGTAGGAAGGGAGGTGCCTCCTGGTCTGGTGGCTGGGAGTGTGGCTTTAAACCAGTTCTGATTCTTACCAATTCACCCAACTCTCCAGGCCTCAGTTTCTGCGTTTGTCCATAGGTGGTTGTGAGGATTCAGTGAGGTCATGCTCACAAAGTACCTGCGTGGAGTAAGGATGAAATCAACGGCACTAGTGTCAGGGCTGTCTCAGAGATTATCACTCAGTCTCGGGGGCTAGAGTGCCAGTGGGATTACCTATGCCGGGCTGTGTCTGCTGCCCACCCATCGCTTCCCATATGGGGCACCACAAGGTGGCGGGGGGGAGGAGTGGGTTCTTGGTTTGTTCATTCAACCAGAAGTAAACACCAGGTACATATCATGGTACTTGCTTGGTGGAGAGGAATCAGCGTGGATTGGGGCCCCAGTCCATGCCCACCTGGCACAGGGTGTACCATCTGGTCCCACAAGGAGTCAGAGCCCCGGCCACTGAGCCCTTTGTCTCTGTGTCTTAAGAGCTCATCAGTCTTGAATTTGCACCCCGGCTGCCCCTGCCAAGTGCTAGGGCTTATACCCAGGAGACCTGGGGTCAATGTCCTGAAAATGAGGTACCCAGAACCCCGTCACCCTACCCCACAGACCCAGAATTTTAGAGAGATGGCAGAGAGAAGAAAGGAGCTAGGAAGGGTTGCAGAGTCTGCCTAAGGCAGGGGGTGGCACCAGGGCCACTGCAGCCAGGCTAACCCGGGCAGCAGGGCCTGGGGCTGAGGCCCAGGCTGTGCCCCTTCCTGATGCAGCCTGAGCCTGGGCACTGGTCAGTCATCCCTGTGTGGTGGAGAACTCTAAACCTCGCTTGCTTCCCCTCTAGGCACACTCGAGCCCTTGTAAGGGAACAATATGTCCCTCTCCCAGCCCCAGCCCAGGACTGAGCAGGCCGCAGGCCCCTTGGGGCTGCTGCTTCTGCCCAGGGTGAGGCTGGCTGTGACGCTTTTGGAGTGTGTTTGGGCAATGAGGAAATCTGTGACTTTCTGCTTTGAGAAGAGACAAAGCTGGGCTGGAGAGTAGCTCTTTCCCTGCAGGCTGCGTGATGGGCAGGTCACTTCATTCCCTGAGCCTCAGGCCATGGAGTCTTCAGGAGCACGGGTGGACTGTTAGGTGGCAGCAGGCCCAGGAAGGGCTGGTCCTCCACGGGGCAGCAGCAGGTGGCTTAGGGGCTCTGCTGGTCTCGTTCCTCTCTGAGACCCTTCCTCAGCTGGGTGCTGGCCGAGAACAGCTGGAAAGGACCCTCCTGCCTGAAGGATGGGGTGTGCTAGGGTGTGCTCAGGGACCAGGTCAGACATGGAGACTTGGGGCCTGGAGCCCAGGGGCATGGCTGCCCATGGCCTCTTACCAGCCTGGATTGCTCTGGGACTCGTCCTCTCCCAGCCCACCTCCAGGCCTCCTTCATTTTCTTCTCCTTGCCTTGCCTTTCTCTCCTGTCCACCCTCCTGCATTTCCTTTCCCTGCCCTAGCTCCTTTTCTTTCCTCCTTCGCTTGTGCCTAAGACCTCCAGGGCCTATGAGATGGTGTTTGTCTGCTGGGGATTCTCAGGGCCAGAGGCGGTGTAGCTGGGGGCCTGGCATTTGGGGAGGGTTCCTAAGGGCGGTGAACCCCAGGAACATTCCCCCTGCAAAGGGCAGCCTGCTCCCTCCCTGAACTGGGTGAGGGTCTGCAGTGGGGCCAGAACATGAGATCTATACCAAGTTCTGGGAACCAGCTCAACAGGCCTGGGCCTGCCCCTCACATCTCTGTGCCCTGGCTGTGTGACCGTGGGCAAGGCACTGCACCTCTCTGAGACTTGTTTCCCCATCTAGAGCACCCAGAGAATCAGGCTGCCTTTGTAGGGCTGTCATGATTGGAAGCCTTGGTCCCCAACCTTGGATGAGCAGACCCCTCAAATGTGCAGCTACCCACAGAGATTTGGGCTCTCCATGGACTTTGGTGTTCAGACATCACAACAGCCACCTCCCACCACCTCAGGAGATCAGCTCCTGCCACGCTGCTGGTCACCAACAGGACTGCCAAGACTCCTGGGCTGGAGCATCCTTTAGCTCCCCAAACGTGCTAACTGGCAAGAAACGTGGAGGCCATTTAGGGACATTCAGCATTTGAACTTGAGATTTGTTTTCAGTAGAACCCACAAACCAAGGTTTAAAATTCAATCCACAAGCCTTCAAAGTCATCTTAGTGCAGTTCTTAAACTTGCAAGGTAACACCTAGTTTACTAGGTCTGTTACTGGGGGTCTGTCATTGGCTTGTCTGGCTCAGCTGAAGTCAGAGCTCACAGCACATTGGCCTAACTCTCAGTCTGGCTTCACAGTAACCTGTGATGCTGCTGCACAGCTCTGGGGTGCTCAGTCCCCCCCACCACATCATCTTGCTCAGTATCCTCTGCATAATGCACAAAAATGTTTTCAAATGCAGGTTTTAGCATGATTCAGGTGTGGTGAGGCCAGTAGAGCAGCAGAGAGTTGTCGTTGAAAAGATGACTTGGTGCTCACACTTCCCAGTGTGGGGGAACCCCACACCATGCAGGGCTACTTGAGGAAGCATCAGGGTCAGCCACTGAGGGATCGAGGGGAGAGCATGGGAAGCAGGCTTCATTGGTTTTTGTGGAAGGGCTGGCAAGGCAGGGCCAGAAGCTTGGAGTTGGCTGGTTTGAATGATTCTAGCAGTCTCTGGGCATAGGGACCATCGCTCTTTGTCTGAGACCTGGCCCTGGGGTGTTAGGGCAGAGGCATCTGGCCTCCCAGAGTGTACAAGCCAGGTAGAGGAGATGGTTTGGAGTATGGACTCCGGATCAGTTGGTTTGCCCACGAAAAGGCTCACTCCTGGGTAAGTGCTTTGCTGTCACTCGGGGAGCCTTGGGAGGGGCTGCCTTCCCCATGTCACCGGAGGCCCAGACGTGAGAGCATCAAAAACTCAGAAAACAATCACCAGGATTGTTTAATTAATCCTGATCATCAGGAGCTGTGAGATGGGGGTCTGGGTTCTTGCGGACCCCTTTGCTCACAGACCTTTTCCTGGATTTCTTTTGCACCCGGTTTCAGATGCCTGTGTCCCCTGCAGTGATGGCTACTGTGTCATCCAAGTCATCACTAACTTTCTGTGGGGGATTATGCACAAGGCATGATCCTGGTGTTCTGGTTTCAAGGCTGAGAGGTCATGTATAAGGAAGGACCTTCTGGTGCACTCCTCATGTGGCATTTTAGGAGCTCTGCACCCCAGGTTCTCTGGGCTAAACCCACATGGGTCCTCACTTTTCAGCTAGTTTTCCACTCTTTGCGTGCGATATTTGGGTAGAGTTGTGACCAGGCAGCCTTATCATTTTTGGAGCAAACATTACTATTTTGATTAATTGACTAGTTTTTGACAAACACACCAAACTGAAAAAAAGACAATCTCTCTGAGGGAAGGAAAGTGATCATCGAACAGTGAAGGCCAGGATTTGGGGGTGGTATGGGTGGGGCCAATGGTCTTTTAGTGGCATTGCTGTACTCATTTGATAGACAAAGAAGCTGAGGCAGGAAAAGAAGCTTAGGCAGTGCCCCACAGAGCTGCCCAGGAGCTGAGCCCAACCAATACCAGGCTTTGGTGGGAGCTGGTCAGATGTAGCCTTAGGGAAGGTTGGCTCCCGTTGTTGCTCAGGTGAGGCGTCAGTCCTCCAAGGCCCCAGCCAGTCACAGGCACCAGAATTTTGTTTGTTTGTTTTGTTTTGTTGTTATTGTTGTTTGTTTGTTTTTGAGACAGAGTCTCACTCTGTCACCCAGGCTGGAGTGCAGTGGCACCATCTCGGCTCAGTGCAACCTCTGCCTCCCAGGTTCCAGAGATTCTCTAGCCTCAGCCTCCTGCGTAGCTGGGATTACAGGCGCCCGCCACCATGCCTGGCTAATGTTTGTATTTTTAGTAAAGACAGGGTTTCACCATGTTGACCAGGCTAGTCTGGAACTCCTGACCTCAGGTGATCCACCCACCTCAACCTCCCAAAGTGCTGGGATTACAGGTGTGAGCCACCGCGCGCTGGCCCAGACTATCTGTTTAGACCTTACATGTAACTGTGCTCTGGAGGTATCTTACCTTGGCATGTCTGGTCTTTGGAGAACACACATATGCACAGAAAGAGATGTGTGTGTGTGTGTGTGTGTGTGTATGTGTATACATATATATTTAAATATTTAATATTTTAACCACACCAAAAAGATGTAACCAATACATGTACCTCCATGCAGCTTAACTTTTTTTTTTGGCCGTTTTTAGTCTGCAGCATGTCAAGATGGGGGATATTCTGCCCTGGGTGCAGATAGTAGGGAGTGTGCATTGTTTATAGAGAATTCAAAAGCAATAATCAAGGCTAACAGTTTACTATATATTATTACTATGTCCTGGCAATTTTAACCTATGTCAGAGATAACACAGCCCTGACTGGGGTAGTCTGATGCCATGGCCCTCCCATCTGGACTGTTAAACCCTGATTTAAATCCCCATCTATTGCTTTCCCTTGATCCCATCACCCTCTTCTATCCCCTGCCCCTCAGGAGTAGCGTCAGACCAGAGAATGTTGTGTTTATCATCCCTCTGGCATATTTCTCCATTTTTACTATATATGTAAATGCGCATACATGGTGTGTTTTAAAAGTTGATTAAGATGTTATCTTATTACGTATGTGTATGTATGTATTTATATTTTTCTCTGCACAAGATTATGTTTTTGAGATGTATTCGTGTCGTTACCTGAAGCTCTGATTTACTCATTGAAAGCTCTGTAGACGCCACAATAAATGAATATTCCACAGCCGATTTCTCTCCTCTCCTGTTGAGGTAATTTACATTGTTTACACTTTTTTATTGTTGCAGACATCGTTGCCATGGGTGGCACACCTCCCTTTGTGTCCCTGTGGGAGAACTTGCTTCACATCAGGGGTTTATAAAATCAATTTTGTGGGAAACAGCATTTAAAAAGATGAAATAGAATATATAACAGTACATTGCAAGTAGTAAAGTTTTGTTAGACTGTTTTATTTGTGTGTGTGTGTGTGCCTGTGTGTGCGCCCGGAGGACATTGCAACACAAAATATGTTTCTTTCTCTGTATCACACTGCTCATTTAGAAGCCCAAGCCCTAGTGGAAGGATAGATGTGCTGGTCTGTTGGGTGTACACACTTTTAGCTTTGTGAGGTAGTGCCAAATTGCTCTCCAAAGTGGCCGCACAGTTTCTTCAACCTCACTTTTCGTGAAATGTATATTAGACTTGAATTTTTTCCAGTCTCATAGTGAATGATCTTAGTTTCATTTGCATTCTGCTCCTTTGCAGTGTATTGGACATTTGGGCTTCTTCTCCCTGATTTGCCTGTCCATCTCCTTTGCTCAGCTTTTTACTGGGTTGCTGTGTTTTCTGAAAATATTTTAAAGAGATACTAACCTTAAAAATCTTAATCTTGTTTAGACATGTTATAAACAATTTCTCAGTCTTCTGGTGGCCATTATCTTTGGGTATGGCATGGTTTATTGAGACAACAGTTGTACATTTTAACACAGTCAAGTGTATGATTCTTTTCCTTTGTGACTTATATTTGTATTTCAGGAGGTTCTTTCTGTCCTTGAGGTCACACAGCTATTCTCCTATTCTGAAGTTTAAAAAATTGTGCATTTACATGTAACTTTTAAATCTAGCTGAGATTGTTTTTCCTTTGACATTATACAGAGATCAAATTTGTTTTACTTTATGTAAATAATCGTCTCAGTAGCAATTATTCTGTTTCTTAATTTTTAATGATTTTTTAAATGCAAAAACTGTCACATGTCAATTTTCCTTGCATGTGTAGCTCTGTTTCCCTACTTTGGGCTCCCTACTTTGTTCCTTTGGTCTATTAGTTTCTTCTGGTGCCATGTCACATTGTCTTAGCTCCTACAGCTTTCTATTAAGCATGGTAGGGAAAATCCCCTCATATGTTCCTCTTTCAAACGCTCTTGGCTCTTTTTCTGCCCTTGTTCTACATAAGAACTTTAGGATCAACTTGTTAGAGTCCTGAAAATCCCTGTTGGGGTTTTGATTAGAATTGAGTTATTTATGAATGAATTTGGAGAAGATTGCCATCTTTGTCATTTTTAGTTCTCCTATCCATGATCACGGCCTTTCTCCCTATATTTATTGGTTATTTTGTCTTTTTGTTTTGTCATTTGTATCATAAGGGTCTTACACATTTTTTTTTACATTTATTCATAAGTATCCTGAAGTTTTCTTTGCTGCTGTAAATGTTTTATACACACACACACACACACACACACACACACACATATTACACACATACATATATAAGTTTAAAAATTACAGTTTCTAGTTCATTATTGCCAGCATCTAGGCATGTAGTTAAATTTTATATATTGATAGTATTTCTAGAAATCTTGCTGATCTTTTACTAGTTTTAAATGTGTCCCTACAGATTTTATAGACATTTTATTTAATCTTGTCATTTACAAATGGTGATAGCTTTTTCCTTTCTGATTTTTCTCTCTTTTAGTTATTTTCTTGCATCTTACTGTGCTGTCTAGATTAGCACTGTCTAATAAAAATATAATGTGAACAACATTTAATTTTAAAATTTCTGATAGCCACATTGTCTTAGTCCACTTTGTGTTGCTATAACAGAATATCATAGACTGGGAAATTTATAAAGAAAAGTCATTTACACTCATGTACCCCATAACAATATTTTGGACAATCATGAACCGCATATAGGATAGTGGTCCCATAAGATTGTAATTCCATGTTTTTACTGTACCTTTTCTAGGTTTAGATATGTTTAGATACATAAATCCTTACCATTGTGTCACAGTTGCCTGCAATATTCCCTACAGTAATGTGCTATAGCCCAGGGTCAATAGGTTCCAGGAAGAACCTATATCATATAGCCTGGGTGTGTAGTAGGCTATACGTTTAGTGATGCACCTAGTGATGCATTTCTCAGAACATATCCCTGTCATTAAGTGGTACAGGACTGTATTTCTCACAGTTCTGGAGGCCGGAAAGTCCAAGGTTGAGGAACCTGCATCTGGCAAGGGCCTTCTTGCTGTGTCATTCCATCAACAGTGAGACTGGCCTATAAATTTCCATTCTTCTCCTTATTTAGTTGAATTTTCAACTAAATTAACCTCATAACATGTCCTAAGGAATACTTCCCTTTCAATATTCAAATATTTGCCTACAGTATGGATTATCTTCAAATATTTTTATATATTTGTACATGTTCATATTTGTATATGTCAAAGATATGTTAAGGATTGTTGTCAAATATTTGTACATGTTACGAAGTTTGGAAAAACCCAAACTATAAAACCTCAGCCTGGGTTTGTTGGTTTCTTAACGTTTTTTAAAAAATTACTAATTCAGTTTATTTAATGGTTAGAGATAATTCCAGTTTTCTGTTTATTTGTGTCATCTTTCATTCAACTAGTCAATCTCCTTCTGTCTTCAGGAATGTGTTCATTTTTCTTGTTTTTAAATTTAGCAGCAGTGTTTATAACTATATCCCCTTTTCCATTCTTTATGTCATTTATTTGTCCCTTCCCTGTTTCTTGGTTAGTCTTCACAGAGTTTGTTTTATTTATTTATTTATTTATTTATTTATTTATTTTGAGTTAGAGTCTCACTCTTGTCATTCAGGCTGGAGTGCAGTGGCACGATCTCAGCTCACTGCAACCTCCACCTCCTAGGTTCAAGAGATTCTCCTGCCTCAGCCACCCGAGTAGCTGGGATTACAGGCGTGCAGCACCACGCCCAGCTAATTTTTGTATTTTTAGTAGAGACGTGGTTTCATCATGTTGGCCAGGCTGGTCATGAACTCTGGACCTCAAGTAATCCACCTGCCTTGGCCTCCCAAAGTATTGGGATTACAGGTGTGAGCCACTGTACCCAGCCTTTTCACAGAGTTTTATTAATCCTTGCAAAGGTATAATTCAGGAATTGGTTGATTCTCTTTCTCGTTTCTTTGTTTTCTGTCTTACTGGTTTCTCCTAGTATTGTCATTACATCGTTTCCTTTCTTTCTTAGGTGTGCTTTGACATTTTCCCAATTCCTTGAGTTGGGCAGCTATGTGATTGATTTTTAGCCTTCCTACTTTTCTGTTCTTCTTGATATAAACATATCTCTAAGTTGTGCTTCAGTTACATCCCGCACATTCTGAAACATAGCCATTTTATTAAATTTGAAGCTTTAGGATCCATGTCTTTGTACAGTTTTGAAAAATTTCCACCAACCATCTCTTCAAATTATGCCTTTCCCCTCTTCTCTCCATTCTCTCTTCCTGGAACTTTCTTATTCTATCTTCCATATCTCGGCACCTCGTTTTTATATTATCCATCTTTCTGTTATGCGTCTTCTAATCCTCTCTCAAGCTGACTTTGATAATGCTCTTTGTGGTATCTGGTGACTCTTGCATGTGTGTGTGGGTGTGCGCACACGTGTGCATGTGCACTTTGTAATTTCAGATAATGAGTGAAGATTTATTTGAAGGAAATCTATGCAGCATGAGTTGAGACTGTCCTTTCAAAGTGCTTTTCTGTGTGACTACCAGGTTCTTCAGGAGTAGCATAGATGTGAGATCAATTTTGTATTCTTTTCATAGCTTGGGGGTCCTGGACCATATGGGGACTATACATTTGAACCATCACTCAGCGAGAAGGCAAGCATGTGGCTACAAACACTCAGACGATACTTTTTCAACTCCTCTGCAGAGGCGTAAGAAGCCAAGCATCTTGGTGTGTCCCTGTGCTGGTGGGCATTAAAGGGTGTCCAGCCTGTTAGTAGAGATGCAGCGATTCCATGGCCTTGACTGCATGTGGGGGTCTCGGATCCCACTTCTCGTTTCTCCCAGACTCCAGGCCTCCTGTCCTCTCACTGCTTGGTCACTAAAAAGAGACCCACTGGGTTACTGAGGCCAGCACCCACTCCCAGGCTGCTTAGCATCAGCTCTCTGCTCCTGCTCTGGTCTTTGGGGTCCCTTTGTTGTCTGGCCCCAGGTGGCCTCTTTCCTTGCCAGCTGAAATGTGCATCTAAACAGATGTTCATTCTGTTTATTGAGCTGGAGGGCTTTTAGTTTACCTTGTTGATTGTATGGCTGAAACTCGAAGTCACTATGCTGTTGTTTTTCCTATGCAAAATTAAAGGTAGAAAATGAAGTTGATGGAGAAAGAAACACATATTTTGAGAAAGAACTGTGTAATTATTATCCACTCCAGGCAAAAGACCCATGAAGTGGTCGGTTTTCAGAGGAGGAAATCCTCGGCGTCTGCCTTATTCCAAAATCCACTGGCTAAGTCACTCACCACCTAAGCCCTCTTGGACGAGGACCAAGGCTTATACGCTCCATACTAAGGCACAATGTGAGGGATTCTACAGAGGGCCTAGTGAAGAGAGAGGAGAGGGCCCATTTCATCTCACTTTGCCTAGGGCCATCCTCCAGGCTGCTCTGCTGTGTGATCTCTGCAGGACACTTGACCATTTTGTGAGCGCATCCTTATCAGTGAACTACTATTTTTGTAATGGCAGTTCCCCCCAGACTCTGAATGCACAAGCTGAAGGTAAACTTGAGTCAAGAGTGATAACTTCTTGACTCTTCTGGATTTTCTCTGTCTTCATTCATTTCAACAGTATTTACTGAGAGTCTTCTGTGTGCCCAGCACTGTCCTGGGCACTGTTTAAAACATTTCTTCATTGCCTGTGATATACCAGGTGCTGGGAGGACAGAGGAGAACTAGACTTGCCTCCTAGCCTGCTCAGAGTATCGTGGGGGAGAGGCCTGTCCCCAGATTCCAGTGCAGAGCAGAATGCATGGGCCAGCTGGGGTCTCTGGTTCCCCAGTTGGGAGGAGGACCCATGGCAAGCCAGTCTGGAGTGTGTGTGTGTGTGTGTGTGTGTGTGTTTGTGTGGTGCTGCTGCTGGCCTCTGGGAAAGATAAATGAAGGCCCTTCTTCTTCACTCCAGTTCACTTTTGGATGAACTATTGGAGGTATTTGACTTTTGGTAAGTTTTTTTTTAAATTATTTTATTATTTTAGCTAGAGTAATTTACATGATTCAAACTCAATAGTTACATATTTGTCAACTTAAAAAAAAAGCAGACTTCTTTGCTTAAAGTTGATGAGATTGAAACCAAAACAAATTCAGGAAAGGTTCTATGGTGAAAAATCTCCCTCTCAGCCAGCCCACCGGTTCCCCTCCCTGGAGACAACCAATGTTCCCCGCCTCTCACATGTCCTTTGCAAGAGATTCTAGATGTGTACACATAAATAAAACGTTATTTGTGAATATTTATATATGTGTGCTTATCTATAAATTTATACACATACATACATATATACGTTTTTTAATGCAATTGTCAGCATCTTGCTTTTTTTGCGTGACAATGTATCTTGGAAATTGGTCCATATCAGCCTGAAGCGCTTCTTCATTTGTTTTTATGGCTGTTTGGTATTCCATTATATGGACAGACTGTAATTTATTTAACGAGTCACCCTCTGATGGATATTTAGATTTCCAATCTTCCGCTATTTTCAAACAATGCCATGAGAAATCGTCTTGCCAAGGTGCGTCCCACATATGAGAGCATGCTTGTAGGATGCAGGATGTAGCTTACAGGGAGCTCCTGGCATGCTGATGTGAGAACCAACCCTCCATAGCAAGGCTGACCCACGTGGCGTGGGCTGGCCTGGCCTCCGAGCTTCCTTTGGGCTAAACCTATAGTTACATGAATTTTCCTAAGCCCGCCATCCACAGATGTGCAATGTGTAGTTTCTGAATGGGTGAATGAAAATACTTAAGAGAAATTGCCCTTAGCAGAAGGCGTAGGACGTAGTTTTATTTGTGAGACTTACAGACCATCTGCCTGTGAATTCAAAGAATAGTTTTCTTGTTGTTTTTGAAATGAATACATTCCGTGAGAGCTGCTTACTCAGACCTTCAGTGGCCCAGCTGGGAGTCTGGTTGGGGAATCATTGCCTGGGTTGTACAAGTTGGTGCACCAGATTAAAGATAACGTCATTTATGATGACACTAAAATAATGTGAGCATCACATTTGGTAGAGACTTTGTTTTTGACGCAACCCAAGATAAGACCTTATCTGCTGTGTGTACTGGAAGGTGCCCTTCAATAAAGTCCTCATTTTCCCTTTAATATTCCAGAATGCAGTGGGAGTGAACGAATGCTGGCAGCCAGCCTTGACAGAGCTACCTCCCCACCAAGATGTTCCCACTTAGTCCTCCCAACCCTATTGTTACCACCACTTTGCAGATACCTGTGGCTCAGGTGGTGAAGTCATTTTCCCAAGATCCTGTAGGCAGGATCCATACCAGGCCTCCAGCCCCAAGGTAGTAGCGTTCAGAGCTGAGCCCTTCGCTGTGGCTATCCAGGCACACTTAGAACTTAGACATCGGGACCAGATCTGTCTGTACTTACAGCTGTACCCAGTCTGTGTTTTGGAGTTCACAAAAATAACCCCAAACGAGATTACAAGGGTAACTGAGGTACCACTTAAGGACATTATGTCCCTTGTTTCCTCCATGAAAATATTTTGAGAAGGAAAGCAAATACCCCGCTTTGGTTAAGGTCTGTATAGTGGATTGCAGGGCAGCTGGGACTCTGCAGGTTCCACAGGCATCAGAGGGGCTCTGGAGCAGGGAGGAGTGTGGTTTATTTTTGTTGTTGTTGTTGTTATTGTTGTTTTGAGACGGAGTCTCACTCTGTCTCCCAGGTTGGAGTGCAATGCACAATCTCAACTCACTGCAACCTCTGCCTCCTGGGTTCAAGCGATTCTCCTGTCTCAGTCTCCCAAGTAGCTGGGATTACGGGCACATGCCACCATGCTTGGTTAATTTTTGTATTTTTAGTAGAGATGGGGTTTCACCATGTTGGCCAGGCTGGTCTCGAACTCCTGGCCTCAAGTGATCTGCCCACCTCAGCCTCCCAAAGTGCTGGAATTACAGGCGTGAGCCACTGTGCCTGGCCAGGAGTGTGGTTTTGCTGGAACCTGCAGTGTGGTCCCCGGCAGGACCCATCTCTCACTGGGTCTGTTTCACACCTTTTACATCAAGGCAAGGGTTCTATCTGATGTCACCAAAGAGCCCTGAGTAGCTCCTAGCAGAGGGTGCTTGACATTTTACCCAGTTTGAAATCAGCAGTCGGCACTTGTGTCTGTAAAGGCCCAGAGAGTAAAGATTTCAGTCTTTCCAGGCCGTACATATGGTCTCTGTCACAACTACTGTCCTCTGCCATTGGAACTCAAAAGCAGCATAGATGGTATGTGCATGATCGAGCAGGGCTGTGTCCCACTGAAATGAGCAGTGGACAGATTTGGCCTCAGGCTGTAGTTTGCTAATCCTTACTTTGATTGCCTAATGGCATTAGATGGAATCTGCATGAAATTAGTACATCCAGCCCTACTTGGGTACGAACTCCATTTCGTGTGTCTTTATAGCGGGTGCAGGCGAGACTTGGAGGGTCTCCGCCCCTTCCTGTCGCTTTGCTGGCTGGGAAGTCAGAAGACCTACTGCTAACTGACTGTAGCCTGGAGCAGCCTTTGTTGCTCTGAACCTCACTTTCTGCATCTGTAAAATGGGAAGGTTGGACTATGGTTTCTCAAAGATTCCTTCTAGCTCCAAAATGTTCTGAATTCTAGTTAGAAAGGAAATTAACGTTTTCTTCCCTGGAGGTTGTGGTTTCAGTGTGTGTCTTTGTGACCAAGACAAAGTGGATAGAGTAATTTGGTGGTGTGATCTGCACCCCAAAGAGCACTTACTTTCTGGGGCACCCCATCCTAGCAGAGACCCCTCAGCCTCAGGAGCCAGTTGGGTAGGGATAATCCTTATTGCTTTCCTGGCCCACATAATGTCCTGAAAAGAAGCCTTCACCTGTGAGTTGCTGCATGATTATAGGTGCGGACCATTAACCTCTCTAGCCTCCTGCTCTCCACCTGGAATTGCCCCCGTGTAGACTGGGTGGGAGGAGCAGGTGAGGAAAAAGAGGAGAAAGAAGCTGGTCATGGTGGCTCGTACCTATAATCCCAGCAGTTTCGGAGGCTGAGGTGGGCAGATCACTTGAGGTCAGGAGTTCAAGATCAGTCTGGCCAGCATGGTGAAACCTCGTCTCTGTTAAAAATACAAAAATTAGGCAGGCATGGTGGTGCACGTCTGTAATCCCAGCTGTTCGGGAGGCTGAGGCATGAGAATCACTTGAACCCGGGAAGTGGAGGTTGCGGTGAGCTGAGATTACGCCACTGCACTCCAGCCTGGGCGACAGAGTGAGACTCCATCTCAAAAATATAAACTAAAAATAAAGGATAAAAAGGTGCTTTGGAAATGCAAACAGCGCTAGGACTTCATTAAGACGATGACTTGTGGTTGTTCCAAAGGAAGACGTGCTATACGAGGAGGAAACATCCCCACTTGGCTTCAAGGAACGAGATCAGTCCTGGCTCAACCAAGGCCCAGGCACACCCACATGGGCCTGAACTTTCTGCCGTGCTCACATGCTGCAGCTGCCAGTTGGCTGGGGCTGGCTGCCTCCAGTCTCCTTCTCAGACACCCCGCCCAACTTTGGGTGGCCTGGGAACTGGAGAGGTGCTCCCTGGGAGACCTGGAAATCAAACTGCACAGCAGTTGGGAGCCCCGGTCAGCTTCTTGTGCTGATTTGGCTCATTCTACCACTAATGAACTCGGGACACTGCTTGGACTCTTTCCTGATTGGAATCATGGGATGGGGTGGTACCTGCATGGATACTTCTGTTTCCATGGCAAATCATCTAGTTAGTAAATATTCATTACTTACTAGGTTCCAGGTATTGTGCCTGGAATATGTCATAGTATTATGTAGATACTGTTGCTGAGGTTTTCCTAATTGCCAGGCATCAGACTAAATATTACACAGGTTAGCTCATTTGATCTTCACAACAACCCTCTCCAATTTACAGATAGGAAAACAGAGGCTAAGTGGAATTATCTAAGTGAGTCAGCTGGTTAGAGACAGAGTCAGGATCTGGGTCCGTCATTGGATATCACTGGGGGCTCTGCCTTTCTCCAGGTCAGCTGGGAGATGTCACTAGAGGGGTCCAAAGCACGACTAGACCTACTCGTGTGTGTTGTCATTTGAGGAGTGGGCCTGGTTTAGATATCCCCCATTAGTCATTCTGATTTCTTGCTGTGCACTGGCCTCCCTTCCACCTTCTTCAAAGCCGTCCAATTGGGGTCATTTTCCTGGCTTGCTGGACAGAGCTAATTACACCATGCCTCTGGTCCCTGGACTTCCCATGTGCATCTGTCTGGAGAGAGAGAGGTGGAGTTCTGGGCTCTCTGTTTCCGGCCGCTCAGCGAAAAATCACTCAGAAGAGGTTTTGTGAAAACATTTGTAGGCCTCAGCCATAACTGACTGGGACTGGGAGGTGCCCAGGTATCTGCATCATTAGATCAAGCTCTCCAAGGGAGCTCTTCACAGTTGCTGGGTCTCCGGGCACTTGGTAGTTTGGTGTGGGCTGAGTGCACAGGTGATGGTACTGTACCTGTTCTGCAGGGGTCCTGAGGGGCTGGCACCTCTCCAGGCTGTTTCCCAACAGCCCCTGGTCATGCCGAAGCACCTGTCCTGCCTGTGTGTTCCAGGCCACTCTGGTGTACCAGGTCAAGAGGCAGCAGTGTTTGGTTCTCTCCAATGAGTCTGGCCCTGGCAAAACCATGGCTCAGGCATGCAGCTGGGCAGCCTCAAGCTTGGTCCTCAGCCCTTCCCCTTCAAAGCCAGTTGGGTGAGTTCCTTGACCTCCCTGAGATTCTCTTTTTTCACCTATAAAACCCATGTTTCTAGCTGCATCTCAGAGTTGCTGTGCAGATGGGAGGGTCCGTGTGTTCAGAGGAGTGACAGTGACCGTGTCTTCAGTCCAGGCCTTGCACAGAGCGGGCACTGCAGCTGTTTGTTCGCAGGTCCTGGGAGCAAGCGTTGGTTTTAGCTGTGTCTTTCCAGCTCCTAATAAAGTCTTGGCCTATGGCAAGAGCTCAGCCACTCTGGTTTAGTCTCCAGGTTTGGGGGTTGTGATGGTTAGACTGTCGTGGCTGTCCATGCTTCTTGGGGCCTCTGAGTCTGAAACAAGAGGTGTGGGGAGGGCGACCAATCATCCGGGTTTGCCTGGGACTTAGGGAATTCCTGGAACAGTCCTAGGAAAACCTGAGACTCTGGCAAGGAAGAACAGGTGCTGACTGCTCCATCAGGCTCAGCAGGCACCGTGCTGAGGGCTCGTCATCCTGGGATGGGCCCCAAAAGTTTTAATTCTTTAATAATTGGAAGAAAATAAATGAATATAATCCAGCCCAAAAGCCTGGATTATATTCGTCTTTAAACCAACACATTTGTGAAATACAATTTTTAGTATGTCTTGTGGAGGAGGAGGTCCACACAGGCCAAAGCATTTAGAGCTATGAGAGGCACCCTGCAGCTCTGGGAGAGACCGCTGCACCCAGGGACCACCTGCCCACCACGTCTCTTGAGGATCAGGAGGAAGAGAAGACAGCCAAAGAGAACTCCTGTGAGGCTCCTCCTGAGTTTCCAGCGATGGAAAGAAGTGGAGCAATGGCTGTTTCTGGGCCTGCCACCACCTAGAGCTTGGATTAGGGGGTTGGTGAACTTGGATTGGGGGTTGGATTGGGAGGTTGGATTGGAGTAGGCTGAACGTCAGCCCTGGAAACTGCCACTGGCCTCCCAGAGTGAGCTGGGAGATCCTGGTGTTCAGATGTTCCTGCCTTGGCTGCGTGGGGGGCAGGGGCGGGGTTGGGGGGTTCCTATTTGGAGCCAGGGAGTTGATTAAATACAGCTGAGGCCAGGACCCAGCGTGGAGGCTACGACTGCAGCTGGATCCCTGCCAGCCCTCTTTCCCAGCCGCATGTGGCTCCAAATCCCAGAAAGGGAGAAACCCGCTGTGAGGAGGGGGTGCAGCAGATGTCACTGTCCCCACACGGCACTTCTTGTTTATCTTTTATTAAAGGCAGGCGATTAGGCAGGGGCAGTGCTCAGAGCAGCCCTTGTGAGCGGGCCATGGTGGCGGCCTCCCTCAGAAGCTGTGGGAAGAGGGAGAAGGCATGAATAATGCAGGCTGCATCTTGACGGAGCTTGTCGGGCCCCCGCAAACGGCGCAGCACACACCTGAGCAAGCACTTTGAATGCCTCTGGCTTCTGAACTTGGGAAGGAAGCTCCCGGGATAGGACTGACTCTGCCGCCTGGTTGCAACAGCCCTGGAAGGGGCGGCAGAGCGAGCAGAAGCCTCCTGCCCTGGCCCATGGGTTTGCAACAGCTAGAACGTGGGGCTCCTCCATTAAGAGCTCATAGTGTTGGGAGCTACGCAGCCTCACCCCTCATCTTATCACACCAGGAGATCGGCGAGCAGAGTGGGGATGGCCACACAGGGAGTTCGCAGCAGGGTGGTGCTCTGCCTCCCGACTCGCCCCTGGGGTTGTGCCTGTCGCCTCAGCCTTTCTCTTTATTTTGGGTGGAGGCAGGGTACTCAGGACAGGGATGAAAACTTAGGTCTGTTTTTCATTGTTCATCCTATTCTTGGCAACTTTTGCAGAAGGCGCTGGCAGGAAGGAGACCCTGGCAAGGGAAGAGTTGGAGGAGAAAGAAGTGTCTTTGGCACCTTTGCCTTTCCTGCTAAAAATGGTGGCAGTTCTGCATTTCTACTAAAAATAGCTAGCCCTCTGTCAAGAAGGCCACCCACACTGGGGTGTGGGGACTGGGGACAGCAAGATGTGGGCCTTGGGCCACACATTCTGTGGAGAGGCCTAGAAGCTCACAGACAGTCACTTTTCTTAGGAAGAAGGAAGGAGTGGTGGGAAGGGGCTGGGATGCCATCTCTGGTGAGTTGAGTGGCCCTCCTGCCCCTGTGTGACAAGGACAGGACTGCACACTCCATCAAGTATTACTCTAAGTGGCTTTAAGATTAAATGGATAATGAAGGCAGGAATAAATAAAGTGTAGCTTACCATATAAGGGAATAGTATTCAACCATCAAAAGGAAGGAAACTATGACACATGCTGCAACATGGATGAACCTCAAGGACATGTGCTAAGCGAAACAAGCCAGACACAAGAGGACACATCCTCATGATTCTACTTATATGAGGCCCCTAGAGTAGTCAAATTCAGAGAGACAGTAGAATCACAGCTATCAGCAGCTGGGGAAGAGGGGAATGAGAAGTTAATGTTTAATGTACACAGAGTTTCAGTTTGGGAAGATGGAAAAGTTTTGAAGATTCACAACAATGTGAATGTATTTGATGCCACTGAGCTGTACACTTAAAAATGGTTAAAATGGTAAATCTTATGTTATATGTATTTTACCATAGTTTTTAAAAGATTCAATGAGAGTTGTTGACTCCTCTCTTCCTCTCAATCTCCCATATAGAATGACTAGAATCCAGGTATTTATCTTTTATGCCAATAGTGATGATGATGATGATGATGATGATGATGATGATGGCAATTGTGTTCTTTTGTAGAGAAAGTAAGGTAACTCTCTGGGGTAACCAGGGCAGACCCTGTGGGTATTGGATCCCAGTGCCAAGCTTGGAGCACTCTGGCATTTGGGGGTCTCCCTGTGGAATTGCTAAAGATACCATCGGACAAGCTCCACTCATCTATGCAGAACTTCCAACCAAGTTTCCAGTCCCTCTTCTTTAAATGTGAGTGGACTGACATCTGAAGAAAGGCTGCTACGTGAAAGAGCAATGTCCACATGGACTACTGGGAAAGCATGGTTCCCAAAGCAGCAGAATTCAGGAGGAAATGAAAATGTAAGCAGACAAATTGACCTCTCACCCATTGGTATCCTCAGAAAGGCCCAAGAAAGCATTGTATCCATAAAACAAGAACAGGATGCTATGAAATAAGAATATTCAGAGAACCAAAAAGAGCTTTAGATTAAAAATATGATAGTTGAAATAAAAAGTTCATTAAAGGGATAGATGAGATTTCATAAAAGAAGAAGAAGAAAGTAAAGACTGGAACATCTGAAAGGAAAGCTTAGAAAGATGGAATACAAAGGCAGGTGATGGAGTATTTGACTAATGGAAGTTCCAGAAACTGAAACAGAAAACAGATGGGAGAAAGTTATACAAGAACAATACAAGAAAATTGCCTGGATCAGAAGGACAAAAATCTTCACATTAAAACATCCCTCAGTGTGCCCAGCACTTTAAAAGAAATAATAATAATAATTTAGACCTGTGATTGTGAAATTTCAAATAACCAAGAATAAAGTAACGTCTAGAGAAGGGGAGAACAGAACAGAACAAAACAAAACAAAACTAAACAACCTAGGTCATCTACAGAAGCAGAAGGACTAAACTACTACCCTTTTGGTCAACAGCAGTGAGTGTGTGAAGTCAGTATATTTGCCCTGGGAAATTATCAGTGAAACTATCAGACCAGCTCTCAGGCAGATGGGATGGGAGAATAAGGCTGTCTTCAGTCATATAGGAGGGACTCAAAGCATTTACCTTCTGTATATATTTGGCCTTTAAGGCTTAAGACTTAAGGATTCTCTCTTACAGTGTAAGGGAGTAAGTGAATGCAGGGAAGACCTGAGGTCCCAGCAGGGAGACCCCCAAGATGGGAATGACAGCAAGGCTAGAGCTGTGCAGCTGCCCCCTCTCTACAGTCGGAGCAGGGGCCATCGGGCCTGAGGGATTCCAGGGGAGGGCTGCAGCCCTGATGCCTGTGGAGGATCGGGAGCTGCTGTCATCACTGTGCAGGAGGCAGAGGTTGGCCTTATGCACCATTCTGTGTGTGGTGGGGGAGGTCCAAGTGAATTGAGTTGTCCTCTATATAAATAACCGATAAATCAGAAACATTAAGCTCAGAGGATTAAAGAATCAAAACGTGGTATTTTAATACCTTCCTCATATAGATCAGATAGCTGCCAGAGGAATTAAGAGCAGGAACATTTTTTTCAAAGTGAAAAGTGCTTGCCTCCAGAGCACAGGGAGGGGACTCTTGCCTTTCATTATAAGCCCTTTGGTGCTGTTTGTTCTTTAAAAAATCATATGCAGATCGTTTCTCAGCCTTTTGGCTAAGATCAAGTGTAAAAATCACATGCAGGATTGCTTAGATTTTTTAAAAAAAGAAAAAGAATCATGAAAATTAAAATGAAAGAACTTCCATGGGCCCCAGTTTGTAACAAGAACTCACTGGAGGTAGACTCAGGGCAGCGCGGAACAGGCCCCTCAGTGGTGCTCCTGGAACCACGGACTGGACCCACCTTAAGGGAGGTCATGATGGTCAGGCTGGGCTGACACTGGAGTGACCTCTCCAGTGAGGAGTTTTCAGTTCTGTGTTGCTCTGTTTGGATTTACTTTTTTGGAAATATGCAAAAATGCAGCCCGTGGGCCCCCAGGGCCAGGGGACTGGAGGCGGCCCTTGCTCTTGTGGCCTGCATGTTATGGACGGGCTTGTCTGACATGCAGCATGACCAGGAAGGCTTTGTCAAGGCTGCTGTGTGCCTAGGGGTCGTTAGATCTGGGGATGACCTGCCAGTGACTTAGGCCTGGTCCCTGCCCTTGGGGCCCGGCTGGTACTGAACTGGAGCCTGGTGTAGCTCCAGGCAGAGTGGAAGGCCCCACCAGGGAGGTCTTTACACTGTCCCCGAATGCAGAGGAGACAGCGAGTGTCCGTTGGGCATCAGGCAGTGAGCTTGGGCTAAACCAGTGCGGTCCCCACCTCCATGGCGCTCCTGTTCCCATAAGGAGGAATAGACAGTCAACAAGTCAACACACAGGTGAAACGCTTTCAGGAAGAGGTGCTGTGAAGAAAATAGAGCGGGCATGAGACGGTAACTGGGAGATGCCCCCACTGCGTACTGGGGGAGGCCTCTCCCAGGAGGTCCCAGTTTAGAGCTGAAAGCTGAGATAGTGTGAGCCTTAGGAAGGGGGTTTGCAGAGAATACAAGTAGTGCCGTCTGGTAGGAGGGGGAGGCCGGTCCGCATGGGGTGGCATTGTCACGTCTTGGAGAAATACACCAGTCAATTGAAGAGTAAGCGGAGACTGGAAAGGCAGGCCAGAGGTGGGACAAGGAGCCTGACTCCACACTGAGGGTGAGAAGTCCCAGGCCCAGAGTGAGTGGGGAAGGCCCTAAGGGAGTTGGAGGATTAGAACCCAGATGGCATTCGCTTGTGTGGAGGGTGAACCTGAGCTTGGATTCTTCAGGAATTGGAGGAGGACAGGTTGGAGCACCTGGAGTCATCCCTACCCTGCCCAGGCCTATGGATCGCACAGAGACGGATGGGTAGAGAGCCGTTCCCCATGCCACGGGGCTCCTCCTGAGCTCCATTTTTGAGCCAGCTCTGTGCTGGGCTTGGGTGGGGCCACTTCAGGCCAAAGGACATGCTGGAACATGTAGTACTCCTGCCTACCCCCACCAGGGGTGCTGGCGGGGCAGCTGGCTGTCCAACAGGACCCCCAGATGATATGTCGTGTCCGTGCCAATGAAGTCGAGGCAGGACTGAGGGACGAGTGTGTTTCTGAGGGATGGCATCCAGGACCAGTGCCAGCATTCCAGAGGCAGGGCCGCCTGTAAACACAGACAGAGGAGGTAGCTGTTTACGTGGTTGGTTTGAGGAAGGCTTCTTTGCCCACAGATACCTCTCCTGCCTCCCCAGCCCACTTTGGGATGAAGCCTAGAATTCCACCATTATAGGTTCATTCCTCTGGCTTGCAATACAAACATCCCAGCGAGGAGGTGATCCCTGAGCTGTCACTGGTACGGAGCACCCCGTATGCCTTGGTAGGTCATCAGGACCTTTGCCATTCAACAGAACAGCCAGCCAGCACTTGCTGTGGCCAGCGTGGTGCCACTGTGATGGTTCTGGGTGTGTGAAGAGGGTCAGGTGCTGTCCACCCACTCTGGGGGAGACAGACGCAGGAAGGGATATTGGGGGTGTAATGGATTCTGTGAGAGAGTGGCCAGGAACAGAGGAGCACAGAGAAGACAGCAATGTGCATTCTTGGGCAAATTGAAAATTCCAAATCCCCTACCCTCTCTGGCCCTCGACATGATCGCTCAGGAGACGGCAGACGACACTGTCTCTGCAAGGCGAGTGAGGAGCCAGCACCTTGCTGGCCCTCAGAGGGTCTTTGGTAAAGGCTTTCTGCAGGGGAGGTAGGGGTAGGTCTAGATTCTGCTGAGGCTGAAGGGAGGGCCAGGACACCTTCAAAGGGACAGAGAAGGTGCAGGTAGACCAGGCCAAGGAGGAGGTCGGCACAAAGGTGTGAGGCATGGGGCTGCCAAAAGCAGTTTGATCCAGGACAGAAGCTGGAGATTTGAGTTCAGAGAATGACACCTCAGGTCACCAGGGACTGGGCCTGGGGAGAGAGGAGTCATGGAAGAGAAATTCTGTAACATGGTTCCACCATTGGTCCTGGGGAGAAGATTCTCCTGCAGCTCAGAGAGGTCTCCCTTGAGACCTGCCAGTCTGCAAGGGCTGGCATGGGATTACAGTGCTGGGCTTTCTGGCTATTTGGATCTGTTGTTTTTCTAAGTCATTAGTCCATTGCATATTAAGAGAAGGAAGAGAGGAAAACCCAAAAGATGGCATTGTCATGCTTTTCTTCATTTTCCGATGACGGTCTTCGTTTTGCATTTTCAGATTGTTGCAATCAGGAGAAACAGGTACATGGTTTCTGTAGGACGTGTGTTGAGCCTCTGTCCTCACAGGCCCCGGGGGTCAGGTCTCCACATGGGGACTTGCTTTGATTCTTGCCTTCTGGCATCTGTGCGGGGTGCTGTCTGAATGGCATGGTTACAGGTGCAGCTGGCTAGGGTGGGTCTAGGGGGCTACATTTGCACAGTGGTGGTAGTGGGGATGTGGGTCCCCTGTGAGATGGAGCAGCTTGGGGGTAGCAGCCAAGATGTACAGGCATTTCCTGTCCATGATGGCCTGTGGCTCCCCCGAGCCCATTTTTGTCTCCTCCTTCATTCGACCAGCATTTATCAAACACCTATTGTGTATCAGGGGCTATAATGGGAAATAAGACGGATTCCTGCCCTCCAACTGCTCACATTCTTGTGGGAAAAAACCAGCCAAGAGTGTAGGAGTTACAGTGTAGAGAGGCAAGAGCACAAAAGGGCAGTCCAAGGGCAGGGCCAGGAGTCAAGGAGAACTTCCTGGAGGAGGTGACTCCTGAGCTGAGTCTCAGGGGATGAGCAGAAGTTTGCCAAAAGGTCCAAATTTTCTAGGCAAAGAGGACGGCAAGTGTGAAGGCCAAGGCACAGGCAGCGACCCTGGCAGTCCCTGTCAGTTCACCTCCATCCTCTGGTCACACTTGGGTCTCACGTTTAAGAGGGCCTGCCTGCCAGTTCCAGCCGAGCATAGCCTTCCCTTTCCTGAGGCCGACAGGATGTGTCATATCACCTGCCCAGTGCTGCTTCAAGGGGTGCTGCCCCAGTCATCTGCGAGTGTGTGAGCAGTCGCCTCCCCTACAGGCTGTGACAGTCAGGTGAAATCAGGATCCCAGAACCACCTTTGGAACCCCGAGGGGCTACCGCTGCAGAAGGGGTCGTGTTTTATGTCACCCATTATATTTGGTCTCCACGATGTGTATGTTCTGAGGTTTTCTGTTTTCAATGCCTGGGGCATGCCTGACGATGAGGAGAAACCAGAAGGAAGGCATACACACTAGAATGGACGTCTTGAGTGCCCGCTGTTGGCTTAGCATGGGGTTCTCAAACTGTCAGGTGCATCGGAATCACCCGAGAGACTTGTTAAACATGAGATTCTGGGCTCCATCCTGAGTTTCTGACTCCGTAGGCCTGAGATGGGGCTTGAAAGGTTGCATTTGTGAGTCCCCAGCTGCTGCTGCTGCTGCTGTTGGCCCAGAACACACTTGGAAAGCCCCTGACTCAGCCCAGGGCTGGGCACTCCAGCCTGTCCAGGGCCAGCACAGAGCAGGACCCCTTCATGGGCTGGCAGGAGCCCTGCACACCCTCCACACAGAGCAGGCTCCCCTCGAGGTCATTGTGGAATGACCCCAATTTCCTCGTCTAATTTGAGAGAAGGTTTATTTGGGCTAGAATAATAAAAAACACAGCAAATGAGCAGAGGAAAACATAGAACCCACCAGACATGCAAACTCACAGAAATAAACAATTCGCAGATGATCAGGGAAGAGGCTACAGGAAGGAGTTTGTGCAGACAGCGCCTATGAGAAAACGGTCCTTGGGAGGTCCCAGAGGGCTTCCCGGCTGCATGCTGATCCTGGAGGCGGCTGTCAGCTGTGGCACTGTGGTTGTTCTCGTGCTTGGAGCTGTCTTCAAAGCCAGTGAGTGAGCCACTCAAGAAACTTGGTTGGTCAGGTGGCTTCACGGGCACACTCTGCTTTTCACCCAAACGGTCTGCACGGTGCATTGTCCATTAGCATGTTTCCCCGGGGAGCGCTGTGAATTCAGGGCCCTGTGTCTCCAGTACTCAGCATCGTTACAGAATGGGTGGAGGTGGAGTGAAATGACACTCTCTTCCCATCACTTAGGATATTCACAAGGTTTAAAAACAGTCCACAAAGGAGGATTCCCAAAGGCGCTCTCCAGAGAAACCGTGGAGCACCCCAGGGAAATTGAGATGATGAAACTACTGTGAGCTCACTTTTCTTAGGGTTCCAGGCACTGCTTGGTTTTCCATGCATTGGATTATTTAATCCTCCGACAGCCCTAGTAACAGTCCCATAATCCTCACTGGACAGTGGAGGAAATGGAGACCACAGAGGTGATGTGTGGGCCTGAGGTCCCACAGCTGGTAAGTGGTGGAGCAGCCTTCCAGCCCTGGCTCTCTGACCCTGGGCCTCTGCTCTGAGCCTCTGTGCTGGGCCTCCTCTCCATTCAGGAAGGCACATATATGTTCTATTAGGTTCATTAAGGAAAGTCAGTTACCTTGTTTAAAATACTGGCAGGCACTGTTTGTGCAGCACCTACTTGGATCTGGGGACCTGTATTATCTCATGCCGTCTTGATAAAAGCAAGGTCACTGTGCTTGTCCTCAGTTTACAAAGAGGTCATCTGAGGCTCAGAGAGGGAGATGACTTGAGCAGGGCTGTACAACTAGAACTGAACCCTGGGCTGCTGACTCCTCAGCCTGAGTTCTCCCTGCTGTCCATCCCGCACTTATTTTCCAGCACCTCAGGCTGAGAAGCCGGATGAACACCTTCCTCCCGCTGCCTGTTCTGCCTGCCGGCTTCTGTCATGATGCCAGCCAGGAGGGAGTGAGGGCAGGGGGTGCCTGCCTCAAGCAGCTCAGGCAGATTCTAATGTGGGCATTGGCAGCCTCCTGCTGGGATCAGAGCTGCCTTGCCGCTCACCTTGCCACCCTTTGTTGCACCTTCTAGCTCCTTCCTGTGGGGCTCCAGGTTGGGAGTCAGGCCCCCCATTTATGGTAGGTTTGGGCCAACTATGCCCGGGCCAGGAAGCAGGACGTTCGCTAGGTAGAGATTTGGTTGGGGTTCTCACAGTCATGAGCCTCGTTTTAAAGTGGACCTGCCCACTGCCCCTATCTCCACTGCCTGTAGACTTTGCAGTGCCTGGGCCTGGCTTTGACCTGGGACCAGCCACTGTGTAAGGGAGCTGACTCAGCTGCCTATAGAACACCCTCATGGCACCAGAACCTCCAGGGCCCCCGATCTCCAGGGGACTGCAGTCCTGAGCCCTGTGTCATTCTACCTGCCTGACGGCTGGCCTCCCATGGCTCTGCAGACCAGCGCTTTCCTGGGCTGCTCTGTTGGCTGCCCCACTGCATTCCTCAGGGGCGCCTGAAGAAGCCTCGTGTGGCTGGAATGGGGATAAAATCCAGACAGAAAGGCCTCTGATGAGGACTTGGGCCTTTGGTGTGCCTGGCTCATTTTCAGGCCTGGAGGGAATAGCCCTCTCTGGGTTGAACTGGGCCCAGAGGCCCTCTGATTTCTATCAAGGTGGGAGCTGCCTGGGCAGGCAGAGATAATAAAGATGTGGGCCAGGGCTTACGGAAGATGGGGTGGAGGGAAAGCTGGGCAGAAAAGCTCATCCTTCCATGCCTTTTGGCCATGCTAGCCTAAAGACCAGGGAAGGCTTAGGGCTTAGCGATGCTCCCAAGACATGCAGGGCTGTGGATCTTAATCTCTGAAGCCACTGTCCACTCTGTGGGCAGCTGCACATCACAGAGATCTCAACTGAAATGGCTATGGAGGAAAGAGGAGTGAGGTGGGGAGGAGGGTGGAGACAGAGAGATGAGAAGAGGAAGTATCCTGACTAGAGAGATTCCGTCCACTCAACCACCCACCTACCCATCTGCCCACCCACCTACCTACCCATCCATCTGTCCACCCCCACCCACCTACCCATCTGTCCACCCCCCACCCACCTACCCATCTGCCCACCCACCCACCTACCCATCCATCTGTCCACCCCCACCCACCTACCCATCTGCCCACCCCCCACCCACCTACCCATCTGCCCACCCACCCACCTACCCATCCATCTGTCCACCCCCACCCACCTACCCATCTGCCCACCCCCCACCCACCTACCCATCTGCCCACCCACCCACTTACCCATCCATCTGTCCACCCCCACCCACCTACCCATCTGCCCACCCCCCACCCACCTACCCATCTGCCCACCCACCTACCTACCCATCCATCTGTCCACCCCCACCCACCTACCCATCTGCCCACCCCCCACCCACCTACCCATCTGCCCACCCACCCACCTACCCATGCATCTGTCCACCCCCCACCCACCTACCCATCTGCCCACCCCCCACCCACCTACCCATCTGCCCACCCACCCACCTACCCATCCATCTGTCCACCCCCCACCCACCTACCCATCTGCCCACCCACCTACCCATCTGCCCACCCACCTACCCACCCACCTACCCATCTGCCCACCCACCTACCCACCCACCTACCCACCTGCCCACCCCCACCCACCTACCCATCTGCCCACCCCCCACCCACCTACCCACCTGCCCACCCACCCACCCACCTATCTGCCCACCCCCCACCCACCTACTCATCTGCCCACCCACCCACCTACCCATCTGCCCACCCACCCACCCACCTGCCTACCCATCTGCCCACCCACCCACCTAGCCATCCATCCGTCCACCCACCCACCTACCCATCTGCCCACCCATCTGCCCACCACCCACCTAGCCATCCATCCATCCACCCACCCATCCATCCATCCACCCACCCATTAACTGATCCATCTCACCCAAACACCCACCTACTCATCAACCCATCCATCCCACCCAAACACCTATCCATTCATCCACCCACCAGCCCACCCCCCATCCAATGCATTTTTCATCGATCACCTACTATATTCTAGCTATTTTCCTCCAGGTCCCACCTCAGTGTAGCTCACAGGGGATCAACCACCCCCTCACCAGTTTCTGATCTCTTTTTGTACTCACAGCCTGATGATGGCCCTGGGCCCTTGTAAACCCTCCTTCCCATTTTCTGATACTCTGCTCGTTTCTCCTTGTGGCCCGCTGAGATAGAAGCTCCTTCACTCAGAGTCGTGGTTGCTTCTAATTCCCTCACACCTTTCTTAGAGCTCTCCTTGGAGAAGTTGCTCAGAGCATCTTTTGTGAGTCGATGGAAAGGTTACTGGGAAACTTCAGTTGTTTGAGATTGGGGTCACCTGGCCTCTGTGTAGGGTGGTTGAGGTGAGAAGGGAGCTCACGTTAGGTGAACACCTGCTGAGTGCTCAGAGGGTTGGGGAGAATGACGGCTTGGTGCTGGGGAAGGAGCCCATGTTTGGAGCTGGCAGGGGTGGAATTGGTTCCCGGGGTTGATGCCAGCTGTATGGCTTTCAACAAGTCACTTAAGCTTTCTGAGTCTCAGTGCTTTTATTTGTCAAGAAACAAAATGTAAACAAACCTGAGCAATTAAATGCACATGTAAGTACTCCTCGTGGAACTTGGCATGTGGCTAGTGGGCGATGGTCTCTCCCCATGCCCCTGCCATGTCCATAGATTTGAAGACTGATCAAGACCACTTTGTTGGGTTAAAGCGGGCATAGATGAAGCTTGGCTCTGGGTCAGCGCCAGGCTAGTGAACAACAATGGGTAGCCTCTGATGTTTCTGGCCTCTCTTGCCTCCACCCTTGTCCTGTCTCATCCTCTTGGCCACTGGCCTGCTGGTCTCCCGGGCAGGATGGGGGAAGAGACAAGCTGCTGAGCTGCTGGCAGGCAGGATGGCTTGGATTCAGCCCGCTGCCTTGCTGTGGGCCCTGTGACTCGGGCCCTCTGTGCAGCCCAGTGACCGGAGGCTGGTTGTCCATAAGCAGGAAATGGTGGAGGTGAACTGAGCGTGAGAGGACATCAGGAGGTGTGGGGCAGGAGGCTGGGCTCTGGGGAGTGCCTGCAGTGCTGCGGGGCACAGGCATTTAATCAACTGAATTCCCACTGTCCTCTCTCCAACTCCATTTATTACCTATTAAATAATTATCTCATTTGGAAAGTGTTTCTTAATGTAGGGCAGACTCTATCCCCGGGGCCATGGGTTTTGCAACGAGTTGTCTCCTGCGTGCGTGTTCCAGGCTCGGGCAGGACCGGAGCGTTCTTGCCCTGGCTGTGCCTCTGCCTGAGCCAGGCTTTCCCGAGGCACAGTAGAGCGGGTGTCCCCTCCCCTCGACCTGGCTAATAGCATCATTACAAGGGTTTTCTTAAGCAGTCTTCTGTCTTATAAAGGAGACTGCCCGGGGCTGGGCTTCTGAAGTTACTTGCTATTTTCTGGGACTCTGCCTTAGGATCTCCAAAACGTCTGAAAATGTCAGGGATGGGAGAGGCCTTTGTCATTTTTACAGGTGAGGCCACTCAGGCCCTGAGATCACACATGGAGTTGATGGCAAAAGCAGAAGGCTAGGCCTCCCGCCTGCAAATGCAGAGCTTGCTCTGCTTCATCTCCTTTTGTCTTGGAATGTCATTGAAGCTTAAGGGTGGCCCATTCCCCTCTTGAAGGAAGGGCTGTTTCCTGAAACAAGAGCAGGGAAGCTGTGTTGAGTGAATGCAGCTCTGCCTCACAACAGCCCTACATATACTCTCCCCCCTTGTTTTAGTCTTGCTCTGTCACCAGGCTGGAGTACAGTGGTGCAATCTTGGCTCACTGCAACCTCCGCCTCCCGAGTTCAAGCGATTCCCCTGCTTCGGCCTCCCGAGTAGCTGGGACTACAGGAGCACGCCACCATACCCAGCTAATTTTTGTATTTTTAGTAGAGACAGGGTTTCACCATATTGGCCAGGATGGTCTCTATCTCTTGGCCTCAGGTGATCTACCTGCCTTGGCCTCCCAAAGTGTGGGGATTACAGGCGTGAGCCACCAGGCCCGGCCTTTTTTTTTTTTTTTTTTTGAGATGGAGTTTTGCTCTTGTTGCCCAGACTGGAACGCAATGTTGTGATCTCGGCTCACTGCAACCTCTGCCTCCTGGCCTGTTGGCCAGGCTGGTCTGGAACTCCTGACCTCAGACAATCTGCCCACCTCAGCCTCCCAAAGTGCTGGGATTACAGGCATGGGCCACTGCGCCTGGCCAGTACTCCCTTTTTTGTTATTAATAACTTATACAGACTTTCTAGAACATGTGCAAAGAGTACTGAAGCACGTGCAGAAACACAAGCCTTGCCCCTCTGTCTGCTCCCCAGAGGTCACGGTGGTGGCCAGGCGGATGCGTGCCCTCCTCCTGGCTATGTCATGTATGAGGGTGGATTGAAGGGGACCAAGGAGAGTGCATCGGAGAGAGTATCATTAAGGTCTAGGCAAGAGCAGAGGTAATGGACCGGGGTGGGCTTCAGATTTGTCTTCCAGTTTCAGGTGTTTAGAGTAAGGTCAAGCAGTCAGTACCACAGCATGCCCTGAGGATGGCTTCGGTCAATTCCAGTGCCCCCAAGGAGCTGCATGAAGGTGCCATCTCATCCCATCACCTACCCTGGGCTTTTCATCTGCAGGGCAGGGCTCACTGTCCTCCGGTCTTGAGATTCTCTCAGGCTCCCAACACAGGCCCTGGGGCTCTCCATGATCAGGCCAGCTATCGGTGTCCATTGCAGAAGCTCAGAGGGCCCCCTGGGACTCGGCTCCGTTTCGAGATTCTGGGAGCAGACTACAGCAGCAGTCACTGACCCTGGAGTGGTCAGGGTCCACTTTGAGGAGGTGGCTGGGTTGAAGGATGAATGGCTGAGCTGCAGGGAGAGATCTGGGGAGGGCATTTCAGGCAACGGTTCTGGTGGGTCAGAAGATGCAGGAGGGGCCTCGGTGTAGCCTGTTTGCCTGTGAGAAGGCGCTGTGTGGAAGAGGCAGGGTTCTTTATGGATCCTGGGCCTGGCCCGTTGTTAACAGGGAGCTGTCTAGGACTCTAGAGCAGTGAGGGGGCAGCCCAGGTACCAGACACATGGTAATGAGGAAGGAGCTAGGGTCAGACCCTGGCTCTGCCACTTGGTTTCCTGAGGCCCTGCATGGATTACCCCATTTCTAATATGGCCAGGGTTAATGTACCTGGCCCAGGGATTGTTGTGAAAATTAGAGACCCGTTATGGCCAGCACACAGGAGTGTGCAAGGGTGATGCAAATGATATAAATTGTGATGAATGAGGCAGAAGCTGGACCACTCTGCCTTTAAAATCCCGAAGCCCTAGACTGCCACCCTAATCGTGATAGCTGTCATTTATTATGCAATGACTGGGTGAAGATTAGAACCCATTTACTCTCTGCAAGGGAGTCTCCATCACCCATTTTACAAGTGAGGAACCTGAGGTTCCTGATGTCTCTGAGGCCATGTAGCCCATGACTGACAGAGTGTGAATTCCATTCTGTGCTGTCTGTTCAGTGTGGTTCATATTCTACCAGGCTCCAGCCCTTCCTGTGAAACTCCGTATGTAGTGGGTGTTGAAGTGAATATAAAATAGCAAGTGTGCTCCATGAGAGAAGCCAACTAGGCCCCTGCAGTCTTCCTGGAGGCACCTCCAGTAGTATGACCCTTGGATGGGCCTGCTGCCCCTGTGATTCAGCTCCAGGTGGAGCCGGGGAGGGGTCCCAGTGCTGGGCCTGTGGCTGGAGTCGCCCACGGGGTAGCCATCCAGTCTGCTGTCAAGACCTTTTGCTCACTCAACTTACTTTTTAAAACAAAAAAAGCATCCAAGGGGTTCAGTCTCCAAGCCTGGGCTGCTCTTGGACCCTCTTGAGAATTTGGACACAGGGGTTTGCTGATTGCCACAGCAAGGATTAACCCTCCACGGCCTGTGGCCTTCTCCCACCTCACTCACCCTGGGGGAGCCGGGGCCTGCTGAGCTGAGCCCTTTGTTAATACAGACGAAAAAGGCATTAACCTGCCGGTCCTGAGGCTGCCCACTGCAGAAAGGTGACTTCCCTGCCTGCACGTTAAGTGCTAAGATGCTCGCTCACTCACTGGCCCATCCACCCCGCAGACTCATTACCGCTTGACCACCGAGGAATCGCAGAGCCTGGCAGGGGTTGTGTCTGCAGGCTCCGGCAGCTCGGCGGATTTCAATGAGATGATCGCTTGTCATTTTTTATTAATGAGCAAGTGCCTGATTCATTATACATCTGAGGGGTGAACCACCCCAGATGGGGAGGAGGCACACGGAGATGTGCAGGCACCACAGAAAGTGTGATGTGGCCCGTGTGTGAGTCTTTTCTTCCTCTTTCTTCCTGCAAGAAACAAATAAGCTTTCCCGCTTTGGCAGGCAAGGCTCGGGTGATGGGCTGTGTGATGGTGAAGGGGAGGTGGCCCCAGGGCAAAGGGAAGTTATCACATAGAGGGCAGATGTCTATGCAGGAGGGCTTCCAAGGAGACCTGGAACGAACGTGGGGTGAGCCCTGGCCTACAGGCATTTGCTAAATGTTTGTGGAATAAACAAATGCCTACACAGGAAATGCCTCCTAACATAAGGACGCAGTTCACCCACCACGCCGCCAGGCTCCTGCTGTGTGCCAGGCTTTGCACGAGGTACTGGGGACACAGCAGGCCTTGCTGTCTGGGGGCTCCCAGGGCTCCTGGGTTATGTCTGCTCTCCACTAAGGTATCTGTGTGACTTTAGGCACCCCTGTTTCCTTATCTGTAAAACATGCTGAGCTGTGACTGACCCCATCTCTCTGTCTTCTGTGGGCTGGATTGGCAAGAGCTGTAGGAGCCGGCAACCCCTGTGGGTCCATCGTGAGCACTTAGTGTGTGGGTGGGCCGGTGAGGGTGCTGAGCTGGGTAGGCGGGGCGCCATGCGGGGCCTTCTCAGATCTTTGAGGAAATGCACAATATCTGATTCATTATCGCTTCACCGGTGCCCGTGCAGGGCAGGCACTCCGAGGTTCTGGGTGAGTGAGTGTGGGGTCAGCAATACAGCCAGAGTGGAAGGCTGGCCCCAGCTCAGAGCGGGGCTGCTCTCGCCTGAGAGGGCAGCCTGCTCAGACCTCCAGCTAATAGGGCTGCTGGCAAACTGTACTTTGTGTTCACTGGTAGCATGAGATTGTAGCTTTCCCTCCCTGGCTCCCCAGTTGGAGGGAGCTTCCAGAGGCAGTGGAGCAGCTGGGGATCAGCTCTGCCCCTTGCCAGCTGCAAGAACCCAAGTCTTGGGTTTTCATCCACGTTAACAACATCTGCTTCATGGGGCTGCAAGGTGACCGGAGTGCCTGGAAGGGGCTATTGCTGTGGTTGAGCCATTGGAGGACTCAGCTTAGACAACTCACAACTTGGACTTATTCAAGACCAATGAGAGGACAACGTGCCTGCTGATGCACTGACAGGAGTTTCTGGGAGACCCCAGAAGCATGAAGCCCACAAGTTCCCCAGAGAGGAGCAATTGCAGGCATTTCTTCGGCAGCCGACCACGGCCCCTCAGGACCCTTGCATGCCTTGGCTCCGGCCAGTGCCCGTGTTGCCCCTGGTCAAGGGCTGCCTGACCCAGTCAGTGCTCGCCTCTTCCTGACCGCGGTCTCCACTCCATGCCTGTGATTGCACAACCCCAGGGCTGTGGAATCCACCATGGGCCGTCTCTCCGCTATGATAAGAGCCTGCCTTGCTTCAAGCACTAGGACTCCATGTGAATAACACACAGTACTTTATTCTGTTCTAATCAGATGCTTAATGGTTTTCAGTCTGCTTAATTACTAGTATTGTATTTTTTAAATAGAGGTTTTAACTGCGTCTATGTAGTATCTTAGCCACAATGTGGGTTTTCTGGGCCGTTGTGGGCTAACATGGAAAGCTACTCATATTATGTTACATTATTTTTTATGGGAAAATGCATTTAAGTTCCAAATCATTGATTTGTAATATGTCGACCTTTGAGAACACAGCTCATTTGTAAGTGGGAATAGCCTGTATTCAGAACAAAATAAAGGGTCTGATATGTCCTGGGAACAGCACAGATAAGCTGAGTCACGGGAGGGCGAGGCCACAGCAACCCTTCCAGGAAGCCTCTTGCTTGGAGGAGGAGTTGACGGGGCCGAGGCGTCAATGTGAACAGGAGAGAGGGTGGCGTCTGCTGTGTCTGCTGCGTCTGCGGGCATATTAGGGTCAATGGAATGGCCAGTTTGGCAGCAAAACGGCTTGTGTGTGGGGGGGCGGCTGGAGAAGTAGACAGATTCCCGAGGGCAGTCACTAGACTTAGAGGTTACCTACTGGGCTTTGGTGGAGCCAGGGAAAGCTCTGGGTACGGGGAGTCCTGGTGGCAGCCTGCAGGAGGAGGCTCTGTGAGGGCCCGTGTGGGGACACTGGTAGGATGCCATGGTCTTCCCGTGGGGCCGGCACACGGACGGAAGGGCTGCTTCTGGGGGACACTGTCCCCCGGGAAAAGAGCACACACGCTGGCCGTGGCTGTAGTTTTGTTGCCTGGCTGTGTCTGTTTCCCACCTGCTGTCTCTGACATGGGTTGCCCAGGGCCAAGGCAGCTCCAGCTGATCCCCTCTCCAACCTCTGCCCGCTGCACGTCTTGCTCTGTGCAGAGCCCGTGTGTCTCGGTGGCTGAAGGTGGAGGTGGAATGGGGATTGGAGTGGGCTTCCCAGAGGCACTCCCACCCTCTCTTACCTGAGCAGGGCTTTGGCTCTCTGTGGGGCACTTGTATGTCATGGAAGGGCATTTCTTCACACCCCTCCTCCTCTAAGCCTGGCTGAAGAGAACCAGCTCAGAATCATCACTGCCTATGGAAGGCCTGGCCCAGACTGCAGACACCTGGGGAAGCGGTCTCTCTGGAGATGGCTGTGGGGTCCAGAGAGCAGCCCTTTCTGTGGGGCATTTGCTGTTGGAGTCCAACCAGGAGCAGTGTCTTCCAACTCGGTAATGCCTCATTCTGAGCCTGAGCATTGCCCCAGGGAAGCTGAGGGGAAGGGCTGGTGATGGTGCCCTGGGATTCTGCCCGAGGCCTCACTCACTTCCATTGATGGGTAGTGTCGAGGCTGGAGAGCCTGAGCCGGGAGGGCTGACTAAACGTGGCTCGAGCATCTGAGCGCTTGCCTGTGTCAGTGCAGCCCTTCCGTGGTTCCAGAGCGGCCACTGCATGGAGGAGCCTCACTGATGAGCTCACTGCATGCAAACAGTAGTAGCTGGGCCAGGTCCTACTGTCTGCGTAGGCACCCGGCCCCCCATGTAACACAGTTGCCACCCGACTGCAGTCAGAAGGATCAGGATTCTGAACCTGAGGAATTCTGTCCTCGCCACTAGGAGGGACTGGGTCCTTCTGGCAAGGGTCCCATCAGGAAAGGGTTGGAGGCTCCGTTTCACCTGCGTCCAGCATGGTCTCGTGCTCCCCCGAGGCTGAGGAAAAGTTTGGTTCCCTTCCCTTGTTTTCTTTTCGTGGCCTTTGCGGTGCCCTTGGAGGTGGTACCACCCAAGAAGGGGGTCTGCTTTTCAGTTTTGCTGACCCAGGAGCGTTGGGATTGAGCTTTTTGTGTAATCGACCGGGACAAACCCCCGATCTCTTTGCAAACCCCGTGACCCTGTAGAAGTGTCGCTGAAGCAGTGTCTGGTTTGACCATCTTCTCCCCATCCCAGGAAGCCACCTGACTCATCTCAAGGGCTGCTGTATGCTGTGGGGAGGGTATATGCGGTGCTCAGACGGTGCTGGCCAACACCTGCTCATGCAGCCCCTCCGCATTCAAAGCCTTGCCATGAGTCCCGCTCCAGGTACCCCAGGCAGGCCAGACTCTCTCTCTGGACCTGGCAACCCCTGTTCAAGAGAGGGAAGGGCAGGCCATTTGCAGCCCAACACCCTGTGCCTGCGGGCAGCACTGCCCAGACTCGGAGTGGGGACGCAGTTGGTGTTTATGGCACTCACTCTTGCTCCCCATGCTGAGGGATGTCCACAGTTCCTTCAAGATTTGAGGGAGGCCTGTGCAGGCCTGAGCTGATTTCTTGGCTCAAGATGGAGTCCCACAGACCCCCGCCTCCTGCATAAGAACCATGTGTTACTCTAGAGGTCTCAGCCTGCACTCTTGCAGGAATGTAGCAGAGGGCGTTGGGGATAGGGTAGGGCTGGAGCTTGGCCACAGTCAGAGGGTCTCGGGTAGGGACATGGAGACTGAGCCTCTGACGAGGAGAGCCACGGGACAGGTCAGGGCAAGGGAAGGGGGTGGCCGACTCTGGAGTGCCCCCCTCCTGGTCAGGGCCCTTCTTCCCATCCTGTCCTGGGATAAATGTCAAACGTCTTGTGCTTAATGGTAATCCCATTGCTTAAGGTAAGATCTCCCTTTTGGGGACAGAAGAGCTGTTTTTCATACTCTTGATGCCTTGAGATCGGATGCAAAAGAGGGTGTAGAATGTCATTGGGGTGGCAAAGGGTGATGATGACAATAGCAATGACCCCTCCCCACCCATTATGTCTCCTGCCATCCCCCACCCCCATTAGCAGAAAATGCAGCATTCTTGCACGTGGCACCTGGCAGACGGGGCGGGTGGTGAGTGGCTGAGTGGAATCAGCAGTCCTCGCAGGCCTCACCAGCGGGTCCGTGAGCATTGGAGGTGGTGAGGTTCCAATCTTCTGTTTGATTGGAGCTCCTTGTCCCAAAGTACTTTTCATGTGTCCACTCCCTGTGGAAGGGAAAAGAGGGTGGGGGTGATTTTCCACAGCTTGATTCAAAGGACTGAAACTCGATGAGTGACATTTCAGGCTGGCTGGGGATGTGGGTTCAGATCTCCCCATGACCCCTGTGTGTGAGGAGCCACCCTGCACCTGCACTGCCCGCAGGGGCTCCACTTCCTGGCTCTGTGGCTCTCAGTGCCCTCAGGGAACTGCAGGGAGCCGGCTCAGAAGGTGGACAGTGGCCTGGGGGCCAGTCATATCTTTCACAGCCTTGTGCACCTTGGACAAGTCCCCCTCCCTTCCCGGGCCTCAATTTCCCCTTCTTACCCAGTGGGCTTTCTAGTCCACATGGCCCCTAAGATCCCGCCCAGCTCCCTCTTCCTCTTGGGGCCACAGAGTCAGGGGTTCGAAGCACCGTGAGCCCCAAGTTCCAGACCCTGGAGGGCAGCCGCTGCCCATGGAAGACATGTAGACAGCAGCTTCTCCCAGGAGGAGGAATTCATGTGGGCTCCAGTCTGAGAAAGGCACCCGCACGGAGGACAGCACGCCGCCCGCCAGCAGTGGCTGGATCCCCGAGTCCAGCCACCCTTTCCGTTAGCCAGCCTGCGAGCGCTCCTAAACCCTGGCCGGCGCCGGTTATAAATGATTCATGCAGCCCCGCCTCCCTCGGCGGCCACTTGATGTTTCCTGCGCTCTAGCCTGGCGGTCCACCGCCTCTCCTGCCGCTGGGCAGTGCCCTCTCCGCACCGCCGCCCCTCTGGGTGCTGCGTCCCTCCGCCCTCCCCGCACGCTGGGTAAGTTGAAGGAGGACGGCAGCTTTTCCTGACGCTCCCTGGAAAGCAGTGCTGATGAGGCCGCTCTTGTGTGTGCAGGCCTGGCCTGCAGCGCCCTTCTCCCACGTCCCTTCCCCTTGTCTGCTGCGCTCCAAGTTTGAAGCCAGCAAGCATAAGTAGGCGCCAAGGCAGGGAGGCTGTGCTGGGCCTCAGGAGGGGGGGAGCTGGAGGGAAGGAGGGAGGGAAGATGGGGGAGGAAAGAAAGGAACTGGGTGGACACAGCTGGAGGGGAGGAGAGAGAGGGAATGTGCGGGGAGGCATGGAGGCACTGCTGAGAAAATGGAGCAAGAAAGTTAAGCGGCTCCTGCGTGGACTCAGGCGAGCGTGCCAGGGATTGGGGGCTCTGGAAGACTCACACCGTCAGCCGTAGGCGTTCTTTCCTGCCCACCCGCCACCCCCAACAGATGTACTCCGAGCCCCTCGAACTCTCGGGGTACCAGCGAGAACTTTGAACTGAGAGTTTCTTCTGAGATCCGGCAAAGCCGAGTTTCTGAGTGCTCAGTCTTCGCCACTTCAATTCCCCGCGGTCTGAGCTGCAAGGAGGACTCCAGACAAGAAGCTTTATTGTCTGCGAGTCCCAGCTCACGGTTACTTAGAAAAACATGTGTGTGTTAAAACAGCTTCCCGGGGGACCATGCTGTTTTCGCTTGAGGAATGAATTTGGGGAAAGTTAAGAATAGGAGAGAAGGAAACAAAATCATATTGAACAGGAATGTTATAGAGGCTTGGCAAAATCTAGAAGACACTTTTATTTCATCGTCCTTTTTCTTTGTAACGTCTATTGAATCTTTCTTCTTTTGACTTCCTAAAGGGCCTTACCCAGCCCTGCCTTCTGGGCCCCAGAGGTCCTAAAAGTGGGAGGACTTTTCCCAGTGGGAGGTGATGCTGCCCCTAAGGCCTTGCAGGGAAGGAACAGGCAGGGGTAACTGGCCCTGTCCCTCCTGGGTATGCTTGCATTTTCCCTTTGCCATTCAGAAATAAAGTTAGGTAAGGAGGTGAGACCTTCCTGGGAGCTGCCTTTGGGGAAGTGGTGATCGTGACCTCAAATTGAGTCAGAGTGTGACTTGCTAGAAGAGATATGGTAGAGGGAGGAGGGGGTGGGTGGCTGGAATCCTCAGGTAACAGGTAGGGATGCAGCAAGTGTGCTGGAAAGACCCTTCTGTGCATTATAGAGGGGAGACTTTCCAGGCCAAGGCAAGGAGAACATGTGGCATCTGAGAGGGAAGAAGGAGCTCAAGGAAGACGGGAAAGGTCATTGCCCTTGGACCTTGCAGGAAGCAAGGTATGGGGGCGGGCACATGGTGTTGGAGGTCATGAGATTTCAGATCCTCAGTGCAGTGGGAAGGACATGACCAGGTGGTCGTGTGGGGACATCGCTGTAAATGCTGTCTTGAGACAGGACTGGGCCAAGAGTTGTCTATTCTGTTCCACTGGTCTGTGTGTCTGGTTTTGTACCAATGCTGTTTTGGCAGGGAAGCCACAGAGGAAACCATTTCTGGGCCTGGAATTCATGAGAGTGGCCTGGCCTGAGTGGGGGCAGGGAGGGGAGAGAAGCAACCCTGGGGCACACTTCCCTTTCCAGTCCCATGTTTGTGAGACCCGGGAGGGCTGTGGTCAGGGGGCTGGGCCCTGGGACAACAGTGCCTTTGCATTTGAGTACAAAGTGCCACTTGGTATAATGGGCACAGCTCAGTCTTGGCTGTTCTTGAGTTTTAAACAAATCATGATCCCCACCTTCCAAACAATTTAGTTTTTTCCCCCTAGCTAGCCCCATCACAAACTTTTGAAGCATGAAATGAATTTTGCTGGCCCTCACCAATAGGATCCTGTCCCTAGATAATGGATTTTATGAAATGGCTATAATCCTCCTAGGTAATGAGCAAAAGCTACACTCTCCACTTGGACCAGCATTCCTCTTCCTGATTTATGATATATTGGTTAAAATAGTAAACTGATAGCAGTTGCAAAATAGTCATCAATCACCGGGCAATATTGCTTAAACTACAGAAAGGTTTCCAGAAGTGAGATGCTGGAAGCCAGACAGGGAACAATTTGGCAATCCCAAAGGCATAAAGCACCAGTGAAATCAAATCTCTGTATTTGTATTCTGAAGACAGGGGAGTGGAGTGACTCAGGGTACTAAGGAAGGAAGGAAATGCAAGCAAACCCATTCCCCAAGGTCAAAGGACACCCCCTCTGAGGCTCCAGGCTGCAAGGGGTCCTGCAGAGGGACCTTCAGTCCAGGGGGTTCTTCAGGGGGACCGTCCAGAGGGCTCTGCAGGGGGCTACAGAGCTCTCACCAGTAGGTTTAGTGTTCTGTTTCTCTTTCTAGACAGTTTTGGAAAGTTTTCCAGTTTCTAACATGTATAAATATGTTGGGCTAATAAACAGTAATGAAATTTAAAGCAAAGTTTTTCAGAAATATAAGAAGGTTGAAGTGCAAAGCTATCAAGGCCATGCCCAAGCCTCACCCATGCTCCCTCATCCCCTTGCCCCTCTGTCCGGACACCTGGCCTGCCACACCCAGCCCAGGACAGAACTTTTCTTTCCTCCTGTATACTGAGCTGTCAGACCATTAGTGTTAATCATGGGCTGATCTGATAGTTGATGCTGGAGAAACTAATGTTTTAGGGGCCAGAACAAGGTCTGCAGCACTGTTTGCATGGAACTGCCTTAGTCAGGATGAGTAACTTCATGGCTGTAGATTACTTGCATCATCAGTTCAGGAGGAAACATTCTCCTCCATTGGATGAATGGATGAATGAGTGGTGAGAAGCTGTAGAGATCTTGTGTAGTGTCAACACCCTCATTTCACAGGGGAGGAAACTGAGTCCCAAGAGAGGGCAGCGACTTGGTTCAGGTCTCAGGGAATTGGTGAAAGAGATTGGAGTATGGCCTTGGCCGAGATCTGACTTCCAGTGACAGCTGCCGGAATGTGAACTTCAGGGATAGCTCCGGCTCACACCTGTGGTGCTTAGTGTAGGCTGCTGAGCTGACCACTTGCCCTTGATTCTTTCAAGTGGCCGTGCCATGTGCCACCTTCAGACCTGCTCCCAGATCGATCCCAGAGCCTAGGGTGGGACTGTGGTTGCTGTCATCATAGGTGTGTGATTGTCCACAGGTCATATAACCCTATTGAGGCTCATCTTCCTCTTCTGTGACACGAGAGACTCTTTCTGCAGAGCCTGGTATGTAATACATGCAACCTGCATGCCCACCTTCAGTCCAGCAATAGCCATTGGGCACCAATTCTAGACCAGGTCCTGGGCCACCCTAGAAACTCAAAGTTAGACAGGAGCTGTGTGGGAAGGCAAGGAACACTCAGGATTTTGGACACAGCTGTCCACCCCTATTCCTAAATTGAGGAAGGCAAATCCTGGGACTTGAATAAATACATTGGGAAGACTCATGGCTGCGCTAGTTCATGAAATATTATGTAAAAGCAGGAGAATAAGGCAGTCCTTTTCTTAGCCCTGTTCTTTTCCAGGCCAGAGCCTGGGCTTTAACACTGACTCAGGCAGCAGCCCCTGCAGAAGCCACCCACAGCCAGGTTGGCCTGTGCTCCCAGAGCCCCTGCCATGGATGTCCATAGGAGCCTCTTTATCCCAAAGTCATGGCTTCCTTCTCAAAGATAGGGCTGTACTTCCCTGCTTTCCTGGTGCCCACACTGAGCTGTGCATGGTGGATGCTCCGTGAGTGTTTACTCACAATGATGACAGGAGCTGGCTGATGGTAAGAAACGGAGGTGAGACTTCATGGCTGGAGAACACAGCTGTCTGAACCCACGCCCAGGCCTCACCCATGCTCTCTCGTCCCCTCGCCCCTCTGTCCTGACACCTGACTGGCCACACCCAGCCCAGGACAGAACTTTTCTTTCCTCCTGTGCACTGGAGCTGTCAGACCGTGGGTGCTAATCATGGGCTGATCTGTGCTCTTATAGGTATGGTTTGCAAAGGACGTCTTTTGTTCTTGTTAGAGTAGCTAACCTCTAAATCTATTTAATACCCCTTCCCTGGTTGTCCATCATTATGACACATGATTTTCCAAAGGATTTACTATTAGTTAGCAGCGTAGGGCTTTCTCCCTGGGGTAGCAGCTACTTGCAGTGAAGAAAATGCATGTTCAATGTAGCAATTTGTCTTTTTTTATATATTTATTATAAGAGTAAATGAGTTATTGCTGGAGACTTCAATATTATTGCAAATTAGGTGCTGCAAACAGAGCCGGGCCCATTTATTATGTTTCTCAACTCCCACAGCAAGCACACCAGTTCAGAAATCAGCTGAGAGTTGTGGCCCTTCCCAGGGTGAGCATGGAGGGACCCCTGGGGTCTGGGCATGACAACCACGACGTCACATTGTGCCAGAGGCAAAAGAGACAGGAGCCACCTGTGTAGGCGGATGAGGGGTCCTGGAAGGGGAGCACAAAGTTTATTGTGCCAGGTGGTCAGTGGCTGGTGGGCTGACAGCTGTGGTCGGAGAGCTGGAGGAGGTGGAGTGGCCTCATGCTGTGACACTTGCTCCAAGCCCATCGCTGTGGTCATGGAGCAGAGGTGAGGTGGTAGACGTTTCCAGAGTGGTCCCTAAGCCTTGAACTCACTTCCAAGGTATTGGCAGTTTCAGCCACAGAGGCCGGGCCTGGGTTCTGATTTAGGGTGTGCCCCATGAGAGAGAGAGTGGTGGCTGGAATTAACCAGCTTACAGTGGGGTCCCCTGAAACGGTGCACTCCCCAGTGAAGAACGGCTGTTGCCTAGTCCTGTCCTTTCGCCACCTGCCCAGACTAGGGGTGGACAGAGGGGCTGCAGGATGCATAGAATATTAGGATCCTGCCTACCAGAGATGAAGGTCATACTGCAAAGTGGCATGCTGGCTGTGTGTGGTCAATACAAAGAAGTAGGCAGGCTGAGGCCCGGGCATACAGCCCTGCTCCATGGCTGGAGGAGTCCGTAGGGAAGGCCACCTAGCCCAGTGATCTGGAGCACAGGCTTCTGGTGAGAGGCCAGCCCAGATTGGAGTCTAGGTGTCATCTGCTGATTGTGTGATTGCTGACAACATACTCAACTTTGCTGTAACCTCAGTGTCTCTTCTGTAAAATGGGGCTGATAATCCATAGGTGTTACTGGCGTTGAATGAGCTCTTGTCCTTGAAACACTCAGCGTAGTACTAGCCCATGGTAAGGGCTCAAAGGTGTCACTTGTTCAATTACTATTCAGTAGGCTTCTCTGAACGTGACAGGCTAAACTCAAAACATTAATTAGTCACTTCATTTGATGGCAATAGTAATATATGTGAGTGACAGCCACGAAAGAGGCTACCCTCAGTGTACCACCCAGGGAGAGCCAGAGTTAAGATCTTGGAGTATATGCTTGCAGTCTTCTGTGTTGTATATAGTGTATGCACAATTATTCACACACACATATCTGCCTGCTTTTTACAAAATGGGATTATATTGTGCTTGCTACCTCGTAACCTTTCCACCTGAGAATGTATCCTGTTATTACTGATGCCTTTCCATTCACGTTGTTCTGCAGCTGCAGTCTCAAACTTTTTGGTCTCAGGACCCCTTTATACCCTCAGAAATTATTGGTAGCTTCAAAGAGCTTTTGTTTTTGTAGTGTGTATTTCTTGGTATTTACCGTTCTAGAAATAAAAACTGAGAAATTTGAAAGATATTTTAAACTTATTTAAACCTAATAGTAATAGACCCATTTCATGTTAATGAAAACGACTAATTTTTATGAAAAATGTTTTCCAAAACAACAACAAAAATGTGAAAGACGGCATTATTTTTCAATTTGACAGACCTCTTTGCTGTCTGGCCTAGTAGAAGGATGCATTCTCCTAGCTTTTCCGCCTTGGGTCTGTTGCATAGCAGCCTCTGGACACCCACAGTGTCTATTCAAGAGAGAAGAAGAGTGAAAAACACAAATCATGTCTTAGTATAGAGACAGCTTTGACTTTGCAGACCCCTTGAGGCAGTCTTGGGGAACCCCAGGGATCTGCAGGCTACATTTTGGTCCCCTTTTTAATGCCTACAGAATGTTTTTGACCTTCCCACCTGAGGCTGGGCTGAGAACATCCCTCCAGCAACCACAGGCTCCCTGGGCCTCCTCATCTGACCAAACCTGTGTCCACAGAGCGTCTGAGCTCTCCTCTCTATCACTGCGAAGCGGACCGACATAAAATCTCGCTTGTTTGCAGAGTTTGTGACCACAGAGAACATTTCCATACCTTTTCACAATCATCTTTGGGGGAGACAGCCAGGAGACTGCACCACCTTGTCCCGGACATATGTGTTGTGGCCAGATCCCCATGTCAGGAACCTGCTCCAGGGGCAATCTGCTGCCCCTAAGGCCTGGGGGTCCAGCTCTGTGGACTTAGCTCATCTTCCAGGACTCTGGTCACAGGGGAACAACCCAACTCCTGCCTTGTCCTCGCCCCAGAGGCTCCCGGCTGCACACAGCTGGCTAGAGTGACGGTGTTCAACCGCCTGGTGCCTCCTGTTCAGAACCACCCCTCCCAGCCAACAGAGCCTGGTCTGTGCAGGCTCCGTGGGTCTGTGTGAGAGCCCCTGTTTGCCTTGGCTTTGGCCTGGCTTCTCAACTGGCTGGCCGGCCCTTTTCAAAAATCGGCTGGGTGTTTTGAAACTTTATTTTCCAAAGAGAAAAATTTCTGGGCCTGTAGCAAGAGGGAAAAAAGTTATAATAATAATCAAAAGCACCAGCAGTCAAAGTAGAATGGTGAGGGTTTGGAGAAACATTGAAAGTTGTCACAAAACAGTGCAGCTCACCCATCAGCCAAAGCCCCCATCTGTGCGCAGAGCCCTGGCCATGCCGGCTTCTCCCTGCGTCAGCGTTTGGGGAAAGACGGATGTGCCCGGAAGCGGGCCTTGCTCCTGTCTGTGTAGGCAGGCCGGCGTTGAATGTCTACGGGTGGCATCTATCATCTGTGACCTGTAGCATTTGTACTTGTTGTTTATGGTCTCTTGGCATGCATTGTTTTCTCGAGGCTGAAATATAGCACGCTAATGAGGTATCTCTCTGCTCGGGAGGACGCAGGCGGCTCAGAAAGACGCCTCGGCAGCATGCTGACTAGTTTGTCAACAGCCACTCGCTGTGGCAGCTGCTGTCCCAGCCAAGAAGAAAAAAGAGTAGGAAATGCTACGAGAAGCTGCAGCTGGGGGTGGAGGATACTCGGTGCCTGGGAACCTCAGCTCAGTTGAGTGTCTGCCCTGCAGGTCACTTGATGTTTGGCCCTGGTGCCCGTCATTTCTAGGAGGAATACGACTTAGGGGTGTCAAGCAAACTAGGTTAGAGTCCTAGCTTCCCAGACACTTTCGGCCTGACATGCTCAGCTCCTGGGAGCCTGTTTCCTAACCCATAAAACGGGGAGGTGACCTCTGGCTTTGTGGGTGACTGAGACTTGGTGGTGGCCTGTGTTCTGTGCTGGGTAAATGGCATCAG
Organism: Macaca mulatta; assembly: GCF_049350105.2. NCBI lineage: Eukaryota > Metazoa > Chordata > Mammalia > Primates > Cercopithecidae > Macaca > Macaca mulatta. The sequence goes on along the minus strand of NC_133417.1, from coordinate 16,593,528 downwards.
GGAGCCTGCTGGTGGTGCCTGTGCCTGGCATGGGGCTACTTTGTATGTGTGGGTGTTTTTCCTAAGCTGGGACCTGGGGACAGGCATGTGCCACGCATGTCAGTACTCATTGTCTGAGCGGAGCGAGGCTGACTCAGTGTCTGTTGTTGGCTCTGGGTGCTAACAGGCACCGTGTGGACAAAGGAGCCTGGAAGTGGACTACATTTAGATGGAAGGCCCACAAAGTGACCTCGGGCTGGCCATCATAGCCTAGGGATTCATGCTCTGGGAACGAGAGGGACCACGGTGCTGCTCACTTGGAGGAGGGTGTACGGGGAAGGAACAAAGTCCTTTCTCTGTGGGGAAATGGCCCATGAAGCCAGGCAGAGAAGAGAATGGGCTTGGAAGGATTTGCAAGGAGAGTTACAGTAGAGACAGCCTGTCCTGAAGACCCTGCCCCGCGCCGAGTGCTAACGGCAGTGCTAATAGCTGCCGCTGTTTATGGAGTACTAGTTGCAGCCAGGCCTCTGCAGACAGTATTCCTCTTCTTCGCCTCAGGACACCCTTGTGTGTGTTATTACCTATAAATTCTGGGCGGTCAGGCACGATCTAAACCCCAGGAGGATTCTAGTGGAATTCTCTAAGCTGACTGTAAAATTCACATGGAAGGCAACAAAACGCCAAAGAGCCAGGACTAAAAGATGACAGCGATAGGGAGTGAGGTGGGCGGGCTGGCCTAGCAGACGCTAAACCATACTATAAAGCTGTAGTGATTAAAACACAGGGTTCCGGCCGGGCGCGGTGGCTCAAGCCTGTAATCCCAGCACTTTGGGAGGCCGAGGCGGGCAGATCACGAGGTCAGGAGATCGAGACCATCCTGGCTAACACGGTGAAACCCCGTCTCTACTAAAAAAAATACAAAAAACTAGCCGGGCGACGTGGCGGGCGCCTGTAGTCCCAGCTACTCGGGAGGCTGAGGCAGGAGAATGGCGTAAGCCCGGGAGGCGGAGCTTGCAGTGAGCTGAGATCCGGCCACTGCACTCCATACACTCCAGCCTGGGCGACAGAGCCAGACTCCGTCTCAAAAAACAAAAAAAACAAAAAAAACAAAAAACACAGGGTTCCAACAGAACGGAGAGGCCGGAAATAGAGACAAGTACAATTGGGGATTTCGGTTTTTTTTTTTTTTTTTTTTTTACCAAGGATGGCTGTTCAAATCATAGGGAAATAATGGACTGTTCAGTAGGCAGTGCTAAGACAATTGGTTATGGAGGGAAAAAGTTAAAGCCGTGCCAAATGCTCCTTACAAAAATATTTGCAAATGGAATCAGGAGCTGAATTTCTTAAATACCCACAATGACGGCAGTGGGTCCTTCCACCCAGCTGCTCCAGCAGCTACGCTTCCCCTGGAAGTTCACTGATGTTCTCCCAGCAGCAAAGATAAATGAGATCAAATCTCACCAGGAGGAAGATTTTAAAATCACTTAATACAGTTTGAAATAGTCCCTGGAGAAATCAGACAAGTAGGGGATGGCGAAGGCAGAGGAGGGGGACATTTCTTGCAGGGGTTTGCAGCTGGTGGGGTTGGAGGAGGGACACAGGTGAGTCACAGGAAGGCCCTCTCAGGAAGGCCTGGCTCCAGTGGGGCTTTGCGTGCCAGCTCCCAGTGGGCCGGCAGGGAGGAGCGAGGTTCTGCTGGCCCCGCTGAGGCCGCCTGTGTCAGGGTCAGGCACATGGGGTCTGAGGCAGGTGGAGACTCATTCTGAAAAGACAGATGCACTTGGGGTATGATATTTAGGCTTTGGGCCCTGTTTGCACGGCCCTTTCCATGTCCCTGTGCTTAATTGTAGGTTCATTGTTTAATATTCTTTTACTTAAGACATGCCCCCAGCTGTGTAAGCTTCAGGCCCCATGGAACCTAGGCTGGTCCACTGCTCACTCAGCAGGCAGCAGTAAGTGGGAAGATAAGAGGCCTGAGAAGGCCTGGAAGGGGTGGGGCCTTGGCCTTGGGTGGCTGGTGATACATTTGCATGGGGCTTGGCCCAGCTCCTCAGCATGACCTTGGGGTGGCTTGCCTGGCCTCCCCTCCTCCTCCAGCAGGTCCAGAGCCTGCCCCTGAGCACTGTCCCTGGAGCTCTTCCCAGCTCACCCATCACACCACATCAGTCTGAACTCCCTGAGATCAGACCGTGGGCCCAATGCACAGGGTTACTTATTTGTTTCCCCAGGGCCTTGCATGTAGATATTTGAGAAAGTTTTAAAGTAAACTATTTTGATGTGGCTTAAAAAATGGCCAGGCATCCTTCCAAAAACATATGTGAATACAACGTACATAACCGAAAACTGCATGCATCTTAAGTGTAGGGCGTGGTGAGTTTTTGTTGTTTGAACACATCCACGTAACTAGCACCCAGATGAAGAGACAGACCATGACCATGAGCTGAAGCCCCGCTGTGTCCACTCCCAGTCACTAGCCACCGCTCCCCTGTTTTGTGACAACCATATTTTGGACTTCTGAGAGCACAGCTTGGTTTTGCTTGCTTTTGTTCTTTGTAAATGGAATTATGCAGTGTGTGCACTTTTCTATCTGGTTGCTTTCTTATGTTTAGGGGATACTTTCGTGTTATGACTTGTAGTTGTGGTTTGCTCTTCTCATTGTTGAATAATATTTCTTCCTGTTATTGTGGATATAGCACAATACACCAACCTTTTCTAATGTTGATGGGCATTTGGGTTGTTTCCAGTTTGGGGCTATTCCGTGCTGCTTATGAACATCCTTGTACGGTCTTGATAAATGTATATGTGCATTTTTCCTGGGAATATACCTAGGAATGGAACTGCTGGGCTGTAGGGGGCGCATGTGCTCAGCTCTGATAAATACTGCCAGCTTTCCAACGTGGTTGTACCAATTGCCTTAGTTTTGATACTGGAATTTGCTATTAAAAGGTTTCCTTAAAAATTCTTTTATATAAACATCTAGGAAAAACTGTTGAGATCAAGATGGATACACTAAAGTGTTGACTGAGCCTGGGTCCCTGATGAGAAGCTGAAGAATTGTGAACTTCAGAAAAATAGACCTGCGGGAATATTCTGTGACTCGCTGACTCCCTCACTTACCTATTTGTTCTTCCTTCAGCCAGATATTCATTACGTGTATCCTCCCTCCCAGGGGCAGAGCAAAGAAGTCAAGACAATCTTTCCTCCTTATGATACCACAGTCAAATGTATTAGTTATTTCTTGTTGCCAATAATGGCTCTAACTGAGGAAGCCCATCTATCTCTTTATACAAAAATTAGGTCCAGGAAGAGCTGCCTAAGCAGAATCATGGTTGTAGTAAAGTCACTTTATGGTGTTTAAAGACTTGGCTGAATAAAGGGGAAAGTTTAAATAAATTAGTGTCTAGCTACGGACTGAGACAGTATGAATCCACTAAAATATTTATGAAGAATCTTAATGCCATAGTACAATATTAAAAGGAAAAAAAAACAGGATACAGAATTATATACACAGTATAAAAGTTATTTTTTTAAACTCTTACCCTGTCGCAAAAAGAAAAAAAAACACACACACACGCTTGGTCTCATTTTTCTGGTTTTAAAAATCTTTCAGCCGGACGCAGTGGCTCATGCCTGTAATCTTAGCACTTTGGGAGACTGAGGCGAGTGGATCACTTGAGGTCAGGAGTTCAAGACCAGCCTGGCCAACATGGTGAAACCCCGTCCCTAATAAATACAAAAAATTAGCCAGGCGTGGGTGGTGCATGCCTGTAATCCCAGCTACTCGGGAGGCTGTCAGGAGAATCACTTGAACCCGGAAGGCAGAGGTTGCAGTGAACCGAGATCACACCACTGCACTCCAGCCTGGGTGACAGAGCAAGACTCCGTGTTAAAAAAAAAAAAAAAAAAAAACTTTATTCTGGATGAAGTCCTCCAGCTCACCCCTTCTCGCCCAGTTCTGTTCTCTCAGCATCCTCAGAAGCTCAGTCTGCAAGCATGGAGGGGATAGTGTGTGTCTCCTCCGGCATTGCCCTGTGGGGTTTGGAATGGCGCTGGCTGCCTGGGCCTGGCGTTAGCTCGTAGATCTCAGTTGCGGATCAGTTTCCTTCCCCAGGAGGGGCAGGGACTTCACTTTCTGTGGCTTCTGTGCTTTCCTGGGTGCCAGCATGAGGCCTTTAGCCAGGCACTGTGCAACCCAGACTTGTTCCCAGGACAATGGGTGAGATAGAAAAGGGCTTGGTACTAGTGGAGGCAATTAGTGACTGCAGCTGAGTGTTGGGAAGGGCGGGAGAGTCAGCTGCAGCCAGGCCTGGAGGGGCTGTTTGCCCAGCTTCAGAGCTTGGGTTTTGATCAGGTTTTTGTGTTAGAATCCTCACTCTGGTGGATTGGAGGGAGCCCCAGAGTGAACATGGAGAGACCTCCTAGCCCGGCAGGAGATAACCTGCAATCAGGGCAGTAGTTCCTCGCCCGTGCATGGGGAGACAGTATGAGCAGTTAGGAGGGGGACGGTGTCCACAGTGGTCGGATGGCACCCCAGCCAGGCCACGGCGGGCTGGACAGCACTCTCAGGTGACACGTGGCCACTTGCCTGCCTCTGGCTGCGGCCCTGCCACGGGCTGGATGCCTGGATGAATCTCAGGCTGGAGTCACTTAACGGCTGGGCTGTCACCCTGCAGTAACCCATAATTACTACTTAGGAGTTTGTGGACGAAAAGCAGTAGATTCCAATTGAGTGTGTTAAACTCTGCATGCGCCTGTTCTAATGAGGAGCTTGTAACCTATGAGAGCCTGTCTGCGCGGGAGGCGGGCTCTTGAGTCAGAGAAGCCAGCCAGTCATTTTCTCCAGCCTCTAGCTGAGCCTCCACGGCCAGCCATATTTCAGCATCTAGGATTTTAAGTGCTGGTTAAAATGCTCATATAGGGAAGTGTGGATATTTTCATATTTCTGCACATCGTGCTAGAGACGAGGGTAGGAAAAAATCGGTGTGGCCAGAGTTGCCACTTCAAGCTCTTTTATTCCCTCTCTGTGCACAGTATTAAACTGGGCTGTGTCTGACTTCCCAGCCTTCATCCTGTGGGGGGCCCTTATGGGGGAAAGAAAGTTGTCTTAAAGGACCCTGGAGTGTGAGGGATGGAAAAGCGAAAGGTTTCCCTCTGCAAACAGGCAGTGCTGAGCGGTTGCCAGCTTAGAGCTCGTCATCCAGACACCTCGTTTTCTTTCTGTTTTACATGAATTTCCACGGCACAGCCGTTGGGGTTTTGCTAGTTGGGAATTTTAATTAGAGAATTGGGCAAACTTCATTACTTTTCATTCAGGTTTAAAGCAAGGGGGCTGATTAAATTCATCCATCTTGCCCAACCAAAGTCCAGCCTCTGAGGTTTAATCCTGTTGCCTGAAGTCTCCATCGCCCGCCATCCCCCTTCCTCCTTCCTGGGCTGGCAAACAGCGTCTCTCTTTCCAACTCCACCACCTGTTCCGGCCCCCGGCTCTGCCCGCAGGAGGGGAAACCGGGTCACATCTGTGGTCATTCACAAACAAACACAGCTCTGCTTTGCCCCACCAAGAGGCTGAGCCTGTGGTTTTTCTGTCCAGGTCCTGAAACACCCCAGACAGCAGGAAAGCCAGAAAAAAGCAGCTATGGGCTAGGTTAGGACAATTGAGGTATCTGCGTATGAGAGAGATGATAAATGTGTACCTTCTGGCTAAATTATGTCTTTCTCAAGCAGAATTGTGATTTGAACTGCTTTTGAAAATTAAAATGTTGGTATGTGAGGTGAAATTGAGCTTAATCTGGGGTGTTGAATAATTGTTTTCAGCCATTGAACACAAGTCCCAGCATAGCATCTACCTAGTTACATGGATGGAAATGCAAATGACTTCCCCCCCCCGCCCCGCCAGGGAGCAAAATGTGAAATTTGTCTTTCTTCTCAGCCATCCTTCGAAGGCAGCACCCCCTGTTACCATGATAACATAACCTTGTGCACCTCCATTTCCGAATCGTAAAATGGGGGCAAATCACTAACCTTATAAGGTGGTCAGTGGAATTAACTAAGCAAATTTATCTAAAGCACCTGACACACTTTCAGGCACACAGAGGTTCCAAGATCTTCAATGTGATGCTTTCAAGAAAGGCAGCTCCAGTTCAGGGCCTCTGAATCCTACTCCAGATGCCCTGTCATAGGCAACACAGCCCTGAAGTTCCCTACACCATGCCTAGAAGCACTGAGGCTGGCAGTATGTGCTTGTGAAAGGCCTGGCCCCCTTCCCCAGGGTCCCGCTTGAATGTCAAAGGACAGGTGGGGAGGAGGATGGGTGGAGGAGGACAGTGGCAGGGAGGACAGCAGGGAGAGGGTGGGTGGGGGGAGGGCAGTAGGGGGAGGACAGTGGTGGGGAGGGCAGGTGGGGGGAGGGCAGTGTGGGGAGGGCAGATGGGGGAGGATAGTCAGGGGAGGACAGTGGGGAGAGGACAGGTAGGGGAAGAGCAGTAGGGGGAGGACAGTGGCAGGGAGGGCAGGTGAGGGGAGGGCAGTGAGGGGAGGGCAGTTGGGGGAGGACAATGGGGAGAGGGCAGGTGGGGGGAGGACAGGTGAGGGGAAGACAGGTAGGGGAGTGCAGGTAGTGGGAGGACAGCAGGGGTGGTGGGGGGAGGACAGTTAGGGGAGGACAGTGGCAGGGAGGGCAGCTGGGGGGAGGATAGTCGGGGGAGGAGAGTGGGGAGAGGGCAGGTGGTGGAAGGACGGTGGGGGAAGGGCAGTGGGGGGAGGACAGTGGTGGGGAGGGCAGGTGGGGGAAGGGCAGTGTGGGGAGGGTAGGTGGGGGGAGGGCAGTGTGGGGAGGGCAGGTGGGGGAGGATAGTCGGGGGAGGACAGTGGGGAGAAGGCAGGTGGGGGAAGGGCAGTGGGGGGCAGACAGTGTGGGGGAGAACAGTGAAGGGAGGACAGTGGGGAGAGGACACTGCAGGGTGGGGCAGGTTGAGGGGAGGGCAGCTGTGGGGAGGACAGTGGGGAGAAGACAGAGTGGGGAGGACAGTGGGGAGAGGACAGTGGGGGAAGGACAGTGCAGGGTGGGGCAGGTGGGGGAGGACAGGTGAGGGGAGGACAGGTAGGAGAGGGCAGATGGGGGAGGACTGTGGAAGGTGGACAGGTTGGGGGAGGATAGTGGGGGTGACGATGGGGAGGACAGGTGGGGGAGGACAGTGCAAGGAGGGCAGGTGGGGGAGGGCAGTGGGGAGAAGACAGTCGGGGGAGGACCGTGGGGAGAGGACAGTGGCAGGGAGGACAGTAGGGGGAGGGCAGGTGGGGGAGGACAGGCGAGGGGAGGACAGGTAGGGGAGGGCAGGTGGGAGAGGATTGTGGAAGGTGGACAGGTTGGGGGAGGACAGTGGGGGAAAGACAGTGGTGGGGAGGACAGGTAGGGGAGAGCAGGTAGTGAGAAGAGAGTGGAGTGGGGGTGGTGGGGGGAGGACAGGTGGGGGAGGACAGTGCAAGGAAGGCAGGTGGGGGGAGGATAGTCAGGGGAGGACTGGGGAGAGGGCAGGTTGGGGAAGGGCAGTAGGGGGAGGACAGTGGGGGAGAGCACAGTACGGGGGAGAACAGTGAAGGGAGGACAGTGTGGGGAGGATGGTGGGGGAAGGCAGGTGGGGGGAGTACAGTGGGGAGAAGACAGGGGAGGACAGTGGGAGGAGGACAGTGGGGGAAGGGGAGGTGGGGGAAGTGGGGAGAAGGTAGGTGGCAGGAAGATGGGGGGAGAAGACAGTGGGGAGAGGACAGTGGTGAGGAAGACAGTGAGGGGAGGGCAGGTGGGGGGAGGACAGTGGGGAGAAGGCAGTCAGGGGAGGACAGAGTGGGGAGGATCATGGGAGGAGGACAGTGGAGGGAGGGGAGGTGGGGAAAGTGGGGAGAAGGTAGGTGGGGGGAGGACAGTGGAGAGAGGACAGTGTGGGAGGACAGTGGTGGGGACAGAGAGGGCAAGGACAGGTGGGAGAGAGGGCACGTGGGAAACAGGGCAGGTGGAACAGGTGGCATCATGAACTTGTGGAATAGCAAAGGGAGTTGAATGTCAGCCCAGCAACCAAAGATAGCTGGCAACGAATGGTCTGGGTCCTTTGGGATGGAATGTCACAGGGGAACACTAAGACCCTGTAGGTTCATTCCAGAATACTCTATCCAGGTCCAGGGTGCAGGGGCTGTAACTTGCAGATCAAACAATTCGCCCCACTTCAGGAGTTGAACTTGGCTGTGAGTTTGCATCTGGTCTCTGGACCCATGCAGCTGCCTACAGTGAACTTGACCTTTTGGGGCTCTGGCTTCTTGAAGGAGGGAGTTCCAGGAGCCACATCCTCCTTCCGGGAGGCCAGGTCACATGGACAACGTGAGGGAAGGCAGCCAGGGGGTGAGGCCTTGGGCTGGGTCTCCAGGGCACCTCGCCACAGGGAAGGAGCAAAGGTGGCGAAGGATCAGCTGGGAGATGCTGCTCGGGCTGGAGGGCACCCGGCGCAGGATGTGATCAGTGCTCCTCACTTCATGGCCTCAGTTCGCCCGCCTGTGAAATGTAGGTGTGTGTCGCTGGAGTCCCTCCGAAGCTCTGTGAATTTGTGGAACACAGATGGAGGGAAGGTTAAGCTTGGGAGAGGGTGGTGGCATCAGCTGCAATGCAGAACCGACGAGCACTGGTGGCAGGCCTGGCTGGGCTGTGTGAGCGCGGGTGTCTGGGCCCACCCTCCTCTGTCGGCTCGGCTCCGTTGGTCTTCTGTCCCTCATTGGACTTGGGGATCTGACTGCCATCCGGGACGTCCCCTCTGGGTCCTGCTGGCATTACTCCAGAACCACTTCGTCTTCCTTGCCCTCCAGGGCTGTGATAGCTGGTTTGGGCTCACATCTGGTCTTAAGTGCATCTTTTTTTTCTTCTCCTTTTTTCTATCTTAAAATCAGGTTTATGAAGGTATAAATTACATATAGTAAAATGCACCCTTTTGAGGCATACAGTTCTGTTAATTTTAACAAATGTGTACAGTTGTGTAACCATCACAACCAAGATACAGAACAGTTCCCTCTCCCCAGAGTGGTCATCCTGTCCCTTTGAAGCCGCTCTCCCACCCTCCTACCCCCCACAGCTCCTGGCACACTCTATTATGTTTTCCGTCCCTATAATTTTGCCTTTTCCTGAATATCATGTAAATGGCATCATAAAGTATGTTTAGCTGGGGCTTTTGAGAGAGAAGTAACAGGTTCCTTCAGTCTCGACAAGGGGTTTAGCCTTTTGTTTGCACCTGCTCTCATGAAAAGGTCTGTGCTTTTATCAAGCCTAGAAGATAACCTTGGCCGGGCTGGTGGCTCACTCCTGTAATCCCAGCACATTGGGAGGTGAAGGTGGGCAGATCCCTTGAGCCCAGGAGTTTGAGACCAGCCTGGGCAACATGGCAAAACCCCATCTCTATTAAAAAAAAATTGGTCGAGCATGGTGTCATGTGCCTGTAGTCCCAGCCACTTGGAAGGCTGAAGTGGGAGGATCAGTTGAGGCCAGGAGGTCGAGGCTGCAGTTAACTAAGATCACACCACTGCACTCCAGCCCAAGTCACAGAGCGAAACCTTGTCTCAAAAGAATAAAACAAACAAACAAAAAAACACAATAACCTTGAGGAAGACAGCCTCACTGTAAAGGAAGCTCTGGTGTGCGTGCAGGTATTTGTAGAGCATTTGCTGCATTGACCCCGTAAGTCCCTACGGCAGTCTCATGCAGGTAGTTATTATCGTAATCCTGTTTAACAGATGAGGAAACCGAGCCTCAGAGAAGTGTAGTCATTCACTGTGGTCACACAGCTCAGATCTGAGCCCACTTCTGTCATCCTCACTATTCTGTGTGGTTCTTCGGCTGAGTCTTGGATGAGGGATACTTACAGTGACAGGTAGCCTCTGGCCCCTGGTGGTGGGGGTAGGAAGTGGGAGAGTTGGGGAGGTAGAAGGAAGCCCCTAGATCCAGGCCTCTAGCCCCTATCTCTACCGGGGACTCCCTTCCACGGAAAATTGTCTGTGCTCCAGACCCCCCCAGCAGAGGAGTGTGTGGAGGCCTGATTTTGGGGAGTGGGGATTTGCACCTTTCTGCAGGCCACCCCTGTGTTCCTGCTCGTACTTTTGCATAGCCACCACTTGAAGTTAGGACAGCCGCAGTCCTGGGGGAGACTTCAGGGGCCAGGGGCAGCTCAGCACTGGGCTCACAACCACAGAGCACCAGCTTTCCTGACCTAAGTCACACTTTGCCAGGCCACATCATGAAGGGGAGAGAGCGCCCACCCTTGGGGAGCAGGAGCCAGGGTCTGTGAGACCCAGGCGTGGGCTGCAGGGAGAATGAGGTCGTCCGCACAGATGGTGGAGTGGACGGAGAGGCCAGCAGAGGCTGCACGCCCACGTGCGGGCCAAGGGGAGAGCGTAGGTAAAGGACAGTATTGCAGTCTCGGGACCAAGTGCCACTAAACCTTATGGGTAATGGGTTTTTCATCCCCTGGGTAATAGGAGACACCAAAAAATGAGGACATTACTTAGTGAGTCCCTCACCTCCCTGGCCCCATTCAGCAGACTCGGAGGAAGGACATTGCCCAGCATTGAGCCGTGTGTGGATTTAATGGGGTTTCCAGCTAAACCTTCCATCAAATTTACGGCTGTGCCTGTCTCCTGACCTTCCCCCTCACACATTCTTTTTGGAAATGAAGCTGTGTGCAGGCTGTGAGGTGTCACTTCCCCCACGTTGGAGATATACAGCTTGGGCCCGGGTTGAGATGGTGGATTTAATCAGGCTGGGTCCCTGCAGTTCACCCGCCCCTAAGCTGAGTGACATTAGGGCAGCCGTTGGAGTCCAGCTAGAGTGGGCAGCACGGAGCCAGCAAGTGTTTGTCCTGCCAGCCACAGGCCTGTGCCCAACCTTGCCTCGCCTCCCTGCTGGGAGAGTGGCAGGTGGGGGCCTAACATCTGCTCACCCCCTGGGCCGGAAGGTGGGGGTCTTCGTGTCATCTTCTCCCACAGCCCCCACCTCCCACCATTGCTGCCACGGTGGGAGCATCATCACCCGGCCTCACTCCTGCTTTCCCCACTGTCCTAACAGCTGGGCTGCTCCTGGCTCCCTCTCCATTCATTTCTGGCCTTCCGTCTTGGCAGTGTTCAGAGTCTTTGCTGAATGCCCCCACCCCAACCTCACTGCCCCTCCAGAGCTTATTGCCTTTCAAATCCAGCTCAAATGTCACAACCTCCCGGAGGCTTTCCCCGATCTCATCACCCCCAGGGAAAAGATCTCCCTTCTGCGCCTCGTGCAGACCGGGTCCTAGAGGGTGAGCCTTTCTCTGTATTCCGGTTGTCGCTGGGCCTGGCCCATGGAAGACACCCAGTGAGTAGACACTGTCATTGTCGCAGGGCCATGCTCCGGAGAGTGAAGCTGCAGCTACATTGCCAAGCTCACTGGGCTTTGTAAATGGCGCCTCAACCTCAAAAGCAGCAGCCGTAGTCTCACACCCTCCGAGGGTGGCTCCCCTGAGCCCAGCCACCCCAGCCTCGGAAACGCCAACGAGGCCTTTCCACCCGTCCCTTCTGGGGCAGCGTGTGGTTTCATGGCCCTTCCCTGACTGATCCCGTGTTCATCTGCCTCAGAGGGCTTGGGGCTGGGGGCGGGGCAGCCATAGCAACGGGCAGTGCCCAGTGCTCACTCGGGCACACAGGGCCCTTGAGGCAGCTGCTGGCAGCAGGAGGTGTCTAGCAGGTGGGCAGAGTGACTCAGGCTGGAGGCCACGGAGAGGATTGAAAATGAAATCGCCTCTGCTCTCTGGAAGCCGAGGCCTCTGTACTTGGAGTTGGAGGATGACAGACACGGGAGGCGGGAGAATCGCTAGCACCAAACTCCACTCTACCTGGTCATGTGTGGGAGAGGGGGCCTCACATGTGAGACCCTATCATTCACATTCAAGTGACCATTATTATCACACAGGGCCGGCTAAAGCCGTACTTCTGTCACTCTTTGACTCTAAGAAAATGAAAAAGGGGAGTAACTCCATTTACTGAGTACCTGTTATATGCCAGATCATTTTACACGCGTTAGCATGCCATCCTCATACCGGCCTCAGAGGTGGGAGCCCCTATTCTCATTCTTCCAAAGTGTGTGTGTGATGTGTTTTGTTTTTGGGGGGTTTTCTTGAGACAGGGTCTTGCTCTTTGCCCAGGCTGGAGTGCAGTGTCATTGATCATGGCTCAGTGCAGCCTTGTCCTGCTGGGCTTAAGCGATCCTCCTCCCACCTCAACCACTGGAGTAGTTGGGACCACAGGCATGCACCACCACACTTAGCTAAGTTTTTAAATTTTAGAGATGAGGTCTCCTTATTTTGCCCAGGCTGGTCTCAAATTCCTGGACTCAAGTGATACTCCCACCTCGGCCTCCCTAAGTCCTGGGATTACAGGCATGAACCACTGGGCACAGCCCCAGAGTGTTTGTGAAGGGGAGTGACAGGTTAGACCTGTGCTCCAGAGACCTCATACTAGCTTCCTGAGGGGCGTGCGAGGGTGAGGCAGAGGTGGAAAGGCCAGGAGCCTGCTTCGGTAGCTGCTGAGACAGACAGGAAATAAAGGGGCCTGCAGTGGGACCGCGGTAACCTGCCTGCTGGTCCCAAGCCGCACCTGGTGGGTGGACCCAGGGCCCCAAGGAACCCCGGATGTTGCTGCCTGGGTGGATGGCTGTGCCCTTGCTGAGGCAGGAGGCCCTGCCCAGGAGCAAGCACAAGGTGCTGGGAGAAGATGCCACGCTCTATGTCAGGCGAGACACATCCAAGATGCCCGGGGCTCACACAAGGGCTGGACGGAGAGATCCAGGGTTCAGAAGAGAGATCTGGGCCCCGGACGCAGATGCAGAAACACATGGTGAAAATACGCATCCAACACACCCACGTTTTGCCTCCGTAGGTGCCAGCGACACTGTGGGAAGATGTCTGGCTTCCCAAGCACACCTCAGAAGCTGGCCCCCGATCAATGCCTGTGGTCCTTGAAAGCAGATGGCCAGATGCCCTGCCTGAAATCTCCCACATGGCAAGTGGTAGATGTCATAAGCCACAGAGCACCCCCCGCCCACAAGATCCCCCAGCCCGCCTGTGGGAGGGAACATCCCATTCTGGTGCTTTTGATCTCTTCCTGCAAATACGCAGCTCAGGCAACCTGGGAATATTCCCCCACAGTGAACCTGAATTGATGCTCACCAAATTAGATCAATTCCAGCCGGAGCCTGTGATTATCACCCTCTCACTGTGCTCTTTTCCTTGCTGGGCTGCGTGCTAGATTTCCAAAAGGCTTGTAATCAACACCAGAGAGAGCTATGTATAGTCCGCTCCCCGTGCTGGTGAAGCCGGGGAAGGCCACTGTTTGAGGTTAGGCTTGAGTCAACTTGTACCATGTACTTGGGAGCCATTCAAAAGAGGCGGTGCACACACAAATCATGATGGGGCTAATCAGAAGTTTGGGTATTTAGTGGGATATGTACACAGCAATCATTGTTGGAAGCGCCCTTCTCCCACAGAGGCCATTATCCCGGAGCGGGGTGCTGTTTGCCTGGTTTTGTCCGGGCCACAATTTGCATTCACTTGATGGATTGTCAGGGTCGGGGGTCTCCTCCTTGGGAAACAGTGGAGTGGCTGCTCAGCACACTCTTGAGAGGAAGGGGAGCGCTAATACCAGCGTTTGCCCAGGTCCTTGAGAGGGCCCGGGGATCCTGACGCAGTGCTAGATCAATATGACAGGCGCTAAGAAGCTTGGGACATGCATTCACAAACCCCTTTTATTGCTCCACTCCAAGCCAGGGAGAGGGGAGCCGCGGCTTGGGCGCAGCTAGCAGGACCTGGTAGGCAGGCTCTTGTTTGTTTTGCTGGCTGGGGTGGCCTGCAGTTCAGTTCAAGTTTGCCAAAGTGATTTGGAGTGGCCTTCCCCAGCTGAGGCTTGCGTGGGCCCTCTTAAGCCCCTGCTCCGTCACCTGCCTTCTTTCTGTCTGGCTGGATGCTAAAAAGAAACCTCCAGAGGGAGAAGGGAGTCGGAGACGGGTGGAAGGGAGGCCTGTTTTGCCCATCGGGGCAAGGGCAGCTGTTTCTCTCGGGGTAAACACTCTTAGTTGCCAAAATGCCCTGCAGTTTAGTGGTGTTGCTTTCTCGTTTGGCAAGGCGAGAGGTGTTTCTGTTTTAGTTTTGGTATTTTCCTGGGACAGCTGTGACACCTGTTGACTCCATGAGTTCCCTCAATGGGACATGGTGGCTGAGCATTAGGAGCGAAGCCCGAGGGTTCCAAATTCTCTCCTTTTGAACAGCACTGCCATCACTTTTATCTTCTTAATTTTCATGGTGTTTTTTTTTTTTTTCTTTTCACACAGGGGAGACCCTGTGCAGTGTAGTTCAGGGGAGGGTGGGCACCAGTGAGAGACACACAGGCCATGAGGGCCATGTTCCCTGACAAGCCCAGGGTCTGGTGTCGACAGGGCCTGCTAGGTTGTATATATGGTTTGGGTGTGGTGGGTGGGGAGACTGTTGAGTTATTTTTATTGCTACCAGTATTCAGAGCAATCAGGGATTTTCTTTTCTTTCTTCAGTCAGAAACATGTGAGGAAAGCTGCCTAGCATCGACGATGCCGGGTTTTCTCTAATGGGCCACCGTTCAGGGTTGCTGCTTGCAGGTTCCAGTTCTGGGTTAGGACGCACGGCTAGCGTTGGCGGACATCTCAATAGCAAGTCTTTTTTCCTGGAGACCCCAACACTGCAAAGGCTTGTCAATTAGTGGTGGCTTAGTGTTTCTAGTTCTCCATGTTGATGGCTAAAATTGAGACAGTTGAGTTGTCCCCAAGACGGGACCAAGTCTTTCCTTTTCCCTGGGGATGGGGAGGGTAGAGTGAAGGGGTCCCAGGCTAGACGGCCGTGAGGACTCTGTCCAGAAAGGGCCCCTCCGGCGAGGATGATGGGTCCGGCGCTGCAGGACACCGGAGAAACAGAATGCATCTTTTATCTGGTCCTCCGAAAGAAGGAAGTGCGGTGGCCATAGTCTCATCTTTTAGCCCTTTTCTGCCCGTGTCTCAGAAAAGGCTTGAAAGGGCTGGAAGTTCTGCGGGTGATGTTAGCCTGCTGAGATGCTCGAGGAAACTCAAGTGGCTCTTTCTTTGTATCACATCTTTTCTGTCAACTCATACCCCACCTTGAACCAGCCCCCAAAGATGGTTGCAAGAGACACACCTTGGGCAGTAAAGGTGGAGAAAGAATGCTTTCCAGCTCAGACAGTGAGCTCCTCCACCAAGGAAGATGAGAAATCACAGCCTTCAGGATCCCAGGCCAGGCACGAGACTCTTAGACTTGACACCATAAGCGTGATTCATAAAAGGAATGATTGACGCATTGGACCTCACCAAAATTAAAAATTTGCTCTTCAAAAGACACTGTTGAGAGGGTGAAGAGTCAGGCTGCAGAATGGGGGAACATATTTGCAAACCTCATACCTAACAAGGGACTAGTACATAGAATATGTACTCAAAACTCAACAGTTAGAAACAATGCAATTAGAAAATGGGCAAAAAACAGGAAGAGACCTTTCGCAAAAGAAGATTATATAAATGGCCAATAAGCACATGAAAAGGTGTTCAACTTCACTAGCCATTAGGGAAATGCTAATTACAACTGAGCGAGGTATTATACACACATCAGAATGGTTAAAAGAAAAAATAATGGTAGCGAGAATGCAGAGAAACAGGAGCACTCACACATTGCCGGTGGGAACGTAAGATGGTACAGCCCCTCTGGAAAGCAGTCTGGAAGCTTCTTATAAAGGTTAAACATACTGCAAAAGACCCAACAGTTACACCTTCGGGTATTTATGCCAGAGAAGTGAAAATTTATATTCACACAAAAGCCTATACACATATATTTATAACAGCTTTATTTGTGATGTTCCCAAACTGGAAACAGCCCAGATGTCCTTCTGTGGTCGAGTGGTTAGACAAACTGTGGCACATTCATACCATGGAATACTACTCAGCAGTGAAAAGGCACAAACCACATCTGTGTGCCAATTTGCTGATGCAGGTACCAATTTGGCTGAATCTTCAGGGAATTATGCTGAGTGCAAAAGCCAGTCCCAAAAGGTTACAAACTATATGGTTCCATTTATGTAGGATGTTTGATGTGATGAAATTTTAGAAACGAAGATCAGATCAGTGGTTTCCAGGATTTAATGACAGTAGGGGTGAGGGAGAGGAGGGCAGCAGAAGGGTCCTCATCATGACAGAACTGTTCAGTATCCTGACTGAGGTGGTAGATATTGAATCTGTACCTTTAATGAAATTGCATAAAACTAAATGCACACACATTCACATACATACATGCATGCAAGTAAAACTGAGGAGATTAGAACAAGGCAGATGGATTGTATCCCTGTCAGTATCTTGATTCTGATATTGCACTGTAGTTTTGCAAGACATAATTGGGGAAATCTAGGTAAATCATACACAGGATCTCTTGCTGTTACTTCTTACAGCTGCATTGGAATCTCAAATTAACTCAAAATAAACTAGGTAATTAATATATGCAGTGTGAATTAAGTCACATGTCTCTACTAGCTTGTCCTCAAGTAAGCAAGCGTGCTGTGTCCCAAGGGGCTGGGCCTCCTTCGGGACATCTGTGCTTACCTGGAGGCTGGTGGGCTATAGAGAGGTGGGGGTATGGGTCCCCGCCAAAGCTTGACTTCATGAAGCTGGTACCCAGGTAGTGGGGAGGAGAGAGGATGTGTGTCCTCTACTTCTCCTGTAGTCATTTTCACCTCTTGGAGTTAATGCGTCTTGGGGATGGCTTCTCCTAATGCCTTCCCAGGATCCTGTTCATTCGTTCATTCATTCATTCATCAGTCCATTTGTCAGCAGGAATTTCTCAAGGACCCACTGGGCATCAGACATGGAGCCCACAGAAATGAAAAGATGCACCCTCGGCATCAGGGAGCTGATGGCTGGCAGGAAGCAGGCAGTGGCTTGAATGCCACACAGGAAGGTGCTATGGGAGAGTAGCAGGTACCCCTCACCCAGGAGTGGGTGCACCGGGTGGGAGGTCCGGTGGAGACAGAGGAAATCAGGGAGCCTTGCTGGAGGTGGTGATGCTTGTGTTGCCTGTTGAACAAGTGGGCGTAGGCAGAGAAGGAATTTCTTGAGAGGCAGTGTCGCCTAGTGGTTAAGAGTTGGCTGCCTGGGTTTGAATTTGGTCTCTGTTTAACTTGTCTCCTTCAGTTTCCTTTTCTGTGAAATGAGGGCAAGAAGGGACCTACGTTATAGGGATCGTAATGTGGATTAAACCAGTTCACATTTTTCAGGACCTGGCCCATGGTGAGTGCTGGGTAAGTGTTTGATAAATTAAATAACACAAATAGATGAAGGGGCGCACAGAATGTGATTGAAGCCTGGGCTATGCTGGGAGAAATCAGAGCCGGAGCACAGGATGCGAAGGGAATGGGGAGCAGCAAAGGGCAGGGCCTGGCTTTCCCCTGGATGCTCGTGGGCGCCTCTCCTCTGGGGAGCCGGCTGTGCTCCTGGCTCCGGTGGCGTGGAGGGCACCACACGTGCTTTCTTTATAGGGGAAGGCGCTGTTCCCTTCTCTTCCTTACTTGCCCTTTCCATGCACCCTGACCCCACTGAAAAAGCAACAGAGAGGGGCTTTGCACACCAGGCCATCCTCATTTGCTCAGTCCAGATACCTAGGAGATTGTGAGAAGCTGGATGCAGCTTCCTAGACCAGCGACCGCTCTTTCCACTGCACTCCAGGTGTGACCAATGCCAGCCTTCACTGAGCAGTGGGTGAAGCCCCCTTCCCATCCCACCCCACCTTGCACCTTGTGACCTCCTGCTTGGCTCTGCGGATTGTGGTCACCGCCTTGGACTACTTAACCCCAGCACTTTGGACAAAGCTTGACGTCTGACCAGGCGCTCATTAAAAACATTGTCCCATTGTTGGGCCCCCATCCACTTCTCTCCCCAGTCAGCCATGGAAGGGAAGATTTGGTCTTTTTGCTCACGTGACAGAGATGTCCCCACCTTCTTTTTGACCTGTTGAAGGTTCTTCTGGGTCACAAGGGAGATGTTTGTTTCACGAGAGGTTTCTGCAGGTTGTGGCCCTGAGCCCCCTGCTCTGGGAAGCCTGAGGTCTGGGCTGAGGAACCACATGGTCCATTCGGTGGTGGATATGGAGTTGGAAGGCCTTGTGGGACCTTGGGCAGGGCACAGGCCTCTGTTTGCCCCTTGGGAAAGTGGGTGCGTAAATCCTGCTCTCTGCATAAATCCTCTCCCAGCTAGCAAGGGGCTGCAGAGGGGAGAGTGCTGGTGCTGGTCTGGTACCAGCTTGGATGGTTAGTGTTTGCGGCAGGAGCCATCATGCCCTGGCCCTCCTGCTGCCACCTCCTGACCACTTTAGTGGATCCTGCACCTGCGTATTTGTGCCTGAGGGGCTTTCTCTTGCTGCTGCCCTGGTGGCAGTTCAGGGTGCCAGGAAATTAACACTGATAATCAATAACCCTACTTAACAAATGTCTATGGCAGAACTGGTGTGTAAATACCCCAGCTCCCTCACCCCTCAGTTGGGTCTACTCTGGTTCTCAGAAGTTCCATGTGGAGCTCAGCTGCCCTTGCTCAGAGTGGTAGGGGGTGTGCCGTTGTCCCTGATTTGCCACTTTTGGTCACTTGTCCCTGAGTAGTGTCTCTTTCTGATGTCCTCAGGTGCCCTGTCATCTCCAAAATAAACTACTTGCACTCACGTCCTTGTCTCAGGTTCTGCTCCTGAGGGACCCAAACCTGATGGAGTTGATGCCACTTTTCTGATAGATGCTGTGTATTTGAAGTCAGGCAGGATAGACCACCGCTAACCCGAGGAGTGACCGCCAGTGTGAAATGCGGGCCATGACCCCTGCCTGGCAGAGCTCCTGCCCCCAGCATGCATAGCTATGAGTTATTTGACTAAGGTGTCTTGCCACAGCTGTCTGAAATATCTCAGCAGCTCAGCCTGTCCTCTGTAGTTTGGGAGGAAGGCTGAATGGCCAAGAATAGCTGGGGCTTCTATTTCTTGTTTCCTATTTTAGTTTTTGTCCTTGTTGTGGGATGATGTGGGGGGAGAAGGGTGGGCTCAAGGTGAATAGCCAAACCCAGCCCCTGAAGGGAGAGTTCTTTTCAAACCCTGGTGGCCCCTGCCCCCCTCCCCCAGCGTCCCCTCCCCCACCTGGGGTATGTGTGTGGCTCTGGCACAATTAAGATTCTTGCTGGGTGCCCCCAGCCCCCGCTGGCCCCGCTGCTGAGCCTGTCTTGAAGGATCTTCTGAGAACGGGCTCCTTTTCTGGGAGCATTTATAAGAGATTTCTCATGGCTCAGTTCCCCTATAGAAAACCAGGAATTGTAAGTCTTACGTAGCTCAAGAAAGAAAGTGAAGGGAGTGAGTCGGAGCCGGCCAAGAATGAGTGAACAGGGTTGGTGGCAGTGTCTCGGGAGGAATTACCAAAAAAGAAGTGAAAGGAAAAAAGAAGAAAGAAAAAAAGGGAAAAAGAAAAGCAAAATCAAGTTCCCCCTAACCCCCGACAAGACATAAAAAAGAGAAACTTTTAGCACACTGAGGTGGACAGGGGGGCTCTGAACTCCCTGGCAAAGCAGTTGGGCGAGGAAGCGAGGAAGCGGATGGTTTTCTGGGTCTTCGAGTGCATTCTGCCTCCTTAGTCCAGGCCTTTGTGGACCTGGTCTGGGGGAATATTTAGCAAAGCTGTTTATTTTACATAAACCCGAGTAATGACCCAGCCTGAGGGGAGGGAATTGTGTGGGGCTGACAGCAGTGTGATTTAAGGGGGAGCCACCTGACCCCTGCCCCTCCCAACGTCCCCTGCAGAATAAACTCGCTTTCTTCCCAGCCCGCTGCATGTTAATCACTGCCGAAGGCTGAGGCCCGAGAGGCCTATTGTGGGGACAGTCGGGTCCTCTTGGGGCTTTGTGGCAGCTCCAGCTGAGTTCCTTTCTCTCCGCTGCTAGCTCTGACTTGCCGGAAAGGCCCCAGTTTCACCCTGGAGCTCAGCTTGCTTTCCTGGTTCTTCCCAAGTGATTGTCCATCTCTCAGATCTGTGCACTTTTTGAAAGCAAAACTCATTAGTATATTTTTTAAATGTGTTTTTGTGACAGATGTCCCTTAGAAAGGACACCCCTTAGAAAGGATAGCTGCCTGGGGCCCGCATGGCTGCGCTGACGCAGGCTGGGTTTCAGCTGTGCCTCTGGGGGACTTTAGCCTTGAGTATACGCAGCCTGGGAGTCTCCAGTGCTCAGAGTGCGTACTACTCTGTTCCCTTCTGAGCATTCTGTTCGCTTCCCGCTCTCTTTCTGGAGCGCCAGCGTGGGATCAGTTCTTACTACCAGGGGTGGGGGTTAGTCTGTGTCTTGTGTCCTTGAGGACCATAAATGAGGACATGCATTAATCCTGGATGGGGGTACCAGTGATTTCAAGCTGCCCCCCCCATAAATCCCCCCACTTCCATTTTACCTCTTTCCTCCAGTATGGTTTTCTTTTTTTTTTTTTTTCTTTTTTTGAGATAGAGTTTTGCCCTTGTCGCCCAGGCTGGAGTGCAGTGGCGCGATCGTGGCTCACTGCAACCTCCACCTTCCAGTTGCAAGCGATTCTTCTGCCTCAGCCTCCCAAGTAGCTGGGACTACAGGCGCCTGCCATCACGCCCGGCTAATTTTTGTATTTTTAATAGAGATGGGGTTTCACCATGTTGGCCAGGCTGGTCTTGAACTCCTGACCTTGTGATCTGCCCGTCTCAGCTTCCCAAAGTGCTGGGATTACAGACATGAGCCACTGTGCCCGGCCCAGTATGGTTTTCTTTCTAGTGCCTCAATGGGTGCCTCCTTGAGGACCTGGCCAATGGGGAGGGAAGGGGCTCCCTGGCGGGGGCTTGGGCCACCAGGCTGTGGACACTGCATGGACCTCAGCCACCCCCGCAGGCTGGCCTGGCTTCCCTCTGTTTCAACCTTTCCAGCGTCTGCAGCCAGCAGTTCTCTCCTTGGAAACTAGGAGGGAAAAGACAACAACAAGGAAGAAACAACAACAGAACTAAACGTGTGAACTTGGCTGAGCAGAAAAGTTTTGCTTGGAGGTGGCACTGAGGAACTGATGGAAGGAACAGTCCTTTGTCAGAAGGGGTGGAAGGGGAAGTGAAGTAGTCGCTCCTTAGAATTGGGGTGAATTGTTATGAATAAGAAATACATACTTCTCAGGGCTGGACGCAGTGCCTCACACCTGTAATCCCAGCACTTTGGGACGCCAAGGCAGGCAAATCACCTGAGGTCAGGAGTTCGAGACCAACCTGGCCAACATGATGAAACCCCGTCTCTACTAAAAATACAAAAAGTAGCCAGGTGTGGTGGCAGGTGCCTGTAATCCCAGCTGCTCGGGAGGCTGAGGCAGGAGAATTGCTTGAACCTGGGAGGTGAAGGCTACAGTGAACTGAGATTGCGACACTGCACTTCAGCCTGGGTGACAGAGCGAGACTCCATCTCAAAAAACAAAAACAACAACAAAAACAAAAACATACTTCTCAGTAAGTTTCCCTGGGAGGGCGGACCTCAGGGAAGCTAGTGGGCCTGGGAACCCAGAGACACTGCTTCTGGTCACTGGTCTCCCCTCGTCTTGTAATCCCTTCCTTGCCTCTTCTTAAAAGGCAGGATTTGAGCCCACTGTGGTTGCTATGGTTTTCCAACCAACACCTTGATATTTGCAAAGGGCTCTGAAGTCATTAGAGCTGTTTCTTGCTCATCACCTCCTGGTGAGACAGATGCAACTCTCCCCTCCCATTTTATGGGTGAGGAAACTGAGATTGGAGAAGGCAAACAAGGGCCAGGGTGCCCTGGAGCTGTGTGAAGGTTCTAGGGTTGTGGTTCATCAAGCCAAGAGTTAGAACTGTCATAGTTTTCTTGTCCCTCTCTGTCCCTGAGTGATCTTGGGCAGATGGGTTCTCACCCGCCTTGTTGGTCTGTGGATCTCATAGCATTAGGTGTGGCTCAGATTTCTCCCTCCCTTCTTTCCCCCACCCTCTCTCTGCCCCACACCGAGGTCAGCCTGAAGGCAGCCCCCCTAGCCCCACCCCAGGCCTAGTGGGAGACTCAGACACATCAAGGGTGTGGGTAGGTGAGGGTCATGACCCCAGAAGGCTGTTTGGGGTCCAGAGGGAGCCCAGAGGGGCCCTGTCTTCCCTGCCTGAGGCAGGGTGGGATCTGACACGTCTCAGAGATAGGAGTATTAGCCAGGCCCACCAAGTTGGGGTGGAGAGGTATTGACAGTAATAAGGAGGTGGTTTCTGTTCTGAAGGGTGAAACTCTGAAGGCCCTAGTGCTGGTGTCATGGTAACAGCAGTAAAAGTTTTAGCACCACCACCAACTGGCGTTTCGTTTTGAAGGTGGTAGTGTCAACAGGTCTCTACCATGGCTTGCTTTGAAACACACACACACATACATACACACACCCCACACACACATACACACACCCACACACCCACCCACCCCCACACATACACATAAACACACACACCCCCATACACACCCACACACTCACCCCCCTACACACACATATACAAAGAGCCTTCTTCTGAGGCCTTGGCCCTTTTTCTCAAGGAATCCCCAGCTTGGGCATTAATCCCTCAAGAGTCACCAACAGTTAACCCTTGAGAAGATCATTTATTCATTTTTACCCTATGTAGTTCTAGCGGCAGCCTCCAAAAATGCATCGTGTGTAATAGGGCTGAACAAAAAGTGGAGGAGATCAAGGGAAAGAAAAACAGGGGATCGTGAAATAGAAGTTAACAAGTGGAAGTTGAGGCCAGTGCTTGCCTGGGTTCGGGGAGGAACGTGTCCACCTCTGTCCCAGGTGGCCTGTGTGCGGGAGCAGGGCTGGGGGAAGAGACTCCCGCACTGCTCCCCATGGGGCTGACTGCACACACATGCCTCTCCCCAGCACCGCTCCCACTGACACGCTCCAGCCACCGCGCCGTCTCCGTCACAAATGTGGCCAGGGCTCCTGATCTTGTCTGGGTCAGCCTCGGAAGTAGCAAACTCCCCGTGTTGACTTCCTGTTAGGGGAACGAGAGTTCCATCCTTTGGGTCCTACATCTCGGAAACAGCATGGGCCCCTGCTCCCTCGCTCTGCCCAGAGTTGTCAGAGATTCAGAGAATCATCTCTCAGTTTTGCTTAAGAGCCTGAACACTACCACTTTCCTACTAAAGGCTAAAAAGAAATTTTGAAGCAATAAAGGTGATCACAGTAGAGACAGTTCTCCACTTAGGGGCTCGACTTTGCTGTGTGTTTACTGGGGAATGGCAAGTTGAGGAGTATCTGTGTTACTTTGTAAGGAGGGCAAAGATGGTGGGCACAGGGTTTTTGGAGGCCAGAGGATTGATTCTGTTGGGTTTCTGGTCTCTTCTGGATGACATCACCAATCTGAAATCCCTTTCCTGTGTCATAACAAAGGACACTTTATGTTATTTTCTCAGATACTCACATCTTCACCACTCTATTCTGGAAAAAAATACCCATTTAGGCCTTGCCATTAACATGTGTGATCTCAGAAAAGGCCTGAAGATCTCTTAGAGACTCAGTTTCCCTTTCTGTACAATGAGTGGGTTTGACTGATACTCACGTTGAGCTGATATCTTTTATCCTGTATTTATATAACATGGTCACCTCTTTAAGGTGCTAACATTTTATGAGGCTTTTCTCACCTAGTCTTATGATGTCATCCAATAACTCTACCCCATGAAGGGAGATTTTATTTCTCGTTAGACATCAGAGTCATATTCAGCAAGACTCGTCTTGGTGCTGACCCTTGGGAACTCTGCCTTTCTGCTCTCCACCATTCAGAGGAGTTGATGCACTGTGATTTTCCTAATGAGAACCGCTTCACCTGTCCTCTTTTCTTGTTGCTGTTGTGTGGAGCGGTTCCCATCCACCCCCGACTCCCTCCAAATTAGGGTAAAAATACAAGGGCATAAGGCACTGATATAGATTCACACACACACGTGCACACACACACACAGAGCACATGTACGCACATGCACACACACACAGAGCACACACATGCACACACACGTGCACACCCACGGACACACGCACGCACACGCACACACACGCACATACACAGAGCACATGGACGCACACACATGCACACACGCACGCACACACGTGCGCGCACACACACACGATTGTCAGAAAGAAAATCATCGCAGTCCTGTGAGTTTGGGATTACATTTTCCCCAGACATTTGCTGTGTTTACAGAGAAAAATAAATATCTCTGTAAACGTGTTGTATTTACAGTGAAAATAAATATCTAAATAAATATTAAGCTTCTAAAATTGGAGCCCTCACAGAAGGAAATGCAAATGGATGTGAGGGAGGGCTTGCCTCACTTGGGGCGTGCATGCCTGGATTCGCACTGAACTGGGATGCGTTTGTCTGTCTCTCCTGCTTGGAGTGCAGAACCGTGCTTCAGGGAGGGAAAATGAACATTCATGGAGCATCCACTGTGGGCTCGTCGCTTTACATAGAGAGCTTCATGTTATCACCACCCGGCCCTGGGTGGCAAGGCGTATCTGTGTTACTTTGTAAGGAGGGCAAAGATTGTGGGCACAGGGTTTTCGGAGGCCAGGGGATTCTGTTGGTTTCTAGTGTCCTCTGGATGACATCACCAACCTGAAATCCCTTACTTGTGTCATAACAAAGGACACTTTGTTATGTTACTTTCTTAGACAGAGAAAATAGATGAGGAAACCGCAGCTCAGAGAGGTAAAGTGACTTGTCCGAAATGACACAGTTACCAGTTGGGGTAGCTGGCTGTTGTTCTC
This sequence comes from Macaca mulatta, assembly GCF_049350105.2. NCBI lineage: Eukaryota > Metazoa > Chordata > Mammalia > Primates > Cercopithecidae > Macaca > Macaca mulatta. The sequence goes on along the minus strand of NC_133417.1, from coordinate 16,568,668 downwards.
ACCCAGAATGAAAGAACAAGTTATGGAACAAATCTCTACATGGCTACTGGTGCTAACATTTTTCTAAACCCAGGACCAGGGTGAGAAAAGCCAAGAGCTGTGGCAATTGTCAGCACATGGTACCTCCAGATACAGAGAGAAACGAAAGGGTCTATGGTGAAGAGAGTCCTTTTTCCTCTACTCCCGCCGGGAGGGCCTGGCTGCGCACGCATGTACGCCTCTCTCCAAACACTGGGGCCTTCACTGGAAACTCTTCTGAAGGACAGCAAGCCTCCTGCACCCCGCCAGGACAGCTCCTTCCTGGAGATCAGTCTGCAGAGAGCAGGCTCATTGTGAGCCAGGCTGCAGCTGGGCCTCATCTGTGCATTTGTGTTTTACAAGCAGGCGTCTTGGTGGGAGATGGGTTTTGCAGATCCCTGTAATATAGAAGCAAACACTTGAGGATGGGCGGGAGAGCACGTTTCTCACTTTAGGGATTTGCTTCCAGGGCTTCCTTTTTTGGAAGTATATTCTTTCTCTCTCATACACATTTGTGTGTACACGCACACACACGTGCGCGCGCGCACACACATTCCATCCCGCAGCCTGTTCCTCAGGCTGCAGCTTCCCCAAGGAAGGTGAGTGCCCGGAGCCTGCTCCTAGCTGAGCCTGCGGAAGGCCGTCAGCCAATCTTGTCTGGGTCGAAAAGGTCTCATTGGCTGTGTGCTGCAACTTGCAGTGAACTGAGGGTGATTGTGGGAGTCACAGCAGCATCTCAGAAGGCCCTGTTCAGCCCTGCCTGGGACCTGTATGTGATGGGGCTCCGTCTCACCTCTGCAGAGTAGGAATGGCAGTGCCCATCTTCCTCTTTCTTGTGGCTGCTCTGAGGGTTAAGTGAGGTCATCGCTGATATCAATATGCTTTAGAAATGAGGTTTGCACAGCGAGTACAAACGCAGGCTGTTTTGCTTACTGGTGTCCAAGCCAGGTAAAATGCCAAGCCAGGCATTTTACCTGCAGTAAAATGCAAATGACCCTGCATGTGGACAGGGGCCATTGTGGCAGTGAGCTTTGTTAGGATTGCTGCATCACCCAGAAGCCTGTCACTGCTGAGCCCCAACTCCAGCTTCTGATTCTAAGGGACTGGGAGGGTGCGGAGGATTTATGTCTCTAGCAGGCTCCCAGGACATGCAGAGGCTGCCCGGCTGGGGGCCACACTAGGAACTGCTGGGGAAAATTTGCTTTACTTTGAGCTCTGAGGCAGGCGAGGCGGAAGAGGCAGAATCTCCTGGGGGTGGGGAGTAGTTACAAAATGAGGCCCCAGCTTGTCTGCAGCCCCCATCGCCTCTCGAATGATGGATATCCTGGCTGCCTTGCTCTTTTCCCTTCCGACTCTTTCTTGTTCCTTTTTTAATGGAATATATTCCCTTAAACCAGTGCATCCCAAACGTCAGTGTGCGAAAGAATCAGCCCAGGATCCTGCTAAAATGCCAGCTCCTGAATCCACAGGTCCAGGGTGGGGCCTGGGAGTCTTCATTTTAAACACACACCAGGGGATGGCCACTGCTGCAGCTGCTGAGGAGCAAGGACCAAAACAGGCAGCTTCCAAATAGTAAAGTCACTTCTGTTTTGCAAACTCAAATGGCATTTTCTCCATGAAGCTCTCATTACCTAGCTTGGTGACCTTGTGCATAGGATCTGAGAACTCGCCGCCTCCGTTTCCCCTCTGCACCCTAGCGATGTTAACCCTTGGCCCCGTGAGGGTTGTGTGGAAGAAACAAGATGAGGGGACAACACCCAGTTCCTTGTAGGCTCTAGATAAACATTATTTGCTCTGTCTTTTACTTTCACAGCTCTTGGGTAAAAATAGCCAAGGGATGTGCGTGGAGACAGACATTGTATCCGAAAAACCCAGGTCAAGTGATGTTGAGCGATTTGCTTAGGATGGTAGAGGCGACTCTGGAGGTGGCCCCACGTCTGCTGACTTCCATGTTCAGGTTCAGAGTTGTGGGTTCAGATTTCAGAATGCCGATCCATCAGAGAATCTATCTGGTCACTCACTTTCCTTTGCACTTTTCAAGAATTTGATCCTTTTTCTTTTTAAGTAAAGAGGGAGAACAGAGCCCTCTTGGCTGGCGGGTGCGGGTGTAAATCTTCGCTTTGGGGTTTGTTTTTACCAGGGTACGTTCTTTCTCGCACACCCACGTACTTACCCTCGCCCCCACTTGCATAGGTAAGCAGCTTTTAAATGTATATTTCCTTTCAAAATAAAGCCACTTAAGCTTTACCAAAATGCACCACTGACATGGAATTCACATTTGGCAAACCCCTGCCATCCGTGTTTTACTGAGTGCGGACTATTGTAAATTAGGGGAAGTCACTGTGTGTGTGTTTTTCCCTTCCAGACGGTTATGGAAGCAGAGCTGGTCCTAAGTAAAAGATAAATTATGGCGGGATCTAAAGAGGCATCATTTAAAAAGTGTCAGGATACAATTGGCTTCTTAAAAACCATGCAGAGCTGCTAAATTCACATGAAAATTGAGTGGAGCCGGATTGCCTGGGGTGACAGCGTCCTTGGCATTGATTTATCCCATCTGTTTGGCCGGCCAGTATGACTTGAGGCCTCTGGTGGAGAGGCGGCTTCCGCTGGGCCGGTGCTGCTCCGTGGCCTCTGCAGGTCTTCCTGGCCCCAGACGCCAGCGAGGCCACTGGGGAGCATGAACAGGTCCCAGGGTCTTCATAGACCACTAGGAGAAAGATACCAATGAAACGCAACATCCACGGACGGCACGTCCTGGGTTTCTTATTATTTGTGATAGAATCCTTGCAATATCATCTTAAAGACTGATTCTGGTCTGAATCTAACCACGTCCTCCTTGTTGAGCTTTTAGATTAGATTACCTACAGTTGTTTGGTATTAGAAGTTCTACTGTGATTAAAATCTCTGTTCCAACGCTGTTTACCACTTAGGAGGGAAAATGAGTCCCCAAGCCTGGGCTTCTTTAGGCTCCCAAGGAGAAATGAATTCTGTTGCCTTGATGGATCGGGGAGATCAGGTGGAGCTCTCAGGTATATTTGTAAGTTGGAGTAGATTAAGGAGGTGAGATTACTGACAAAGAATAACTGTTTCCAGCAAGGTTCTTCACAATACTCTTTTCAGCATTGGATAGTCTCATTTTTAAAAATGTAATTTTTTAGGTAGAAAATCATATTTAATTTGCAGGAAATTCAGATTTTTTTTGCCTTTTTTTTTTAGTAAAGAAAAGATGGTTGTGGAGACTCAATTTGGCAGTAGCGTGCTGGAGCCGGCTCACACCAGCCAGCACCAGCTTGTGAGAGCTGGTTCTATGCATCTCTCCCGACTGTATGCTCAGTATCTTCTCCTTGGTACCTTGAAATCAGCCACAGTGAGAGCATTTACACCATGGAAACTGGCACATGCTACAAGCATTGCCACCCCCACCCCAACCCCTTGCCCCACTGCTTCCCCCAAAAGCTGGGTGTTAACATTTGTCAGCACACCACTGCAGCCATTTAACAACTGACTCTAGAGGACTTGCTGGGAGAACACACAACAATAAGAAAAGCCTAGGGTCCAGTGAGAGAAGAAGCAATGGTGGTTAATATTATAATACTTGACTCTATAATTCCCCTCTATGGCCAAGGGCTGTATCTTTGCAGCACTCATTGGGTGTAGTAGGAGGGGAAGCAGTCCCTTCAAGGTTTGAGTATTTCAGGAAGGCTTTGCAGGAGAATTAGAGCTCAAGCCACATTCCCCAGAGTGTGCAAAATAGGAGGGAAGAGGGAGTGAAGGCTGGAGGCATGGTGTGCTCATGGGAGTATCAGGAGGCACTCATTCCTCGTTGTAGATGATGGCTAAAATAAAAATTCCAGCTGGTGCTGTGAACCTGAGCTTTGACATTAGCCAGAGCCCTCCAGAGGCTGTGCTGCCCCTCGCCGGGTCCCTCCTGGGCGATGGCCACGATGGCAGGATGCTATGCACCTCCAGTTCCTGGCATCTGGTTCCTATTTTATTAGAGGTTGGAGTTCACCCTCAGCAATCTACAGCATGCATGCATTTCAAAGGAAATGCTTAATTAGTCCCCAAGCCTGGGCTTCTTTAGGCTCCCAAGGAGAAATGAATTTTGTTGCTTGATGGATCGGGGAGGACAGGTGGAGCTCTCAAGTATATTTGTAAGTTGCAGAAGTTGTTCATTTGGAGACTATGTGTGTAATAGATGGTATGAGCTGAGGCAGGAGAGGGAAGTGAGACTCAAGTGATGAATGGGCAGAGGGGCATTTATTGAAGCCAGTTTTCCATGGCAGGATTTGGGGCCAGACAACATGGGGGAATAAATTTTTTTAATGCAATTCAGCGCCGGTCGCAGTGGGTCATGCTTATAATCCCAACACTTTGGGAGGCTGAGACAGGTGGATTACTTGAGGTCAGGAGTTTGAGACCAGCCTGGACAACATAGTGAATAACCATTTCTAGTAAAAATACAAAAATTAACTGGGCACAGTGGCAGGGACTTGTAATCCCAGCTATTTGGGAGGCTGAGGCAGGAAAATTGCTTGAACCCAGGAGGCGGAGGTTGCAGTGAGCCGAGATCACACCACCGCACTCCAGCTTCGGCGGCAGAGCGAGACTCCATCTCCAAAAAAAAAAAAAATGCAATTCAGACAGTTTATTTAAACAGTCCACCAGCCTCTTGATTGTGGGTTCTGGGTGCTGGTGACCCTGCCCCTGAGAGCCCTCAGGCAGGCCTGGGCCTCACTGAGAGAGACAGAGTCCCGCTGTCAGTTCTGACTGACTGTCCCCAGGACCCTCAGCCTTAGATCCTCGGACTTTGGCATAACCACAGGCAGGTTGGCTAAGGATGCCTGAGAAAAATTAGCCAGGCTCTCAGAGTCAGAGTTGGCTTGCTGGTCCTTTATTCCACAACCCGCCTTCATTTCCAGAGCAGGTACTGTGCAAGGTGGGTGAGTCTCTGTCCACTTGAGATTCAGGGAGACCTACACAACACACAGTAACAACTGGGCGGTGACAGCCAAGTGACAAACAGCCTTCCCAAACCCCTTTGTGCTTCCTGCCTTTGGCTACTGCTGTTCTGCCCCTCTTTCCTGCTGAGCCCAGATGTGCTCCTCCCCAAGGATCCAGAGGGATGAAGACCAAGAACCTATGAAGAGGGCCGGTAGGAGATGTGCCCGGGCAGACAGAGCCTGACTGTGGTGACTTCACATGGACCAAGAAAGTCAGGGGTTCATTGCTGCAGGTGGGCTTTCAGGAAGGGGAGGTTGGGGAGGGGCAGGTGGGCGGTGCAGAGCTTTGGGGGAATATGCCAAGCATGGAGTGTGATCTAGGAGTGGGGAAGAAGCTGCCCTCCCCAGCTCACCTCATCCCCAGTCACGTGTTTATCCCGTGAGGACAGCCATGGGCAGTGGGCACGGCTCTGGAAATGGTGCCAAGAGTGACTGGGAGGATGGAGACCCTTGAGTTCTGGAACATTCTAGGCCCTTCTGGAAAGAGCATTTGGAACACCAAACAGTATCCTTACCTGTAGGACACTGAGATGGCTGAATCAGTTCCTGTAGGTAAAACCGTTCATGGATTTATTCATTCACTCATTCTTCATTCCTTGAGCATGAACCTGTGCCTGCTGTGGGGCAGCCTGGGACCACTCTTCACCCAGATGCTCGTTCTAAATCCTGCCTGCTCCGGTGGGAAGTCAGGGCCCTGGGCTCTGAGAGCCTGTTGGTTCCTGGCTCTCTGTGACCTCGCGAGCTCTGGGTTTTGGTTTTCTACCATCAAGTGGAGAATGTCTGCCTGGCACCTCCTGGGTGCAGGACAGGTTCCATTTGAACATGTGCGAGCCATGGAGCGGCCTGCCAAGGGAAGTGGCACAGTGACTGAGGAAGAACCCACCTTCCCAGAGGAGGCACAGCTGTTCTCAATGCCCCCTGCCCGATGGAATCCGCTGGGGAGCTTTTTAAAACGCTGGTGCCCTGGAGCCACCCCAAAGTCTGCTTCTATACTGGGCTGGGTTTTGGCCTCTCTTGATTCCCTGGTGTTTCTCCTGTGCCTCCAGGGCCTGCGATCCATCAAAGTTGGGAAATAAAGGAGGTAAGGTGAGGGTAGACGATGTCTCCCCCAACTCTATTGGCCCCTGTGCTTTGGCCTCTGGCCCAGCAGAGAGAGTGGAGGGAGTTTGGCCCGCATGGGGCAGGGAGGCGGGAAGGACAGAGCGCCTGAGCTGCAGGCTTTCCCTCAGCCATTAAAGTTTATCGTTGCCACGGACAGTGATTGAAAAAGGCTTTTTGCAGGACTGAAATGTGAGCAATGAAACTTGCCAGTTGATACCGACACAGGGCACTTATCTCATAAAAATATCCTCCGTGTCAAAAGGTTTCAGTAAATGTGGCTGGAAGTATTAGCAGTCATTTCTGGCAGCCTCAGGCTCCCTTGGGGCCTGCAGTGAGGGGCTGTAAAAGGGGGCTCTCAGTTCCTGCAAAGAAGGAGGGAGGGAGGGAGAGAAGGAGGAGGGGAGGGGAAGCCCAAACTCAGCCTACTGCTGTGGGGAAAGTGCTGGATCCTCAATGGGGCGCGCAACAGCATCACTGGGTGCCTGTCCATGTGCATACTCCAGCTGCTGACTTGGAGGGTGGGAAAACAGCCTACCAGGGGGGCCAGCGTGTCAATGTCCAGCCAGCTAGAGCACAAGGTTATGGGTGTGTGATCCTGTTTCTGCTGACCTGTGAGAAGGAAATGGAGACTCAGAGAGGTTGTGTGATCTGCCCAAGGTCACCCAGCTGTTAAGTGGCAGTGTCAGGATTAGGAAGCCAAAGCCCTCCTCCTTTCCAGCCACTCAGAGCCTGGGATGAGTTCTCTGTGTCTGGGAGCCAAAGGCTAGGCTGACCTGAGCAGGCCTCTGCCCACTGCTCAGTGGCTCCTCAGGGCTTGGGCTTGGGGCACAGCTCAGGCTCGCATCTGGAGGGCCCTTCAGCAAGAACAAACGTTCTCCAGGAAGGCCTGGGCTTCTCTTGTTCTTTTTATTCCATCAGGACCCAACATAGTGCCCAACACACCGTAGCTGATGTGAAGCAGGTGTTGGCTGTTGCCCTGAGGTTACCAGGGGCTGACTGGGGGAGGGCCACACTGCCCACTGTCCCCACATGGGTCCCAGTGTCCACCCAGATGGTCAGTGCACTCAGCCCATCATGGGGCTCCGGTTACCTGCGTAGGCCACTCTTCGCCCGGATGGGACTGTGCAGTCCCAACGAGGGCCGGCGCTTCCTGCCAAGATGGCGTGCCCCGCTTGCCATGGGCACAGCCACCTGAGCCCAGCCTCCTGCCAGCAGCCGCACCTACTTAGGGAGCTGGGCCAGAGACCTGGTCTCAGACAGCATGGTTGGGGGCAGGCAAGGTGTTCAATAGGAAGTCAAGGCCCCTGGGGTGACCAGGACTCCTTGACTCTGACTTGAGGGGGCGGTGGGAGTAGGACTGGGGGGCCACATCCCTGGAATGGTTTCCCCTCTCGCTGCCTGTACCAGCAGGTGGATAATGAGGCCCACTCCACACATCAGGCCCGGAGCCCAGGGGTGCTGGGTGCCGACCGTGGAGTTCGCCCTCACCTGCCCTGGACTCCAGGCAGGCTCGAAGGGAGTGGAGCACCCAGGATCCAGATTCAGCTGGCAAGGCTGGCAGCTCAGGACTATGCCTCAGGGTCAGAAACCAAGGGGCCAGGTGAGCATCAGGCAGCTCAAGCAAGAGTCCTGTCCCCAGGCTCTGGCTCCAGCTCACTCCCTCTCTTTACACACTGGCAGTGTACAATCTCATCCTCATTCAAGGTCGCAGCCACCACCCAATGTCTCCCAGAGGACAGCCTCCCACCAAGAGCTGTGCCCCCAGCTCTGGCCTCCTTTCTGTAACTAGCCTCTGGACACAGCCACTCTGTGTTCCACAGCATCTCAAACTCAGCACTGTCTCGCCCTCAAAACAGGCCTTCTCCCCTGTGTCCCCTCTCATAGCTGAGACCACCACCACCCACCTAAAGTAGTTAGCATCCTTCCTCCAGAATGGTTGACTTGCCCTCCCTGCATCCCGGCTCGGCAGAGTCCTGCTGGCCCTGCATCCTGCATTGAGTGTGAGTGCACCCCTCCCTCCTCACCACCTCTGCCCTGCCCGCTCTGGTAGAGGCCCTCCATCTGTCACCCAGTGGTCACAAGGTAAGACCAGCATCTTAATTCATCTCCTTGTCTGCAGCGTCACGCACACACCCCACCCTCCACACCAACCTGGCCCTGTCACCCCCCTGCATAAACCTTCCTAATGTCTCTCCATCACCAGCAGACTCATGCCCAGCGTCCTTACATCAAACAAGCCTAGTCACAACCCAGCCCTCACCTGCTGCCTTGCCGCTGATGCTGTGACCACACGGGGCTCTCGGAGTCCCAGGAGACTCCGCTGCTCCTCATCCCTGTGCCTTTGTGTGTGCCTTCTTGGCCCTTTCCTCGGCTTGGCTTCACCTGTTGACGGGTGTCTCCCCACTGCCCTGGGTGGTCCTTGAGACCTGGCACAGCACTTTTTCCTCTGTGCATCTTCAGGGCAGAGACTGGGCCTGAGATCCTGCAGGAGGTCTGTAAACCAGAGAAACTTCCCTGACCTGAAGACGTGGGCTGCTTGGTGGAGGAGACTGGACTGGGAGCCTGGAGACTCTGGGGCTCTGGGTGGCCGTGGCCTCTCGTGGGAAGATCCCACAGGGCTGATTTATCCATTACCATGGGGAGTGCGTTTTTTGTGGTCAGAGGATTTTGCTTCTCCCCTTGTTCAGCCAGGCTATGTAATGGGAAAGAACAGTCACCATCTGCATGGCATCTTCCTCACCAGCCAGTGGGCAGGGCGGGTGGCTGCTTAAGCCTGCAAGCTGGAGAATCACCGACGAGGGTTCAGATCTTCCTTGACAGTTCCTCACTGTGTGGTCTCGGATGGGTCATGTACTCCTCAAGCCTCTGTTTCCTCAGTGTAAATGGGGGTGGTGATTACAACCCCTGCAACACACACATGCACGCGCGCACGCACACACACACACACACACACATACACACACGCACACACACACGGAGTTGAGATGAAGGGCAAATCAGCACATGAATATGAAGTGCCTACAACCGTGCCCACACTCGCAGCAGTTTTTGTCATTGTAGATACTCACTGAGTGCTTCCCACGGGACTGCTGGGCATGGAAAAGCAATCTTACTATCAGGAACGATGCAGCTGTGGCGGGTGCTGCCCTCATGGGGCACTTATTGACCCTCTTTCACCGCCTGGGGCGGGGGGCTAGACTGTCCTCAGGAGCCCTGGTGTGGACAGCACAGGATGGCCTCATGCCCACATGGGGCATTATTATAGGTCACTAAACCTGCCTTTGGCACTGTGGGGTCAGCAGGACCGGTTGAGAGTGAGGACTCTTACAGCAGAGGAGCCGTGGCCTGGGGGGGCCTGCCACCCAGGGGTGACACTTCATGCCCTGGTTTGGTGATCTGTGCACTCTGCCATGCTTGGCTTTGACCTGAGTGGGGTTGGCCATTGGGGAAGGTGCCCAAGATTGTCCAGAGCATGGCATGGACATGGGTTTCAGGGTGACTCATTTGCGCACACTTAGGTAGAACAAGAGAAGTGGCATCCCCACCTCCCCTCTGGTGGGCAGCTGCGTGGGGACCCCTTTCCCGAACCCCTTGTGTCTGGAGGCCCCATCTTCCGAGCATTGGATCTGCTCCCCCTGCAGACTCATGCTCTAGAGTCATCCACTGTGGATCCCTCTCAGCACCTGAAAAGGGAAAAGAAGCCTGGGTCCTGGCCTAAGAACTGTGAGGTGGGGCCATGCAGCCATCTGTGATGTGGGAGAAGGCAGTTTCCCCTTCCTAGGAGAGACGACACTGCCTGCCTCCCAACAGACCTGGCCACTGCTTGGGCCCCCTGGCTGCAGCCGCTCCCACCGATGGGCCACACAGGGCATGTGCTCTGAAGCTGAAGCTGTGGTTTAGGGGAAAACCAATGTTATGGGAACAGCTCCCAGCTCTGGCTGGTGTCACTCCAGCCTGGAGGCAGATTCGGGGTGGGTGGTTTGGTTTGGGAATCTTATTTTGCCCAGAAAGGAAGAGGGGAGCCAACCACTAAGGAGAGTGCTGAATGGCTGATGGCTGGAGGACAGACGGTCTGCAGGAGTCAGATGCAGGCTGAGAAGGCTTCAAGTTAATGCCCAGATCACCCCCATCTCTGCCTGTGCCTGGAAAGTGCATCCCTGACCCAGGGTGGAGAATTGGGGTGCAGTGTTGTCCGTGGCTTGTGCTGAGGAGTTGACCTCCAGCAGAGAGGCTGTGAGGCTCCCCCAGTTCCCCGGTCCCCTGAGCCACCAGAAGCTGTAGGATAGTGGCATGATTGTTGTCATTCATTGGGAATAAATGCACCCTCCGCCTTTTGGCTGGCATGGGGAGGGCTTGCTCCTGCCCAGCGTGCTCTTCCTGGCTGGGTCCTACAGAGAGATCACCTGGAGGTGCCTCCTACCCGGTGTTCCCTGCCTGCCTGGGCCCTACAGCCTCTTCTCAAATGTGATCCTAGTGTCTCCCTCCCCACCAAGTTCAGCTCCCCTCCCCTGCTGCCCTTCCCTCAGCCGCTATCTCTGGTCAGCTCTACCCCATATCAGCTTCCTCCCACTGCACCTGGTTCTGTCCCTTGCTGTGAACTGTCTTTTGCAAAGTGCCATCCAGAAGGAAAGAAATGCTCAAAGGACATTGATTTCATGGCCCCAGACCTGGAAACCTGATGCCCTGAGGTATAAAAATATGCCTGTGCAACTGTGGTTAGATCGTGCACACCCCCTCATTTATAAACCCACTTTACAGGTGGGGACCCCACAGCCCTGGGAACAGCAGACCTTTTCTAGGCCTTCCTACAGATTTATTCCATCAGGGACCCATGACTGAAGCCATAGCTACAACTTCTTCGTGTAGGGCCAGCTGAGGGTGGAGTGAGCCTCTGTCCAGCCATAGTTGGGGCTATGGGTCCCATTTCCCTCTGGGTCCCCTCCATTTCCCTGTGCTGTGGTTTCCTCCTTTTAGCTGTCATGTCCCAATCTTGATCCCCCTGGGGCATCTGGTCCACCCTTGCCCGTGAGGCTTATATCCATCCCACAACTTATAATGTTAACAAGCAGTTTGGGGCCTCCTAGTGGTCAGCAGGCCTGAGGCAGGGGTGACAGCAGGGCCCTCAGCCACCTGGTCCCTTGGCACGGTCTGTCAGGGCTTCTTGTCTAATCAAGGGATGGGTTTTAATTTATGCAAATGGGGGAGGGATGGTGGCAGAGAGTCACAGACATCCCATCACCCCATTTCCTAGCACCAGTCATTCATCAGTGGGGCCTTAAAGATAATACACTTTTTGTTTCAGGCAATTACTTAATCTTGACAAACTCCTGTGTTAAGCAGGGCTATTAGCAGGGTCCATCATTAATCAGCGCAAAACCAAGTGGGTGCTTTTTCTGAACTGCAATCACTCTTGGGGACCCGGGGTGGGCCCTTTGCCATCCTCACCGCACTAATTACACAAGCAGCATGCTAACAACCAGCATCCCACACGTGCTGCAGGGGCGCCAAGCCACAGGCAGGAGAGGGACCCATTTTTAACGCCAGTCAGAATGTTTTCGGAGCCAGGCAGAATGATCCATGGGGGTTATTAGCAGCCACCAGGAACACAGCTGGGGAAGCAGATAACTCCCCTCCCCTGGGTCCCTCCTGGACTTGCCTCTGACTTCGCTGGGTACCTGGGCAGCACTGAGATGCCGCTGCATGGCAGACCCATTCTGTTTTAAGTGGTTACATTTCCTTTTGGAAAGACCACGAATGAAGTGGAAATACCAAGGCTGTCCTTGTGTTTCCTGGAGTTTGTTGGCGCTCTACCTCCTTACCAGGGCCTGGGTCACAGAGTGCTGCTCCCTCCTCCATCACACTCCTGTGACCCCTATTACACCATCGCCTGGCCCAGGCTGCCTTGAGGGGCAGTGGGCACCCAGGAGAACGGGGGATGAGTTGGGCAAAGACTGGGACCTGGGCCTCCCCGTGGCCTCATTTCTTCTTCCTGGTCCAAGAAGAGTTCACACCACCCTACCCCACCCCACCCATGTCTGGAATTTTGGAGAAATGGGTGTGAGGTGTGGCTGTGACACGGATTAGCCATTTGACTGACCCAGGGCAAGTTACTGAACACTCCTGTGCCTCAGTTTCCTCATCTCTAAAGTGGAGATAATAGTAGCAATACCTTTCAGTGGCTATGAGGATGAAATGAGTTAACAAATGCGACATGCTCAGGAAGGCTCCAGTGTGAAGGAAGCCCTGTGCATTGGCTGTCACAACCACTTCGGTTTCCAGTCTCCAAGGAAGGGCCAGTGCGTGGCTGACTCCTGAGAACAGCAGTCTGTCTCCTGCTGTGGCCTTGAGCAGCATGGCTTTCTCTCCTCAGTCCTAAATTAATTTAGACTGACCGTTGGTAGCTACTGGCCACCCTTGTTATCCTCAGGTTCTATTTTCCAGTAGTGGGAGGATTCACTTATTCATGTATTCATTCATTCATTCACTGTGCACATACTCCTCACCTCCTCCATGCCATGCACTGGGCTGGTCGTTGACTCAGAGGAAATGCTGTGGAGGGAGTATCGTCTGCCTGCAGTGGAGGGGTGTAGCAGAAGAAAGGTCCAGGAAGCTTCCTAGGGGCAGGCTAGTGTGGACTGGGGTTGCGGAGGGCAGGCTGAGTTGGCATGATGAGGATGAGGGGGTGTGGTAGGGAGGGGCTTCCTAGGCAGGGTGGAGGCAGGTTGCAGCCTAGGAGGCGTGGGGTCTGCAAGGCTGTCATTTGACCCTGGCGCTGGGAGAGTCTGTGGGGCAGGATCAGGAGGGTCCTGAGTGCCAGGCTGGGGCTTTTGACTCCATTCTGCTGGCAATGGCAGGACCTGGGAACCACCTGTCAGTCACTCAGACCCTCCTTCCAGTCCCCCTACTGGGCTGTGACTGGACCCATGAAGCAGGGCCTTTGCCCACAAACACCTCGGACGAGAGTGCACAGGCCAGGCTGCTGTTGGGTTTGTGGAAGGGCAGCTCTGGTTTCTCCAGCCCCGAAACACATTGTATTTGGGAGTTTTCCCCTAGATTTTAAACCCTGTTTATTTAGAAGGAAGTAGACTCCGTCTGCTTTTAATTCACATGCTTAGCTCATCAAAATATTGTTTTGCAAGAGGTTTTTTTTGATGTCAGGAAGGCTTTGGCATATTTTCCTCCTCCCATTCTTCTACAGTCTTATTCTAGGAAACGAGATTCTGGGCACTACTCAGGGCTGGAGGGTTGGGTCATGAGACCACATATTCTGTGTCTCGGTTTCTGAACCAACAAAATAGGGGAGCAGGCTCTTCCCACGGATTTGTGGACTGGCCTCCAGTCCTGCTGGTGGACACCGCATCCCAGTAAAGAGAAATACTGTTTCCATGCGCCTCAGTGGTTGTTGGTGGGGAGTGTGGGGAGGGTGGTGGGAATGGCATGTGCTCCAACCATCATTCAGTTAACTGGGTCCAGAATCACATGGGCAGGGAGCCAGGCATCCAAAAGTGTAACATGGCTTAACCGGTGTTTCTCCACGGCCCTGCCGCACTGCTTCTCATGACCCCAACATGGGCTTTGCTTTCTGGGGACCCTCTTATTTGTCGGAAGGTCTCGGGAGTCCACACACCCGAGACTCCCGTGTTTGGGAACACTCCAAGCTTATCAAGAACGCAGCAGGCAGCAATCCAGGGCAGAACAAGGGAGGTGCTGTCGACCAGCTCTGTGCGGAGAGGTCAAGGGTGTAGAAGGGTGGGGAGAGAGGCACAGGCTGACTTACTTCCCTGGGCGGGGCAACGGCCTCACCCACGGAATTGCAAGTAACCCTCCTACGATCCTGGGAACGCTTGCAAGTTAAATGAATGGAAGGGAGGGAGGAAAGGAGGGAAGAAAAATAACTGTTTTTTCATCAGTAAATGTAAGCGACCAAATAGAAGTTTGTAGGAAGTTAAGATTCAGAGGTGAGGAAGGACTGAAGTTTGGGGAGAATTCTCATCCCCGTATTTTGTGTATCGATGGAACTTTACCAAGCTAGACTAGAATTCCGAAGCAGTGGAAAGTCAATAATGATAACGAGTTAGGCCTGAGCTGTTCAGTAGGATTGCCGCGAGCTGCGTGCGGCTGAGTGCTCGCAATGTGACTATCCTAACGGAGATGTACTGTGAGTGCAAGATGGGCACCAGGTTTTGAAGACGTAGTAGGAATACAATCATATAACACATCTCATTAATAATTTTATACTGGTTCCATGTTGAAGGGATAGTATTTTTGATGTACTGGTTCAATTAAATTGTATTATTAAAATAATCACCCGTTTCTTTTTAGTTTTTTAAAAATGTGGCTCCTAGAAAATTTACAATAACATATGTGGCCCACATTGTATTTCCATTGGCCAGGGCTGCATTGGATGAGTGGATACCTAGGGAAGATTCTGGTCCAAGGTAGAGAGAGTTTTAAAGGATCCCTTTGAGTCACATAATTATTGGGACTGATAAGAGGCTCCCAGGAAGTGGCGCTTATGGGACCTGCTTGGATGAAGGAATGGAGAGCATTTTGTCATTTGCGTGTTGATTGCAGGAAGACAGTAAGTCCAGCCCCAGTGCTCATTTGCTTGTCCAGGTGGCTGACTCTGCTGCCCGGTTTTAAAGGTCATTGTTTGTCTGTGGCAGGCCCTGCCTCAGAATGCAGCCTGGAATAAAGAGGTGCCTTGGCTAAGCCTGGGAAACCATCACCAGGGTCTGGTAGAGACCAAATTTGGTGGCCTCACTGTCATCTTGAGAGCTACGGCAGAGTGCAAAGTGGGGGCTTGGTGGTCTCGGCAGGACGTAAGGCAGGGCCTGTAAGCCAGATCAGGAAGCCTCTTGTTGGGCTCTGCAGGGAAGGGGCTGGACGCTAATTAAGTACACAGAATGGCAAGTGACCCCTTCAGGATCCGTGGGGACCAGACAGAGGAGTGGCATGGTCATCCTCCTGAAAGGGCTAAATGCCCTATGACAAGTGGGCTTCTTAGATGGGGACCAGTCAGTATTGTCACTGCCAGCCAACAAGGTCCCTGCCAGCTGACTTGGTCACCAGTGTGTGTGGACAAGTGAGTCTGTCAAGGGACAGCAAGATTTTAGGGGAAAGCCTGAATCCATCCCAGGCCACCTGGTCCAACCCTGGCCTGTGACAGGTGGAAGGAGCACTAGGGCCTGGGCACTGTCTCCTCCAGGCTCCTGGGCTGGATTCCTGCTTTCTGCATTGGATTCTGCAAGGTACCAGGTCCCTGGGAGCCACGGTCCTCTGGGCTTCAAATCTATTGCATTTTGCAGTGGGGAGGCTGCACACTACTTTTTAAAAGAAACATTCTGTGTCCAAGACAGAGTTTTCAACCTTAATCAAGCTTGACCAACCCTATTGTTTCCTCCAGCCCTAAAATTCTCTAATCTGGGACTCCACGTGTCTACCCAGACAGGCGGGCAGTCCATCCCATTCCCTGTGATGGTGGGGATCTACCAAGTGTCCTTCTGGAGCTCACCCCAGTCTCTCACCCCTTGCTAAAGGGGTAGGAGCCCAGCAGAGGGGTCTGTAGGGATGGCCACACCGGCACCCTTCGGGGCCCTACTGCATGCCTGGCCCTGCACAAGCTCTTCTCCACTTCATTCTCCCATTGACATGGGTCCTATCCCTATCCTCATTTTACAGATGAGGACACCGAGGCACAGGCAGGTTCAGTGAGTCAGCAGTCGAGCCAGACTTGGCTGTGGCACTGGCGGCAGTCTCAGCTCTGTCCCCCGGGACACTGTGCCGCCTCTTGTGGCCTGTCTCCTGGCCACCTCGGGGCCACTGTTACAGGGAACAGATCCCATGGCTGCCTGGCTCCCAAGCAGTGAGACCCACATGGCACGGGGCCAGCCTCTCCTGTGGCATTGGCTGGAGCACACTCCTCACCCTGGAATGTGCAGGTCCCTCTGTGTCCCTGCCTGCCCTCACCAGGAGATCAGTCTCAGGACTCTGTGCCTGGCATGGAGTGGCTGTGCGGGCCCCAGCCCAGCGCACTCTCTCTTTCAGCAGCTAATTTGTCAAGTAACACCTCGGCCTGGGGTGGGCAGTGTGCGTGGGCGGACCCAGCAGAGGCCACGGGTCCTGCTAGGCTGTGCCTGCAGGGCAGACCTGATTGCGTGAGTGGCCTGGGCCTCAGCCAGCCGGACACCAGCCAGCTCTTGGTGTTGGAATTTCCTGTCTGATTTTAATTCCTGCTCCAACTGTTTTCCCCCAAGTAAGACAGAAGCACTTTTTAGTTGCATGCTGTGGAGTGGCCATTCAGGAGATTATTCTTATTGAATGCTTCCTGTGGGGTGGTGGCTGGGCATCAGGAGGGCCTCTGGAAGTCTCCTGTCCTGTGGCTTATTATTGAAAATCATGGTGCCATTTGCATAAGGCCCTGCGGAAGGAGGCTTTCCATGATTCGTGCTCTTTTGGCGCTTTCTGCCTCTGATGCTTCGGCGAGTGACTGTCCTCATTTGTGAACACCTGGTCATCTGGGCTCACGTGGCTGAAGAGCTGGCCTTTGAAAGTGTCAGGATCTCAGAACAGACCAAGGCTCCCTAGCAAGGGGAGAAGGTTCCTGGCAGCCTCTCCCAGCCCTGGTGTGCACTTTCATTCATGTACCATCGAAAAGCACAGACCCCTGGATGCCTTCCAAACCTGCATTCCCAGAGACACCCAGATCCCTTGCACCTGCTGCTCAGAAGCCCTGGTAAATGGTCACCAGGATTCACATGTCACCCCCGCTCCTGCCTCTCTGATCTTCTGTGTAGGAAGCACGGACATGAGAAATGATTTCCCCTTCCTTACTGAGCAACTGGGAACTACAGAGCCACAGCAAGTGTGGAAATGCCAAAGGGCCTGTGAGTCTCCCAGGGTGGTCCCTGGAGCAGCAGCATCCGCATCACTGGGAACCTGTTAGACATGCCCAGGCTCCCTGACGCAGGAACTCCGGGGACAGGGCCCAGCAACAGCCTGAGAAGCCCCGATATCAGGGCTTAGTGGGCGCTTCATCATGTTCCCCTTATTATGTGTATTATATCATGTGTTCCTCTCGAGGACACCAGCAAGAGATGTTCCTAATCCTGTATGTATAGGAGAGACCGTGTGCTTTGCACCGGGGCTTACTCTTCACTGGGTTCAGTATCAGGGCACAACTGGGCATCCTGGGCTCACTGTCCACACTGCCCCGAGCCTGAAGAGCCTGCCATCCTCCCGCTTCCTTCTGGCTCTGCCAGATCTGGCCTCTTCTAGGGAGCCTTCCTGGCTGCTTCAGACCTCATGGAAATATTTTCTTGACTTCAAGGCCACTTGGGCAGTTTGTGCTGCGTGGGCCTCGCTGAATCCCACAGGATCAGGCTCTCCAGCTGTGGCAGTGGTTTCCACAGCAGCGCCCCAGGGCACTCCCTGTGGGTGGGAATTGTGCCTCTTGTTCTCTGTGGCCTCCAGAGCACATGAGCAGCGTCCTCTTACATTGAGCGAGTAGGGGAAGCCTTGACCTGCAGCAGGGTGTGTGGTTGTGACTTCCAGCTGTGGATGGAGAACTCTGCTGTGGGTGGTGAGCAGCTCCGCCGTGGATTCCAGAGATAGCTGCGGAGCCGGGCTTGGTGGGGCCCAAAGCCTGTGTATGTCAAGGCCATATTAGTGGGGTGATGTGTCTGAACTACATCGTATCCCTAGATCAGAGCTGGATGGCTGAAGGAGGGAGCATCCAGCCTTTTCTTTGAAGCTGGTATCGTTATTTCTGGTATCTTCTGGGAAGCCTTTAGGTTCGACTTCCCCGGGGTTTGGGCCTGGGATCTCCACAGGAATAGGAGAGAGCAGTCTTGCTCCATGGGATTTGTGACAAGCCCAGAATACATGGCCAGAAGAGACCTTCGCCATGCAAACAGCAAGCTGACATCCAGCATCATCGGGTGGGGTGGGGCGCTGGCCTTCTGGGGTTCATCACCAGAATGATGGCGCCGATCGCCATCCTTACCCATGAGATTAACGTTTTTCATTTCATAAGGTGTCTTCACATTCCTGTTTCATATAGGATTAAATGGTTTAATTGACCAAATTGTACGTTATGTGTGGAATGGAAAGTAGCAATCACTCTCACTTTCTTTCTCTCTGTTGAGAATGGAGAGTCATTGACGACAATGTAGCCAGTGGTGCATCTGTTCTTGTTTGACAACTCAGACCTGACCCAGGGCCCCGAGATGGCACCTGTGTGCATTCAGCCCCCACTCTGTTCTCCTGAGCCTGTGCAGACGCTTCATGGCACAGCCCAGAAGCAGCCTGAAGATGCAGTGCCCTGCCCAGCTTTGCCCTTCTTGCAGTTTTGTCCAGGCCATCCATGCGCCCTTTCCTGGAGGGGAGTAGTACTGGGTTTGGTGTAAAATAATTGAATTGTAGAGGGGATCCCATCCTCTGCACTGCTGCCTTGCAGCACACAGAAGGAGCCTTCATGAGATGTCGCAGCCTGGGACCTGGTTACATCCCTTCTGCCTTGGGCTTCTCCTGCTGCTGAATTTCCCAAGAGGGGCGTTATTGCTACAGCCATGGGATATGTGGCTGAATGCGGACAAGAAGAGTGGGAGCCCTCCTTTTAAACAGAATTCACAACAGTGTTCACCTGAACTCCCCGACCACTTTGCAAGTTCCCCCCCACCCTGCTTATTTTCTCCAGGCAGCATGGACACAGACAGTAGGGAAAGAATGGTGGGAAACACGGGATCTTGGAGTAGCCAGCCTAAGCCTCCCGGGGACTGGTCATCTGGGAATAGGGATGGGCAGCCAGCAGGGATTAATTTGTAGAAGAGCTTTCCTGCAAAGCCATGGCTTCCGTCAGTTTCTGCATCCTCACTCTGTCAAGCAGTGAGTTTGCAGAGTGCACATCTGTGCATGGAGAACTCTGCCCTGGGTGGTGAGCAGCTCCACCGTGGATTCCAGAGACAGCTGCAGAGCCGGGCTGGGTGGAGCCCAAAGCCTGTGTATGTCAAGGCCATATTAGTGGGGCAATGTGTCTGAACTACGTCGTATCCCTAGATCAGACCTGGATGGCTGAAGGAGGGAGCATCGGTGGATGCCATATATGAGTTTCTGTCTGATACATCTCAGTGTCCCTTATACTGGGAATGGAGGAAAAGTTCCCTTCATTACCATAGCACTGGGACCCTTGTCACATCTGCTCAGAGATGGGGAAGGGCATTATCACTTATTAGGTTTCTACTCTATGGACACCATAAATATTCTTCTTTTTTTTTTTTTTTTTCTGATACGGAACCTCTGTCTCCCAGGCTGGAGTGCATTGGTGCAATCTTAACTCACTGAAGCCTCCACCTCCCATGTTCAAGTTAGTCTCCTGCCTCAGCCTCTCCAGTAGCTGGGATTACAGCTGTGCACCACCACACCTGGCTAATTTTTGTGTTTTTAGTAGAGATGGGATTTCGCCATGTTGGCCAGGATGGTCTCAAACTCCTGACCTCAGGTGATCCACCCACCCCGGCGTCCCAAAGTGTTGGGATTACATTCGTGAGCCACTGCGCCCGGCCCACCATGAATATTCTTCGCGTCAGTTGGGTTGATGTCATTCCTGTTTTACAGATGATGAAACTGAAACTTGGAATGCTTGTTACTTGCTAGCGAATGACAGAGCCGTGGTTCACACTCAGGTCTGTCTGGATTCATGGGTTAGGTGCGTTCTGTTGCTATCCCAAGCTCCTTAGACAAGAGGGATAGGTGATGTCCTGTAGGACTGTCCTTTGGCTGATGTGTGATGCTGAAGCAAGCTGGACTTCACTCTGACTGTAAAGGTTACCTTGACTTCCAGCCTGCCCCTCTACTGCTTTTTTCTTTCCTCTACACTGGCGCCTTCTTTTGCCAAAGACATTGGTGTATTTTGTGCCAAGGTCCTTCCATTAGGAGAAAAGCAACCAGAAAGCCATCTACACTTCAGGGTGAATTCATTCCCATGACTCCCAGGTTCTGTTTGCTTCTAAGAAAATAACACTTATTTTCTTAGAATAAGAAATATTCTTATTTTTGCTGGATATTACTTAATATGCAAGAAATTCTAAGTTAAAGGAACATGATAAATTAGTCATTAACTGGAGAATCCCAAAGTCCCCCATAGTAAGAACAAAATTGGATGTCAAAAAGTCCTTCCACAGTCATCCCAGAGCCACGCGAGGTAAGAATGCCTCCCCTTCAGCTGATTGGAGTCCTCACGTAAGAGTGCCCGATGCAGAGCAGGCACCCCAAGAGTGCTTTGTGTGCGAGTGCGGGCCAGGGTCCCGCACAGATCAAAGGCGTCTTGGACTGAAGGCTGTGAAGGTGTGTGTGGGCATCCTGGAGGCTACCTGAGTGTGGCAGGTGGACAGGGCATGGGGACCTATGGCCCTGACATGGGGCCCGCCCAGTGGGTGCAGCATGGCTGCTCCAAAGGAGTCTCTCTCCATGTGGCTCCAGCACTGTCCCCTGGGATTCACACCCGCAGCGTGGGAGCCAATCCCTGGAACCCTCCACAGCAACACTCAGCATCACGGGCTTCCCCATCCTGGCCACAGTCAAGGGGCTGAGGGCCCTGGCATTCGGAGCCAAAGGCCTCATGCACCCTTCCTTGATTTCTGGTCACGGATGCAGCTACCGCACTGGCCTTCTACATGGTGACCCTGGAGTGTGGGCCAACTGCCCAAGAAGGATGGGGATCCAGGCCCCAGCCGTGCATTGCCTTCCTTCCCAGGCCTACAGGCTACACTGAGATGTGTTTGTGCTACCTCGTCGTAATGCAGACCTGTATTGTGCAAGGTTGGGCCTCACCTTCCCTCCATCAGTGCCAGGGCAACTCGGTTTCTCTCTGAAACTCGTTTCATCTCTAGTCCAGGCCGGCCTGGTGCACAGCGGCTACATGCTTCCAAGCTAATTCCCTCCTGCAGTCTTGATGGAAGAGACCGTGGTAACTGGAGACAGTGCTAATCTCTATCACCAGACAGCCCAGAGGGCCGGGGCATCCCCAGCACAGCCAGTGTCTCCTGGGAGGTGGCTGCTTTCACCTCCCTGGCCTCTCTGCCATGGAACAGCCCCTCGGGCCTCTCCGGGAGCCCAGCCACGGGGCAGTGCCTCTGCGCTGTGGCAACACATGACTTCATCTGAGGAGAATTCCTCCGGCTGCTGATGGAGGCCGCCCGGTCATGTTTCCATGACCCAGTTTTCCCGATTCTTTGTCTGAACTCTGCAGACCCTTACCTCCTTCTCTCCTCCAAGAATCCACAGGATCATTTATAATGGGGCATTAACTTGAGCCAGGCTTTCCGGGGAAGGGCTGTCCTTGCCCCATCACTGCCCTCCTCACTGACACAGGACACTGCCCACACCAATGTCTCCTCACCCTGGGACCGCCAGCAAGAAGCATTTGGTGTTGAAATTGCAGCATAGAAAAATTCCAGGATTTTAAAGAAAAAGCCATCACTCCACCACCCTCAGCTTCTCAGGCTGTTGGGCTTTCTGTGTAGGATCAAAAACAAATGTCCATTTTTTTTTCCCAGAGTGGAGTGGTGATCCATTGAAAACTCCCATCTTAGAGTTTCTTCCTCAGAAACTTAAAAAGAGAATCATTTCTTTGAAATGGCATATGGGGTGTGTATGTTTCGTGGGGGATGGTGTGTCTGTCCCTCTGCCGGAAGGACATGATTAATTTTGGATTTCTTCTTTTACTTGAAAAAAAAAAAAAAACCCCATAAAAGCCAACAATGAAAGCCGTGTGTGCAAGGGCCTGGCTCAGACAGCGCCTGTTCTTCCCACGCATCTTCATGCTCCTCGTGGGCTTCTGCAGCCTCTGGATGCAGTGGTTTCTTGCCAGAGTTGGAAAGCAGAATTTTTCTCTCCTCAGCCTGGCCAGGGGGCTCTGAGGAGAGCATTCACTTCTGAATGTTTCCATCGGGGCCTGTGGGATCATCCGTGCTGGTCCGAAAGAGACCACTAATGAGTCAGGATCAACCTTTATCCCTCAGGTTACTTGGGATGAAAAGTTGGTCTGTAGAGACTGTGTGTGCACGTGTATGCCTGTGTGTGTGCAGGGAGGTGTTGGGGGGCCGTCCTACTACAACTGCGCTCAGAGGACTAGGGCTGGGGCTTGGTGTGTCAAGTGGGTTAGAAGGGCCGCTGGGTCATTCGTTATACATACAGCGCCACAAAGATGAGCCAACACCTGCACCCAGAGCCCCGGTCTGGGCCTGGTCAGGGGGTCCCTCCTGAAGCCTTGGAGTGTCACTGGCTGGAATAAGCGAGGCCCTTTGCCTGGGAAGTGGGTAACCGTTTACAGATAGCGGGAATCTGCCCATAAGAAGGGACCTCAGAACTCCTCTAATCCCTGTTGTACAGGGAGTGTGAGACCCAGAGAAGGGACATAATTTCCCCAAAGTCCCATGGCCACCTAGTGGCAGGGCCAGTCTGGGATTCCTGGCGGATGGGCACCGCTGTCCCACAGCACTGGACCCTCCTTGTACGACATTTTGAAAAGTTTTATCAGAGCAGGTGACTGCCTGCTCAGGACCTCCCAGGAGCTTCCCAGATTGCTCAGAAAAAAAAATCCCAAGGTTCTTCCCACAGCCTGGCCAGTACGATAGGACCTTCTCTCCTGCCTTTCCACTTCCATCCATCCTTCTGTGAGTGCAGATTAGCCTTCTTGCTGAAATCACTGAGTTCTCCGGCCACCTGGCCTTTGAATTTGCTATTCCCTCTGCCCCAAGCTCCTTCTCCAAAGAGGCTGACTTACCTCCGCGCCTCATCCATGTTTCCTCTGTTCCCTTTACCTGGTGGATTTCCTCCTTAGCTTCATCCCCCTGTGACACTATGTTATAAATATATTTGCTGACCTGTCCACCACCTGTCTCCTCCCACTGGGCCATGGTGTGGGCTGCCTTGTCACAACACTGTTCCCAGGGCCTAGAACAGTGCCTGCTGCATAGCACGTACTTGATACAAGGTAGAGGCATGCATGCATAAATAAATGAGAGAATGAATATTTCTAGATGACAGCTATTCATACTTCACAACTGCTGATGTGAATAGATGGGGTTTTCTCTCTGAGGGTGAGCAGAGGGATCTGGGCAGGTCCCTGATCTTACTCCTTGCACCTTCCCCGACTAGCTGACCTTATGCATCCCATCCTGGGGCAAACATCGTGCTACTGTATTGGGATAGCAGTGCCGGAGGCCCTGCTCACTGAAGGCCTGCTGCATGCTGGGTGCTGGGCTGGGCTGTGTGGGGAAAAGACTATGAGACCACCAGTCACTTACCGCCCGATGGATCATTGCTCATATGGAAGTAAAGTCACACCACCCTGAGCCTTGATGTTCTTTCCTGAAAAATGGGAATAAGAGCAAGGTTAATGGTAAAACTAAAGGTGCTGTCAGCAAAGCCCCATGAGGCAGTAGACGTTGCTGGAGACGAGGACCCGCAACATCAACCCTGGTGGGCACATTGCCACTCTGCCCTGGCCAACCTCACACATCACCGCCAGGACAGGAGGACCCACTAACACGTGTCCCCAGGCCCCTCCTGGGGATTCTAGGGGTGAGAGAGGGGTGCACGGTGCAGCCTGCACATTCCACAGGTGACCCAGCTCCTAGAGAGCAGCAGAGCTGGTAGGAGGTGCCGCCTGCAGCCCTGCCTGCCTGGAGAAAGAGAAAACACTTCCCCTGTAACCTCCACAGCCTCCACCCCGGGAGCTGCCAGAAAACAGAGGGCAGCCCCCGCTGTAACAGGACTCTGTGGGACCCCTCCCCAGGCCTCTTTCTGGAAGCCTCAGGCCCCTCCTCCAACCCACACAACATGCACATACACACAGCAATACACACATACACATACAGCACACACACACACACACACACACATACAACAGCAACATACACACACCACATGCACATACAGCAACACACATACACATACAGCACACACACACACAGCAACACGCACATACAACAGCACACATACAGACAACAACACACACATACACACAGCAACATACACATACAACACATACATACACAGCAACACATATGTACACATGCAACACACACATACACACACAGCAGCACACACATACCACACAGCATATGCACATATGGCAACACACATGTATATATACACAGCAACATGCACGTACACACAGCAACACATACAACATACACACATACAGCATACACATGCATATATACACAGCAACACACATACACATATAACATCCATACACATGCACACAGCAACACACACACAGCACACATATGCACACATACACAGCAATGCATACATACACATACTACACATAAAATCCACATACAACAACACACACATCACATGCACATACACAGCAACACACATACACATACACACAGCAATACACATACACACAAAGACACAAAGACACATACTACAACAGAGACACACCACACACTACATACATACACACAACTGCATGTACTCATACATGCATGCACAGCACACACATATACATACACCACACACGCTACACTTAGACACATACCACACACATATGCAAACACACCCCACACACATACTTACACACACACACACACACACACCCCCCACGGCTTGGTCTTGTGGGGCAGAGGGGCAGCCTCAGTGGTACCTCTACTTCATGTTTGCCTGGTAAACCCCTGGAGCTCACAATGTTCCACAGACTTTATAGACCTGGGTGAAATTGCCTGAATCCTGAATCCTAAGCAGAGCATGTCAGCTCATAGCTGGCAGTAGGATGGGGTGGTCTGTTCTCTGATGGCATTAGGAGACCCCTCTGCTCAGCCTCTATATGAGCAAGACCATAAATGGTAGGCACACCAGGATGCTGGGGGATGGCCTGTGTGAAGACCAAGGAATCCTGGGCTGAATGCAGCTTCCTGGGGTCGCTGGGAAAACCCAGGAGCTGGCATTTGCCAAGTGTGGAGAACAGAGCTGTGGACTGTGTGTGCATTTGTTAACTAAAGTACATAGCAAGGTAGGGACGTGGTGGGGCGATGGGGGACTGGGATCACCCTGGCGCTTGGGAGCTGCCTCTGAGTGTCATTTAGGCTGGGTGGAGGGAAAAGCCATTCAGAGCCTTGGATTCTCCCCCTGGCACTGTCGTTTTTCAGTCCTGCGACTTTAGGCAGGGCCATTAATCATTCTTGGCTTCCGTGTCCTCATCGCTTTAATGGGCGTAGTGACACTAGTTGCATCAGGGGGCTTCTGGATGTGCAAGGAAACATTTAGAAATACACACACACACACACACACACATTTTTATTTTGTTAGCAAAATACTGGAATTTGGTCCGCCCTGCCATGTTTTTAAGGCCCTTTTCTACACATTTGGGAAAGCGGTCACTGATTCCCTGCTGGCTCCCTGGGGATCCAGTGGTCTCTTTGTGAGTAAGCAGTGCTTGGCCCCCCACCCTCCCTAGGGTTTGCACCCAGTATGAGCCACTTGTCCTGTGCCTCACATAAGTAAATTCATAGTTTGATGATGGACTTTGGAGGCTCCAAACATGAGTGCCACTTGTCCTCCTCAGCAGTGACACTTGTTGAGTGTGTCCTCTCTGCACAGGCTCTGGGCGAAGCACCTCCTCTGTGTGGGCTTTTTACATCTTCACAGCAACCATGTAGGTAGTTACTGTTATCCGTTTTCAGATGAACAAATGGAGACTCAGAGAGGCAAAGAAACTTGCAAAAGTCATGCAGCAGGTGAGTGAGCTCTGACCCTCGGGGTCCCCAGCCTCCAGAGCACCTAGTGGTCCTGTCACAGCGGCCTTAATCACAGCCACGTGCCCAGCTCACCTGTGTGGGGCCAGGGCCTCAGAGAAAACGTGGTCCTCCCAGCACTTGGGGACTCTGGAAGTGATAGCTGGGCCAGAGGCTTGGACCACATGCCTGTGACCAACTCCTCTTTGAGTCTGAGTTGGGCAAACTGAATCAGGGTGAGAAGATTTGCTTTTGTTTTTCCTGGTCCCCATGGAAAGTGCCAGTATTGTGAAATTATGAAGATGGAGTTGAACATGTAAAAATTAAAGTTAAAATTTCAGGAGAAAAGTGTCTTCCCATTAAGAATCCATTGTGTTCAACCCAAGCATCCATTGACAGATGGGTGGACAAAAAAATGTGGTCTATCCAGTACAATAGATTATTATTCAGCCTTAAAAAGGAAGGAGATTCTGGCACAGGCTGTAACATGGATGAACCTTGAGGACATTATGTGAAGTGAAATAAACCAATCTCAAAAGGACAAATACTGTGTGATCCTTCTTGCATGACATAGCTCGCATGGGAAATTCATAGAGGCAGGAGGAAGAATGGTGGATGCACAGGGACTCGGGGAGAGGAATGGGAGTTAGTGTTTCGTGGGTGCAGAGTTTCAGTTGTGGAGATGGATGGTGGTGATGATTGCACAACAATGTGAAGGTGCTTAATGCCACTCAACAGTGCGTGTAAAAAAATGGTTTAAATGGGCCGGGAGTGGTGGCTCATGCCTTGTAATCCCAGCACTTTGGGAGGCCAAGGTGGGCAGATCACGAGCTCAGGAGATCAAGACCATCCTGGCTAACATGGTGAAACCCCGTCTCTACTAAAAAAAAAACACAAAAAAAATTAGCTGGGCATGGTGGCGGGCGCCTGTAGTCCCATCTACTCGGGAGGCTGAGGCAGGAGAATGGCGTGAACCCGGGAGGAGGAGCTGGCAGTGAGCCGAGATCACGCCACCGCACTCCGCCTGGGAGACAGCAAAACTCCGTCTCAAAAAAAAGAAAAGAAAAGGTTTAAATGGTAAATTTTAGGTGTCTTTACTACAAGAAAAAAAAAATGGAATTCATAGTATTTATGGTATTGTACCAGAATCTGTTTGCACAGAAACAGTTAGTAGCATTATTTTTCTGCGTTTTTTGTTTGTTTATTTCTTTTTTATTTTTTTGAGATGAAGTTTCGCTCTTTGCCTGTAATCCCAGCACTTTGGCAGGCCGAGGCATATGGATCACCTGAGGTCAGGAGTTCGAGACCAACCTGGCCAACATGATGAAACCCCGTCTCTCCTAAAACTTTGTCTGCATTTCTTAGCCTAGCAGTCAGGTGACCTGTACATACCTATCACAAACCCATCCACATTTCTTTAAAATATTAGAAATCCAAACTTAACCCTGCTTCCCACTGGCCTGTGGCCTTCAGATTGAAGGAGAGTCGACTAAGAAATCCCCACCTTTTCCCAGTATAACTACTTTGTTAAAATCTGTATTTTCCTAAAGCCTATAATTATGTTTGCCTCCAGGGTACCCAGGAATTTTTTTTTAATAAACAAAGAGCATCCTACAATTATCGTGATGATTTGTTGAGGGCAGGCCAAGTTCAGACAGGAGGCTGACTCAGCTCTGGAAACTGACACACACGTGCTGGTGTTTTCGATCCTGGGGGCACCCGACAGCGTTTAGGGGTCAAGAATTAATATTAAGAGCTGGAGAACTAACAGATCCACATAGATGTCCGCTTTATACTGCCAGCAAAACAGGACAGAAGCTGGGTGGGATTTGGCCTTCGTGAGGCTGGCGGCACCATCTGTGGGCCCTGCCTTCACAAATGACTCTAGGTAAATACCTCCAGCCTGTGTGCACTGCAACATCCGGATGCCGTAACCTGGTGCTGCTGGAGCCACACGCAGCCGGGGCCGGCATGGGCAGAAGCCGGCGGAGTTGGAGCCTGTCGCTCTGTCAGCCCTGATTTGCGGGCTGAGCCCAGTTTCGTGGCCCTGCCTGTAACCTCCCCGAGTTCAAAGACTGCTTAGCTGCTTGTCTTTGTCAAGAGCGCAGTTGGGGATCTTTTATGTGGAAGATGTAGGATTCTCGGGCGGACTTTGATTATTTATTCATCCCCCTTCGTGGGTGTGTGATCGCGCAGGCACCACGGAGCCCCTTGTCCTGGCTGCTCTTGCTATGAAATTCATTGAGCTTTAAAGCCCTTTGAAAGTAGCTTTTTGAGGGAGGGGAAAAGTTTTTGAAGTCTTGTTTCTTTCTCCCCCTCTGCAGTGCCGCAGCATCTCTTGCCACCCTTCCATGCGCCCCTACCGATTGACATGCGACACCAGGAAGGAAGGTACCATTACGAGCCTCATTCTGTCCACGGTGTGCATGGGTAAGTCCTGCCCTCTGCCTGCTGCTCCTGGCGTGCAGTCATCTGCCATGGCTGAGGCCACAGCCTCAGCCACATCTCCTGCCTCTGTCTTTCTTTTGGGGGTTCCTGATCTACGTTGTCCTGAGTGGGCGATCACCTTTGCCATCATGGCCTGGGACCCTGTGTGAGCGTGTGGGTGGGCAGCATATAAACACCAGCCACCCCCAGCCCACATCACCATTTCTAAGGCTCTGGGCTTCCTTGGTGTATCTACACATGGTTTGGAGCTCTTTCTTCATCCACGAAGTGGGAATCCTCTCTAGGTCTAAGATCCTGTATAAGTAAAGTGATCTTAGGTATATGTTGTTCCAGCATAATAATTCAGAGCACCCTTTTTCACTTCGTCAAGTCTCCCCCTTTGACTAGTAAATTGTATAGTCACCGTACTTAAAAGGACAAGCTCCAAGTGATGCTTTGGGGCCCCTCCTATTCCTAGCTTTGAGGTCCCCAGGTAGAAGGGGTGGGGTCACCATGTGGTCTCCACCTGCCTAGCCCTGTCCCCGTCATACCCATCTGGGGCCTCTAAGCCCATTGGCTAGTGTCATTTTCTTGGCCTTTAGCACTCAAAATCTTGGTCCCTGGCTATCCTTCCAGGAAATAGGGCCCCTCCTTCTCCCTACGCCCGAACTCTCCGCTGTTCCCCATACCTGCCTCCAGGATAGCTCTTGCGAAGGTCAGCCAGCCCCAAGACCCCTCTCAACCCAGCATCTTCATGCCCACACCCTCCGGCCCCCTCACCTGTTCATGCCAAGCTGCTTCTGTGGTTCTGTCCCGTGTGTCTGTGCCTGGGGCTGGTTGCCTGCCCAATGTGCCTGGAACCTCCCCCTATCAGGCCACCTCCAAGCCTCAACTAAGGAGTCACCTCCTCAGGGGCACTGTGATCCTTCACACTGAGTGGGGGCTGCTGCCCTGGATCCACAGGATCACCATCCATTTTTGCACCTGCCTCCCAGCCGGCTCTGAACTCTCCTCCCAGCTCTGTGTCTCAGCAGCTGACATGAATAGGTGCACAACCAGTACTCGCTGAGTGGAGAGAGAGCCTCTCCCCGCCCGCCACCTGTGAAGGCACATCCTCCTGCCTCTACCATCTCCCATCCCAGTGAAGTCAGTCAGCACTCGCTGGGCCCTCACTGTGCTCACAGCATTGTGCCTGAGCAGAGTCCTGTTTCAGGACACCCACTGCCTCCCCAAGACGGAGCAAACCTGGGACTTTTCCTTTCTTTTTAAAAATTGTTTTACTTTGAAATAATGAAGGTCGTACAAAAACAGTTCCAAAAACCATAAAGGCTTTCTTGTATACACTTCATGCAGCTCCTCAAATGTTGGCATCTTACATAACCCGAGACGGACAGAATGCAGTTAACTCACCGGCAGAGCTTATCCACATTTGCTCAGTTGCCCGCTAGTGTCTTTTTACCCAGTTCGAGACCCAGTCGTGGATCCCATGTGGCACTTGGTTGTCGAGACTCCTTCATTATCTCCTGTCTGGGATGGTTCCTTGGTCTCTTTTGTCTTTCATGACCTTGGCAGTTTTAAAGAGTGCAGGCCAGTTACTATATAAGATGTCTCTGGATTTGGGTTTGCCTGATCGATGCTGTTTCATGATGACATTCGGATCATGCATTTTGGGAATAATACTGTAAAAGTGATATGTGTCCTTTGCAGGCGTCCTGTCAGGAGGACTGTGATCTTCAGGCTTCTCATTGCTGGAAACGTTGATCACTTGGTTATGAGGCTGTCTGCTGGCTTCTCCGCTTTAAAGTTGTCCCGTTCGTAATTAAGAAGTATCTTGTGGGGTAATCCTTAGAGGATATGGAAATATCCTGTTTCTTATCATATTTCCATCCACTCACTTACACATCCATCGATGCTTCTTGCCAGAAACAGTCATTACTAGTGTTTGCCAAATGGCGATTTTCTGTTTCTATCATTTTGGCCACATTTAGTGGTTGGAATTCTCCGGTAAGGAAAAGCTGTCCCGCCTCCCACATTTCTTTATATATTAGATTGTCTATTGTTATGCAGATGGATGCATGGTTATTTATACTCTATGATTATCACTATTTATTATGTTGTTCCAATTGTCCCAGATTTGGCCATTGGGAGTCCTTTCCAGTTGTCCTCTGTGTCCTGTTGACATGTTGGGAGCTTTTTGTTTTATTTCAGTGCACATACCTGGTTCTCACTTGACTAGGATCCGCCACAGCAGCCTTGTGTCTGCCCGGTGGGTGTTGGGGTGATTTCCACCCTCTGCTCACCTCCAGGGCGCCTCCACCTGCAGGTGACTGAGACCACAGCCGGAGAAGCCTCTGGAAGGTGCCTGTGTTTGGAACTAGTTGGGCCACCCAAAAATTGCTCGGTCGGTGGCGTCTGAGACTCGTAGGAGCACCCAGGGAGCTCGGTCCCTATTTGGGAGGGGGTTGCTGTTGCTGATTCTTGCTCACGAGTCATGTTTGGCTGGTTCGGTGACACGGATCCCGGGCAGAGCAGGCCTGCCTCAAAGTGCTTCCTGCACAGGATGTTGGTCAGGAGACCCGGGCAATGCTGAGAGCTTCGTGCAGAGAGAGTCCAGGCTGGACTGCTTCCCCCTGCAGGTGAATGTCCTGACTCACCTCTCCCTACCCACCTGAAGCGTGTAGAGGCACCACCCGAAGTGCAGGAAGACCCCAACACTGATGACCACCATTCCTCATCATAACTGACCTTGTGAACAGGCCCTGCTATAAACGCTTTTATGTGTTCATGCCATTTAATCTTCTCAGCAACCCAAAAGAGAGTCATTTTGTGTTTTTCCATTTTACAAATGAAGGAGCCAAAGCAGCACAGAGTGGGTAGATGACTAACCCTATGGCTCACCCACTTTGGAAGTTAGAAATCAAGTTCCAGCCCCCTGAGCTCAGGCCCTCCACTGCGTGCTGGCCTTTCTTGTGGGAGCATAAGTATGGACCACGGGTCCCTCGGGCGAGTCCAGCTGAGCCCTTCTTGACAGCACCTCAGCTCTTCGTTAGGGCACTGCCCCGAGTCCAGTCGCTCCTAGAACCCCTAGCCAAGCAGCAGCAGTGTCCCCTGCGAGTCTGTTGTGGGTAATGCAGATCCTCAAGCCATAGCCCAGTCCCACTGAGTCAGAGACTCGGGGGAAGGGGCCTGTGTCTATGTATGCCATGCTTTGCAGGTAATGCAGCTGCAGGCTCCGGCTTGAGAGCCCTGGCTGCAGGCAGAGCCCCCGCTGAGAAGGGGGACCCTCAGCGCTGTCCTTCCCTGTGCAGGTGGGAGCCCTCAGCCGGGAAGGGGCCTGGGTCTTCACCAGGCTTTGCCATGCTCCAGCTCTGGGTAGGGCCTGCTTCCTTCCCTGGGCAGTGAGGGTTGGGTGTGAGCAGAGCACCTGGAAAAGGGGGCCGTGGATGCTGGCATGCAGCAGGGAGGGGTGGCCCAGCCAGAGGCCTGCAGGGACAGCCTTGTCCCTCCTGGCCTACTCAGCTCTTTCACTGGTTGGATTCCTGAAGAGATTCCTAAGGCTGCTGTAACTAATTACCACAAATTTCATGGCTTAAAACAATGTAAACTTATCCTCATATCGTTCTGGAGGTCGCAAGTCTGAAATAAGTCTAATGGTGCTTAAAATCAAGGAGTTGGCAGGGCTGGTTCCTTCTGGAGGCTCCAGGAGAGACTCTGGCATTTCTAGATTCTGGAGGTTGCCTGCATTCCTTGGCTTACAGCCCCATCCTCACGCACATCACCTTTTCCCCCTTGCTCTGTCCTCACCTCGCCTTCTTCCTGGTCTGTGGGAGTTTCCTCCCCTGCTTCTCTCTTCTAAGGACACCTGCCATTGCCTTTCGGGCCTATTGGGATAATCCACTTGTGGCTCCCATTTCAAGATCTTTAAAGTAGTCTCGTCTCCAAAGTCCCATTTGCCGTAGAAGGAAACACTTACAAATGCCAGGGATTAGGGTGTGGATGTTCTTGGGGGGCGTTATTCAGGTTATTTGGGATCGCTGAGCCCCATTGTGGAGTCTGGCATCAACCAGTAGAATACAGTAAAGCATATTTATAATTTGCATGGGTCTGCAGCAGGCCAGGCATGGCCCTGGGCCCTGGTGTATTGTACTGGTGAATCTTCCTGATTGCTCTATGAGATGGGGATTAAGCTTCATCTTGCAGATGCAGACATTGAGGCTCAGAGAGGCACAGTGACTTTTATGTGACATCCCTGCAAGATAGTTACTTCTGTGAGGGCAAGGAGATGAGGCTCTGGGATGCAGATCTCCTCCCCAGCCAAGGAGGGGCTAGTCTGGTTAAGCCCCAGTGATGGGCAGCAGCATGGTGTTCCCAGAGCCCTCCTTCCCTACCTGGTCCTGCCGGGGTGGGCTTCCAGCAGCTCCACACTATCCTCAGGACAGTTGATTCTGGCCAGGCCGGGTGGGGGACACAGCAAGACCCTCAGGGCTGGCCCTGGGCTCCGGCAAGCCCAAGCCCTCACCTCCTCCGCCCCCAGGGCCCCGGGTGGGAACCAGGACAAAGCCTGTGAGGAAAATGGCCCCGTGGCTCTGGCTTCCGTGATGAATGTGGTTGGAGCCTGGTGGAGCATCCCGATCCATCAAGCCCGTGTTGTAGCCCGCTTCTCCCTGCCAGCACCAAATGTGTCTAATTACACAGATGTTTGCACAGCAAATGAGGTGCGGTGTCATCTCATTTCTGTGTCGGCTGAGCCTGAGCCTCTGCCTGCTGCCCTGAGCTGGTGACCATTTCGTGGGTGTGCCCACCACTCAGCCCTGCACCTCCTGCTTTCCACCGTTCAAGCACGCAGACCCCCTCCCCGTTCCCTCTCAGGATCCCGATAGCTCCAGGGAGGGTGCACCCGGTGTGTGCAGGCTCCAGAGAGGTGTTCCCTGCACTCTCTCATTCTGCCCTGACCTCTGCCCCTCAGGAGTACCTTGGTTATCACCCAAGAGCCTGCCATTGTCAGTTCTCAGCCTGACAGGCTACCCGCCCTGGGACCCATTGCTGAACCCCCTAGCTGTGGTTAACATGAATTAACTATCCTCAGCTCTCTCATGTGTAGAAGGGCCAGATCCGCTGAGACAACCCACAGAAACCAGCCAACTGAGTTATTTTGAGAAGGAAACAGGGTAATGCCAGTAAAGCATCTAGAACACTTTGGAAACATGCAATGGATATGAGCAACAGTCATGATCATTGTTGTTATCCTCACTTGCTGATTTGAGAAGGGGGCCGTGGCCTGCTGGGAGACTGGGTGGCAAAGGCCGGCCACAGCATGTCCCTGGGAGAGTGGACTGTCCAGGGGCTGCAGCGTGGAAGGTGGGCGATGGGCTGAAAGAGTGCTGTGGTGCGGCGTGGGGAGGGGATCCTTCTTTCCCCCCGTTGAGGAATTTGGACTTCCTCCTTTTGGCAACCAGGAGCAGCAGGGAGTGGTCAGATTTATTTTCAGGCAACTACAGGAGCAGTTAGGGAATGGACAGGAGAAGGGCGGGAGCCGTGATGAGAGGACCTGCCAGAGCTGCTACAGTGGCCCTGGGGAGAGGGGAGCAGGACCAGGGCTGACCACCTGGCTGTAAACAGGCAGCTGCACGTGGGGAAGGCAGGGCATGGAGGTTGGCGTGAAGATAGCCACGCAGCCCAGCCCGGCTCGGTGGTCTCCTCATAGACACCCAAGTCCACTCCTCTGCAGAGCACCCTTCCCGGTCACTTAAGGTTCAAACTCACAGCAGACTTGCATGGCTTACTGATGCTCGCGTGGTTCCGAGGGAGGAAAGTCACCGCCCGTGGACTCCTGCTGCAGTGTCTTTGGGCTGCGCAAACCACGAGGGATGGGGAGACAAATGGGGCAGGGGTGTGATTGCTGGTCAAGCAAGGTTCTCTTGAGACTCCATGGGGACATCCCTGAGTCTCCAAGAGTCCACACAAGGGCGAGAAGAGAAGGCCGGCTGTGAATAGAGACAGACACCCCCAGCAGGCTCTCCAATCTTGTGATGCTAACAGGAAAGAGAAACTCTTCAGACGCCCTCTGGGCCCCCTGCCTCCCAGAAATAGGCTTGCCAGGGTGTCATGGGGAGCAAGGCTGAGGTGTGACGAGGAAGAGTCCCCCAGCTGGTGCTCCCCATTTCCTCGGTGTGTGTGGTCACACAAACATGAGTCTGGCCTGCCCTGGGCCAACATTAACTTGTGTCCTGGAAGGGAATGTAGAAGTCCATGCTCCCAGTTCGGGAGGCTGGGGTGGACCTTCAGCTCCCTATGTTGCTTTTGAGGACCTTTCCAACCCTGCCCTGCCCTGCCCTGCCCTTCCCTGGGGCTTCAAAGGACCAATTTCAGCTGCTTTCTGCCCAGAAGGGCGTATAGAAACTGCCCCATGCAGCAGTTCCCAAACCTGGCTGCAGATCTGAACAAACAGGGTGCGTCTTAAAGATGCCCATTCTCAGGCCCTGGCCCCAGGAGTTCTTGTTAACTTTCAGACTAGGGTGAAACCCGGAAATCTGCTTATTTACAGGCACCCACAGGCCAGCGTTTGGGGACCGCTGCAGGCCCCCCTGCTTGCTTGACCTTCGGGAAAGCAGGCCCAGAGCTGCTTGTTGGCTTTCTGGACTCATCACTGACAGCGCCTCACCGCCAAAACACGGATTGTTAAAAATCCCCTGGTTCCTCATGATAACCCGTTCACAGACAAGTCCCTCCATGTTGACCTAAACTTATTCATATTCTCAGCTTGCAAAAGGCAGTGAGTGTATGGGGTGGGAACAGCTGCAGTATCTCAGCCTTCCTTTCTCCTCCTGCATGGCACCCTCTGACCTCTGACATCCGTGACTCCACCCCCAACCTGACCACTGCTGATGGCTTCCTGCAGATCTCTTGATCCTGAGCTGTAGTTGGTTTGCACTGCATTGGCAGTCACGGCCCAAGGCCACCCTTCCCAGAGGAGAGACGAGAGGGCTTTTGCTGGCACAGATGGCTCAGGGTTGTAGCTATCAACCCAGGCCCAGGTATGTTAGGGCAAGAGAGTGAATGCCAGCTGGTGGGCATGGGGGCCTCACCTCCCTTTCATCCACACGCTTGGTCACGCACAATGCGCATTACCCAGGGCCTCCAGAGACAGCAGTAAGAGTGTCTGCAGCCCCACTTGGTCCCCGAGACTGCTTGTTAATGGGGATGTTTAGCCCGGTGTCGGTGTGCTTCAGTTAAGAGAGTAGTTTCTTTGCTGCTACAGGGTTGAACTCATGAACTTTCCAGTCTGGGGGGATTTGAAGATTGCTTTTTCCAAGGTCAGTGTCCCATAAAGACTGCACCATTCGCCATGAGATTAATGAACACAGCAGCCTGCTCATCCTGTGACTCACCAGTGTCATCCTGGGCCCTTATGACTCTGTCCTCAGTCATTCACTGAGGCGGGTGGGTTGAGCAGAAAGATATTTTCTTCTTGATTCTTGGCACAGCACCCGAGGTTCAGGATTCATAGAGGATTGGCTTTGTTTGTTTTTTGGGAAGAACCTTCTCCTCCTTCTGCAAACATGCTTCTTTCTTTTCAGAGCCTAGAGGAAGGAGGAGACTTCCGAAGGGCATGTCACCTGCCCCCTGGGATGAGATGCTGGGTGGGCCCAGCGTCACTCACCCGGCAACTTGTCCCTCCTTTCCACATGGGTCCACACTACCTCTCCATCTCCAGGGAGCTCTTCCTTAAAACCAGCTGTTGGTGACCGCTTCTTCAGAGCAACTGGACAGCAGGTAGACAGGGAGCCCGGAAACCCTGGGTCCAGGCGATGTGTCGGGCAGCAAACCCTCCTTCCACAGCTGTCTGAGGGTAGACTGACTAGATGTGGAGCCTTGGCTCACTGTGATGTAAACGGCCCTGAGACCCCATCAGGCAGGCCCCTTCCCCTCTCTGGGCTGTGGGATGCTTGGGTCAGACCAGCAGAGAAGCAGTAGCAGGAGTCTGTGCCCAGCCCCCGGCTCATGTCATGTCACCCTCCCTGCAAGGAAGGCAGTGCTCTCACTCCCACTTCATAATTGGGGAAACTGAGGCTTGGGAAGGCTGACCGCCTTTCCAGTGATACACTCCTGGTAAGTAGCATAGATTACTTACTGGGCATTTTGGTCCCCCACCCCTTGCTAAAATCTTCCCCAGCTCTGAGAGCTTCAGATTCCCAAAGCCAAGAATGCACTCGCTGGGCTGCGTGGGACAGACGCTCATTTATAATGGAATCTGGCCTGTAAAAGTTTAACGAGGAGCGTGTCTGATAAGATGGCCTGGTCTTTGATCTTTGCTGAACGCCAATCCCTCACAGAAGAGGAGCTGCCTGGCTCTGGGCTTTGGAGAGAGCCGTGGTGGTCAGCCAAGAGCAGGAGGGGCCGGGGAGTGGAGCAAATCTTAATGTGCAGGCCGAGGCGGGCGTGCAGTCGGGGAGGGGCTGCGGCAGATCGGGATGACCTTTTCCGTTCCTCTCCTGTCGCTCAGGGCCCCCACTGTCGGACATTTCCCCTCCACACCCCCAGGATGTAGACAGAACAGGGTCGAGGCCTGGGCTCACAACTTGCCTAAGCTGCTTATACTCTTTACATCCTTGGGCTTACTTAGCCCCACAAGCCTCAGTGGCCCCATCTCTAAAATGGGGACATAGTGGCTCCCTGTGTGAAATGATTGTGATGGGTGTCTGTAAAGCATGTAGAACCACACCTGGGACATACCAAGTGGCGGACAATCCCCTGCTGTCATCACTGCCCTGCTGACATTAGAAGGAAAGCCACGTTTCACTGCAGACACCCTGCGGGGTGCTGGGCCAGTGGTGTCCTATTCAGTCCTCCCAACACCCTGTAAGGTGGGGGATTTTCTCTTCGATTCATAGAGGAGAGAACTGGGCGTTCTCAGAATTTAAGAACTCCCCAAGACTGCTCAGCTTGTGAGATCCCACCAAGCCAGAGCTCTTCCCTGTGCCGTGATTGTCCTCAGAGAGGAAGGAGAGTCTCGCCATGCTTCTCAGGGCTGCAGTGTGTTGCTTCTGTCTGCAGACATGGAAACAGAACAGTAATCAACCCAAAGGAGTTATTCACTAATAGTAAAGTTTTAGGCATTGGTGGGGTGGATTGGCCTTTGAGGCGGGGAGTCCTCTTAGACTGCGCATGTTTAGATCGTCCGCTCAGTGGAAGCTGATGCCACTGCCAGATGCATTCATTTATCCAGTGTAACTCATTGTTGCTGGATTTATTGTATTCCAAGTGCTGTCACTTGAGGCCACTCCTGCCAGCCCGAGTCAAGATGTGTTGAGGGAAAATGTGAGCAGTGCCCTGCCCCTGGGGCACTGCTTGAAAAGGTCAGAAATTGCCGCTGCCCTCAAGCCTCTCTCACTGCAGACAGCACTGCAGCATTAATGGCATGTCTGGTGCCCATCAAGAAGTGTGCTGGACATGTCAGGAACCCCATCCCTCAATCCTCTCCTTCCAGGGCTGCACCTCTGAAATGTACACTTGGCCTGTGCTGCCCAAACAAAGTAGCAAGAGTTCAGAGTTGCTTAACTCAGTGGGGTATGTTCTTAGTACTCGTTCCTCTGAGGACACTCACCCAGGGACCATGTGTGCCAGCCTCATGCCAGGCACTGGGCATGTGGACCCAAGGATGCACAGTCTTTTTTAATAGAATTTTTATTTGTATAAATGTGGGATGCAAGTCCAATTTTGTGACATGCATAAGTTTTGTAGTGAAGTCAGGACTTTTAGAGTATCCATCACCTGAATAGTGTGCACTGCACCCACTAATTTCTCAAACTTCATGCCTCTTCCACCTCCAGGAGGCACAGTCTTGCTGCCCACATAGACCCCATGATCTGGTTGGGGAGAGGGCAGAAATTGGGCAAAATGACAGGGTGGTATGCTGGAAGTGGGGTATGGGGAGGAGCCCAGAGCACCAGGAATACAGGAACAGAAAGCATTTATCAGCAGGGAGGCATGAAAGCTCCCCCCACCTCCCAGCCTTTCCCCAGCCCCACCCACCAAGGGCCCCACCACCTTCTTAGTGTTGCCCTGTTCCAGTGAGGGGCCTCCACTTCCAGGCAGACACCAGTGCCGCAAAAGAGGGGAATCTTCTCAAACCACATTCTCATCAAGGCTTGGTAAAAAATCAGCAGCATACCCGCCTCTAAGAAGAATATATCTGAGCTGCTCAGGATTCACCAGCTAGTTTTGACAGGCATCCAGGAAAGGAAATTCCACACACCACTTTGGCAGGCTGGGCCAGAGTTTAAGAATCTCACTGTGGAGGAGTTTCTATCCAGCCCGCCGGCCACCCAGGCCCTTTCTCATCGCTAAAAGCCAGGCCTCTAGCAAAAAATAATGAAATCTCTCCCACTAACGAAGCCCTCCCCCCCAACCCCCACTCCCAAGACTGCACATCTTACTCTCCTATTTCCTTCTTCCCACCCATGGTTTTAAACCCTTGACTTTCTGGAAGATTCGGTTCAGCAGTGCTCAGCCAAGGGCGGCTTCTGTTCCAGACAAAGGCCCCGTGTACTCGGAGGTCAGTGGCACAGTTCACCTGGAGAGGGCCTAAGCAGGACCGACTCCCCCAGGGCCTCCTCCCCGGACCCAGACACATTCCTGGTTCCACTGGACAGAAGGAGCAAACCCAAGGCTTCCTCCAGGCCCCGCACCTCACTCCTCCCCTCCCCACCCTGCTCCAAAGTCTTCACTTTGCTAGGAAAAAACGTCTCCCTGATAATCCCCTCTTATCTTTTATGCTTTTTGAGTTTTCTGTTTGCAAAAGCTGATAACCTTCTTATTCTGCTCCCCGGGGAAAGCTGATAAAGGGTGAGTGAATGAATCAACTGTTGTGGACCATGTGGCTAGATTGTAACCAAGTCCATCTGTATTACCTCCTTTGTAGGCACAATTTTATAACTTAATTTCCCTACCAAAACGTCAGTGTTTACTTAGTAAGAAATCTGCTCTTTGTCAACTGAAAACAGTGATTTCTTTATTACGGCTCTGCATAGGGAGTGACAGCTGAAAGCTGGCCAGGTCTGGTGTGGTGTCCGGGTCTGTAATGGGAATGGGGTGAGTGCAGGTCGAATGTATGGGATGGTGTCTGTTGCAGATGGCCTGGAGGGAGCCTGGACAACAGATAGATGTTGTGGCCAAGAGGACCCATGGAGTGATCATGTAGACGACTGAGTCCCAGATGCTTTCCAGCAGTCACACACGTTCACCACCACCACCACCAGCCCTGAGTTCCCCACCAGCACCAGCCCTGCAGCCGTCCTGCTCCCAGAATCCCTATCCACTCAGCCAACTTAAACCGGAGCCTACTTCTACCCAGCCATCCTTTTAAAAAAACAAATTGGTCTTATTAATTATTGAAGACACGCAAAAGAACAACAAAAGTGGCTGGGTGTGGTGGCTCACGCCTATAATCCCAGCACTTTGGGAGGCTGAGGCAGGGGGATCACCTGAGATCGGGAGTTCGAGACCAGCCTGGCCAACATGGCAAAACCCCGTCTCTACTAAAAATACAAAAATTAGCCGGGCGTGGTGGTGGGCACCTGTAATCCCAGCTACTGGGGAGGCTGAGGCAGAAGAACCACTTAAACCCAGGAGGCGGAAGTTGCAGTGAGCTGAGATGATGCCATTGCACTGCAGCCTGGACAACAAGAGCAAAGCTCCGTCTCAGAAAAGAAAAGAAAAAGAACAACAAAAGCATGTTTAAGATATCTGAGTAATTATGACATATACACCCTTACTGTATCCCCTGCTCACTCTAAGTACTGGGGACATGCCAGCACATTTGAGGTCCCATGTGCTCCCCATTCTCCTGCCTCAGTTCCTCCCCACCCCACCATTCTTTGGGATTCGGAGTTTATCACCCCTCACATCTATGACAGTTTTACCTTGTGTCTGACTCCCCTAATAATATATTAATTTGTTTTACCTTGTCATGCTTTATATACATGGAATCATTGCGGAGGTATTCTTCGGGAACTTGCTTTCACACTCGGCGTTGTTCTGAAGATTCTCCCGCTAATGTATGGAGCTCTTCATTCATTTGTTTGGGCTGCTCTGAAGCAGCTTGTGTTGACTGGCATTTGGGATGTGTCTGTTTTTGCTAATTTGAACATGACTGCAGAAACACTTTTATGCCATCCTCTGGGCCCCAAGTGTGGGGTTATTTAAAGTAAATGCATGTCTGGGAACGGAAATGCTGAGTCACAGGGGATTCATGTTCTCACCCTCCTAGACATTGCCAGACTTCGCCCGCTGGTTTTGCCAACACTCACTCCCACCAGCAGAGTTTGGAGCTGGCCTCGCCCCGTATCTTTGTGATATCCTTGTCCCATCACTTTGGAGGTGATAGCCTCTACATTTTAATTTTTGCCAAGATGAGTTTTTTCTGTGATTCTAATTTTCTGTTTCCCTTATTACTAGTGAAACTTGAGTGTTCGTTCACATGTTTATTGGCCACTAATGTTTCCTTCCTGGGAAATGCCTGTTTGGCTATTTTGCCCATTATTCTATGAGGTCGTCTTTTTCCCATATTTGAATAAGTATTTTGCACACTAAGGTTACTCATTCTGTGGTTAGCAATATGTGCCGTGAATATCCTCTCCCAGTTTGTGCCTGGTCTCTTCACTCCCTTGATGGCAGGTTTGGGTGAAGAGAAGTTCCCATTGTAAAGTAGCTCAGGTAGGTTACCGACATTTCTACTACGGTTTTTCCCTACATGTTCTCCTCACACCCAGATGTCTGGTCAGGCCTTCAGCCTCTGGACTATGGTGGCTGTTCCCCAGTACAACATGCCCTTGTTCAGCTCTTCTCCCTCTCAGAACACCAGGCCTATACTACTCACCACCTCCATTCCATTCTCTTGTAAGAGTCTGGGCATTGTTCAGATGCCACCTCCTGCAGGAAGCCCTCTCAGATTGCACCAGCAGAGTGGGTGAATTCTTCTCCTCCCACCGCTCTCCCTGCCCCAGCACCCTGTGTGCTGTTAGAAGCCTGCAGTCAGTGTCCATTCTCTCTGTGACCCCAGAGGTCCTGGCATGGTGATTTGGCCAAAGCACCAATGTGAACTATGGGATTGAGGGCCCGTGATTTCCTGAGCTCGTGGCTGGTCTTGGGAGTGCCTGCCAAGCAGCAGCAGCCTGTCTTACCATCACCATGGCTTCATGGGCACTCACGTGGTCTGCTGAGATCTCTGCACTTGTGGATTCAGGGTAGACCTTGGGAATGTGGGGCACAACACTTGTCAGTCAGGTTTGCAACCACCTGCTCCCTCACTACCTGGGTGCATGCGGGGCCCTGGCCAAGTCTGCCTCAGACCCCCAGCTCCCCACCATCAGTGCCATCAGAGGCCCATGCTCAGTAAACATCGGCTGATTGGGGAGAGTGATGTGTGGACCCAGACACATATCAGCAATGAACGTCTGATCACTGTGGCCTCAGCTCCCGTGCGCAGAGCGTCCCCATGAGGACAGACTGCCACCAGACACGCAGGAGAGTGCAGATTGACAAAAGACATAGGCTGCGCTTCAGTTTGAGGAAGGGACAGTTTT
Source organism: Macaca mulatta (assembly GCF_049350105.2). Classification (NCBI taxonomy): domain Eukaryota; kingdom Metazoa; phylum Chordata; class Mammalia; order Primates; family Cercopithecidae; genus Macaca; species Macaca mulatta. The sequence goes on along the minus strand of NC_133417.1, from coordinate 16,526,791 downwards.
CCATTGTTTTCCAAAAGAATTTGCTGCACGGCTCTTAAAAAATGCAAATCCCCTTAGTACTTTTTGGAAAGCACTTGATTTCTAGAACTTTTTAAACAAATGTATGGGAAACGGTAAGCAAGCTTGCCAATGTACAGTTTCACCTACGAAACAAAACAAAACCCAAACCAACAAACAAAAACCCTGGGGAGGAGATTGAATTCCATCCAGAGGAGCGTTCTGGAGCTCTCTTTCTATTTGTCGGTAGAGCCGAGGCTGGTAGGAGCTGGCCTTGCTCTACAGGGAGGCCCTGGGAGAGCAGACACATGCACGCCCTGTCCTGGCAGTAAGAAGTTCCAGTTTGGGGAGGAAGAGAGGCAAGGCGAGCTCTGGGGACTCCAGCTTCCTTTCCAGCAGGTCAGTGGGCCCTGAGGATGCCTGCCCAGCATTTCTGAGAAAGTGGGCACCTGGTCCTGAGCAGCTCAGCAACAGCAAAAAGGTCCCAGCTTCTCCACTCTGGAGCTCCGTGGACCCCACCCATGGCCCTGTGATCCTGGTGGGTGGTAGGCATCTTGGTCCAAAGGCAGGGCTGGTATACGCAAGCCAGTGGTTCCAAGGCAGGAGGAAATGGCGTGCTGGGGCTGTGTGCTGGGTGGATTCTGGCTATGGGGAGTCAGTGACCATGAAATCCAGGCAGTGGGTGGGAAAGCCTGCTCCAGAGCCCTGTGCACATGGGAGTAGGAACGCAGGGCTCAGACACCTTCCTCCACCCCAACATGGGAGTTCCCCTTCCCTGCCAGCCTGCCTCAAAGGGAGCATCTCCTGGAACTTGGGTTATTCCTAGCAAATAACACAGGAGCCCTGCTAAGAGTTTACTCTCAGAAGAATGATGGCAACAATGACTGTGATGTCTGCCACCTCCCTTTAGGCCAATGCAACACGTTTTCCATGACAAGTTCATTTCCTGGGGCTGCTGTAAACACAGTACCACAAACTCAGTGGCTTCAAGCGATAGAATGTGTTCTCTCAGTTTTGGAGGTCAGAAGTCCAAAATCAGTATCACTGGACCAAGATCGAGGTGTCACCAGGCCGTGCGCCCTCAGAGGCCCCCAGCGGAGACTCCGCCCTTGCCTCTCCCAGCGTCTGGTGCTGCCAGCATTCCTCGGCTCCTGGCCATGTCCGTGTAGTCTCTGTCTCCCTGTTGCATGGCCATCTCATCGTCTGTGTCTCCGATCTTACTCTGCTGTCTTAAAAAGACCCCATGATGGCATGTAGGACCCACCCAGGTGGCCCATAATCTCCTCATCTCCAAATCCTTGCCTTAACCACATCTGCCCAGTCCCTTTCCCCAGTAAGTTCTCGTTCACAGGTTCCGGGGGCACAACATGAACATATCTCTGGGAGATCTCATGAGCCCCCCACATGCCTTCCCTCTGCTCCTCAGACAGATTTGTAAGATCACTATTATAACCGTTCAGTGAGGGCACATGCATGCTCCCAGGCAGGAGTGAGCTGAGCTGAGCTGGGACCCACGTCTTCTGCAGTAGTGTCTGTGCTCTTCTCTGGACACACTACCTGCTTTGTTCATTCCTTCCTTCCTTCCTTCCTTCCTTCCTTCCTTCCTTCCTTCCTTCCTTCCTTCATTCAAACAGACATGTATTTGAGCATGCTCTATGTCCCTGGCATGTGCAGGGCCAGGTACAGGGCCAGCAAGTGAACAGAAACGGATACAGGAGACAGGGCGCACGTGAGCTCGAAGCTGAGGACATCTGGTCATCAGCTGAGATGGACGTGCTCAGGTCAGGGGAAGGAGCCACCGAACGCAGAAGCACCGCAGGAGGATCCTGACCTTGACCTGGGGCTAGGGAGTGCCTTGGGTGAGAGGTCCCTGAGCTGGCACCTCTGGGAGGAGAACAGGGGTTAACTGGGTTAAGGGATGAAGAGGGAAAGGGCATGACTGGAGGTGCAGACATCAAGGGGCAAAGCTGTGAGGGGCAAGCATGGCCTGTGCCAAGGACCAGAGAGTGGCGTACAGGACACAGAGGGAAGAGGCAGGCCCTCGCCACATGGGATTGTGGCCCTTCACCTGCTGCCACTGAGGTCATAAATCACCCCGAGAAGCAGGCACGTGGTGAGGTTTGTAGGCTCATACCCCCAAGTGACTGGACCTCCTTTTCTCTTCATCAGCAACAGCCCTTGGACCAGTCTGGGGGCACCTGGGTCCCTGTGTTCCCACCTGCTGCTGCCGCTGGCCTCACCATGGCCATGCCACTGGTGCTTTGGGACTCAGCAGTGCTATCTGTTAAATGGGACACGAAGGACCTGTTCCTGCCTGTGTCTGGCCCCACTGACCAGCACAGATCTCAGAGCAGAGCCATCTCTGGCATGCCAAGGGTGGGCTCCTCCTCTGGCTCCGACCCCCTAGTGGGACAGCCCACCCTGATGACTGGTGCTGAGTCTGGGTGAGTCAGCAGCCCTCAGCTCCACATTGTTCAGCTTCTCCAAACAGGCACCAAGGCTGGGGCGTGGGGGCCCCAATCCCTGCACTTCCTTCGCTTTCTCTCACACCTTGAGGAACACGCCGGTTCTTGTCCCCGCACCTTGGCTTAGGCAGTGCTCAGGCCAGACGCCCTCCCTTCTCCCCAGCCCTCAAAGTCTTACTCGTTTCTCAGGCAGAAGCTACACATCCTCCAGGTACACATCCCCCGTCATTCTCGCTCCCAGGGGAGCACCCACTCTGAGGGTCTGGCATGCTCACTTAGGCCCAGCCAGCTGCATGCTGAGTGACACGTGGCTGTGCAGGGTGCTCATTACCTTGACCTCTTCTTTTCTCTCCCACCAAAAATCTCACGGCAGCAGATGGGGAAGGGTCCTAGGATTTGATGCTGAAAGGTGTGGGCTGGGTCTACCCCACTCTCTGAGCTGCTTCCATTTGCTCATCTGCTTGATGACAGGGGTGAGCACTAATTGAGCACCTACTAAGTGCCTGGTGCTACACTGCATGCTTTCCATGCTTGGCTCATCCTACCTCAGAGCTGCCCCACCTGCAGGCAAGGGATCCTGAGGCTCAGGGCACATAGCACTGAGGCTGCAACCGCACCAAAGCCGTGATTCAGACCGAGATCTGTGACTTCAGGGTCCAGGTTCTGCTTACCAGTGGGGGTGGTCCCCTCAGCCTGCACTGCCCCAGAGTCACCTTGGGGACCAGCTGAAGTTTTGCCTGCCAGGGGACCACCAAGCCAACCTTCTCGAGAACTGAGACAGCAAGGGTGGAGCCAGCACCAACCTGCATCTGGGTGGACCATTAGAGATGTCAGCGTGCCCAATCCGACTTCACAGAGGCAGAGAGGCTGGCCTCTACTCCGGCTCTGCCACCTCTAGCTCTGCAGCCATGGGCAAGTCACATGACTTCCTTGAGTCTCAGTTTCCTGGTCTGTAAAATGGAGATAATGAAATCTGCCTTGCCGGCTTGCTGGATGTATTGCACATAGTAGGTGTTTTGCAAATGCTGACAACTTTGTCAGCAGCAGCAGCGTCCCTGTGGCAGCATCCACAGGGTTAACACAGCAGCCGTCCAGTGACACCTCAGTCTACTTTGTCCGTTCTCCCTTTTCTCCTCTTCCTTACTTCCATTCTTCCTTACTTCCCCTCGCCACCATGCTGACCCTTGGACCTGGTCCTGAAGTCCCATCCAAGGGCTTTGCCAGGGATCTCCCACTAGGGAGGGAAGGAGAGAGGGAAGAGGAAGGATCCTGCTAAGGAGAGGCCTTTCCTGGCTCTGCCCGCAGCCTCCTGGGGCAAGGACCCAATCATGGCCAGCAGGCCAGAACCAGCATCGGGAAGAAGCACAGGCGTCCTCCACTGCGGCAGAGTCAGCCGCGACGCCGGGCTCCTGCTCTTTGTTGCTGCTGCCGCTGGTCACTAACACGTGCACAGCACACACACATACACACACACACACACACACAAGGAGGAGGGGCTTTGATTGGTTGTTCTACTTACCCAGAGTCCGCTGCTGTGCCTCATGCCCAGACACAGAAGGACATGCCCAGCTGCACCCTCCAGCCTCGGCCACTGTGGGCAGGATGTCCAGGGACCCTTTCCTGTTCTGCGGGTGGGTGGATGGACAGGTCCGAGCAGCTATGGCTGGGGTCTGCCTTGCAGGGTGCCAGGCCCGGGATCATTCTGGGCAGTGGGAGGCTGTGTGGGTCAAAGCCTGCCTTGACAGGCCTTGGCAGTTCCCTGAGACATAAAAACTTAACTCCAAGTGATTCAAACAAACAAACAAATGTTTTAGCTTACATAACTGAGAAGGCCAAGGATGCTAGCTTTAGGCAGAGGGGCTCAAATCAAGACACTGGCTCTTCATGTCTCAGCTCTGTTGTTCTCTGTGTCATCTTCCTTCTTGGGCTCTCCTCTGATGGCCTCCAGCAGCCCCAGGCTTGCACCCTACCAGCTCAGCAACCCTTGCAGACAGAGAACCAAAGACTCTAGCCAAAGCTGCTGTCTTGGGCACATGCCCGTCTCTGAACTGATCACAGTACTAGCGATATGGGATACGTTGATCAGCTGGGCTCAGGTCACGTGTCCCCTGCCCAGAGCAGCAGAAAGGAAGTGGGTTCAATATAGACCCAGCCCAAAGCACTCTGTGGGCTGTGCCCTGTCCCTCAGGCATAACTTTCATACACACACACACACACACACACACACACACACACACCACACAGCTTTGTGCTCCAGCCTTTCTTTGCACATGCTGCTTCCTTTGTTGGTAATGCACTACCTCGTGAACTCCTGTTCATCCCTCAAGACCCAGCCCTAATCTCATCTTCTCTGAGAAGCCTTCCTGCACACTTCAGAGTTAGAGAATCACTCCTCTGCCGGAGCCCTTATCATACTGCCCGGTAAGTACCTGATTTCATGGGGCTGCCTCTTTCCCCCTGGGCTCTGAGCTCCCTGCAGGTCATTAGGCACAGCCCTGTTGGGAGTGTGAACAAATATAAGAAGGAACAACTGGTGGCTCAGATGAGCTCAGAGCTGGACTGAGGGGAGAAGGCAATGCATAGGAGCAGTGTCCTGAGCTGAGAGTCCTGCAGAAGGCCTGGCTGTGCCGCTGGTTGATTGTGCCATGGGAGTGTGTGAGGGTGTGCCCATGTGTATCTGTGATGTAGGAGACTGTGGCCATCTTTTAAATTGAGCTCATGCAGTTGGCTCCTCCTCCCATCCTAAAGGTTGTCTCTTTGAGCCTCTGCCCAGCTGTCAGAATTCAAGGCCTGGTTGGCCACGGCTCACACCAAGGCTTAGTGCCTGCAGTACAGCAGTGTGGAAGTGGAAGAAGAAAGGGAGGTTGCTGCTGGGGTCGGCCTGAAGCGGTGGCTCGGACTTCACCAGTAGTCGCCTTTCCTGGTGAAGTCTCCACGGCTCGGTCGTCTGTTCACCAGCGCTGGCAACACCCAGCATGATGAGACCCTCAGCTGCAGCCTGGGATGGGGGCAATTGTCCAAGAAAGAGGGGCGCTGGACCCTGAAGGACCTGCTGTGTGGTTTGGCAATGCTGGCGTGTTTCAGGGCTGCTGGGAAGCGCCCTCAGGCCCCACATGTTGTGTGATGCTGGCAGTTCTGCCTGTTCTGGCCCGTTCCTCGGGCTGTGTTTGGTCTGTCAAAATGACCACCTCTGGGAACATGTGTGCCCCTGGATCCTTAGCGGTCATCACAGCACAGTGGGGTGGGGGGTTCCAGCTCCCAACCAGAGCAGGGTGGGATTGTGTGTGATGACCAGGTAGGGGTGGGGTGGGGACCGGAGACAGAGAAGGAGCTGAAACAACTGGGAGAAAGCTCTCCTGGCCTCCCTGATCCTGCCCACACCCTGAGCCCTGCTCGCCACCAACCAGCGTCATCAGGAACACCCACTTCCCTGCCAGGGCACAGGCAGGGGCTCCAGCCCAGCCCCCTCTGGGTTGGTGATGGTTCTACCACCTGCTATCTGAGCACCCTTGGCCAAGGGACCTGGCCTATCTGAGGGTGTTCCCATCTGCAAGATGGGCATGAAGTGCCTGCGTTGTGAATGTTTTATTTGAATTCATAAAGGAAATATGTGCATGTGCCCTGCCGATGGCTGGCACACAGTCAGCCCTACCCTGGGGAGATGCCACATAAGAGCATGGCTGTGATCTTACTGGCCCTATGCAAAAAAGACATCACGGGAGGCTTCCTGGAGGAACTGTCTAGACAGTCACTGATGGCTACATTGGCCAATGGGCCTGTTGTCTCAGGTATTGTGTGCCCTGGGTTCCCCAGCCAGCAGACACTCTATATTCCAAGTTGGCTTGTTGCTGAGGAGGGAAGGAAAGGGAGTTAATGTTTATAAAGCCCCTACCAGGTGCCCAGCCCTGGTCTTTTCACACTACCCTGGTGAGGCACCAGAGAGGAGCAGCATTCTGGCTGAGGCCACACAGCTAAGCGGGAAGGATTAGTGAGCCAGCGCCCTCGAGGGGACAGGCAGTGCCAGGTGCAGTGTCCTGCCCCACCCCGCTGCATCTCGGTAGCATTTGTATCTGTCTCCGGGGGATGGCTCTGTGGCTCAGATCCCCCTCTTCCAGGCCTGGCACTGCAGCCTTCCCTGGCACAGGGGAAGAGCAAGGGTTGCTCCGTACCCTTGAGTTGAACCTGTTGTGGGGCTGGCCTGTCTCTCCACTGCCCCTGATAGAACCTGTTCTGGGGTAGGACAGTGGCCTCTCCCAGTTTCCTGTCTGGTCACACCAAGGGAACAGGCAGTCCTGGACAGCGGTGCTGATGGGGCAGGCAGCGCCTGGATGAGGGAGTCCCAGCCCGGGAGTGAGGCCCGCTGGAGGGGCCTCCTGCTTGCCTCTCACTGGCCGCACAGCGTGGAGAGTGACTCCCCTGTCGACGCAGTGTGCTCGTGGTCAAGTGCAATGGTTGGTGCCATTTTTCCATACCCACCTGTGGGGCACACAGCCGATGCTTACTTCATGGGGGCTGCCGTGAGGATATAGTCCAGGCGCCCCTGCAGAGACCCCTGGACATCCCTACAGAGCCCAGGGCCTGAGAGAGGAAGAGGCCACCCTGGGCTACACCTGGGCTCCTGATTCCCTTGGTGATGCACGCGGTGGGAAGGGGGAGGTGGAGTCTACCTTCCCCGAACCGTGGCAGCTGCACTGTGGAGACGCAAGTCCCAGTTCCTCCATGTGTGACCCAGGCCCCACCTGCCACCTTCAGGCCCAGCTGCCTCCATGGCAGCCCCAGACAGTGGTGTGCGTGTGGCCGTGACAACACCTCACTCCAGGCCTCTCAGGGGAGGCTCACCTGGCCAGTGGGATCTGGGTCACCTTGGCCAGACTGGGCCTGCAGTGTGGCCTCACCATGTAGCTTGAAATCCCCATGTGATCACTGGCTTTCACAGGGGGACTCAGCTGTGGTTGGCACACCCCACAGGGTAACCCTGGTGCCAGGGAGGCTGGCATTCCTGGGACCTAAGAAAGCCACCTAGGGCCACCGGCATCTGATCACAGGCTACTGTGACCTCAAACCCTGGCTGGCATCCTGCAGACTCTGGGAACCTGCTCTGCCTGGAGTGTCTGGGGAGGACCGAGGAGTCAGGACAGGAGGCACCTCAGCTATTCTCCCAGCCTGTAGACACCCTACGTTCTGCTGAGCCGCACTCAGCCTTCCAGAACTTGTATCCTTCAGCCCAGGTCCGCCCCCAGGAGCCACACAGAGGTGATGTCCCAGAGCCTTCTCTTCACAACCCGCACATCCCATGGCAGGATGTGAGTGTCATCCTGCTGCAGTCACAGGCCGGAGCCCACAGGACCTGCCCTGAACCAGGGATGCCTCAGCCTAGCCCCACTTCTCCTCTCCCGGGCACACATAGCAGCCCCTTCCTAGGCTAAAGCTATCTGTTAAGCCCCCCACATTTCATGCCGTTCCCATGCACAGGCACCCACCTCTACAGGCAGGCTGTGAGTGAGAACACCTTGAGGTTGTGACTTGTGACTTATTCCACAGTCTCCCTCCCATGGTGCTCAGTGGCTGGCACACAGACATGTGGCTGTCACTGATTCTGAAGGTACCTCTGAGCACCTGCATGGCGCCAGTTCCTTGCCGGTGCTGAGCATGCAGAAGTGCCTCAGACATGCCCTGCTCCCAGGCAGAGCCCGGGAACCTGGGAGATGCACCTGTCAGCCTGAGCCTGGAACAGTGCTCCCTAGGGGAGCAGAGAGAAGGGATCTTGAGGCAAGAAAAGGGGCTTCAGGGAGGGTGCCACCTGCTGGGCTGACAGGGATGAGGAGTTTGCCGCCACAGTATAGGGTGCAGGAAGGCATTGGAGGCCAAGGATTGGCGTAGGCAAAAAGACAGAAGCAGGTTCATGGGATCTACATGAGCAGAGCAGTCATGTCTGCTGAAGCTAGACAACCAGGCCGTGGAAGACTCCCTCCAGGCCCGGCGCAGCGGCCTCCCAGGGGGAAGTTTGTGAAACCCAGATGTGAGGACATCTGGATGTCACCTGTTTGGGTCCTGGTTTGTACTGTACTGTAAGCCTAGTTTTCATGCACTATTGAGCATGATCAGTAATTATCTCTGGTCTGCTCAGCCAACAGACAAATCATTTCCTCCCTGAAATAACCGATCCCAGCAGTGCCCTTTCACACGTCCAGCGACAATCCAGTGTGAAAACTGTGAGGGCCTCCCGGGCACTGCTGGGTTAGCCCTCAAAGTGTGGTTCTAACCCTGTAACAGCAGTTCTCCTTTCATGACTGCCTGCCGTGTCTCTGGCACAGTTCTGGGGACTTTCATCCTCACGACAACCCTATGAAAAAGACACTACTGTGATCCGAGTTCCGCAGATGAGGAAACTGAGGCTCGGAGAGGTTACGGTGTGATTCGGCTGGGATTCTAACCCAGGCTTGTCTGACTCTAACACACTCTCTTTTCTTTGCACAATGTCAAATTATGTACTGAAGAAATCAAAATGAAATCTTGGTAAATGTGGTTGCTGGTGACTTAGCTGTGGTTTCGCAGCTGTTTCACCGTAAAGTCTGATTCATCTTTAATGAGTGAGTTTTGGAGTAGATGACCTCAAAATACACCTACAGCTGTGTAGAGGCCCCAGGTCAGCAGACCTGACATAAGGGCCCGAGGTCACATTGAGTGGATTCCATGACTCTTGGTGGGCAGATTGGGGGACATGAGGGTGGACCCTGGCCATGCCAGCCCAAGCCAGGAGCACCAAGCCAAATGCACACCTGACTGTTGGGGCATCTGAGAAGGGTGGCTTTGTTAGCGCTAGGAGGAATTCCATGGCGAGGAGATATTCCAAGATTTTAGTTGGGGCTCACCAATTTCAAAACTCGCCTTGAATCCTCACCCTGAGGCCGAGCTGGTCACACCAACAACCAACCATCCAACTGAAGCCAGAAATTCTCCACTTGCAGGGCATCTCCTGATCCCCCTGTCTTCTTCACATATCCTGTTAGCAGTATGAGCTCTTTGCGTTTTACCTGTGGTATTCGTATTTTCATATTCTTTTTCATACATGTTTCTAGCACACAGGCCTGTGCCCGGCCTCGAGGAGGCACTGGGGAAGCCACAGTGCAACTGTGACGTGTGGGCGGCCAGGTGTGCCTGTGCTCCAGCAAGTCCAGTCGCGGGTGCGAGGTCCATTCTCCAGCGTGGGACTGGCGGGTGGGCGCACGCACCAGCCTGGAGCTTTCAGTCTGCATTCGCTGGCTGATGCTTGAGAGTTCGGACTCGAATTCACAGATGACCAGGGGATGTCGGTGTAGCAAATAATAAGTGCAGGTTGTTCTGGAAAGTCTTTCCAGGAGAGACAAGGACTGTCCATGTCGGTTTTGGGGTCTTGGTGGGGTCCCCTCTGTGTCCTCCTTCTTAGACGGCTGTCCATTGTCTCTGCAGGCCCCCCGCCCTGAGTGGCAGCCCTGTCATCTCTGACATCTCCTTGATCCGGCTTTCCCCGCACCCGGCTGGCCCTGGGGAGTCCCCCTTCAACGCCCCCCACCCGTACGTGAACCCCCACATGGAGCACTACCTCCGTTCTGTGCACAGCAGCCCTACGCTTTCCATGATCTCTGCGGCCAGGGGCCTCAGCCCCGCTGACGGTGAGTAGGGTCTGGGGATGGGAAGGGGTAGCTAGGGCATTGGGGCAGGGCACAGCCAGCCTCTCTCGCACTAACACTGTCAACTCCCCAGCCTTGGTCTCCTTGAACAGTGACCAGGCTGGCGTTCCTTCACACTACTTCCAAACAACAGGTTTTTGGTTTTTATGCTCATTAAAGAGCACTTGGTAAGCACTCTTTTGCATGCAAACCATATATGATTTACCGTAATAATAACAGTAAGGGGCTATCCAGGTAGGTCCTGTGTAGCTGAGAACCACTGGTTGTAACCAACCAAAGTCTGCAGGAGCTGGTGTTAGGAAAGGGGATGTTGTGTTGGGGTGTCTCATGCAGAAGGAAGGCGGAGTGGGCTGGCTGCTGCCTGCGTCTCTGTTAGATCTACCCCTTGCGGGTTAACACAGGAGGCCTCCAAGTGGCAGCCCAGGCCCTGGGGCTCCGGGGATGAAGCTGTGGCATTGTGTCTCTCAGTTCAGATGCTTGACAGAGAAAATTGATTGGCCCGGCTCAGAGATCAGATGGCCACCCCTGGTGTGACTAATTTCAGCCAGAAAAGGGCAGGGTCACATGGTACAAATATGTCTTTATATGTATAAAGCAGATCTAAAATTTTATACTTCTAGTCCCCACCCACCCCACCGACAGACACATGCAGACACATATTAGTAACCCAGACATTTGGGGGCCAGTCCCACCCATGCCGTCTCCCTGGGAAGTGCAACCCCACCCATAGTGTGGCATGGCCCTGTGCCACCCCTGACAGTGCTGCTCGCCACTCATTGTCCCCATCCTTGAAAGCAACCCAGTGCATCTTCTCAGAATACACGAAGCTGAGACTTGACCTCTCAGGCTAGAGGACATCTGCAACTTGAACTTGAGAGCCCCATGGGCAGAGGCTCTGGGAAATGTGGTCCCAGTGAGTCTCTTATCACTACCAGCATTCTCCCCCAGAGGAATGCATCCTCTTCCAACTGGTGGGTGTGACCATGAGTTGAAGCAGAGGCCTGGCTCTGAGAATGTGCAGGCTGGAATCTCACGATGAAAAGGAGGCTTCCAGTTTTCAAATGTGCAGAAAGCCTCCGTGAAACGTTGACTCATCTTCCTGGCATGGAGGTTTCCCCTTTGCCTGGTCCTCACCGAAGAGAAACCAAACAAGGCAAATGGTTGTAGCCAGGGGGCTTGAAAATGGCTAGCCGGAATGTGGCACCATTCTGAAATGGCCCCTCAAAGTCAGAAGTCAGCCCTGAACTCTGCGTGTGTCCCCTGTGTGGCCGTGACCAAGCTGGGGTGCCCTGAGGCCTGTGCTGCCTCTACGCCCGGCTGCTGTCTTGTGAACAGTGGGCCCAGCCCTGTCCACATCACTCCTGAGGTCCCAGTGCTGGGATTACAGGCGTGAGCCACCGTGCCCCGTCCATGACGGGCTGACCAAGAGCGAGAGGACACAGCTCACATTCCAGATTCTGTCTGGCTCACACTAACACTGTCAACTCCCCAGCCTTGGTTCCCTCGGACAATGACCAGGCTGGCGTCCCTTCATACTACTCCTGAACGACAGGTTGATGCTCACACCTAGTATGGCAGCTGAGGGGTGCCACCCAAAACACAGGTCCACAGCCTGACCCCCAAACCTGTGGGCATTCCCTCATTTGGAAAAGCGGTCTTTGCACATGTCATTAAGTTAGGTCTCTTAAGCTGAAGAGATCATCCTAGATGATCCACACAGGCCCTAAATCCACTAACTGGTGTCCTTACAAGAGACAGACAGAGAAGGCAGACACAGTCACGCCCGTCCAGGGACACACACAGAGTCCCAGAGGAGAAGGCGATATGAAGGCAGAGGCACAGATGGGAGTAACATGGCCACAAGCAGGAAGCTGGCAACCAACAGAAACTGGAAGAGGCCAGCAACCATCTTCCCCTTAAGCCTCTGGAGGGAGCATGGCCCGGCCAGCACCTCAATTTCAGATTTCTGGCCTCCAGAACTGTGAGAGAATAAAGTTCTGCTGTTTTAACAACAGTTAACACCAAGTTTATGCTGATCTATTACAGCATTTATCCTGGGAAACTAATACACATGGTAACAGGGCTTCCAGGGAAGAGGCAGATGGAACCTGGCTGCTCTCCCAGGGCCGGAGCCATGAGAGATGTCTGTGGGAGGAAGGAACAAAGCACCTTCTGGAGATGCTCAGGAACCAGGGACACTGTATTCCACTGACTGCAGTGTCGCCCATGAAGAGCTGGGTGGGCTGGGCACAGTGTCTCATGCCTGTAATCTCCGGACTTTGGGAGGCCAGGTGGGAGGATCACTTGAGCCCAGGAGTTCAAGGCTGCAGTGAGCTCAGAGCGCACCACTGCACTTCAGCTTGGGCAACAGAGTGAGATCCTGTCTCTAAAAAAAAAATTTAAAAAGGAGCTGGGGGTGGTGAGACAGAGCTGCCCCTGGACGAGAGGCCTTTGACCGATGGAGCACCATGCTATCTATGCATGAGTTCAAGATAGACACTGAGGTAGCTCCTGGAACACCCACGTACCCACCCACAGCCCCGCCACATAGATGGGACCCGGCTAATTTGCATGGCCCTGGCTCCCACAGGAAGTAGACCAGATACTCCGAGGCCTCATCAGCCCTTGGGCTACTAAGTGACCAAAGATGGCAGATTAGGCTCAAGAGCAGCTGGCAGGAGGTCTGAATTCGAGTCCTGTGTGCACTGCTCGGTCCCAGCCCCAGAGCCTGCCGCGTGAGGTTTGGAAGGTCATTGGCGATCCGAGGCAGTGTTGGCCAGACCATGTGTGACTGGGGTCAAATGGGATCTCCAGGGAAGGTTTTGAGGGAAGTCGGGTAGGCAGCAAGGAGTAGGGGAGGGAACTTTGGGCATGCACAATGGAGGCAGAGCCTGTGGGCGATCAGCCTGGCAGGAGGCCTGAACTCTTGGGAGATGCAACAGGAGATGGCGAGAAGGAGGCAGAGGAGGATGGCGGCTTCCATGGCCCGGTCTCCTCTCTCTGCAAAGCACATAAGGGAGCTCTTTTGGAATTTGTCGGGACTGCTAACAGAAAGGCTGCACTGCACAGTGGTTAGGAGCTTGCTTCCTGGATTCAGACTGCCCTCTTTGCACACCTGTGGACTCTCGATGGCGGTGCTAGGTTTCCAAGCTCCCATTTGTTTCCTGACATCATCCTGTTGAGGGCCAGCCTCCCTCAGATGCTCTGAATTTCATCCTCGCTGCCTCTTTCCTAAGCCCTGGGCAGGGCTGACCTCAGGGTTGAAGCAGACAGCCCCGAGGCTCTGCGCTGCAGGGATAAGGATGTGTGTCAGGCCGGGAGCTTTATCTGGCCAGGCCTGGTGCCCTGGCAGGGATCTCACCCTGAATGTTCAGGCACAGATTGACCTGGCCCAGCCGCGTGCCGCCGAGGTGCCTCTGTTTGCACCTTCTTTTAACTTTGAAGACTCTGCTGGACTATGGATCCTGTTGACCTGGGGCTCTGGGATTCTGAGGGGCATGGAAGCAGAGTAGGGGAAGATTGTTTATGAATCTGATGAAATGGGGGAGTACAGAGGGCGGAGTTGGGCCTCCTTCAGCAGCAACACTGCAGCTCATGCCAGCCAGGCCCAGGCACGGCACAGTGCAGACAGTGGGGCAACGGGGTGAAAGTGCCCAGGAGAGAACCCCCCACACCAGGTGTGCATTTCTCTTTGCTTTTTTTTTTTTTTTTTTGGGGGGCAGGAAAAGGCGCAGCCAGTGCCAGGTTCTGACGGCTTCTTTCTCTCCCCTCTGCCCACAGTGGCCCAGGAGCACCTTAAGGAGAGGGGACTGTTCAGCCTTCCTGCTCCAGGCACCACCCCCTCAGACTATTACCACCAGATGACCCTCGTGGCAGGCCACCCCGCACCCTACGGGGACCTGCTGATGCAGAGCGGGGGTGCTGCCAGCGCACCCCATCTCCACGACTACCTCAACCCAGTGGACGGTGAGTGACGGCCCCAAGGGGCTGAGGATGGGGCTAGCGGTCCCCTCTTGAGGCTGAGAAGGTCACTCGCTGTTTCTTTTGGGGACGAGGGCCCTTACGGAGAGGTCGGGCTGTACCCCGATGCCTTGCAGAATGGCTGTCCACTGACACTGAATCTTTGGACAACACTTACTGAGTCACCACGGGCCAGGAAACATCGTAAGCATCGCAGACACCACTGCAAACGAAGCTGGAACTTACAGTGTGATGGGGAGAAACAGATGCTAAGCAGCTCTAGGAATTACATATGAAAGCAGCCCATTACAAATGGACGGGGAAACAAAGCAGGGGCAGGGGAGTGAGTACTGGGTGAGTGGGGTGCAGTTTGGAATGGGGAAGTCAGAAGAAGCCTCACTGGGAAGTTGACATCTGGGGGCAAGTGCTCCAGGCAGAGGAAACTGCAGTGCAAAGGGCCTGAGGCAGCAGTGGGCCTGCCGAGCTCAAGAAACAGCCAGGAGGCCAGTGCCAGCCGTGAGGAGTGGGAGTGGGGGTGAGGCCAGAGTTTCCAGGTGGGGTCTTGCCAACCAGTGCTCCTCAGAAAAGACTGGCTTTCACTGGAGATGAGGCTGGGCAGAGGAGAAAAGAGAGCTGACTGACTCACACAAGGAACCTCCTTCCGTGCTCATGTGAGAATTGATTTGGGGGCAAGATGGAGGCAGGAGGTCCAGTTAGTAGAGGTGGGGAGAAGGGGCCAGGTCTCGGGAAGACCGTGAAGGTAGAACCACAGGATGTGCCCCCAGCTAGAATATAGAGTTGAGAGAAAGAAGGGAGTTGTAGTTGACCACAGGGTCTCGGGCCTGAGCATTTGAAGGATGGAGTAGTACTGAGCTGGGAGGCTATAGGTGGGGCCCCCATAGAAGGGAGGGAAGTCAGGTATCCTGGGTAGATGTTGCTTTTGGTGTCTGTTAGACACGAAGTCCTTCCCACCCACCAAATGCCATCCTCACAGCTGCTTTCACAGGGACACCTGTGACCCTCTGACCGTGAGCCCTGGGATCAGCATGGAGCCTGTCTCAAGGAATAGTGGAGGGGGTGGCAGGCTCAGCACTCCCTCTCATCCCCTAGTCAGTGCCACTCCACCTGCAGGCCCTGGAGCCCTGGCCAGTGGCACACAGGGACACAGGGCAGCCAGTAGAGCCGGAAGCCACCGCCAGGGACAGGCAGGCGCCTCCCGAAGAGCCAGCCTCCTCGAGCCCTGCCTGGGGTGGTGGTTTCACTCCCTGATAGCCCACGGCAGGGAGACTGTCCTGCAGGGGCAGCCCTGGTGTCTGCAGGGCCGTTCAGCCTGTAGCAGGTTGGGGATTGGCTGGTGGGAAGTCACGTGGGACCAGGCAGGGCCATGAGATTCAGGGTGGGCTACTGCCTTTGGTCACCCCGACCGTCCCCCAGGGCTCTGTTCCAGGGGAGCCCTTCACTTCCCTAAGGCCTGGCTGAAATCTCGCCTCCTCCAGGAAGTCTCTCTGGAAGCCTCCTCCTTCGCTTTCCCCTGCCCCCTTCAGTCACTGGGACAGCTCCCTCCTCTGGCTCCTACTTCATTCTTTGCCTGGCCCACCTCATACTTACAGAGCCACCTCATATGGCTCCTCAGCTATCTTGAGCATCTTCTGCTTCCCAGGAAGAGTTTTGCTGAGAAGAGGGCGGCTGACCTCTGATGCTGGCCCCCTGGATGTGGTCCTCGCCAGGCCCTGATGGGAGGCCATAACATGCCTCAGTGATGCCACCAGAATTTGGTCCCTGTGTGTGTTCCGTTCTTCCTTGCCTTGCCCAGCATGGTGTTTAGTCCAGGATTAAGCACACCATCCAGGTGTTCAACAATACCTCTCGGCTCTGCAGGACATCGACGTCCCTCTGAGTACACACACGCCCGTGTGCTCTGTTCCCCTCTCCTCTCAGCAGCCCTACATGGTGCTCCCACAAGCCACAGTGGGGTGTCAGAGGTGCTGAGAGAAAGTTGTGTGCTAGACACGCTCCTTGCCAATATTAGAAACCAAATAGCAGCAACCGAGTACATGAAGGATCATGTGCAAATTGTCACACCCAAATGTCAGCTTCTTCCAAGCAGGACCCCTCTTCCAAGGGCCTGAGGGTGGCACCAGGGCAATAGGAAAGTGGACGAGGCAGAGAAACCATGGCCAAGAGAGGTAAGATGAGGCAGGTGTCCCCACAGGGCAGGAAAGGCTAAACCAGGCAGCCAGGAGTCATCCAGTGATTTGCAGCATGAGCGTATGCTGTGTGTGTGTAAGTGTGTGTGTGTGTATGTGCACACATGAGAGACAGTGAATTGGAATGCAGACTGCTTCTGTTCTGTACATTTACACACATTCTTCCATGTAACTCCCTTAGCCACCTTCTGAGGCTAGAAATACGCTCCTTACTCTAAGATGAGCCAATGGGCTCCCCAACATCTAGGCTTGCCCCAGGCCTCGCTCTGTTTGTTACCAGCACCGTCTGCCCTTCCCTGGGGTGCAGTTTCCAGCAGCACATGCACCTGACCAACCGTGAGCCCTGGCCCCAGGGAGGGCCAGCCAGGCCAGGTGAACTTGGGCTCAGCCCAGAGCAGCTGGGCCAGAGCCAGAGGGGAGAAGTAGTACAGTGAGCGCCAGGGCAGCCCTGGGTCAGGCCTGGCTGCACGGTGTCCTCCCTGTGGTAGCTGGGCTCAGAGGTGGTGACAGGACTGAAGGGCTGTGGAGTGGTGAGCCCAAGCCCTGCGAGCTGTGTGGATTAAACACATTGACTGAGATGGCACGTGTGAGCCTGGCCCAGTGCCTGGCATACAGCAGGTGCTGGAAGAATGCTGGTGCAGGTCTCGTTCCACCAGTATATCTTTCCCTCTTTAAATCCACTCCCTCTTGCAGGATTCTGTGTCTTCATTGTAGGCAGCTCTGTCCATCTGCTGCCTAAACCCAGGTCCAGGTCCTCCCAGACCTTTTCCTTGCCATCTCCCATCCTGTCCCCCAGGCCTCCAAGTGTGTTGTGTCACCCTTCCCGGGCCAGCCAGTGACATGTCACCCTCATAGCACTGCTCCATGGCTGGTGCTCATCCAGCATTCCCATCTTTATCCTCTCTGCCATCCTGTGATCAGTCCGTGCCACTTCTAGCCCCCTCAGGATAAAATTCAGACTTTAGAACCCCCATCTAGAGGCCTTCCTCTCCAGCTCCTCTCTCCCCACCTGCACTGTGGTCTTGCCATGCACTGCCCCACCTGCAGGTCCCCAGATACCTCCCTGAGCTCGTCCCTGCACAGTGTCCTATGCATGGGGCCCTAGGCCTTCTCCTGAGACCCCACAAGAATCCAGCTCCAGGCCTCTCAAGCCACCAACTAGCTCCACTGTGCTAGTGGGACTCAAGGTGCCCCCAGTTGGAACTGGCTGGGACATCTCCTTACATATGGCCAGATGGCCGGCCGCGCCAGGTCTGGGAGCATATCTGGCAAGGAGCGGGTCCTCTGTGTTGTTGGGTGAGTAAGTGAATGAGTGAATGGCACTTAGAAAAGACCCTGGAATGGGAAGATACGCTCCAGCTAAGCAAGGAAGCACTCGAGGAACATCGCTTTTGGCTCACAGGGGGCTGGAAGGGGCTGGGAGTGGTGTTGCCTTCCAGGCACTCAGCATTTGGCAGCCCCTGGGGCTGAGCATCTCTGGGAAGCAGCAGAGGAGCGCAGAGGTGAGCTCAGCAGTGGGCGCGAGAGCTCCCAGCCCTCCAGCGGCTGCTGGTTAACTCATCACACACTACCCGCCGTGCCTTCTCCGCCTCCGCCTTGGGAACACATCTGGCTTCAGGACGCGGGGGTAGCCGGGAAGCATCCATCACCAGATTCCAGAGCCGGCCTGAGCAGGGATATGGGTTTCTCTGGCTCCAGCATGGGCTGGGCGTGGGGACATTTTTCCTATCCATGGATTTCAGGAGCAGATGACTTCTTTCCCTTTGTTCCCAGTCAGTTACAATCCAAGAAAATCAGAGTAGTGCAGGATTATCCCTGTTTTTATTGCTACTTAATACATTTTTTCCAAAACCAGTTTTAACTAGAACCAGAACCTTCACTTCAACTTGTAAAAATGCTTTCCACACTTCCACTCAGCTCCGACGCCTGCGTGGACGGTTTCTCATGTATGTCTCTAGGAGACGCTGAACACAACACCAGCTCTCTCGGCCAGGCGGCTGAGGCTGGACCTGTCTCTGGGGTGTCCCCCGGCCCCTCCCCTCCCGTGAGCTGTGGGAGCCAGGGAGGTGTTTTCGGTGGGTGCCTGTTCCATGGGTCTGTGCCGGTCCCTCCCGGAAAGCTCCAGACCACCCAGCAGAGAATGTGATTGAGTGTTGCCACTAGCTTTCTTTTTGCCCAAATTCTCACTGAGAAAATTGTGTAGGTCATCCCTGGCGCCAGCAGTGCAGCTCAGGAGACCTGCGGAAGGGGCCTGGCTCTCTCTGAGGAATATGGGCTCACACCAGGAAGCCCCCATACACATCGTCTTGAGCACGTGAGCTCTGTGCAGGCGCAGGGGGCCTGGAGAGCTCATGGACAGCCAAGGAGAACAGGCCTTCTCTCTCTGCCTTTCTCTGTCTCTGTGTCTCATGCACACACAGTGGGTGATTCGGCAGGTGTTTATTGGGCGCCTTCTATGTAGCAGGCGGGTTCTAGGTCTAGGGACGCAGCGCATCATGAGCAACGCACAAGCCCTGCCTGCCTGGTGCCCGAGCTCCAGTGCAGCCCTGTGTGCGCTCCCGGGCGGGACCAGGAATACCTGTCCTGACCTGATGCCCCTCCTACCCCAGCCTCCTTTCTCAGCACCTTCATTCATGGTCCCAGAGGAGGGAGCACTGTACGGGAGAGAACTTTCCAGAGGCTTTGAATGTCCAGCCAAGGCATGGAGAGGGCTCTGCCAGGCAGCAGGGCGAGCAGGGAGAGGTGGGTGGGAACTCCATGTGGGTCCGCATCCTGCAGGGCCTTGTCCCCAGTACACCCGTTTGCAAACCACCAGCCCAATTTTTACCTTAGCTGAGTGCCACCTGCACAATTGTGTATTTAATAATAGTTTTTACCAGACTCACCTTTTGGGGTTAAATAAATGGTTCTTGAAATGGAACAATGTATGTTTTCCTGAAATGAAAAATCTAATCCCTGTCTGAGGAGGATTGTTCCTGTCTCTGTCTCCATCAAACCTAAAATAGCCTCATCTGGGCCTTGTGTGGCCCTACGTTTGGGAACACACTGCAGTGCTGGAAGAAAGGCCGGAAGCTAGAGAGGACTCGATGAGACTCTTGTGGGATTGAAAAGCCAAACCGTGCGTTCCTCCTGGGGCACTGAGGCCAGGGTGCTGGCAGGACAGAGGGACTTCCCAGGCTCTGATGAAAACCCACTGTCCCTGGTCTTCCAGTGGTGGGTGAAGGGCCATTTCCTCTTGTTCTTAACGGGGTCCTGATTTACAGCAGGAAGACAGGAGCGCGGTTGCATGGGAAGGTGATAGAGAACCAGTCGGGGAACCGAGGTCATCATTCTGCTGAGCGGCTCCCTGGAGAGCGGGGAATTCACCGGTTGTCACCCGGGCCCTAAAATGGAATTTTCTCATGTTATGCTGTTGAATATTGGTGATTTAACAACAGAACAGCCACCCCCTCCCACCTCCACCACATTGAGAAGATTGAGATGTTTCCGATTGAAATGTTGTCTGTTTACAGCTCATACTTCCTCCAAGCCGTGCATTTTATTGTCATATTGACACTAATTTGGCTCGGATGTCACCTCCATTCTGACGCCCGTTCTTTATGCTGCCTGTGGATCCGGGGGGTTTTCAGAAACCAATTACATTGATCAAACCCAGAAAGGCAGGAATGCTGGTGGAGGGGCTGCCAGAGGCCCAAGCCAGGCAGGGATCCCTTGCCTAGCCCGAGACAGGAAGGGGAACCGAGGCAAAGGAAGCCAGACTGCAGGTCCCTGCGTGAGGTGGTGGAGCTGTTATATACAGGCACGGGCTAAGCAGTGTCTGTGGGTCATCTGGTAAACCCACACAGACTGTCCTGCCACATCAGCTTCATGAAGCTGCTTTATGGTGAGGAGCCTGCAGCACAGCCTGTTTCTCTGTGTTCATCACTTAGCTAGGCCGTGGTCCTGGCAACTCTGAGCCTCTCTGCTCCGTGGCCCAGACTCTTGCTACTCCCCCATCAGAGGGGGTGAGAGGACTGTGGATGGCTAGGTGTGGGGGCGTTAAGGTCCTCAGGCAAGATTTCCTTAGAGCATCTCCTCGGCGAGCTAGAAAATATCTGGGTGAGGGAGCTGGGCTATGCAGGGAACACATCTTAGCCAGTGAGGATTCAGGGTACCCGAGCCCCACCACCAGGCTGTGTCCTGCTGGCCTTGGTGACAGCACATCCCAGCCCCAGGCTGAGGATGGCATCTGGCACAGAGAAGGCTCCTGGGAGCCGGTGCCAGGATGATGCTCTCTTCCTGCCCCTCAGTCCAGGCTCCTGGGCACGCAGGTCTTGGGGGGATTCCCAGCCCCTCCTCCATGGAAATCCACCCACAGGTATAGATGATATGCTGGCCATCAGCCCATAGCACTCCTGGGGTGGGTGCTGGTAGCCCATCTTCTGCATGAGGCAACCAGTGATTGGCCCAAAGCTACCCAGTTCAGAGCGTGCAGGCAGCGTCGGAACCTGGGTCTGCCTGAGTCCAGGGCCTGTTCTTGCATCTCCTGCCCTTCCCACTGCCTCAGGAAAAGCACTGATCTCCCTCCTGAGCACCTTGGGATTCTCTAGAATAATCCTGCTTAGATGGCACTTTGCAAATCCCGACTGGTGCCTTGGAGTACCGTCTTCATCTCTCTCCTACCTGGTGAGCTCCATGAGGGCAGGGTCAGAGGCTTCCCTGCCTGGAGTCCCCATGATGTCCAATCAAGGCCTGGCATACTCTCAGAACTGCATGAGGGGCTGATGGATCAATGAATAAACACAGGAATGAGCAACAGAAAGTGCTAGTGGGTGAAGCAAGGTCCAGAGGCAGGTGGTGTCGGCATCCACCCAGGTGAGGGTGGGCAGGTGGCCATTCACCCGTGGCTGACCGGCATTATAACGGGCTCATCCACAGACGAATACTCCATGTTCCCGGTCATAAATCACAGGAGAAACCACGGGAAATGAGTGCCAGGCTTTTCTTTCTATTTAGTAATTTATCAAGGGAAGAAGCGCATTAATAAACATATTTCCCATGAGAGGCGGGGATAACAGAGATGAATATCACTGTCAGATTTGGCCTGTTTCCTCTTGTTAGGGGCACACGAGAGGGTGGGAATCCAAATATTAGCAGCAGAATCTTTTTTTAAAAAATGTGTTACAAAGATGTGTGTGTTTCTTACTTTATATCATGTTAGATGGTTTTTCCCCTCACATTACCGCATTTGCCACTCAGTTTGTAAGTAATAGGAGCCTTTCAGAGAATTCACTTTGGCATCTTTCTTTGAATTTCCTTTGAAGTGAGGATTGACAAGGAGTGGACTCAGTAAATAACCCAGAAGCTGAGAGGATGCCGAACGCAAGCCGATGAGTGAATGTCTGGTGACAGCTGTGTTGCTGCGTGGCCCAATCATCTTTCCTAGACTTGCTGCCCTTCACTCTATTATTGACTGGAGGCTTGCCCTGCCCCTTGGAACGGTCCTCCTAGCCCTTGAAGAAGCCACGTTCATTAGCAATTTCATGTTGGAATGCCTGCTGGGTTTTAGGCACTATTCTTGGCGTTCTATGTGTGTCTTCACGACAGCCCTGCAAAGCAAGCCACACTGCCCTGATTGTGGCATGGGGAAAATCAGGAAAATCAGATGGGGAAAGAGAGGCTCAGGAAAGCTAAGTAAATGTGCTCCAAGGAAGCCACAAAGTGACAGGCTTCACAGGGACGGTGGCAGAGGCTGTCTGTGTACCTCTGCATCGTGTGTGTGTTTGTATGTGCATCCACCTGGGTGTGTGTGTCCACCTGGGGTGTGTGTGTGTGTCCACCTGGGGTGTATGTGTGTGTGTCTGCACCTGGGGGGTGTATGTGTGTGTGTCCACCTGGGGTGTGTGTGTCCACCTAGGGGGTGTGTGTCCACTTGGGGTGTATGTGTCTCCACCTGGGGGGTATGTGTCCACCTGGGGGGTGTGTGTATGTCCACCTGGGGTGTGTGTGTCTCCACCTGGGGTGTGTGTGTGTGTCCACCTGGGGGGTGTGTGTGTGTCCACCTGGGGAGTGTGTCCACCTGGGGTGTATGTGTGTGTGTCTGCACCTGGGGGGTGTATGTGTGTGTGTCCACCTGGGGGGTGTGTGTGTGTCCACTTGGGGTGTATGTGTCTCCACCTGGGGGGTATGTGTCCACCTGGGGTGTGTGTGTATGTATGTGTGTGTGTCTCCACCTGGGGTGTGTGTGTGTGTCCACCTGGGGGGTGTGTGTGTGTCCACCTGGGGTGTGTGTGTGTCCACCTGGGGTGTGTGTCCACCTGGGGGGTGTGTGTGTGTCCACCTGGGGTGTGTGTCCACCTGGGGGGGTGTGTGTGTCCACCTGGGGTGTGTGTCCACCTGGGGGGTGTGTGTGTGTCCACCTGGGGGGGGTGTGTGTGTGTGTCCACCTGCGGTGTGTGTGTGTCTCCACCTGGGGGGGTGTGTGTGTGTGTCCACCTGGGGGGTGTGTGTGTGTCCACCTGCGGTGTGTGTGTGTCTCCACCTGCGGTGTGTGTGTGTGTGTCCACCTGGCGTATGTGTGTGTGTGTCCACCTGGCGTGTGTGTGTGTGTGTGTCCACCTGGCGTATGTGTGTGTGTGTCCACCTGGCGTATGTGTGTGTGTGTGTCCACCTGGGGGGTGTGTGTGTGTTCACCTGGGGTGTGTGCGTATGTGTCTCCACCTGGGGTGGGTGTGTATGTCCACCTGGGGTGTGTGTGTGTCCACCTGGGGGGTGTGTGTGTGTCCACCTGGGGGGTGTGTGTGTGTGTCCACCTGGGGGGTGTGTGTGTGTGTCCACCTGGGGTGTGTGTATGTCCACCTGGGGGGTGTGTGTGTGTCCACCTGGGGTGTGTGTGTATGTCCACCTGGGGTGTGTGTATGTCCACCTGGGGTGTGTGTGTGTGTCCACCTGGGGTGTGTGTGTCCACCTGGGGTGTGTGTATGTCCACCTGGGGGGTGTGTGTGTGTCCACCTGGGGTGTGTATGTGTGTCCACCTGGGGTGTGTGTGCGTGTGTCTCCACCTGGTGTGTGTATGTCCACCTGGGGTGTGTGTGTGTGTCCATCTGGGGTGTGTGTGTGTATGTCCACCTGGGGTGTGTGTGTGTGTCCACCTGGGGTGTGTGTGTGTGTCCACCTGGGGTGTGTGTGTGTGTGTGTCCACCTGGGGTGTGTGTGTGTGTGTCTCCACCTGGGGTGTGTGTGTATGTCCACCTGGGGTGTGTGTGTATGTCCACCTGGGGTGTGTGTGTGTCCACCTGGTGTGTGTGTATGTCCACCTGGGGTGTGTGTGTGTGTGTCTCCACCTGGAGTGTGTGTGTATGTCCACCTGGAGTGTACGTGTGTCTCCACCTGGGGGGTGTGTGTGTGTTTCTCCACCTGGGGTGTGTGTGTATGTCCACCTGGAGTGTGTGTGTATGTCCACCTGGAGTGTGTGTGTGTGTCCACCTGGGGTGTGTGTGTCCACCTGGGGGGTGTGTGTCCACGTGGGGTGTATGTGTCTCCACCTGGGGGGTATGTGTCCACCTGGGGTGTGTGTGTGTGTATGTGTGTGTGTCTCCACCTGGGGTGTGTGTGTCCACCTGGGGGGTGTGTGTGTGTCCACCTGGGGTGTGTGTGTGTCCACCTGGGGTGTGTGTCCACCTGGGGGGTGTGTGTGTGTCCACCTGGGGGTGTGTGTGTGTCCACCTGGGGTGTGTGTCCACCTGGGGGGTGTGTGTGTGTCCACCTGGGGGGGGTGTGTGTGTGTGTCCACCTGCGGTGTGTGTGTGTCTCCACCTGGGGGGTGTGTGTGTGTGTGTGTCCACCTGGGGTGTGTGTGTGTGTGTGTGTCCACCTGCGGTGTGTGTGTGTCTCCACCTGCGGTGTGTGTGTGTGTGTCCACCTGGCGTATGTGTGTGTGTGTCCACCTGGCGTGTGTGTGTGTGTGTGTCCACCTGGCGTATGTGTGTGTGTGTCCACCTGGCGTGTGTGTGTGTGTGTGTCCACCTGACGTATATGTGTGTGTGTCCACCTGGCGTATGTGTGTGTGTGTGTCCACCTGGGGGGTGTGTGTGTGTCCACCTGGGGGGTGTGTGTGTGTTCACCTGGGGTGTGTGCGTATGTGTCTCCACCTGGGGTGGGTGTGTATGTCCACCTGGGGTGTGTGTGTGTCCACCTGGGGGGTGTGTGTATGTCCACCTGGGGTGTGTGTGTGTGTGTCCACCTGGGGTGTGTGTGTCCACCTGGGGGGTGTGTGTGTGTCCACCTGGGGGGTGTGTGTGTGTTCACCTGGGGTGTGTGCGTATGTGTCTCCACCTGGGGTGGGTGTGTATGTCCACCTGGGGTGTGTGTGTGTCCACCTGGGGGGTGTGTGTATGTCCACCTGGGGTGTGTGTGTGTGTCCACCTGGGGTGTGTGTGTCCACCTGGGGGGTGTGTGTCCACGTGGGGTGTGTCTCCACCTGAGGTGTGTGTGTGTCCACCTGGGGTGTGTGTATGTCCACCTGGGGTGTGTGTGTGTCTACCTGGGGTGTGTGTGTCCACCTGGGGTGTGTGTATGTCCACCTGGGGTGTGTATGTCCACCTGGGGTGTGTGTGCGTGTGTCTCCACCTGGGGTGTGTGTGTGTGTCCATCTGGGGTGTGTGTATGTCCACCTGGGGTGTGTGTGTCCACCTGGGGTGTGTGTGCGTGTGTCTCCACCTGGGGTGTGTGTGTGTGTCCACCTGGGGTGTGTGTATGTCCACCTGGGGTGTGTGTGTGTGTCCACCTGGGGTGTGTGTATGTCCACCTGGGGTGTGTGTGTGTGTCCACCTGGGGTGTGTGTGTGTCCACCTGGGGTGTGTGTGCGTGTGTCTCCACCTGGGGTGTGTGTGTGTGTCCACCTGGGGTGTGTGTATGTCCACCTGGGGTGTGTGTGTGTGTCCACCTGGGGTGTGTGTATGTCCACCTGGGGTGTGTGTGTGTGTCCACCTGGGGTGTGTGTGTGTCCACCTGGGGTGTGTGTGCGTGTGTCTCCACCTGGGGGGTGTGTGTGTGTCTCCACCTGGGGTGTGTGTGTGTGTCCACCTGGAGTGTGCGTGTGTCTCCACCTGGGGGGTGTGTGTCCATGTGGGGTGTGTGTCTCCACCTGAGGTGTGTGTGTGTGTCCACCTGGGGTGTGTATGTCCACCTGGGGTGTGTGTACGTGTGTCTCCACCTGGGGTGTGTGTGTGTGTCCACCTGGGGTGTGCATATGTGTCTCCACCTGGGGGGTGTGTGTGTGTCCACCTGGGGTGTGTGTGCGTGTGTCTCCACCTGGGGTGTGTGTGTGTGTGTCCACCTGGGGGGGTGTGTGTGTGTCCACCTGGGGGGGTGTGTGTGTGTCCACCTGGGGGGTGTGTGTGTCTCCACCTGGGGGGTGTGTGTTTCTCCACCTGGGGTGTGTGTGTCCACCTGGGGTGTGTGTCTCCACCTGGGGTGTGTGTGTCCACCTGGGGTGTGTGTGTGTGTCCACCTGGGGGGTGTGTGCGTGTGTCTCCACCTGGGGTGTGTGTGTATGTCCACCTGGGGGGTGTGTGTGTGTCCACCTGGGGTGTGTGTATGTCCACCTGGGGTGTGTGTGTGTGTCCACCTGGGGTGTGTATGTCCACCTGGGGTGTGTGTATGTCCACCTGGGGTGTGTGTGTGTGTCCACCTGGGGTGTGTGTGTCCACCTGGGGTGTGTGTATGTCCACCTGGGGTGTGTGTGTGTGTCCACCTGGGGTGTGTATGTATGTCCACCTGGGGTGTGTGTGCGTGTGTCTCCACCTGGTGTGTGTATGTCCACCTGGGGTGTGTGTGTGTGTCCACCTGGGGTGTGTGTGTGTATGTCCACCTGGGGTGTGTGTGTGTCCACCTGGGGTGTGTGTGTCTCCACCTGGGGTGTGTGTGTATGTCCACCTGGGGTGTGTGTGTGTCCACCTGGTGTGTGTGTATGTCCACCTGGGGTGTGTGTGTATGTCCACCTGGGGTGTGTGTGTGTGTGTCTCCACCTGGAGTGTGTATGTCCACCTGGAGTGTACGTGTGTCTCCACCTGGGGGGTGTGTGTCTCCACCTGGGGGGTGTGTGTGTGTGTCTCCACCTGGGGTGTGTGTGTATGTCCACCTGGAGTGTGTGTGTATGTCCACCTGGAGTGTGTGTGTGTGTCCACCTGGAGTGTGCGTGTGTCTCCACCTGGGGGGTGTGTGTCCACGTGGGGTGTGTGTCTCCACCTGAGGTGTGTGTGTGTGTGTCCACCTGGGGCCTCCTCCCATGCAGGGGGCCCTCCCTGTCCCTTCCTGCAGTCATACTCCCTGCCCCCGAGACACCACTCCTCCTCTGCACCCTGGACATAGGTCCTGTGGCAGGTGGTTTTGGTGTCCCTGTACCTTGGGCAAGTTATTTAGTGTCCTTTGTTTCGTCTTCTGTAAAATGAGCATAACAGCCCCTTCTTCATAGGACAGTCGTGAAGATTACATTACCTAACACTTTAAAGTTTGGAGGAGACCTAGCACGTGTGATGATAACATTGAGCACGTGCTGTCTTTAGGTGACTGTGAATCTGTTCTTCCTCAACACGTTCTGTCTGTGCCGTGGCTCAGCCCTTGGCATCTCCCACTGGGCTCGTGGCTGTGCCATCTGTATTCGAGTGTTGGGGATGGTCAGGTGGGAAAAGGGATTTAGGTCCCTAATGCATAGTGAGAAAGACAGGAGCAAGCAGATAACCGCACGGTGGATGAAAGCTCATCCCCACCCTTGTTTGGAGAGAGAGACCTGAGCATAGGGAAGATCTAACTCCAGGAGGTCAGGGAAGGCATCCCAAATGAGGTGATGACTTGGCTGAGGTCTGAACAGAGAGAGCGCCGCAGTCAAAGGAAGCTGCACGTGCAAGTGCCTGTGCAGGTGATACGGAGGAAGGGCTGGAAGGAGCCCCGGTGGCTGGAGTGAGGGCATTCCACAGGGCCACTGCCTAGGCCTTGTTTGTAATAGCAGTGGGGATGTTTGGAAAGTTTTGGGGAGAGGGCAGGGACATAATCCTATTTCCAAGTTGAAAATCTCTGTCTTTGCAGTGAGCACTGTGGATTGGACAGCTGTTAGGTGAGGGCCCCAGAATGATCCAAGTGAGTGGTGGGCTGTGCTGGGGGTGGAGTTTCAAAGGAGAGATTTTGAGAGGTGTTCATGAACCCACACATAAGTGGGCTCCGTTGTGGTGGAGGGGAGGAGGGAAGGCTGACTCCCGGGTCTCCCGCTCTGCCACTGCGCAGGTGGCAGGCACGTGCTGTCGAAGAGCTGGTCCAGGCACAGGTCAGTAGTGTGGGGCTGCCTGTGCTGAATTGGAGCTGCCTTGCGGACAGGAGGAGAGGACGAGGAGGCAGCTGGCTCTGAGAAGGTTCACTCTTCAGAGCCACTGAAAGTGGGATGTCGAAAACTGTTTGTGGGAGGGGACGTCCTCCTGGCCCTGGGCCTCTGCTGACCTCTCTGAAGATGGACAGAGAGGACACAGAGTCCTCAGAAAAGTCCAGACACCAGGTCTCCTTTGGACCTGGGTTCAAATCCTGCCTCTATAGCTCTGTGACCTTGAGCAAGTCACCAACCTCCAAGCGTAACTGCCTTGCTGCTTGTCTGCTGCTTATCTGGTTTGCTTGGAGGATGGTGATAGCTGTTAAATGAGTCAGTGGGTCTAAGTGTCACTAAACGGTGGCTGTCACTGGGTCATTAATTGCGTAAGAATTTAGAAGCAGACATTTATCCAGATACTGCACTAGAGGGGCACACTCCAGCCAGGATGCCCCTGTTTGCCCTCCAGGATCCCTGTTTAGAGTGGGTGGTCACTGGCCTGCTTCATGGGCCTCCCTGCCTCTTTCTGTCCTCAGGCAGGTGGCCTAGGATCCTTCCCGGTGTAAGAGAAAGGAGGAGTTGTCTGAGTGCGTTACCTGCTCTGCCCTGGCTCCTCTGTGGGGTCAGAGCAAGTGGGCATCCCCAGAAGCATCTATGGAGCGTCTTCTGTGTACCCGCCGCAGCTCTGCCTCCTAAAATATCTGTAAGCCCCTGTCTTCATAGCCCAATAGAATAAACAGCGAAAGCAGAAAGTTTAGCTGCAAGGATGTCAAAAGAAAAGAATGTTCCGATTAACTCAACTTCTTTTTCAACTGGGAGCTTTCCTAACATCACTTAACTCTTCTTGTTGAAAATAAAGTATGCCAAGTGTTGGGCCGCATGAGCATCTCAACTGCGGCCACTCTGGAGTGGCCAGGCCACCTCCCCATCCATCATCCCATTGGGTCACAGCAGCCCCAGAGCTGGCAGGGGACTTGTTTTATGCTGATGTCATTGATGATGACCCCGAGCCTGTGACAGGTAAAACAACTTGCCCCAAGTCATGCAGCTGACTTATGGCCCCAGCGCAGGGTAGCCAGTGTTCAGCCCCCACTTCACCCCACTGCAGGTCACTGTTCCAGTCCAGGTCTCCGTCCCTCTACCCAGAGTCCCTTCATCCCAGGCTGCTGGCTGTCTACTCCCCTCTGTGGCCTAAGACTCCCCTCATCCCATGGAAGAGGGCGGTGAGGAGAGAAAACTCTGGAAGCCCCTTTCAGCCCAACGGTCCTGGATGTCCTCTGTCCTCTCCATGCCTTGGAGAGGTGCTTCTCCTGGTGGCCTGGCCGGAAGGAGCCTCCCCAGGGATCCCTAGGTCTCCTCAGGGTTGTGGCCAAGCGTGGGGCTGGGCCGGGCATGGTTGCCCCCGGGACTCAGCGTGGATCCCAGGGCGTTCGGCTTGTTCTGTAGCTGGGTGTGGGCTCTGCCTTCATGCAGCCTTCTTGGGGACTGGTGAGTATGGAGTGGGGTTGCTCAGAGGCTCATAGGCCCTCACCCCCTGCCCTTGGTGCTCCTGCAGCTGTGGAGACAAAGAACTACCACGTGCATGTTTCAGAGTGGCCCTAAGGTCAGTGGTCAAAGCCGTCAGGAAAGCTTCGGGGGTACCAAGAGGCTGTGTGGACTGTGAGCAGGAGGCCCACGGAGCCAGACCCTGCAGTCAGGGCAGCCTGCCTGGAGGAGGGGGCAGCCAGGCGGGGTCTCAGCAGGTCTGAGCAGGCAGAAGGGAGGAAAGCAATTATCATAAGCCCAGGAACAGCCAAGCACTGACATGGGTGTGCTTGAGCAACCCCCAGTATCATTTACGGGCAACACTACCAGCCCACGGGGAACCCGGAGGCCTGAAAAGGATGAGTGGGCCGTGGCCAGCGGGACATGAGAAGGGGCTGCTCCATGCAGGTGTCCAGAAAGTCAAGGACAGGCCCAAGCATTTACTGTGCCCTGCCGTGGGCCAGGTGCTCCTCACGCATCACCTAATTTACAGCTCACGCCAGCCCTGGTGGTCAGCCCTATTAGAGCCCTTTAAAAGGAGGAGACTGGCTCTGGGAGGGTCTGGACAGGGCGGGAAGCTTGGCTTATGGAGAGTCATCCTCAAGCTGGTTCTTGAGTGAGGAGGCCACAGTGATGGTGGGGCTAGCAATGTGCTCATCCCTATCGCCTGGGCAAGGTTCTCTCTGTCCAGGAAGTGTCAGCCTAACAGAGCCCCCAACCCCCCACCCCCACCTCCTTGTCTGCTCTCTGTTGCAGCCCAGCCTTCACCTTCCCCCACCCCATCCACCCCGTGGCCTACCAGCAGATTCTGAGCCAGCAGAGGGGTCTGGAGTCAGCCTTTGGGCAGTGTTGTCAGACCATTTCTAGGCCACCGTTGGTGCAGGGCAGAGACCTAGAATCCTGATGGGGGCACCGTGAGGGGGAGCAGTCTGGAACCACAGTGGAAGAGCCTGTAGCCCTGGGGTGCTGGGTACTCTTGTCTGGGGCAAGCCCTCTTCCCTTCCGCAGTTATGTAGGTGTGTGACAGCAGCTGGTGAGGGCTGAGGACACAGCCATGTGCCCACACACATGTGCATATGCATGTGTACACGTCTGCATGTGGGTGCACACAGGTGTGTGCATGCAAGGGCGGTGTGTGCACCCGCGTGCATGTGTGCCTGCATGCATGTGGTGTGCACATTCGAAGCAACAGCTTCCCAGAGCCTCAGGCAACTTTAGAACTGAGGACCTCAGTGTGCAAGAGCACCTGCCTGTGTCAGGATGCCTCTCTCTGCGCTGTCCTCGTGTCTGCCCTGCCCTGTTACAGCAGGCTGCCCAGCAGGCTCTGGATAGACAGCCAAAGGCCCAGGCGTCGAGAAGAGTCTGGGGGCCGCCATCCAGGCCTCTGCTTGGCAAATGCCCTATCAGGGGGCATTTTAGTGGTGATTTCAGGTACAACATGACCCATGACCTTGGAGCACTTACTTCCATTCACTCTCTTCCCCAAGGAATTCTCCACAGCAGTGAGAACAGGCAAGCTTCTCCCGCACACAGTAGCATGGAGAAATGTTACAAACTGACCAAGTGGATGAAGGAGGCCAGACATAAAAGAGTATTTAAAATTCCATTTACACAAAGCTCAAAAGTAGGTAACACTAGCTGTGTGTTAGAAGCCAGGATAGCAGCTGCCGTTGGGCTGGAAGTTGCAGGGGGCCTGTGGGCACTGGCCAAGCCCTGTTTCTTGACCTGGGGCTGGCTTCCCAGGTGGACTCACTTGGTGAGAGGCCACCGAACTGCTCACTTACGATTCGTGCACACTCCTGTCATGAGGTAAGCATTGCTGGATTCCAGCCCTGGTCTCTGCACCTATTCTCATTGCTCATATTCACTCGCCCAGACACCTTACATGCACTTCTCCAGTCATCACCACACCCTGCGCTGCTCAGTCCATTTTACAGATCAACAAACTGAGGCCAAGAGGTGACATCCTTTGCCCAAGAGCCCACAGCTGGAAAGTCGGCTTAGCTGGGATACCCATTAGACCATCCTCGCAGGCTCTTCCTGTCCCCCACCTACCTGTCACCCCGCCCCCCATCCCCAGGGATGCTGACGTGTCTTGTGTTGACTGTCCCACAGTGTCCCGTTTCTCCAGCCCGCGGGTAACGCCCCGCCTGAGCCGCAAGCGGGCGCTGTCCATCTCCCCACTCTCAGACGCCAGCCTGGACCTGCAGCGGATGATCCGCACCTCACCCAATTCGCTGGTGGCCTACATCAACAACTCCCGAAGCAGCTCGGCGGCCAGCGGCTCCTACGGGCACCTGTCGGCAGGCGCCCTCAGGTGAGCCCCGCCTGCAAGCAGAGGGCTGAGAACCAGAGCTGGGCTGAGGGCCCGGTGGGGAGGCGCTGGCTTTTCAGTGGGTGCTTTTGACCCCAGGAGAAAGACAGGATTAGTGGCATTTGTGAATCCACATATACTCGCACCTTTTTTATGAATTCAAAACCAATAGTGATCAGATTGAAATGAGCCAATATCTGAGTACATCTTCATGGACCAGGTCTGTCATGAATGACTCAAATGTGAAATCAAAGGTGTTTGAGGTCGAAGATGATTTTCCTAGTATTTCACTGAATTTGGTGGAGCAGCCAAGTATTGGCCAACCTTGGAGACCACACAAAATGTGATGTTGGCATAGCCCGGGCTCTCAGCAAGCCTCTGAGCTGCCTGCAGGTCTCCTCCCTCTATAGCCGCATCGCGGCACACCCACACCTCACTGACACCAGCCACCCTTCTCCCCTCTGTGTGACTCTAGACTCTCTGAGGACTGAGACCCCAGCCGGCTTGACTGAAACTCACATGCCTCCCCAAAGCCTCTGGGAGAGGCCAGGAGGTGTGAGGAATGTCAGGAGAGTTTGTCCCAGCGACCTGGAGACGGAAGGAATAACAAGTGTATTTGTTATCTTTTCTTTTTTTTGAGACAGAGTCTCGCTCTGTCACCCAGGCTGGAGTGCAGTGGCCGGATCTCGGCTCACTGCCAGCTCCGCCTCCCGGGTTCCCGCCATTCTCCTGCCTCAGCCTCCCGAGTAGCTGGGACTACAGGCGCCCGCCACCTTGCCCGGCTAGTTTTTTGTGTTTTTTAGTAGAGACGGGGTTTCACCGTGTTAGCCAGGATGGTCTCGATCTTCTGACCTCATGATCCGCCCGCCTCGGCCTCCCAAAGTGTTGGGATTACAGGCTTGAGCCACCGCACCCAGCCTCTTATCTTTTGCTGCCTAATGAATTGCTCCAACACGTAGCAGTTTAAAACTACAAACAATTGTTATCTCACCTCATTTCTGAGGGTCAGGAATTTGAGACAGGCTGAGCTCCGGCTCTCTCAGGTGGCCACAGTCAAGCTGTCAGCCAGTGCTTCATCCCGCTGAAGGTGTGGCTGGGCCAGAATGGCCCCCGCACAGAGCTCTCAGCAGTACCCTTTGTCCCTCGTCTGTGAGCCTCTGCTTAGGGCTGCTTGAGTGTCCTCACGACATGGCAGACAGGTCCCAGCCCACCTTGCAGCATGTGATGCGAGAGGAAGCTGGAGGAAGCCACAGTGTCTTTTATGGCTCAATCACAGGGGTCACCAGTCTCTCCTCGGTATCCTACAGTGTGAAGGGTGGCTCTTACGCACGTGGTGTGACAGAGCCTAGAAGTGCAGTAAGAAGAGGAGAATAATGCAAGCTGGAGGGCTCAGGGCATGATTCCCGGATGAGGGGCCATTAGAACAGGATTCAGAGGCCTCCTGGGTTTCACGTGGTCAGGGAGCAGTGATGCTGGCATGCATTTAGGTGTCATTACAGCAGTGGAGGGGCCGGGGTGTGGGGATGAGACGGAGCCTGGTCCCTGCTGGGGCCAGCCTGCCAAGGGTGGAGGCTACATCCTGGGGCAGAACCCGGGAGCTGATCACAAAAGGTGAGTGGCAGACAGTAGGAAGCCACAGCTGGTTCCTGAGTGAGGAGGCCACAGTGATGGTGGG
Source organism: Macaca mulatta (assembly GCF_049350105.2). Classification (NCBI taxonomy): domain Eukaryota; kingdom Metazoa; phylum Chordata; class Mammalia; order Primates; family Cercopithecidae; genus Macaca; species Macaca mulatta. The sequence goes on along the minus strand of NC_133417.1, from coordinate 16,493,647 downwards.
GCTAGCAATGTGCTCATCCCTATCCCCTGCGCAAGGTTCTCTCTGTCCAGGAAGTGTCAGCCTAACAGAGCCCCCAACCCCGACCCCCCACCTCCTTGTCTGCTCTCTGTTGTAGCCCAGCCTTCACTTTCCCCCACCCCATCAACCCCGTGGCCTACCAGCAGATTCTGAGCCAGCAGAGGGGTCTGGGGTCAGCCTTTGGACACACACCACCCCTGATCCAGCCCTCACCCACCTTCCTGGCCCAGCAGCCCATGGCCCTCACCTCCGTCAATGCCACGCCCACCCAGCTCAGCAGCAGCAGCAACTGTCTGAGTGACACCAACCAGGTAGGTGGGTGCAGGGACCAGGATGGCCACTGGGTACTCATCTGGACGTATGAGGGCTGTTTACTGCCAGTTCGTGCTAAGAACTTGTGGAGGCCTCTGGGCTCACGTCTGGCCTCTGGGGTGCCTTCTGAGCAGAGGCCACATTATGGAAAGGGCGAGACCTAGGCTCAGTCCATGGGAAGCTCCCAGCTTCTCAATTCTGCTGTCTCCCGTCCAAGAAGCATAATGAGTAGATGGGGAAAGCCTCGAGTTCCCAGGGCCTGGCACCGTGGAGGTCCTCCGTGCCCAGCACATGGCATGGGTGGGTGAGTGAATCATTATAACACTGCAGTTTCACTGTAGAGCGTGCATTTACAGCAGGCTTTCACACACTGCCTCGTTCGACCCTTCCAACGGGCCTTGAGCGTGCCTGGACATCCTAGTACGGTGCCTGGCACATCCTAGGTACCGTTATTATTTGGCAAATGAAGTGTTCTTTCACAGATAAGGACATGGAAAGGCACAGGCCTTAGCATCAGTCAGACCATCTTTGGGATCCTAACTCGCCTAAAAGCAGCAAATCTCTTTCCCTCTCGCAGCCTGAGCTAACTTATCTGCTAAGTGGGGTTCCTGACGCCTAGGTGGGGTCACTGTGTATGTAAACGAGCTCGTGGGTGCAGAGCCCGCGTAGGCTCTGATCCTGGGAGCACGGACAACGATGATGCCAGAGGTGAAGGGACCACCCCAGGCCACCCACCAGCAAATGGCAGAGCCTGGATGTGGCTGCACCCTTGGAAGGAAGGCAGGACACCATGTCCTCTAGAAGCGTCCTCTGTTCCAGAATGTCCTCCCTCTCCACCCCAGGGCTCCTAGTGGCTCCCCAGAGCCTCCCCATGACAGTGGCTGTCAGCTCTGGAAATATCGCCTGATGCTTCAGCTCTAGCCTCTTCTCCTGAGGAACCAGGCTCTGGCCCGCTGTGTCCTGGGCTGGCCAGGCCCTGTTCTCAGACCCACAGTGAGAAGTTGAGCCTGGTCAGAACAGGGGCAAGGACACCCCCCATTTTCCAAAGAGAAGGTCTCTTTCTCATTTCCCAGAAGTCTTGGGGAGGCGGAGATGGAGAGATGGGGGTGGGCATGCCCAGGTCTGGGTGCCCTCCTGTAGCAGGACATGTGTCCCTGACAGGAGGACTGAGCTGGGGACTCTCTTTCTGATACTTAAACACAGGGTTAGCCCAGATGGTCTGTGCGGAGAGATTCTAGAGGTAAAGTCCAAAGGAATTTGGGATATCCTGCCCTGCCCCTGAGTAACAGTCTGTCCTCTGCACCCGTCCTCAGAACAAGCAGAGCAGTGAGTCAGCCGTCAGCAGCACCGTCAACCCTGTCGCCATTCACAAGCGCAGCAAGGTCAAGACCGAGCCTGAGGGCCTGCGGCCGGCCTCCCCTCTGGCGCTGACGCAGGTAACCTGCTGCCAGCCGCACCACCTTCCTCCAGCTAGGACCAGGCCTGTGGGCTGCCTTGGGGCTATACCCTTGGTGAACGGATGGCTGGCTGCCTGCATGGATGAATGAGTGACCCAGGGAGGACTGGGTGGGAATGCTGAGCTGTGACTCCCTCACCACTGTGTGCCCAGCACCCTGGACATACGTTCCCATCACACATGGTGAATGAATGCATGAGCGAATGAATGGGCTTCTGCCTAGCCATCCCTCTTGTCTCAGGCTGCATCTGTCTCTCTCCCCGCACCTGACCTGGGCACAGCACCAGCCACAGCCTGGCTGAGTTGCTCACGTGCCCGGAATGGCTCAGGCCCCTCTAGGCTACTCTCACTCTTGGAACTCTACCCCACCCTGGCTCCTTCGCTGCCACTTTAGCCCTCCCTGATTCTCTTGGGTTAAGAGGACTTAGCTCCAGGCCCCCACACCCAGCCTAGCTCAGCGGTCACTTCAGGGCATGTGCTGTGTGCACACCTGTCTCCCTGTCTGCACTCTAAGCTTTGGAGAGGTGGCACTGTGGGAGAAGGGCCTGACTGGGTTCCGTGCCACCAGGGTTTGTGCAAGTGTGCAGTCACTGACATAGTATTTTCCAGTGATTCAATGCACATTTGAGTCAGTGAGTGGCGTGGTGAGTGGGGAAGATAGGACAAGTTCAAGCGGGGAGAGAAGAGCAGAGCAGCCCACAGCCCAGTGCAGGCCTGTCGTGTGGCCCCGACCCTGCGCTGATCCTTTTGAAAACCTTGCCACTTATTCTTCTGCTCCAAAACAGCGTGCAGGCAGCCCCCACTCCCGGACAGGGGCCTGTCTTGTAAAGGGCATGCCGTGCCTGTTGACCTGGTAAGTAAGCGCCTGGTCCCCCAAGCCCTCTCACGGTGGCCCAGTCTTCATCCATTATTACTACAGAAGCCGCAGCTTGGACACCAAGGATGCTCGGGGCCTCCTATCCTCATCTCTCCTGCATCTGCCGACCATCCTTTATCAAAACTGTGAACCATCAGGCATGCTCTGGGCACTTAATTTTCATGAAATATTGGCTCCTGTTATTGTCAGGCAAAGAGAGGGGTTGGTGACAAATTCTTCTCCCCTTGCTGACACCAAAGCCGGTCTCAGCATGATGCATGGTTTCCATGAGGCCGAGCATCATCGGGGGCCGATGAAATTGATGAGGACGGCACATATCCAGGGAAGACAAACATGCCAGAATGGTGAGGACAGGGCCGGCAGGCAGGCACTGAGCACCTGGGAGCCCCATGGCCACACGCCAGTAGGGCCCTATGCCCGCCCTCCAACCCAGGTGGGCCACACAGGGCCTCCTGCCTGTCCAGCCTGGCTCTGCACACGTGTCAGTGCAAGGAAGGCTGTTTATCATGAGGAGGTTGTCCCCTGTCACTCAGTGTCCTGATTCACTGACCAAGTACTCCCTGACTCATTTGTAAGGTGGGATGGCTGGGCTTTCTCTCTATTGGCAGAAAAAGCAGCATAATGAACCCTCTCTACTGAAGCCCTCAAAACTGCAGGCTAGAGTGATGCCCAGTGCACCTGCCTCTGTGCTACCCTCTGATTGGAGTGTGATCCGTCAGCTTTCCAAATCTTCTCTGGAGTGACCAGGGCACGCAGCCGGTAGAAATAATAAATTGACTTCCAGGTTTTCTCAAAGAGTGGAGAGGGTGATAAGAGGCTCTCCGGTCCACTCTCCCCATGGTCTCACTCCGACACTCCCCAGACGATCCCGTTGCTAAAGATCTGGAAAGTAAATGCTCCCACACCTTCCTTTGATTTGGTCCCAGTATAGCCCCTGGAGCTATTGTACGACATGTTGTCGCTTTTCCTGTTCGGAACAAGTGAATTCATTGAAAGATCCTCTGAGAAACAACCAGGAGCCCTTCTTAGAAGAGGTCTTTGCAGCTCTTATGGAAAGTCAGGTAGGGTTTGAGTCTCCAGTGACAGCAGGGCGTCCTGAGGCTAATTTCTGCCACTCCCAGAAAGGAACTCAGCGCTAGGACTGAGATCATGACCTGGGCAGCTGTGGCACCACTCACGGAGTCCCTGGAGCCAGTGGGCATTAGGCCTTTTGACTATGGGGCGAGATCCTTCATCCCCCTGAGCCTGACTATACGTGTTTTCCCCAGAGGCTATTTTGAAAGACATTTTCCTGCTGTTTTTGGAGAGAGTTTGAAATGTGAAGCCAGTCTTGATAGCATCTGCCTCTTGGCTTGGCTTTGCTCCCAGCCTGCCTAGCAGAACAGTGGAATACTGGGGAATCCTTGACAGCCCTTGTAGGCCCTCTGCGGACTTTCCGTCACTACTTGGGGTATCTGAGCCTCTCCCTGTGCCCCAATCCCAGGCAGGTACCTCCTGCCTGTCCTCATGTCCTCTGCTCAGAGGGTGCCCCTGGTTAGCATCAGTGAGGGTAGGGATGGTCTTGTGGGTTAATTCTCAGTCTGTTGCCAGTTTGAGAGAAAAAGACTTTGTCCTTTTTGACAGGAATTTCAGGTACCTGTGATCAGGTGAGGGAATTTCAGGCATTATGATCAGGGGAAAGAATGTCTCGGGGGACTTTCCTTCACCTCATTAAAATGGCCACATGGGCCCTAATGTGGTCAGGAAACTCAAGTCCAGACCTAGGCTGCCTCGAGCTCACTGTGTATTCATGAGGAGGGCCTCAGATACCCCCTATTGTACAAGAATGCAGATGCCCACGCGTTAGGGCTATGGCAGTGAAAACTGGTTCCCCACAGCGGAAATCAAACCAAATAGACAAAAGTCCCTGCCCCGCCGTTCTCCGGTTCTCCTGGCTTGGAGGAGACCCAGGGTGTGACAGAACACCTTGATGATGACAAGTGGGCACTGGAGAGAAAGGAGGAGGGGCCCCAGGACAGGCCATCTGACAAGGAGAGCTGTGGACGGGGCTGAGTTGAGGAAAGGAGCTAAAAAGGCTGATGAGTGTGTGTGTGTGTGTGTGTGCATGTGTTGTGTGTGTGCACACATACTTGCATCCACACCTGTAACAGCCCAGGGTCCCAGGGTCCTTGCATGGGACTAACAGCAACCTCTTTTCAGGGCCAGGTGTCTGGACACGGCTCATGTGGGTATGCCCTTCCCCTTTCCCAGGAGCAGCTCGCTGACCTCAAGGAAGATCTGGACAGAGATGACTGTAAGCAGGAGGCTGAGGTGGTCATCTATGAGACCAACTGCCACTGGGAAGACTGCACCAAGGAGTATGACACCCAGGAGCAGCTGGTGCACGTAAGCCTTTGAACCCCAGCAGCTGGCCAACCAGGGCACGGCCCAGGCCATGCAGGATGCTGAGCCTTCCAGGGCCTCTACTAGACAGAAGGGGCTAGAGGAAGAGACCCCCAGAGATGCCTGGGCCACATCCCCTGCAAGTGGGAGGCGTGATTACTTACGTGTGCCCTGCCTGTTTTCAAGATGGCTTCCAATGCCTATGTAATACGAGAGATTAAAAGAAAAAATAAGTAAATGAGACTGTCAGGGAAAAGAGAACAATAAAGTGAAACAAGGAATAGAGTTAGTATTAAAAACCGAGTGCTTTGAGCTATATTCTACATACACTTTTTTTTTCTGAGATTCCTAGTAGCCAGTGCAAAGAGGGAAATACGATTAAACCAGCCAGTATCTACACGATAATAAGTGAAAGAAGCTTCTCCCATGAAGGAAGGAGTTGATCCTGTCCTTTAGGGACTATTCACAGATACCCAGTGGATATGGGTGCAGGTGGGCGTCTACCCAGATCAGAGAGGAGGCTGCTTAACAGTGCCTGAGTAGTGACAGCTCAGGTGATTAGAGAGGACCATGGGAACCGGTGAGCCCTTCAGAGTATGCCTCTTGGTCCTCACTCCAAACTCTCATACCACAGCATCCCTTATGTGGCAGACAGGGTTGATGTGTGCAGTGTGCAGAGCAGAGGCTTGGCACGGGAAACACCTGGCTCCAAACCTGCCCCCACCACAACCAGCTGAGTGCTTCTGAGCCAAGTGACTCCACCTCTGCGAGCCTCATTTTTTTTCCTATCAAGGGGATTGATGCTGCCCCACAGGAGGGTCAGTCATATTCATCAGCACCTAGTGGCTCACAGGCATTCCACACCTAGCAGCTCCCTCCTTCCTCCTCCTGCCTGTTCCCCACACCAGCCCTGAGTGGTTCTCTCTTCTCCATCCAGAGAAGAACTTAAATTCAAGAAAGCCCCCTCCCAACTCCCCAGCACACACTCCTTGGTGAGTGAGTATCTGTAAAGATGAACCCACTAAATTAGTAGCTCGATTGCTGGGAAGAGCAGACACACACGCACGTGCACACACATGCACATGTCTCCTATTCATATTCGGAAGCTGTCCCAAAGGCACTTGCTTCTCCCCAGCTCTGTAAACTTAGCATTTAGGACACGCCGACTCCCTCTTCTTCTTCCACTTATGCAACTTCCTCCCAAATACTGTAGGTTTCTTTTGTGTTGGAGTTTTTCCTCCCAAACGCAGTTCTCACCCAGAAGACCAGAACTTCCCAGCAAACGAATGCAGCTGACATAGAACTGGTGAAGCAGGGTCTTATCTAACCCCTTCTGGATCTCAAACTTAATTTTTCAACTTGTACCACCTCTTTGGGGTACACAAGCCCTGGATGGAGCAGGGACCGTGGAGCTGTGAGTTGCAGAACAAATCAGTTATATGAAAGGAGGAGAGAGGGACAGCCTCTCAGGCCAGGGGAAGGCCAAAGCCAGAGCATGCAGATGAGGATGTCAAAGACGTGCTCTGTGATAAGTGGGTCAGCCCTGAAGAGCAGGCACAGAATTCCTCAAATGAATGCCGAGGGTCCCCAACCTGGAAGGAGGGCTTTAGCCAGGGGCTTCTGCCTGTGCCCTGGACTGTCCTGCAGCTATAGGTGGCCATCTCCACCAGGCCCTAGAAAAAACAGACCCCTTCACCCAGCTCTGTCTCTCCTCTCTCTCTCTCTCTCTCTCTCTGCTCTCTGGAAAGATGGATGGAGCAGGCGCACAGGCGAGCTGGAGCCCCTGGTCGATTATTAACAATTTGTTGCTAAGTAAACCAATAAGAAAAAACTGAAAGGCATTGTCAGGAAGCATTTTTATCATTTGAAAGGCTTTACAAATGGAAAGTGAGGCTAATACGATAAGATTTCCCTGGAAGTTCAAAGTGCTGAAGATTTCACATGCTCCAGCAGGGGCATCTGTATGCCTGACAGTTGGGCCAGTCGCACAGGGCATGAGGGCCTGGCCGCTTTCTGTCTTCTGGGGCAAGGTGCTGCCAGTGTCTGATGCCCAGCTCTCGGGACAGCCTCTTTTGGTGGCAAAGGTCCACAGGAGAATGTCCAGCAGAACAATATAGCAGGCCACAAATGCCAGCCACCCATGTAATTTACATTTCCTAGGAGTGCATAATCCCAGCACTTTGGGAGGCCGAGACGGGCGGATCACGAGGTCAGGAGATCAAGACCATCCTGGCTAACACGGTGAAACCCCGTCTCTACTAAAAAAAAATACAAAAAACTAGCTGGGCGAGGTGGTGGGCGCCTGTAGTCCCAGCTACTCAGGAGGCTGAGGCGGGAGAATGGCGTAAACCCGGGAGGCGGAGCTTGCAGTGCGCAGAGATCGCGCCAACACTCCAGCCTGGGCAAGAGAGCGAGACGCTGTCTCAAAAAAAAAAAGAGTAAAAAGAAATAGGTGAAGTTAATTTTAATATTTTTATTTAACCCGATATGTCTGAAATATTATCATTTAGCAGGTAGTCAATAGAAAACAAAATTACCTAAATACTGTATAATCTTTTTTTTTTCCATTCTAAGTCTTTGAAACTGGTGTGTAGTTTGTACTTCTAGCCCATCTCAGCTCAGGCCAGCCACATTTCAAGTGTGCAAGAGCCCCATATGGGACAAGTGGTCACTGCATTGGACAGTGTGGGTCCTAGAGGATGTGGCTCCACCACGCCGACGGCCAGGGCCCTGTGCAGGCCACTGAACTCTCTGTGCCTTTGTGGAAAGGGGACAAAGCCGTTATCTCATGGGTCAATGCCAAAAATAGAGATAAGCATGTGTTATTTTTCTATTATAACAAAAGACGTTATTTACAAACCTCTGAAACAGCAGGAGCAAGCTTAGGAGAAGCTTCTCATGCACCCACTATGGGTACGTTTGCCTCGCTGCAGTTAATTAGTGCCTACTGTTTGCAGCCTGGGAGCATCATCACACCAGAACCCAGAGCCCAGGCTGGGGTGCACGGGATGGCTTTGCCCAGTATAGATGGTAACTTTGATGACGGATTGGAAAATGCAGGGAAGATAAGCGGCACGCAGTAGGCCTTCATTTAAGGGCAGCTAGTGATGCTTCATGAGGAGGCGCGGCCTGGCTTGGAGGGGTGGGCGTGTTGGGTCAGTGGTCTGCATATAGTAGGTGGGATGGGCAATGAGGAGCATGGTCGGAACATAATAGGCGTGGTCAGCAGGGTGGGAGGTCTGCACACATGTCGGGGAGGGTTGGGGGGATGCTGGGGCGGGTGGTCAACTGACAGCAGGCGGAGGTCTGTGGGCCTCCTGGGCCTGCTTACCCTCTCCTGGGCATGTCCCTCCGCAGCACATCAACAACGAGCACATCCACGGGGAGAAGAAGGAGTTCGTGTGCCGCTGGCAGGCCTGCACACGGGAGCAGAAGCCCTTCAAGGCGCAGTACATGCTGGTGGTGCACATGCGGCGGCACACGGGCGAGAAGCCTCACAAGTGCACGGTGAGTGGCCTTCTCCCCACCCCCGTCGCGTCGTCAGGACCGGCCCTTCAGCCAGGCCAGGGGGATCGTGTTTGGAGGTGGCTGGCCACAGGCACACCTGGGTGGAACAGGCCACAGCAGGGGCTCTGGGACCGGAGCCTGTTCCCACCCTGCCTGTTTGGGTCCTGGAGGCCCCTCGCCTCGTGGCATCCCAGACCTTGATGGACTTGCTCTGTGGGCGTGAGCATCTCCGTAAGCACGGCAGAGGTGTGTGGGTGTGTCTGTGATTGTGAGTCCAAAGGCATATCTGCATCCTGAAGTTTGCTTGGCTGGGTGACACTGGGCGGAGGGACCGCTCCATAGCACTCTGCAGAGAAAAAAACATCCTTGGTAATTCAGAGCTTGAGCAATGATGGGTTAAAACTCATTTGGGTTGAGGGTTTTTTCTGTTTGTTTTTTGAGACAGTCGCACTTTGCCACCCAGGCAGCTCCTTGTAGCCTCTACCTTCTGGGCTCAGGCGATCCTCCCACCTCAGCCTCCTGAGCAGCTGGGACTACAGGCACATGCCACCACACCAGGATAATTTTTGTATCTTTTTGTAGACACGGGGTTTCGCCATGTTGCCCAGGCTGCTCTTGAACTCCTGGGCTCAAGCAGTCCGCCTGCCTCGGCCTCCCAAAGTGCTGGGATTACAGGCTTGAGCCACAGATCCTGGCTGAGTGTTTCTTTTGTTTTGTTTTGTTTTGTTTTTTTAATGAGCTCAAAGATAAGACCTTTTCTACGGTCTCCTTTAGAGGTCAACAGGCTTTATGACTATTAGTTGGAGAGACTATTTTTTAAAAACACAGAAACTGCTGCCCCACAAAAGCAGACGTGGTTTTAGCTGCAGCTGAAACATCTGGGAACTCCTCTTTGTGAATTCTTGTTTCATAGATTCTAAGGCATACATTCTATTTTCACCTTAACATCTCTGAAGTCAGACTGTCTTAAAATCAGTGGTGTCCGGGATCCAATGAAATATGCTACCTTTGTTGGCAAGTCAGTTTTTTTTATTGAGAAATAGCTGACATACCATAAAGTGCACCCTTTTAAGAAAATGTACAATTTAATTGTTTTTAGTACATTCACAGATTTGTGCAACCATCGCTACTAGTTAATTTCAGAACATTTTCATCATCCCAGAAAGATACCCTGTACTCATTAGCAGCCACTCCTAATTCTCTCCTTCCCACAGCCCTGGACAGTTACTAATCTGCTTTCTGCCTGTATGGATTTGCCTATTCTGGAAATTTCATAAAAACTGAAATCATACAATATGTGCCTTTGTGTCTTGCTTCTTTCAGTTAACATGTCTTCAAGGTTCATCTGTGTTGTAGCATGCACATGTACTTTCTTTCTTTTTGTGGCTACCTAATATTCCATTGTATGGATAGACTATGTTTTGTTTGTGCATTCATCAGTTGATGGATATTTGCATTGTATTTACTTTGAGGCTATTATGAATAATGCTGCTATGAACATGTGTGTTCATGTTTGTATATGGACAGAACGTTTTCACTTCTGTTGGGTATGTGTAACTAGGAGTAGAATTGCTGAGTCATATGGCAGTTGAGGAACTGCTGGTTTGTTTTCCAAAATCAATGCTCCATTTTACCTTTCCACCCACAATGAATGAGAGTTCTGATTTCTGCAAATCCTCACCAACACTGGTTGTTACCTTTTTTATTCTAGCCATATCCTAGTGGGTGTAAAGTAGTATTTTATTGTGTTTTTGATTAGCCCTTCCCTAATTAGTGATTAATAATGTTAAACACCTTTTCAGGTGCTTATTGGCCATTTGTGTATCTTCTTTGGAGAACTGTCTACTCAAATATTGCCCATTTTGAAATCTGGTTGTCTTTTTGTTGTTAAATTGTAAGAATTTTTTATGTATCTGGTTACTAGACCCTTATCAGATATATGATTTGCAAATAATTCTCCCATTCTCTGGGTTTTCTTTTCATTTTCTTGATACTTTAAAGCACAAAAGTTTTTAATTTTGAGGCTGTACAATGTTTTAATTCCTTGTGCTTTTAGCGTCATAGCTAAGGAACCATTGCCTAATCCAAGGTCACAAAACTTTACCCTTATGTTTTCTTCTAAGAGTTTTATAGTTTTAAACTTTTATTTATAAAAATATTGAATACTGGCACTCTGAAAAATTTAAAAAGTAAAAAAAGAAAGAAATATATGTGTGTATAGAGAGCTTTATAATATAGCTCTTCCATTGTCATCCAGGCTGGAGTGCAGTGGCGCCATCTTGGCTCACTGCAACATCTGCATCCCAGGTTCAAGCGATTCTCCTGCCTCAGCCTCCCAAGTAGCTAGGATTACAGGCGTGCACCACCATGCCTGGCTAATTTTTTGTATTTTTAGTAGAGACAGGGTTTCACCATGATGGCCAGGCTGGTCTTGAACTCCTGACCTCAGGTAATCCTCCTGCCTCAGCCTCCCAAAGTGCTAGGATTACAGGTGTGAGCTGCTACGCCCAGCTGGAGTTAATTTTTGTACATGGTATGAGGTAGGGATCCAAACTTACTCTTTTGCATATGATTATGCAGTTGTCCAAGTCCATTTGTTGAAAACCTGTTCTTTCCATTTGAATGGTCTTGGCACCCTTGTCAAAAATCAATTGACCTTAAGTGTCTGGGTTTCTTTCTGAACTGCCAGTTGTATTGCCTGGATCTCTATGTCTCTCTTTATGCCAGTACCACATTCAGTCTTTATTACTGTCAATTTGTAGGAAGTAAATTGGGACATATGAGTTCTCCAAATTTGTCCTCCTTTTGCAAGATTGTTCTGGCTCTTCGGGGTTCATTGCAACAAGTTATTTTCTTAACATCCTCAGTACTGGCAAACCATAGCCCTTTGATGATATGAGCTGTGAGTTGCGGAAACAGATAAAAGGCATTTGGAGCCAAGCGTGCTCAATCAGACTGGTCAGGAATAAAGGAGAGGATGGGAGGAATGAGACAGCTCCTGCCGGGGTGTACGTGTCCTCCTGAGGGCGGTTTGCATACATCCATTCAATGCAACCGCAGTATCTTTGGAATAGCTGCAGTTTCCTGCAATGATCTCTTCTTCCTTCTCCCCTTCCTCCCTCCTTCCCTCTCTCCCCACCTCCTTTCCTTCCTTCCTCTCTCCCTTGCTCCCTCTTTTCCTCCTTCCTTCCTTTCCAGAATTGTTTCTTGAGTGCTTAGGTGCTAAATATTAGGAAGACAGCAATGAACATGACCCAGAAGATTCCTGCTCTGTGGAGCTGGTATTCTAGTAAGAACGCTGGGTAACAAAATGATTCAGATCATTATAAATCGAGCCAAGGGGTATAAAGGAGAGAGGATAGAGTGTTGTGATTGAGAATATCAGAAAAGTGCTCTCAGAGGAGACGACCTAAAAGATTGAGAGGGAGGGACCTGGGCCAGGAACCGGATTGGGAGGAGGCTGCGGAAGTTTCCAGCCAGAGGAGTCAGTAGTATGCAGAGGCCCCAAGCCAGGAAGAACTTAGTGGAGTCAAAGAACTGAAAGGAGACCAGCGTGTCCAGAGTGAAGGTGAGGGTGGCCGACTCACTTAAGGACTTGGAAGACTGAATTTTATTCTCAGCACATTTTAGCGCACAGAAAAATTCTAATCGAGAGTGGTACTGGGAAACAGTTCAAAGTAATAGTTTAGAGTTTAATGATACGGGAATATGCTGCTGATTTAAAAACTGGTGACTGAATACTTGATATGTTCCCAATTTTGGTTTTAAAGACATGGGGAGATGAATTGCAGAGTCACCAGACATGAAACTTACCACATGTCAGCAGTGGCAGCCCCTGGGCAACCGGTGGTTTTTGTTTTTCTCTTTGTACTTTTCAGCCCTTTCCATGTTTTCAGGAAAGGAAAGTAATATCCTTAAAATGCCTGCTTCTGAGTGCGCTGATGGGGTGGAGCAGAGCAGAGGAGGGGGTGGGAAGGAAGCAGCAGCCGGCCTCTAGGTTGGGCCCCCTGGGGTGCCTTGACTGACTGAACCACCTCCTTCTAGTTCGAGGGCTGCTCGAAGGCCTACTCCCGCCTGGAGAACCTGAAGACACACCTGCGATCCCACACCGGGGAGAAGCCATACGTGTGCGAGCACGAGGGCTGCAACAAAGCCTTCTCCAACGCCTCGGACCGCGCCAAGCACCAGAATCGCACCCACTCCAATGAGGTACCCCCGCAGGGCATGCGCTGGGCATGTACACGGGAGCCCCACTGACATCCCATGGCTTCCAGGCGTCTGTAGGCCAGTAGATAGCCAGGTGCCTGGTGTCTTGCCCCCACCACTGACCAGCTGTACATCCTCAGACACAGACCAGGACTCTGAGACCTGGACAGACCGGTCTCTTTCTCTGTGCCACATCCTTTCCTCTAAAAGATGCCCCATGAGGTCCCATGGAATACTGACCCTCTCTGTGCCTCAATTTCCTTATCTCTATAATGAATATAATAGTGCCCTCCCCAAAGGCTGTCATGAGGTCCTCGGGAGCTGAGGCTGAGGCAGGGAAGTGGCCCCTCTGATCTCAGAGTGCTTCACATGCATCTGTCCCTATTACTTGGGGCTGCTGGGTGGGTTCTGCCTCCCCATCCCCTAGATGAGGAAACGAAGACTCAGAGATGAAGTGACTTACCCCAGTGCCAGATGAGTGATGAATCCTCTGCAGCTGTGAAAACACCCTGGATCACTGTTTCATACCCCCAAATTCCCTTTCCACCACAAGCAGGTGTCCCACTGGGGAGCAGCTGCCCCGCTGCCTGGGGGAAGCAGAGCAGTGCTGTCTGAGTGTGGCATTTGTTGGCAGCCCCCTGGCCTGTTGGCTTGGGCAGCCAGCAGTGACACGCTCCAGCTGTTAGTGCTGCCTGGGCCTGCCGTGGCGGTCAACCCCAGCAGATGGGGCATAGAGTAGCCTCTGCCACCCTGGGTAGGCAGAGCCCCTATCTGGGCTGAGAGAACCAGGGAGAAAGCGGGGCAAGAGCCGGTGGTGTCCTGGCCCAGCCACACAATTACTGTCGCTCAGGCTTACTCAGAAATGTATGTTTTTAAAAGCTTAGACACATCCTGGACCCCAAAGGGAATTTGCTCCAATGCTTATAAGAAGTGAGAGGAATTTTCTCTTTTTTTCCTTTTTTTTTTTTTTTCTTTTGAGACGGAGTTTCTCTCTGTCGCCCAGGCTAGAGTGCAGTGGTGCAATCTCGGCTCACTGCAAGCTCCGCCTTCCAGGTTCACGCCATTCTCCTGCCTCAGCCTCCAGAGTAGCTGGGACTACAGGCGCTGCCACCATGCCTGGCTAATTTTTTTGTATTTTTAGTAGAGACGGGGTTTCACCGTGTTAGCCAGGATGGTCTCGAACTCCTGACCTCGTGATCCACCCGCCTGGGCCTCCCAAAGTGCTGGGATTACAGGCGTGAGCCACTGCACCTGGCCTAAGTGAGAGGAATTTTCAAAGGCATCTGAACCCCTCAGAGTCTCTATGGGCAAGAGCCAGCCTTAGAGGGGAGTGTGTGTGCACATGTGTGTATGTGTGTTTGTAAGTGTATTATGTATGTGTGTATAGATGTGGGGGAGCAGGGGTGTGGGTATCTGTATGTGGATATGAGTGTGCACGTTTGTAAGTGTGTGTTTTTGTGCAGACGTGGTGTGGGGTGTGTGTGTGTGTGTTTATGAGTCCAGGACTGAGGTTCGGAAATCCTGGGTTTTTTTCACCCCATTACTGGATGACTTGGAACCCGTTCCTTTGCCTCCCTGATCCTGCCTTTCTTCATCAGAGAAATCAGGGGTGCTAGTGCTGTCACAGGGTACACTGAGCTCGTACACTTGCTACTAGTACTAAAAACCCCACTGTCCTGTTCACTGAGAGGCAGCATTGTGATTACACGAGGCATGTGTGTCCCCAGCTTCTTGTGGCAGGAACCCCCTTGGCCATGTGCTTAACTGCACGAACAAGTGCCAGACAAGCCAGGCTAAGGCCAGGCTCCTGCATGGCACCATCCACAGAGCACTGGCTGCCAATTCGACAGAACACCTACTGACGTTGCCAGCTGGGCTCTGCTGAGGGACGTGGGTAGCTTTAGGAGAACAGGGAGAGTGCCCCTTCAGAGTTGATCCTTGTACCCCCATCCATGACACAGGCCTGCTTCTCTCCCCAGAAACCCTACATCTGCAAGATCCCAGGCTGCACCAAGAGATACACAGACCCCAGCTCTCTCCGGAAGCACGTGAAAACGGTCCACGGCCCAGATGCCCACGTCACCAAGAAGCAGCGCAACGACGTGCACCTCCGCACACCGCTGCTCAAAGAGAATGGGGACAGTGAGGCCGGCGCCGAGCCTGGCGGCCCAGAGAGCACCGAGGCCAGCAGCACCAGCCAGGCCGTGGAGGACTGCCTGCACGTCAGAGCCATCAAGACCGAGAGCTCCGGGGTAAGCGGAGCTGGGCAGCCCAGCCACGCAAGGCGACTCCATAGCCGTGCCCAGGGCCACCCCCGACCACAGTTGTGGCCTCTGTCCTAAGGCCCCCCTCTAAGGGCACAGCGATGTCCCTCCTCTCTCCAACTTGGCTTTCGCCCTTCACCAGCTTGGGCCTCACGTGAAACCTATCTTGTCCAGGTCCCATTCAGCTCTGACCAGGCTCTTGCTGGGTGTGTGCCAGCACCCTCAGTGACAGGGATGATGCCATGTACGGTGGCCCTGCACAGGGCGGGGGCGGCCCCTGCATGTCTGCCTTTCCAGCCAGCACCCAAGTGCCGCTGCCAACCCCCACCCCTGTCCTGTCTCTGCCTCCTCACCCCTCTGGCGTCCACTCCTTTTGTTCTAACCACCTGTTCTTTGTCTCCATCTCTTTTTCCCGACTGTACCTCCCCTAAGGATAGACGGTACTGAGGTGAGCCAAGGAGTTGGGCGTGTGTGGGTGGGATGAGGGAGTGAGGGTGGCTGGGGAGCCGGTCCATGCTGCTGCCTGGCAGAGACTCACCTGTCAGTCCAGGCCTCCTAGGTCCGGGCAGGTGGGCCCGGACAGGCACACACGGTAGGGCACTGCAGGTGGGGCCATTGGCCTTGGCAGCCGGAGTGGAGCTGGCAGGTGTGGGGAGCAGGGGCGCCAGGCTGTATCAGGGACAGAGTGACAGGGAGGCATGCGTCCAGGCTGCAGAAGGTCCTGAGGGCCAAGCAGAGGAATGTGGATGGCGCCATGGACCACACCCTGCTCCCATGAAGCCTGTATCCTCCCGGGAAGGAAGATCGCAGCTTCCCAAGGAAGCTGAATTTGGGCCATTTGGCCTAACAATGAACCCAGAGATGGTGCATCTGGTGCAGGCCTCATCTGGGCCCAGATCCGAGTTCTGTGGATGTCGTCCGAGTTCTGTGGTATTCTGCACTGTACATGTGCTGTGAGCTCCCTGCCCCGCTCTACCTAACCCAGAGGGAAGGCTGCTTTGGGGTGGCCCTTTGCACAAGGGCTGCATCCCACAGGTCCCCCTCCCTGGTCATCCTTTCCCTTTCCAACAACCTGCCCCTGGCCTTTTGAGATCATCCTGTCTGGTTGAAGCCACCACGTCAGCAGGCTTTCGTTCCCCACCTCATCGGGGTACATGGCTGTTGGTGGCAGTGTTTAAGTGCCTTCTTTTGTGCCATACTGGGTGCCTTCTGCATGCTGCGTGCTGTCCATCCATCCACTAACTGCACCGGAATCAGTTCAGGTCCATCTCTTAGTTGGGGAAGCCAAGGTTAAGAGAAGTGAAGTGACTTGACCATTTTAAGCAAACAGACTCATGATGCTTTACATGCTCCTCCGCAAGGCAGCTTCCTCTCCTCACCCCCAGCCCCCCAGGGTGTGCAAGGGTGTGGTGCCCGTGCAGACCCTCTGAGTCTGTGCCTTCTCGCCTCGTCCCTGCAGCTGTGTCAGTCCAGCCCCGGGGCCCAGTCCTCCTGCAGCAGCGAGCCCTCCCCGCTGGGCAGTGCCCCCAACAATGACAGTGGCGTGGAGATGCCGGGGACGGGGCCCGGGAGCCTGGGAGACCTGACGGCGCTGGATGACACACCCCCAGGGGCTGACACCTCAGCCCTGGCTGCCCCCTCCGCTGGTGGCCTCCAGCTGCGCAAACACATGACCACCATGCATCGGTTCGAGCAACTCAAGAAGGAGAAGCTCAGGTCACTCAAGGACTCCTGCTCATGGGCCGGGCCGACTCCACACACACGGAACACCAAGCTGCCTCCCCTCCCGGGAAGTGGTGAGTGAAGGCCCGGGGTTTGCAGATGGGGCAAGAGCGAGTGTGGGGCAGCACCAACTAGGCTGGCACCCACCAAGCACCAGTGCTATCTCACTGGCTGCCTACAGGATCTTACCAGCCCAGTACAGTAAAGGAAGCTGAGGCTCAGAGAGGTGAAATGCCTTACCCAAATCAATGGCAGGGGTGAGATTTAGCCTAGGTCTGTGTGGCTCCAAAGCTCACGCTCTTTCAGCTGCACCACGCTGAGTCCCTGTAATCCCCCAAAACAAGCAGACCCTGCGCACATCATCCTCGTCCTCACCCAGTCATTCATTCACTGACTGGGCACTTGCTGTGGGCACCATAGCAATGGCCCTAGGCAGGAGAGCCATTTAATTCCAGTCCCAAATAAGTGTATGGTTAGAAGGCTGTGCCACCAGACTCACACTCTACTGCAGAACGAGCCAGGTCCCACCAAAGCCAGAGCTTAAGGTAGAGCTGTGCAGAGGAAGGAGAAAGCACATTGAGCTGGTGATGAGCCGGGAGGACTTCATGGAGGAGGTGGCGCTGTGCTCAGCCTCAAGAGGTGTTGGCCAGGCTCTGAGATGGAAGGCGTCTTTAGCGAGCATGTCTTAGGTACTGCCTCTGTCCCAGGATTGTGCCGGGCTGCCCACTGTGGTCGACACTGATGTACCACCTGCTCTCACTTGAAGGGAGGATTTGTCGTCCCAACTTGTGGGGACTCTCGGTAAATGGCCTTGAACTCTCAGCCCCCTACAGGGATCTCCTGGGTTGCAGACAGATGCCCCACCCAAGGTCACCCCTTCCCATCAGGCCCACATGCAGTGACTGGTCTCTACAGAAGTGCAAAGGCCCAGCCATCAAGATGAGACTCAGAGAGGTGCCCAACTTAGGGCAGCACTGAAGAGCCATTGGAGGTCCTGGGCTCCCTGTGAGATCCTCCTGGGCTCACTTCTCCTCTGCCCACTCTTGCAGCCTGTCTTTCCTTCCATGGGTATGGACCTCAGGGTACTCCCTGTAATAGCCTGCTCCTTAAACTCCATCTCAGGAGAGCCCAGGTGGCAACATCTCCACGGACTGTAAGGGTACAGTGCCAGGAGACCAACCTGCGCCTTCCTGAGCCGCTCATCCCCTCCTCTGCATAACTCAGTCCTATGGAGAGACAGATTTATCTACAGCTGGAGAAACTGAGGGCCAGAGAAAGGAGAATTCAAGGCCAGACAGATAATGGTAAAGTTAAGATAGGGACTTAGGCCTCCTGGCTTCCCCTTGCCTACCCTTTCAATAAGTGCCACCATTTGTTTACATATTGCTTTTTCCTTCTCCTGCTTAATTGAAAAACCATCTGCTCACTGGGCATGGTGGCACACGTGTGCCTTAGCTACTCCAGAGTCTGAGGAGGGAGGATCCCTTGAGCCCAGGAGTTCAAGGCCAGCCTGGGAAACCCTGTCTCTAAAAAGAGAAAGAGCGAAAACATGCATCTCCTGAGTGTACTGTGTTCCAGGCCCTCTTCTCGGGCTCCAGGCCCAGTGCGATGACTGAGCATGGTCAAAGCAGGCAGCTACCCACCCTTGTCCCGGTGCTGACTCCTCTGCTTTCCCGCAGGCTCCATCCTGGAAAACTTCAGCGGCAGTGGGGGCGGTGGGCCCGCGGGGCTGCTGCCCAACCCTCGGCTGTCGGAGCTGTCCTCCGGCGAGGTGACCATGCTGAGCCAGCTGCAGGAGCGCCGCGACAGCTCCACCAGCACCGTCAGCTCCGCCTACACCGTGAGCCGCCGCTCCTCCGGCATCTCCCCCTACTTCTCCAGCCGCCGCTCCAGCGAGGCCTCGCCCCTGGGCGCTGGCCGCCCGCACAACGCCAGCTCCGCGGACTCCTACGACCCCATCTCCACGGACGCGTCGCGGCGCTCGAGCGAGGCCAGCCAGTGCAGCGGCGGCTCTGGGCTGCTCAACCTCACGCCCGCGCAGCAGTACAGCCTGCGGGCCAAGTACGCTGCGGCCACGGGCGGCCCCCCGCCCACCCCGCTACCAGGCCTGGAGCGCATGAGCCTGCGGACCAGGCTAGCGCTGCTGGACGCGCCCGAGCGCGCGCTGCCCGCCGGCTGCCCACGCCCGCTGGTGCCGCGGCGTGGCAGCGACGGGCCGACCTATGGCCACGGCCACGTGGGGGCTGCGCCCGCCTTCCCGCACGAGGCTCCAGGCGGCGGAGCCAGACGGGCCAGCGACCCTGTGCGGCGGCCCGATGCCCTGGCCCTACCGCGGGTGCAGCGCTTCCACAGTGCCCACAACGTGAACCCCGGCCCACTGCCGCCGTGTGCCGACAGACGAGGCCTCCGCCTGCAGAGCCACCCGAGCACTGACGGCGGCCTGGCCCGTGGCGCCTACTCGCCCCGGCCGCCTAGCATCAGCGAGAACGTGGCGATGGAGGCCGTGGCGGCAGGGGCCGACGGCCCGGGGCCCGAGGCTGACCTGGGGCTGCCAGAGGACGACCTGGTGCTGCCCGACGACGTGGTGCAGTACATCAAGGCGCACGCCAGTGGCACTCTGGACGAGGGCGCCGGGCAGGTATATCCCATGGAAAGCACTGGCTTCTCTGACAACCCTAAACTGCCCAGCCCGGGGCTGCACGGCCAGCGCAGGTTGGTGGCTGCAGACTCCAACGTGGGCCCCTCCGCGCCTGTGTTGGGAGAATGCCAGTTAGGCTTTGGGGCGCCCTCCAGCCTGAACAAAAATAACATGCCTGTGCAGTGGAACGAGGTGAGCTCCGGCACCATGGATGCCCTGGCCAGCCAGGTGAAGCCTCCACCGTTTCCTCAGGGCAACCTGGCGCTGGTGCAGCAGAAGCCTGCCTTTGGCCAGTACCCAGGCTACAGTCCACAAGGCCTACAGGCGAGCCCTGGGGGTCTGGACAGCACACAGCCACACCTTCAGCCGCGCAGCGGAGCCCCCTCCCAGGGCATCCCCAGGGTAAACTACATGCAGCAGCCGCGGCAGCCAGTGGCCGGCAGCCAGTGTCCTGGCATGACCACCGCTATGAGCCCCCATGCCTGCTATGGCCAAGCCCACCCCCAGCTGAGCCCCAGCACCGTCAGTGGGGCCTTCAGCCAGTTCCCCCAATCCTGCAGCAACATGCCAGCCAAGCCAGGGCATCTGGGGCACCCTCAGCAGACAGAAGTTGCACCTGACCCTACCATGATGGGCAATCGCCACAGGGAACTTGGGGTCCCCAATTCAGCCCTGGCTGGAGTGCCACCACCTCACCCAGTCCAGAGCTACCCACAGCAGAGCCATCACCTGGCAGCCCCCATGAGCCAGGAGAGCTACCACCAGGTCCCCAGCCTTCTGCCTGCCCGCCAGCCTGGCTTCATGGAACCCCAACCAGGCCCGATGGGGGTGGCTACAGCAGGCTTTGGTCTAGTGCAGCCCCGGCCTCCTCTCGAGCCCAGCCCTGCTGGCCGCCATCGTGGGGTACGTGCTGCGCAGCAGCAGCTGGCCTATGCCAGGGCCACAGGCCATGCCATGGCTGCCATGCCATCCAGTCAGGAGACAGCAGAAGTTGTGCCCAAGGGAGCGATGGGCACCTTGGGGTCGATGCCTCCCCAGCCGCCTCCGCAGGACACAGGTGGGGCCCCGGCCCACAACATGCTCTACTACTACGGCCAGATCCACATGTACGAACAGGATGGAGGCCTGGAGAACCTCGGGGGCTGCCAGGTCATGCGGTCCCAGCCACCACAGCCACAGGCCTGTCCGGACAGCATCCAGCCCCAGCCCTTGCCCTCACCAGGGGTCAACCAGGTGTCCAGCACTGTAGACTCCCAGCTCCTGGAGGCCCCCCAAATTGACTTTGATGCCATCATGGATGATGGCGATCACTCAAGTTTGTTCTCGGGTGCTCTGAGCCCCAGCCTCCTCCACAGCCTCTCCCAGAACTCCTCCCGCCTCACCACCCCCCGAAACTCCCTGACCCTGCCCTCCATCCCCGCAGGCATCAGCAACATGGCTGTTGGAGACATGAGCTCCATGCTCACCAGCCTTGCCGAGGAGAGCAAGTTCCTGAACATGATGACCTAGAGCCCCAAGCGCCTGGCGCTGAGTGCGCCCAGAGGGGTCATCGCTGCCCAGAGCCTGGGGGTTCCAGCTGTTTTGTCTTTTTCCAAAAAAGTGTTAAATAGGCTTGAGGGGTTGTTGCGCAATGGCCGCTTCAGATGACAGATGTTGTAAGAGAAGGTTTATGGGCATCCTCTCTGGTCTTTTGGATTATTCCTCAGAACAATGAAAAAAGTCCATAGGACAGGAAGGAATGCAAAACTCATTCACACAGTGCTTTCCAGCCTTTGGTGCTTACAGGACCAGTCTGTTCTGGCTTCTTCAGGGCTGACATTCGGCTAACGCGGGATTACTTTGGCCAAAGCCTTTCCAAGGATATGCAGAAAGATGGTAGGGAGCGTTTGGGTTTGAATCTGAACGCCATACTGGGTACTCTGCTCCGGAAAGATGAGCTGCTGCTTCTGCTACTTGGAAGGAAAAGGAATTCCTGATCCACCTGAATTCCTCTATGATCCTAACTCTTGGGGTCTGTAACGTCCCTTGTCATAGAGGAAAAACACAGATTATACCTGGAGGATTCAGAAGCACATTCTGATTCCAGGTTTGGTAGAGCTGGCTCTTCTACCCCATAAAGCCGAGCCTGGGACTGGCAGCCCATCCAAGTGTATGTGAATGAATAAAGTATGTAAGTATCACCAGAAAAAGGAAAGAAAAAAATGTACTCCTCGGGACAAGCCCAGAAGCTGCCCTGGCCTCTTCAGACCGTGTTTACAGTGTTTGCATGTAGAATGTAGCCCTTACTGAAAAGAAGACTTGTTTCTAAATACCTCGGGGCTGCTGGAGCCACTGTGGGTTAGGGATAGACTGAGGCCTCGAGAAGTGAGCGTGCACTGGGGACCCAGCCTCAGGCCACCCTGGGGATCTCCCAGTAGGAAGAGGAAGTTGCATGTTTACCCAGTCCTGTTTCTCCAATGCAGTGTCCACCCACTTTACCACGAAAAACTCCAGGGCCTGACGGCAGCGCAGGCTCCCCCAGCACTCACCAGCAGCCCAGTGTTCTCCGCCAAGCCACAGTGTGCATGCCTGGTATCCTCCGGATTCCCTTCCTTCTGCCCACCAAGTCACTGGGCAGAGAATGATGACGTGTGTGGTAGTGTGACTGGGGGTAGAAAGGGGAAGGGGTTGATCCTCAGGACTCTGAGGGAGCGTCATTGAATTTCCCTGTTCAGTGTGACCAAGACCCACCTGGAAATGGCTTCAGGAGACTTCATTCCTGAACACACTGTAGGGTGAATTGGTGCATCTTCCCCACCACACACACACACACACACACACACACACACACACACACACACACATACACACACACCCCAAACCTTTTCATGGGGAATGTGTGGCAACCTTGCCAAACAGCACCACTCAGAGTGTGACTCTGACTGTGACCTTGGCCTCCATGAGGAACCTCTTAGGACAGTTTGAGGACAAGGCCAACATCATTATCTGGGCCCCCTGCGTCCCAGCACATCAAACTCTGTCGGGAGACAAGGCCAAGTGCAAGTGAAAGCCAGGGAACATTGCTAAGGGTCTGTGGCTCTGCGGTGTGGTCATGACCTTCCTGAGATAGGATTTCCCTTGCCAGTCCCAACCTGTATCTATTCAGTACGGAAGATATCCCTGGATATACTGCAGGTGAGTCGTCCAGCCAAATTTATATCTCCAAAACATTTTTAGCTTTTTCTACATGCTATGAATTGAGATGACATGTTCAACTTGTAAATAAGTCTTTTTGTACATTAAAAAAGTAATTTTTTCATAATCTATCTTGTCTATCTGCTTTTCCCTTGACAGTAGTTAATGAGAACCTGGGCAGTAAATTTGGTGCATTCGAGCAGAAATTAGGCTGTATTTTTTCTTAACAGTGTCAAAATTGACTATCCCGCCTTTGCCAAGAAATGTTTAATGCTGAGGCATTTACTGGCTGTTTGTTTGTTGTCTCCTTGGGGCTGGGCAGGGTTTGACATTTCACAGTGAATATCTGACTGCTGCCCTGGTGAGCTGCTCTGAACATCTATATGCATTGCAGACCAGGGTGTAGACCCAGACACTCCTGGGGTCAGACCCCTCCCTTTGGTGGGCACTCGGATGGAGCACATTTCATCAGGGTGGGGTGGGGTGAGATGGGCAAACCCCCAAGGCTCTGGTGCAGGTAGAATGAGTCAGGGCAGGCAGGTGGCACCTCCAGGATGCCCATCAGTTGGCCTTGGCAAAGGGGCCCATGGGGAGCAACCATGAGCAGGGGCTCTGAGCTCTAGGGGACTGCCCAGCAGGTGGACAGGGAGAGCCTGGGTCCAGCGGGCAGGCTAGTCAGCTGGTGGCCCCTGCAGTAAACCTCAGGGAGCCCTTGAATGAGTCATGAGGCCCCATCTAGGGGTAGGGCCAGAGACAGGGAGCAGGGAGCAGAGCCCCAGGACTGAATTAGAGGGGTAAGAGGGCACCTTCTAAGGACCAGGCATGCCGGGCCTCTGAACACCCAGCCCAGACCCCTTTATCCTCTCCTCTCCAGGAGAGAAGGCTTAGCACGCACGTTGGGCAGTGTGGACACCAAAGCCACATGGGACATCATCTTTGCCTGGAAGGCACGAGACACATGGACTGGGGAAGGGTTTTGTGGTCAGACACTTGCAGGAAACCCCCAAGGAGAAGAGAATTGAGCAGGTTTCCTTTCCACAAGCATCCCACAGCCTCCACTGTGCATCAGGGAGCCGCCACTTCTCTGGCCAACATTTCCTAGAGGAAAGGCCCCGCTCCTCCCCAAGGAGCAGTGTCGCTCAGCGAGCTCCCAGGGAGGAAGTGAGCGTGCACAGCTCTGCCCTTCCCTCCTCTTCTTTCCAAAGCCCACTTTTGGGGCTCACACTTTTCTCTGCTTCACCACTTGTTGAGCCTCTGGAAACAGCTCTGCCCTACTTTGTGGCGAGGGTGAGGCCTCATGTTATTCAGTGCCACCTGAGGTTGGATGAGCCATAGTATTAACAGCCCACTGTGGTCATTCAGACGAGCCATCTCCTCTGGGTCAGGTAACGACGTCCACAGTCGCGCTGTGTAACAACATCGGTGAAACCTCAGCACTGTATAACAATAAGCATGTAGTTAGCTCATGAACCCGAAGGTCTGAAGGTTGGCTGCCCCGGGCCGGGCTTGGCTGGGCTGTCTCCATCTGTGACTCAGCTGGGGTCAGCTAGTCTAGGTGGCTTGGCCTTGCCCAGTGTGACTTGCATCTTCCTCCCAGGACCAAGACACTAGCAATGACAGAAGCACAGGAGGGCAAGCCAGCGGCTGTAGGTCCCCAAAGCAAGTCACGTGGCCAGAGCCATCACCTGTGCAGTGGGGAAGGGTCCTCCTGTGGAAGTGAGCGGAAAATAGCAAATATTTCCCAACAGGAATCCAGTCTACCACAGCCTGCCTTCCTAGAGACAGTGATTCATGTTCCACATGCAGAAAATACCCAATCAACACCCCCAGGAAAAAAAAAAACTCTCCGGTCAGACTTAGACTTCAGGCTTAAAGCCCAGGATCTTGTGGTCTATGTCTGGGTGTGGTTCTTCTTACCAGCTAAAAAGACAAGTTTTCTGCCCCTCACATCCTGCACATACACCCAACATACAGTGGTAGACCAGGGCTAGAATAACACCAATGAACACTCCCATCTAGAAAGGGAGATAGAGGCACACAGCAGTCCCTGGTTCAGGCATCTGAAATCCTGCTGGACGAATGCTGCAACGCCCCTGCTCTGGGGGTGGGATGCTCCCTGAGTGGCTCCCAGGCCATCGTGATCCATAGTTCTACCTTCCTCTGCTGGGGCCTTCCTTTTCCATCATCCTTTCAACTTCTGATGAGGATGTTGGAAAATAGTCCCTTTGGCAGTGGAGTAACTTTCAGCGTCTTCCTGCCTGTAGGAAGTTGGGAGCCTAAGGTTCTTTAGGTTCAAACCTTCTCAGTTTTCTTTGAGTCCTGGGCCTTGCCTTTGCCCAGGGCGATCTCTCAGGCATCTCACTAGTTTTCTATGTATTTGACTCCAGCCCACTGTGTGTCAGAAGCCACACCCAAATTCCTTTAGCAATATGCCTCCCTGCATTTGACAACGTGTACCCCCACATCAGGCTGTTGTGGGCCGCACCCTGATAGTCTGCAGACACCCTGTTGTTGTTGAAAGGATATGCTTGGTGCCACCTTATTCCTTGCAAGGACCTGATGACAAAGGGCATTACCATTAAGGGCACATCCCTGATGTCATCTCAAATCTGAGACATGCTTCACCAACATAGCCCTAGATCTGGTCTTTGCCTCCCAGGCCAGATATGAGGTTGGTGCAAAAATAATTACTTTTATGCGGCAATTATTATGCACCAAACTAATATTAATTTGAGGACCTTTTACTGGCTGGAGAGCCTGGAGATGGGAAGTGATTTTGTTTTCTAAATTCTGCTTGTACACTGGCCAGTTCCTTTCTGAACTCGTCTTTTACTTGTAGAACCTTATCATTTGCAGCTCAAAGAAGGCCATGTTTACAATATTCTCCCTGGAAACCATCCTGCCCAACTCCACTAACTCATAAGTACATTTTCTCCCTCCCAAAGTATCATAGGCAATAATTTTACCAGATGTTTCTCCACCACATAACAGGTCACCATTTTTCTTGCCATTTTTCCCAACCGCCTCTGTATTTCCTCACTGCCCAGTTCCAAACCTCTGCTACGTATTTTAGGAGCAGCAGCCTCCGATTCTAGGTACCGATTTCAGAATAAGTTAACTGCAGTCCAGTAGTGCTGTCTAATAAAAATGCTTACAGGCCGGATGCAGTGGTTCATGTCTGTAATCCCAGCACTTTGGGAGGCTGAGGCAGGCGAATCAGAAGGTAAAGAGTTCGAGAGCAGCCTGGCAAATGTGGTGAAACCCCGTCTTTACTAAAAATACAAAAATTAGCTGGGCGTAGTGGCGTGCGCCTGTAGTCCCAGCTACTCAGGAGGCTGAGAAAGAAGAATCGCTTGAACTCGGGAGGTGAAGGATGCAGTGAGCCAAGAGCGTGCCAGTGCACTGCAGCCTGGGCGACAAAGCAAGACTTCAAAAACAAAACAAAATAAAAAAATGCTTACAACAGGAGGCATCTGTTTAGTTCCTAAGTCTGGGCGTCAGCTGAGGTGGACTTAGCAAGGCTGGGCTTGCTGGAGCAGTTCAGCTGTGCTGCTGTGCCACTCCTCCCCCGGGACCAGAGGATTGCTCGGACATCTATCAGTGACAGCAGAAGGACAAACAGGCAAGAGATAACACAGGAGGTCTCTTTGGGCCTAGGCTAGGAACAGGAAGCAAGGCATATGGCTAAGTCCCAGGTCGGTGGAGCTAAGCAGCTCACTTCTATACAATGAGGGGAGACAGGTATCTGAGCAACAATCCAGACCAGGCATAGTGGCCCAGGCCTGTAATCCCAGCACTTTGGGAGGCCAAAGGATTGCTTGAGCTCAAGAGTTCAAGACCAGCCTGGGCAAAATGGTGAAACCCTGTCTTTACAAAAAGAAAACAGCTGGGCATGGTGGCATGCACCTGCAGTCCCAGCTACTCAGGAGGCTGAGGTAGGAGCATCACCTGAGCCCAAGGAGGTGGAGGCTACAGTGAGCTGTGATGGCACGACTGCACTCTAACCTGGGCAACAGGGTGAGACCCTGTCTCAAAACAAACAAACAAACAAAATCCAACCTACCACATCCTCAATCCAACTTTTATAACAGTAAGACCAACATTGCACCCTCCATCTGTCTGCTGAGTCTGTATTTTAGATGGTTCTAAACCCAGAAGAAGTTAGCCCGGTGTAGTGGTATGTGCCTGTAGTCCCAGCTACTGGGGAGGCTGAGGCGGGAGGATTGCTTGAGCCCAGGAGTTCACGGCTGCAGTGATTGGGCCACTGTCCTCCAGCCTGGGCAGCAGAGTAAGACCCCAGTTCTATAAAATAAAAAATAAATACACCCAGAAAAGGATAACAGTAAGGGGGTTCTTTTTTCTTCTTCTTTCTTCTGTCTTCTTCTTTCTCCTTCTCCTTCTTCTTTTTTATTTTTCCCCTTCCTCTTATCCTCCTTCTCCTTCCCCTCCTCCTCCTTCCCCTCCTCCTTCTTCTCCTTCTCCTCCTCCTTCTCCTTCTTCTGCTTCTTCTTATTCTCTTCTTGTTGTTGTTCTTATTTCTCTCTCTCTCTTTCTCATAGGAGGGAGTGATCAACTAACGGGGAAGGGATGAAAGATCAGAGTGATTTGAATAAGAAAAAATATCTGGTTGGGAGGAGGGAGGGGATCAGGAAAAATAACTGAAGGGTACTAGGCTTAATTGGGTGATTAAATAATCTGTACAACAACCCCCCATGACACAAGTTTACCTATATAACAAACCTACACTTGTACCCTTGAACTTAAAAGTCAAAAAAAGAAAAAGGATCTGATTTAGGTTTTGAAAGATTAATAGGAGTTCATCTGAGGGAACTGGAGATTTCTCATCAGAAACCATGAAAGCCACGAGTAAGTGAAATATTTTTAAAGTGTTGAAAGAAAAGAACTGTCAACCCAGAACTTGTTATTCATGAAAATATCCTTGGTAAAGTAGACACTGTGAGATAAATGGACATTCTCTGATAAAGGAAAATTATGAGGGCTCATTGCCCATAGACCTGCCCTAAAAGGCAGAGGGAAGGGATCCCAGAAGGAAACATGGAGCATCAGGACTGGAGGAAGAGCAGCAGAAGTGGTAAGTGTTTGCATGAATACAGTAGACTACTCCTACCTCTTGGGTTCTTTAAAATATGTTCAACAGTTAAGAGGAAAAAAGTACAACACTGTTTGATGGAGTTTTCCATGCATGTAGGTGTCATAAAGACAAGTATTACATAAGTGGAGAGGGTTAAAGACCTGTATGGGGTTCTAGAACTACATTCCACTTGAAGTGGGAAAGTATTCATCTGCAGACTGTGCAAAGTTATATATATTCTAATCCCTAGTGCAATCAGAAAAAGACCAAACAAACTATACAAAAGGATGTAGGCAAAACCACAATAGAGACATTGAAATGGGATACTAAAAACATGTTCAAATAACCCAAAAGAGGGCAAAAAAGGGTAACAGGAATAATAACAACAAAAAGAAGCAACAGAGAAAACAAAGAATGAAATGGTTGACCTAAATCCAAACATATCAATAATTACATAAGATGAAAACGGCCTAAAAGCCTCAATTAAAAGACACAATAAAGCACTCACACAACCTGCTTTTAAGATGTACTGTAAAACTGCCGTCATCAAGACAGGGTGGTATTGATGATGGGAAGACGTAGCTCAATGGTACAGAGCAGAGCAGGGTCATGCACTGTAGCCCAAAGGCAAAATCCGGCTGATATGGTTTGGCTGTGTCCCCACCCAAATCTCATCTTGAACTGCAGTTCCCATAATCCCCACATGTTGTGGTAGGGATCCAGTGGTTCCCACAGAGCTAATATAAAATATAAAACCGAAACATTTTATGGTAATTGAATCATAGGAATGGTTATCCCCATGCTGTTCCCATGATAGTGAGTGAGTTCTCACAAGATCTGATGGCTTTGTAAGGGACTTTTCCCCCTTTGCTCGGCACTCTCTCCTGCCGCCTTGTGAAGAAGGAAGTGCCTGCTTCCCCTTCCACCATGAGTGTAAGTTTCCTGAGGCATCCCCAGCCATGCAGAACTGTGTGTCAATTAAACCTCTTTCCTATATAAATTACCCAGTCTAGGGTATCTCTTCACAGTGGCATAGGAATAGACTAATACACACTGGCCATGGTCTCTTTTTGTATGACCAATGAGCTAAGAATGGTTTTTACATTTTTAAAGGGTTTTTTAAAATAATAAAAGCATATGAAGCAGGGATCATATGGCCCACAAAGCCTAAAACATTTACTATTTTCCCTTCACAGAAAACATTTGCCAATCCCTGGAATAGAGAATCCAGAAATAGACCCACAAAAACATGACAATGGATTTTGAACAAAGGTGCCAAGGCAATTCAATAGGAAAAGGATAGTCTTAAAAACATATGATGTTGAAACAACTGGATATCCATAGGCATAGGCAGAAAAAAAATGAACCTTGACCTAAACCTCATACCTCACAAAAATTGCCTCAAAATAAACCATACAGCTAATATAAAATATAAAACCATCACATTTTTTAGAAGCAACCATAGCAGAAAAAATCTTTATGCCCTGAGGTTAGACAAAAAGTTCTTATACATGACACCAAAAAACATGATCCATAAAAGAAAAATTTGGGAAATTGGACACTTCATAACATTTTAAAATGCTCTCTGAATGAGACAAGAGAATGAAAACACAAGCTACAGACTGGGAGAAAATGTTTCATGACATATCCAGTGAAGGACTTGTATCCAGACTATATAAAGAACTCTCACAATCAACAGTAAGAACACAAATAAACCAGCTTAAAAATGGGCAAAAGATGTGAACAGATGCTTCATAAAGAGGATATATGGAGACACATGAGCACAGGAAAGGCTGCTCACCATCAATAGCCACTAGGGCAATATGAATTTAAGCACAATTAGATCCAGCCACCAGGCATCTGCGTGGCAGCAACTCTTCCCTACACTGGGAAGATGAATCTTCACTTCCTTACAGAGCTCCAGGCCTGGGCTATGGGAAGTGACAAGGGGCCTTGAACCCCACTGTGCTCATCTGTGAGATAGGTTTGATAAATTGCCCATCCCAAAAACCCTTTCAAGGGTGAAATGAGACCAAATATGTAATATTCCTCAGTCTTAGTGGGTATTCAACAAGCTTCCCCTCTTTCCTGTGCCAAGAGACATCATCATCACAGAAATACTCCTTTGGCTAATAGATTTGGAACAGAAATACTCCTGGAAAAGATTACCCTCAGTCCCACCATTGCAAGAACTCATTTCCTCAGTAACTTCATTCCTAAAAATTGTTCTGAAGGTATTTTTGAGGCCCAGTAACTTTGCAACATGTCAACTTGGCTGGGCTGAACCGTGCTTCTCAGAATTCCTGCTCCTGGGTATTTCTGTTAGGTTGGGTTACAAGAGAGATTCTTGTGGGAGACTTGGGGGGTGGGGGCAGAGGGATGCAGCAGGCATTTCACAGCCCATTTGTGTAGTCGATTACCCGCGGGCTCTGCCCATCTTTGTGGGGAAGCCATCTGGGCCTCCACCCCTGGCTCCTCCTTCAGCTGCCCCACCTCCAGGCCAGGTGTGTATGTTTAGTGCCATGGTGGGGGCCCTGCCTTCAGAAAGACATTCATACCACCAAGGCCAGAAGCAACAAGCACTGACAGCTCTCAGTCTGTCCTTGTGGGCTCCAGCTTGTCCTTGCTCCCCCAGTCTACAGGTATCTTCCCTTTCCAACCATCTGCCTGTGGGCTTCGAGTTCCAGCATCAGACACAGCAAAAAGGCCTTACAGAGACTGCTTGACCGGCCCACATGATTGTGAAAGGCCAGGTCCTTGTAGCAGATCCATTTCTATATCTATCTATCTATCTATCTATCTATCTATCTATCTATCTATCCACCTATCTATCTACCTATTATCTAGCTAGCTAGTATGATCTCTCTATCATCTATCATCTATCTATCCACTCACCTATCTATCTACCTATGACCTAGCTAGCTAGTATGATCTCTGTCCATCTATCTATCTATCCATCCATCCATCTAGCATGATTTCTCTGTCTGTCATCTATCCATCCATCCATCCATCCACCCACCCACCCATTCATCGCGTGGTCCTGTGTCCCTGCTTAAGCTGTGGCTGATAACATGACCAGGGAAGGAAGGCAGCTCTGAAGGTATGGCAAGGCTGTCAAGGGCCAGCCTGGTGACCTGCCGCAGCTACTGTGGACAGGGAGCTACCCTAAGTGTTTGCTCTGTCCCAAGCACTATGCCATACACATTACTTCTCTTGGGCAGGTTATATTGCTGCAATAATGTTGGAGCCAAACCATCCCAAAACTCATAGGCTTAAAGCAATGATCATTTGTTCTCACTGCTCCACAGGTTTCCCAAGAATGGGCTGGCCTATGCCACCTCTGGGCTCAGGGGCCCAGCTCCACATTTTAGAGTCCAGACTGAAGGGTCAGCAGTGACCCCAGGGAGAGTCTCCTCATGGGGATGGCAGAAGTTTAAGAGGACACAAGAATTTTCCAGGCTCCCTGAGGCCTAGGTTCAGAACTGGTCCACTGCCACTTCCATCCCTTTCTCTTGGCCAAAGCAAGTGACATGGCCAGACCCAAAGTCACAGAGGCAAGGAATTTCATCCCACCCTTCAGGAGGCAAGGCCAGGGCATGGACTCCAGGCAAGGTGATGAACTGGGACCAGTGATTGTGTCTACCACTCACAGTGTTTACTCTGTGGCAGGCACTGTGATAGACAGTTTACATTAATGGAGTTCTGTAATCCTCACAACAACCCTACACCATAGGTAGGAACTATATTACCTCTAGTTAGGTTAACTTGTCCAAGATTACTTTGCCACTGAGTGGCTGATGGGGATTTAGACTCAGGCAGTCTAACCCCCATGCCCTCACCTCAGTGTGATGGCAGATTGGTGAGCAAAACGAGGCTTGTTGACAGTGGGGGAAAGTGGCATTAAGCAAATACAGGAGAACTGCAGCTCTCAGCGCCATGAAGGCTCATGGTACTATAAGACAACATAATAGGCAGATTTGATCGAGTCAGGAAGTTTGGAGAAGACACCTGAGAAAATGGTGTCCGAGCCTCGGTCTGAGAGATGGCCATACAAAAAGGACAAGGAGAGGTATTCCAGGAAAAGGGAAGAGCATGTGTAACGGCCCTGAGGGAGGAGTGGGGACCATGGTACCAGTGAGTAAGTAAAGAAAGCAGGCATGGCTGGCAGAGGGTAAGGGGCTGAAGGAGTGGGAATGAAGGCCAGTAGTGCAAAGTCTTGTAGGCTAGGGTAAGCTTAAGCTTTCTCCTAAGAGCATCAGAAAGCATTAGAGCAGTTTTGCATGGGAAGGAAATGATAAGGCTTGCATGTTGAAAAGCTCTGTCTAACTGCAAGGCGGAGAAGGACTTGGCAGGATGTACAAGGGAACACCACCTGGCATGTGGCATCCAGGGAGGGATGGTGGGGAAATGGAGTCATGGTGGATTCAAGAGCTACTTAAGGCTCCTTTGCTCCCTCTTACCATGTAATACAGGCTTCCTCTTTGCTTTCCTCAATGATTGTAAGCTTCCTGAGGCCTTACCAGAAGCAAATGTTGGCATCATGCTGCTTATACAGCCTGCGGAACTGTGAACCAAATAGGCCTCCTTTCTATATGAATTGCCCAGTCTCAGGTATTCCCTTATATTATAGCAAGGGAAATGGACTAACAGAAAAACGGTACCAAGGATTGGGGCATTGCTCTAAAGACCTGAAGATGTGCAAGTGGTTTTGGGACTGGGTACAGGCAGAGTTTGGAAGAATTTGGAAGGCATTCTCTTATATTATAGCAAGGCAAAATGGACTAACAGAAAAACGGTACCAAGGATTGGGGCATTGCTATAAAGACCTGCAGATGTTCAAGTGGCTTTGGGACTGGGTACAGGCAGAGTTTGGAAGAATTTGGAAGGCTTAGAAGAAAGGAAGATGAAGGAAAGTTTGGAACTTCCTAGAGACTAGTCAAATGGTTGTGACCATAATGCTGATAGAAATATGGACAGTGAAGTCCAGTTTGATGAGCTCTCAGATGGAAATGTGGAATTTATTGGAAGCTGAAGGTTACCCATGTTGTGGCCTAGCAAAGAACTTGGCTGCATTGTGTCCATGCTCTAGGAATTTGTGAAAGTTTGAACTTAAAAGCAATGACTTAGGATATGTGGTGGAAGAAACTTCTAAGTAGAAGTGTTCAAGAAGTGAACTGGCTACTTCTAATGATCGGACACAGGAGCAGAGAAATGACTTAAAGTTGGAATTTATATTTAAAACGGAAGCAGAGCATAAAGTTTGGAAAGTTTGAAGCCTGGCCATGTAGACAAGGAAAAATCATTCTCGGGAGAGGAATATAAGGGAGCTGCAGAGCAACCACTTGCTAGAGAGATTCGCATGACTGAAAGAGCGACAAGTGCTAGTAGCCAAGACAACAAGGGGAAAGGCCTTGAAGGCATTTCAGAAGTCTTAGGGCAGCCCCTCCCATCACAGGCCCAGAGGTCTAGAAGGAAGGAATAATTTGTGGGGGAGGGGGAGAGTGTCAGGCCCAAGGCCTTGCTGCCTTGCACAGCCTTGGGACACTGCTCTCAGGATCCTGGAAGCTCTGATTCCAGCCGAAAGAGCTCCATGCGCAGCTCAGGCCACTACATGCTGGCTTCCATGTAGTGTTAGGCCTGCAGGTACACAGAATGCAAATATAAAGGAGACTTGGCAGCTTCCACCTAGATTTCAGAGGATGTATGAGAAAGCTTGGGTGCCCAGGCAGAAGTCTGCTGTGGGACAGAACTCTCACAGAGAACTTCTACTAGGGCAATGTGGACGGGAAATGTGGGGTTGAAGCCTCCACACAGAGTCTCCATCAAGGTACTACGTAGTGGAGCTGTGGGAAGGAGGCTGCTGCCCTTTAGACCTGAGAATGGTAGATCCACTGGCAGTTAGGACCCTGAGCCTGGAAAAGCTGCAGGCACTCAACTTCAACCTGTGAGAGCAGCTTTGGGGGATGCACCCTGCAAAGCCACGGATTTGGAAATGCCCAAGGCCTTAGGAGCCCAGGACATGGAGTCAAGGATTGTTTTGGAGCTTTAAGGTTTAATGTCTGCCCTGTTGGGTTCCAGACTTGCATGGGTCCTGTTGACCCTTTCTTTTGGTTGATTTCTCCCTTTTGGAGTGAGAACGTTTACCTAATGTCTGTACCACCACTGTATCTTGGAAGTAAATAACTTGTTTTTGATTTTACAGGCTCAGCTGGAAGGAACTTGCCTTGAGTCTTAGATAAGACTTTGGACTTGGGAATTTGGACTTTTAAGTTGAGGCTGGAACAAGTTAAGACTTCTGGGGACTATTGGGAAGAGATTATTGTATTTTGCAATGTGAGAAGAACATGAGATTTGGGGTACCAGGAGTGGGGTGATATGGTTTGGATATGTGTCCCCTCCAAATCTCATGTCAAAATGTGATCCACAATGTTGGTGGTGGGGCCTGGTTGGAGGTGTTTCAGTCATGGGGCCGGATCTCTCGTGAGTGGCTTGGTGCCTTCCTCATAATGACGAGCGAGTTCTCCCTCTGCTATTTCACGTGAGAGGTTGTTTAAAGAAGGCTGGCACTTACCTTCTGTCTTTCTTGCTTGCTCTTGCCATGGGATATGGGCTTCCCCCTTGCCTTACACCATGATTGGAAGCTTCCTGAGTCCTCACCAGAAGCAGATGCTGGCACCATGCTGCTTGTACAGCCTGAAGAACTGTGAGCCAACTAAACCCATTTTCTTTATAGATTTTTTTTTAAAAAAAAGAGCTACTTAAGGCGTGCAATGAACAAGACTCAGCAAGGGTTCCGCATGAGGAATAAGAGAGAGGGAGGTGGTAGGGAGCACACCCTAGTCTCTGACTTGCCTGACCTGGTGATGAGGAGTATTGGACGAGAGCCAGTGAGATTAGGTGGGGATGATATGGGGCAGGGTGGATGGAGGGACATAGTGAGTTCTGATTTGGACGTGTTGAGTCTGCTGTGCCTCTGAGATACCCAAGAGGAAAGGCCTGAGAGGCAATAGGTTTGGTTTGGTGGGTCTGGAGTGAGCTCAGATGAGAGCCTGGGGTCATGGTACTTGCCTGTGAGTTGGAGCATGGAAGAGACGCTGGGAGCTGTAGGTGAGCTCACTTGGGGCAAGGTGGAGCTCCAGAGAGGAGAGGGCCTGCTCAGGAGCCTTGGGAAATGCTAGCAATCAAGGGCCAGGACAGAAGAGTGCAGCTGCCAGGGACTTGGAGAGGAAACCATAAGAAGAAGGGGAGAAGAACCAGGGAGGCGTGCCCCAGGCTCCACGGAGAGGGCCTTTCCAGGAGGGTTGGCAACAGTGGCTGGCACCCCGCATCGCCATGCAGTGGAGCAGCCTTGGGTCAGCCTTGCCCATTGCTTTCTCTCATATCCCACATCCAGTCTGTCAAGAAATCCTTTTGGCTCTAACTTCAAAGAATATCCAGAGTCTATTCACTTTTCACCACAACCCTGTGGGCCTCCATGGCATGCTGGAGCCCAAAACCATAAAATGATCAGATCAGGACTCTCTTTGCCCATTCTGGGATAGGTGGTTTAGCAGCACTCTGCTCCCCTGCTGTATCCCCCTCTTATTCTAAACTCTTCACCAAGCCTCCTTATGGGTCTACCTTCCTCCGTCCTGGTCTCCTATAGCCTTTGCTCAGTCTCCAGTCGAAGCAGTTCTTCCAAGTCACGTCACTCCTCTGCTTAGCACTCATGCTGTGCTCCTGTCCCTCCCAGCACACAGGCCCCCTCAGCCCTCATTCCCCCTCCTCCCCCATCACCTCCTGGTTTACCAGCGCTCTACACCACTGCTATGCTTCATGTCATCCGCTTGGCTTCCTTGCTTCCCCAGGCATACTCCAGGCACACCCTGCCCCAGGGCCTCTGCACTGGCTGTTCCCCAGGTATCCACGTGACTCACACTTCATCTCCTTCAGGTCTTTGCTATCCTAACCACCCTACTTAAAATTAGAATACCAACCCCCCAACCCCATCTCCTTACCAGCTGTATTTTTTTTTCACAGCACAAATAAGCTTCAAGATCACTGTGTAATTCACACTTGCCAAATGAGCTCATTGGTGACAGAAGCAGGTGCTGGGTTGGCATGTGATGGAGCAGCATCAGGTGGGAGAGAGGCAGGGAGAGCCAGAAGTGGAATCGTGTAGTGACCACTCCTTCCAGAAGTTTCCCAGTGAAGGGGAAAGAGAAGAGAGAACAATAGCAGGAGACGTTTTGTTTGTGATTTTTTTTTTAATAGGAAAGATTTAAGCATGTGGAGGGTTGCTGAGATGATCCAGCTGAGAGGGAGATGCCAAATAGATAGGAGGTGGAGGGTGAGATAACCAGAGTACGTGGCGGGAGCCAGAACATGGGAAGGGGTTGAGGAGGGTCGGCCTTAGACAGCAGAATGGAAAATGCCCCTATTGGAACAGGAGGGAAGGAAAGAGAAGAGGGATGAACGGAGGTTGCTTGTAGGTTTGGACTGGGAAGAAAAAAGAGCTTCTATCCTAGCCCTTGATGTAGGCACCGAGGTGGTCTGCTGGGAGAGGGGTAATCAGAGCCCCAAGAATGCTGGAGAAGGTTTGGGACAGTTGTTATTGGGGAGCCGCAGCAACCTTAGGGAAACAGAAGAGGCTGACGATCCAAGGACGTCACTGCCCTCTTATTTGGGCATTTGTGATTCCAGCACCAGGTTGAGCGTCAGAGACAGTGCCTCTTTCAAGGAGCTGCCTCTCTCCCTAAAAGAAATTGCTCCTGGGCGGGGGAGAAATTATGTCTAAATGTAATGCGTTACAAGGCGGGGAGAGGAGAACCCATTAGGCCTGCTGCCGGTGTCCCTGCAGCGCAGCCAGCTGCTGGAGCTAGAGGTAATTCCCCCGTGCCCTTTATTGCCTCCGCTCGGCGGGAGTGACACCGGGCCCTGCTTTACGAGCTGTCAATAAGGGCTGTGTTTTATATCACGGGCAGGACAATTCACGGGCCGCCCCAGCACTCTGCAGACAGCCATTTGGCCGGGGAGGAAAATGGCCTCATACTTAAGAAATTTGGAAGCCAGAAAACAGCCTGAGTCTATGTGTGCCTGTGCTTGTGTGCATGCATGTGTGCACGTGTGTATGTGTGTGTTGCATACATGTACACATGTAACTATGTGTGTGCTCAGTTTCGTCTGCTTGACTTACTAGTATCAAAAAACAAGAAAAGCTCCATTAAATAGGCTGACTACCAAAGTGAAATGAAATAAAGTGACTCATTTCCTTCTGGATATGGCCTTTGCAACACATGCTGACAACGAGGTTTTGGAGGAAGGGGCAGGTGACCAGGGATGGTCAGTCCTGTCAAATCCACATGGATTCCTTTCTGCTTGGGTAGGTCTAGCTCTCAGCAGAACAAATGGTAACATCTCCCATGAGAGAATTTGCAACAGTTTACTGAAATGCCCGTTTTCAATCTGTCTTCACTGTAGACTCTGTGCTCCTGGAGAGGGGGGCCGTATTTCATCTGACTGCATTCCTAGGCTGCCTGACCTCAGCCTGCACCACGGCCAGGCTCAGTCTCTGGTTGTGGAATGAATGCTTAAATAAGTGAGAGTTAGCTACCTGGGCATGGAAGGGCTCTGCCAAGAGTTCATCTCCCCATTAGACCGGGACCCTTTTGCTGGCAAGGCCCTGTCTTTTTTAGGCAGGCACTGATACATAGGAGGGTCTTAGATATGTGTATTGGACTGGTGTGGACTGAGCAAGGCAGAGAACTAAGGTTAGATGACTGTATTCGTCCATTCTTGAATTGCTACAAAGAACTACCTGAGGCTGGGTAATTTATAAGAAAAGAGGTTTCATTGGCTTATGGTTCTGCAGGCTGTACAGAAAGCATGGCTGGGGAAGCCTCAGGAAACTTACAAATATGGCAGAAGGAGAGGCAAGCACATACTATATGACTGGAGCAGGAGGAAGACAGCTAAGGGAGAGGTGCTACACACTCTTAACCAGATCTCACTATCAGGAGAATAGCAAAGGGGAAATCTGCCCCCATGATTTTATCGCCTCCCACCAGGCTCCTCCTCCCACACTGGGGATTACAATTCCACATGAGATTTGGGCAGGGACCCAGATCTAAACCATATCAATGACTGCTGAGGTAAGTAGATTTCCAGCTAGTAGATCCCCCATCTCAGGCAGTGTTGAGAATGAGAATGGGTGAACGGGCTGGCTCAAGGCCATTTCTTTTGTGCTCCTGTTGCTGGCCCTCCCTCATCCCACTGCCCTCTGAGTGGTGGAGTCTCCCAGGCTCTGTCCTCAGCAGATCCTCCACATTCTGTCCCTGGATGTGCCCATGCAATCCCAAGGCTTTAATACCACCTATGTGCTGATCGCTTCCAAATGCATACCTCCCCCATGACCTTTAGGCTCTTATATTCAACTGTCTGTTTGACACTCCCTTGGAGGTCTCATCAGCACCCCCAATTTAATATTCATCCCCAAACCACCTTCTCCAGTCTTCTCCATCTTAGTAAATGATACCACCATTTGGCATTTGACTAAGGCAAGAACCCAAGAGCCAGTTGGGACGAATAATCTTAAGTGTCAACTTGACTAGTCCACGAGGTGTCCATATAGTTGGTTAAACATTATTCAGGGTGTGTCTGTGAGAGTTGGTTTCTGGGTGACACATTTGATTAACTGAATAAAGCAGATTGCCCTCTCCAATGTGGGTGGAGGTCATCCAAGCCATTGAAGGCCTGAATAGAACAAAAAGATGGAGTAGGAAAGAATTCTCATTCTCTACCTGACTGTCTGCAAGCTGGGACATCAGTCCTCTCCTGCTTTTGGATTTAGATTTGGACTGGAACTTGCACCATCAGCTCTCCTGGTTCTCAGACCTTCAGACTCAGATCGGAATGACACCAGGTCTCCAGCTTGCCAAGTGCAGATCTTAGGACTTCTCCACCTCCATAATCACATGAGCCAGTTCCTTATAATCAGCCTCTCTCTCTCTCTCTCTCTCTCTCATATACATACATACATAGTAGTACCCCTTATTTGCAGAGGATGCATTCCAAGACCCCCAGTGGATTCCTGAAACTGCAGATCTATCGAACCCTACATATGCTATGTTTTTTTCCATACATACCATACATACATACCAATGATAAAGTTCAATTTGTAAATTAGGCACAGTACTCTTGTGCTTTGGGGCCATTACTAAGCAAAATAAGGGTGACCTGAGCACAAGCACTGCAATGCCACAACAGTCGATGGGAGAAGCAAGATGGCTACTAAGAGACCAAGTGGGAGACCAAGTGCGCCTGGCCTAATACCAACTTTTAATTTTGGACTAATAGGAATGTAAAATGGGGAATTTGCTGTGGAAAACAGTTTGGCTATTCCTCAAAAAATGGAACAGAGTGTGACCATGTGGCCCAGCAATTCCAATCTTAGGCACATACACAAAACAACTGAAGACAGGTATTCAAAGAAACGCTTCTACATGAATGTTCGCAGCAGCGTTCTTCACAATAGGTAGAAGCAACCGAGATTTTCGTCTGCTGATGAAGGTGTAGAGAAAGTTGGCATAGCCATACAATAGAATAGTATCTCACCACAAAAAGGACTGAAGCATCAATATATGCTACAACATGGATGAACTTTGAAATCATCATGTTCAATGAAAGAAGCCAGACACAAGAAGTCACATATTGTATGGCTGCATTTATGTGAAATATTCAGAACTGGCAAATCCACAGAGATAGAAAGCAAATTAGTGGCTGCCTGGGACTAGGGGAAGGAGAGACAGAGTGACTGCTTAATGGGTATGGTTTCCCTTTCAGGGGATGGAAATATTTTGGAAGTAGACAAAAGTGATGGCTGCACAGCATTGTAAATGTACTAAATGTGCGCTAGTTATTTTCACGTTATGTGAAACAACATAAAAAATAGTTACTTTTAAAATAGTTTAAGATAGTTATTTTTATGTTGTGAAAATTTTACCTCCATAGAAAAAGTCTGACTTTCAGTTCCCAGCTCACACCTGTGGAATCAGATTCTCTAGCCTGGGAATCTGGGTGATTTGAAAGATCCCACGTGATTCCACTGGGCAGCCAGGTCTGGGCTGTGCTCCCTGCAGGGTTGCTGGAGCCCGGAGCATGGTGGGGAGAGTGGAAGTGAGTTTGGGAAGGCAGGGAGGTCCCGCATGTGGGAGTGGCTAGACTGTGTTCTTCAGCTGCCCTGGCTTCTCCTACTCTCAGGAAGCCAGATTCTCCTCCTCTCTCCTACTCCTCCAGTCTCTCAAAGGCTCCCGTCACTCTTCAAGGGGCTGCTTCTCCCCACAAATTGTGTGACGTACAGAAACCGACTTCTCTTGACTGCACACCAACCATGGGCCTGGGGCTGGGCTCTTGGCATGTGTTATTCTATTTAATCCTCCCCACAAACTTCAAAGAAAGTTATTATGATCTCCTCCTACAGCTGAGAAAACTGATGCTCAGAAAGGATAAATATTTGCGCAAGGTCACCTGCGTAGAGAGTGAAGAAACCAGACCTGCCTTACGTCAAAACCCAAACTCCACACCACAGCTCTCCTGCCAGGGCCTGGGTTCCTGTTTGTTACACTCGGCCAACTGGAGTTTGGAGACTGATCGCTTAGGGGCTCCCAGCAGCCTTGTGAGTGCTCAGAGAGATCAACTGAGGCCCAGAAAGGTCCCTGGGCTTGCCCAAGGTCCCACGGTGAGCACAGCCTGATTGGCAAAGAAGAAGTGCTGAGAGCATTGAGAGAACCCCAGGTCATTTATAACACACTCTCCCCTAAACAACACGGTCACTTTCAGGCCAGGAGCCCTGGCTCATGCTTGTAATCCCAGCACTTTGGGAAGCTGAGGCAGGGGAATCACTTGAGCCCAGGAGTTCAAGACCAGCCTGGGCAACATAGGGAGGCCTCGTCTCTACAAATAATTTAAAAAGTAGTCGGATGTAGTAGTGTGTGCCTAGGGTCCCAGCTACTCGGGAGGCTGAGGTGGGAGGATCATTTGAACCTAGGAAATTGAGGCTACAGTGAGCCAAGACCACACCACTGCACTCCAGCCTGGGCAACAGAACCTGTCTCAAGAAAAAACGCTTTCAGTAATAATCATGTAATGGAAAAATATAAATAGCCAGAAAAGAAACACCCCCAGTGAAAAACATATAATGTTCAATTATGATTATATATAATCATAGCATATAATATTTGTGTATTATTTGGTATGTTATATAAAAATACACTAATGTAATATATTAATATTAACTATATATTTATATATAATATAGTATTTATACGTATAGTCATTCAGGTAAAGACAATTTTTTAAAAAGGAAAAAGAAAGGAAAAGAAAACAAAAATTACAGTACCCAAAAGGAAAAAACTCAACTATTTATTCAATACTTTTTATATCTACCCAACAGTTTGAACTTAAATCCTTTAGTTCCAGGGTGAGGTAATACTAACTTGTGTAATTGTCTCATAACTAACAAGTTAATTTTAACAAAACCAAAACATCTGCGAAGTGCACAATGTAGGCACTTACTAAACCATACAAAGAGGTAGTGTTTTATTTTATTGACTTAAAGAGTTTTAAAATAGCCAACTAACATAAAAATATACATTCGGATTTTAAAGACATTATTCAAATTCTGCCAAATAGTTCATGTATGAGCTAAAACCTGCGTTTACCAGACAAAAACATTACAGCCAGCAGTTTGCGCTGCTTGGCTGTTCTCAGTTTTGAACACTGATTCACTCCCCAAGTTCTGCGTCAGTCTTTGCAGCCACCGTGTCTAAGCAGGGTATTGCAGCAGCAGCTGGAAACACAAATTGTGCCAGAAAGGAAGTCCAATGATTCCAGGACATCTGAACATGGCTTGCAATGGGTGTAGCTGGGCCAGTGAGTGACAGCGGCCAATTGTTTGACTCGGAGCCCTCAAATTGTCTTCTATGTAGAACCCAATGTTTATTAAAGGGTAATTAATAAAAGTGTGCTCATTTGAAGCTTACACATATGCATTATTAAAATTCAACCATAGCAATTATTTACAACTTAAACCAACAAAATATTTTTTCTCAGAGGAAAATCTTACTATTGACATTGTTTAGTATGGCTGGTGCAGGTTACCAATAGAAGCAGACCAATTACTAGTCTGTTTTATTACTCATTTATTTATTTGTTTGTTTGTTTGTTTATAAATTGAGACAGAGTCTCACTCTGTCACCCAGGCTGGAGTTCAGTGGTGTCATCTTGGCTCACTGCAACCTCCTCCTCCCGGGTTCAAGCGATCAAGCGATTCTCCTGCCTCAGAGCGATTCTCGTGCCTCAGCTTCCCGAGTAGCTGGGATTACAGGCACGCGCCAACAAGCCCGGCTAATTTTTTTGTATTTTTAGTAGAGACGGGGTTTCACTATGTTGGCCAGGCTGTCCTCGAACTCCTGACCTCAGGTGATCCACCTGCCTCGGCCTCCCAAGGTGCTGGGATTACAGAGGTGAGCCACCGCGCCCCGCCTTATTACTACTTTTAAATTTGCCAGAGCTCCTGCACCTGCATACTGCCTGTCCTGAGAGTGGACCCCTCCCGCCACCTGCCCGCGGTCCTGAGGTGGCCTCAGGTGACTCTTCGGCGTCTTCTACTGGGGGGGGGGGGTAAGATGAAAGCAGGGGCCCTTCCGGGCCTTCTAGAAGCATCAGCTTTCTGAGAGTCCTGCTCCTCAGCACAAACCATTCTCAGGACCCCTGGGCTGTCCGTTCAGCTCGTTGCCTCCCCCGCTATTTAAGACTCAGCTCACCTCCTACCTCCCCAAGATGCCTGACCACCTCCTCCGTCTCCACAACGGGGTGCGTAAGGCCCA
Source organism: Macaca mulatta (assembly GCF_049350105.2). Lineage (NCBI taxonomy): Eukaryota > Metazoa > Chordata > Mammalia > Primates > Cercopithecidae > Macaca > Macaca mulatta. Next base: position 16,451,135 of record NC_133417.1, on the reverse strand, counting down.
GCCGCCTGTGTGCCTTTGGGTCCTGCTGGGCTCCTCAAGGGTCCTTACTGTCCAGCTCCGGGCCCATGACGGGTATCTTGGGAGGTGCTCGGCGTCCCGCTCTGTTCCCGCCATACCCAGCAGAACACTGTGGTCCCTCAGGGCTGCTGAATGAGGGGGCAAAGGTAGCAGGAAGAACAGTCAGCCCTCGTGAGAGGGCCACAACCAGGCGACAGGAGACCCATTGGCCTGGCAGCTGCCGTCTAGTCCTCCCAGATGAGTGGAGTTTGGGGCTCACCCCCACAGGCAGCCCCTGAGGCTGGGAGGTGCGGGAGGGACTGGAGCCTTCCGCCCTGGTGCTCTCCAGCCTAGAGCCTGGCCCTGCGCAGGCATCGCCTCACCTCAACCCCACAGCAGCCTTGCAGGCCGTCCTGTTTGGGTGGGTTCAGAGGCGCCTTGTCCCTCCAACCAGCCAGGCACGAAGGGGGCCTCGGGAGGAACGTAAGGCTCTCAGGGCAAGCAGCCGCCCTCAAAGGGCCTGGAACTCCACAAAGGCGGTGTTTTGGAAGCCTCGCGGCCTCCTTCCAGCTCTTCTGCGGGGGATTCCCGGATTCCCCTACCCTGCGGCGCTCCAGCCTCGCCCGGTCTGCTTGCACCCTCTGCATGCCCCCAGCACAGCTTCTCTGCCTCGAGGCCCCCAGCTAACCAGCAGCTTCTCCTACTGAGAGAGAATCTGACAGCAGCCCCTGCCCCCTCCACCCAGCCGTCTCCTTGGTCCACGCTCCTGCTGTGCCCAGGCTGCTGCCTCTAGGGGACCGGGGCCAGATTGGCACAGTAAAGGTCCGTCGAATGCAGAGATCTCCTATTCTTCTTACGTCCCTCATTTTACAAATGAGGAGGTCGCGGAGAGGCCTAATGATGTGCACCAGGGCCTGCAGAAAGCGTTTATCTGAGCACCGAGGCTGGGGAGTGGGGCCCTGGAAGGCAGTGGCCGCTGCTTGGCCCCCGCACTGGCGAACTGCTGGGATCTACTGCCTGTGGCGAGACTTATTAAGCTATTTGAAGCCGTCAAGGGAAACCTGCTATGTGTAAATATCAACCGTCTGGCAAAATACCTGGAGTGGGATTTTATTTCTGCTGGGCATTATTATGGGTATTGATTTGAGAATCTGAAAATTCAATAAAACAGATTAAACCTCCCAAGGAATGAGTATTCGGACCATCAACTCATGTCGCCCTGGGCGTGAAGTCTTCGTGGGCAGGAAGGAGTCCTCAGGCAGGCATCTGAGTGGGGCTGGGGAACTGGAGGCAGGCTGAGCCCAGCTCAGTGGGAAACACCTCCCCAAAGGGACTGGCCTCCCAGCTCATCAGCCCAGGCCTGATCTCTGGGGCTCCCAACACGCACTGAGGATATAGGGGTGACACAAACACGGTCCCTCCTTCTGCAGGACATCTGGCCTGGCTCCTCAGGAAGCTAGTAGCCTCAGAAAAAAAAGGGGGGTGTTGTGTATTTTAGATACAAGAGATGAAAGAGACCCAGCGACCAAATGTCAACCTTGATTGAATCTTTGTTCAGAAGAAAAAAACAACTATCAAGGACAGTCCTGGGACAATCTGTGAAATTTGAATATGGCCTGAGTGTTAGAAGATATTAGAGAAACGATTGATTTTTTAGGTGTGATAATGGTTTTGTAGGAGAATGTCGTTCTTATTAGGAGATGCACTCTGGCTGAAGTATTTAAGTGAAAAATGTCATTATGTCTGCGTCTCACTTTCAAAGGGTCAGTAAAAAAAAATCGATCTATGTACATATGTTGTCAGAGCAAACAGGGCAAATTATGAACAATTGTTGAATCTAGATGGAAGGTTTGCAAGCATCCATTGTACTATCAACTTTTTTCCTCTGTTTTTAATGTTTTTAATTTTATTTTTAGACAAGGTCTCACTCTGTCATCCAAGCTGGAGTGCAGTGGCACCATCTTGGCTGCCTGCTGCTTTGATCACCCTGGGCTCAAGTAATCTTCCACCTCCCTGGGCTCACGTCATCCTCCCACCTCAGCCTCCCAAGTAGCTGGGACTACAGGCACATGCTACCATACCCAACTAATTTTTCTGTTTTTTGCAGAGATGGGATTTCACCATTTGGCCCAGGCTAGGCTCAAACTCCTGGACTCAGACGATCCTCCAGCCTCAGCCTTCCAAAGTGCTGAGATGAGAGGTGTAGAGTCACTGCACCTGGTCTTTAATTTTTAATAATAATAAGTTTGGGAAATAGAAAGATAGAATCCCTGTCAAGAGACTCACAGTCTAGAGAGTTTAGTTAAACACACCTACACAACCAGTGACCAGTAGGTTTATCCCTGGGGATGCCCTGGTGGCAAGGCCAGGAGCCAGCCCCTCCTGCGGCGGCTCTCTCTGACTTCAGACACATCTCTCCAAGTTTAGGATACCAAATAGCAGCTTCTATGGGCCGGCTATTCTGTGCTATCTAATAGGCCAGGAGGAAGGGAAGGGACTGTCACCACATGGCGCCAAGGGAGATGCCACAGGGCAGAGGAGTCCTCTAATGTATAGGCTCTTCCCTATATCCAGGGTAGAGGGTGGCCCTGAGAGTCTTGGTGCCAGCCCTTAAGGACCCAGGGCCTGGTTTAGTTGGCCCTTTGAAGGGCTCCGGGAAACAAGAGAGTCATAGGGTGAGTCCTTGCCCTTAGAACACTAAAAACATCAATTCCTCCCAAAACTACCCCAGCCGGGAGAAAACGGCAGTAGACTGAAGTGGAAGGGGCAGGGCAGAGGCAGGGTGTGCTGGGGGCTGATGCGCACCGGGTGGGCTCAGGCTGCTGAGTGCAGGGGCGTTGGGCTGAGGCTCATGCTAAATGGGTAGGTGCTTTTTCCACACAGTTTTAGGAGACTGCTTCCCATTTTGAACCTGGGAGCATTTTAACACACTTGTTTTCATGGAGTTCTTTTGATCCACCCTAAAAAGTAAACATTAAACTTGCAGCTTCCAAAAATATTACCAAGCATGATGCAAAACAGACATTGGCTCACCCCTGGGCAGCAGCCTCTTGCCCACACCCACCCACAAAACAGGACAGATGCGAACCGGAAACAGAACCAGACTCAGGGAGAACCGGTGGAGAAGGGGAACTGTAAGGATGAGGTGAGCTCAGGAAGAGCGCATAGCTCAGGGATCCCAGAACGTTACTGGATGCAGCTGAAAATTCTCGATGTTACAGTTGGCCATAGCTTTGTTAATCAATCAGGGTCACAACAATGGTGTCAGGCTCCTTGGAGAGATGGCTGAGGCCAGGGCTGGGGCAGGAAAGCTGCACGCTGTGCCAGGATCGCTTGCTGCGGCAGGAAGTGAGAAAGGGCTCCAGAAAATGAAGGGGCAGGCCAAGGGGACACAGGAGTTTCCTGAAGGGGCTCCTGTTGGCCAGATTGGGGACAACTCGAGCACCAAAGCATCATAAACCACTAGAAAAATAGGAATCTTTGAGTCTATACCAGTGGCTCTCAATTGGAGACAACTTTGGGCCCCAGGGGAGATTTGGCCATGTCCATAGACATTTTTGGTTGTTAAGTGAGAGGAAGGTATGCTACTGGCGTCCAGTGGGAAGAGCCCAGGGATGCCGCCAAACATCCTGAAGTGCATAGGACAGTCCCCACAACAGGGAATTCACTGGTCCAAAATGTCACTAGTGCCCAGGTTGAGAAACCCTCATTTATAGTAATGGTACAACTATAAACAGACAAGTAACTAAGTGGGAGCTCTTGCTTACAGTAGAACACTGGGTATTGATTCGTAAACGCAGAGGGTGCACCCGAGTCGAAAATTATCATTTTGATGGGCATGGTGACTCACACCTGTAATCCCAGCACTTTGGGAAGCCAAGGCAGGCAGATCACCTGAGGTCAGGAGTTTGAGAACCAGCGTGGCCAACATGGTGAAACCCCATCTCTACTAAAAATACAAAAATTAGCAGGGCATGGTGGCAGGTGCCTGTAATCCTAGCTACTTGAGAGGCTGAGGCAGGAGAATCGCTTGAACTCAGGAGGTGGAGGTTGCAATGAGCCAAGATTGCGCCACTGCGCTCCAGCCTGGGTGTCAGAGCGAGATCCTATCAAAAAAAGAAAGAAGGAAGGAAGGAAGGAAGGGAGGAAGGGAGGAAGGAAGGAAGGAAGGGAGGGAGGGAGGGAGGGAGGGAGGGAGGGAGGGAGGGAGAAAGGAAGGAAGGAAGGAAGGAAGGAAGGAAGGAAGGAAGGAAGGAAGGAAGGAAGGAAGGAAGGAAGGAAGGAGAGAAAGAGAGAAAGAAAGAGGGAAAGAGAAAGAAGGAAAGAAAGAAAGAAAGAAAGAAAGAAAGAAAGAAAGAAAGAAAGAAAGAAAGAAAGAAAGAAAGAAAGAAAGAAAGAAAGAAAGAAAGAAAGAGAAAGAAGGAAAGAGAGAGAAAGAAAGAGGAAGGGTTACGGGTCCAGAGGCCGAGCCGTCGAGTACCTAGGATGCCGCGTGGAAGCCGAAGCCGCACCTCCCGCATGGCTCCTCCGGCCAGCCGGGCACCTCAGCTGAGAGCTGCACCCAGGCCGGCACCTGTCGCTCAGCCACCAGCAGCGGCACCCCCATCTGCAGTTGGCTCTTCTGCTGCTGCACTCCGGCAGCCAGGTCTGATGGCCCAGATGGCAACCACTGCAGCTGGCGTGGCTGTGGGCTCTGCTGTGTGACACACACTGGGTCATGCCATTACTGGGGGCTTCAGTGGAGGAAGTAATGCTGAGCCTGCGAGGCCTGACATCACTTACCAGGAGCCACAGGGAACCCAGCCGGCACAGCAGCAGCAGCCTTGCTTCTATGAGATCAAACAGTTTCTGGAGTGTACCCAGAACCAGGGTGACATCAAGCTCTGTGAGGGTTTCAATGAGGTGCTAAAACAGTGCTGACTTGCAAACGGATTGGCCTAATCAAGAAGTTCAACCTGGAGAGATGGAAAATCAGCTCTCATACCTTAAGTTAATTTAGTGTAAAAATAGAATTGATAGTGAAGGTATAAAGTGTAACCGTCAGTTAAACCTCTCCTGTCATTCCTCGCTTCCTTGCTTCAGAACTGAAATGGAAGGGGGTGTGTTCCTACTCTGTAGAATTTGGGACTGGGCAAAATGTGTTACCTCCTTAAACTAGCTGTTATGATTTTATTCTTTGTGAGTTAATTAGAATAAAGTCATTTTCTTCCAAAAATAAAAAAAAAAAAGAAAGAGGAAGGAAGGAAGGAAGAAAGAGAAAGAAAGAAAGAAGGAAAGAAAAAGAAAGAGAGAGAGAAAGAAAGAAAGAAAGAAAGAAAGAAAGAAAGAAAGAAAGAAAGAAAGAAAGAAAGAAAGAAAGAAAGAAAGAAAGAAAGAAAGAAAGAAAAGAAATTATCATTTTGCAGTTGTCATCGTAGAGACTGGTTCAGGCAAGAATCATCTGGATCTGGATGCTAAATCCAGGGGATGGATTTGAGCGATGAAGAGGCAAATGTGCATGTTCCAAAGTGTCTCCCACAAAATGCTTATTTGTTGCAAGGGAGGAAAACTCTATAAAGGGGAGGATTGAGACCACATCTTAGGGTTATGAAAATTAATGCCACCATGAGAGGCAGATGGACAACATATCCTCCGGATGAAAAGTCCTGAGAAGGATACAAAGTTATTAGTGTAGTATTCTAGCCAGAGTTGCAGAAAGCTAACCCTAAAATGAGTACATTCTTTTTATTTAAAGTCCAGTATTTTTTTTTTAATGTCAGCATCAGCCAGGTGCAGTGGCTCACTCGTATAATCCTAGCACTTTGGGAGATCGAGTTGAGGGGATTGTTTGAGTCCAGAGTTTGAGACCAGCCTGGGCAACATAGTGAGACCCTGTCTCTAAAAAAAGTAAAAAAAAAAAAAAAAAACTAGCCAGGCATGGTGGTCCTTGACTGTAGTCTCAGCTACTTGGGGGTGCTGAGGTGGGAGGATCACTTGAGTCTGGGATGTCGAGGCTGCAGTGAGCCGAGATCATGCCACTGCACTCCAGCCTGGGTGACAGAGTAAGATCCAGTATCAAAAAAAAAAAAAAAAAAAAAAAAATCAACATTGCAATAGGCAAATAAAAGCTGAGGATATTTTCCAGATTAGAGATAAAGAGATGTGACAACGAAATGCCTTATGTGATCCTAGGCAGGATCCTGTACTGAAGGAATCATGAAGTTATAAAGGGTGGCATTGGGTCAGCTAACAAAATTGGCACATCACAGTAGAATAATAGGTTAAAGTATTGTATCTACTTAAAATTTCCTGATGTTGCTATCTATACTATAGTTATATAAGAGAAAGCTCTTATTCTTAGGAAATACACGCTGAGGTTTTTAAGGATAAAGGACATGATGTATGGAATTTACTCTCAAATGGTTCAGGGAAAAAACAACTATGTGTGAGTATATGTGTGTGTATGTGTGTGTGCATGTGTATGTTTGTATGTATAGGTGTGTGAGTATATATGTGTATGTGTGTATATATGTGTGTATGTGTATGTATACATGTGTGTATGTGATATAGTGTATGTGTGTATGTGGCTAAAATATCCACATTCTAGTCCTCCAAACCTGTGGATGTTACCTTACATGGCAAAAGAGAGTTTGCATATCTGATTAAGTTTAGGATCTTGAGATTGGGAGATTGGGAGGTTAGCCCAAATTATCCAGCTGGGTCCTAAGTGTCATCCCAAGGATCCTTCTCAAAGGGAGGCAGTAGATCGGAGTGAGCAGTAGGAGATGTGACAAGCAAGATGTTGTAGTGATGGATGTGAGGGGCTACAAGCCAAGGCATGCAGGTGACCCTCAGAAGCTGGACAAAGACAAGGAAATGGACTGTCTTCTGGAAGCTTCAGAAGGAATGAGGGCTGACACCTTGACATTAGCCCAGTGAAGCTGATTTTGGACTTCTGGCCTCCAGAACTATAAGAGAGTAAAGTTGTGTTGTTTAATGCCACCAAGGCTCTGGTAATTTGTTATAGCGGTAATAAGAAATGAATGCCTATGCATATACCTGTATATGTGTGTGTGTGTATATGTATATATATGTACACACACACACATATATAGGAAATGAATACCTATGCATACACACGTACAGGTATATGCATAGGTATCCATTTCCTACATATATATTTGTGTGTGTGTGTATTCACTAGCAGCATAATAGTATATGGTAGTACGGGTAGTACATACACACACATGCCACACAGAGTTGGTCATCATTGTTCACGGATTCCATATTTGCAAATTTACCTCCTTGGTGAAATGTCTTTGTAACCCCAAAACCAGTGCTCATGGTGCTTTTGCGGTCAACTTGCCAACATGTGCAGCAGTGGCAAAAAACTGAAGTCACCTGATGCACACGCTCCCAGCTGAGGCAGAGCAAGACAACACTCCGTCTTCCTGTTTCAGCTCTCATCCTATAAACATATGTCTTTTGTGTCATGTTTTTAACATTTTTCTGTGTTTCGTTGGTGATTTTGCTGTTTAAAATAGCCCCCAAACATAATGCCAGCATGCTTTCTAATGTCCCTAAGCACAAGAAGGCTGTGATGTGCTTTACAGAGAAACTGTGTGTATTAGGTAAGCTTTGTTCTGGCTTTGAACTCATGTTCAACCACGAGTTCAGTGATTAATAATATGTATCAATGGATAAATAATACATATCAAAAAGGTGTTTTTAAACAGAAACAAGGTTATGTATAGATCAGTGGACAAAATATCATGACCAGAAGCTTAGGGGAACCTAACTCTGTATTTCACGTAGGAGCAATGGTTCTGTATGTGCCTTCAGAGGTCACTGTGAAGTTACAGGATGTCACTACTGAGAATAAAGAGAATATATATGGAGAGAGAGAGAGCACAAGTGATAAAGCAAAGGGAAAATGTGAGTCTGGGTTTAGGGCCTATGGGTGTTCTTTGTATTAATCATGGAACTGTTCTGTAAGTGTGAAGTTATTTTCAAATAAAATATTGAAAGAAAGAGTGGCTGTGTCAAGCACTTGCATCGGAATGTCTCATATTAAGTCAGCGGATCAGCGCTCCATGAGGTGCTGGTGTCAGGAACAGGGTCTAGCTGGCTCAGGGCAGGCCCCAAGCAGGGAGTCGACAGGTGGGAAAAGGCGGAGTGGTCTCCATGGTGGCCACATTGTGAGTGGGCCAGCAGCAGCTGGTGAGAAGCAAAGGATGAGGGTACAGACCTGAGCACTGGGCTCCTGGTGGAGCCAGCAGCTGGCTGCTTAGAGCTGCATCTCAGCTGAAGGCAACTGTGACACAGAGAAGTGGGAATGCCGCCCAGCAGTCACTGTGTGTGTTCACCTGGCTGAGAGAGGTAGGCAGATGCCCCAGGGAAAACCACATCACCCTCTTTCTTCAGTCCATCTAAGTGAAGGGCCCCTTCAGCCACACAGTCACCCAGGCCAGAACCTTGGCCCTTATCCTTGTCCCTACATCCAGTCACAAGCTCATCCATCCCTCCCACTGCCTCACAGGCAACTGCCTGGTTGACATTTTACCGGGCCATCTCATCTCAAATATGCCATGTGCACAAGTGAATTCTTGGTTTTCCTCCAAACCTGGCTCCCTCACAATTGTCCTCAGAGGTGTAAATAATACCATCACTCACCTAGATGCCTGTGCCCAAAGGGTGAATGATTCCCTGGCTTCTGTTTGGGCTGTTTTTTTTTTTTTTTTTTTTTTTTTTTAATTGTGGTGGTGGTGGTAGTTTTAGTTTTGATATTTTGCTCTGTTTTGCTTCTGGTAAAATTCACTTACAGAAAATTGTAGCATTAAATGTTAAATTTGATATGTTTTGATACATGCATAGTGTAACTAACACCTCAGTCACTATATAGAATGTCTCTATCACCCCCAGAGTTTTCTTGTCTTCCCTTCCAGTCCCTTGTTTGATTTTTCAAATGTAACCAATCTTGCAGTCCTGTTTACATTACACTTAATGTGATTACATAAATTACACTTAATGTGATTACATTATTACCTTTTATTATTGGCTTGAATTTGCTAATATTAAATATTCTTTTTTTTTTTTTTTGAGACGGAGTCTCGCTCTGTTGCCCAGGCTGGACTGTAGTGGCCGGATCTCAGTTCACTGCAAGCTCCGCCTCCTGGGTTCACGCCATTCTCCTGCCTCAACCTCCCGTGTAGCTGGGACTACAGGCACCCGCCACCTCGCCCAGCTAGTTTTTTTTTTTTTATTTTTTTAGTAGAGACGGGGTTTCGCCATGTTAGCCAGGATGGTCTCGATCTCCTGACCTTGTGATCCGCCCGTCTCGGCCTCCCAAAGTGCTGGGATTACAGGCTTGAGCCACCGCGCCCGGCCAAAATATTCTATTAAGGACCGTGGTTGTCTGAATAATGACCCTGGATATGCTCATGTCCTAATCCCTTGAACCTGTGATTGTGACTTTCTATGACAAAAGGGCCTTTGACGATGTGATAAATTGGAGATCTTGAGATGGAGGGATTAGTCCTGGATTATCCAGGCAGACCCCAAATGTACCCACAAGTGTCCTTATCCCAGGAAACAGAGGGAGCTCTGACAGGAGAAGAAGGCACCGTGATAACTGGAGCAAGATGCTTCAGCTGGGTAGCTTTGAAGATGGAGGGGCGAGCCCGGGGCTCCAGAAGTTGGGAAAGGAAAGAGCACAGATTCTCTCCCTGGAACGTCAGGGAGTTCGGTCCTGCCGGCACTTTGATTGCAGCCCAGTGAAACTGATTTCCGACTTCTGACTTCTAGAATCACAAGAGAATAAATCTGTATTGTTTTAAGCCACCAAATTTGCGATGATTTGCTACAGCAGCAATTAGAAACAGGTACAGGAATTTTTGTGTTTAAATTCATAAGGAATATTTTTCTGTAATTTTCTTTTATTTTCATGCCAAAATGTCAGGTTTTGTGTCAGGGAGATTCTGGCTTCATAAAATAAGTTAGAAAGTGTTTCCTGTCCTGTTTTCTGAAAGAGCTTGTGTCAAATTAGTATTATTTCTTTCGCAATTATTTGATAGAATTCACGAGCAAAACCATCTTCACCTAGAGTCTTCCTTACGGAGAGATTTTTAAGTTATAAATGTAATTTAAAAAATAAACATAGGGCTATTTATATTTTCTATTTCTCAGTCAATCAGCTTTGATCAGGCATGCTATTTTAAGAAATTTGCCCATTTAATCTAAGTTATCTGAGTTTATTGGCATAAAATTGTTTATACTATTTTCTTTTTATTTTGTTAATGTCTGTAAAATGTGCAGTGCTATTTCCCTTTTCATTTCTGATAATGATATCATTATAATTTTTCATTATAATTCAGTTCAAAAAATGTGTAATTTTGCCTTATGATTTTTTTTTTCTTTGACTTTTAGGCTATCGGATGTTTACAAGTATATTAACATTCAATACTTGGGGATTTTCTGGGTTTTTTATTCTCAAGTAAATTTTGTTGTTGTCAGAAAATACATTCTATCAGGTCTTAATCTCTTGAAGTCTATTGAGAGCTATTTCACGGCCTATCTTCATAAACACTTCATATATGCGTTTAGGAAGGCCTTGTGTTTTGCAGACTACCCAGACTTGAATCAATCCAGGCCTGCTACTTACTAGCCATATGAGTTAAGCATATAATGTAATTTCTCTGAGCCTCAGTTTCCCTAAATGTAAAACAGAAATGGGCGATATTATTGATCTAACAAGGTTGTGGTGAGAATGAAATAAAAATCTCTTAGCTTGTGGAAAGTCCATTCAGTGTTAGCTATTGTCCCTCTCCTCCTCTTCCTTCTTCTCATCGCTATTGTATCTGTTACAGCCACAGCCATTATTTTTCCATTTTTGTTATTACATAGTTGCAAGCATCTTCAACTGAACTTCTGAGGTTGCTGTTAAATCCTGCCTGCCCCAGGAGGGGAGTTTCTAGTGGACTATTTTACAGTCAGTTACAGTTATTCTCACCATGATGTCTGTTCTCATCCTCATAACTAAATTGCTTTACATTTCAGGCAGAGGCTCCCATGGAGGAGGCACCAGCCCTGCCATATTCTTGAAGCCTGGTGCCATTAGGCTTGTTGAGGTGACAGCCTGGTGTTTGCTGATAACAAAACTTTCTTGAGTTCTTGACTTGAGTTCTTGACTGAGAAACAGAAAATCTAAATAGCCCTGTGTTTATTTTTTTAATTACATTTATAATTTAAAAATGTCTCCACAAGGAAGACTCTAGGTGAAGATGGTTTTGGTGGTGAATTCTATCAAATACCTGCTAAGGAAATAATACTAATTTGACACAAGCTCTTTCAGAGCTAATTTTGGGGTGGCCTAGAGAGTATGTTTTCAGCAAACTGTCTTTGTTAGGGCACCCTCTTTGGAGGTTCTGGAGCTCTTGAGTATCAGAAGGACTCTTTCAGTTGTCTTTACTCCTGGCAGGTGATTGACCTGGGTGTGATGACTCGGGCTTTGCAACTTCTTCAAAATCACTTATTCGTGTTTTAATTGCCTTCTGGCATTTGAAACAGCAGAAGAGAACTCTGAGGCTAGCCCAATTCTTGTTCCTTGAGATGTAACTGGTAACACTTCCTTTTCTGCCTAGGTGCTTAAAATATTTTTTTCTTTATAATGTAATCCCAAAAGTTTTGCAAAGTGTGAGCACAGGTTGAGTGTCCCTTATCCAAAATGCTTGAGACCAGAAGTGTTTTGGATTTTTCACTTTTCTGAATTTTGAATTGTTATTTCAAATACAACTGGTAATTATAAACAGGTCAGCATCCCTAATCAGAATATTCAAAATCTGAAATGCTCCAACGAACATTCCCTTTGAGTGTCGTGTTGGTACTCAAGAAGTTTTGGATATCGGAGCATTTCAGATTTTGGATTTTCGTATTGGGGATACTCAATCTGTATAAATATCTTTCTTGATTGGTTTTTGTTTTCAGATTATCCTTTTTGATCCACATACTCTTTAGCTGAGAATTTTTTTTTAAATGATGTATCTGATGGCTACATCTACGTGATTTCATTAATTCAAAATCTTTCTTGAAAACCTCCCTGCCAGGTACTGGGGATGGAGTAGTGAGTAAGAAAAAATTTCTGCCCTCAGGCAGCTTGCATATTAGTAAGAGAAATGGTCCATACACAAGTGAAAACAATAAACTAGAACTCTGTAGCAGATGCTGGCAGGGCCCCGGAAAATAATACAGCCATGCGAGGGGAGGGAGAAGGCAGTGGGTGGGGAGGACCTGACTTAGGGGTAGGGAGCATTTCAGCAGTGGCCTCTTCCTTTCTCAGAAACACTTGTTCTAGATGTTTATGAAGGAAGTGGATCTGTTCTCTGATCTAAGTATGCAGTATATTAATTTTCATCATTGGCATCTATTTTTTTCCTTTTTCTCAGCAATCTGGGAACACATGCCGAGTATGTCCTCCACGTCATCAATTTGATTGGTCACAGCCCATGGGACTCTTTCCTGCTGTGGTGAGGACCTCAGTTCTTCTCCTACGAGTGATTCCCTCATCACCCTCCCTCCCATTTCCCTCGTGCCTCTCTGGTTTTTCAGCCCAACTTTTTCCCCTCCAGGTCCTTGTTTCCTGGACACTCTGTCTTCTTGCATCTTCTTCAGGCTGCCAAACAATTTTCTGAGGTTTCATCCGGACTCTTGCAATGAACCATTTTCAGGAGTCTTTTTCCTCAGAACGATCTGCCTTCCTCTTGCTCTGCAGCATTTTCCGTAGGTTCCACAGAGAAGTTTGCTTTTCTCAATTCACCCTTGGGTGTGGGTTATGAAGTCCCCTTGTGTAATAGTGAGTGGGCTGGATAGCAGCACTGGGCTGCAGCACTGGACAAATTCCCTTGGGATGACTTGCTATGCCTGGATGCACAAGCACCAGAGCAGCTGTCTATCTGTCCATCTGTCTGGAATGCCATTGCTCTTCTCCACTGCCTCAGGCCCAGTCACACCAGACAGAGGGAGCATCTGAAAATACCCAGCCTGGAAAGCACTGGCCATGTAGGGCCTGGAAGACATAGGGCCATGGTTCCTGCGTCTGCCTCTGCATCTAGTACTTGATGTGTGCCAGAGAATTTAGAGGAGTAGATAACTGCAAAAAAATCACAGACTGCTCTGCCTTGAAGTTCCTCTTCCCAGAGCTCCCAGAAGCCCCACAGCTGGAGAGTTTATTTATGTTAACCTGCTATTTGGAAATTAAGCTCCGATTTGGAAATTAGGGACTGTAATTTAGCATTAACCCAGATGTCAAGATGTAATGAGACACACTGTGGGGGAAATTGAATTCCATATTGCCAAAGACCCATTTTATTTATAATAACCAGCCACTCACATCGTGCCAATATTGATGGATCATATGTTTAAAATTTTGATAGCTCATTCATTTCTATAATTACATTTATTTCAAATTAAATTAAATAAGTCTCACACACCCTTGATATACAAAGAGACAAAATTAATTTGTGGATCAGAATTAACCTGCCATTCAACCCCGGGAACTGTCCTTTCTAGTAGGCCTTGGAGCGCGCCTTTCTGCCATTTCAGAGAGGAAGGTTTGCCTGTGCACGTAAACAACTTTTAACCTGGGAAGGGCTCATCCTCGGGCTTGGAGGGCACTGTCATCGCAAAGGTGATGGGGTAGGAGTGGAATTGCTCCCCGATAGGTGCAGATACAGAGACCAGGCCATCTGCCACCAGAGCTGATCTTCCCCGAAAACTGCAAAGCAATCACAGGGGCAGCAGGCGGGAGTTTCGGGAAACTGTGTAAGTGCTGGTATTGGTCTCCAGGCCACTGGTCACTGGTGAGCGACCTTGGGCAAGATTCATACAGCTGCCTTTCCGGAGCAGGGTGGTAAAAATGCTCACCACTCCCTGCACAGCCACATCCACTGCCAGGGCCCTGTCTCCTGGCTACTGCGGGCTTGTCCAAGAGTGCCGTCATGGGCAAATGTGGCCAACCAGATGGGCAGGGGAGTCAGAACAGCTGGGCCGTGTGGGTGATGTGGAGAGGGTTGAGAGAACCTCCTGACTGGTCAGCCAGAGTCAGCACTGTGCATGTTATGGAAAAGCCTGTCCACAGAAAGAATGCACCTGCCTTGTAGAGTCAGACAGGAGCGGAGAGCCGGCAGTCCATCACGGGAAGGAGGGAGTGGTGTTTGCCCTTGAATCTCTGGTGTCCTTGCCTTCTTGGTGTCCTGTGGTTGTCAGTCCAAGCTTGCCTCTGCATTTGCTCGGTATACCCTTTCACAAACCAGGAGGCTGTGGCAGCCGAGACTGAGAGAAGCATAACCCCACAGGGCCTGGCAGGACAGCAGAATGCAGAAGAGTGGCAGGTGTCATGTAGGTCTGAGAGGGCCTACATGCTTGTGCAGCGGTGTGGCAGGCCCTATACATTTTCATGGACCTGGAGTGGGGAGCTGAGGTTGACTGTAGGAGCAGGCCTGTGAGAGAGCCAGGGGTCTTGGATCTGGAAATGTCCCAGAGATACATGTCTGGGAGCCGGGATGGGAGCTCAGCTCTATCCAAGACTTTAGTGAAGGGTCAAGTTGAACCCCACAGAGAGTGGCAAGGCAGTGCTCACCGTGTCCTAAGCCGAGGCTGGATGGGACATTGCACGTCTTGGCTCTGTACAGGCCACGTGACTACTGAGGAGTGGAAATGCCTCTACTCAGGGTATTTGCCTAGCACCCCGTCCTCCTCCTCCACAATTATCTCTGTCCCAGGGGGTAGAGGATGGAGGGGGAGGTCTTCTGAATCAATGGAGTTTTAAGCCCACAGTGGCTAAGAAATCCCTACATTTGGCTCAGTTTACTTACAAGTCATTAGGATTCTTTTTTGGTGTCAAACAGAAGAGGGACTGAGCATCAGAAATTAAACCAAGTGACACCCAAAGCAGAGATTTGCTTTCACGTACTTGAGTCTGTGGGCATGACGTGTAGCCCCTGGGACCTGCATTTCACAGCACCCCCCACCCCTCTCCCCCAGGAAGATGGGGAGGTCTTCAGACCACACTCATGAACCGTGCTTCGCAGGAGAACACTGCACGGAGGCATGGGGGCTCTTCTGAGAGATGCAGCGGCGGCACGTAGCAAAGGAAATAGGTGCTGCCTCTTCAGAGGATCTGGGTGTTAGCAGTTACAGGAGCCGTCTTCAGCTCGGCCGAGAGAAGGGTTTCTTGACCACCGTGTTCTCCATCGCTGGATGAATGTCCTGCCCCAGGATGGAGGGCCCCGTGTCAGGGGCTGCAAAGAAGAAAGATGCCCCGGTAGAGTTAGAGGTTGAGCAAAGGGGCTTCTCATATCCTCTTCTCACTTAAAGATCAACAGCTACTTACACTGAGCTCCTGTTTGTGCATCTCTAGGATGAATAAGAATGAATAAATAGAAGACCAGACCCTGGGGGCTCCCAGTTACAGATATGAAAAAGTTAAAGGGGCCCCCAGCCCTGAGCCCTGCAGGAGGTGGGGATTAATAATCCCTAATTAGCCCACGCAATTACCACAACAGTCCAGATTTTGAAACTATTATCCTGATTTTACAGATGATGAAACAGATTCAATGACAGTTATTAAGCCACCCAAGGTTATGCAGTTAATAAGCAGCAGAATCAAAATTAAATCCCATCTCTCATGCCCTTCCCAAACATTCCAGGCCTCTTTAAAGAATCTTTATTCTAAGAAGGACATTTTCAGAAAATCAAACGTTTACAATCTTTCGATTACACTCTGTGGACCTCAAAGGGACTTCGGTGTCAAAATCAGCTCCGATAAGGCCTCAACTGGTCACGTGCGAACTTTCCATTATTTCTGCCTATTTTTTTCCACACCTGGAATTCAGCTCTCTTTGCCTTTGCTCCCCAGAAGTCTCCTGCTCTTGTATTCGTATAAATATTTCAGACCGTCTGTGCCTGCCGAAGGAAGAGGAACAGAGCCTTCTTCATGTATTTCCCTGCACAAGTTCCGGGACTCCGTGGAAGGGACGCTGGGGACGTCTCACCTGAGTACACTGCCAGGCAGGAGAACAGTCTCAGTCAGCGATTGATCTGGGCCTCCCGCCCTGTCTCCTGGGGTGGCTCGGAAAGAACCGAGGTAGTCCACTGGGTTGAAACTGAATTGAGGGGGGCTTGCTTACCTGCTAAGGCCCTTTGCGGCTGTTACTTAGAGATGTCATTTAAAATTCAATGTTCGCTGAGGACTCCATGCGCTGTAGACTCCCAGTAAATGTTGCTTATGAATTCAGGAGGGGAAAGTGGCCGCATCCAGGAGGTATTGTGCACAGGAGTCTGATGCAGAGAGCCCTGGGAGGGGCCACAGGGCCATGAGGACACCGCTCTGACCCCGACCTGCCGCCCAGCCACCCCTCTATTTAATGGGGCCACAGACCTGGGTGGCTTAAATAACAAACACTTATTTCTCACAGTTCTGGAGGTTGCAAATCCAAGATTAGGGTGCCACCATGGTTCTAGATGAAGGCCCCTTCCTGGTTTACAGACAGACATCTTCTTCTTGTATCTTCACATGACGGAGAGAGGAGAGAGAAGCAGCAGGCTCTCTCCTGTCTCCTCTTGCAAGGGCACTAATCCTCTTCATGAGGGCTTCACCTTCATGACCTCATCACCTCCCAAAGGCCCCACCTCCTAAAACCATCACCTTGGGGAGTTAGGGTTTCAGCATGTAGAGTGATGGCGAAGGGGCACGTTCAGTCCATAGTACCCAGTAAGGTCACACTCTGAGGTGCCAGTGGATACGACTTTTGGGGGACACTGTTCCTCCAGTTGCCTGGAGGTACAGGATGGCCGCAGTGGCAAGTCGGGATGCAGGTCCTGCCTGACATCCAAGTCTTTTTCCCGACAGTTGAACAAAACCTCTAGGGTGGTTATTGTGGGTGTTTCACCTCACGCCCTTGGATCCTTTTTCCTGATTCTCTGTCCCTTTGCATTGCATTGCCTGCACCTAACACTGTGTCTGGAGGATTGCTCTGAGGCCACTGGAGAGGTTTATGCAAAGAACTGGAAGTATCTGAATCTTAATTCCCAGGGGCAGCCCTTACAGCACAGCTCCT
The DNA here is from genome assembly GCF_049350105.2 of Macaca mulatta. Classification (NCBI taxonomy): domain Eukaryota; kingdom Metazoa; phylum Chordata; class Mammalia; order Primates; family Cercopithecidae; genus Macaca; species Macaca mulatta. The sequence continues at coordinate 16,434,048 of NC_133417.1, read as the reverse complement.
GGAACTCCCCTATAGAACCAGCTACCCTCTGCAGGACCTTACCTGAGATCACACCCTGGGAGCACTTCCTTCATAAGGCCCTTGAATGGGAATCCTTGTTTCAGAGTCTGTGTCTGGGTAGGGTTGCCAGATTTAGCAAACAAAGACACAGTTAACAATAATACTTAATAATAAAAATTAAAATTAAATAACAATAAGCAAAAGCCTAGTTAAATTTGAATTTCACAGAAGCAACAAGTAATTTTCAGTATAACTATGTCCCATGCAATATGTGGGACATATTTGTAGTAAAAAAATTTGTAGTTTGTCTGAAATTCAAATTTAACTGGACAGCATGTTTTTGTTGTTTTGTTGTTGTTGCCGTTGTTGGTTTTTAGCAACTCTACCTCTAGGAAACCTAATTTAAGACAAACTTTACTCTGATTGGACCAACTTAGAGCACTGTCTTGTCCCTAAAACACAGTGATGTGGCAAGTTGGTTAGGATAGGGATTTGATTAGATCAATCAAGGTCCAACCTTGGATCTGAAGGTACCGTCAAGTCCACTCAAGCTTTTGCACTGGTTGCTTCACATGAGGAGGGTGGTGTGGATTTGGGGGAGACAACCACATGATCTGTTACTAAATATAACCAACACAGTTTATTCATGATACTCAGCAGTTGTGTCTACAATGTCATGATAGACATGAAAGTAGCGCATACTGAGCCTTTGCCCCTCAGGGAAAATACAGGGTTAGATTCCTTTGAACCTCTTGATTACAACATCTTTGCCAACTAATCAATATAGAACCTTATTCTTTGAGTGCTTCTGTGTAAAGACACCTTGTTTAATACATACTGTTGATTCACTGACGTGGAACTCACAGCCAGTAGCACACAACTCATGGCTGAACGAAGCTTACCTAACATACAAATTTTCTCTGTGAGGCACATCACAGCCTTCTTGCACTTAGGAACACTAAACAGCACTCCGGCACTAGGTTTGGGGCAATTTTAAATGGCAAAACCACCGACAAAAACACACACACGAAATGTAGAAAACGTGGCACTAAATAGATTGCAGAAAGGACGCTTGTTACGGTATGAAAGCTGGAACAAGAAAGCAGAGCGCCGCCTTGCTTGGCCCTGGCTGGGAAAGGACACGTTGGAGGACCCACATTTTGCCGCCGCGCGCATGTTTGCACATGGTGGGAACAGCACTGTGTGTATGGAGCTGGGGGTCACAAAGAAATGCTAGCAAGTAGTCAAATTCACAAATACGAAATCTGCAAATTCAACCTGTAAAAACCAATTAGTGGCTGTATTTGCAGAGCCGCCAGGGCTTGTTTCAAGTATACTCATATTACATTTACATTTCAGAGAATCTCCTACTACCAAAATACAGGGGCTAGCTAGATAAATACAGAACTGAACAAACAGCCTCTTACGAGGAACTCTGTTTGCCTAGCTATCAACATGCAGCCTTTCCTTGCTATGTAACTATAGTAGCTAGTTATGTATTTACAGTGTTAACACAAATGACTTTGTACAAGACACCATATTTGCCTGGCTGTTTCGTACCTGTATGACATGAAATTCCTGAATCAGCCTTCTAGCCGCGTAATCGGTAAATAGAGTGCTTGCTTTTTAAAGAAACTAGCAGAGGGAAAGGCCATGCACTAAGCCACTTTACAAGTTGCTGCTACTGTTTACACAGCCACCTGCTATCACACATCCATGGCCCTGCCGTGGGACTGTTTAACCAAGGGTGGTTATTTTAAGTGTTTGGAAGAGATCATCCACCAAAGCCTTTCTTTATCTCTTGAAAGACACTTATCTCTTGCATAGATTGACTGTTTGCCCGAACAATCAAAACATCAAAACGGTTTTGTTTCTTTTTTTTTGACTGGAGCTGGCAGCCTGTTCTGGGGATAGTTCTCAGCTGTCCATCTATTCTCCCAGGTGCAGGAAGGATCGCTGGGAAGAATTGCATGGGAGGGAGGAGTGTTAATATGATCTGATATTGTCATGGCAGGCCTCCTACAATATGACATTCACAATGTTTCATTTCCCCAACTTTTTGTTTTAATTAATTTTCTCATTTTAGAATTAACTTTATTTACCAAAATTATACAGTATATGCGTACAGTTTTTGAATCAACTATGACTAAAAGGCTTATGCAGGAGCCCTCTAAACCCCTTCCCTGCCAACATACACAAAGTAAGGGCTTTTGGTTTTCTTCAGACAGGTTCTCTCTCTGTTGCCCAGGCTGGAGTGCGATGACACGATCATAGCTCACTGCAGCCTCCAACTCCTGGGCTCAAGCAATCCTGTCGTCTCAGCCTCCCAAGTAGCTGGACTACTGGTACTCACCACAATACCTGGCTAATTTTTTACATTTTTAGTAGAGATGGGGGTCTCACTATGTTGCCCAGGCTGGTCTTGAACTCCTGGCCTCAAGTGATCCTCCCACCTCAGTCTCCCAAAGTGCTAGAATCACAGGTGTTAGCCACCACACCCGGCCCTGGATTTGCTTTTGATTCTTGACTCTTTTAGCTGTTTCTTCTTGTGCTGACCCTGGCTGTGGAGTAATACCTAATGTCTACTTTATCGATTTATCCATTTGAGCATTACCTATTGATTTCTTGTTAGGATGGCTGAGGTTTTAGCTCTCTTCTGCCCTCATCCTCCCCTCCCTCTCCTCCTTTCGTGATTCCCCATGATGCTCCATTGGTTCTCAGAGTGATAGCCACCCAGTGGCAACATGACAAGGCCCTGCATGGCCTGGCCCCTGCCAGCCTCTCCAACTTCCCTTCCCACCATCTCCAGTCACGTTGTCCTTCTTGTATTTCCTGGGATGCCCTGAGCTCTTTCTACCCGGGGCCTTTGCCCCTCTGGCCCTCTGGCCAGGGGCCCTCATTCTGAGTCCTCTGCCCAGGCCACCTGCTCGTCCTGCACTCTCAGTCCAGCGGTCACCTCCTCAGGCTGTGCCCCGTCGTATATTCTCACAATGTGCTATGCATTTCCACAGCGTTGATCACAGCTAGGAATCACATATTTATTATACATTTCCATATTAACTATGTATGTTAACAGTTATCTTCTCCATCAAGTCTACTCATGAGGACAGAGATAGCCTCCATTGGCTGGTCATCATTTCCAAGAACCAAGCACAGTCCCTGACCCCCAAGGTGGTACTTGACACAAGTTTTTTAAAAGAATAAAAGAATGTCCCTGGGCGAGTCAACATCTCTGAGATCCAGGTGTTTCAGAAGGAAAGTAGGGCTGATGACATCCACCTTGCAGGGCTGCTATGAGGCAGGAGGGTCCTGGGCCCGTGTGTGGCCTGCAGTGGGTGCACAGGGGCACGGCAGGTGCTGCTGGCGGTTGTCTCCATCCCTTGTCCATAAAGCTTCTCGCACATGAGCTCTGTCCCTTGATCATTTCCCCATGTCCATCGCGGGTGTGGGGCTAGCACAGAGGAGACCCTCAGTGTCTTAGGTGGGGTTCCCCAGAAACAGGCCTTGGACAGGAGCCCAGAGCAGAGGCTGTCCTGGCATTTCCCCACGAGGAAGCTGGACAAGGAAGGATGGAAGGGGAGGGGGCCGAGCCAGGTTGGAGCTTCAACTTCACCCATGAGGACTCTGGTCTTGGGGGACTCTGGAGAGTAAGCAGTGCCTCATACTTGCCTCTCCTAAAGCCGAAGAGCTGGGCTTTCTTTCTTTTTTTTTTTTAAAGACGGAGTCTCGCTCTGTCGCTCAGGCTGGAGTGCAGTGGCCGGATCTCAGCTCACTGTGAGCTCCGCCTCCCAGGTTTACGCCATTCTCCTGCCTCAGCTTCCTGAGTAGCTGGGACTACAGGCGCCGCCACCTCGCCTGGCTAGTTTTTTGTATTTTTAGTAGAGACGGGGTTTCACCGTGTTAGCCAGGATGGTCTCGATCTCCTGACCTCGTGATCCGCCCGTCTCGGCCTCCCAAAGTGCTGGGATTACAGGCTTGAGCCCCCGCGCCCGGCTCTGTTGGAGGAAGAGAACAAGGGCCATGAGTGGGGCGTCCGGGCGATGCAGAGCAGGCACGCAGGGACACCTGGCGGGCATTGCCTAGGTGTGTGAACCAACAGCTCTCCCGCGAGGGAACGCCTGGCAGGGACGTGCTGGGTGCGGCGAGGACCCACGAGCTGGGCTTTCTCTCCAAACATCCCTCAAGGGTGGAGGGCAGGGTAGGGAGTCAGTTCCAGGCACTTGATTCTCTGCACCTGGTGCCCCCCAAAAAGAACTGCAGTTGTGAGGGTACACTCGAAAGTACATGGCAGGGGGCACAAAAGGCCTGAATCAAGCATCCTCATCCCCTACACTCAGCAAAGGCTCCACAACTTTGTTCCAGAGTCCAAGATGGGTTCTCCTGATGACGGCAGAGGAACAGCTCTATTGCTGGCATTTCTGCTGGGGTGGCTGGCAGGAAAAAAAGGAGCTCTGCTTGGCAGTGAGTCAGCCTGGAACCCTCTCAACCTCCTGTGGGGACATCTGCCAAGTCCACTTGCCCCTGAGGCCCCACCTGGTCTCTGCTGGCTCCCTGGGTCTTGGCAGGTGGGCAGGGAGAAGGGCAGTGAAGCCCAGCCTTCCCCCTACAGCCTGGGAAGTACCCATGGCTGCTTAGGTTGGAGAGGCCTTGGCAGGCCCTTCTCTAAGACAGTGTGTAAAACAACAGATGGAAAATTCTGACTTGGCCAATTAATACGAGCAGCAGGAAAATCCCTAAATTGGTTCCATAACAACCAATCTCTGTTTTCAGGTCCACAGGAAGACAGAAAAAAAATGGATCCCAGGTGAAGGAAAATTGAAGTGCAACCAAAAGTTCATCACTACTTTCCTGTCTTTCCCTCACCAGGTCCCGGCCAAAGCTGTTAGAACGTGCCTGCCTCCCTGGTTAAGCGAGGTAATTTGATCTGGGCCATAATCGTCATAAATATTCATGGTTTTGCCTTAACATTAGGATAACATCTGTTTCCAAACATCTGCAATCTGTTTTCAATGCTTCAGTAAAATGTAAATTAGCTGTAACTAATACAATAAAGCACTAATGAGGGCAGTGATAATGAAAGACGCCCATTAGGGCTGGGGTCCAGCTTGGTCTCCAATGGCCAGTTTCCTGGAGTTCTCCAGAACTTTGCTTTCTACCACTTCAAACTTCCCCCAACTGAAAGGGGCTTTGAAAAGCCTGCTCACCTCTTGGTTTGCAAGCATGTCACTAGACAGGGTGTCCTCCGTATCTCATCCTTCTCCAGAGGCGGCACACCAATCTTTCTAGAAGTCAAGGCCGCCTGGGCAGGTCCCACGCATGGAATCTTCCACTTCCTACAGAACGAAGTCCTTTCATTAACCCATTTGTTCTTTGAGGCTGGGTTATTGGCACTGTCCAGATGATGCCTGCAGCACAGTGTGGCTGAGACAAACTGGCCAATTAACAGACAGAGAGGAGCAGGGCATTCATTCACAGAAGAAATGTTGATAGTCAAGGATTATTTGAGGAGTTTCACTTTCACTAGTCATAATTTTTTTTTTAAGACAGGGTCTCACTCCAGGTTGCGTGATCTCGGCTGACTGCAACCTCACCTCCCAGGCTCAAGTGGTTCTCCTGCCTCAACCTCCTCCTGAGTAGCTGAGATTGCTAATTTTTGTATTTTTAGTAGAGACAGGGTTTCACCATGTTGGCCAGGCTGGTCTCGAACTCCTAACCTCAAATGATTCACCCACCTCAGTCTCCCAAAGTGTGGGATCACAGGAATGAGCCACCGTGCCCAGCCTCACTAGTCATAATTAAAAGACAAATTAAAACAATGATGAACAATACATAATACTATAATTTTAACATCAGAATAGCTAAGTTGCGAAAACAAAAATTCGTGTAAGATGACACTACTCTTATTTGTTTAAAAATGCATACCTATTGGGAAAAAATCTGGAAAAAATATAGATACACACCAAATTGTTAAGAGTTACCTTTTAGACACAGGATTAGAGAAGATGCCTTTGTTTTATTAACTGGATTTGTTACCAAGACTATGTCTTGATTTTTGTTTGTTTGTTCAAATGAAGCAGTGGGAGTGGAAAAGGAACAAAGAAATCTGTAACTGGCTGTGATCAGTTAGTTGTAAACACCACTGCCCTTGGACCAGCCTTTATTTTTTTTAAAGCGCACCCACTGATTAATTTCAAGAGAGAGCCGAGCGCAGTAGCTCACGCCTGTAATCCCAGCTCCTTGGGAGACTGAGGTGGGTGGATCACCTGAGGTCAGGCGTTTGAGACCAGCCTGGCCAACATGGCAAAACCCCATCTCTACTAACTATACGAAAATTAGCCGGGCGTGGTGGTGGGCACCTGTAATCCCAGCTATTCGGGAGGCTGAGACAGGAGAATTCCTTGAACCTGCGAGGCAGATGTTGCAGCGAGCCAAGATTGCGCCACTGCACTCCAGCCTAAGTGACAGAGTGAGACTCCGTCTCAAAAAAAAAAAAAAAAAAAAAAAATCAAGGGGGAAAACAGTAAATTTATAGTGGAAAACTCTGGAGGATACCATCTTAACCAAGTTATCAGAATGAACATTACCCTCAGCGGGACAAATGGATGCCCCATGCCTCCTCATGAGACGTGCTGAGGAGGACGTACCTCCCTTGTGAGGGGATCCTGACAAATTGCATCCCCTGGCTGGAACTCTGTGGAGACATCACCAAGCTCAGATCAGGGGACCTTCTACACAATAACTGACCTGTCCTCTACAAGGTGAGAATGTCACAAAATGCAAAGACGGGCTGCGTAACTGTTCCAGGTTAAAGAATACCACAGAGATGGGATATGTGGTCCTGGATTTGCATTTGCTTTGAGGGACATGATTGGAACCAGTGGAGAAATCCGAATGAAGTCCGTAGATTAGATAATAATATTATATTAATGTTTATTTCCTGATTTTGATCATTGTACTATGATTATGTAAAGGAATATTTTTGTTGTTAGTTGATGTATTTAGTTGTAGTTAGGTAGAGGTAGGATATGGCAAATGTGGTTAAATATTAGTATTTGGGGAATTTAGATGAGGCCGTATGAAATTTTTCTTATTATTCTTGCAACTTTTATTTAAGCCTGAGATTATGTCAAAATAAAACAAAACAAAACAAAATTTAGAATCAGTTTAAAAGTGTCCTCCTCCAGGAAGTCCTCCTTGACTCCCTCAGGAAGCCCAGCAGCAACCTCATGTGCTGTAATTACCAGTTCACTCTTTTGTCTCCCCTTGCAGGCTGTGAGCTCTTCCAGAGGAGAAACTGTATCTTTTCCATCTCATACGCACAGTGCTGAGCACGGCCAGCCTTTACTAAGCAAGTCTGTTGAATAAATGAAGGAGACCTACCAAGCTTATTCTTCCAGAATGCGGTGAATGTGACAGGCCACTGTGGAAGGGCCTGGGCTGGGTGCAGTTGGGGAGGACTTGGGTGTCACTGCTGCCTGTCACAGTCACTCCTGCTGGGATTTGAATACAACCAGGTGGAGGAGTTGTGCCCCTTCTCCAAGATACACAATCGCTCCCTGATGTTACTCAGGGAAGAAAGGGCCTGGGAGCCTGACCCTTCTCCAAAGTCTTTTAAAGAGGCAAAAACATGCCTGATTGACTAAGGTGGTTGTGCTCAAAGCCAGCTTCCAGGAACCGGCATGAAGCCTCTGAAGGAAACACACCTTAAGGGAAAGAGGAGCCCAAGGTCTGCTTGTCAGGGGAGCCTGCTGGGGCTGGCCGTGGGTCTGTGGGTGATTTTGGAAACTCCCAACCTTCCCATACCTCCTGTCGTAGGTTCCAGGAAAATGGCTGCTTGTATACAGACAGAAAGAGTTAAAACGTGTGGAGTCCTGAGTGTAATGCAGACAGAGAGAACACCCACGATGGCTCAGATTCACCAGTGGGCCATACCTGGGACCATGTCGTGCCCTTGTCTCAGATAAACTAGCGGGCCACACCTTGGTGCCTGTGTCACCAAGCAGCATGCCTGCCTGCCAGGGGCAGCATCCGCCTGGGAGGCAGGGGCCTCAAACAGAAGAGGAACCTTCTGGAGAAGAGGATGGAATTTCTGCAAGAGAAGCGGGAGAGGCCTGGGGCCACCACAACAGAGCCTACATGATGAAGCAAGGATGCCGCCCAGGCCCAGAAGAGTGCCTGCATACACGGGAAGGCCTGTCTGTCGCTAGGCCTGGGGGCCCACAGGTGGCCTCCCCTCTGACCAGGTGAGGTGATGCTGGGAGGGTCCCTCTAGTAAAGACGAGTTGGGGGTCGGGGCTGGAATGCTGGCTGTGGGCTTTTATCCATAGGATGCTGCTTAAATAATCAGAACAGCAGTCATACAAATCAAAATCCTTTTCTAGTTATTGCACCCTGCCAGGAGTTGGGCAGAATGGCTGTGGTATGGAGGGCCTTGGCTCTGCCTGGTTGGGCTCTCAGGACCTTTCCAGAGCTGTCTAGGGTGGGGATACCAAGGCCATAGGCTCACACTTCTCACATCCTCAGGTGTGTAACTTGCAATGTGATTGGCTACGACACCCCCCACCCCACCAGGTGAGTTGGATTCCAGGAGCCCCGGCGTCTAGGGAGAGAAAGACCCCAGGTGACCCCTGAAGGGCAGGTCAGGAGGCAAGTGTAGCTGTGGCAAGCGTGTGCACGTGCAGATAAGTACGTGCCTGCAGCCCAAGAGGGGCCGGCCCTGGGCAGGCTGTGCTTCACACTCCTCAGGGGTACCCTGGACATTGATCATCCTACATTTGTATAGTGAGTCTGTGGATTGAATTGTGTCCCTCCCAAAACTCATATATTGAAGTCCTAACCCCCAATGCGGCAATATTCAGAGATAGCACCTTTAAGGAGGTAATGAAGGTTGAATTAAGTCGTAAGGCTGAGGTCCCAATCTGATAGAACTTGTGTCCTTCAAAGAAAAGGAAGAGACACCAGAACATTCATTTGCATTCCACCCCTCTCTTTCTCTGTGCACACGGAGGTTAGAACACAGCAAGCAGGTGGCCATCTGCAAGCCAGGAAGGGAGCCCTCACCAGAAACCAACCCTGCTGGCACTTTGATCTTAGACTTCCAGCCTCCAGCACTGTGAGAAAATAAATGTGTGTTGTTTAAGCTTCCCTGTCTGTGGTATTTGTTACGGCAGCGTGAACCAACCAATACAGTGAATGCTGCAACCTCCCCCAGCAGGTGGTGGTAAAGGACATAGGAAGAGTACTTTTTTTGAATTGGCCCAGACTGTTGGGGCTGGGTGAGAGATTGCCCTGTGTGGGTTTCCCTGTACAGCTTCAGTACCCGAATGGGAGGCTGGGGTTCCAACACCCACCTATGTCTCTCATACAAGTTAGTATATGCCTTTGATGAGAATGCCATCACCTTAGGTGTAAAGCCCTTGTGCAGTACACAACCAGAACATCTGTACGTGGCAGACTGCCCCATCACCACCACCACCAGGGGCTGAGGATGGAGCAAGTGCTTTTTTAGCAGCAATGTTATGGTAGAGAGCAGCCACAGTCATGCAAGGCTGTCCAACTTGCAAGGCACACTTTCAACCCGACCAGAGCAGGCTCTAGGGAAGCCTCTGGCAGCCTGGGGAAGAGGGCTTAGCAGGAGACCCCGGAAAGGAAGAAGTATAAGGAGGGGGACCTCGGGAAGTGAGGAAGGGAAGAGGGAAGTGCCAGGGGCCAGGAAAGGGGCTTTCTAAGAGACAGCACCCCAGGCCCCAGGAGTTCCAGGGCAGTGAGAGAGGCTGCGACATTTGCGTAGCCCCAAAGAGAAAAGTTCATAGCTTGGAACAGCCTTGGCTCTGCCACTCACACATTCCTTCCTTTGGGTCCCCTGAGCACTGGCTTCTGGAAAAGACTCAGGAAGCACCCCAAACAGGCGGAGAAGGGGTGGACCCCCTGCCAGGGCACAGCAGGGCAGCAGCTGACCCCCCTCAGCTAGCAGCCCTCCCCACAGATGGCCCCATCATTGCCTGACCTTCACCTCCCTTGCAGGTGGCTGGAGATACTACTCACGAGACAAGAAAGGGCACCCCCTGCCATGCACAAATGCCCGCGCCACACGGCCCCGGTGAAGGAGTCATTGGGACACGTGAGCATTGATCCCCACGCAGGTAAGGACCTCACCGTGTCTGGGAAACAATAGTGCCTGGACAAATTTGTTGTTCCTAGTGTATTGTTTGGGGAAGCTGTGTGGCATGGGAGCTAGTTTCCAAGGGGAGACAGGAAATGCTTCCCTCTTGTCATTCTCCGATGGGAAGAGAGACTCTGTCACCTCCTGGCCAAGTGAGCTTCCTCCGTGTTGTCTTTGGGACAGGCCCCCAGCAGATGCCAGAGCTGCAGGCCCCCAGCCCAGCCCTGAGTGTGCCACTGAGGGTTCTTCCAGCTGACTCTGTTACTGGAGGATCTATAGGACCAGACGAAGCCAAGGTCCCAACCCTGGGTGCCCACCTCTGCTTCCAGACCAGTGTGGTAATGCACCGCGGGCATAGCGGAGCCCAAGTGCGGGGCCTCTTTTATGGCGCTGCTGCCAGGCCTGAGAAGTATTCCTGCCCCATAAATACTCTCGTTACACTTTAGAGGGGAGCACTGAGGCCACAGGGAATCAGCAATCCTTTGTCCCGGGACCTCCAAGCTCCACAGAGCTGTCTCTGTAACGTGGCCACCCACTTTCTGTGCCTGGATTTAACCTTTGAACAGTCAGGATTAAAACCAGTGAACACAAAAAGAAGACACCTGCTCAACCCACCAGACAGCGCTGTGGTGAGGGCTGCAGGGACCGCAGCACCCAGAATACCAGGATGGATCGAGGGCCGCCTTTCACCCCCCACGGCCGGCCGGGTTTGGGGTGGTTTGTCATCAGCTCTCTTGGTTGTCAGGCACCAGGACCTCAGATTCATTCCTGAGTTAAAGGACTTCCTGTGCAGCGGCTGCCCACTGGCAGAACATCTGGACCTCTGGGGAGGGCCAGGCCACTGGATCTGACTCCCCAGTGCTGGGACGCTGGTGTCCCTACTCTTCCCAAGCCTGGCATGGACAGAGTGGTGGGGCAACGGCACGCTGGGTCACAGACCCCCTCCGCTCCGGCAGGACAGTGGGGAGCTTGCGCGCGCCCGGAGCAGAGTGGGGCTGGCCTCCCTGGCTTTCCATTTTCACCGTCCGCACAGGGCTGCCTTTCTGCACCGGAAAGTTCCGCTTCTGACTATGGACATCCTTTCTCAGCCTCCCATGGGAGCACTGCAAATCGTCTGCAGAAAGGGCAGGGCACACAGGAGGTGGGGGAGACCTGGGCCGTCGCCCTCTGACTCCTCCCACTGTCCTCGCTCTGACAGCTCTGCCAGGGGTTTCTGCTCGGACCCTGGCAGTGGGGAGCCTGTGGGCAGAGGGCATTGGCCAGCCACATTCTTCCAGGGCACAGCTGGAGTGAGGGGCCGCACCAGTGGGGGGCCGATGGGCAGACCTGTGTAAGTTGGAGCCTGGTTTTGGCCCTAGTGGCTGAGTGAGGAGGGGCTAGTTCCTGAACATCTTGTGCCCCACTTTCCTCACAGGCTTACATGAGTTTGATTCTACCAAGGTGCCCAGCACAGTCCCTGGCACATTCAGGAATCTCCACAACCCCCTTTTCTGCCCCTTATCTCATCTCCTTCTCTGGTCTAGAATCCCCAGAGCAACCCAAATAAGGATAGTGTTGAGTCAGTTGTGTTTGAATTTTAACTGATTTAAATCATTGTTAAAACTTTTGCTCACAATCCTTTGTGAGCTCACAATCCTAGTTGTTAAAACGGCAGAAAGATGTGGTTAAGTGCCGGTCATCACAGGCATGACTGAAACCGGCACGATTTTCCAGCCAGCCGGATGCCCATAGAACTGAAGCTTGAGAAACTTATGCACCCACTGTCTGTTAACCAACGCCTCTTTCCGGCCACCCCCTCATTCCTATTTTCCTGCTTGTGGTTACAGTGAGACGCTAGTCCCCTCATTCGACCACCTGTTGCCTGTTGACCAACTCCTCCTCCTTGCTCCTCCAGTTTTCCTTCCAGCTATATAAACTCTTCACTATATATATGATTTTTTTTTTGAGACAGAGTCTTGCTTTGTTGCCCAGGCTGGAGTGCAGTGGCCTGGTCTCAGCTCACTGCAGCCTCCACCCTCCAGTTCAAGCGATTCTCCCGCCTCAGCCTCCCGAGTAGCTGGCATTACAGGCATGTGCCACCACACCTGACTAATATTTTGTATTTTCAGGAGAGACAGGGTTTCACCACATTGGCCAGGCTGGTCTCGAATGCCTGACCTCAAGTGATTCGCCCACCTTGGCCTCCCAAAGTGCTGGGATTACTGAAACCCTTAACTTCAGTTGGAGGGGAGGGACGAATTTCAGACCTGTCTCCCGTCTCTCTGGCTGACATCACCTGAATAAAGCATTCTTCTCTGGCCGTACTCTCAGTGATTGGCTTTCTGTGTGGTGAGCTACAGGACCAAAATCAAAGCCCCGGCATTTGGTAACATTACCAGCATGTCAAGTGGTGCATAGACCTAAGTCAGCCATGTTACCTGCCTGACCCATACCGTCAGCCATTGTTTCTCTCCGGGTACAGGGTGCTGGAAATCTTGGTTCACTGTTCAGGCTACGAATGAAATATAACTGGATTCTCCTGTATCTAAACTCAGCTTCTGTTTAGAGCCCCTACTCCACTATGGTCATTTCAGTTTATGCAGAATCCCCCAGCTTCGTCCTGGAAGCATGAAGCCGCCACAGGCTCACTCCAGCCTTGGCAGGGACACCCTCACTGTGGCTGCTGTTGCTTTGCTGGCCTGGTCTCTATCCAGCCCCTTCAAATCCCTTCCCCAAGGGTACCTTGTCACCAGGGACTGGGAAACCCCCTGGGCTCACCCAGGGCTCGCTTGCCCCTGTGATCTCCTGAGTGGCTACTTCTTTCCTAGGCCTTGCCACCTCCCTGGAGCTCTGCCCAGGACCAGGGGCCCTGGTGGTCTCTGGCTCTGAGGGTCAAACATTTCCAACTCTCCCTCCAGGCTCAGAGCACCATGGCTGAAACCCCTAAGAGTTCAGCATGGCCTGTGACTTGCTCTGGCCAGTGAAAAGAAACAAGTGACAAAGGGCACCTCTTGGCAGAGGCTTTGGAAGCCAGAGTGTGATTTCTTTTGCCATGGTGACCTGTGCGATGCTTCAGGTGGTGCCTGCTCTGCCAGCTGGGTTCCCCGAGGTGAGAAGACGGCATGGGGCCCTGCTGATTCACAATGGATGTGGAGTGACAGTGAGAAATTCACCATACTTTGTTAAGCCACTGCAGTGTGGGGTTGTTTGTTACGCAGCCAAGCCTTCCACCCTGACTGCTACAGAGACATGAGTTTCTTCTACTCTTGACCTTCCAGATCAACCTGAGGTCTAATATGCCCCATTGCTCAGCCAAGAAGGAGCAGAGTGGGAGACCCTCTTCTCGGGACACCTGCCCTCCCAACCAGGGGGAGTTTTCTTTGATGCTGGCCTGCCTCTTGCCATCAGTTTTCCATTCCTAGCCTGTCGTCCATTGCCTCAAGCCTGGGCTTCCAACACTAGAAAGGCAACAAATGACTCCACTTCTTCTACTGTCCTCCTTTCCTATCTGAGGCAGCACCTGAAGGCTGACTGGGGCAGGGGAGGGAGAGGAATGCCAGGGGTAGCATGGGATGGAAAATGGGGAGTGGCTGGCTGGATAATAGCCCCCCAAGGATGACCATGTCCCGAGGCCTAATCCCCAGGACCTATGAATGTTACCTTACATGGCAAAAGGGACTTTTCAGATGTGACTAAATTAAGGATTTTGACCTGGCATGGAGGCTGACACCTGTAATCCCAGCACTTTGGGAGGCCGAGGTAGGAGGATCCCTTGAGGCCAGGAGTTCAAGACAGTCTGGGCAACAGAGTGAGTCCTTGTCTCTGCCAAAAATAATACAAAGAAAAATTCACCACGCATGGTGTTATGCACCTGTGGCCCAGATCCTGGGGAGGCTGAGGCAGGAGGATGGCCGAAGTCCAAGATGTCGAGGCTGCAGTGAGTTGTGGTGGCACCACTGTACTCCAGCCTGGGCAATAGAGTGAGACCCTGTCTCAAAAACAGAAAGACAGAAAGAAAGAGAGAGAGAGAGAGAGAGAGAGAGAGAGAGAGAGAAAGAAAGAAAGAAAGAAAGAAAGAAAGAAAGAAAGAAAGAAAGAAAGAAAGAAAGAAAGAAAGAAAGAAAGAAAGGAAGGAAGGAAGGAAGGAAGGAAGGAAGGAAGGAAGGAAGGAAGGAAGGAAGGAAGGACAGAAAGAGAAGGAAGGGAGAGAGAAAGAAATAAAAGAAAAAAAATCTAATTAAGGAGGTTGAGGTGGGAGATTATTCTAAATTATCGTGCATCAATGCATCATGGGGTCCAGCCACGGGGGAGGTAGCAGGCAGGGTCAGAGAAGATGTGACGACAGGGGCGGAGGTCACAGTGATGGGCTTTAAGGACGCACACAGAGATCATGGGCGAGGAATGCAGACTGCCGGTGGGATCTGGAGAAGGCCAGAGAATGGATTTTCTTGCGAAGCCTCCAGAGGGAACACAGCCCTGCAGACGCCTTGCACTCAGCCGAGTGAGATCCTTGTTGGCTTCTCACCTTCAGAGCAGTAAGAGAATCCAATTGTGCTGGTTAAGCTGCCAAGTTTGTGGTCATTTGTGACAGCAGCAATAGGAAACTGGCACTCTTAGTGACTAATTAAAGAGTTCTCCTGTCACATCTGCAGGCCACCAGGGTGTGGCCTAACGTGAATTTTTGTCCCCTCCCATTGCTGATGTCATCCAGACCTGGCTGTGGGTCCCCCAGACTCTGCTCCTGCTATGCTCCCACCTCACTCTTCCCTGATTTCTCCTCCTGGCATTCCAGCCTCCTGGACCCCAGTATCTTCTTCAGACTAAGGATTTGACTTTTGCTTGGTCTCCTAGGGTGAGCCCTTGCCCCTGTATCTCCTTTAGTTCTAACACACCAGCCACTTCAGAGAAGCCCCTGACACCCCTGCCTTGGGAGTCCTGCTCCCTCTTCAGGTGGCTCTGCCGGTCTCTGCTGCTTTCTCTCCAGGCCCTACCAGATCCAGCCTTGAGCACAGTTGAGAAGTCAGGGTGCCTGGCCTTGCCTTTCTGGACACCCCTCACAGTGCACTGTCCAGTATGCTAGCCACTACCCCATGAGACTAGGATGAGACTAAGTAAATTTAAATTTAAATTAATGAAAAGTGAACATTCGGTTACCAGGTCATACTAGCCATATGCCAAGTGCTTCGAGGCCACATGGAGCTGGTGACGACTGTATTGGATGACACTGACATGAACATTTCCATCACTGAAGAAAGTTCCATCAGACAGCTGTGCTCTAAGGCATTCTTCCATCCTTTTAATGCTCTTACAGTCCCGCCCAGCTTAGAGAAAGGAGCTCCCATGTGCAGTTCCACGTGGGCGTGAGGAAGCTGTAATCCTTGCATTCTCTCTCCTTGGAGCACGTTGTGTATTTTATGCCTCCTCTGTGTCTAGGGAATGGCTATTTCTGGCCCATAACAAAGAAAGGGTCATCAGCAGGACACAGCCATGAGCCTTGGCATTTACTTCTTCCTCTCTGGAGTGCCTTCCCCTACCACAGAGATTTGAAGGCTTGAATTACATTTCCCACAGCCCTTTGCAGTTAGGGTCCTGATTACAAAATCAGTTCTGCCAAAGAGAAGCACTTACATGACATTAGAAGACAGAAGGCAAACAAGAAAGACCAGTGTCCAGCCTCCTGCTCCAGTTGCAACAGTGGCTGGATTCAGCATCCCCGTGGCCAGCCTTCAGCTTCCTGTGTCAAAAGGCAACTGTCTCTATGACTGAGGATTTAGGCCCGTGGGCACTGGCAGCTCCCTAATCCCAGCTTCCTGATTCCCTGGGTTACAGCTATGACGGTGTGTTCCTGGAGTTAATTTCCTGTTCCTCGGTATTCTGGTAGTCATTCCTGGAGACCCAGACTAGAATTGAGCCATCAGCCTCTTCGGATGATTTTGTAAATTTTTAAGTGCCTGTATTAAATCCCTTCCTGCTTGAAGTACCTGGCATGGTTTCTGTTCCCTACACTCAACCTGGACTAGCAAGGAGTCAGTAACAGCTGGAGCAGGTAAATCCTAAGTCAGAGCAACTGTCTGGGCATCTCTAAAATATAAATAGCCCCATGGTCTAAACAACTTGTCCTGGAAGCAGAAGTTTTCAACGTCAATCACCACTGTTCTACAGAGCTGGACCAAGAGACACCTGCCTTCATTTTACGTGATGGTCTTTATACACCAGCTGTTCAGAATTCTTGAATTCCAGAACAAAGGGTTTAAGGAGCCTAGATAATTTCAAACTGGCTAAAACAATAGTTTTTTTATTAAGGCTGGTTTTTTAAAAAGCAGAGTAACAAGGTGAAATGTTATGTCCAAAGTGTGATTGAATTGTCAAAGGTACGCAAAATCAGCCACATACAATTGCAAAACACAAGTCACGTTATATTTGTTCTGAGGAAGTGAAACAAAGAATTTTTTCCATCAAGCTAGGAAAATGACAAAAATAACAACACTAAGAATGCCACAGCAATAAGACAGTGAGTATCACGGTCCCATGTGTCTCCTGCCACCTCCACTCAGCTGCATCCTGCTGTCCTGTCCTCAAAGTCAAGTGCTCCGGTTCATGTGTGCACAGCATTGCTTCTCTTGATTCATGTGCACCTTACTCTCCACCCGTGGTTCAATAATTCCAGCACAGCAAACTGTGGCTTCTTCCCAAGGAGTAGCAATTATTTGATATTATATCCCAAGAAGCTCATTTTTATCTCCTTGGCAATCTCCTCATAGCAAAGACTTGCCAAGAACAGAGCCTGTGCCCATCTGTCTCTCTCACTTGTTTACCAAATATTTATTGGGCACTGTTATGGATTGAATGTTGTCCTTCCTTCAAAAAAGATATGTTGAAGTCCTAACCGAACAATACCTTAGAATGGGACCTTCTTTGGAAATAGGGTCATTGCAGATATAATTATTTAAGATGAGGCCATAATCTTAAGGTGAGCCCTTAATACAGTATGACTGGTGTCCTTTGAAGGAGATTGCCATGCAAAGACGGGCACACAGGGAGAATGCCAGACAAATATGTAGGCAGAGATTGGAGTGATGCCACTGTGAGCCAAGGAAGGCCAAAGGTTGCCGGCCACACCAGAACCTGGAAGAGGCAAGGGAGGATTCCTCAAAAGGTTTCAGAGGGAGCGCAGCCCTGCCGGCACCTTGATTTCAGACCTTTTTGCCTCCAGAACTGCAATAGAGTACATTTCTATTGTTTTAAGCCACCTAGTTGATGGCACTTTCTTTCAGCAGCCCTAGGAACTAACACAGGCGCCGACTCTGCACCAAGCAGGATTCTGGGAGCTGAGGTTACAGTGGAGAAGGAAACAGGTATGTCTCTATCTGAATAGCTCACAGCCTCCCCCAGCGTACCCATCCCTCTCAGACGTCCTTCCCCCGTCATCCTGCAGCCTCCTTTCTCAACCTCTGGGGAACGACTGGACTGGTGTTTTCAGTGCCTCTGGGTTACAAAACCAATGAACAAGCTAATCAATCGTGGCCAGCCAGCACTGTTGATTTGGGACCTTGGCCATAGCACCTGGCTTTTTAGTTAAGAGCATGACATTTTAGTTGTGCTTTGATTCTAACCAAGGCAGCTAATTTTATATATGAGGAAACTGAGGCCTGGGGAACTGAAGAGATGCCCAAGATTGGGGTAGTTCATGCTAGACCCAGATCTAGTGCTGAAGTCCACAGATGCCCAGTCTCCATGTCCTGCCCCCTCTGAGGCCCAGCTAGAGCCAGAAGCAAAACCTCCCTCTTCCCAAGGAGCATTGGTCCTGGGTCAGTAGCTCAGTCTGCAGAGGATCGCTCTCTCAGAGCTGTGTCTCACCTGTGACAAGCCCCACCTTGTTTCCATGTACCCTGTCCTGTCCCCACTGGCCCCTGAAGCAGCCCCAAATGCATTGGTTTTCTCTGATCACTCACTCTGGGACCTCTGGGACTTCCATATGCTGAGCCAGGCCAGTCCCACCTGATGTGAGAGCTTGGGGGCTGGGCTCCCAGGCCTGCATCAGGCACAGCACACAGTTGCACACTTGGGTGACGAGTGTGTTTGTTTATGCCTCCTCTAACCTGGTATGAACACCTGCATACAATACATCAGTGTTTCTTGGCCAGGATGAGGTCACAGGCCCTGTAAAAATCTCATGAAGTTATAAATCTTCCATAAAACTTGCCATTCAGACTTACACAGAAAACTTTAAACAATTCTTCAGGGGGCTCATGGGCCACCAAAGCCCGTCTGTGTTCTTGAGAGGCCCATAGACTCCAGATTAAAACTCCAGGCAAAAGGTACACAGGTTTGTGCGTATAGATGCAAGCAATACCTGCCAACAGCTACATTCGTGTATAAATGGTGTGGCGTGCATTTTAGGTGATTTATTTTGTTTGAATACCTGATGTCAAATATATGTAAGGTGATGTAAGTTGAGTAGAGTGGAAGAACACAGACTTTGGAGTTCCACAGATCTCTGTTAAATTTCTACTTTGCTACTATCCTAGCTGCATGACTTTGGGTATGTAAATTTGCTTCTCTCAGCCTCAGTATCTTCATGTGTAAAATGTGGATATGCATGAAGCTATGAATCTAAAATATCTAGTAAAATTGTAGCTGGCACTTTGAAATTTACCTAAAAAATTATTACATAGCGATCCCTTTTCTCCCTCTTTTTTTTTTTTTTTTTTTTTTGAGACGGAGTCTCACTCTGTAGCCCAGGCTGGAGTGCAGTGGCCGGATCTCAGCTCGCTGCAAGCTCCGCCTCCTGGGTTCACGCCATTCTCCAGCCTCAGCCTCCCAAGTAGCTGGGACTACAGGCGCCCGCCACCTCGCCCGGCTAGTTTTTTGTATTTCTTAGTAGAGATGGGGTTTCACCGTGTTAGCCAGGATGGTCTCGATCTGCTGACCTCGTGATCCACCCGTCTCGGCCTCCCAAAGTGCTGGGATTACAGGCTTGAGCCACCGCGCCCGGCCCCTTTTCTCCCTCTTTATTGCTTCCTCTCTGTCTATATATGATATACCATGTCTATCTTAAAAGATATTTATCCAAATGTTACCAGTGCAGGCGCTTGGATAGATGATTTAATGTATTTTTTATATTCAACAGATAACATTTATTCTTTTGGTATACAAAAGAAAACAACAAATATTTTTAAAAATTAAATACCTACTACAGTATTTTTTACAGAATAATTGATCAATAAGTAACACTTACTGATACCTTTATGTGTAACATAAAGGATGTTCCATATCACATATAATACAGCATTACAGAATCACTGGTGTTCATCTGATACAATTTGGTGCCCTCCAGATTTCATGCTGAGATGTCATCCTTGGTGGTGGAGATGGAACCTGGTGGGAAGTGTTTGGGTCATGGGAGTGGATCTCTCAGGGCTTGGTGCTGTCCTTGAGATAGCGAGTGAGTTCTCAGGAGACCCCGTTGTTTAAAGTGTGTGGCACCTCCCCCACCCACTCTCTTACTCCTGCTTTGCTCATGTGACCTGCCTGCTCCCATTTCACCTTCCTCCATGAGCAAAAGCTCCCTGAGTCCTCCCCAAAAGCCAAGCACATGCCGGCACCATATTTCCTGTACAGCCTGCAGAAGCATAAGCCAATTAAACCCCTTTTCTTTGTAAATTACCCAGCCTCAGGTATTTCTTTATAGCAGTGCAAGAACAGCTTAACATACCACCCATCCGTAAAGCATTTGTGGAGTACCTACGACATGCATAGGCCATGACATAGGTGACCTACGACACCCAGGGGCCAGGGGTTGCAGAGAGGAAGAGACTTGGCTTGTGCCCTCTGGATGCTGATCCTGAGTGGGGAGTGGAGACATTGTACCATTTCAGCTGGTCTCAAAGTTTTGAGGGGAGTTTTCCAAGGAGGAGATAAAATGGTAGAGGAGCTGCTGTGGGGAGAAGGTGCCAAGTGGACGTGGAGAATGGAAAGGGGCCAGCAAGCGAAACCATCCAACTTGGGGACACAATGGATTGTGAGGAAGTGTGGCAGATGGCCATGAGTGTCAGGCCAATGCATTTAGACTTCATGTGGTGGAAGACAGGCATCCCTGTGCTGCCTCTTGAGCAAAGAAGTGCCCTGATCAGAGTTTTAGTTTTTGTTTTCAATTAGGACCAAGTAGCAGAAACTGGACTGCAGTGCCTCAATTAATAGGAATTTTATTGTTTGTTTGTTTGTTTTTTGTTTCACAGACCATGGAATCTGTGAAAGGAGATAGAAAGTCCAGATCTGGCCTGGCACCGTGGCTCATGCCTGTAATACCAGCACTTTGGGAGGCTGAGGCAGGTGGATCACCTGAAGTCAGGAGTTTGAGACCAGCCTGACCAACATGGTGAAACCCTATCTCTACTAAAAATACAAAAATTAGCCGGGTGTGGTGTATGCACTGTAGTCCCAGCTACTCGGGAGGCTGAGACAGGATAATTGGTTGAACCTGGGAGACAGAGGTTGCAGTGAGCCAAGATTGTGCCACTGCACTCCAGCATGGGTGACAGAGCAAGATTCTGTCTCAAAAAAAGAAAAAGAAAAAAAGAATGAATAAATATGCAGGACCCTCCAAAGGGAGGGCTCTGAGGATTCCATGATGTTTGCAGGGAGGGGGCGGGTGTCATGCGGTCTGTTTATGATGAGTAACCCAGGCAAGAAATGCCTTTGGCCCTCCCACATGCTCCAGATGTTAAGATGGGGTCCCATCCCACCCAACCCTGGGTCAGGGAGTTAAGGGGTCTGCACACATCTGGAATTGGGAATATGGTAGTGCTCTGCACCGGCTGCTGGCAAGGATGCCCACCGACTGTGGGACTGGAGGAAGGAGGTCCAGGCATCTGGATTTTGCATCAGGAAAGGCCAGGTTATGCTACAGTAACAACCCCATTATGTAGGTGGCTTACAACATCAAGGGTTTGTTTCTTGTTGCATCTGCTCCTGAGTCACTTGGGAACCCAAGCTGATAAAGAAGCCACCGTCTCCAACGTCACTGCTCATGGTGGCAGATGGGAAGAGAGACTGAGAGTGAGGGAGGGGGCTCCCCACAGCAAATAAGGGTTCCAGCCCGAAGCGACACACCTGACTCCCACAGACAGCTCAGCGGGCAGAATGGTTTGTACAGACCGGCCCAACTACCAGCGACACACAGTCATCATAAGCGAAGAGCTGAAGTCAGGGTGCTTGAGGAACCTAGCCAGAGAAAACTGGAAGCTTCCGAAATTGTGTCTGTGAATATGAGCCTCTCACCTCCCGCAGCAGCCGGCAGTCTGTGCCCCACTCCTGACTGGCCGTGGCTTCCTGGGTCCTGGGGAGGTTGCCCTGGGGCCATCCCACAGCAGATCTGTCTCTCAGGCTGAGGAAGGGATGCTGAGACACGGACCTGGGGAAACTATTTTTCCTCTATGGGGCCCAGTGATTTCACTACAAGGGGTAGGTCTGAGACGACTGAAAATAGACATCCACCAGACATCCATAGCAGTACTATTCATAATAGTCAAAAGGTAGAAATGATCCAAATGTCCACCAACAGGCAAATGGAGAAGTAAAATGTATTTTATCCATACAATGGAATATTATTCAGCCATAAAAAGGAGCAAATGTGTTACATGTGATGAACCTTGAAAACATGGTGCTGACTGAAGGAAGCCACTCACAAAAGGGTGCATGCCGTATATTCTACTCACATGAGTACCCATAACAGGGGAAGCTAGAGAGATGGAAAGGAGGTTAGTGGTTGTCAGGGGCAGGGGGTTAGGGGGAGAAAGGCGACATAGAGGCGATAGTTAAAGCATACAGGGGTTCTTTTTGAAATGATGAAAACCTCAAATTTGCTGTGGTGATAATTGCACGTACCTGTGCATATACTAAAAACCATTGAGTTGTACATTTTAAAGGGATGACTTGCTTGGTGTGTGAATTACATCTCAATAAAGGTCCTTGTTACTGTCTGGCAGGGGAGCAGCTGCTCTGTCCCATTAGGTGGCGTAAGTATGGAGAACAGGCCCAGACTCTTCCTAACAGCCCACGGGAGCCAGCAGGAGCCAGCAGGAGGCCAGTGGGGATGCGGAGGGGATAGCACAAAAGGAGGGCAAGGTCCGGCAGGGGCTGGGAACATTGAGGCAGCCGCAGACTCTACAAGGTCTCCAGGTCCAGGTGAGATCCAGATGCAGCCAGATGCCTGACTGAGTCCTGCTCCCACCTCCCTCAACCTTGCTGCCGTTGCCTGACAGACATTCACTCATTCATTTGTTCATAAATTTGCTCATTCATTCAGTGATTTCTTCACTTAGCAAACATCCATTTGATATCTACTTTGTGCTTTCAAGATTTTCATTCAGCATCCACGTAACTGTCCTCTCATGATTCCGTACACTGATTTCTCAACTATTTAATGAGCATCTACTATGCACCAGACACTGCAATAGGTGCTGGGGTGCAGGTGGACGGCACAGACAAGAATCTCTGCCTGCTCAGCAATGAACACCGCAAAAGTAAAAACATTCAAGTATCTTACATTACAGTTATTATAATGTTTTTAAAATAGGGGAGCATCTAACAAGACATAAATTTTTTCTTACAGAACTATATAGCCCAGATGAGTTTACAAATGTAATCAAGTACAACCGCAAAATCAATGAAAATGTCGGTGTTCTGTGCCTATGTTCTGTCTTGCAGAGTGTGGACCCTCTGAAGTCAGGCCTTCCTCCACAGTTTCTGTCTGAAATCCTGCTCCATGGCGTATTCAGGCTTTCATGTAGCACACGCCCCTCCTTGCTGGACACACCAGCCAGCCAGGCTTTGTCATTTTATCCTTTTTTTTTTTTTTTTTTTTGTCAGCTCATGACAGTAACATGGTGTCATCAAAACCAACTTTGACATTCACACCAGCACCCATCTGGGCACCAAAATCTCGAGGTGACACTTGGCTTTGAGGCCAGCCTCCCACATGATTCAGATCATGCCCCGTGAGTGACCTGAATCTGCCTGCTGGCATCCTCAGGTGGAACGTGCCACCACTTCAGTGTGTCCTCTCAGGGTCCCTTCTCCAGCCCCATCACACTCTGGTCCATTCCTTCCAGGCACCCCAGAACCCCGTCAGATAGCACCAACCCACAGGATGTTCCAGGACCATGGAAGTGCTTTATGTCTGTGCTGTCTAATAGGGGAGTTATTGAACACTAGAAATGTCATTAGTGGGCTGTGGAACCGAACTTTTAATTGCATTTAGTCGTAATTCATTTAAGTGTAAATCGTCACTTGTGGCTCGTGGCTGGTTACCTTACTGGGCAGCACAGCTCTACAGGATCTAGTTCAGCCTTCTTAAAAAGATTGAAGAGGTTGGGCGCAATGGCTCACACCTGTAATCCCAGCACTTTGCGAGGCCGAGACAGGTGGATCACAAGGTCAGGAGTTCGAGACCAGCCTGGCCAACATGGTGAAAACCTGTCTTTACAAAAAATACAAAAATTAGCTGGGCGTGGTGGTGGGTGCCTGTAATCCCAGCTACTTGGGAGACTGAGGCAGAGAATTGCTTGAACCTGGGAGGCGGAGGTTGCAGTGAGCTGAGATTACGCCACTGCGCTCCAGCCTGATGACAGAGCGAGACTCTATCTCAAAAAAAAAAAAAAAAAAAAAGTCTCTTCAGCAAAATGAGTTCTTAATCATTTATACTGTTTTGTTTTGTTTTGTTCGAAGCCACGATTTATTCAGCACCCACCCTGTGCCAATCACTGTACAGGGCGCTGGGACCTGCGGATGACTAAGAGGATTTCTGCCCAAGTCCTTGGTTGGAATACTTACAGGGACTGACTCTCCCAGCCAAGGAGGGATGGGGAACAGAAGGCCCGGAGCCGAGCCCTGACCCTGAGTGGGTGCCGGGCTCCTTGGGTGGATGCAGGGAGAAGAAGCACGCACATGTGAAACCACAGGCTGGGCTTGAGCACAAAGGAGAGTGGAGGAACCCAGTATGCCTGAGGCCAGGGAGGCTCTGGCAGCAGGAGGAGGGTGGCAGGAGGCAGCCCCTGGAGGTTCCAAAAGTCTGATTCTGTTTGGGTCCTGAGGAGCTCGGGCACTGTCCTATGGGTGGCATGGAGTCCCAGAGTGTATGTGGAGGGCAAATGGCCAAGGTAGGAGGTTGTGGGTACCAGGTTGAGCACAGGAGAGAGGCCTAGGTTGGGACCAATCTGGGTGCCAACAGCGGGCATAGCAAAGCAGAGGGCAGTCGATGCAACAGGGACTCCTGACAGATAACTGCCTCGAAGACGTGCCTCCCCGCAGCAGAGGAAAGGACAGACAGACCTCAGTGGTGTCAGAGGAGGACACGCAAGGCTGGAATGAGGTCCCCGCACCATGGGCGTGGAACTCTTGGACCCCGACACCCCTATGGGCAGCCTTTGCTTGTTAGACAGGGGCCTTGGGAGGAGGCGCAGACCCAGCTTCGGGGATGGGCTCAGGCCCAGAAGAAACAGATGCCCACCTTCCCAGGCCTGTTTTTCATTCTGGTGCCACCATAAATTGCCTGGAGCAGCCCCCGCCCTCCCCCAGCCCCTGTTTTGCAGTCGGGGAGTATCAGTCATGATAAGACATTACTTAAAGCAGTGGTGACAGGGCCTAATCAGTCTTGTGAAATATAGGCTTCTCCCCACACTGCGGGCAGGGCCAACATTAATACACATTTATGCAAAGCAAGAGCTGTAGCTGTCGGGGGCTAATCTTTACAAGTATGATAAATGATGTTTATTTTCAATGATGGAACGAAACACCCCAGCCGACAGTAATTGTAATAAAAAGGACAGATCAACTTCTATAAAGTGATTGAATTACCCAAGGATTGCATTAATGTCCACACTCCGGTGTGTCACCAGCTTCCTCGAGGTTCCGAGGACAACGTGCAGGACAATTTCCCCTTCAAGTCACCACCTGCCCTTCACCCGGGCTCCTGGGGCAGAGGTGGCTACAGCTGGGAGTAAAGCTATTGGCGGACTCCAGCCCAGACTGTTAGACTGTTTTCATCTTGTGTGGAAGGAACCCAGGCTGGGCGGCCGGAAGTGGCCAGGCAGTAGGTGGGAGGGTGGGGGGCGGCAGAGGAGGACCCTGCCTCGACCAGCCTTTTGGAGCAGAAAATACACTCTTATATCTAATTCTCCCCATAATGCTGAAGGCTAGCAGCTATTATTATTCTGTTTTTGCAGGTCAGGAGGTGGAGGCTCAGAAAGGTTAAGTGGCTTGGCCAAGGTGACATAGCTAGTGTGTGTCCAAAATGAGACTCACTCCCAGAAGCATTTAACAGGATGCTATGGAAGTGCCTGAGGGGACCCCTGGCTCCCAGCTCTTCCTCTGATGGTGACCAGTTGCCTGCCCAGCCCTGACGGTGGCCTGGAAGACCTGAGTACCAGGTGCCTCACTGTGGAGGCCTGCAGAGGTCTGGGTACCAGGAGGCCTGGCCCAGAGACTCTGGGCATCCCCTTCCAACACCATAGGCCGGCACAGTGTGCCGGGGGATGTGCCTGGCGTTGGCAGGCAGATGGACCTGGGTTTGAGTCTGTCTCTTGAGCCATTGGTCTCCTGATCTGTAAAATCAGGGTCAGAGAAGCAACCATCTCACAGAGGTGATGGCTGATCGGTTTAGGAGGGTCCATGCGGGTCTCAGCTGGGTCCTCTGCAGGCCCAGACAGTTCTGGGAGGTGCAGTCGCTTTGTGGAGGTGAGGGGTGTCAGTGGGCCTGAGCTAAGGGGATGACACTGGGAACTAGAATATGATCCCCACAGAAACCAGGGAGATCTTCTTAGAAAGTCAATGGGCTCTTGTCGCTCACTTGCCTAAAGCTGAAAGCCCTCCAATGTCTCCTATTGTGTTCAGGATAAAATCCCAGCTTCTTAACCACACAAATGTGTCCCAGTGTGCATGCAACTTTGTTGGAGCTATGAAAACGGCAAATAAGACCTTCTATTTGTAGAGCCTCATTCTGGGTACTCCTCACTGCAGCCCTTTCCAGATGGGGGAACTGATACTTGGAAAGACAGAGACTTGCCCAGGGACAGACAGCTAGTTAGTGACAGAGCCAGGCTTCAAGCCCAGAGTAAAGCTGTTGCTCCCTCTGCCCCCTGACGCCTTGCCCCCCACCCCCTGCTGGCTAATATGACTTTGTGGGGGACAGAGTGTCCACTCTGAACTAACAAGTGGCTTGACCCAGGGGAACATTTTCAAAGTGATTCACTTTGACTACATTTAAGCTTAAATCACAACACATCCAAAATGTTTCTGAGCAGAGCCGTGCGAGGCACTGCGTTGGATGTGAATCTGCAGGTCCGGATGCTCTGTCATGAGCTGTACCCGTGGGTGAGCTCTGCAGGTATCTGAGGTGTGTGGATGGAGGTGCTGGGGGGCAGTGCACGCTAGGGGAGAGAAAGGGCCCCCCCGGCGCTTCAGTTCTGGTATCGTAGGGTGGTGGTTCCCAAGCTTGAGTGTGCATCAGAATCACCAGAGGGCTGGGTTTTTGGAAACCAGATTCATGTGGTCTACACAGCCCATAGACTATTATTCAGCCACACAAATGACTTCAAGGCTGATGTGGCTCCAACATGAGTGAACCCCAAGAACATGATGCTAAGAGAAAGAAGCCAGGCACAAAACGCCACACGGTGCATGATTCCATCTATAGGAAATGTCCAGAATAGGCAAATCCATACAGACAGCAAGCAGACTGCTGATTGCCGGGGGCTGGGGGTAGGGACCTGGGGAAACCCCACTCAATAGGAATGGGTTTCCTTTTGGGGTGAGAATACTGTGTGGGTACTAGAAAGCTGGGGGTTGTATAACATTGCAAGTTCACTAAATGTCACTGAATAGAACAATTTAAAATTGTTAATTTCATGTTATGTGAATTTCACCTCAGTTTTTTTTTTTTTTTTTGAGACGGAGTTTCGCTCTTGTTGCCCAGGCTAGAGTGCAATGATGCGATCTCGGTTCACTGCAACCTCCGCCTCCTGGGTTCAAGTGATTCTCCTGCCTCAGCCTCCCAAGTGGCTGGGATTACAGACATGCACCACCATGCCTGGCTAATTTTGTATTTTTAGTAGAGATGAGGTTTCTCCATGTTGGTCAGGCTCGTCTCCAACTCCTGACCGCAGGTGATCCTGAGACCTGCCTCGGCCTCCCAAAGTGCTGGGATTACAGGTGTGAGCCACCGCACCCGGCCAACTCACCTCAATTTTTTTAAAAGCAAAGCAAAACAAAACAAAAAAACAACGAGAAAGCCCCACAGCCTGTTGGGCTCACCATCTCCATGAAGGCACCCTTATCTCCAAGTTCCTGGATGCCTGCACGCAACAGAGCACCCTCTCTGGACTCTTCCCCACTTCCCTCCCTGTGAGGAGGAAAGGGAAGATTCAAACCCTTCCCCACTTCGACTGGGACATCCCAAGTGAAGAGGGAGCCCTGACCCCTATTCCACCACCTGCCGTCACTCAAAGACTGTGCAGATGGAGAAATTATACAGAAAGCCCGGCTGCTCTGCCCGCAGCCACACTGCTGCCTCAGCCTGGAGGGCTGGAAGATCGTCAGCCTGCAACTGCAGCAGTCACCCTTGGGCTGCGGCCATCGTCATGAGAGTACTAAGACTTTGGCTGTGTCTGTTGTGGGTAAAGCCAAATGTGACTAATGGCTTCAGAGGGAGAGCGTGAATGACTACCCTCCACCTGGCTGATTCTAGGAGCTCAGCTTCGATCCTGGGAACCTTTATCCAAAGGGAGACAAGAAGAAGAAGATGTTAAAATTCTGTTTATTGGGCAGCTTATAGCTCTCGTCACTCATTCAACAGGCTCGCAATGAGGCCCACTCGCTGCCTGGCACTGAGCTCGTCCCTGGGAGGCAGAGATGACAGCCTGCCCCTGACACACAAGTGAACAGCAGTGAGAGTGCCATAGGAGCGGCTGCAATGCAGGCTGTGGGAGCCCAAGGGAGGTGCCTACCAGGCCGCCCAGGGCTGCCAGGATAGACATCCAGAGGAGGGTGCCCAGAGTTGAGTGTGGGGATACCAAGAGGGCTGGGCCACACAAGCGGGTGGGGGGGAAGGAAGGACATCCCCGGGGTAAGGACAGCACGGACTCGAAGGCACAGACGGGGTTCCTTCATGCTTTTGGGAGTAGAGGTAGAAGTGGTTTTGGTTTCTGACTACACCACCTCTAAGCCGCCTCTCCCAAAGTCCTTGAACTCCCAGGAAGCACCAGCAGATGTTCGTTAGCGGGTAGGGAGCAGGAGGACCAGAGGTGCGTGCCAGGGCAGCATGCTCGGAATAAATGCCTGGGCGGTGCTGCAGAGCTTAGCACCTGGTCTGGAGCCAGTTTGGATGGAGCTGGAGTGATCGGCGGCAACAGAAAGGAGCCGAATCGTTGTTCTTAATTATGATGATGACTTTTTATTAGGAATCCCGGCTGCCCAGACCATAAGGACGTGTGCCCCCCACCTCCGTTGGAGCATAATTAGGGGGAATATTTGGGGGAGACTAATGAGGTTGGCTTAGGTAAGGAAGGGAAATAAACAGGAGAGGGCTGCTTGGCGCAGGGGGCTTTAGGGCCGAGCTAGTATTTGAGGCAGCATATTGTTGCTAACTGAGGTTCTTGTTAACGTGCCCAGCTGCTCTGGGCTTTGGGGGCTGAGACGCTACCATTTCTTTTTTTTTTTTTTTTTTTTTTTTTTTTTTGAGACGGAGTCTTGCTCTGTCGCCGAGACTGGAGTGCAGTGGCCGGATCTCGGCTCACTGCAAGCTCCGCCTCCCGGGTTTACGCCATTCTCCTGCCTCAGCCTCCCGAGTAGCTGGGACTTCAGGCACCCGCCACCTCGCCCGGCTATTTTTTTGTATTTTTTACTAGAGACGGGGTTTCACCGGGTTAGCCAGGATGGTCTCGATCTCCTGACCTCGTGATCCGCCCGTCTCGGCCTCCCAAAGTGCTGGGATTACAGGCTTGAGCCACCGCGCCCGGCCGACGCTACCATTTCTTATGAGTATGAGGGCCGTGATGTGGGGACACTTGGAATTTCCACCCTGATAATGAGGAAGGCGACCATGCCACTCCTGGGGTCAGTTCCCGTCAGCTGTACAGGATGATTGTGGCTGAGGCCCGGACCTTGATTCATACAGGACATCACCCTGCCGAGTCTAGCCATCCAGAGAAAAGAATCTATTTTTCTACATGAAGACTAGAGCAGCTATAGAACAAGACCACTATCTTAACTGGAAAACCCAGCCCTACCACCTCCTACAGGAAGCCTTCCTTGATACATATGCATATGAACATCCATTCTCCCTATTCTATCTGTGTAACTGTTAATACTATTGCTCTTGGCATATGCTAGTATCATTTACATGTCACTTGCTAGTCCCTCTGGTTAGATGTGAGGACCCAGAGAACAAGGACTGTGTCCTGGTCACCTTGACCCTCCCAGTGCCCAGGACAGCCTGACATCCCAGATTCTCAACTGTGTGTTCAGTTGAGTTGACTCGAGCCTGAGTCCACTCACATACCGCTGACCATGACCAGTTGTCCACAGGTGAGTCACAGAGGCTAGGGGGTAGCAAAAGAAGAGACTGAGGGTCAGGCAAGCTTCAGAGTGAGCACACGAGGCAGTGGCCCAGGGACAGGTCCCACGGTGGCAGAGTCTGCCTCCCCAGAGGTTGGCTAGTGTACTTCTTCCGTGTGACTGCAAGAGCTCTGTGACTTATCACCAAGTCGATAGGA
Source organism: Macaca mulatta (assembly GCF_049350105.2). Taxonomy (NCBI): domain Eukaryota; kingdom Metazoa; phylum Chordata; class Mammalia; order Primates; family Cercopithecidae; genus Macaca; species Macaca mulatta. The sequence continues at coordinate 16,404,138 of NC_133417.1, read as the reverse complement.
CAAGGTCCCCAAAGTACACCAGGAGAAAGCTGACGAGCCTCAGGGCCTGCTGCAAGTCTGCGTGCCACCAGCAGGCAAGGGGCGCTTCTCAAACCTGCTCTCCTGGTCTGGGTGGCAGTGGAGTTGCAGGGGAGAGACAGGGTTGGAGGTGGGATGGTGCGGAGGTGTGCCCAGCAGCCAGGTGGGTGGGAAGCCATATTAGGGACATTGGCTAAAGGCAGGGGAGAGGGCTCTGTGGAGAGAGGATGCTGGATTTGGGGCCAGCCACTTTGACCACACCAGAAACACTCTCTTAGCTTCTAAGTCCTCGTCCATGGTGTGGGAGGATGGCTTCTTCTTTCCCACTGCACAGGCCTGGATCCCGCAGACATCCCCTGCTGGGGAACTGCTTTTGAAGTCCCGAGGAAGGAATGATGACCTCTAGCTGGGGCAGTACTGGGGACCCAGCAGAAAGGGCAACCCATGAGGCTTCAAGGAGGAGGTGGCTCCTGGGCTGGCTGGAAGGAGAAGTAGGTTTTGGCAAATGAAGCTGGCAGGACAGTCAGACAGGCAGACGGAACTTGGTGGCAAGAGCACGGTGGTACGGCACGGGTAGCACATTGAGGGCCTGTCCGGGAGCCTGGCCTGTCCCTTCTCTCTCCTCTGTGGGGCCGAGCAAGGCATCCTGCTGTGGGCTGGAAGCTTCCGGTGGTGACCAGTTCCCCCAAGCCTTGCTCCGCCCTGTGATATCTACTGCAAGAGGCTCTCCCGCCCTCCAGCTTTAGTGGGGCTCAGACAATGGGAGCACAGGCAGGTGAGGGAGAAGGAGGCCAGGGCGCTTATTCTCCAACTCTGACCATTTGGGGCTGCTTTGGGGTTCACTGTGTCCCTCAGCCAGATGACTCTTTTCAAAGCAATTTTCTCCGTCTGGGATCCTTGCCCCTTCAGGCAGAGGAGTGGTAGCAGCAAAGCTAGTCATGGAGCATTGCACCATCCCTCGAATCACCCTCGCCTGCCACTACCTGTGTGTAGTTGGTCCAATCCTTAAACCTCCTCGAGTATCCCAATGAGAGTGCTGATACATCCCGTGTGACTGAACGGTAGGGGAATGGGATAGGGAAGAGAAAGAAGCGTAGGCTTGTGGGTTAGAACCGGATATGAGATGGCCAAGTGTGATCAGTTACGGGGTGCCTGGTACCTTTGCTGAAGAGGACTCGGAAGCCACATCCTGGATTAGCAGGAGGAGTGTGCTGCCATTGATTAGTAATGTCTGCCCTGGGAGCAAGGGTTGGGAGCAGTACTGTAAGCCCCAGGCATTCCACTCTCCCAGGACTGATCATGGAGGCCTTTGGGCTGCAGGAGAGGGAACTTGGATCTGATCCTATAAGCACCGATAGAAGGAAAGTATCATCAAGGTCATTCTGAACAGAGAAGTTCAATCCCAGTACTTTCTCTTTCCTGGTGTGGCTTTGTGGGTGGTGGATGGAGAGGAGACGAGGAGACCAGCAAGGCGCCCGCTGGAATGAACAAAAGGGAGGTCAGGGATAGGGAAACACAGGCAATGGAGAGGCTGGTGAGAGGGGTTAGGAGGTCAAATTCTTAGGACTAAATGTCTTGTTGGCTAGCAGGAACAAATCTTGTAATCAAGACACTGGAAGGATGTAGATGACATTATGGGCAGGAGACCCTGAAGGAGAAGGGTGGAGAGGAGGTGGGGCAGAGGAATCTACAAGGGGTAAGATGTTCTGTGTCTTTAGAAGAAACCCAGGGCTCTAATGCACTTTGAAGAAGGAGGCCTGGGTGGAGGTGGGGAGGAGGGGCACAGCACAGCCCTTGGTGCCCCTCCACTGGGCAGTAATGGGGACGCCTCTAATTGGGAGCATGGTGGCTGGACCGTCTGGCATCCAGGAGCGAGTGTCGGTGGGGAGGAGCGGCTGAGCAGTGGGGTGAGGAGTGTGCACATGCCACGCGGTGCCCTGGGGTCTCTCTGCCCCTGGGGCCAGTGCAGAAGCCACAATGGGAACCTGGCCCTCCCGCAAAACCTCTCTGTCCTGGTCCCCCTAAGCCTGGCTCCACCAGAGCTAGTCTTTCTGACTAGTTTTCTTTACTTTCCCTTTTCCCTTCTAATTTTAGAATTCACATCTGCACATTGCAGAAAATTAGAAAAATATAGCTCATTATTAAGAAGAAAAGAAACATTACCATCCTGCCACCTGCAGAGAGAATTGCCGGTAAGGGTTGGTGCAATCCCTCCAGGCTCTTTTTTTCAATTTTTTTTTAGCACTTTTAATGGGGAGACCTCTCGGGCCACCAGCTTGGGCCTGGAAACCGTTAAGTGTGGATTCTGAGCTTCCCCGCAATCCCTGGATGGTCCCTCGTTCTGAAAACCACACAGTGCCAAGGTGTGTTGGGTGGGGAGGGATGTCAAGGGGCCCTGGGTCACCTGTCACTTGTGTTTGTCCACATAGGTGACTCTGGGGAGGAACTGTGGCTCTGCAGGGGGGTGTCTCTCTCAAGCATGGGGGTCTCAGGAGAATTTGGAAACTGGCACCTGTGGAGCAGCCCCCAGAGGCCCACGGACCCCCCTCTTCCCCAAGGCCAGCCCAGGCCCAGAGAGCCCCTGAAAGTTTTGGGGAGCCCTCCCCAGCTCCTGCTTCTCCTGACATTCTACCTCTCCCTGCCACTCTTGTCTTTCCCTAAAGGACTTGGAAGGCCACAAAATCCAGAGCCTAGGTCATTTGTAATCAGAAGCCGGCTCCTCCCACCCCAAGGGCAAAGAGGGCTAAGGCGAGAAACCCTCCCAGAAGGTGAAGGAACATTTGTCAAAGAAGAAGAAAAAGGACAGAAACCAACATCATCAAGAAAGCCCTCGGGACAGTGGTGTCCTGACAAACACAGACACACGTGCAGACTTTGCTCACAGAATCGAGATTACAAAGCACAGCTTCAACTGCTTCTTAGCGTTTCACTCCGTGTTATGCCAGGAGCATTTTCTCACGTCATTTGAAAACGGGATTTCTGAGGGTAGCTCCCAAAGGTAACTTAGTAAATGAACCGAAGCCAGGGGATGACATGGGTGAGAGACCAGTCGTGGATGAGCACAGAGACTGGCATCTAACCTGTCTCTTTCATTGCTACCCCTTCCTCAGCCCATCCCTAGCCTTCCCTCACTCAAGAGGCTACCGTGGCTCCCCATTTTTATCGCATCAAGTCTAAACTCCGGCTTTCAAACCATGCATAACCTGGCAGGCTCTTCTCCTCTCTGTAAGTGAATGCCCCCAACCCTCGCCACGGTACCCATTCTTCTCTTCTGTCTCTTGGGGTGCCCCCATCCCACATAGCACTCAATCCTGCGTCCTTACCCTGCTGAGCAACTCCTTCCCTCCTTCCTCCTCCCCTCAGTCCCACTCATCCTTGTCATCCATCCCCTATGCCCCGCAAGCAGCCCTGTAGTCCTCTCTAGGACCCTCTCTCATCTCCTCTGCGGCAGGTCCTGGCACCTCCATGGCAGGCGGGATTTGCTGCCATCCCAGGGGGAATACTGGGCTCCTCAGTGGGCAGGGCCTGAGGCTTCATCCCTCCCCCTCTGGAGCCCACTGCCTGGTGCAGCAGGGCTGAGTGGGCGGGGCCAGTGAACCTGCACTTCTCAAGAGGAAGGGCTTTGCACACTGCCGGCCTCCAGGTGCCCGGCTCTGGTTGGGACTGTTTTGCTGTTCAGTGCCAGACAGCAGCCAGGCCCAGGCACAACCTGCCCCAGGGATCTGGGTTGGCAGAATGCAAAGCGTAGCCTCAGCCTCTAACTTCTCTCCTGAAAGGAGAATCTGCCAAATCCCCAGGAGTTCAGAGGACGGGCCAAGGACAGCAGAGGAATTCTACAGACCCGGTGGGCCCTGGCTCCACCCTTCTGCCAAGCTGTGCCGTCCTAGGCAGCTCCCTTAACATCTCTAATCCACAGAAACTTCTCTTGGGGTATGTAAAGCGTTAGTGGACAGGAGGGAGGTACTTGATGAATAGTGACAGCCAAAACCCTGATAACAATGAGCCATGTCCTTTCACATTCACCGTCATCTCATGGGACAGCCACTATTATTCCCCCATTTTGCAGATGAGGAAGCTGAGCTTCCAACTTGCTCCTGCAGGTCCTGCAGAGTTCAGTGGTGAAGTTCAAGCATCATCCGGTCATTGCACCTCCAGGGCCAAGGTCATTTGCAAAACTCCTTGACATGACCATACTGTCGGCTGTGACCACAGCCCCATGCCTTGGTGGAGGGGGTGGGGTACACCCATCCCACACTGGGAATCAGGAACCCAACCTCAGCTGCCCCTGTCCTTGTGTCCTGTCTGCGGTTCTGTGGTGGAGGATAACTATGTTTTAGTTAGCATGGATCCTGCACCTGTGCTGGAATATTCCATCTTCTGCAAGCATTGAAAGGACAGGAAATCGAAGGCTGGGCCATTCTCACACTGGGGGAAATTCACAGACATTGTGATTAAAAACAGCAGGATGGTAAATATGTGCCCAATTAATGCCTTTACTAACATAGCAAGTCCCTAAAATATTTCTGAGCAGGAAGCAGAATGAAGAAGGCCCCCTGCCCCCACTCGCACCCCTTTCTGTCCCCTATTCCCGAGAGCAGCCCGATTTGTCCCCAAAACCCAGGAAATCTTTCATGGAAAATACTCTTCAACTCTAGCGCCACTGGGGTTCAAGGCCAACCAATGGGGCAGGGTGGAGGACAGGTGCCCTGGAATTCCTTTCATGCTTATTAAAACCAACAAATGTCAGACTGGGCACAGTGGCTCACGCCTGTAATCACAGCACTTTGGGAGGTGGGTGGATCACTTGAGGTCAGGAGTTCGAGAACAGCCTGGTCAACATGATGAAACTCCGTGTCTACTAAAAATACAAAAATTAGCTGGGCATGGTGGCTGGCGCCTGTAATCACAGCTACTTAGGAGGCTGAGGCAGGAGAATTGCTTGAACCCGGGAGGCAGAGGTTGCAGGGAGCCGAAATCGCACCACTGCACTCCAGCCTGGGTGACAGAGTAAGACTCCGTCTCAAAGAAGAAATCAACAAATGTCAGAAGTCAGCATTGCGGGCCCAGTCCACAGGGATCTCAGAACCGTCCCTGCCCCCACCCCCCCGCCAGGATGTGGCTACTGGGTGAGACCCAGGCCCAGCCTTCAGCTGGGTGGCTGGAACCTTCCTGGACTCCTGAGTTAGTTCTGAATCCCGAAGTTAACGGTACATTGGTCACGCCTGTAATTCCAGCACTTTGGGAGACTGAGGTGGCGGGATCACTTGAGCCCAGGAGATTGAGACCAGCCTGGGCAACAAAGCAGGACCATGTCTCTACAAAAAATCACAAAAAATCAGCCGAGTGCAGTGGTGTAGTGCAAGCTACTCGGGAGGCTGAGGTGGGAAGATTGTTCGAGCCCAGAGGTTGAGGGTGCAGGGAGCAAACGTCACACACTCCAGCGTGGGTGACAGAGAAAGACGCTGTCTCAAAAAAAAGGTGCATTGTATTTCTCAAAGAGACTGTTCCAAAATCTGTTTGAAAATGGACCCTACAAGGATGATTTTTAATTGGAAAAGAAAAGAAAAAGAAGGATGAGGAGAGGTGGGAAAACAGAGTGCAAAAGCCCACCAGCGCCCCCTGGTGAGAGAAGGGCAGTGGTGCCCAGCACCGACCGCCGGCCTAGGGCAGAGGGGAGGAGGGGTCCCAGTCCCAGCACCACCTCCCCTCCCCTCAGGGCTTCCCCCAGACAGCCCAGGGGTTCCAGCCCAGAGGCGTCAAAGCCCTCGCCCGCCTGTTTCCTGCCAATCATCCAGCCTCAGCACTTCACACAGCGGGGAAAGCGGCTTGTCCCTGGTCACAGAGTCCATTTCCAGAGGGAACAGGCTGTTACGGTGACTGTGTGGCTGGATCGCCCACCCTCCAGCCAGCCAGAGACTGGGCTCTGAGAAGGGCCTCGCCCAGGCCACACTGCCAGACAGGCTGAAGGCACCGGCGCCCCAGGTCGTAACACCTCAGAAGTTCTGGGTTTCCAGCTGAGTACCCAAACATGGAACAGAGCCCTGGTGCCCATCAGCACCAGGTGGGTGCACAGCCCGTTGTCCTACAGAGGCCAGAGGAGCTCTCTGGACTGTACATCAGGCACGCCCCCATGGCCGCGGGGCCCTGCAGTCCAACCCAGCTATGTCCCTAGGTCACCTTTTAGGGTCTCCTCTGCTCCTTCCGCATTAGCGGGCCTCCTTTCCGAAGCACTGGACTCACCCCACCCCAGAGCGTTTGCATTTGCTGTTTTCTTCTCTAAAAACATGTGCTTCCAAATGTGCACCTGCCTCCTCCTCCGCCTTTAGGTCTCCACTCAAATGGCAACCGCTTTAAGAGGCTGTTCTTGTCTTCCTGGGCCAATGGTTCCTGGTCCCCGTCACTCCGCCCTCTCAGACTGCTGTGATGGATCTTCATGGAACTTATTACCAGCATTACATTACACAGTGTACGAATACTATATATTAATATGTGCTAGGATGTCAAGCTCCAAGACGGGGGCAGGGGGCTGTCTTGTTCAGTTCTGTGTCCCCAGCCCCATCCAGCCCCGCACATCCTAGATGCTCAGTAGCTAGTTACTGCATGAAGGAATGAGTGGAATTTGAACACTTATGAGGGAGGATTGGTGGCTGCCTCCCCTGTTCTCCTCCAGTGCCTGCTTTGTGGCATTTATGGTATCATCTTGTCATTTACCGCTGGGTCCATCTCTTTCAAGGTGGTGAGTTCCCAAGGGAGGGAGAGATGCTGAGGGCCCGTGGCTCCTTGGAGCTCAGAGAAGGGGCTCCCCTGTGGGTGGTCTCGCCCAGGCATCACTTTTTCCTTATATCTGCACAAAGGATGGACTTGGCCCAACGTCCCCTTCCCCTGGCACCGTTGCTGGGCAGGCATCTGGAGACCTGGGCTCTCACCGGCTCTTGCAACTCACTGGGTGACCTCAGGCAGGGTGACCTCAGACAGGGCCCATCTTCTCCCTGGGCTCCCATTTCCCTGAATGCACAATAGCGGTCTTCTGAGGGTTGCCAGCTCAACCCCTTGGAGTTGGTAGAAGCCCAGCTACCCTTCTCTGGCTTTTTGTTTGTTTGTTTGTTTGTTTGTTTGTTTGTTTTTTGTCTCAGCACCAATGCTTGGAGTTTGGGAAAATACACAGCTCTCCAGAGCGATGGGAGAAGGGCTTCCCCGACTCGGTGGGGGCCAGTGATACCAGCAACCATTTTTTAACTCAATCAAGAGCATGACGGCTACAGCCCAGTTGTTGTCTCCTAAGGGGCAGGCCGCTCCCGCCTGGTTGTATCCCCAACAAGGAATTAGGTCAATGCCATACGGCCCGTGTCAATTCCGTCCCTAACCCCTGCCAGCCTGGAGTTCCAGGTGGCATCACCCTCTCCCATCTTCAGCAACCACGTGGTGCCTCCTGCAGGAAAGCCCGGCCTGGCTCCCACTGCCCACGACCGGGCTAGGCTCCACCCAGGCAGGTCTGCTTCCTCTGCAGACCTTTTCTCTTCTGGGCAGGACAGGAACCCATGGCTCCTCAGGCACTGTGCCCCACTACCCCCTGGTCTTTGCACATGCTGTTCCCTCTGCCAGGATCACTGGCTTCCACTTTCCCATGTAGTCTGCAGAACCCGACCAGACAGCTCCCATCCTTCAAGGGTTTCCCATGTCCTCCCATTGCGTTCCTACAGGCTCTGCCACCTGCGCCAGTCAGAGTTCAGAGAAATAGAACATTGGGATGTGAGCCGATGTGCACACACACACAGACACAGACACACACATAGACACAGACACACAGACACACACACGCACACACACATACACAGACACACACATAGACACACACAGACACACACACAGACACACACACAAACACACAGACACACACAGACATACACAGACACACACACGCACACACACATACACAGACACACACATAGACACACACAGACACACACACGCAGACACACACACAAACACACAGACACACACAAACATACACAGACACACACATGCATGCACAGACACACACATGCACACAGACACACACAGACACACACGCACACACACAGACACACACATGCACACACACAGACACACAGACACAGACACACATGCACACACGCAGACACACATGCACACACACAGACACAGACACAGATGCACACACAGACACATACATGCGCACACACAGACACACAGACACAGACACACATGCACACACACAGACACACACATGCACACACACACACATGCACACACACAGACACAGACACACACAAAGACACACACACTTGCACACACAGACACAAACACACACAGACACACACAGACACAGACACATAGACACAGACACACACATGCACACACAGACACACTGACACACAGACACACCGACTCACATGCATACACACAGACACACACACAGGGACACACACAGACACACACACACACACACATAACACACACAGAAACACACAGACGCACACATACACAAATATACACACACAGACACAGACACACAGACACACACACAGACACACGCAGACACACAGATACACACACAGACACACAGAGACACACAGATACACACACTCACAGACACAGATACACAGACACACACACAGACACACACAGAGACACACAGACATACAGAGACACACACACACACACACACACACACGACCTATTACAGGGACTTGGCCTTGTGAAACCTTGGGCGCTGGCTACCCTGTGTAAGGGAGCTGCTGCTTCTCTGGTGCATGGGGCTGGCAGGATGGGCATGGGGAAGAGGGGATGACCGGGAAGAGGGGATGACCAGGAAGTGGGGTAGCAAGGACACGTGGAACCTGACAGGCTGAGCTGGAACTCCCACCAAGAAGTACCGGACCCCACGTCAATCTGTCCCCTGCTCTGAGCCTATGCCTTTAAGGATGGGCGACCCGTGGGAGAAGCCAGCACCTTCATGAACTACGCATATACCCGGCCTGGGAGTCAGGGAGGTCACAGGAGGCTCTGACTGGGCGTGAAGAGCTATGCCCCAGCTGCCTGGACACAAATCCATCTCCTGAAATCAGCAGCACCTGCGAGTCCTCTGGGTGCTGGGAGGCACCGGCCCCTCACGCCTTCTGGGTGTAAAAGGAAGACACGGCTGCTGCTCCCTCTGCCCCACATCGCATGCAGACCCACCCCTGGGGCCCGAGATAATCCAAGCCTGTGCAGGGAAGGGAGTTCTGGGCGTCGCAGTTCAGCTCAGCTAGGCTGCCAGACACACATCTGTCACATCATCCCAGAGCCTGACCCGTGCTGGGTCCTGGGGCTACTCCCAGTCATGGCCACACTTCCTGCCTCCAGGAAATCCATCATCTCCTGGGAAAGACCAGTCAAGAGACAAAAACACCATCGAATATGCACGGTGAGGTGGGCAACAGCCATGCTGGTCTAATGGGGAGAATGTGGCCCCATACCAGGGAAAGCCTGCAGTGGCCCCCAGGGATGGAAAGGGCCGAGGTCCCAGGAGGGGGCAGCTGTGCCAGCTCCAGCGCCTTCACTTCTGGGCCTTAGGCTGACGATGCTCCCCTGGGGAGGGCGAAAGGGAGGCCAGTGAGGAGCAGCTTTGGGTGGGACCAGCTGGGAACAATATCTGTGTCTGCCTTGAACCTGGGGCGAGGCCTTGACCTTGCCAGGCCTCACAATTCCTATCTAGAAAATGGGGTTGTTGAGAGGATTGAACATAAAATATGTACAAATATTGCACTGTACCTGACTCTCCCCACCCCAAAGTTGATCATTCTCAAAATTGACAGTGTCGGCCGGGCGCGGTGGCTCACGCCTACAATCCCAGCACTTTGGGAGGCTGAGGCTGGTGGATCACGAGGTCAGGAGATCGCGACCATCCTGGCTAACACACTGAAACCCTGTCTCTACTAAAAATACAAAAAATTGGCTGGGCGTGGTGGCGGGCGCCTGTAGTCCCCGCTACTGGGGAGGCTGAGGCAGGAGAATGGCGTGAACCCGGGAGGCGTAGCTTGCAGTGAGCCAAGATTGCGCCACTGCACTCCAGTCTGGGCAACAGAGCCAGACTCCGTCTCAAAAAAAAGAAAAAAAAAAAAAAAAAAAAATTGACAGTGTCATTATTTGGGTCCTAAAAAATCCAAGAGAGAAATGAGATTTCCTGTGTTTTCCCAGCAGCAGCTACACCACTGCTCTTGAACTTGGGAATTGCCACCAAGTGTAGGGGGCGGGGTGGAGGCAGCTACAGCACTGCTCTTGAACTTGGGAATTGCCACCAAGTGTAGGGGGCGGGGTGGACACTGAGCTCTGTAGGGCTGAGGAAAACAACACGACACAATTGGGACCTTCCAGGGTCTCCCCTGACCCCTGTTCATCCCGCCTGCAGTACCTCACTCCCCACGAGGGCCTGCAGCCAGCTCCTGCCATCTGCCATGATTTATAGAAAAAAGGTAGTGATTAATCAGCCAGTCAGCGCCAAGTGCAGCCATTCTCTTTCATTTATCTGCCCCCTGACCCCTAGCACAGTCCAGGCAGTGCTGGGAAAGTGTATTAATCATGCACTTTAAAAATATTTAAAGGAGGAGCCGAGCCTGGAGCAGAGTCTCCTTTAATGGACTCGTTTTCAGCTGAGGGTGAGTATGCTAATTAGGAGATAAAACAAACGGGCTGTTTGAAATGCAAATGAGCTGCTGGGAGCGCTTCTGGTCCCTTCCTTCCCCGACGCCTGTTTGGGAGGCTAAATCTTCCTTCTCCCAGCCGCTTCCCGCCGTCTATTTCTAACCAGGAAAGATAGTGGCTGATTCTAAAACTGAGAGGTGCTAGGTCTTGTTTTCACCCCCCACTTTGCCCTGGATCAAGGAGCAGAGAGGACAAAAGTTGCCCCAACTCCAACTCCACCATGAAAAAACCCCGGTTGGGAGGGGAGGCGTGGCTGCGCTCCCCGCCTCTCCTGGCATCCACCCAGCCCTCCCCATGTCTCGCCAACTCTGCCCTCTCAGTTTCTCTCCTCTCCTTTTCCTCTGCCTCTGCCCAGCTTGGCGTTTCCCAGCTCGCCTCCTTGCCCACCTCCTTGCCTTCTCCATTCCATCAGCTGCTAGCAGGAGCCTCGGGCACAAATCCAGAGCCTTCCTGGCTGCAGCCTTTCCTGGGGTCCCAGGCACCACTCCCGCCTACCACCCAGTCTAAACCCTGCCTCCTGTCCCCCCTGCCCTGGGACCCTCCCCACCCCATCAGAACCACACACTTGCTATTCCCTACTCTGGGCTTGGGGAATCCTAGTGCCCCTGCTTGGAGCCTTCCCTCCCATCTCCCGTGGCTGGCTCCCCAACCCTTCAGGACTCAGGGCACATCGCCTCCTCAGGGAAGCCCTCAGACCTCCTTAGTGCCTTCATGATTCCTGGATCTGGCACCTCTCTTGGCTGTGACAAAGCATGTATGTGTTTGTGGATTTGTCACCCCTCTTCCCAGGACCTAAGGCTCCTTGGCACAGGAGCTGTTTTCTTCCCTGCCATGCCATGTGCCTGCTGGCACATGACTAGCATCTAGTGAGTGCACGCTGAATTGAGTCGATTGCTAGGAGGCCCATGAGCTCCCTGCATCCAGTGACAGGCGCTGCGCCAGCCTAGGGAGCCCTGGCAGCCCGGGGTGACCACTTGCTGTAAGGCAGGTCTGGAGAGGCAGAGAGGAGCATTTGTTCCAGGGGTCACCTCATTTAAGATACACAGTGTTCCACCTGGAAAGACGGCTCCAAGTCCACCCTTGCCAGTGGGGCGTGTCCCATTGCAGCGTCAGCTTCTTCTATGAGACAGGAAGAGTGACCTGCACTGTCAGACAGGGTCAGACGCTGCCTCTTAACTTCGCTGGCTCAGACTCTTGGCTGGTTCAGGTGCAGAGCCTCCAGCCCCAGCACTACCCAAGCAGTCCCCTGGCGTCTCTTCAAGATTCCCAAATCCCAGGTGGTCACAGTCTGGCTTCCATCTGTCCTGGGCACAGCCGAGCAGGAGCCCGATAATAATATTGGGGCATTAAATATTTAAACATTGTCTTCAGGTAACCGCCCCCCAACCCCAGTCTGAACTCTCTCCCAACTCGGTCCAGTTCACTGGCATTCTTATTCTCCAACTCCTCATCCAACTGTGTCTCAGGTTGGATTGTCTGGGAAGCAGGCGCTGAGAGGGAGTGAGGGGTGCAATTAGTGTATCGGGGAGCACCACCTGCAAGAGAAGAGGGAAGAAGCACGGTGGGCGGGGCCGGCCATCCTGATGCATCCTCCCTGCACCACCTGCGCCCGCCGGCAGAGGGCGCCGGAGCAAAGCGCGCCCGTCCCATCTCAGGAGGCCTGTGGCCGCGGAAGGGGCTGGCATGGGGATCCTTGCCCTGCTCACTTCTTGCTGGGGCCACCCCAGAATAGTGTGCCTTCAGCTCGGAAACAGGCAAAGCCAACACCTGGAGCCCTGCTCACAGCTGGGCATCAGTCCTTCCTTGAAGGGAAGTCTAAGCGGCCATCTCCTTGGGTCTTAGCTTGGGTTCCCCTGAGAACAAAAAGCCTGAGAACGCAGTCGGGCTTGTGCAGGGAGCAGGGAGGAAAGCTGGGGGAGACCTCCCAGAGTGTGGGATGCATCTCAGAACCATCGGCCTGGGGGTGAAGGAGGGAGGTTCGCCCAGCTGCTTCTACCCCTGCCGCTCGAAGGTGGCCCGGTGGTGCGGCCCCACACTTGCAGAGACACAGGCGTGTGTGCCGAGCAGTTTCACCATACCCCACACGGGCCAGGTGCAAGGTGCTGTCCACCCCAGCTGTGTGAGGTTGGCCAAAGCCACGTGGAACTGGTCAAGCAAACATGGGAGACAGCAGGTTGAGGAGGAGTCGTGAACGTCGAGAGTTTGTTTGGGGACCCCATTAAAGTCGAGGTGCTTATATAAACATCCAATCGTAGAAGGCTGCATAGTTACCACCCTGTAGCTCAGGGAGCTGCCGGGCTGGAAACAGACACTTGGGAACCACCCGCTTATGGACAACATGAAAAGCCATGGCCTGGGTTAGTTCACCTAGGGGCAGAAAAGAGAGGGGGTTTGGATGGAGCCCTGAGAACCCTCTTAAGATAGAGAGAAAGGAAGAATAAGCCAAGGAGGTCAAGGCCGCCCTGAGGGGATGGGAGGGATGCCAGGGGCTTGGCAGATTATGGGATGGGCTAGAGTGCCGGGTGGGCCTCGGATAGGGGCCTAGACAGTCTGTCCATCGCAACAATAGGGAAGACGTGGCCCCTCCATGGACATATTTGCTCTGATGGCTCCTTCCCCAGTGTACTCGAAGGCAAAGGCATCAGCCTGAGAGTTTGGAGAAAGAAGGGGCTGCTGGGGCTTTGCCGGGACAGTGAAGATGAGGAAAAGTCTCCCCGAACACTCTGGGGGCATCTTGGGATGTTTCCCTCAATCAGGCTGAGCATAGGTTCCAGTGTCCCACCTGCTCAGGCACCCGCAGGCTCCCAGGATGTACGTGTGTCAGGGTGAGCAGCCAAGGTCTAGAGCACAGCCCAGGCTTGGGGTCAGGGCGGAGGTAGGGCATTATCATGAGGCTCCAGGGTAGCGTTTCATTCCAGAGTGAGCATCTAGGGTGACATTTAGATGTGGCTATGCTTCGAAGTCACCGGGTAGACTTGGACAAGCCCCAACTCACCTCCGGATGCCCCTGTTTTCTCACCTACAAGAGGCATGTGTTGGGCTAGGTGAGTCTGTTTACATCTTTATGTGTCCAGGAGACTGTTCCTTAAGCTACAGGGACAGAATGCCCAGATACCGCCCTAGTCTGACCATGAGCAATGCTGACTGCAACCAGCTGCGACTGCACGGGACCTATTCCTGTCATTTCAGACGCTTCCAGAAAAAACAGAGTCCGTTAGATTTTAGGGTGATTGTCGCTGCAAAGTTCCAACGTGTAGGGACTGACAAGACGCCACCACTGACAGCGGAGGCCGCAGCTTCCTGTGGCTCCTCATTGAAAGCACGTCCGGCTCCGAATGCAGCAGGTCCACGGTCACAACTCGCTGTCCTGGGGATGGCGGCCTGACTGGTCCTGGTTGGTGAGTGGTCTGTCTGATTAATTCTGGTAAAGAAAGAAACCGCTTCAGTTTGCACTTCGAATTTTCCCTCCTACTGCTTACAGCTCTGGTGGGACAATTAACCGCATGCTGTGTTTGCTGAATGTCCCTGTGGCACGGTGCCAGGCACATGCAGTAGGGGTTGGGTGCTCACTGGTTGTGTAGCCGAACAAGGGCAAGATGCCTGGGTGGTGACTCTGAGAAAGTCCCTGCTTTGTCCCCCCACCCGTCCCCCTTGTGTTCTGGTCCCTGCAAGCCCATCCCTCTGATAAATGGCCAGGCCCCTTCAGCAGGAGGAGGGGCATTTTCAGTGCACTGCAGGGAGCTGTGTAGGGCCTTGTTCTGCCTGACACCTTTATTAATCGCTCAGCCAGGAAGATAAACAGATTGTTAATTAAATTTGCAGATGTTGCTAAATTGGGTGGTGTTCTGATCGTTCAGTCCCCGGAAGACAGAATGGTCCCACATCGGGCCTCTGAGAGGTCAGCCTGGGCTGATGCTAGACCACAGGTGCTTCAGTGCGTGGGTAATAGCAATACACTGATCACGGCCAGCATTGGTTGAGCATTTGCTGTGAGCCCAGGAATCATGAGTCTGGATTTCAGCTACTCACATGCTGGGGGCTTTGAGCAAGTGTTTTGCCTTCTCTGGGCCTGGATTTGTTCATCTGTGCAAGACAGGGGTCCCTCACAGCTGTGGCATTCATAAGCTTCGGTGTCTGGGACCTTGCCAAGTGGAGGCAGGGGCCCTGTTTTCCATTTCAGAGGGTGGTCAGCGCCCACTTTCCCCGCACTAAGCTCTACTCTTTTGGGAGGTTCAGGGAGTCTTGAGTCCCGGATCTTGGGGTGGGGGGATCTGGGGGATCTGAGGGGTCTGGGGAGGCCTGATGCCTGAGGATCTGTATCTGTGTGCAGAGTCCAGGGGTCTAGTGGTCTGTGGGTCTAGAACATTGTGGGGCTTCGGGGCTGGGATGGTTCCTAGGAGTCTAAAGAGTCTAGAAGGGTCTGAAGACCAGGGGCAGTTTGTGGGGGTTTGTAGAGTCTAGGGGTCTGGTCTGATGGTCTGCAGTGTAGGAGGGTTAAACGGTTTGGGGTCCAAGGACTAGAGTTTGGGAAGCTGGAGGTGTTGGCGCCTGGGGGGTCTGGTTCTGAGCGTTTTGGAGGCTTGGAGGTTATGGAGTCTGGGGGTTTCTGGAATTCAGTCTTAAGGGTCTGGGACTCTGGGATGGTTTGAGGACTTAGAAACCTATCATATGGAAAGTCACGGGGTGGGGGTGCAGAATTGGGAGATGAGGGGTCTAGGAGACAGGAATTTGGGGAGAGTCTGGAGTCTCAGTCTTCGTGGTCTTGGGAAACCCGGAGCTCTGGAAGTTTTGAAGGTCTGGGATCCGAAGGAAGAGAGCCGGGAGCTGAAAGCGGAATGTGGCCAAATAGTGCCACCTAGTGTACTTTCTTCTACATTACAGCCAGAAAGGAGATGGCCGGGGCGGGAATTTCTGGAAACCCTGAGGGCAGCTGTGCAGGGAGGGGCTGAGCAGAATCTCTACCCTTACAAACTTGCAGTGTTACGCCCGCTCCTGACGAGGAGTGTGTCCATCTTGTTCACTGTGACCCAACACGTAGAATAGCACCTGACATGTCCTGGATGTGCAATACAGTCTTGTTGAGTGAATAAGCAAGGGAAATTCAATTTGAAAGTAGTTCACCTGACAAGGGCAATGCTTAACACACACCCCAGTGTGAGCATACAGACGCGCATGCCCACCAGCAGCCAGCATTCACGGAACACTTATATTGCCCCAAACAGCCCTGTGATGTAGGAACTGCTGCCATCACCCTTTCACTGAGGAGGAACCTGAGACTTCCCACATGAACGCCGTGCCCTGAGTCCGGGGGAAGTACAGAAAGCCTAGACCTGTGCTGTTCCGGATGGTGGACACTGACCAGGTGCAGCCAACAGTGGCTGGTTCACACGGAGATGAGCTCAAAGTGTAAAATACGCACCGCATTTCAAAGACGGTATAAATACAAGTAAAGAACCACATTAATACGTGTCTATGTTAAATGCATGTCTAAATGATCATTTTTGCATATGCTTTGTTGAATAATCAGTTTCTTTTTACTTTTAAAAATATGGCTTCTAGAAAATTTAAAATGACTTCGATTGCTGGTGTCCTACATCTCGGATAGCGCTGGTTTAAAGTGAGTCACTGATCACCGGTGAGTAAGACTCAAGTCTTGGGGGAGGGTGGGTGGGGACAAATTTCTCCAGGGGTGCCTGGAGGTAATGGGGGAAGCTGACTGGTGGATCTGCATGGGGGGGAGAAATTAGTCCAGGGGACAAGTTTAGCCAAAGAATGTCCCACAGAGTAGAGTCCTTGAGGGACCAGATGTCAGGTGCCTGTTGAGGGGCTAGAACATAGGTAATCAATACAATCTAACACTCCCCTACCCCCTACGTCCTCTCCCTCTCCCCTTACTTGGGCCTTGGGGATAGGTAGAGAGTTGGGCAAGGAAAACTCATTGCAGGCAAAGATGTTGGATGTGGGGAGGAAGGCATGTTGCTTAGGAGAGGGGTAAGGATGCTGGGCAGCTCCAGTGAGTGGAGAGGGCGGGCTGAGTGGGGCAATGAGTGTGGCAGAGGACGCGAGGCTGGAGTGCCTCATAAAGAGGTCTGACTGAGGGCAAACGCCAGTGGTGAGCTGGGGCTGTGTCTGTGGTCTGCAGGGCAGTGGGGCCACCTCCTGTGTGCTTGGCTCTACAGCACGTGCTGCGCTAGAGCCCAAGCGGGTCCCCAGTGCACAGATCCATCAGCCAAGCTGGTCCTGGCTCCACCAGGCAGGGCTCTAGATGTCTGTTTCCGAAGTCAGGTGTTGCACAGTTGCTGAATTGGAAAGGGATATTGGAGACACTGCCCCAAGTAAGAACAGCACAGAAGTAATGCCCACTTCCACACCCCCCCCAGGCTGTTTGTGTCCAGCCGAGTTCAAGCCTGTGGCACCAGCGTCACTCACTTGGTACATTTGGGGCTCCGCTGTGGCTTCCTGAGCTCATCACCTTTGTGGGATCGGGGCCTCTGCCCTGCAAACCCCAGGATGAAGGCAGACCTTGGTCCTGTCTCCGGGGAGCTCAGCTGCCAGTAGAGGAGACAGAACCTTCACTCACGACTGTCCCCACACTCCGCGTGACCGGGGCTGTAACACAATCACACTGAAGGCACAGTTTGTCTTAGTCTGTTCAGCTGCTAGAACAAAACGCCATAGACTGGGTGTCTTATAAACAACAGAAGTTTCTTTCTTTATGACAGCTCTGGAAGCTGGAAGGCCAAAATCAAGATGGCAGCTGGTTTGGTGAGGACCTGCTTCCCGGTTCACAGACGCTCCTTCTCGCTGTGTCCCATGAGGTGGAAAGGACAAGGTGGCCTCTGGGGCCTCTATTATAATGACACAAATCCCGCTCAGGAGGGTGGATCCCTCATGACCTCATCACCTTCCCAGGGCCCCACCGCCTCACGCCATTGCCTTGGGGGGGGGTTAGGTCTCAAAATATGAATTTCCAGGAGACACAAACTTTCAGACCATAGCACAGGTCCATTGGAAGAGAGGGGATCCAGGGAGATGTTCCCTGCAGAAGTGCAACATCGAAGTGAGAATGCGAAGTTCAGAGAGAAGCTTGCCAGACGTCCAGGGTGGGAAGGAGTGAGCTGGGACCTACAGGAAGCTTGGGGAGGGATGGAGAGACAGGGAGAGGCAGGGGCCAGGCTAGGGCTAGGGGGACGGCTATCTGGAGGCCTAGGGTAGGGCAGGGTCAGGTTTGCCTCTCAGAGAGTTCCTTTGGAAAGCGTCCTGTGGATGCTGGGCGCAAAATGGACAAGAGGGAGGCTGGAGGCAGGGGCCAGCAGGGAGGCGGCAGCACTTACCTGGAGACAGATTATAAAGGCCTGATGATGATGAAGAAATCACATTAACAGAAATGCTGGCCAGGCATGGTGGTTCCCACCTGTAATCCCAGCACTTTGGGAGGCCGAGGCGGGCAGATCATGAGGTCAGGAGTTTGAGAGCAGCCTGGCCAGCATGATGATACCCTGTCTCTACTAAAAATACAAAAAATTAGCCAGGCATGATGGTGTGCACCTGTAATCCCAGCTACCTGGGAAGATGAGGCAAGAGAAACACTTGAACCTGGGAGGCGGAGGTTGCAGTGAGCCGAGATTGCACCACTGCACTCCAGCCTGGGTGACAGAGTGAGACTCTACCTCAAAAAAAAAAATAAAATAAAAAGGAAAAGAAGAAGGTCCCGCCCTCTACTGAGATCAAAGCCCCCCTCTTCCAGCCCCCTAGACTTACAGGGAAAGTCATATTTTATAGAAGGGAGTGGGGCAGGCAGCCATCTCTCTGTCATGCCAACAATTGGTGGGTGATTAAATTTCTATAGGTGTGAAGTGTAAAGTGCAAGTTAATTTCCTCCAGGAAAGGAAATCCTTGACACTTCAGCCAAATGATGAGTGGGAGCTCTAAATCCCCGGGAGGAAAAGGGGGAGTGTGAGCTATGAGGGCGGTGGCACCGCCAAGGGGCACGCTGCTGCTGCCTCAGCATTTGGTCACGGCCCAAAACAGACTTTTCAAAACGGCCGCACATGGTGGATGAGCTGACCCCTGTCCTCCCCACCCTTCTTGCGACTGTCATCAGCCCTCAGCGAAATGAAGTGACTTAGCCACGTTGGCTCTAAACGGTGGATGGAGAGGAAGCTGCTGGGTTTTCCAGTATGTAAGAAATTCGAGGTGTAACAGCAAGCCAATCTCACATGGAAATATTTGGGGAGAAAAATATCAATATTAAGAACTTATTAGCCAGGTGCAGTGGCTCACACCTGTAATCCCTTTGCTTTGGGAGGTCGAGGTGGAAGGGTCGCTTGAGGCCAGGAGTTTGAGACCAGCCTGCTCAACAAAGCAAGACTCCCATCTCTACAAAAAAAAAAAAAAAAAAAAAAAAAAAGTTGTAACAGTAACCTGGGCGTGGTATGCATGTTTGTAGCCCTAGATACTTGGGAGGGAGGCAGAGAATCGCTAGAGCCCGGGATGTTGAGGCTGCAGTAAGCTGTGATCATGCCACTGCACTCCAGTCTGGGCAACAAAGAGAGACCCTGTCTCAAGAACAACAAATAAACAACAACAACAACAACAACAACAACAAAACAAAGAACCAGTCAATGTGAATGCGCTGGAAATGTTTTAAAAATAGACCTTCAAAGGAAAGCACATTATTTCCTTCATGGAGTATTGCATACACTATTCCTAACTCCAGTGACAAATCCTGGTTTTTTTGGACCACAAACCACTGTTCAGACACTTCCAGGAGGAGGTGAAATGCTCCTGTTTGCGGTGATGGTGTGTGTTGCTGTGCCCTGCCACGAGAGAGTGGCATCAGCCAGGATAAATAATCCTCACGTCTCGCCCTTTGGTCCTTAGTGGGGGTGGCAGGGTATTGGGCGATCTTTGAAGGGAGGGAGGTGGTTAAAGCATCTTGGATACCAGCTTTACTTCATCTAGGCACCAGAAGCTTTAAAATCTCATTTCAGCATCCTTACAAGCCCATGAGGAAGGTATTTGGAGGCTCAGAGTAGTAGTTCAGGGTTTTGGCCAAGGTCACGCAGCTAGTGACTGACAGAGCTGGGGTTTGAACCCAGGTCTATCAGACTCTGACCCTGGAGCTCTTCATTTCCAGGGCATTCTGCCTTCAGGGTCAAAGTCAAAGCCAAGATCTGACCCCAGGGCCCCTGACTCCAGGGCCCAGTTTAGTAGAACCAGCAGGACAGAGGAAAACTACAGAAACATGCACCCTGTGGGCTGCCGCTCTCTGACCAAGGGAAGCAAATGCAGTTCCTGGGCTTTTCTTGCCCAGCAAGCCCGCTGGAACTCTGCCAAAGTGCCACTGGCTTTGTGCACAAGGATTTTAGACTGCACTGTGCACTACATATGGCAGTCACCCTTGCCTTGCCTTTCCTCTCATCAAGGGTGAAGGCTGAGCCTCTTATAGAAGGTGTCGGAAAAAGAACGGGTGCAGCTCCCCCAGGAAATACTGAAATGACATCAGAGCGAGGGAATTCCCCTTTAAGGCTTCTTCTCAGAATTCTTCAAGGGGTCCCTGTTTCTATTAAAAACAGCCTTACCCCTCCAGCTGGGTCTGACCCAACTGGTGCCGCGAGGTGAGGGGCAGAAGGAAGGGGGAGCTGGCAGAGTCGGGGTAGACGTTCAGCTCCCCCTCCACCCCATTCCCCACTCCAGGCGTCTTGGATTTGGATGAGGTTAGAAGGACTAGGGATTCCAGGAAAGGAAATGAATAAAAGGCAAGGAAGAGATGCCAGAGTGGAGGAGGAGAGCCCTGAAGAAGAGGGCGTCCCGCTCCCCAGCATATCAGCTACTGCTTGCCAACCCTCTGTTGGCTGGCAGTGAGCTGGGCTCTGAGCTTGATCTCCTCTCCCCAAAACCGTGTGATGTATTGTCCCCATTTTACAGATGGAGGGCCGAGACTCAGGAAGGGTTATTACCTGCTCAGGGTCACATAGCGGGCTGACGACACCAAGGCAGGGTTCATATGCGTGCTGTAGCTCCCCATCCCCCATGGCCTGAGTGCACCCCCCGGGTTCCTGCATGAGGCAGCCTCCAGAATGGCCCGACTCCACAGTCACCAACAAAGCGCGGCTCACATGCCCCTCTCCCAGCCTGGGCACGGCCAGTGCCCTGCAGTACATGGACTTGGGAGTTGGCTAGACCTGGTCACATCCTCATTTTGTCTTTTGCCAATTGTGGCCTCTAGACCCAGCATTTCATTTCCCTGAGCTGCAGTTTTGGTATCAGAGTCCTGGGAGGAACAGGGGCCCTCCCCACAGGGTCAGGGATGTACAGGGAAGATGGGTAAGGTGGCACAAAGCAATGTTTCCCACACTTAAGGCGGCACCTGGCCCTTCATTGAGGCTCCGCTCAGTGACCTGGAGTGGGCCTGGTGCCATGCTCCCCAGGAGGCTCCTTGACACAGCAGATCTGGGCCTCCTCCTCCTGTTCATCTGTCCATCTGTCTGTCCTGGCCTCCACCCCCCAGGGGTCACCTGTGGGCTGTTCTTCTGGCCAGAGCTGGGGCTGCCCCTGAAAAAGGCACCACATCTTCCAACACCAGGCCCACATCACACGGCAACTCGATGGGATGCCAGCTCCTGAAGCCACATGAGAGGCCACACTCCAGGGCGTGGGCACGCGTGGGTGAGGTACCACGGCCACCATGGGTGCTTGGAAGGATTGGCCGCCACTGACCGCTTTCTCAGGTGAGTGCACACAGGAGGGTCACAAGTGGGGTGACCTGGAGCTGCTGTCTCCCACTCTCCTCTCCAATCTGCCCAGCTTGTTTTTCTCCAGCCAAGCAAGGGCAGGGCGCTCTCTCTCTCCTTAAGGTCAGTTATTTCCCAGAAGAGTCCTCCATCCTTTATGCAAGTTGATTCTTCATACTTTAAACACCCCAGAACATCCCCAAACCCAAGGAGGAGGGATACAGAAGAAGCCGAAGCTGGGACTCCTGCCACAAATCTCTCTCCACTTATCCTAGCTGCTCCCGGCAGGGCTGACCCCATCACAAAACCCAACCTGCTTCCTGCTCAGGTGTGAGCTGCCCCAGGGGCTGCACCCGCAGCCCAGGCTACCCCAAAGTCTAACAAACCCTATTCTGAGGCTGAGGGAGGGTGGGTTAGAGGAGTGGTGGCAGTAGAGAGGGGCTCAGTGAGGCTTGGGCACAGGGACCAGGGTTCCATTATCACACTTTAAGTAGCAAATATCACATTTGATGACTGTATTGGTGTAAATACAAATATAATTAGGCTGGGTTCAGTTGCGTATATTCATTACCATATTCTTTTTTCCTTTGATTTTAAAAGATATTAAAATTAAAACACTTAGGCCCGGCGCGGTGGCTCACACCCATAATCCCAGCACTTTGGGAGGCCGAGGCAGGCGGATCACGAGGTCAGGAGTTTGAGACCAGCCTGGCCAACATGATGAAACCTGGCCTCTACTAAAACTACAAAAATTAGCCAGGCATGGTGGAGAAGGCCTGTAGAGCTACTGGGGAGGCTGAGGCAGGATAATTGCTTGAACCTGGGAAGTGGAGTTTGCAGTGAGCCAAGATCATGCCACTGCACTCCAGCCTGGGTGACAGAGTGAGACTCCATCTAGGGGAAATAAATAAATAAACAAAACACTTTCGGGGCCCCGGGAGGGGTCATAGTCCTAAGCCTATGTGCCCAGCTGGCCAGGCCTCACGTTGTGAAGGACAGGAACAGAGGCAGGAGTGATGAGCGCGGTCGGGGCCCTGGCACCAGGCTGGGTGGCAGCCCCGCGGCACCTCCCACCAGCTGTGTGGGGTGGACACATCACTTACCTCTCGGAGACTCAATTTTGTGAGAGCCGCTTCAGTATGCCTACGGGACAGAGAAGTGGTAGAAGGCATGGGCAGGGGCTGAGCACAGCGGGCTCGATTTGAAAGTGCTCTGGCCTCTCTTCACCCTTGAGAACTCTGTACACCCTATGCCATTGTTAGTGAGATTCCTCCACCTGACTTGCCTCCCCTGACTTTGAGTCTGGTCACAGAGGATTAACGGGGACACCAGTGCACTTGCAGACACTGCAGTTGGCCCTGTTGGTCTCTTGGCAGCACTGCTCACGTGTGGCCACTGCACACTCTCCTGGTCTTTCCCCCTTCTCTCTGCCTTTTCTCCTTTGGCTCCTTCCTTCTCTCTGTCTCTTTCCCTGTAGGGCTCGTGGACAGCATCGATTCAGAGTGAGAGGCAATGCGGACAGTGGTTACGGACCGGTGTGCAAACAAACAGCCTGGGACTATCCTGGCCCTGCCGCCCACCAAGAAGGGCTGGTTATTAGGTGTGTTATGAGCCTCTCCATCCAGCTTCCTCCTCAGAGGGCTACAATCAGGATGAAATGAGGGCAAACGCGCGGCGTGCGCGATGCACTGCTGTTACAGGCAGTTAAGATCCACGTTCTCTCCCCAGGAGAGGAGGAAAGAGGTCGGAGCCGAGAACATCCTTTCCCGGCACAACGCGGCAAGCTTGGGTGAAGCAGGTGAGCTCCTGGCAGGGAGAACAGCACACACCACGGCCCGTCCGGCTCCCTCCTCCTGCCTCCCTGAGCCTACCTGTGCCCCCCCCCCACAGATGTCTGGGCAGCTGTTTGCAACTTTTGGCCACTCCCCAGGAACTCCCAAGGGGCTCCTTAGAGTCAGCCCAACTCTTAGCCAGATTTCAGCTGGCTGTAGCTTCATTCATCATGCCACTCCATGACACAGGCTCAGGGCTGTCCAGGCCAGAGGCCCTGGGGCAGGCTGCTGTGGGAGACTGAGGGGAGGGGAGGGCTTGAAGGCTGCCTTCAGAGGCCCAGGCTCAGGGAACCACTGACCTAATGCCAGGGAGCTGCCCATACCTGCCTATGTCTATCCTGCAGGCAGGGGTCCTCCACCCCCTTGACAGAAGCCTGGAGCCTAAAGCCTGGGCAAAGCCATGCAGACAGCCCTGCTGAGAAGGCAGGTAGGGCAGAGACTTGGGAAGGAGGTGTTGGGGGTCCTGCCAGATGCTGCAGTGAGGCACCTTCAGGAAGCCACTGGAGCACGTCCCTGCAGGTGCAGGCTCTGGCCCAGAGTGGGGACACAGTGGGCAACTCCCCTGCCCCAGAACTGCCTCTGAGTCAGCCCACTTGGCAATACCCAGGGAGGCCTCTGCAGCAGGCATGGAGATGGGCCCCGGGGTGCATACGGCAGGGTCATTGCTCATAAGACGTTTACATGCAGGAAAAAGTAGAGGGCAGAACGAATCAGTTGGTTAGAAATCAGAGATCAAATAGAGGGTCCAGACAGCCAGTGAACTGACAGTATAAAGAATCACTGCTTCATCTTCATCATGCGCCGTGTGCCAGGCAGTGTGACAAACAGAAGGTATCCAAGTTCCCTGCAGCGAATCCGTACAAGTCTGCCGCAACCTCAATTCTTGCCTCCTCAGAAGAAAGAAGTTGACTGAGGGGCACAAGGCAGAAAAAGAGACCAAGGCAAGTTGCAAAGCAGGAGTGGAAGTTTACTTTAAAAGGCTTTAGAGGCCAGGCGCAGTGGCTCACGCCTGTAATCCCAGCACTTTGGGAGGCCGAGGCGAGTGGATCACCTAAGGTCAGGAGTGTGAGACCAGCCTGACCAACATGGTGGAATCCCGTCTCTACTAAAAAAATACAAAAACTAGCCAGGTGTGGTGGCGAGTGCCTGTAATCCCAGTTAATCAGGAAGCTGAGGCAGGAGAATCGTTTGCACCTGGGAGCTGGAGTTGCAGTGAGCCGAGACTGCACCATTACACTCCAGCCTGGGCAACAAGAGAGAAACTCCGTCTCAAAAAAAAAAAAAGAAAAAAAAAAGGCTTTAGAACTGGAGATAAAAGAAAGTGTGCTTGGAAGAGACCCGAGCAGGCACTGAGATCAAGTGCCACTTTTAACCTTGACCCTAGGACTTTATTATAGACTGGCCCCTTTCCCATGATTCTTCCCTTAGGGCGGGCTGCCTGCATGCACAGTACCCTCCTTTCCCTTGGGAGGTGAGCATACGCAGCGTGTTTTGGAAGTTGTACGCATGCCCATCTGAGGCTTTCTTCCCTCTTCCGGTGGTGTGCTCCCGGAAGCTCATACTCTGCCATTTTGTCTCTTAATGCGCATGCCTGGGAAGTTGCTTCTCTCCGGCTTCTGCGTTTAATTAATGCTTTAGTGCAACAGGTGTGGCCCATAAGGAAATGGCCTCTCCCTGGCACTGGCTGCCAATTTATCAGTTTTAGAGAGGCAATGTGATCATCGTGGAACCATCTCCCCACATTCCTGGTGGGTGGGGAGAGCCCTCTCCTGCCTGGCTCCTGCCTGTCTTAACTGCCTGTAACAGCAGTGCATCGCGCACGCCGCGCGTTTGCCCTCATTTCATCCTGATTGTAGCCCTCTGAGGAGGAAGCTGGATGGAGAGGCTCATAACACACCTAATAACCAGCCCTTCTTGGTGGGCGGCAGGGCCAGGATAGTCCCAGGCTGTTTGTTTGCACACCGGTCCGTAACCACTGTCCGCATTGCCTCTCACTCTGAATCGATGCTGTCCACGAGCCCTACAGGGAAAGAGACAGAGAGAAGGAAGGAGCCAAAGGAGAAAAGGCAGAGAGAAGGGGGAAAGACCAGGAGAGTGTGCAGTGGCCACACGTGAGCAGTGCTGCCAAGAGACCAACAGGGCCAACTGCAGTGTCTGCAAGTGCACTGGTGTCCCCGTTAATCCTCCGTGACCAGACTCAAAGTCAGGGGAGGCAAGTCCAGGTGGAGGAATCTCACTAACAATGGCATAGGGTGTACAGAGTTCTCAAGGGTGAAGAGAGGCCAGAGCACTTTCCATTCAAAAATGCTGCACCAGGCCAGGCACAGTGGCTCACACCTGGAATCTCAGTACTTTGGGAAGCTGAGGCAGGTGGATCACTCTAGCCCAGGCGTTCAAGACCAGCCTAGGCAACATGACAAGACCAGCCTGGGCAACATGACAAGACCCTGTCTCTACAAAAAAAAAAAAACCACACACACACACACACACACACATAAAATTATAGTCCTGGGAGGCTGAGGTGGGAGGATCGCTTGAGCCTGGGAGGTCGAGGTTGCAGTGAGCAGCAAGTGTGCCACTGTACTCCAGCATGGGTGACAGAGTGAGACTCTGTCTCAAAACAAAACAAAACAAAACCAAAAAAAGCTGCGCCATAGCTAGAGGACGGGAGGATGAGCAAAAGACAAGTAAACACCGCATCAGTGACCCCTGGGAAACAGAATAAAGGAGAAATCAGATACATAGTTGTTCATGTTCAAAACCAGGAACGATAATATGGCTCCTTAGGGGAGGAGGCTTAAAGTAGATATGAAAGAGACTGGGGCAGAGATATAAGATTACATCCCAAAGAGGGCAAGGGTGAACGAGAAGAGCTCAGGAAAGGAAAAGAAGAGAGGGTCCGGGGAATGGCTCATGCCTGCAATCCCAGCACTTGGGAGGCAGAGGCAGGAGGACTGCTTGAAACCAGGAGTTGAAAACCAGCCTGGACAACATAGACCCTGTCTCTTAAAAAAGAAAAGTGCTGATCATAGGTGCACACCTGTGGTGGCAGCTACTCGAGAGGCTGAGGTGGGAGGATGGCTTAGGCCTGAGAGCTCCAGACTGCAGTGAGCTATGATTGTGTCACTGCACTCCAGCCTGGGGTAGAGTGATACCCTTTCTCTATTTTTTTTTGTTTTAATTTAACCAAAGAAGTGAATCAAAATGAAGAACTCTAGAATAGAGAAGCTTGACAAAATACTGTAGTCTGGTGGTGGCTCACACATGTAATCCCAGCACTTTGGGAGGCTGAGACAGGCTGATCACTTGATCCTAGGAGTTTGAGACCAGCCTGGGCAACATGGTGAAACCACATCTCTACCAAAACTGCAAAAATCAGCCGGGCATAGTGGTGCGCCTGTAGTCCCAGCTGCTAGGGAGGCTGAGGTGGGAGGATCCATTAAGACCAGGGAGGTCAAGGCTGTAGTGAGCCACTGCACTCCAGCCTGGTGACAGAGACTGTCTAAAAACAAAACAAAACAAAAGTCAACCAAATAAAAAAAAGCAAAAAAACCCTGTGATCTGTAGTAAATAATTTAACCTTGTCCAAAAAGAGGTCTGGTTTTGCGTTCAGCTTATGGGAGGGAATCCCTAAGCTCTAAGACTATCAGGCCTGATAGGAGTGTCTTTGTTTTCTGTGGGTCACATTGAATAGCTAACAATGTGATTTCAGGTAGGGACTGGTCAAACTGGAAAGTCCAACAATGTAATGTGATGGCTTTGAGTCACACCCAGAGGGGCTGCAGGCTGGAGACAGAGACCAGCATGTGAATCATCTGTCATACTTATGTGATGAGGCCCAAGAAAAACTCTGGACACTGAGGCTCATGTGAGCCTCCCTAGTTGCCAGCACTCCTATGTTCTGCTACACATGGATGCTGGGAACAGGAGGCTGACCCACAGGGAGGACCACAGCAGCTGTGCATGGGGTAGTCCCCAGACACACCCAGTGGGCATCCTCCCTTGGTTGATGGTCATCTGCACCCAGAAGGATAAGATGAGTCTTGCTGGGGGTGGTGGCTCACACCTGTAATCCTAGCACTTTGGGAGGCCAAGGTGGGTGGATCATGAGATCAGGAGTTCGAGACCAGCCTGGCCAATATGGTGAAACTCTGTGTCTACTAAAAATACAAAAATTAGCTGGGTGTGGTGGCATGCACCTGTAGTCCTAGCTACTAAGGAGGCTGAGGCAGAAGAATCACTTGAACCAAGGAGGCAGAGGTTTCAGTGAGCCAAGATCACACTGCACTCTAGCCTGGGCGATAGAGCGAGACTCCATCTCAAAATATAAAATAAAATAAAATAAAATAAAATAAATAATGAAAGGATGAGTCTAACAGCTTCTAGTTAGCTCTGTGAGTCTTTCTAGCAAGTTATCAAAACTGAGAGTGGTTTGGGGAAGCAGTGATCAGAAGAGGTGGTCTTGGGAACCCCTAAACTTGCAATTGGTGTTGAAAGTGAGCATGGTCTTCTGTGTGGGCTGTGTTTCCTCCAACTTCACAGTTGGTTAAACTTCACATGTGGCAAACATTTGAACATTTAAATATAAAATTAGGACTTCCACTTCTAGGCTAGATGTTCTGGGGGAAAAATAAACTCCACTACAAATACCTAGACATGTTGATTGAAACAAACATCTTTTAAATGACTACCCGAATGTGTAAAAAAGTAAGGAAACTCACAAAGGCCAAAACCAAAGAAGACGCTGAAACCAGAATGATAAATGGCCCCTGATGCTGTGGGCTGCCCTAGAAGCACCTGGAAATATCTGAAACCTACAGTCACTGATTTTAACAGCCATGCAAAAAAGAGAAGGCAGGGCCCTGGGTCCATGCCGGCAAGATGAGGTGTCAGGACTGAGACTCTTGGAAAGGCTAGAATCGTTGAAGAGCTAACTCTTGGTAAAAAGGTGGCATAGAAAAAGAAACTAACAAGAAAATGTGTCTATCCTGGCCTCAGCTTTGGGTTAAAAAAAGAGAAAGAGAGGAGGAGGAGGAGGAGGAGGAGAAGGGAGAAGAGAAGGAAGAGAAAAATGAAGACAGATATTTCACTCTTCCCTCCCCCTGAAAATGTAAAGGCCGTCCTCACATGGATTTCGGGTCTGGATTTACACTTCCTGAAGAATATCCAAGCTGAGAAATATTTTAGTGTGTTTCCAAGATGGAAACAAGCAGTCCAGGGCCCCTGACAGATCTCTCCAGAGGACTAACCCTGAGCCCAGGCCTCTCAGGATTCCCACAGACTGAGATCTGCAAAACATGAGCTCACCATAAAAATTGAGCCTGCACAAGAGAAGCAATCCATCATAAGCAAGTGTCAGCAGGAGCAGCAGATGTCAGAATTAGACCACCAAAGATGTCACATTATGGGATTATCAGGAACAGGATTCAAAGTTGTGTTTTCAATGTTTACGGGAATAAAAGGGGAAATTAAACACACATGCAGGGAACGTAAAAGTATCCAAGATGACCAAACAGATGTGACACCAAATACATAACAAAATGAAATGTATAATTATTACATTTTTTAAAGTAAAAAATGGAGTAAACATCAGATTAGGCACATTTGCAAAGGAATTCATAAATTGAAAAAAAAAAAAGTTGAGGGAATCATCCATAAATGTAGCTCAGAGAGATAAAGAGATGGAAAATGAGTCAAAATTTCTCTCCAGCCCTTCTGGAGAAGAGCCGTGAGCTGGATCATGTCCCGCAGGCAGATATGGACGGAAGAACAGACACTGAGCTGGAGGCGGCAGGGGTACTTCCTCTGCCCAAATGATGCTTCCCTCTGCCCAGCCCTTGCATCATCTTTGAGAGGGAATAGGGGATAATGGGGTTGGGGTGGGGGGCGCAAGGCTGTTCTCTGGGATTTCAGTATCACACTTCCCCTTAAAATTCTCAGAATGGGCCAGACACAGTGGCTCACACCTGTCATCTCAGCACTTTCAGACGCCAAAGTGGGTGGATCACGAGGTCAGGAGTTTGAGACAAGCCTGAGCAACATGGTGAAACCCCGTCCTACTAAAAATACAAAAATTAGCCGGGCATGGTGGCACGTGCCTATAATCCCAGCTACTCAGGAGGCTGAGACAGGAGAATCGCTTGAACTTGGGAGGTAGAGGTTGCAGTGAGCTGAGATCGCGCCACTGCACTCCATCCTGGGTGACAGAGCAAGACTCCGTCTAAAAAAAAAAAAAGATTCTCAAAATGTCTGTCCGCTAGGAATTTTCCTCAACCTAAGCCTTTTGGGAAGAGTTACGGTTTCCAGTTTGTTCCCTGTGGGCAAATCCTTTCCCCCTCTTGGACTCATCTGTGCAGTAGCTGGGTCTCTAAGGTCACTGTCAACTCTAATATTCTATTCCGTTATGACATCTGGAGGTGACAGGTATGATATGTGCCCTACTGACTCACCTCTATACCCAGGGCGAGTCAGAGATCCAGGGATGCTTAGGAAGAGCCCTGCCTGTCCAAAACACAGTTTCAGTGCACAGCCTGAAACTCCACAATTAGAGAGTCATTTATCTGGAGGTAAACATCGTCCTAATTAGATTCCAATTTTTTTTTTTCTTGGAGGTGCTGGGTAAAGGATAAAACTAAAGTCATCATCAGTCACAACACCTCCATGTGAGTTATTTTAACAGTCTTTTCAACAAGGCCACAACATGCGAGATGGATTTGACAGGGGGAGCAGAGGGGAAATGTGGTGGGTCAGTCACACCCCAGGGACTGGGCCCTAGTCCTGAGCGCAGGAGAGGCAGAGCTGGAAGGTGAACCTTCCACAGCCTCCACCATCCCTCCTTCCTCCAGCCTCTCTGCAACTCAACACCTGCTGGCCAGCAGGCGGCAGTGCACGGATGAAAATGCGCATCTCTGCTGGATTTCCCAGGAGCTCCTGGAGTTCACATGACTACTTTTTCTGGTAGCCTGAGTGCTCAGTTTGGAGAGGCGGGCTGCAGACACCAGGGACAGCGGGATGTGGGATGCATTTCCCAAGCCTCTGTAAGTCCAACCCTGGTGGTGGCCCCAGAAGCCAGGCAGCTGGACTGGGAGGGCCGCCTGGAAGATGGGGCACATTCAAGGTTTGTCCTGCCTGACTGGGAGTGAGGGGACATTTGAGGATGAAATGAGACGTCTGCGGTAGAAGTGTCCCTAACCCTCCTGGGGCTGCCCCCTATGAAGTCGATGCTCAGTCTCTATTGTTGCGGGGGCTGGAGGGTAGAGGGCGCTGCAGGGGTGGACAGCTTCACATGTCGGAGACGCTGGAGTGCAGGTGTAGCCCCTGAGCTCTGTCTGGGCACAGTGGCATGTTCATTGAGTGGGGAGGTGGCGTGGGTCCAGCTTGGCCTGGGGAACCAGTCTGAGGCTGGGTGACAGAGCCCTTCACTCTCTACGCCTTACTTCTCAGACCTGTCGAATGACTGTGAGCACTCCCGGGGGACTGATCCCCTGCCGCCGTAGCTCTGTAGAGGTGAGTTCAAAGTTCAGAGGGACAAGGTTGCATGCGTCCCATTCCAGAGTCCTCCCATCCTGTTAGAAGTCCTCCCACCCCTTCCCATTTGGGCGGCTTGTTAATGCTTCCAGGGTGCTGCAGGGCAGTGGGTAGCCTGGCTCTGTATTGACACACGCAGCAGCGCCCTGACTCAATGCTCCTTCCTTTGCCTTCACCTGGCCCAGGTAACCCTCTTGGGCAAGGGAGAAAAGTGAGCTGCTGAAAGAAGATGCTTCCATCAGATACAGGAAAGCAGACACTTTCCATTCCTGCAGGAACGGGGCTCCATCAATGCGGGGAGCCCACGGAGGCCAAGCCCATGGACTGCATATGGAACCCTCTGACTCCATCGAAGGGGTGGGGGACATGCTCCCCCACATTGCCTTCCTTTGGATTCCCCATGCCCACCCTGCGGCAAGGAATGACGAGCAACACTGTGGTCGGCTGCAGCGTCTCCCAAATTCTCAGCTCACAAGGATCTCTGGGTGCTTGTTCACATTCACATTCTCGTTCCAGGGGAGAGCTGGGACCAGTGTCTGGCAAGCACCCTAGGTGACTCTTATGCTTAGGTCAGCTTGGGGCCATGTCCACCTAGAAGATGAAGGAAGAGAAGGAGCCTGGGGGCTTTATGTCCACACAACCTAACCGGAGGCTGCCAATGGAGACTCAGAGCCAGCCCGGGAAGGAAGGAGGTAGGTCTTGGTGGACAATGAGCCAGTCTCAGTCCCACGGCCCCTGCCTGCCCTGGCACGCTCTCTCCCGCCTCTTGCCATGACCTGAGAGACCACGCTTGCCAAGGACTCTCATGACCCCTGTGATCAGGTAGCTTGCCTGAGGCCTCTTTTCCTAACCCACAGGGTGATTGTGGTAGGAAGAATAATGGCCCCCACAGCTACCCCTGTCTGAATCCCCAGGTCCTGGCATATGTTACTCTGCAGGGCAAAAGGGACTTTGCAGGTGTGATCAGATTAAGGACCTGGGGATGGGGGGTTGTCCTGGATTGTTCAGCTGGGCCCAATCTAATCACAAGAGTCCTTATAAGAGGGAGTCAGGAGGGTCAGAGGAGTTGAGGACATCACGCTGCTGGCTTTGAAGATGGAGGAAGGAGCTGTGAGCCAAGGGATATGGCCTTTGTTGCCCCTAGAAGCTGGCACACCCAGAGCCAAGGAAATGTATTGTCCCCCAGAGCCTTCAGGAGGAACCAGCGCTGCCAACACGTTTGTTAGAGACGCAGGAGCATAGGAGAACCAGGGTGACACCATTTTAAAATCAACTCCATCTTGCCTGGATGCAATGGCTCACGCCTGTAATCCTAGCACTTTGGGAGGCTGAGGTGGATGGATCATTTGAGGTCAGGAGTTCAAGGCTAGCCTGGCCAACATGGTGAAACTCCCTCTCTACTAAAAATACAAAAATTAGTCGGGTGGTGGTGGTGTGTGCCTATAATCCCAGCTACTCTGGAGGCTGAGGCGGGAAAATCCCTTGAGCCTGGGAGGTGGAGGTTGCAGTGAGCCGAGATTGTGCCACTGCACTCCAGTTGGGGCAACAGAGTGAGACCCCGTCTCAAAAATAAATAAATATAAATAAAATCAACTCCATCTTAAAACTAGCAAGGCACATTCCTTGCCAGCCACAACCCATGGTCCTAAGATGTTTACAGCTGAGGAAGCAGCTTGGTAATGCCTACAAAGACACACTCCACCAACAACAGAAAGTCCAGATGTCCCGATACCCTTAACAGTATAGGCTTTCACAAGAATTATAGTTATGCTCTGATGTGCTGACGTAGGAAAATGTCAAGGATAGCTGTCTTTACATCAGTAGAGTAATAAATGTCATGCTGTCAGCCCACCAGTAGGTAGGCACAGCTTTGGTTTAGTCTTTACAGAGGAAGATCCCTATATAAGAAAAACTTAAAGCAAAGATGGTGTTCCTCTGCTTGCTTCCTGAGGGCATTCTACTTTGTAACGCCGCAGTGTCTAATAAACTTGCTTCTTTCCCTACACTTTTCCACTCACCTTGAATTCCTTTCCTGCACACAATCCAGGAACCCTCTCTTGGGGTCTGGATGGAGACCCCTTTTTCCAGTAACACCGTGATTTCGTCCCATTCAGACTTCTGACCCAAAGAACTGTACGATAATAAATGTGTGTTGTTTACAGCTAGTGAGTTGGTGGTGATTTGTCACATCGGCAACTGGAAACTCATATGGTGACTTGGTTGGAAAAAGTTGCTCTCATTATCGTCCCTGCTGAGTATGTGAACACTGGGAGGCAGCAACAATAGCAGCAGCTTAGAAGCCACGGGCCCCCCAGCTCACACCCTACTCCCTGTGTGACTTCAAGCAAGTCCTTCTCCTCTCTAAGCCTCCACTTCCCCATCTGTAAAATGGAGATGGTCATTGCATCCACATGACAGCCTGCGTCTGGGAATTAAGTGGTTTGCCCAGAGAACTTCTTCCACCTCCAACTCATTTTTTACCCACCTGAGACTCAAAGTGTCCTGCAGAGAGACATAAGGAGGACAGGGCTCCCTAAGACCTCAGACCCAGCACACAGCCTCGGCCCCAATCTTGCCCAGGGGCACTCTAGGGGCACATTGACAGAGCTGCCCTTGGATTTCCTGCTGTGGCAGCCCATCTGCAGGATCGTCGCATCTGCCACCCACATCCTTGTGGCTCAGCGTTAGCTCTCGGGGAACGGTGGATCACGGCATCAAACCGTGGTTTCATGGAGCCATGGTTTCCAACGTTGACCTGGTGCCTCCAATGCACACAATGTTCTGGAAATCATTTACATTTTTTCCTTGTTCCAGAGCTAAGAAGCCTCTGAATGAAAAGGAAGGTGATCCTGTTCAAAGAGGCTTTCTGGGCTGGGAGCAGGATGGTGTGGTCAGGGAGGTTCAGCCCTTTGGCCTCTGGAGAGGAGGGCTTGGGTGGGGCCTGAGAGAGGGGCTGGGGACAGGCTGGCAGACAGGCCCCACTGCATTCTCTCAGAGGGGCTACTACCCTCTCCGGGGAGCCTGCTGTCAAATACGCACCATTCATAATCAGATAGAACAGCATTGCAGCTCTAAAGTCAGGCCAATCAGTGCTCAAACTCTGGTGGTGTCACCCACCAGCTGCATGGTGTCAGGCGAGTGACTTAAACTCTCCGAGCCTACATTTTCTCAGTTGCAATTTTATATAAATGCACACAAGTCCCTCTGTTTCCTGTCCCGAAAAGAACTGGAAATTGAGACCTGCCCTCCATGAAAGGGCTTCTGATCTCAGAGGAAGGTTTGTGCAAGGTAGCAGAGACCATTCTCTGAGGGATGGCTCCAGCCAGGCGGCCTCCTGTTCCATCTGCAGGTGAGGCTGGCTGAGGGCAGCATCCCTGTGGCACTGAGGCCAGGACATCCCGCAGCTCCTGCCTGGCTCCTGATGCCTTCTGCTGGCATCATCAGGAAAGAAGAAGGCAGGTTGGCAGTTCAGGGTCAAAGGAGAGTTCCTGAGGCTTGACATGGCCAGCCCTTTTCCCCTGGGACAGAAGCCTGAGATAGCCAATTGTGGTAAGAAATAGGGACCAAGACTCCACCACTACACACAACATCCTTCCCTGCCAGAGCAGGAATCCTGCCGTCTCCCTACAGCCACCCATTCAGCCTGCCCTGACATCTCTCCAAATCTGCAGCTTCTTAACCCAGTTTCTAGAAATGCGCATACTGGGAGTAGTGTGTGGAAAGGGTGGGGTGAGCCCCTTCCCTCCCTCCAATCTCAGTGTCCCAAAATCACTAGGCCAAGTCCATGGGTGTAACCGAGTATTGGGACTCTGCTCTTGGGGGAGGCTATTGCTCAGGAGGGAAGTGATTTGAAAATCAAATCGGTGAGGCCAGAACATTCCATTCTTCAGCTAAGCAGTTTCCAACCAGGGCATGCAAATGAGCCATCTGAGGCATAAAAGCCCCTGGAGGCTTGGTCTGGGGGCCCTTGGCAGGGGCACCGTCCTAACACTTGCTCGTTGTCGTGAGAAGTGAGGCTAGCCAGGCGTCTTCTACTCAGCCGGAAGAGAACAAGTGTTTATGGAGTGTTGGCTGTGTGCTGAGCACCTTCCTGTATATTATATCAGTTACTCTTGCTGACCAGCCTGTGACTGAGGTATTCATAGCTCTGTTTTGTCGATGAGTAAATGAGGCTCAGGGAGGTTAAGTTAATGGTTCAAGTTTCCGCAGTCTGGGTCAAGTGCAGGCTGTCCGGCTCTGAAGCCCCCGTCCTTCCGCTCCCCATGCATGTCCGTCACCCTACCCTGTCTCTGTCCCTCTTGGCATCATCCTGCTATCTCAACACCACACTGCCCTCCTTTTTCAACAACGCCGGGCTCCCCTTTCTCTCTCTCTCTCTCTCCCTCTCTCTCTCTTCTCTCTCTTTGTCTATCTCTGTCAATCCTAATCTCACTTGCTCTCACTCTTAAGCCACCTGCCCCCAATTCACACACAGCAAATCCTCCCTGAAATGGAGGCATGGCTGAGATTCTTTCTGGCTCTAAATTTATACAAATCCCCCTCACACTCTCTCTCAGCTTGGCCCTGCTACATGCGCAGTCTTAAGAGAGTGCTCTTGCTGTCCCCTGAGCCCCTGTTTCCTCCTCTGTAAGAGGTTGCAATGATACCTACCTCTCAGGACAGTCACCAGGAGCAATGGACATGAAGCCTCCAGCCCCAGCTGTGCATCTCAGGGCTTCATCTCACTGGCTCCCTGTCCCGAGGGAGTCATGGTGGCAGCTGGGTGGGGTGCTGGGGCCACAGTGGGCAGGGCAACACCTGTGGATGAGGAGCTGTCACCCTCCACCCGATCTCCAGTAGGTACATTCACCTGTGCTCTGCAGCAGCCATGCGTACCCAGACAGTGACAGGCGGTGTTTGGGATGCAAAGTTAGCGCTGCCTCCAGGGAACTCACACACAACCACCTATTTCCATAGGGGTGACTCCCATGGAGACACCCGTGGACACCAGGACCTGGTTTGTAGGCATTTCTCTGGCCCTACCAGCACTGCAGTGTGAAGGGTCTGTGGGACTGAGATCCTGTAGAAGCTGTGCCTGGAGATTCACAGGGCAAACTGAGGAGAAGCTCGGTTTTTCTAACAGATGTCCAGCCCAGGCTTCTTCCTTCTTTTGTGCCCTCACCCCATCTGCCACAGGCTTGGGCCCCTGTAAATGTTCACTCCCAGACCCTGGTCAACCCCAAGGAGTAATCAGTGATTATCATCTCTGAACAAAGCTGTTTACCCATTGTTTTATTTCCCAGTATGAAAAGGGGGAAACCCACCTATGGTGCAGAGGGCTAGGGAGAGCTAACGCCAGTCACTTTGCATTCTGGGACATGCTGGACGGAAGGGTCGGCTGGTGCATGAAGGGTGAGCTCTCTGGGCATCCCGGGGTAGGGAGGGCTCCAGCTGAGGTGCAGCTAGATGCATTGTGGGGCTATGGGCCAGGAGCATCTGCTTGGATTTGTCATTTGCTACCACCTCCCAGAAAGCAGAGAGATATGCTGAGGAGCTGTAGCACCAACAGTCTCTGCTTACTTGGTTTATCCAGGTTTTCCTGCACTTGTTCAGTATCATTGACGAGGTGGAATAGAGGGGTTAGCACATCTCTCAAGACTTTCTTACTGACTCTGGTCACAGACACAAAGGTAGACACAGGGTGTGGTGGAGAAGGAATTGACTCCAGGAGCTGGTGGAGAAGGTTGGGATGAGGAAGGATGGAAACAGCCTCTGCCCTGCTTGCCGGTCACTATGCTGCCCACAGCCACAGCCTTTGTTTTCTTTCTGCAGCTCTGTGAGGTTCGACCACATGTTCTTTAAGGTTTCTGCCAGCTGTAAAGTTCTGTGACTTGGGGAATCACTGAGAAGCAGATAGAAAGAAGGTGAGCCAAGAATCACCCAGGAGCACAACTAATGCAACAGCAATCAAAATTCTCAGGTTTCCCCAGAGCCTGGGAAGATACCCTGAGCTGTGTGCTCTACAAAAAGCCATGCAGTAAGGCCTTCTGGTTGGGGATTTTTCCATATGCCTTATCTTGGAAGCTGGAAATAGCATCTGTACTTGGAAGCAAGCAAGCGAATGGTTTATGGGCGGACCTGGCTCCTACAAGGTCCTGTTGCTGGTTCTCTGGCAGGTGGCTGGAGCCTGAGTCACCCTGGTCATGTATAACGGGCAGGGGTGGAGGATGCGGGGTGGGGGGTGAGGTCTTCAGGCTCAGAGAGTTTCCAGGGGCTTGAAGTCCATGAATAAACACATCTCTAATCTTTCCAGACTTTGCATGATGTAGTCCTCTATTTTTAGTGAAAAAAACCCCAAAAACCAACCAAACAAAAAAACATGTATAGTGTAAAGAGCTTTAGCCAAGGTTCAGTTTGAACACCTAGGCCATCTTCAAAGCCCCTGCTCAGCTGCTGCGCTGTGTCAGGTATTTTCCATGTGGTTGTGTGACAATCTCTTTGTGACACTCTTCCACCGATACTGTCTTCCAGTAGTCTGTCCATGATGAATCACACACACCAGCAGCACCAAAACAGGTGATGGCCTGAAAGACCCCTGTTGAATGTAGTCCATTGCTGTGATCTCCTTCCTACCCTAATGACCTAATGATTAAATTCACTGTAAGAAATTTATTACTTTCTTTAACAAGTGAAACATTGGCAAAGAAAATTACCCATGATCTCTCATAACATTTGCAAAGCAGCGTACTGAAAGGGTGCTTTGGCCATAATTAGGTATAAGCGAAACTGGATCTATTAACCGACACTTAGACTATGCCCTTTTACATTCTTTGGTGAAGGAAAACTTTGGTCTACTCCCTCTTTCTTTTTGGTCCTTCTTTTTCCAAAAATAATGGTAAGATTTGCTTGCAGCTTTGGGAGCACCTTTCTGTCTCATTCAGTGTGTGCATATGTGTGTATGCGTGTGCGGACGTGTGTTCAGACTCCTTCCTGATTCTAAGTCATGGACCATTAATAATGTCTGACTGCAAAACTAAGGAGCCACTAAATATTCTGCTATTTATAAGTAATCTGTTGCCCAAGGCATTGAGCTACTTAATGAAACCTTGAATTAATGTGTAACTTAAGAAATAGATCATTCTACAAATATAGGCTACCAGAAGCATAATTTAAGCTGTTCTATTTACTTCACTACTTGGTTGGGGATAAGAGAAGGAGCAACCGAATACAAATAATAATACATAAAATACATTGAGCCAAGCACTGTGCAAATTACATCTTATGCGTTATCTCCTGTGGCTGTTATAAAAAAACCCATACAATTATTACTATTAATATTCCCATTTTATAGATAAAGAAACTGAGTCTTAGAAAGATTTATGTAGCTAGCCCAAGGTCATGCAGCAGAATTCAAATCTAAGTGCATATGGCTCTTAGAACCACCGGATACTGCATCTTTGAGGTAGAGAGAATGAGGGGAAGGGTGGACCCCTGTGCTAGGGTAGCAATTCATTTGCCCAATGCGAATGTGGTTTGTTTGCTTGAAGGGGTAATACTGATTGGCTGGAAAATGCAGTGGGTAAAGGGTGAAACTGAGAACTATGCCGGTTTTATGGCAAGGACCTTGGGAAAGACAGGTGAACAGCCAAGTGCTAAGTGGGCTGCTGCCAATGACTGGTAGCTGGGATGACCTGTTCAAAAACTTGGGGGGCATGGAGAGAGCCCAGTTTGGGGGATTCTAGGTGGATGTATGGTTTCTAAAGGGTGCCCAAGCCAGGCACATGAAGACTGTCTTGAACTTTTATTCAGGGAGAGCCTGCCAGTTCATCCGGGCTCACCCTCGAGGGCCACCTGATGAGCATCATCCTGTGTAGCCATTGAGGGACAGCTGAGCCCTGCCCGCATTCAGCCCCAGAGCCTGGGGTGAAAGACAGAGCTCTGTTCCGTGGGCCTCAAAGGCTTCCTGGTCACTCTGGGAGAACTATGAGCACGTACAGAGCCTGGGAGTGAACTCTGCCTAACTGTCTCCTACCACATGATGTAAGGTATTAAAACTGCAAGAGGCGGAGACGATGTCAGAAACATGCTGGGTGGATGGGTGGGTGGTCAGGCCAGGATTCAGGGGAGGAGCATGTGAAAGAGAAGGGTGCAGGAGTGGGCGAGGAGAAGGCCGGGGTTCAACTTGAAGCCAAACCAGGCTGCATTTAGAAGCTCCAGTCTCTGTGCCTCGTTCTTTTGCAAATCAGACTCATCCTGGGAGAGTTGGCGCAGATATTCCAGATGTAGTCCCCTGGAGGAAACTGGAGCCCATGATCATTACCCTCCTGGCTCATGCCCCTGGCCGGTGATGGCTCTCATAATTCCTGGCATCTGATCATTCCCCTTCTTCTTGGATGTATTCAGCCAAGCACCTGCCCTGTGGCTAGCACCATCATTTTATTCCATGGGCTTAAGAGCTGAGCTCAGGTACTCCCAAAGACAGAGGAGTTCAGTCAGGGGAAGGCTCAGAGGCCTTTGTTTATTTAGGACCAGGGGCTGCAGACTATCTTCAGGATTCTGGAGCCCCTGGGGCCTCAGGTTCTAGGGGCCTTGGGTTCTAGACTGCGGGGTTCTAGGATCTCATGTCTGGGGGGAGGAAGGAAACTCAGGTGAAGGGGGCTGGCTTCTGGGATTGGGGATGTTCTACTCTGCCTCTGTCTTGGGGAGGATGTGCCTGCCTTCCTCTTAGCTGCTGGAGGCTTTTCCAGGCCCCCTGTAAGAGCCTGGGAACTGTCCAGCCAGCAGTCTGCTGAACTGCAGGGGTGGCCACCTTGAGTCAGCCAGTTGGAGAAGGCCTGTCTCTGGTCAGTGGAGATCTGCGCCTGGAGGAGGAGCAGCAGGCCAGGGGCCCAGGGGAGAGCCGGTGCTTGACCTGTTAGCATTTGCATTCCTGAGGTCGTGGTTGGTTAATTAAAAATAAGCCCCAGGGCCTAAGGATGCCCACAGTGGGGTGGGAACGTCTCCTTGATGCAAAGAGATTCCAAGTTTCCAACTAAAGTCATATAAAAGGGTGAAAGGGACAGGTTGTTCAAATACCTCCTGTTGTCGATGGGAGCTGGGACGCCCTGAAAGGTATTGGGGCTAACCGTGGTCACGAAGCTGGTTGAGAGTGTGGTCAAGGGTCAGATCTAGTCCCTATGGCAGTCCACTCTCTACAGACAGTGGTTAGTCCAGATTTAGGTGTAAACGTTTTTACCATGAGTGGCCAATGGGTAGGCTCTTTTTCTCGTTTTAATGTTATTGAGTGCTGAATCTGTGCCAGTGCCTGTTCTAGGTGCCTCATATGTATTATCTAACTTATTTCATCCTGTCAAAAATCCCTGAGGCAGGAATTTTACCATCCTCATTTCCCAGATGAGAAAATGGAGGCACAGAAGGGTTATGTGATTTTTCCTCAGTTGGTCAGTGGTGGAACTGGGACCTAGACTCAGGCAGTCTGACTCTAAGGGCCCCCTCTTGACCACTGCACTGTTTGTCCTCTTCAGAAATATTTGCTTGAAAGGCCAGGGTGCACACTTAAGCTTTTTATATTTTTGAGATGGAGTCTCGCTCTGTCATCCAGGCTGGAATGCAGTGGCGCAATCTCGGCTCACTGCAACCTCCACCTCCTGGGTTCAAATGGTTCGCCTGCCTCAGCCTCCTTAGTAACTGGGACTACAGGTGCTCACCACCATGCCTGGCTAATTTTTGTATTTTTAGTAGAGACGGGATTTCACCATGCTGGCCAGGCTGGTCTCAAACTCCTGACCTCGTCATCTGCCCACCTTGGTCTCCCAAAGTGCTGAGATTACAGGCATGAGCCACCGCGCCTGGCCCCACTTGAGCTTTTATATTTGCAGAGAGTAAAAAGAATGAAGGCAGGAAATAATTTTGTGAAGGCAAAGGTGGTGGATGGTTTCAAGTGTCCACCTGGAAACGTTTAGCTTTTGATTCTTGTATGAGTCCATTTTCACACTGCTATAAATAAATAAATACCCGACTCTGGGTAATTTATAAACAAAGGAGTTTTAATTGACTCGCAGTTCCGCATGGCTTGGGAGGCCTCAGGAAACTTACACTCATGGTGAAAGGGGAAGGCGGCACCTTCTTCACAAGGCGGTAGGAGAGAGAAGCGAGCAAAGGCAGAGAAAACTGCCTTATAAAACCATCAGATCTCATGAGAACTCATTCACTATCATGACAACAGCATGGGGGAAACCACCCCAATGACCCAACCACCTCCCTCCCTCGACACTTGGGGATTACAATTCAAGATGAGATTTGGGTGGGGACAGAGAACTACCCCATATCAATCCTCTTAGTGAGAAAGTTCTTGAAAGACAAACAGCACTCCATCCCAAAGAGGAGAAATGCAGTAGCTCAGTAGACCCTGAGAGCTTGGGGCTCAGCCACTCTTAGCTGCCAGGCTCTCAGACCCCTTACCCTGATAGTGAAGGATTCTCAAGTGTGTCTCTGCTGGCTGCCCTCCCAGGACAATGCTTCCGTAGCTACTAGGAGACTTCTAGGATAGCAAGCAGCTACCCTGTTCCTACAGATAAAAATCAGCCATGTATTAGTAACTGTTTCAGTTGAGAGATGGCTACAACAGGATCAATGACTATTCTCTCTACTTTTCTATATTTTTGAAATGTTCTATCATAAAAGGTTTTTAAAAATATAAATAAAAGAAGACTGGGCACGGGGGCTCACGCCTGTAATCCCAGCATTCTGGGAGCCCAAGGCAGGTGGATCACCTGAGGTCAGGAGTTCAAGACCAGCCTGGCCAATGGGCGAAATGCTGTCTCTACTAAAAATACAAAAATTAGCCGGATATAGTGGTGCATGCCTGTAATCCCAGCTACCTGGAAGGCTGAGGCAGGAGAATCGCTTGAACCTGGGAGGTGGAGGTTGCAGTGAGCCGAGGTCATGCCATTGCACTCCAACGTGGGTGACAGAGCAAGATCCCGTCTCAAACAAACAAACAAAACAAAACAAAATATATATATATATACATATATATGATGTCTTGTACTCAGGAAAATGCCAAGGAGTTGATTATAGTTTAGGAGTAGGAAGGTCTGCAAGACCGGCGGTTCAAGAAGAGGATTTGGGCAGTTTAAGTTAGGATTCTTTCTGGTGCAGGGCAGGAAAAAATATCTTGCCTGAAATCTACTTAACCAACCAATGTCCTCCATTGCCGCCCCCAAAACATGCGGTGGATGCCCAGGGCACACCAAATGTCATAGCGGACAGGCCACTCTCTAGAGCAGGGGTAATCAGACTCCCACACCTGGTTAGCCCACAGACCACATTTGATTTTCTTGGACACAGTTACATATGGCCCGTGACTGCTTTCCAACCACTGTGAGAGTGAAGCCGTTGTTATAAAGACCATACGACCTACAAAAGCCAAAAATAAGGTACTACGTGACCCTCAGAAAAAGTGTCCTGGTCTGCTCTAGAATATCACATCCTTCTGCTCCTACCCACTAAGTTCTATGATTACCAATTACCTGAGGAGCTGTATGTCTCCAAACCTGGTTGTGGCAGTTGTATTTATCATTGCAAGTATATGATTTAATTAATTAGTGGTTAGGTCAATGAAACACAAGTAAGCGCTATTTCTATGAAAACTAGATTGCCCTAGAAAAACTTAATACACACAAGTCACTAAAAACCATTGCCATTAAATTGAGTATAGGCAAGAGAGATATATAGGCTTGGGCTGGAAGGCATTGTACAAATCTAGAGTAACTTTGCATTCAGAGAATTTGTAAACATCTTTAATGATCATGCTAAAGATGTATAACTGGAAGTTGTATACAATGTCCAATAAGTGTGGTCTGTGTATGAAAGATGATATAAAACTTCACAACAGCCCAGGCACGGTGGCTGGTGC
Organism: Macaca mulatta; assembly: GCF_049350105.2. NCBI lineage: Eukaryota > Metazoa > Chordata > Mammalia > Primates > Cercopithecidae > Macaca > Macaca mulatta. The sequence continues at coordinate 16,361,428 of NC_133417.1, read as the reverse complement.
CTGTAATCCCAGCACTTTGGGAGGCCGAGGTGGGCAGATCACGAGGTCAGGAGATCAAGACCAGCCTGGCCAACATGGTGAAACCCCATCTCTACTAAAAATGCAAAAATTAGCCGGGCGTGGCGGTGCATGCTTGTAGTCCCAGCTATTTGGGAGGCTGAGGCGGCAGATCTCTCGAATCCAGGAGGCAGAGGTTGCATTGAGCCGAGATCACACCACTGCACTCCAGCCTGGTGACAGAGCTAGACTCCATCTAAAAAAAAAAAACAAAACAAACAAACAAACAAAAAACCCCAAAACTTCACAACAGACCCACGTCAAAGAAAAGGCCTTAGCCCTACGTCAGAATATTAAGACATAAAGGTACAGCTGTGTTTTGAAAGTTAAATAAAATATTTAGAGAACACACACATGCACATGGTTTTCAAGCCATGTTTTATGAATCCCTACTTGAGCCAGCTTTAAAAAAATGCCCCAGTTACTAATCTCAATAGTGTCAGATACAAGGGCTATGCTATAACAGAAAGCCCATCCTGAAATTGCTTTGTAAAAAGAAGGCCCCCCTTCACATCATTCTCTTCTTTCCCATATCCCTTTCCTTCCCCTAGAAGCATGGAGATGTCTGTACCTGAGAAAGCAGAGGAGGAGGGAGCGGAGGCCTGCCTCAGCCTCAGTGTTCCGTGCACTCTGAGGACCTGGGGCAGAGGTGACAGGTTGTGAAGGTTGTGTTATCTGAGCAAACAGTGAACCAATTAAGCAAATAAGTAAATACGCTGAGGATAATGGGAGCCAGCTTTCTTACTGTCTGAAGAGGGATTTAGAAACATGGGATTCGGGAAGGCTGGAAAGAACAGTGAGGGCTTGGAATGGCATTGGAAGGGTCAGATGAACTCTTGGGTGTTTAAATACATTGACACAGATAGACATAGACACAGTTGGAGATACGTGCGTAGGTGCATTCTGCTTCATGCATATGTTCCCTGAGAGAATTGAGAAGCAATGACACTCAGGAGCAATGAGCACAACCTACCAAAGTAGGTTCAAAGTTCAACCTACCAAATAAAATAGGCATCCATGAGTCCACACTGATACAAATACATATGTACATGAACAAAATGGGAGGCAAGGTCTTCTTTATAAGAGAAGGACCGACAGAATTAAGCACTCACATTTGGCAGCCATTATACCAGTAGCTCGTATCAGCAGGAGTCATAAGGCTGATGAGCACAAGCTTGACGAGGAACAGAATATTGGCATAATATCAGACTATCTTCCTACAACATACTAATCAAATGTGGAGGAGAAATGATGACTTCACTGTGGAGAAACGTAGCAGGCACCGGTGTGACCAGGAGATGAAAGTGAGCATCACCCAGGGTGGGATGGGAGGACATAAACGGTCCTGGGGAGGCACTGAGCAGGCATTGAGAAAGGCATGGCATTGCCTCCGTAGCCACCTTCGAGACCAGACTGCTGGAGTCTGGGTATGAGTGAACACTGGGGGGTCTGGGGATGAGATGGACCTATGGAATGAACTACCTCGTTTCTCTAAAACTGTCCAGACAAGGGACACAGGGAAAGGCTGAGAAATTATTCCAAATGGAAGGAGACTGAGGAGACAGGGCAACTAAACACAAGGTAAGATTCTGAAACAGATCCTGATCTGACCCCCGCCCTCAAGAGACATTTATGGGAGAGTTGATGGAATTTGAATGAGATTTCTGGATTGGATGGGAGATTTGTATCAATGTTAATTTCCTGATTGGGAGGAATCATTTTAATGTAAGGAACCATCTTTATGTTGGGAGAGCTACACCTTGGAGTATTTAGGGATTATGGGGGTGGCGGGGCAGGCGGGGGGGAGAGAGAGAGAGAGAGAGAGAGAGAGAGAGAGAGGTGGAACAATGAAGCATTGCAGTAAAATGTTAACAACTGGGAAATCTGAATATAGATTTTGAGGGAGTTCTTTGTATCTTTTATGAAGGTCTAAGAGTTTTGAAATAAAAAAGTTACTTAGTTACCAAAACATTAAAATAAAATAAAAGAGATTTATTGGCTGGCAAAAGCCAAAAATTCTAGAATCACACAGCCTTCAGGCATGGTTTGATCAAGGCTCCTGCTCACTATTTTTGCCATACTCTCAGCTCTGCTCTTTTCTATTGATGTTATCCTCAAGTTGATTTCCTCTTGATCTCAAGGTGACTGCCAACAACAGGGACTATGGGCCTTCAAACTTCAGCAGGGGAAATGAGTTGCGCTGATTGGATTAACCCAGTCTGGGCCCATCCTGATGCTGGATGTGTTTGAATCCCACCCAAACAATGAAGTTGTTACATCATGGTGAAGAATAGCTTCTCAAAGGAAATTATGCATGTGTTGGGCAAGAGGGAATTAACCTAGGCACTTAACCAATGAAAGTCCAGCACACTGTGATATAGCGAGTAGGTAAATGCCCAAGAAGGTGAATTGGTGGTGCAGGTTCAGAGGATGTGAGAAAACAATTCCACCAAAGGAATTGGAATTATTTTCCAGGGAAATACAAACTATTCAAGAGAATAAGAAGACAAGTCATAGACCAGAAAAAAACTTTGCAAAAAAAAAAAAAAAATATATATATATATATATATATCTGGCAAGAGATTGTTATCCAACATATACAAAAAAACCTCTTAAAACTCAACAATAAAAAAAAAGAACAAATGAACAATCAGATTTTAAGATGGGCAAAAGAAGCTAGGTGCAGTAAGGTGTGGCTACAGTCCCAGCTGCTCAGGAGGCTAAGTTGGGAGGACCACTTGAGCCTAGGAGTTTGAATCCAGTCTGGCAACATACTGAAATCCCAATCTCGTTAAAAAATGGGCAGAAGATCTGAACAGACACTTCACCAAAATTATACGGGCAGCAAATAAGCATATGAAAGATGGTCAACATATGTCATTAGGGAATTACAAATTAAAACAAGCAGATACCCATACACACCTGCTAGCATGTTTAAAATCACTGACAACACCAAATGTTGGCAAGGTTGTGGAGCAACAGGAACTCTAATTCATTCCTGGTAGAATATAGAGTGGTACAGATACTTTGGAAGACAGTTTAATAGTTCCTCACAAAACAAAACATACTCTTACCATATGCTCCAGTAATCACGCTCCTTGGTATTTACCCAAATGAGTTGAAAACTTATGTCCACACAAAAACCTGCATATGCCTGTTTATAGCAGCTTTATTCATAAGTGCCAAAACTTGGAAGCAAACAAGATGTCCTTCAGTAAGTGAACGGATGAATAAACTGTGGTACATCAGACAATGAAATATTATTCAGCACTAAAAAAAAATGAGTCATCAAACCTTGAAAAATACATGGAAGAAACTTAAATGCATATTACTAAGTTTTAAAAGCCAATTTGAAAAGGCAACATACTGTACAATTCCAACTCTATGGTGTCTGGAAAAGACTAAACTATGGAAACAGTAAAAAGATCAGTGACTGCCAGGGGTTGGGGTTGGGGAGGAGGAGGGATGAAAAGATAGAGCACGAAAGACTTTTAGGGCAGTGAAACCGTAACTGCAGCACATCAATCTGGTTCAACCTTTAAGTAACAAAGTTGTGAGTTGCTTCTCAGTTGCCATAAACCACCCCCAGGTCACGTAACTGGAGCATGCCTGGATGAACCAAGCAGGCAACATGAGTGGAACTTAAGTGCTGGACAGAGGAACAGGGACTGAATTAAGAAATGGACACAACATGGCAGGATCCAGGATCCAATCAGATGGAGCCCTGGCATCACCCTGTGGCAGGATCCAGTGAGAGCACGCCGCCTGGCATTGCCTCATTGCAAGATCCAATCAGATCACACCTCATTACCCTCTGACTATAAAACCTCCCAACCCCCAGCTCAGGGAGATAGATTTGAGTGTTTCCTTCTGTCTCCTTGCCAGGTGACTCACAATAAACCTCTTTCACCACAGAAACATGGTGCTTCACTGTTTGGCTTCCTGTTGCACAAAACTACTCTCTTTGCTATTATGGTGAATCCATAGCACTATACATTTGTCCAAAGCTGCAGAATGTGCAAAACCAAGAGTGAACCCCAAAGTAAATTACAGACTCTGGGTGATGTTGATGTGTCAATGTCGTTCCATTACAATAAATGTAACACTCCGCTGCACAGTGTTGATAATAGGGGAGGTTACTGAGTGGTGAAGGGATAGGAACCCTCTGTACTTTCCACTCAATTCTGCTATGAACCTAAAAATACAGTATATAGCCAGGCATGGTGGCTCACACCTGTAATCCCAACACTTTGGAAGGCCGAGGTGGGTGGATCACCTGAGGTCAGGAGTTCAAGAACAGCCTGACCCACATGGAGAAACCCCATCTCTACCAAAAATACAAAATTAGCTGGGTGTGGTGGTGCATGCCTGTAATCCCAGCTACTCATGAGACTGAGGCAGGAGAATAGCTTGAACCCAGGAGGCGGAGGTTGCAGTGAGCCGGGATCGCATCACTGCACTCCAGCCTGGGCAACAAGAGCGAAACTCCATTCCAAAAAAATAAATACAGTATATAGATAGATAGATAGATAGATAGATAGATAGATAGATAGAGATCTATAATTGCCTATATACTGTGTATATATATATTATATATACTCTCTATATAAATATATATAAATATATGTGTATATATTTGTATATACAATTATGTATACAAGTAATTGTATATATACAATATATAATTATGTACAAGTAATTATATATACAAGTATATACAGTATATATACAAGTAATTGTAAAGATAATCAAAGATCTATACCTCAAAAGACAGCAAGCCCAGGCAGTCTTAGAGGGAAATTCTTCTAAGCTTTCAAAGAAGATACAATCCCTGTGTAATACAAACTGTTTCACAATTTAACAAAGATAAAACTCTTCCTGCCTCTTTTTATAATCCTGACATGCAAATATCTTAAATTACACATTAGCACAGTGAATTGACTATTAAATTAAAAGAATACATTGTGACCAAAAGAATTTTTCCCAGAAATGCAAGGAATGTGCAAGACTGATATAAAGAAAACTCTAAAACTAGATAGAAGGATATAAAAGTCCTGAATAAATGGAGAGACATTCAATGTTCTAGGATAGGAAAACTCAGTTGGGTAAAGCTGTTTCTTCCCAAATCAATCTATGAGTCTATGAACGTTATTCCAATCAAAACACCAACAGGATAATTAGAGAAACTTGACAAAGTTACTCTTTTTTTTTTTTTTTTGAGACGGAGTCTTGCTCTGTCGCCCAGACTGGAGTGCAGTGGCCGGATCTGGGCTCACTGCAAGCTCCGCCTCCCGGGTTCACGCCATTCTCCTGCCTCAGCCTTCTGAGTAGCTGGAAGTACAGGCGCCCACCACCTCGCCCGGCTAGTTTTTTTGTATTTTTTAGTAGAGACGGGGTTTCAGTGTTCGCCAGGATGGTCTCGATCTCCTGACCTCGTGATCTGCCCGTCTCAGCCTCCCAAAGTGCTGGGATTACAGGCTTGAGCCACTGCGCCCGGCCCAAAGTTACTCTTAAGGTCATCTGTATTAGAAAATGCATGAGAACAAAATCAATTTTGAAAAAGAATAATAATCCGTATGTATATGAACTGCCATATATCAAAACACATTTTAAAACTAAGGAACTCAGCTGGGCACGGCAGCTCACACCTGTAATGCCAACTCTTTGGAAGGCCAAGTTGGGTAGATTGCTTGAGCTCAGGAGTTTGAGACCAGCCTGGGCAACATGGTGAAACCCCATCTCTACAAAACACACAAAAATTAGCTGGGCATGATGGTGTGTGCCTGTAGTTTCAGCTACTTGGGAGGCTGAGGTGGGAGGATCACTTCAACCTGGAAGTCAAGGCTGCAGTGAACAATGATTGTGCCACTTCATTCCAGCCTGGCCAACGGAGTGAACCCTGTCTCTAAAAATACATAAATAAATAAATAAAATAAGGAACTAAAATACTGAGGTCTTGGTGCATTGCAGTCAAATCATTCAGTGAAACAGAATAAAGTACAGAAATAAATGTGATTATTAAATATTTATTCATCCAACAGATATGCATTTAGTTAGTTATTTAGTTTGAGATAGTCTCACTCTGTCGCCTAGGCTGGAGTGCAGTGGTGCAATCTTGGCTCCCTGCAACCTCTGCCTCCCGGGCTCAAGCAATTCTCCCACCTCAGGTTCCCGAGTAGCTGGAATTACAGGCACGCATCACCATGCCTGGTTAATGTTTGTATTTTCAGTAGAGATGGGGTTTCACCATGTTGGCCAGGCTGGTCTCAAATTCCTGACCTTGTGATCTGCCTGCTTCGGCCTCCCAAAGTGCTGGGATTACAGGCGTGAGCTGTCGTGCCCAGCCTCCAACAAATGTTTATTGAACACCTACTATGTGTCAGCACTGTTCCAGATGCAGATGATACAAGAATAAGCAAAACATAATGTCTTCGCTGTCTTGAAACTTACATTCTAGTTGTGGGAGACAAACAAATGAACACACAAATAATGTTATAATTCAGCAGATGGTGCTAGGTGCAGCTCCAACCAGGGAGTCAGCAATGGAAGGGGTGAGAAGGAGTCAGATTTCGAATATGGTTGGATGATAGAGCCAGCAGAATTTGCTCATTGATCTTGATGGAGGGTGTGAGTGTGAGAGAAATCAAGAGTGACATCCAGGTTTAGGACTTAGCCATCAGAGGACCAGAGAATTTGTCTACTGAGACATAGAAGACTTTGGGAAGAGCAGATGGGAGGGAGTTCATGAGTCTGGTTTTGCTCCTTTGGTTGGAGATGCCCACCAGATATCCAGGAGGGTATGTCCAGTAGGTAATTGGACTGGAATTATACGGGTTTGGAATTAGGTGAGAGAATTGGGCTAGAGACATTAACTTGGATGTCAGTCAGTGTATTAGGCCATTCTTGCATTGCTATAAAGGAATACCTGAGACTGGGTAATTTACAAAGAAAATAGGTTTCCTTGGCTCACAGTTCTGCAGGTTGTACAGGAAGCACAGCATCAGCATCTGCTTCTGGGGAGGCCTCTAGAAGCTTCCAATCATGGCAGAAGGCAAAGCAGGAACTTGCACATCACATGGCGAAAACAGGAGCAAGACAGAGAGGGAGAGGGTTTCACACACTTTTAAACAACTAGATCTCACAAGAATTCACTCACTATCTTGAGGACAGCACCAAGAGGATGGTGCTAAACCATTCAAGAGAAACCCACCCCCATGAGCCAATCACCTCCCACCAGGCCCCACTTTCAACACTGAGGATTACATTCCAACATGAGATTCGGGCAGGGACACACCTCCATACTATATCAGTCAGCGTGTAAATGCTATTTAAACCCACAGACTGGATGAGATCACCGAGAGAGGCTAGACAGAGATGAGCATGACTGAGCCTTGGGTCCTCCACCAATAAGCCATCTGGAAGATGAGGAGTAATAAATGAGAGGGGCTGAGAAGGAGCGGCCAGGGAAGTAGGAGGAAATCCAGGCAGGTCAGGGGCCTGGGAGCAAGGCAAGGGGTTATCCCAAGGAAGAGGGAGTGGTCCACTCTGTCAAGCCCTGCTAAGCTGCCAGGGACCACTGGATCCAGCGCATGGTTTATGGTCCACACAAACATGCTCACGCAGTGAGCGACCCACTGCAATTTCGGGATCGTACGGGAAAGAGAGGGCAAACTAATGGTTGGGGGTTAGCTTTTTACATCACATTCTCTTTCCTTTTTTATTAAGTAAAACAGAGCTCTGAAGCAAATATGGTAAAAATTTATTTACTGTTAATCTGGGTATTGGGTTCAGAAGTATTAGTTATATCATTTCCTTCATTTTCCTATATATTTAAAATGTAGCATAATAAAAAAGCAAAACAGCTTATTCTATGTAAATATTTGAAACAAATATGCGAAAAATATTTTTAGAATGACTCCCAAGAAGGTGGCCCTGGCAGGTTGCATGCACTGTGGCTTCATAGGCCCTGGGTACTTTTACCTCCGTCAAAAAATATTTCAAATGATACTTTATAACTGCCTTGTGTAAAGTCAAATGTGATCCAGACTGGATGCATTATTATATGTTCATTATGATTATATTTATTTTTCCTTTAGATTTTATTTTATTTGTTGATTTTAATTTTTATTTTTGAAGACAGAATCTCACTCAGCTGTCAGGCTGGAGTGCAGTGGTGCGATCTTGTCTCACTGCAACCTCCACCTCCCAGGTACAAGCGATTCTCCTATCTCAGCCTCCTGAGTAGCTGGGACCACAATGGTGTGCCACCACACGCGGCTAACTTTTTTGTATTTTAGTAGAGGTGGGGTTTCACCATGTTGGCCAGGCTGGTCTTGAACTCCTGACCTCTAATGATCCTCCTGTCTTGGCCTCTCAAAGTGCTGGGATTACAGGTGTGAGCCACCACGCCCAGCCTTTCCTTCTGGTTTTAAAATAAATTAAAATGAAAAGATTTTCAGAGGCCCCTGACAGTGCCGCGTCCCTGTGCCAGTGGAGATGTTGGGCAGCTGCAGCAAACCCGGGCGTGGTGCAGGGCTCCTTTTCGCTCTCGACTCAGCACCTATATGAACTACCATATAGCAAAACACATTTTAAAACCAAGGAACTAGGCTGGGCTCGATAGCTCACACCTATGATGTCAGCACTTTGGGAGGCAGAGGTAGGCAGATTGTTTGAGCTCAGGAGTTCGAGACCAACCTGGGCAACATGGCGAAACCCATGTTGTTTTATTTGAATTTTTAACATTGTTAAAATTCTTTTTCTTTTATTTTAAAAGGAGGCAAAACTTCCAAATGAATAATTAACCTAATAGAAAGTAGGGCAAGGATGGAAAGAGAAAATTCGCAGCTGAGTAAATACAAATGGCCCAAAGCCACAAAAAGATGCTCAGTGGTAGGATAGTCAGGGAAATGTCACTCATGCCACAAAAAGTTTTTAACTGGCAAAAATGAAAAATACTGCTATTGTGGGGTGTTGACATGGGCATGGGGAAATGCACTCTCACAATGTGGAAAGAGTGGTAACTGGTTTAGTCTTTCAGGAGGGCAATTTATCAGTGTTTATTCACACATATAATGCAAATACCCTTTCACTGGACAGTGTTATTCCAAGATATCTGACAAATAGAAATACTCTTGCATAAGCAAAAAGATGCATGCACAGATATACGCTTTGCAGCATTTTATTTGAGTGGGGAATTAAAAATAACCTAAATGTCCATCATAGGGGAATTAATACAGAAAGTATGGTGTATACATTCTGCAAAAAATGTGAATTAAAATGTTAAATGCAATTAAATAGATTGCAGAGTTGTTTTTGTTTTTTATTCTGTTTAACTCTTTAATCCCCTGGTGATCTTGCCCTCTCCTAAACTTTTGTAGGATCTACTGAGATACTGCTTATTTGACCTTTTCCCTATACAGGTGATTTTTAAAAAGGTGTGTGCATAAGAAAGTAAGTGAATGGGGGAAAGGGAGAAATGAAAATTTAAACTGAAAACAGGACATAGTCAACACATAAAAACATGCATTGTAATGCTAGAAGTGGGCTACTTATGTCATCCTGAGCTTCCTACTGGTCAAAGCAAAGAGGGAAAATGGCCACCCTCAGGGTGCTCAGATTCTATAAGATATAAACAAGCCAGTTATTTAGAAACATAGGCTTTTGGCTGGGCGCGGTGGCTCAAGCCTGTAATCCCAGCACTTTGGGAGGCCGAGACGGGAGGATCACGAGGTCAGGAGATCGAGACCATCCTGGCTAACTCGGTGATACCTCGTCTCTACTAAAAACATACAAAAAAACTAGCCGGGCGAGGTGGCGGGGCGCCTGTAGTCCCAGCTACTCAGGAGGCTGAGGCAGGAGAATGGCGTGAACCCGGGAGGCGGAGCTTGCAGTAAGCTGAGATCCGGCCACTGCACTCCAGACTGGGCGACAGAGCGAGACTCCATCTCAAAAAAAAAAAAAAAAAGAAACATAGGCTTTCCTGAATCTGAAATCTGAAAGTAATTTCTCCTGTGGTTTCAAATTAAGGTGGTCTCATGGGATGAGGGACAGTGTCTTGACCACATGGTGAATTTCTGTAGCTCCTTCTTAAACAGCATCTTCAAAGCACTTGTTTGGTATTGTGGCAAAATGTAACAGCAAACTCACCTGTCCAGGCAGGGGTCAGTCTAGGCAATACTGGCTTATCAGAAACAAGGTGTGGTAAAAGGAATGAGCTCGTAGACCCATGCGGAAGCTCCTTCTCAAAGAAAATCCAGGAAGTTCATTCTGGCGAACCCGGTGAAACCCCGTCTCTACTAAAAAATACAAAAAAACTAGCCGGGCGAGGTGGCGGGCGCCTGTAGTCCCAGCTACTCGGGAGGCTGAGGCAGGAGAATGGCGTGAACCCGGGAGGCGGAGCTTGCAGTGAGCTGAGATCCCGCCACTGCACTCCAGCCTGGGTGACAGAGCGAGACCCCGTCTCAAAAAAAAAAAAAAAAAAAAAAAAAGAAAATCCAGGAAGTTGCTGACAGCAACAATGACAGGCGCCGCTGGAGGCAGTATTGCCCATCCCTAGAGGGGAGATGCCTGGGAGGAGGGGCAGTAAGCATTGGGATGAGAAGGTTGTATTGTGTTTATTTTCTTAAAGGAAGGTCTTAGTTTATGATGCTGTGTCTTGTATCTGGGCAGGTGCCTGTTCTGCAAGTACAGAATTCCAGCACTGCAACTTCGTGGCTTGGGCAAGTTACATTGCCACTGTGAACCTCAGTCTCCTCTGTGGAATAGAGACTGGTGAAAATTCTCGCTATACAGGTTGTCTGGAAATGCTAAGTCTTACTCTCATGAAAAGACAAGAAATCGCAACATGAATCTGATGGTGAAACCCTGGCCCATGTCTCTGGCGTGGACACAGGATGCTGTCTCTGAACCAGCGTCCCAAGCGCAGTCCCCATGATTCTTCAAGCCAAGCCCTCCTGGGTCTCAGGTAGGAAACCAGACGTACAGCCTTCCCTAGGCAGTTCAGGGGCCTGCCTGTCTTGATTGGCAAGCCTGGGATGGAATTTTAATTGAAGTTCATTAACATTTTTCTCCTACTTCTTGAGGATTTGCTTTGCAAGTTTAGAGGAATGTTATCTCTGATAAGATGAAGACGGGGCCTGTGGACAAACTGAGCTCCCTTGCTCTGAGGGATCCCCTGTTAGAAGCTAAGCATGTGCAAACCCCCCAGCTAGTCCCTGCACCCACTTCTGGCCCAAGCTATTGGGGCTGTTGGTTCAGGCCTCCTAAAAGCTGTCTCCTTGGTGCTTCTGTGAGCTAGAGGGGTGGGAACCTCAGTGCTGGATCTGTCTGTGGCCACCTGTGGCTATGGAGCCACATTTGTTCAACTCCTGATCCATCCGCTAGCAGTGAACCTGCTGGACACCACCTGGGCACTTATTCAGGGTCACAGCCCTGTGAGGTCAGCATCGTGCTTTCCTGGATTTTTCAGAGGAGGGAACTGGGGCCTGTCTGTGGCCCAGACCTCAAGCCCAGCAGGTGACTGGAGGTTCCGCTGGCATAGCCACTCGTCCTCATGCTGGCAGTCATGGGGTGGCCTGCGGGGTACACTCACATCGGCACAGGTGGGTCACAGCCATCGAGCAGGTGAGCTGGCAGGTCCCTCCAGGCTGCTGGGCTGTGTCTAGAGCCGCACCAGCGAGTGTGGCAGCTGCTAGACTACACACTAGCCCTATTCCCAGCTCTCTGTAGCCACATCTGGCTACTCTGTCCGACAGTGCAGATGTGGAACATGTATGTCCATCGTGGCAAGAGGTTTCGATGCACAATGCTGAGTAGAATGCTTTTCCACTTGTTGGGGGAGGTTGGGGGAGGATAAGGGGCTTGGTGACCAAGGTGTGAGGGGTAGGGAGTGGCACACACCTCTGGATGCATCCCCAGATGAGGGCTGCTGGACCCTGGGCCTATCTGGACCTACCCAGGCTGCCTCAGCATTGCTCCCCTGAGCCAGGATCACCCTCAAAGCCCTGTGCTTGCCCCCTGTCCTCAAGGAGGTTGGAGTTGAGCAACTGCTTGCAGCAATACAAGGTCAGCAGTTTCCAGCCAAGCAGGTCTGGGCTGGCCCTCCTGTTTGCAGATCTTAGCACCCCTGTGGTCCCATGGCCAGCTGGGCCTTCACCCTCCAGATGCAATCAGGCACCGCAGCCCAGCGTCTTGGCTCTGTCTGCACATTTGGGACCCTCCTCCCACCACTCAGCCAGAAATGGGCAGCTGATAATGAGGACAGATCACAGAGAGCCTGGCAGAGCCCCTGCTTCTGTCAGAGATGGCTCTGGGCATGGCTTTCATCTTCCACAAGCATGTGGGGGTGTGTGTGTGTGTGTGTGTATGTCTAGGTTTGTGTGTGCATGTGTCTGCATGTATCTCTGTGTGTATGCACATGTGTGAATGTTCCTGTGTGCATGTGTGTGTGTGCATGTGTGTCTCTGTGCCTGTCCGGGGCAGGGGCTGTAGGCTTAGGACATTCTCTCTCCTTCCTCTTCAGTATGTGTTAAGGACAGGGGAGCCTTTGCATCCCAGTCTGTCCTGCAAGCAAGGGCTATGGCTTAAGAGTTCCTGCATAGGCGGGGCACAGTGGCTCACACCTGTAATCCCAGCACTTTGGGAGGCCAAGGCGAGAAGGTCACTTGAGTCCAGGAGTTTGAGACCAGCCTGGTGAACACAGAGAGACCCAGTCTCTACGAAAAATAAAAAGTAAATAAATGAGCTGGGCACAGTGATGTGTGCCTGTAGTCCCAGCTACTCAGGAGGCTACGGCAGCAGGATGGCTTGAGCCTGGGAGGTAAAGCCTGCAGTGAGCCGAGATCATGCCACTGCATTCCAGCCTGGGTGACAGCAAAAGACCCTGTCTCAGAAAGAAAAAGTTCAAGAAGTAACCTCCAGTATGTGAAAGATGATAATCCTGGCCTCAGGTCCAGGTAGGCCATGCAGTAAAATGGTGACAGTAAAGATGCCTATTGCATAGGCCCACTGGGGGAGGTAAAGGGCTTGCATAGTGCTTCGCGCATGCTCAGTAAATCTTAGCTAGTGTTGTATTTTAAGATCTCCCATCGTTAAATGCCACTAGGAGCTGGAACTCTACAAAACACTTTATACACATTCTCTCCTCTAATCCTGCCTGCACCGTAAGAGGTGCGTGTTATGACTGCCTTGGCCCCATTGCCATAGGCTGATTCCTCACCCTCGGCACTCCCGGATTCCCAGGACACATCCGTGGCCCAGTGGGAAGAAACTTGACCGCTGGGCAAGGAGAGGGAGCTCACGGGTGTCCCTTTCTCAGTTCTGTCACCACCACGCAGCGCCTACTGGCTACCAGGCCTCCGGGGCTACGTGCAGGAGTGGAGGAAGAGTAAGATTCCGAGAGAATGATTCCAGAGAGGTCCCTGCTGAGAAAAGAAGGCGGCAGGGAGCCGGCCAGGGCCACTCCAGCCACAGAGGCCAAGACCAAGGACTGCTGGGTCCACCTAGTAAGAGGGAGCAGCTGGAGCTTTGGGGCCAGGCAGGGCAGAGCGTGTGCTTATATGACGCTAGGGCTCCAAATACCCTTCCTCTCTTCCTCTCTGAAAAATCTCCTACCTGTCAGCTGCCCAGGACCTAAATTCCACCCCTTAAAATGCATCCCCCCTTAAGGTTGGGGAGTTCTGTCTCCAGATGGCACCTGTCTCTGTAGAAGGCAGCTGTCTTAGATTGGAGGGAGCTCCCAGCAACGGCGATGCCATCATCGTGGGGAAGAGAAGGAGACCCCGATGGATGGCGTTGATGAACTGAGGGAGAGAAAAGGGTGTTGATGTCAGGGTGTGGGGCTGATCCCCGAGTGGGACCTGGTGAGACGGCCACAGTGCCCCCCAGGAGCTGCCTTTCAGACACTAGGGACTCAGGCAGCAGTGCTGGCAGGTGGCAGCGGCCAGAGCACAATGACTTCATTTTCAGATTATTATTATTTAAACACGGAAAAACTGAGAAAGACAAAAGAAGTTTGTTTTGGCAACTTGACTTTAAGCTTCAGGAAAGTCAGTGGTGGCCTGGGTCTGGGGCCGGCTGCCTCAGGGACCTGGCTGTCCGTGGGGGGTGGGGGTGCAGGGAGGATGGGGCCAGCTAGGATTGGATGCAAAGGGCAGGATGCAGTCACATGATCACTTGTTTTGCCCACAAGATACTAAATGACTGGGGTGACTGATTCTTTTTTTTTTTTTTTTTTTGTAACTTCACTAGCTGGTGGACTGAAATATTGCTTTGGGTGTTTTTTTTTTTTTTTCCTTTTTTGCTTTGGTTTTGCTTTGTTTGCTGTGATTCCTGGTGGAAGAACGCTGGTTCTAGCTTTGGCTCTGCCATCCCCGTGTGGTGCCCCAGGAAGCAACGCGTTTCCCTCTCTGGGCCTCATCTCCTGCCCTGTGCACGTGGAGGGTTGTATCACAGACTCTCAGTCTGTCACTGCAGGATCCGCCCAGGCTCAGCCACCCCCACCCCAGCTATCAGGAGGCGCCCTCATCTAAAAGGACCATTCTCCCACCTCCTCACCTTCAATTCTGATGAACACGTGTTCCGAGGTTTTCCCCAAGGCCTCCCTTCCTCAGAGAGCTGGCCCGGACCCTTCCAGCCACTCACCATCCGGATCACTCCATTCCCTGCCTCCACATTTCACAAGCAGCAGAGGAGAGGGTTGGAATCCAGACCCTGTCTCTTACCTGCTGTGTGATCCAAGGCAAGTCACTTGCCCTCTCTTAGCATCAGTCCCTGCAGCTGAAGACTGGGGCCGTGTCATCACCATGAAGGTGTGTGACCTGGGTGCGTCCCTGGTGCACCATCAACCTGAAAATGTCAGCTCCGGGGAGCTTCATCCCCCACCTGCCTCTCCTTCCCCAGCTGCCCTGCTCTGCCCTACAACTCAGGCAGAAGCTCCAGGGCAGCAACTGTGTCTCCACGGAGGAGTCAGTGAGAATTCTTGATGAGTGTTTGGGCAGGGCCAGGACTTGGCAAGGCAAGGGAGGGGCGCTGGGTGTAACATTGAGGGAGGCGCCCACTCTGGGGCTTATGCAAGGGCAGGGTCAGCTCACCTGCCTCACCTGACGTGGCCCTGCATGTGGGACCAGAAAAGGAGATGCAGCCATCTGCTGCGGTCGCTCACCATGGCTCTGCCCCGAGGAATGGGGGCGGGGGCGCCAGAGCCCCTGGCTCCAGTTGGATGGACTCATCTGCTCATCTATCCATGGCTAGCCTGTTGGACCTTTGAGAGCAGGCGCCCATGGTCTGGCTCTCCACTGCATGGCGGAGCCTGGAGCAGAGCCTGCACATAGTAGATGCACAATGAACAGAGGCTGAGCCAGTGGGTGGATGAGTGCACACTTACTGTTCTCAGGCGCATCTGTCCATCCACCCACTCAGTCAGCCACAGCACGTGCCATAAAGGCCCTACTGTGTGCTGAGCACTGTGCTAAGTGCTGGGAAGACACAGAGAGAATATGAGGGAGACCTGCCCCTTGGAGCCTTCACAGCAGAGAGAGAGAGTGTGTGTGTGTGTGTGTGAGCTGTGAGTGTGTGTGTGTGTGTGTGTGAGCTGTGAGTGTGTGTGTGTGTGTGTGTGAGCTGTGAGTGTGTGTGTGTGTGTGAGCTGTGAGTGTGTGTGTGTGTGTGTGAGCTGTGTGTGTGTGTGTGTGTGAGCTGTGAGTGTGTGTGTGTGTGTGAGCTGTGAGTGTGTGTGTGTGTGTGTGTGAGAGCTGTGAGAGTGTGTGTGTGTGTGAGCTGTGAGTGTGTGTGTGTGTGAGCTGTGTGTGTGTGTGTGTGTGAGCTGTGAGTGTGTGTGTGTGTGTGTGTGTGTGAGCTGTGAGTGTGTGTGTGTGTGTGTGTGTGAGCTGTGAGTGTGTGTGTGAGACAGAGAGCTGTGTGGTGTGAGTGTGTGTGGTGAGAATGTGAGAGTGTGTGCATGAGAGATAAGGCTGTGAGTGTGGTGTACGTGTGTGTTTGAGAGTGTAAGCGTGTGGTGTGTGTGTGGGCGTGTGGGTGTGGTATCTGGGAGTGTGTGTGGTGTCTGTGTGTGGTGTGTGTGTGAGAGAGTGTGTGGTGTGTGTGGGAGACTGTGTGGTATGTATGGTGTCTGTGTGTGTGTGATTGTGTGTGTGGTGTGTGCGTGGTGTGTGGTGTGAGAGTATATGTGTGGCGTGTGTGCTGTAAGTATGTGTGTGGTGTGTGTGTGTGTGGTTGTGAATGTGTGGTGTGTGTGGGGTGCGTGTGAAAGTATGTGTGATGTATGCGTGGTGTGTGTGGGAGGTGTGTGTGAAAGTATGTGTGGTGTGCGTGTGTGAAAGTATGTGTGATATGTGTGTGGTGTCTGGTATGAGAGTATATGTGTGGCATGTGGGGTGTAAGTATGTGTGTGGTGTGTGTGTGTGGTTGTGTGTGTGGAGTCTGTATGTGTGGTGTGTTTGTGAATGTGTGGTGTGTGTGGTGTGTGTGTGGGGTGCGTGTGAAAGCATGTGTGATGTGTGTGGGGTTGTGTGGGGTGTGTGAAAGTATGTGTGGTGTGCATGTGTGAAAGTATGTGTGATATGTGTGTGGTGTGTGTGTGGTGTGAGAGTATATGTGTGGCATGTGTGGTGTAAGTGTGTGGTGTGTGTGTGTGGTTGTGTGTGGTGTCTGTGTGTGTGGTGTGTGTGTGAGAAAGTATGTGTGATATGTGTGTGGTGTGTGTGTGGTGTGAGAGTATATGTGTGGCATGTGTGGTGTAAGTGTGTGGTGTGTGTGTGTGGTTGTGTGTGGTGTCTGTGTGTGTGGTGTGTGTGTGTGAAAGTATGTGTGATATGTGTGTGGTGTGTGTGTGGTGTGAGAGTATATGTGTGGCATGTGTGGTGTAAGTGTGTGGTGTGTGTGTGTGGTTGTGTGTGGTGTCTGTGTGTGTGGTGTGTGTGTTTTGTGTGTGTGTGAAAGTATGTGTGGTGTGTGTGTGTGGTGTCTGAGTGTGCGTGTACCTTGCCTACCCCCACTGCCCCACACAAAGGTGACCTGACCGCCAGGGGCCTGGCCTCAGGCGGGTCCAGCAGGGAATGGACAAGGTCAGGCTGCAAGGTGGAATTTCTCCGTAAGTCAGGAGAACCCAGGCAGTGGGTCCGGTCAGAGCTGGTTCTTTATCTGTCCGGAGCATCTATGAGGAGGGGCTTCGTGGGAGCAGATGGTCTTCAGTCTCCCAGAACTAAGGGGCGTGAGGAAGGCACACGATGGCTGCTCCCCGTGGGGTAGAGGAGAGGTGTGAGGGGCTTGAGACTTCACCGCTGTGGCCTCAGTCTCGGCAAAGCCAGTGCAGAGGTGGACGGCGGGCCACAGGGCCACCTCAGCCTGCAATGGGGACACACATCCACCTTCAGAATCCCCAGTGGCGAGGAAGCAGGAGACTGGTATGGTCAGCGTGGAGCTTCCTGATAATAACAAATAATAGCATGAGCTACATAGATTGGGTGCTTACTATCAGCTATGGCCGAGGCTGAGTCTTGCCCAAACCATGTCTCATTTAATCCAATAACCATATGAAGCAGGTACTAGTCTCACCCCCATTTTACAGACGGAGAGACTGAGGCTTAGAGGGGTAGCCCTCTCCTGAGAGCCTGGGCCCTCCCGCTGGAGGTGCACCTCTTTCTGCACCAGCAGGATGATCTTGAGCTGAGTGCTTACCCTCTCTGAGCCTCAGTTTCCTTGCTTGCAAAAGAAAACAGTGATATCTCCTCTGAGAGGCTAATGCAAGAGTCAGGGAGGATCTGGAAGCACTTGAAAATGGCTCAGCCTAGGGACTGTTGTGAGGCCAAATAAGTCAAAGGTTTTTATGTAGGGAGTATCGGCTCAGTGAGAGACAGTGGCAATCTTCGACATCTCCCTTTGAGACAGTTACTGCTATGGTCTCCGGTTTCAGAGAAGGAAACTGAGGCTCAGAGGCTCTGAGTAATTTCCCCAGGTCCCACAACTAGCAAGTTGTTGTGGATTCAGCCCCACAGAAACTGCTAGGATTCAGCCCCACAGTAACTGCTAGCCAGGATTCAGCCCCACAGTAACTGCTGTGCCTAGGAATGCTGTTAATTGTTAGTGCGGTGGTCTGTTTGTGTCTTCCCCAAATTTGTGTGCTAAAATCCCAACCCCTAAGGTGATGGTGTTAGGAGGGTGGGGGCCTTTGGAAGGTAATTAGTTCATAAAAGTGGAGCCTTCACGATCGGACAAGTGTCCTTATAAAAGAGATACCATCAGGTAAGAAAGAAACTATTAATTTCTATTTTAAAATTAAAAAGGAAACAGAATAAAGAGGTACCAGAGTGATGCAGTACAGGCAAGCCCCCAAACTGGGGCTTAGCCTGGGGGGGTTCTTGGCTTTGCCCAGGAAAAATTCAAGGAGAAGCTGGTGGTGTTAGCAACCTATATTGAAGTGACAGTGCACGGCAGCAGCAGAGGTGCTGCTCCTTGTGGAACAGGGCTACCCCAGAGGCAGTGTGCCCAGTGCTACCTCAGAGGCAGTGTGCCCAGTACTACCCCAGAGGCAGTGTGCCCAGAGCAGCAGCTCAGAGGCAGTTCTGCCCTCACATATATACTCACTTTTAATTATATGCAAATTAAAGGGCAGTTTATTCAGGGGCAATTTCTGGAATGAGGGCAGTAACTTCCAGATTGTCTGGGTGGTTGCCATGGAAAGGGGTGGTAACTTCTGGGTGTTGCCATGGCAATGGTAAACTGACATGGCACACCGGTGGGTGTGTCTTGTCATGGGGGCAGGTGCTCCTGCCCCAGACCTGTTTTAGCCAGTCCTCAATTTGGCCCAAACACTAGGCCACACCTCCAGAGTAGAGTTCTGCCTCCTACCTCCAGGGCTGCCTCTGCCCTTCCACAATGTGGGCCACAGCAAGAAGGCACCATCTGTGAACCAGGAAGCAGGCCCTCACCAGTTACTAAATTCACAGCGCTTTGATCTTGGACTTCCCAACCTCCAGAACAGTGAGAAATAAATTGTTGTTTTTAAGACACCCCTTCTATGGTGCTTAATTCTAGAAGTCCAAAGAGAGTAAGACAGTGAGAATCAGTGGGTGGTAGAGGGTGCGGGAGGTAGGGAGAGAGTGCAGCATTGGGAATAAGACAGCTCTGAGTTCAAACGCCACCTCTACCACCTATTACCTATAGGACAGCAAGGAGGGGACCTTGCTTCAGTTTCCTCATCTGTCAAATGGGGCTCAGAATGTGACCCTTGAGGAGAGCTGTGAGGACAGAGTAAACTAACAGGGCTCGGGTCCCTGCACAGGAATCTGTTAGCACTGCATTCAGCTGCGTGGAGCAGAGATCCAATTAAGTGGCTTAACTGAGTGGATTTTTTTTTCTCACTTATCAGCAAGTCCAGAGGTGAGCCATCCAGGATCAGCACAGTGACCCCAGCACCTGCGGGATACAAGGCCCTGTGCTATTTCCCTCTGCCCTCCCAAGCCTCTGGCATTTTCCCTCCTCCAGGTGTGGCATCTGGCTCCACACAGGATAACTGGGGAGGTTGAGGAATTAACGTGTGTGGAGCAGCTGGCACTGTTCTTTGCATCAATTTCTCCTCTGGCAGGAGCCTGGTTACTACGAACATCTAAGATTGGCAGTCTCAGTTGGTCCTGATTTTCATTCAGAAAATGCCTGCTTTCCCACAACCTACACACGTGGGAAACCCACATGGCCAGAACACACTCCCTTTCGTGAAAGTGTTCTGATTGTCACATAAATTGTGTTTGGTTTTTCACAAATGTCAAGGACCTTCCCTCACACACTGGACTCCTGAATGTTCCTCTATCTCCTGACACTCAGACTCTCCTGACTCCCACATTTAAGTGCTTTAGACCTGAGGACTTGCAAAAGCTTGAGGATCCTTCTGAATAGCCAAGAAAGGCTGCAGTCATCACAATGATAAAACCTTGCATCTTGGACTTCTCAGCCGTTCGCAAACCCCTTTCATTGCAGTCACCATCTCTCAGGCCTGGGGGTCTGAGTTGTGTAGGGGAACAGATGTGGGTTTCAGATACCAGGCTAGACTTAGGGCATTTCATCCAACCACAAAAGGGTTGCTTTGAGGAAACTGAGGCTCGGAGAGGTGAAGACACTGTCGCAATTGCTTTGGTAGGAAATGGTAGAGCCAGGATTCAAACCCAGGTTGGGCAACACAAATCCCCTTACACCTCTGCCTGTAAAACCATCTGAGCATCTGGATCAACCCTCACATTGGACAGATCAAGAGACTGAGGTCTGGAGGTGGGAGATGACTTAGCAGGATATGAGTTCTACTTGACAAAAGTTTATCGGCAAAAGAACTCTGATAGGGGCCTCTTGGTTTTAATAATCTCAATTGGTTTTTTAAAAGAGAAGAGCAGAGGCAAGAGGAGGAGGAGTTGCATCTGAATCTTGCATAATACTGCCAGATGGAGAGAAGGCTTGCTGGTTCTTCTGCATGGATTGTACTTCTTGCAAACCTTCACACACTCGCTTCTTCGTGTCCTTCTGTCACTGTTCAAACACCACCCCCCAGCATTTACCTCCTGAAACGGCTGCCCACTGCAAGACTTTCTCTGTTTATTTTCTTCTTAGCACCTATAACTAACATTGTTTAGTTATGTAATTTTAATTTATAAGATTTCATTATAATTTTAATTACATCATTCTATTATATATTGGAGTATTTATATGTTTATCATTTTCTCTCCCACTAGAATGTGAGCTCTGTGAGGCAGGGGACATTGTTTTGCTGTCCACCACCTCCCTAGTTCATAGAACAGTGTCTGGCCCATAGCAGACCCTCAAAAAATATTTGTTAAATGATCAAAGTGGAATCTTGCCAACCCATGGAAAATCCTATGCCTTCTCTGGAATAATTGATGACCACCACGATGACGTCTGCAGATCACTAAATTTCCCCGTACTGGTCTTTGGTTGTAAAACTGGGCACAGAGTATCCCCAAACTTCCAAGTTATACTTAGCTCAATATATATAATGTATTATATATAATGAATACATATATAATATATATTATATACAATTACGGTCTTCACCTCTCCAAGCCTCAGTTTCCTCAAAGCAACCCTTTTGTGGTTGGATGAAATGCCCTAAGTCTAGCCTGGTATCTGAAACCCACATCTGTTTCCCTACACAACTCAGACCCCCGGGACTGAGAGATGGTGACTGCAATGAAAGGGGTTTGTGAATGGCTGAGAAGTCCAGGATGCAAGGTTTTGTCATTGTGATGACTGTAGCCTTTCTTGGCTATTCAGAAGGATCCTTAAATATATAATATAAACATATACTATATTATATATAGTATAGTATAAATATGTAATATATATTATATATAATAAATATATAATATAAACAATTATATTATATATATGTCATTATACTATATATAAATATATAATATGTATTATATATTTATTTATATATATATGGAGAGAGTTAAGCTGTTTTGATACAATGTGTTGTTTCTCTTCTCGTCAATTAAATTCCTGCACTTCAGACATGTTTCTAAGAACCGCGGTAGGATGTACCCCACAGGCTCTTCACTTTACGTCAGCAGTTCTTAGTTGGGGCCGATTTGGCAACATCTGGAGACATTTTTGATGGCTGCTTCTGGAGAGAGATGCCACTGGCCTCTAGTGGGTAGAGCCCGGCAACACTGCCAAACATTCTTAATACCCCACACCAAAGAATTACCTGTTCCGAGATGTCAGTAGTGCAGTATTTAAGAAACCTGCTCTACATTAGCTCATAACAGTTTTATTGAACCTTTGGTGAAAAAGACTGACTCAGGCAGACTCACGAAAGAACGCGTGAACATTTATTTAACTCTGTCTGTATGCCAGGAATTGTGCCAGGCATTGGGGGAGGCACCATAAAAGAATAATTCACAGTCTTACCCTGGAGAAATTCACCAACTCCCTATCTGGCTAGAGATCTGAAGTCAGATCTTCCTATTTCTACAGGAGCTTTCTGTTTGTAGGGCAATTGTATCTTGTTTTTTGGATAAAACAGCACCACGTTTTTCTTTTAAAAATCTTTCCACATGCACTCATTTATGAGCTGTATCTGATATCCATCATGCCTCTGCCATCTTGGAAAATGGCAGTTACAACGGTTAATATCCCAGTGTAGCTCTAATGCATCGTATCATTGTTCCCAATTTTCCACACCTCCCTCTACCCATCCTCTTTGCCGGGTGACTTGTGCTCATTCCCTCCACAGAAAGGATATTTTTCCCCACCCTACTAATGTTAGGCTTGGCCAGGTGCTTTGGCCAGTGACATGTTAGCATATGTGATGCAAGCAGAGGCTTGAAATGCGTTTGTGCAACTGGGTTTGTTCTCTTGCACTTCTGCCATTGCCATAATGTGCTGGCCCAAGAATTATGGGAAAACAATACAGAAGACCTAAACTCCACCCTCAGCTTAGAGCCAAGTCCAGGCAGCCCACAGCCTGGAGCAGAGCCACGCAGCCAACCTCAGCCTAAGTCAGCCGAACCTCAGTCAACTGCAGAATTGTAGCCATGCGAATAAGTACTTGTTGCTATAAGCCACTGAGTTTTGAAGTGGTTTGTTACACAGCATTGCTGTGGTGAGAGCTGACTAATACAGTAGCTGTATTCACCCAAGGTACTCTGCACTTTTGTGAGTCAGAAACACAAACAAATGTCCAGATTATCTGAGCAGCTTTTCTGAGATAGTAAGCCTACCTTACATTCACAGAACACAGTGTAGTTATTTTTACATGACATGTTATTGGTTTGCACCAAACACCCACAAGACAGGAAATATTTCCTCTGCTTTACAGATGAAGATCATATTGTTCTTAGAAGATACATTACTTGCCTGAAATCACAACGCTTTGCTTCCTTGCAAAAGAGTCAGGTATATGAAGAAGACTTGCATACTCTTTCCACTTTTTCCTGGAGCTGAAGCAACCCCATTGCAACCATTAGATACGTATCAGTTAGCTATTGCTGTGTAACAAACAACCTCAGAATTTGGTAGCTTGTAACAATAACCATTTATTATTGGTCACAAGTCTATGTGTGAATTGTGGGTTCTGCTGCCATGGTAGGCTCAGCTGATCTCGATTGGGCTCATGTATGCATCTGTGGTCAGTTGGCAAGTTGGCCAGAAGCTGGCTGACTTAGAGTGGGTGCACTCACATGTCTGCTGGCTGGCTGTCTGACAGATGGGACAATAGTGTCTAGGCCATTCACCTGTCATCATTCAGCAGGCCAGCCCAGATTTTGTCCCATGGCCTGTGTTCCAAAAATAAGAGTGGAATCACACAAAGGTCTCAAGGCCTGGGTTTCAGAACTCCCCATCAATGTCACTACATTCTATTGGCCAAAGCAAATCATAAGACCAACCAGGATCCCAAAGATGGAATAATAGACTCCACCTCTCAATGGGAAGAGCCACTAGGTCATGTTACAAAGGGCTGAATGAAGGAGGGGTGGAGGCCTGAGGTCATTTTTGTGGTCAGTTAATCTGTGACGAGGTGTTGAGCGTGAGCAGGATATGCCAGCAGGTGAAGGCTGGTGGCACACAGAGGCAGGAAGAGTCTTTGTGAGTGACCTGAGACTTCCCACTCTGTTCCTTAAGTGCATAATCAATAAGCGTCCTAGTGGATTCAACCTCTGCAGGATGGGTTTCCTGTAACTTGGAGCCAAAAGCTTTCCTAACTGACAGAGTGAGGCGTGTGGTAAAGGAACGAGGAAGCAGCAAGTAGAGAGGATTCAAATCTTATCTCCACCACGTATTAATTAGCTGTATGACCCCTAGCCAGTTACTTGACCTCTGTGACCTTCAGTGTCCTCATCTGTAGAGGGGCATGGAAATACCTAGCAGATATTTGCTGCAGGGACCAGAGATCAGGTGTGCAATATATTCCAAGGAGCAATAATAGTAGCTTAGCATTAGGCAAAGCCAAGCATGTGTTACACATTTTAACATTTAATTCCTTTAACAAACTCGTTACCAACTCCACTTTTTTTCCTACAAGAAATATGAAAATCAAAGAGTAAGTATGAAAGGATTTTAACGCAAATAGTTTAACTCCAGAGCCCTGTTTCCTACCCACGTTTCAATACTGCCAGCCACAACTGGGACCTGCTGATTGACAGTTAAAAAAAAACAGCTATCCAAACAATGTCCAAACAAACTGTCCAAAACAGTGGCTAAAACCAAAGAAATCTGACCCTTCCAACTGCTGGCAAAGATAAAGAGAAACCAGAATTCTCCAGTAATTATGGTGGGAATGCAAAATGGTACAGATACGGTGGAAAACAGTTTGGCACTTTCTCAAAAAGTTAAACATACACTTAACTCTATGACCAGTAGTCATCTTTCTGGGCACTGACCCTAGATAAATGAAATGATGTTCACCCAAAAACCTATTTGGTACACACGAATGTTGAATAGCAGCTGTATTCATAGTCACCAAAGGCTGGAAATGACCCAAATATCCCTCAACAGGTGAAGGACGACCTGGTGCAACCACCTAAATAAACACTACTCAGTAATACACAAGAATACAGAAACACAGATGGATCTTAAGAGCATGATGCTAGAGAAACAAGCCAGGGCCAAAGGCCATATGCTGGATGGCTCCATTGACACGGCATTCTATGAAAGGCAAAATTATAGGGCCAGAAATCAGAAGGGTTGGTAGGAGGTGAGGGTAAGGGGAGGGTTTGACTACTGAGGGCATGAGGGAACTTTTAGGGGAGATGAAAATATTCTATATCTTGATTGTGGTGGTAGTGGTGGTTATATAAAACTCATAGCACTGCACCCAAAAGGGTGAATTTTACTGAATATAAGTTATATCTCAGTTAAAAATAATAACTTCACACATGTCCCGTTCAAATACCAGGGGTTCAGTGAGTCCACTGCTGTAGCTTTCGATTCAGTAGCTAAGGAAAGGAGGCTCAGCTGGCCGGGGGTGAGACTGGAGCCCAAGCCTCTGGCTCCAGGGCAGAGCCTGCTGCCCTGTTCCGCTCCACAATGGGTCTCAGTAAGTGTCCGCAGCCATAGTCATCAGGCTCTGTGCCTAGGCCAAGAGAAGATCCACAGGTCAGCAGAGCAGTCCCTGCCTGCACCCAGGATGGGTCTGACCTGCCAGATCGGACCTAGTCAAGGAGATGGACTGAGTTTATGCTGCCCAGACAACCCCACCAGAGCACTGGAATTGGGACCTGGGACCCCAGTCACAGCTATACCCTGAGGTTGCTGGGAGGGGGTGGCCCATCTGTCCCCTTCTCCTCTAGCTCTCTCAAGAAGCTCTCTCATCCACTCAGGAGGAGGCTTGTTTTGAGTCGTAAAAGCAGCGTTCTTAAGCCTGGTGTGGGCAGCTCCTTGACACACTGTATTTAGTAGCAACAGTGGCCCTGCACAGGCAGAGCTAGCTCCGTGTTCCTCCATCCGAGGAGGAGGGCCCCAGATGCCAGGTCCAGATAGCACAACAAAGAAATGGAAACACAAGGGGCTCCAGGTCTGAAAACAAATACAACGGTGACACAACAATGTCACCTGGAAAAACTGTTGGGAGTTGCTATAAATGTAATAAAATGCTTTAAAGAGCAGATGACAGCTTATCGAGCCATAGGCATATTTGGGGCAATGGTGTGCCGCAGGTTTGGGCCCCGTCAGGCCTGGTGGCATCTGAGCCTGGTTGTTCTGATTGGCATTTGCTTCCTTCTCTGGATGGGGGTAAACACCATGGCTGAGGAATACATGCAACGGCACATCCAGCAGGTCCAGCACACCCTGGCACATCGCAGGTGCTCAACAAACACTCATTTATCCAACAGGTATTTATGGACAGTCTCCTGTGTGCCAGAAACTCATCTGGGGATGTCAACACATTCATGAGCAAAACATAGGGGAGTTTATATTTTATTGGGAAGAATGAGTTGATGAAAATCAGTTAAATAAAACTCAGGTGGAGATGAATGGTGAGGGCAAGGGGAGGGAGAGTGATGGGGAAGGTGGTGTTTCAGATGAGGTGGTCAGAGAAGGTGGACCATGATGACATTTGGGCCCAACCGCCAAGAGATGAGGCCCAAGAGGAGGCCCAAGATAACATTTGGGATGTGCCCCGAATGAAGCCAAGAAACTTGCTGTGTGAATATCTGGGGGAAGCCCATTTCAGACTGAGAGAGCAGGAGGCACCGAGACTGGGGTGTGCTGGGTGTGTATGAGGATCAACAGGGTACAATGAGGCTGGAGCAGAGAGGGTGATGGAAGAGCAGTGGGGGTGAGGCAACAGGTCATAGTGGACCTTGTAGATCACAGAAAGGTTTTGCATTTTAAGCCAAGTGATCTTGGAAGTCACAAGGGGGTTTTGAGCAGAGAAAACAACATGCTTGCCACTGCATGGTGATGAGGTAAGGGTCCAAGGCTACTGAACCTCAGTGCTGTTGACGCCTTTGCTGGGGGGCTGTCCTATGCATTGCAGGATGTTTAGCAGCATCCCTGGGCTCTACTCAGTGGGTGTTAGTAGCACCCTCCACCTAGCTGTGACAACCAAAACTGTCTCCAGACATTGCCCAGTGGCCCTCAGCACAGAATCGGCCCAATTAAGAACCACCGCAATATAGGGACAAAGTGGGAAACAGGAAAGGGTGTCCACAACTGTACACAAAGGAGGAGGCCATGGCTTAGACTAGGGAGACTGTTGGGGAGGCGGTAAGAAGCGATAGATTCTGGGTTTATTCTAAGGGTATTTCAAACCAACAGGATTTGTTCCTCTTCTCTTTCCTTTGACCAAATAGTATAGCTCCTGAGAATTTAGCCTGAGGCAATGATTCAACAGAACAAAAAGCTAAGTTCACTGAGAATGCAGTGTCATGTATCCACAGTCAATTACTGGAATCAATCTCTGACTCCAGCAAGTGCACTGTGGCAGGTCTGAGATGCAGGAGAGCTGACCGTGCAGCTCCAGCTCAAAGGCAATCTGCTAGAGAAAATGCTTTTGCTCAGGGAGTTTGCTCTTGCTCTACCCAGGCCTTCAACTGACTGGATGAGTGACACACACGTTAAGAGGGCAACCTCCTTTACACAAGGCACACTGATTTCAGTGCTAGTCTCATCCCAAACGGCCCCCAAATTGATACAGAATTAACCATCCCGCCAAAGATCTGTCTGAGTCCCTGCTTTCAATTTTGTGTGTGTGTATACCTAGATGTGGAGTTACTAGATCAGATGGTAATTCTATGTTTAATTTTTAGGAACCGTCATACTGTTTTCCATAGCAGCCGCATCATTTTACATTCCCTCCAGAGTGCTCGAAGGTTCCAGTTTCTCCACATCCTTGCCAACACCTTCTGTTTTCCTTTTTTTTTTTCTTTTAATTATAGCTATCCTAATGAGTGAGAAACAGTGTCTCATCATGGTTTGGGTTTGCGTTTCCCCAACGATTAGTGATGTCGAGCATCTTTTCATGTGCTTATTGGCCATCTGTATATCTTCTTGGAGAAATGTGTCTTCCGAGAAATTCAAGTCTTTTGCCCAGTTTTTTTGTTTTGTTTTGTTTCATTTTTTGAGACAGAGTCTCACTCTGTTGCCCAGGCTAGAGGACAGTGGCACGATCTCGGCTCACTGCAACCTCTGCCTCCTGGGTTCAAGTGATTCTCCTGCCTCAGCCTCCCAAGTGTCCTTCAATGCACAAAGCATTTTAATGTTGATGAAGTCCAATTAATCTATTTTTTCCTTTCTTACCTGTGCTTTTGGTGTCATAGCCAAGAAATCATTGGCAAATCTAATGTCATGAAGTTTTACCCTATGTTTTCTTCTAAGAGTTCTATAGTTTCAACTCTTAAGTTTAGGTCTTTGGTCTATTTTTAATTAAATTTTGTATGTGGTATAAGGCAAGGCTTCACCTACAATTTTTTTTTTCATGTGGATATCCTGTTTTCCCAACACCATTTGTGGAAAACTGTTTTTTCCCCATTGAGTAGTCTTGGCACCATTATTGGAAATCATCTGACCATGTGAGGGTTTATTTCTGGGCCCTGTATTGGATTGCATTGGCATATATGTCTGTCTTTATGCCAGTACCATACTGTTTTGATTACTGTAGCTTTGTAGCAAGTTATCAAGAAGTATGAGACTTTCAACTTTGTTCTTCTTTTTTCAATTTTGTTTTGGCTATCTGGGGTCAAATCTATTTTTTTTTAATTTTTTAAATAAAATGCATTTAAAAGAAATACAATGTTTCTGCACATTAGAATATGTTATATTTCATAATCAAAGACACAATTATGTCTTTTTTTACTTTAGTAAAACATTTTTTTCTTTTTGTAAAATGCCACTTTATGTTTTAACTCTAACTTTGGAGGGGGTTGATGCAAGTAAATGTTATCTACATGTCTAGGCCTGATGGTCACAGGCCTTTTCAGTAGAAAAAAAGACAGCTGCAAATCATCCCAAGAAACTTTTGGCACAGATGTTGGCATGTAGAAGTAAGAATGCCAGTTTCCCCAAAGTATTTATAGTTTTAAAGCAAATTATATCAAGATCCCTTGAAAGATTTTTTGTAAATATAGACAAGCTTCTTCTAAAATTTATATGGAAAGATAAAAGAACTAGAATGACCAAAACTGTTTTTGTTTGTTTGTTTTTGAGACAAGGTCTCACTCTGTTACCCAGGCTGGAGTGCAGTGGTGCAATCTCAGCTCACTGCAGCCTCAACCTCCCAGGCTCAGATGATCCTCCTGCCTCAGTCTCCCAAGTAGTTGGAACCACCATGCTCCATTAATTTTTAAATCATTTGTAGAAACAGGATCTTCCTATGTTGCCCAGGCTGGTCTTGAACTCCTGGGCTCAAGCGATCCTCCTGCTTTGGCCTCTCAAAGTGCTAGGATTATAGACATGAGCTACCATGCCTGACCTAAAACCATACTGGGGAAAAAGAAAAGGATAAAGCAGAAGAAATCCCTCTACCTAATTTTAAGGCTTACCACATAGCAGTGCTAATCAAGGCAGTGTGATATTGGCAGAGAGATAGACACAAAGATGGAGAACCTAGAAATAGACCCACATAAGCACAGCCAACTCAGTTTTGACAAAGTTGTAAAAGTCCAACAGGGATAATCTTTCCAACAAATGGCACTATAGCAACTGGACATGGAAAGTATGAAACTTGACCCAAACCTCACACTCTAGACAATAATCAAAAGGGACACTGAACTGAAGTGTAAAACTGTAAAACTTCTAGAAGAAAATAGGAGAAAATCTTTGAGACTGCAGGCTGGGCAAGGACTTCCTAGATAAGATACGAAAAGAATGATCCATAAAAGAAAAAAATTGACAAATTGGACCTTATGTTTTTCAAGTAAAAACCCTTGCTCTGCTGGCAATGCTACCACTACTATTAGCCCCTTTTCTGCCAGAAGAAGTCCCTGGAGCACATTTTAAGGAATATCAGGAATCACATACCCAACTTGTATCCAGAATACATAAAGGACTCTCTAAACTCAACTGTAAGAAACCAAATAATCCGGGCCAGGCGCGGTGGCTCACACCTGTCATCCCAGCACCTTGGGAGGCCGAGGCGGGCAGATCATGAGGTCAGGAGACTGAGACCATCCTGGCTAACACAGTGAAACCCTGTCTCTACTAAAAATAACAAAAATTAGCTGGGCATGGTGGCACGTGCCTGTAGTCGCAGCAGCTTGGGAGGCTGAGGCAGAAGAATTGCTTGAACCTGGGAGGCGGAGGTTGCAGTGAGCCAAGATCACTCTCATTGCACTCCAGCCTGGGCAACAAGAGTGAAACTCTGTCTCAAAAATAAATAAATAAGTAAATAAATAAATAAATAAATAAATAACGAAGAAAGTAGATCACCTTCCATAATCTGCTGGGTAGGTGGGCCTCATCCAATCAGTTGATGACTTTCAGAGAAAAAGACTGAAGTCCCCCAAGGAAGAAGGAATTCTGTTTCCAGGCAGCCTTTGGACTCAAGCTGCAAATCAACTTTTCCCTGGGTCTCAAGCCTGCAGCCTGCCCTGCAGATATTGGACTTGCCTATTCCTGCAATTGCATGAGCCAATTCTTTAAAATGATTCTCTCTCTCATATGTGTATATATACAAACACGCTTGTATACATACATACATATGCCTTTATACACACATACACACACACCTGTTGTTTCTGTGTCTCTGGAGGACCCTAACACAGATCTCAAGTTCAAGTAAGAAACGACAGTCTCTAAAGGTTACATACTGTATGATTCCGTTTATATAAGATTTCCAAAATGGCAAAGTTATAGTGAAGGACAGCAGATTCGTGGCTGCCCGGGGTTGGGGACACAGGGAGAGGGAGGCAGATGAGTGAAAGATAAAGAGGTGATGGGATAGTACTGATCCTGGTGATGGCTATGCAAATCTACACTTGTGATGCAATTTCATACACACATATACTCATGGACACAAGAGTACATAAAAATAGTGAAATCTGAATAGGTCAGTGAATTGTGCCAATGCTGATATTCTCCTTTTGATATCATTCTAAACCCATGTAAGATGCTGCCATTAGAGAAAACTGGGTGAAAAGTACAAGATGTCGCTGTACTATTTTTGCAGCTTCCTATACATCTATGATTATTTCATAATAAAAAGTAGTTTTTAAAGGGTGATGGGAAAGGTCTTTCAAGACAGAAATCTTGTATCATTGACTGGATGGGAGCTCCCAGAGGACAGAAACCTTACAAGAAACCCTGATTTCCCAGGGCCTCCCCTGGGGCTGGCCACACCACTGAGGCCGGTCACTCTGGGAGGAGATCCCAGCTGAATTCACAGGACGGCAACATGCAGATGTCCTCAGTCAGTGAAGCTGGACTGGGAGACAGTGGGGATGGGGAGGAAATCAAGTGAAATAAAATATGTGGGCCAATACCTCTGAAATATGCATGCAACTGATGAGTGTGTTTCTGTGTTAACAGCCAAGGGTGATTTTTTGGCAATAGTTGCTCAGTTCCAGTCAGAAGAGCCAAAGTGAACACGGATGAATTCAGAGCAATGCTAAAGGTGGACAGTGAGCGGCACTTCCCTACAGAGGCCAAGGGCCTTGAGCCATGAGGGTCGTAGGTGTGGCTGGGATTCCCAGAAGAGCAGCAAGAGGTGTGGGGAGGACAGGGCACCCAGCAAGTGGTCAGCTGTTGCTGCACCAAGGACTCCCCACTCAACTGTCTTCCTGTGCTTAGGAGGTAAAGTGCAGGTAAAGACACAAAGGAAGGGGCTGGGAATCAGGATGACCCTGGCGCACCTCTTGGGACTGGCTTCCTGTGCCCTCTTCCAAGGTGGCAAGGAGAGCTGGGAGAAAAGCCAGCAGGGAAGGAGAGCAACTATAAAAAGGACAGACAGGAGAGCAGGGCTGCTGCGCCTGCCACCCTGTGAGACTGCAGAGAGGCCTCCAAGCTTCTGTGCAGGGTAAGAGAGCAGAGGGCGCTGTCAGCCACATCCTTGCAGCTCGGCAGCTCTGGCAGTGGGAAGAGAGGGCGGTAGACCATCAGCCACCCTAGAACTCCTGAAGTGACGCTGGATTTCCAGTGACCTTCAGGGAAGTAGGTGTTCACAGGCCTCGGAGAGAAAGCTGCAGTAACCCCTGTTACAACCACGGCTGCCTCACCTCCCAGCCTGGTACCTCCGTGAGCAGCTCCATTTTTGTTCTGCCACCTTTCCCTGTGTGCTTTCATGGCGCACTGACCCTGTGCTGGACTGGACCGTGCTCGAGTCAGGGCACACGTGCTGCCTTTGAGCCCTCGTGCCATCCCTGTGAAGCAGGAGCCACGGCTTGCCCACTGTACAGAAGAGGACCCTACATACTCTGGAAGGAAAAGCGACCTGCACATCTTCCCGCAGCCAGTTCACAGTGGCCGGGATTTCCGCACAGGTCCATCTGATAC
Organism: Macaca mulatta; assembly: GCF_049350105.2. Lineage (NCBI taxonomy): Eukaryota > Metazoa > Chordata > Mammalia > Primates > Cercopithecidae > Macaca > Macaca mulatta. The sequence goes on along the minus strand of NC_133417.1, from coordinate 16,329,415 downwards.
AGCATCTGGGCTGTAACCACCCAGAACCCTCAGCACCGCCCTCCCTCATCAGGGAATGTGATACCAGAGCTCAGAAGGATCCAGGTGTGGATCTGTACCTTCAGGCCCCTGTCACACCATACCACCGCTGGGGCTACCTTCCAATTTGTCCCATCCTTCCGGTTCAGGCTCAGTCCCAACTCCTCCAGGAAGCCTGCCTTGACTGTTCTAGCTCAGGTGACCTCACCCTTCTCACAATGTCTCCAGAATGCCTGTTCCTGTGTCCCCTACACCTAATGCCTTACTTTGCTAGAGAGGCAGGACATGACGGGGATAATGGCTGCTCCCAGAGCCAGCTTGCCTAAGTCAGATGGGGTAATGCCAGGCGCAACTAAACACAGTACTTGGCAGAGGAAGGATTCAATCAACACCATGCATCAGCTGTAATTCTTAATATACACACACACTATATATACACACCCACATATATATACACACACATACACATATGACATGTACATAAAATATATATCGTACCTTAACATGAAAGCAGGAATTAGGTTAGAAAATAACCTTTTGGTATATGTGAGTCTTTCACACTTCTCTGTATTTTTCTAATTATCGAACCAAACATATCACTTTGATGTTGTGGAAAAAAATGAAGTAAAGGAGGATTGAAAATTTTCAGCTCGGCCAAGTGCGGTGGCTCATGCCTTGTAATCCCAGCACTTTGGGAGGCCAGGGTGGGTGATCGGTGGGTGAGCTCAGGATTTTGAGACTAGCCTGGAAAACACGGTGAAATCCCACCTCTACTAAACATACAAAACAAATTAGCCAGACGCAGTAGAGCATGCCTGTGGTCGCAGCTACTCGGGAGGCTGAGGCACGAGAATTACTGGAGCCCAAGAGGCAGAGGTTGCAGTGAGCTGAGATCATGCCACTGCACTCCAGCCTGGTGACAGTGAGATCCTGTCTCAAAAAAAAAAAGAAAGAAAGAAAGAAAAAAAAACAGAAAGAAAAAAAAATTTCAGCTCATCTAGGTACAAGAAAGGAAGGAAGGAAGGAAGGAAGGAAGGAAGGAAAAGAAAAGAAAAGAAAAGAAAAGAAAAGAAAAGAAAAGAAAAGAAAAGAAAAGAAAAGAAAGAAAGAAGTAAAGCAATATACACTTAGAAGCAAACAAATGATTCGGTAAGAAATGCACACATGCTCACTGAGCACCTTCTGTGTGCTCCTGGTAAGGTGCTGCAACCCAGAAAGCAATAAGGACTGGCCTCACCCAGCAAGCCCCGGATGTGTGGGGGAGCACCTTGCCAGACCAGTCTCTGAGTCTGTTTCTGGAAGGCCACACCCTGCAAAGTGTGCTGAGAGCCCCAGGGGGTGCGAAGGTTTATAAAACTCATTCCTTGCTCTAAACACATTTGTAATTGAGTAACATCTTAAAACTACATTGCCAATCCTCACAGCAGTCCAGGACCCCAATGGGGTACCAGAAAACACCACAGACACTCTGTCCCCAGCTCAGCTTCACAGCAGCCCTTATTTCTCGCTACTTAAACCTTTATTAAGCACCTATTATTAGCCCAATACACTGCTAAGCCCTCTATGCTCTGTTCGTGCACCTTTGTAACAGAATTTGCCCCCTTGACAGGTGTCCCTGTGACTCAGAGAGGCATCAAGGGCAGAAATACAGCTGAAATGCATGCACAATCACATATATACTAAGTGTCTGTGATGGGAGCTAAAGTTTTGGGGGTACTTAGCACAGGCCAGTGCTGCTCTACATGTGTGACCTTTAGAAACTCATTTAGTGGCCGGGTGCAGTGGCTCACGCCTGTAATCCCAGCACTTTGGGAGGCCGAGGTGGGTGGATCACCTCAGGTCAGGAGTTCGAGACCAGCCTGGCCAAAGTGGTGAAACCCTGTCTTTACTAAAAATACAAAAATTAGCTCGGCGTGGTGGCGGGTGCCTGTAATCCCAGCTACTTGGGAGGCTGAGACATGAGAATAGCTTGAGCCCAGGAGGTGGAGGTTGCAGTGAGCCGAAATCTCACCATTGCACTCCAGCCTAGGCAACAGAACGAGACTCCATCTCAGAACAGAAAGACAACAGCAACAAAGAAAGAAACTCATTTAGTAATCACAGCAATCCTAGGAAGTAGATGTGATTGTTCCCATTTTACAGATGAGAACTCTGAGGCCGAGCGAGATGGGGCACTTGCCTGAAGTCACAGAGCTCACACAGTCTGATGCTGTGGATACTCTGCCTCTGCCCAGGGATAGCACCTGCCCCCACCTCTCCACCTGCCGCCCCCCTTGCAGGTGCACGTCGCTGTTCCTGCTTGTTAGGCCCCCTTGGTGCTCCCACCACCCTTGTGCTGCTGGTGTGTTTGGGGTCTCTTGTCTCCCCCTAGACCACACACTCCTGGAGACTGGGGCCATGTCTTGATGTCTCCGTGTCCCTCGAAGCCCCAGGCCTGGGCATACGTGGTGAGTGCTGGAGTGGTCTCAGTAGGTGTCCTGGAGATGGGACAGGAGGGAATGGATGTCTCTGGGGTGGTCCTCGTGGAGGTTTTCTGGGGGAAGCAGGGCTGTGGGGCAATCCTAAAGTTCCATCTCGGCCTGGTGCAGTGGCTTACGCCTGTAATCCCAGTACTTAGGGAGGCCGAGGTAGGAGGATCACTTGAGCCCAGGAGTTTGAGTCCAGCATGGGCAGCATAGCGAGACCCCATCTCTACAAAAAATGGACATAAAAAAAGCCCCATCTCCTCTTCATCTCTATGGGGACAGCTGTCCGGGCATTGACCCTACCCTGGCAATGGAGTCAGGGCTCCCAGGTGAGACTGGCAGTGCTATCTATGAGAAGTACGTGGCCTGGGAGTCAGGGCCCTGCTGTGTAGCTCTGGGTAACTCACTGCCCTCTCTGAGCATAGTGAATGCCCACAGGGAGGGGATGGCCCAGGGCCCCTCACCGGAAAGACTGCGCCAATTCCTTATGAAGATCAGCTCTGGGGTCGTTGGACTGTCTGGTTTGTGTCCACTCAGAGGCACAGGGGCGTGGGGGCAAAGGGGCGGTGTTGACACAGGTGGCGTTGGAGGAGGTCAGTGAGGGGATTCTGGAGGGAGTGGACCTTGAGCTGACTTTTGAAGAATTAGATTAAAAACGCCATGTGGAGGAGGAGAGGGTGGGGCCGGAGAAGCACCTCTGCTGTGTGAAGTGGGGACAGCCAAGGCCTCTATTCCAGGCAGAGGAGCTTAGGCTTCCTTCTGGGGCCAGTGGGCAGCTCTGGAGGGGCCTGGGCGGGTGATATGGTCTGATTCCCTGGCCACCCAGGCTAAACAGCCGCCTCTCCTCCACCCTCTCTGGCCCTCCTCTGCTTCATCTCCCTGGATCACATTAAACTCACATATGGCCATATCTCATTCATTCATCATCTTTATCCCTCGCCATCTCTCCTAGAACGGGAGACCCATAAGGGCAGGACTTTTGTCTGCTTTGTTCTCTGCAGTAACCCCTGTGCTCAGAAGGGTGTGTGGCACATAGTAGGTGCTCAACAAACACTTGCCGAATGAATGAACAAAACACATTAGAAAGCTTACCCTCAGCCTTGTGAAGCCTCACTGCAGGGTGGCCTGGGAAGCAGGGGGCATCCGAGGGCAGAATCATCCCCCTTCTCATGGTTATGGAACACAGGGGAGCCCCAACCTGCAAAATACTGCAGTATGGCCACATAGAACTTTCGTTTTAGAGCATCATCTCGCGTAATTTCTTTAAATTGCTTTAAAAGGATTCACTCTCAGCTACAAAAACCTCATGCACAAGTTAATCAAAGAATGAAATTTAAGTTTCAAAAAGGAAATCCTCAGACCTCTCCCTGTGTCCCCAGCCCAGGGCCAGGACCCTCGACAGAGTCCCAGGAGGGTGTTCTAAGATCCCCTCGTATGGGGAAGGTGCAGCTCAGAGAAGGACAGGGCTTGACAGAGGCCACACAGCAAGGAGGGAGGACACCCAGAGTCACAGGTCCGCCCCTGAGCCCACTCCTCCCCTCTCTCTGGGACCTCAGAGGCCCGGGTTCCTCTCTATCCCCGTTGACCCGCTAGGTGGCCACGGCCAGGGCACCACCTCACCACACATTCCCCTTTATTGGAAAATGACAAGGTGGCACCAGCTCCTTCCCCAGGTTCCTCAAATTCCAAGGCGAAAGTCTTCAGCAGGGCCGCCACCTAGTGCAGAGGATAAGGGGGCTTGGAGGCTGTTGGACTGGGGCTGCCACCTAAGGGTGGGGTAACTTCTCTGACCCTCAATTTCCTCATTTACTAAGAGGGGCAATGGGACCAATTTTGTAGACTGTTGCCAGGGCTAAATATGATATTGATGATATTGTAGGTAATATTGTTGGCATGGCAGTAAATGGCAACCTTCGTAATAACAATAGTAATTATTATGTATTTATTTTTACCATTGCAGATGGTGGGGTGGGCAAAGTCACAGGACAGAAACTGGAAACTCCTATGGACAGTTTTCCTCCGAGCCCACTTCTAGCGCTGGGTCCCGCCACACCCCCAGGCCCCTCCCCAGCTGGTTGGGTCTACAGTTCCCCGAGGACGACCCTCCCCAGTACCTCTTGTTTGTGAGCCAAAATAAGCTGTTTTCTGAAAGAAGTGTCAGCCTTTATTGTTCAAAGAAACCTGCCCGGGCTTGGAGAGGAGACAGAGGGCAGGGGTGGAAGGCAGAGAAACAAACAGAGCCAGAGCCAGAGCTTGACTGTAAAAGGCCACAGAGGAACAGAAAGGGGACAGAGAGGAAGAAAGGGGCAACATGGGCAGCAGACAGGGAAGAGAGAGAAAGAGGGGCAGGGAAAGAGACAGATGGGACAGCCAGAGACAGAAGGAAGGGGAACACAGGACGGAGACTGCTCAGGACAGAGACGAAGTAAGCCGGAGAGGAGGGGGACAGGGCAGATGTGGCAAGCAAGCAGGTGCCCTGTGCACACAGGACAGCTGGGTCCAGCCAGGCCCTGCCAGCTCCACTCCCTCTCAGTCCCGGGAGCCTCTGGCCAGGTGAGTTGAGCATGTTTTCCTAGTGGGAACAAACACCGCTTTCAGGCAGCCTGTTCTCTGAGTGTGGCATGGAGTGGGAGTGGAGGGGCAGGTCTGCCCGAGCCATAGGGCGGGGTTCTGTGGAAGCTCTGCCAACCCAGAATATTCCCTGTGAGGAGGACTGGGTCCCCAGCCAGGTTCAGGGCCCAGAGCGGCCTCTGTCATCAAAGCTGGAAAGGGGCCAGCCCGGGATGGGGTGAAAGATGTGGGCTGGTCCCTGCCAGGTGTGAGCCTTCACCAGGAGCCGGCACAGCCAGGCGGTCAGAGGGACGAAGCCACAGCACACTGTCACCTGCCCAGCGCCCAGTGGTGGCCCAGGCCTTTAGCTCATTGCCCTGACTTATGTGCTCACATTGGAAGGGCAGGGCCATGTTTGTGTCGAATCACTGGAGAAAACATCCTAGTCTGAAAAGAATGTGGAGCTGTGGAGCTTCTCTCTTGGACAGCAGAAGATACTTTTTTTTTTTTTTTTTTTTTTTTTTTTGAGACGGAATCTTGCTCTGTCGCCCAGACTGGAGTGCAGTGGCACGATCTCGGCTCACTGCAAGCTCTGCCTCCCAGGTTCACGCCATTCTCCTGCCTCAGACTCCCGAGAAGCTGGAACTACAGACACCCGCCACCGCGCCTGGCTAATTTTTTGTATGTTTTAGTAGAGACGGGGTTTCACCGTGTTAGCCAGGATGGTCTTGATCTCCTGACCTCGTGATCTGCCCGTCTCAGCCTCCCAAAGTGCTGGGATTACAGGCGTGAGCCACCGTGCCAGGCCGACAGCAGAAAAACCTTTGACAAACAGCCCTCAAAACCCCCATTCTGTGCTAGTGGGTTTCCGAGACTCTCCCCAGGTTTTCTGCAACTTCCCAGGTTTGCCTTCTCCAGGTCACCTGTGGCTCCAAACACCTGCTCCCACCATGTCACTGCTGTTTTGGGATCACCTTTGTGCATCATCATCATCGTCGTCGTCATGTCTCTATGTAGTGCACAAGGACCTGAGGACCAAGTTCAGGCCTGACCCAGCCCAAACTGAATGGGAAAGGCTCTCTCGTACTAAAGAGCCTGTAGGTGGGGAGAAGGGGCGAGCGATGAGGAAGCTGTAGTCATGTCACAGGGAATGTTGGACAGTCCTGTTTCCAGGAGCCTGCCGGTCCCTTCTGCGCCAAGAGTATCCCGTAGCCACTTCCTCCCACTCTGGCCTCAGGCTCACACCCCAGCCCCTTTCATCTCTTCCCCTCTCCATCTGCCCTCTTAATCCCTTTTCTCCTGGACTTTCCTGCCTGTCCCCCCAAAACCCACATTTTTTGTCCTGGTCTCTCAGGGAGGTTTCAGCTCCCCTTAGTTCCTCCCTCACCCCCACCGTCCCCTGCTTGGCATATGCCACCCACACAGTCCTCAGCCCAGTAGAAGACACCTCCCTTCATCACCATCCACCCCTCTTGGAAAGAAGCTGGGGTTTTTAAATAGCAAAAGCCTCCTTCTCCAGAGTTCTGAACAGGGCCAAATCTACAGTCTTCACATCTAACTCCATAATAGGGTGGGTAATTCAGAGGCAAGCCCTTGAGGAAGGAGCCAGTTTGCTCATCCCCAGATTCCCAGCCAGGGTGTCCACATCTGTCTGTAAAGTGTGTTAAGAAAATGCCTAGGCCAGGTGCAGTGGTTTACATCTGTAATTCCAACACTTTCAGAGGCTGAGGCAGGAGGATCATTTGAGGCCAGGATTTCACGACCAGCCTGGGCAACACAGCAAGACTCTATCTCTACAAAACATTTTTTAAAATAAGCCAGGCTTGGTGGCGCACCCCAGTTCCAGCTAAAAGACTGAGGTGGGAGGATTGCTTGAGACTGGGTGGTCTAAATGTGAGAATGTGAGATTTGGGAAAGGCCAGGAGCAGAATTAAATGGTTTGGCTTTGTGTCCCCACCCAAATCTCATCTTGAATTGTAATTGCCATGTGTTGAGGGAGGGACCTGGTGGGAGGTGATTGGATAAACGGGGCAATTTCCCACATGCTGTTCTCATGATAGTGAGTGAGTTCTCATGAGATCTGATGGCTTCATAAGGGGCTCTTCCCCATTCGTTCACTCTCTCTCTCTTCTGGTGCCTTGTGAAAAAGGTACCTGCTTCCCCTTTGCCTTCTACCATGATTGTAAGTTTCCTGAGGCCTTCCCAGCCATGCAGAACTGCAAGTCAATTAAACCTCTTTCCTTTAGAAATTACCCAGTCTCTGGTATTTCTTTATAGCAGTGTGAGAACGGATTAATACAGGAAATTGGTACAAGGAGTGGGGTTCAAACCTATGCAGACAGATGTCCATTATGGACATGCTTGTCTTTCCCAGTAAATCATGAGCACTGGTCAGATACAGCAAACTGAGAAAAAAAATAACACCAGTCACAGAAGGAGTGAGAAAGAGACCAGAAAATGGGACAGTGAGAGTTGAGCCTGAAGCCAGCACTCTAGTATCAATTCTCTCTTGCTGCCTTTAAGATCTGTTCTTTGCCTTTAGTTTTCAAGAGTATGCTCATGATGTGTCTTGGTATGAATGAGTTTCTCCTCTTAGGAGTTCTCTCAGCTTCCTGCATATGCAGGTTTATGTCTTTTTGCCAAATTTGGGAGAATTTCAACCACTGCTTCTTTGAATATTTTTTCAGCCCCGCATTCTTAGTCTTGTCCTTCTGAGACTCTCATGACATGAATGTTAGGTCTTTTGTTGTGTCCTACAGGCCTCAAAGTTCTGTTCTTTTTTTCAGTCTCTGTCTCTTTCTTGCTCAGATTGGGTGATTTCTGTTGCTTTATCTTCAAGTTTCCTGATTATTTTCTCTGTCCTTTCCATTCTACTGTTGAATCCATTCAATGAGTCTTTCAATTATTTTTAACTTCTAAAATTACCATTTGGCTCTTCTTTATATCACTATTTTTTTGCTAAGACTTCCTATGTTTTCATTTGTCTTCATTGTGTTCAGAATTGCTCACTGAAGCATTTTCATGACGGCTGCTTTAAAGTCCTTGTGGGATAATTCCAACATCTCTGTCATCTCAGTGTTGGCGTCTGTAGATAGTTTTTTCTTATTTGAGGTAAGAGTCTCCTGGTTTTTGGAATAAAAAGTGATGCTTCCCTATACCTTTGTCATTTTAGACATTATGCTATGAGACCCTACTTCTCATATGTATATTTTCTGGCCTCCTTCTTACATGGAGGAATGAAAGTCCCCACTATCCCACTCACCTTATTTGATGCCACCCCAGCGGGGACTGTGAGCCTCCTTCTAGCCTGGATGAAAGTCTCAGCTCCCACTTGGCCTTTGCTGAAGATGGTGGGGGTGGGGGCCACGTTTTTTTGTGTGTGTTTGACTGGAGTCAGGTGATTCTCTTCTAAACGTTGTCTCTTCCACTAGGCTGCCTCTTTTCTGGTCCTTTGGCTACAGAGAACAGGCTTTTGTTGGGGCTCTCTTTGGTCTGTGCTTCCTGGTTTTTCGGGTTGCTGGCAATGCCAACATCATCCAGGGTATATTAGGCAAACAAACAACCCCGGGACGTTTGCCTCTGAGGTCCCTAGCCAGGCTGCTTTCTTCTTCCCACTCCAGGGTCTTCTCAGATTGTTTTGTGTATAATGCCCAGAGTTTCTAGCTGTGCCTGATGGGAGCACTAGGAAGAAGCAGCTAGCTGGCAATATATTCCACGTGCCCCACACAGCGTCTTGCTTGCTGAGTCCCAGCCTTTCTGCATCATTAAATGCTTTCCATACCCCTTTGTCACTCTCCACCTTGACACACTCCCCTGCCTCATCATTCCTCGGAGGAGTTGATGTTGGGAGGCAAGGACAGGAAGGATATGTCTACAGTTTGTTTTTAAGAAAAAGAAAATGGTACCAGCCCCCAAACACCTCACCCTTTCAGAGCCACCAAGTCTCCTGGGAGAAAACGAATCCCAGAACCACGCGGTTGGGAGCTCCATGATGTACATTTGTTTTTGCTTCAGAATTCACTGGCCAAGGCAGTGTGCAAATCCAAAAGCAATTGTCCTGCTCTAAGCCATTGGGTGTGCAGAAACCTCTGATGGTTTCATTAAGTCTTGAAGAAGATAGGCCAATGGAAAGGCCTGCATTGGCATCCTAAGACGAACCCTTGGCCTAGCTGGCTTTTCACAGGCAGGGGCCTTTGGACCGGCCAGTGTGGAGAAGCGGATGTGGCCATGGACAAGTGTCTCCCAGTTTAGCTTCTGGCCTCTGGCTGGCCCAGCTGGGCAGTCCACAGAGCAGGTCCTCAGGGCCTGCTGGAACCCTTCAGTGCCCCCACTGCTTGTCTCAGCATGGCTAGGGTAGGGAGGAGAGCGTTCTGTTTGGTTTCAATCTGTCTTAGGTGTAAACTCCATTGAGGCACTCAGTAGCTAATGTGACTTTGGCCACATTCCCTAAACTCTCTAAATATCTGTTACTTCCTCTATAAAATGGGAATGACAGAAACTAATTCATAGGCTTGTCGTAAGGAACAGAAACAAGTATGTGAAGTTTCTGGCACGTAATTTCCATTCATTCTGTCAGGCATTATCATCACAGTTAAAGAATTCCAGGGTAAATAAAAGGTCTCCAGTGTAAATATTGCAGACATCAGGAGAAGTATGTATATGTGTGTATGAATGGTTATATTTCTTTAGTTGGGGGCGCTGGAGTTCACCTTGCATTCCACTGTTAACACCACCAAGGTCCTACTTACTCTACCCCAGCTACTGATTTCACCCCAGCTCCTGCCACGAAACCTTGAGCCAGTTTATTGACAAGGGTATATTGTCCTTATTTTTTCCACATTACATATTTAAGATGCTTAAAATTTTCTATGCCAAAGAAACATTCTCATCTCACAGCACGTAGTCAACCCCTGAGACATAGGAGCATGTTAAAAGGACTTCTTCAAGCTAGGGGTAAGTTTATGTAGTGCGGTTCTTAGCTAATCATGGATTAGAAAGTGTGAGGTGAAGATTAGCACATAAATCAAAGACTTCTTTGTCTTTATGCTCACTCTAATGTCGCATTTTCCATTCACTTCTCTTAGGGGAGCTGTAGGCTCCTGGACACGACCATGCAGACTACACGGTTAATCTGAGTTTAATTGTTCATAGCTCTTGGATTCCATGTCATTTGGCCCTAAGAGAATGGAGGAATTCAGGCATATCCACAAGTCTAGGGATGGTGAATAGTCTCATCCCACAGGCTCATTCCAGTTGATTGGAATGGGTGCCTTGAGTTCACTGAGACAGATTCTGCGGCCCAGTGGAAGCTCAGCTCAGAAAGACGGTTGTGATGGATTAGCCGTGTCTGCAAGGAACTAAAATATGGAAGACTGCTATGTGTGCTGGGTATTTCCCTGCTTACACTGGAGCAGGAGTTGAAAAACCTTTCTATGAAAGGTAAAATTAGTAAAGTGAATATTTTTGGCTTTATGAGCTAAATCCTTTCCCTATCACATCACCTTCCTCCTTCTCCTCCTCCGCCTCTTCTTCCTCTTTTTGTAACATAAATATTAGGGAATCAATGCCAGCAAGAAACAGATAAAATCATGGAGCAAAGCTGAAAGAAACGTTGCCCTCACACGCCAATACCATCCCATTCATTGAAGCCCATTTCTCTGTGTACGTATGTTGTATCTCTCTTCCTTTGATGCAAAAAACAAGCACACACACAGAAAACAACTGCATACTCTTTCAGTTGTCTGGCTTTGGGCCTCCACAGTGGACCCTGGTTGATTTCTGGCTGTAGCTTGAAAACTCCTTTGACATCTAACTTGCTTAAAATTTCCTATGCCAAAGGAACTGTCGTGAATGTTTGTGTGCAACAGTTTGCTACATGAGACATCATTTGAAAAACTCCATTTGACTCAAAGATCAAGTTCTTCCAAAGAGAAGCTTGTCTTTCTGTTTTCTTTCCCCTCATAATTAACACAGCAAAAAAGACTCTGATTTGGGGATAGCTCACAATTTATAATTCTCCACGGCTCTCATTTTTGAATCACCATAATAAAAATGATACAACTAAGTAATTTACATTTTAGGTAAATAATTTATCAGCTGAGCAAATTACTGAATAGAAAGCAAACCCATTCTTTCCTCTCTGAGCTGCTTCCCATTCACCCTTAACCTTGATTTCTGCTTAAACTCTGAGCTACAGAGAGAGATGTCTGGGTGAGTTACCTCCAAGCAGTATGATTTACCCCCCCACCCCAAAATTTCTGCCACAAACTGTAGGTGAAGCTTTTTTGCTTTGTCATGTTGAAGTATAAATAAGCCTTTCCAGATTTTTAAAGTGAGTTCTGGAAAAGTGGAACTGAGCCGTGGAGGTCCTTGAACATTCAGTGAGGAGACTGAACTGTATCTAAGGGCAGTGGGAGCCCACGAGGATTTTTTTTAAAAGAGCTTTCCTGAGATGCAATCAATATACAATAATCTTCACATATTTAAAGTGATAATTGTGATAATTCAAAACATAATTATAATTATGTTTTTACTTGTACGTCCTCAGAAACCATCACCAATCAAGTGCACGAACGCATCCATCACCCACAGATGTTGGATTCTGCTCCTTGGTAACCCTTTCTTTTTGCCCCTCCCCTCCCACGGCAACCACCAATCTGCTCCCCATCAATACAAATTAGTTTGCATTTTCTAAAGTTTTTCACGGATGGAATTATACAGTATGTATCCATTTTTTCTGGCTTCTTACATTCAGCATAATTACTTTGAGATTTATCTGTGTTGTAGCATGCTATCAGCATTTCATTTTTTATTGCCGGGTAGTATTTCATTATATGAATACATCACAATGTATGTGTCTATTCACCTTTTGCTGGATGTTTGCAGTTTTTGGCTTTTACAAATAGGCCAGACATGGTGGCTCATGCCTGTAATCCCGGTACTTTGGGAGGCTGAGGTGGGTGGATCACTTGAGGTCAGGAGTTTGAGAGCAGCCTGGCCAACATGGTGAAACCCCATCTCTACTAAAATACAAAAATTAGCCAAGAGCGGTGGTGGGTGCTTGCAGTCCCAGCTACTCGGGAGGCTGAGGCACAAGAATCACTTGAACTCAGGAGACGGAGGTTGCAGTGAGCTGAGATCATGCCACTGCACTCCAGCCTGGGCGACAGAGCAAGACTCAGTCTCAAAAAAATAAAAAATAAAAGAACGAAGTAACTGCCATGAATGTTTGTGTACAAATCTTTGTACGGATATGTTCCCCCCCCTTTTTTTTTTTTGAGACAGGGTCTCACTCTGTCACCTAGGCTGGAGTGTAGTAGCACAATCTCATCTCACTGCAGCCTCAACTTCCCAGGTGTAAGCAATCCTCCTGCATTAGCCACCCAAGTAGCTGAGACTACAGGCGCACACAACCACACCGAGCTAATTTTTTTGTATTTTTGGTAGAGTAGGAGTTTTGCCATGTTGCCCAGGCTGGTCTTGAACTCCTGAGCTCAAGCTATCCTCCCCACCTCAGCCTCCCAAAGTGCTGGGATTACAGGCATGAGCCACCAGGCCCTGCCAGACATGATCCCTTTCTTTCCTTGGTAAACACCTAAGGAGTTAAATGACTGGATCATATGGTAGGCATATGTTTACATTTTTAGCCAACTGTCAAATTGTTTTCAAAAGAGGATCTGTGATTTGTCATTCACCCCCAGATATGTATAAGAATTGTCTTTCCTCCACATCCTCACCAACACTTGGTATGATCAGTCTTTCAAAAATTTAGTCATTCTAACAGGTGTGAAGTGGTATCTCATTGTGGTTTTAATCTCCATTTCTCTAATGACTAATGAGAATCTTTTCATGTGATTTTTCTGCCATTATATATTTTTTGGAATGAAGTCTCTGTTCAAATCTTTGCTCATTTTTTTAAATTGGGCTGTTTTCTTATTACTGAGTTTCAACAGTTCTTTATATATTCTGGGTACAAGTTCTTCACAGATATATGTTTTTGCAAAGATTTTCTCCTACTCTGTGGCTTATCTTTTCATTCTCTGAACAGTGTCTTATGAAGAGCAGAAATTCCAGCTGTCAGGGCCCATCTCACCACAGCTTTCAATTTGGGCTGAGTCCAATATATTAATTTTTTTTCCAATGAATGATACTTCTGGTGTGATATCAAAAAAATATTGTTTAAACCAATGTCACAAAGATTTTTCTCTTGTGGTTTCTTCTAGAACTTCCATAGTTTTAATAGTGTAATGTTTTGGTCTATAATCCATCATGAGTTCCTTTTAAATATGGTTTAGGAATATAACTTATCTTGAGTTAATTTCTTATATAGTGTAAGGTATGGGTCAAAGCTTATTTCTTGACATACAACTATCTAGTGCCATTTGATGAAAAACTATCCTTTCTGCACTGAATTTACATGATTGTCAAAAATCCATTTTCCTTATGTGTGGGTACATTTATGTACCTTCTTTGCTGTTCCATTCATCTATTTGTCTGTCCTGATAGCAATACCACATTGTCTTGATCAGAGGTCTGCAAATGACAGCGCGTAGGCCTGCTGCCTGTTGTGTAAATAAAGTTTTATTGAGCCAGGCATGGTGGCTCATACCTGTAGTCCCAGCACTTTGGGAGGCCGAGGTGAAAGGATCGCTTAAGCACAGGAGTTCAAGACCAGCCTTGGCAACATGGGGAAATGCCGTCTCTACAAAAAAATACAAAACTTAGGCATGATGATGCACACCTGAGGTGGGCGGGTCACTGGACCCCGGGAAGTGGTGGCTGCAGTGAGCAGTGATTGCACCACTTCACTCTAGCCTGGGCAACAGAGTGAAACCCCATCTCAAAAAAAAAAAGGTTTTATTGAACAGAGACACACCTATTCAGTTATATACTGTCTGTGGCTGCTTGTGCACTACAATGGTGGAATTGAGTGGTTGTGACAAAAACCACAGGGCCTGCATTCCTAAGATATTTACTATTTGGCCCTTTAAGAAAATGTATGCTGATCCCTGGTCTTGATTACTACGGCTTTTTAAGTCTTGAAATCTGATAGTGTTAGTACTCTAAATTTATTCTTATTTTCCAAAGTGATTTTGGCTATTCTGGGTCCTTAGCATTTCTGTATGAATTTTAGAACCAGCCTGCCAATTTCTGCAAAAATAGTCTGCTGGACTTTTTGTTTTTGTTTTTTAAATTTAAAAATTTTTTTTTAGAGGCAAGGTCTCACTCTCATTCAGGCAGGAGTGCAGGGCGTCATCACAGGTCACTGTAACTTCAGTGTCCTGGGCTCAAGTGATCCTCCTGCCTCAGCCTCTCAAATAGCTGGGACTACAGGCACATAGCACCTCACCCAGTTAATTTTTTTTTAATAGGTGAGGTCTCACTATGTTGCCCAGGCTGGTCTTGAACTGCTAGCCTCAAGCAATCATCCCACCTCAGCCTCCCAAAGTATTGAGGTGACAGTTATGAGCCATGGTGCCTGGCCTCTGCTGAGGTTTTGATTGGGACTGCATTGAATTCATAAGTCAATTAGCAGGAGAATTGGCATCATAACAATATAGAGCTTTCCAGTCAAAGAATAAGTTATGACATCATTTATTTAGGTCTTTAATTTCTCTTGGCAATATTTTGTAGTTTTTAGTGCAGAGATTTTTACGTATCTTTTCATTTTAGTTTCTGGTTGTTTGTTGCTGACATATAGAAATGCAGTTGATTAGTGTATATTGATCTTGCACCCTGCAACCTTGCTCATTAGTTCTAGTAACTTTTCATAGATTTCATCAGATTTTCTACATAAACAATCATGTCAAGGGCAAATAAAGAAATAGACACGTTTACTTCTTCCTTTCCAAAAGGGATGGCTATGTTTTGTTTTGTTTTTGCGTTATTGCACTGGTTAGAACCTCCAGTTGAATAGACATGATGAGAGTAGATATCACCTTCTTGTTCCTGATTTTAAGATGAAGGCATCAGCCCTTCATGATGAAGTATGGTGTTAGCTATAGGATTTTTGTAGATGTCTTTTATCAGTTTGAAGAAGCTTTTTTGTATTCCTAATTTGCTGAAAAGTTTTTATCAGAAAAAAATGTTAGTTTTTTTTTCAAATACTTTCACTGCATCTGTTTAAATGACCATGTTTTTCCTTTTAAATTGGTTAATATGATGGATTACACTGGTTGATTCTGAATGTTAAATCAACCTTGAATTCCTAGGACAAACCCTACTTGTATTATCTGTTTTATATATTGTTGGATTCACTTTGCCAATTTTTTGTTTAAAATTTTTGCATATATACTTATGAAAGATACTGGTCTGTAACTTTCTTTCATTAGGAAAAATAAAAGGGGCCGGGTGCAGTGGCTCATCCCTGTAATCCCAGCACTTTGGGAGGCGGAGGCAGGCACACCACCTGAGGTCAGGAGTTCGAGACCAGCCTGACCAACATGGGGAAACCTGGGTCTCTACTAAAAATACAAAATCAGCTGAGCATGGTGGCACATGCCTGTAATCCCAGATACTTGGAAGGCTGAGGCAGAAGAATCGCTTGAACCCAGGAGGCAGAGGTTGCAGTGAGTCGAGATCGCGCCATTGCATTCCAGCCTGGGCAACAAGAGTGAAATTCAGTCTCAAAAAAAAAAAAAAAAAAAAAAAGAGAGCGAAAGGAAATGTAACTTTCTTTCATTTCTTTGGTTTTTTTCTTTTTCTTTTCTTTTATTTATTTATTTTTTTGAGACAAGATCTCACTTTGTCACCCAGGCTGGAGTGCAGTGGTGCAATGTCAGCTCCCTGAAGCCTCAATCTCCCAGGTTCAAAGGATCAGCCCCCAAGTAGCTGGGACTACAGGCACGTGCCACCACACCCAGCTAATCGTTTTTTTAAATCAGGATAATGCTGGCCTTGTAGAAAGCATTGGTAGGTATTTCCTCTTCTTCAGTTTTTTGGAGTAGTTTATGAATTGGTATGATTTCTTCCTTAAATATTTGATAGAATTCACCAGTGAAACCACTTGGACCTAATGGGTATTCTGTGGGTAGATTTTTAACCGAAAATTCAAATTCTTTTATAGATAAAAGGCTATTCTGGTTATCTGTTTCTTCTTGGGTGAGCTGCGGTCATGTGTGTCTTTGAAGGAATTCATCCAGCTCACCTAAGTTGTTTAATTTATTGGCATAAAGTTGCTGATAATACACCCTTTTATCTTTTTAATATCAGTGTAAACTACAATGATGGCACCTCACCTCTGTCATTCCTGATATCGGTAATAGGTATCTTCTTTTATTCCTGATCAATTCAGCTGGAGGTTTATCAATTTTATTGGTTTTCCCAACAAACCATCTTCTGGCTTCATTGGTTTCCTTCATCTGTTTTTTATTTCATTGATTTCTGTTTTGGTCCTTACTATTACCTTTATTTTTCTTTCTCTGGGTTTAATTTTTGGTCTTTTTCTAGTTTTTCTGGGTTTTTTTGTTTGTTTGTTTGTTTTCTTTTTTATGAGACGGAGTCTGGCTCTGCCGCCCAGACTAGAGAGCAATGGCACGATCTCCGCTCACTGCAAGCTCCGCCTCCCAGGTTGACGCCATTCTCCTGCCTCGGTCTCCCGAGTTTTTCTTGTTTTTTAAGACAAGAGCTGAGGTTATTGATTTGGTACCTTTTTCTTTTCTAACATGAGTGTTTAGTGCTATCAATTTCCCTCTCCATACTACTTTAGTGGAATCCCACAAACTTTGATATTTTGTTTTCATTTTCATTCAATTAAGAATATTTTATAAAATTCCTTTTTATTTTTTCTTTGAGCCATTAATTATATTATTTAGTTTCCAAACATTTGAGGATTGTCTATTTGGTTTCTAAGTTAATTCTAACATACTCGTATACTGTATTAGCTTTCTAGGGTTGCTATGACAAATTACCACAAATGCAATGATTTAAAACAACACAGATGTTTTACCTTACAGTTCTGTAACAGTTTAGCAGTCTGACATGGACGTCACTGGGCTAAAATTGAAGTGTCAGCGAGGCTGTGCTCCTGGAGGCTGAGGACAATCTAAATCCTTGCGTTTCTCAGCTTCTAGAGGCTGCCTGCATTTCTTGGCTCATGACCCTCTTCCTCGACCCTCAAAACCAGAAATATCGGGTTGTGTTCTTTTCATGCTACCATCTCTCTGCCATCTCCTCCTTCTTCCACTTATGAATACCCTCGTAATTACACTGGGCCAGGATAATCTCCCCATCTCAAGGTTAGTTGATTAGCAACCATAATTCTCCTTTCTCATGTAACCTAATATATTCAAAGGTCCAGGGAGTCGGACATGACATCTTTGGGAAGCCATTGTTCTGCCTACCACACATGACTTGAATTCTTTTAAATTTATTGAGACCAACGGCAAAAAAACACGGTCTGTAAATTATATCAAGTTGGTTGTTAGTGTTCATTGGAATTTCATAACCCTACTGGTTTTTTGGTCTACTTTTCTATACATTATTGAGAGAGCAACATGGTGAAATCCTGTCTCTACTAAAAATACAAAAATTAGCCAAGCGTGGTGGTGTATGCCTGCTGTCCCAGCTACTTGGGAGGCTGAGGCAGGAGAATCACTTGAACCCAGGAGGCGGAGGTTGCAGTGAGCCAAGATCACACCACTGCACTCCAGCCTGGCGACAGAGCGAGACTCCGTCTCAAAAATAAAAATAAAAATAAAAAAAACTCTGACAATAATTATGGATTTGTCTATTTCTCCTTGCAGTTTATTAGTTTTCATTTTGTATGTTTTGTTCTCTTACAAGATGCACAAACATTTGGACTGTAATGTCTTCTTGATGAATTGATTCCTTCATCATTATGAAATGACCTTCTTTATCCATGGCAATGTTCTTTGCTCTGAAATCTATGTTCCCTGATATTAAAATATTGCCACTCCAGGTTTCTATAATCTAGTGTTAGTATGGCATGCCTTTTTCCATCCTTTTACTTTTAACCTATTTGTGTTTTTAAGTTTAAAATGTTTTTATATGCAACATATATTTGTGTTCCTTTTTTATACAACCTGATCATGTCTGTCTTTTAATTGAAATGTTTAAACCACTTACATTTAATGCTATTATTAATATGTTTTGCTTATATATAACATTTTATTATTTCTATTTGTCTTATAATGTTTTTGCTCCTTTTCATTCTTTTTCTGATTCTTTAATGTTAATTATTAATAAAATGATTTCATTTTATCTCTTTCGTTGGCTTATTAGCAGTAATTATCTGTATTTGTTATTTTTGTGGTTGTCTCAGGGCTTATAACATGCATTTTTAACTATAAAAAAATCTAGCTTCAGGGGACATTATACTACTTCACATGTAGCATAAGAATCTTATGATAAAGTTTTTTATTTCTCTCCTCCCAGACTTTATGCTATTATTGGCATGTATTTTACTCCTGCATATGTTATAAACCCTAAAATACGGCCGGGCATGGTGGCTCACACCTGTAATCCCAGCACTTTGGGAGGTCAAGGCAGGCAGATCATGAGGTCAGGAGTTCAAGACCAGCCTGGCCAACATGTTGAAACTCCAACTCTACTAAAAATACAAAAATTAGCTGGGCGTGGTGGCGGGCACCTGTAATCCCAGCTACTTGGGAGGCTGAGGCAGGAGAATCGCTTGAAACCAGAAGGTGGAGGTTGCAGTAAGCCAAGATCGCATCGCTGCACTCCAGCCTGGGCAACAAGAGCAAAACTTTGTCTCAAAAACACACAAAAAAATACATTATTTATCTTCATGTACTAATATGTGTTCATTATTATTTTGTCAGTTTTCTTTTTAAAATATTTAAATAATAAGAAAAAGTCTTACATATTCAGCCATGTGGTTACTACTTTTGATACTCTTCATTCTTTTGTGTGGATTCATATTTCCAGCTGGCATCATTTTCCTTCTGCCTGAAGGACTTCAATATTTCTTGTGTAGGTCTGCTGGTAATACATTCCTCCAGCTGTTGTATATCTGGAAAATCCTGTATTTCACCTTTGTTTCAAAAAGATTTTTTTTTTGCTGGGTATAGAATTATAAGTTGCCTTTTTAATATTTATTTTTTATTTTTTGTTTTTCAGTATTTTAAATCATGTACTTAAAATAGCCTTTGGGCCCGGCCCAATGGCTCATGCCTGTAATCCCAGCACTTTGGGAGGCCCAGGCGGGCAGACCACCTGAAGTCAGGAGTTCAAGACCAGCCTGACCAACATGGTTAAACCCCGTCTCTACTAAAAATACAAAAATTAGCCAGGTGTGATGGTGCGTGCCTGTAATCCCAGCTACTTGGGAGGCTGAGGCAGGAGAATTGTTTGAAGCCAGGAGGTGGAGGTTGCAGTGAGCCAAGATCGTACCACTGCACTCCAGCCTAGGTAACCAAGTGAGACTCCAACTCAAAAATAAAATAAAATAAAACTATCCTTTTGTTGGCTTTTTTTCCTTTAAGTAATCTGCTGTAGCACTTACCCTTGTTCATATGTAGCATGACTTATTTCCCTGGTCACTTTTAAGGTTTTCTTTTTATTAATGGTTTTGAACAATTTGATTATGATGCACTTTGGTGTGGCTTATTCATATTTCTTGTGTTTGAGGTTCATTGAGATTCTTAGTTTGATGAGTTTATAACTTTAATCAAAATTTCAAAATCTCTGGCTATGATGTTCAAATACGTTTTTCATTCTCTTCCCCCATCTCGGAAACTTCAGTTACACTTATATTAGTCTACTTGAAGTTGTCCCACAAATCATTGATGCTCTTTTCAAAAAAAAATTTTTTTTTTCTTTTTTTAGACAGGGTCTTACTCGGTTATCCAGGCTGGAGTGCAGTGGCGTGATCTCAGCTCACTGCAACCTCCGCCTCCCACATTCAAGCAATTCTTCCACCTCAACCACCCGAATACCTGGGAGTACAGGCATGTGCCACCATGTCCAGATAATTTTTGTATTTTTAGTAAAGACAGGGTTTCACCATGTTGACCAGGTTGGTCTCGAACTTCTGGCCTCAAGTGATCCACCCACCTCGGCCTCCCAAAGTGCTGGGATTACAGGCATGAGCCACTGCACCTGGCCGCTCTTTTCAATTTTTTATTCTTTTTTCTCTGTGTTTGATTTTACATAATTTCTATTGCTATGTTTTCAAGTTTACTAATCCTTTTTATCTGCAATGTCTACTCTGTTGCTAATTCTATCCACTGTATTATGTATCTTGGACATTGCAATTTTATTTCTAGAAGCTCAGTTTAGGTTTCTTTGTATCTTCCATATCTCTACTTAGCTTTTCAAACATATTGAAAACAGTTCTAATAACTGTTTTTGGGGAGGTGGTGTGGGTTTTTTTTGTTTGTTTGTTTGTTTGTTGAGATAGGATCTCACTCCGTTGCCCAGGCTGGAGTGCAGTAGCACAATGAGGGCTCACTGCAGCCTCCACCTTCCAGGCCCAAGTGATCCTCTCACTTCAGTCTCCTGAGTAGCTGGAGACCACAGGCACACACCACCATGCCTGGCTAATTTTTGTAGTTTTTGTAGAGATGGAGTTTCGCCATGTTGTCCAGGCTGGACTCGACCTCCTGGGCTTAAGCCATCTGCCCATTTCAGCCTCCCAAAAAGTATAACTGTTTCAACATCTTTGTCCGCCAATTCTGACATCTGTGTCAGTTTTAGGTTGATTTCAATTGATTAATATTTCCCTTCATCACGGGTTGTATTTTTCTCCTTCTTTGAATGTCTAGTAAACTTTAGTTGACTGCTACACAATGTTAACTTTGCCTTGTTGGGTGCTGGATTTTTAGTATTCCTGTAAGTATTCTTGGGATGTACTCTGAGATTAGTTACTTAGGAACAGTTTGAATCTTTAAGGTCTTGCTTTTATGAGTTTTAGGTGGAGTTCTGTCTAATTTAAAAGCTAATTGTTCCCCACTACTGAGGCAAGTCCCTCATGAGTGTACCCAGTGAGCTGTGAATTATGTTTTCCCACGTGCCTGATAGGTGCACACACGATTCCTGACTTTGCATGCATGCTGGGCACTGTTACCTCTAACTCTTTTCTACCCTTGGATCATTTCCTCGCCATCATTCATTTATCTGGTGCATACTCCAGGAGGACCCTCTGCAGATCTCTGGGGTTCTGTTTCTGTGTAGCTCTCCTCTCTGACACTCTGTCCTGTGAACTCTAGGGGTCTTAACCTCCCTGTATCCTCAGCCCCGTCTCAACTCAGGGAGTCCTAGGGTCTCTCTAGGTTTCCTCTCCACATCATGGCCTGGAAACTTACAAGCTGGGGCAGTTGTAGGACTTCATTTGTTTCCCATTTCTCAGAGATCACTAAACTGCATTGCTTGATATATATTGTCTTTTAAACTGTTGTTTCAAATACTTCTTTTTTAGGTAATTTGGTAAGTCTGGGCCCTGTTACTTTGCCTTGGTCAGAAACAGAAGAAACTCCACATCATCTTCTTGAGCAGAAGAATGGTGTGATAAATACAATATTTGAAAAAATTTCAGCTGGTGACTCTGTGTAGGATACCCAAAAAAGGAGAATAGAATAGGAAGGGAGAAAGGGGGACCTTCCGGATCATAAATTGTTGATGTTTAAAGTCATTCTTCTCCCACTGGGGTCCTCCCACCTGTGCTTCTGAGGAGTCATGGCACACTTACTAAAAGCAAGTGGTTTCTGTGGTTTCTGTCTGCTCTGACTCTGGGCCCTTCACTTGGGTAAAACTCACCATGTACGACAAGGCCATACCCCAAAGAAGGACCCTATTGGTGAACAAAGCCTTAGGCCCTTCTGCCACCTCCCTCCTCAGCATAGTCCTGCACCCACATCTTGGACCATATTCATCTTTCGTGGTGAGCTCCACTGTCACCTCCACCAGGGAGCCCTTTGTGACCTACAGCTGAATGAGGAGCCCCTCCTCTCTGCCCCTACAGTTCCTGTCTCACTTGATCATGGCACTTATCACATATTATTGTATGATCATTATCTGTGGGCACATCTGCATCACCAACCAGACACAGAACTCTATGATAATGGTAACAGGGCTTCATGGCCTCCACCCCGAGCACACAGCCAGTCCACAAAAGGCAGCAGGAAGGATTCACTGGATGGCTTCGTGAAAGAATGAGTGAAGAAATCAACAAGGGAGCTTGGCCTCTGGGTCTCCTTGAAAACTCTTTTGCTCTACCCTCTGGCTCCATCCACTTCCGTGGCTCAGGGTAACTTACCTGTCTGATCTAACCAAGCCCCTGGGACCTGATCCAGCCCCTAAGGTAGAAGGGAAAACCAAACAATCCCTAATTTCAGGAAGGTGACTGAGTCCTAGCTGACTTTCTCCCTGATAAGATCCTCCTGGAAAAGTCGGAGGCAGAAACATCCTGGTTGTCAGTTCTCTTATTTCCCCTCCCCTTCCAAGTCTGAAGTTCCAATAATGATAGAAAAAAGGACATATGATTTGTTCCCATCTGAAACAACAAGAGAGGAATAGCTTCTGTGGCCACAAGCTTGTGTCTTCCCAGCCATGTGTTTCATGGCCGGTGTCTCATTCTATCCCAGCACCCCAACAAGCAGGTAAGAAAAAGGAAACCACAGCTCACAGCAGTCAAGTCACTTGCTGAGGGGCACATGGAAGCTCAGGAAGGGATGTCACTAGAACCCTCCAATCTGCAGCTCCAGGGTCCCAGCCTGTGGGCCATGGACCTGGGGGTATAGCAGTGTAGGGTGCACACCCAGGCTCTCCTTGTGGCAGGGGAACTGAGACTAATTGCAATTATCCTCTGAATCCATATTTGCCGTAGCAATGGTCTCTACTCTAAATAAATAACATCACACACATCTACTTGTTGCCATTTTTTTCCAACCAAAGTAGTTGAATGCTACTTAAGTGAAGTGCAAATACATTTAAAAGTATGTATGATTACATACATGCTTTTTCAATTTCATTATAGATCCTATCAAACCATGTGTACAAAGAGCCCAGCTGCTGTCATGGCTCTTGACATTTTGTTGATGTTCTTAATGGGGATTTACTACTTAAAATGTGGAATCTTCTGAGCTCCAGACCTGAGTGGTGCTCTGGGATTGGAGGTCCAGTCTTATTTAATCATGTCTGCAGCAGGAGTATAGGAAGTAAGAGGGAGTACAGCCACTCCCGGGTTTGTCCTCTAGGATGGGGGCAGAGTGAGACCCAAGGGCATGGGGTGGGTAAGAAGTGGGGAGCTGCCATCCCTTCCCCGGGGCTCAGACTGACTCTATCCAGGCACTGTCCCCTCCCCACCTCCGGCTTGTTCAGCTGCATCGTCAGCCCTGTCCACTCATGCATCAGGAAAACCACAGACTTGAGTCTCTTCCATTTTCTGGTGGTTTGGGTGCCTTGGCTAAGGGCCTATTCTCCCAGCTTTCTCCGTTTCACCAGGCTGTCATCGAACACCTGGGGAGCTGTCAGGATGCATCACACTTGATACTCTGACTCTTCCTGCAGAAATTCCTGACCCTGTGTCCAGGAGGTGAAGGGTTAAGAATGGATCAAGTCCAGGCTCTAAGAGACCATTCACAGACTATCCCAGGAACAACGTGGAGTCCTGTTCCCACTCCCTTCCAGATCTGGACCCTCTGGGGCACCAGGATCCACACTCAGGCTGTAGGATATGGCAGTGGGGGAAGGGATTGGGGGTCTGATAGAATCCTCACTGTGCTGAGGGGGATGTATCCCTTAACCTCTCTGAACCTCAGTTTTTTCATCTGTAAAATGGGGATAACAACATACCTACTTTAATGGGTCATGGTAAGGACTGAAGAAAAGCATGTCAAGTGCCTGGCTCTACATCTGCCAAGTGACTGCCTCTTATCTGATGTCTGTTCCCTGTGTCTTACTTTGCAGAATGCATCCTGAACATGTCTTGACATACTGGGTCCACTCAGCCACACGTTTGCTAGTGAAGGGAGGGACACCAAAGGGAAGCAGGGAGATAGAGGTGGCTGCAGAGTGGGAAATGAGGATGACTGTGATTGTGTATGCAAATGTGCCTGCATGCACATTACATGTGTGCACAGAGGAACCAGGCCCACAGGATATGAATCATGGGGCTCAAGAGAGTTTTTGCTTCATTTAATGCCTCAGATTCCACATTGCTACATAAGCCTCCCAGAACCTAAACACAGCCCTAGAAAAAGAAAATGATCCCAAACTAACTGTGACCCATTACGCCTTTGGTCTCCTAATGAAATGAGTCTCAAAGTAGAAATCAATGTGAATTATAGAAAATTCAAGTTACATTTTTTACAGATCTGGGATTCAGAACATGAACTCCATGCCTGTCCCATTTTCTTACTCAACTATGGGCTGTATCTTGCACTTGACCCTAAGTCCTCTAAGTGTGGCAAAGTTCCCTTTATAAACACCGTATTTCCACCACAAGCATCATGTCTGACACACACTATGCACTCAATAAATATTTTGGGGGGTGGCTACATAAGATGGATGAGCAGCAGTGAGCTCCCCTGACTCACCCACTGTAAGCCCACCACCCCAAAAAAGGTTTCCTGGCCCTTGGCACAAGTATTTCTTCCTTCAGCACATGAGACAGACATGCCCTAACCCCCACCCGACCCGTTTTCTGGGAAGCTGACACAGGGGCTTGGCCCGACCATGGTGCCTGAGGCCTCTGAGAGGCAGGTAATGGCTTGGGCTAAGCTGGTCTCTTTGTTCCCAGCATCAACACAGGCTGAGCGGATGCTTGGCAGTTACCACCGCCAGACTGGGCCTGCCAGAACAGGGGGTGAGGCCCAGCCAGGGAATGTGTCAGGAGAGATTCCAGGGCCGGGGGAGCACAAAGAGGGCACTCTCAGGACTCCTGGGAGCCTGCCCAGGCTCCAGGTCTGCCAGTGTCAGGCTGTGCTGCCCATTGAGGCAAGAGCTCTTTACCAAGAGCAAGGAAGTGACAGAAGGAGAGTAAGTTGGCCCCATTGCAGCCCTAGACATGAGCAAAGAGGTCATAAAAGCAGCCAGCACTTGCACAAGGCTAGGTGGTAGAGTGGCGAGTGTGAAACTTGAGGCAAATGTCTTCAGCTCTCTGAGACTCCATCTCTTTGATGCCAAAACCATGTTGCAAACCACGTTCCTACATTGCCATTGGGCTCTATATTAGTCTTAGCCAATAGGGGGCGCTAACGCTAGGTGCTGGGCCAGGAAGACAGGGCTTGGCCCTGCCAGTCTCCCTTCAGCTCAGGTGATTGTAGCCCCAGCCACACTCCTTCCCCTCGGCAGCAGCAGGTCCCTCTCGTAGCAGCAGCTGAATCTAGTTTGCAGTTTCCCAACCTTCACAGAACCAGCCTCGTGGTGCTGCATCTCAGAGACACCAGCCCCAGAGTAGAGGAGCAGGAGTGTCTCCTCCTCCTACCCCCAGAGGTCTGAGTTTTGGCTCGAAGGGGGCTTCTCCTCCAAGCTCTTAAATTCTAACAGTTCTAATCTCTTCCCTAGTCCCCCAGCCTTGGGGGATGGGAGCTGCTTCTAGCAGTTATTACCTCCACAACAACGCAGTTTTCTTTCCCTCCCTCCCTCCCTCCCTCCCTCCCTCCCTCCCTTCCTTCCTTCCTTCCTTCCTTCCTTCCTTCCTCCCTCCCTCCCTCCCTCCCTTTCTCCCTCCCTCCCTTCTTCCCTCCTTCCCTTCCTCCCTCCCTCCTTCTCCTCCTTCTTTCTTTCTTTCTTGACAAAATCTTGCTCTTGTCCCCCGAGGCTGGAATGTGATGGCGTGGTCTCAGCTCACTGCAACGTTCGCCTCCCGGATTCAAGTGATTCTCCTGCCTCAGCCTCCTGAGTAGATGAGATTACAGGCATGTGCCACCACGCCCAGCTAATTTTTGTATTTTAGTAGACACAGGGTTTCCCCATGTTGGCCAGGCTGGTCTTGAACTCCTGACCTCAGGTGATCCACCCGCCTCAGCCTCCCAAAGTGCTGGGATTTCAGGCATGAGCCACTGTGTCCAGCCAACAACTCAGTTTTCTTTTTGCCTTTTCAGTTACCTAATTACCAACTTTATACCTTGCTAATGCTTTTTATATTAATGCTCTTTGTAAAAATAATGGGTATGTGTTCTATCTCCTGACTGGGTCCTGTCTCATCCTTCAGGCTAACAATATGTGCTTCTTACTGTTTTCTGAGGATGAAATTGGATGGTACCTGGCATGTCCAAAGCCTTCAATTTGTGTTAATCCTTTTCCTTCCCTCTCAAATACCCTTAGACTGCTAAGGTAGCAGCTTTTCCAAAAATCTTACATTTTTCCTACTGGGACGTTTAAGAGCACAGATTTAGAGACAGAGCTGTGTTTGAATCCCAGTTTGGCTACTTACTAGCTGTACAGCCTTGGACAACTTGCTTCACCTCTTGAAGCCTCATCTATCAAGTGGAAATAATAACAGCACTTACCTCCCAGGGTTGCTGCAAGGATTACACAAGATAATATAGAGAGACAGCATCTAGCAGCCCTCAGAAAATTATAGCTATTAACTCTTATTTGCTTATTATTTCATGGATACATCAGTGAAATCTTATAAAGTAAATCATGACTTATTTGAGAGTAAAGTTGTCACTCTTGCCTCAGAAGGAAAAGGAAAAAAAAAAAAAAAGTGGCTGGGTGCAGTGGCTTATGCCTATAATCCCAGCGCTTTGGGAGGCCGAGGTGGGCAGATCACCTGAGGTCAGGAGTTTGAGACCAGCCTGGCCAATGTGGTGAAACCCCATCTCTACTAAAAAATACAAAAATTAGTCGGGCGTGTTAGCACGCACCTGTAGTCCCAGCTACTTGGGAGCCTGAGGCAGGATAATCGCTGGAACCCGGGAGGCAGAGGTTGTACCAAGCCAAGATTGTGCCACTGCACTCCAGCCTGGGCAACAGAACAAGACTCCATCTCAAAAAAAAAAAAAAAAAAAAAAAAAAAGGAAGAAAGAAAGAAAAAAAAAGAAAAGAAAGTCTGTCATTTAGTTTTCTATAATCCCACAACCAACTTTAAGCCTCAACACCACCTAGTACAATGCTAGGCATCTCTTTCAAGCTTAATAACATTACTGGCTCCAAGGCGGGGAAAGTCCAAAGCTTGTCTTAGAGCTGCAGAGACTTTACAGGTGATTAGTCTAACTCCACTGCTGTTGTGTCATCCTTAGGGCGTACCCATCAAGCGTATGTACAGCCTCTAAATGGAAGAAAAAGGTTCTCTTTCAAGTCCAGTGAATATGTGTCCCCCGGTGGTGTCTACCCGTGGTTGAGGCTCTACTCTTTGGGACTACACAGGCACGGCTATTTGCTTTTCTCATTATCAAATATTTGAAGGTGATGGTCATATTGCCCCCTGAGATGTTCCAGTAGTTCCCTAGTAGTTTCTTACTACAGTAGCAAGATTTCAAAAGGCCTCACCTTCCTAAACACACTTCACCAATGAGTGTCTGTTAAAATCATGGTGCTCAGAGCAGGATGCAGAGCTATGCTGCACCCAAGGGCTGATGTAAGAAGAGTGGGTAGGATCATCACCTGCCATGGTTTAAATGCTCTGCTGTCTTTGATGTGGGCTGAAATGACAGTCTTGTGACCACTTTATAAGGCAGCCATGCCCCCACTCCTTTTGTGATAGTCAATTAAACCTCTGTATCAGTCTAAGTTCTAACTTGTGAGCAGCAGAAAATATCTCTAGCTGAATTATGAAAAAAAAAAAAGGTAAATGTACATTAGATTTCTGGTAAGATGATGGTGGAGTTTTAAATATTCTCAGATTATCCCATATAAACAAACAGAGTAACTAAGATAGCAAAACTAAAGACCGATGGACAATATCTACCACAAAACTCAGCAGTACGGTTTCCCCAAGACTTTGCTATTAAGTGGGTGGAAACAAGCCATTGGCAGCTAAAGGACTGCACGGTCCTACGTCTGTGCAGTCGGAAGGTGCCTGGGCTTCTGATGGTTGCAAGTGAAGCAGCTGTGGTGTCTGGGGTATATACCCTGGGGTTCGTTGTCTCCTGGCAGGAAAATGTAGGACACAGACACAAGAGGAGTTTAGGGGTGGAAGTGTAATAGGCAGAAGAGAAAGAAAACCCTCTTTCTAGAGACAGAGGGATCTTCTGAGCAGAAAAGACCGGCTGGTGGTGGATGTCCCAGATTTTATAGCCCAGCTTGAGGAGGCAGTGTCTGATTTATGTAGGACTCACAGATTCGTTTGATCAGGTATGATGTTTATATAGCGCTGGAAGGCTAGTCACCCACCCTGATCTTATTAGGCAAATGAACTCTCCTTGACCGGCGCCATCTTGTCTACTCCTTACCGTACAGGTGGCTGTCAGAGAAGGAAAGATGGAGCCGCCATCTTGGACATGTCTGGTCCGGAGTTCCTGCCAGTAGTCACCCATGCAGGCTCCCAGTTTACTTGTCTGTGGCTGGACTTCGCAGGCTGCCCTTTGTTAGAAAAGGATTTGGGTTGCCTTTCATTAAAGAGAAAAGCCTTACCGGGGACTCTTATGCCTTTCTATCTGCCTAAGTGATTTCTTCTTAACTCCTACATCACAAGGATAGAACAACCCCAAAGTCACCAGTAGGAACAAACTGAAACGCACCATGGGCCAATTTGAGAAGAATAATCAGAACTGGGAAGGTTTTAAAAGATGCAGTAAGTGGGTGAATGCAATGGGGCCATGATATGATGGATCTGATGGCGCTGGAGCAACGTGAGCCTTATAACCCCATGAAATGAACAAATCAAAGCTCTTTCCCCAGACAGAGATCCACATTGAGAGGAAACAGATGGGAATAGAATCCAAACTGAGTAGGACAGGGACAATAGAAGCAATGAGAAAAGAAAGTTTGGATTGAAGTAGAGGAGGGGTGCAGAGTAGGCAGAGCTGAGAAAATATGAGGCGACATTTTAAATTACTTTGTGAAGCCGGGCGCAGTGGCTCGCGCCTGTAATCACAAAATTTTGGGAGGCTGAGGCCAGGTGGATCACCTGAGGCCAGGAGTTGAAGACCAGCCTGACCAACATGGTGAAACCCCGTCCTGAACACTTGAACCCAGGAAGCGGAGTTTGCAGTGAGCCAAAATTGCACCACTGCACTCCAGCCTGGGCTACAGAGTGACACTCAGTCTCAAAAATACATACATACATACATACATACATACATTTGTTAGAAAAACCTAAGAGGGAGCTTTGGCATGAAGCTTAAAAAGCTATCCTAGCACGCCTTTCCATCCTAAAAACAAAGAAAATTCATTGCATATACAAAGTGAGCGACAGAAAATAATCACAGTCAAATCCCATAGGAAGTTTATCCTGAGGAAATAAAAGAATAGGGAGTACTATAAGAATATATAAGAATAAAACAATAGGCTGGGCATGGTGGCTCACACTTGTAATCCCAGCACTTTAGGAGGCAGAAGTAGGCAGGTCACTTGAGGTCAGGAGTTTTGAGGCCAGACTGGACAACATAGAGAAACCCACTCTCTACTTAAAATACAAAAATTAGCCCAGTGTGAATGCGCATGCCTGTAATCCCAGCTACTCAGGAGGCTGAGGCAGGAGAATCACTTGAACCCAGGAGGCAGAGGTTGCAGTGAGCTGAGATTGCACCGCTGCACTGCAGCCTAGGCGACAGAGGGAGACTCCATCTCAAAAAATAAAATAAAATAAGGACAATAAATGTACCCAACATTGAAATACACAAGGCAATAAAATACATAAGAAAGACATGTATGAAAGACATAAAAATTATCTAATTTTAAAAACAAGTAAAATATATTATGAAAATGACAAAAATTATTAAAGAACAATATAAATTAAAATTTTAAAACCTTATAAATGAGGTGATTGGCGAATAGGAAGATTTGAGATGAACAGAACTCAGGATATAATTAGAAAAAAAAAATTTTTTTAATGGAGATTATATTAGAAGAAAACAAGAAAGAACAAGTACAATGATGCCTTAAGATAAATAGAATGTAGAGAGGAAAATGTTTTTAAATATTTTAAAAGAGATACAAAGGATTCCAAGAAAGTAACTGATAGACAAAGATTTAACATATGTAATCAGAGGCTTTCAAGAATAACATGGGGAATGGAAGACAGCAAACACTAAAATCTGTAATTCAAGAAAATGTTCCTGAAAGAAAAGATTTTGTAGCTACATAGTGAAATAGCATCCCGCATACCCAGGAAAAATAAAATATATGGCCAATATCAAGATATATTCTAGCAAAAATATTGGACTTTATGAAAAAAATATTTTAGGCATCTCCACTAAAAGCTCAAATTGCTTCACTTGTCCACAGAGACAGAAAGTAGAATAGTGGCTACCAGGGACTGGGGGTGGGAAATGGGGAGTGACCTCTTAATGGGTACAGAGATTTTTCTTGTAGTGTGATGAAAATGTTCTTGAACATGATGATGGTCATACATCACTGTGAATGTATTAAATACCACTGAATTGTACACTTTACATGGTTAAAATGACGAATTTTGTGTTATGTATATTTTGCCATAAAAAAGCAAGACCCGACAATAGCCTGTCTACCAGAATTGCACTCTAAAGACACAAGTAAATCAGAAGCAAAAGGATGAAAGAAGATATACCATGCTAACACTAATCAAAAGAATACTAGAATGCTCTATGAATATCAGAAAAAAAGGGATTTCAAAGCAAATCATATTACTAGGGATAAAGAAGGCCATTATTTAAATGACAAAGGGCCCAGTACATCAAGATTACATTATCATTCTGAATATGCACCTAAGAACAGAGCTTGAAAAAACATAAAGGAAAAACTGGTAGAACTTAAAGAATAGACAAATTCACAATTATAGTTAGATATCTCAATATCTCTCTCAATAATTAATAGAACAAGTAGACAGGAAATCAGTAACTCTATAGTGACTTGAACAACACTAGCAACTACACTAATTGAACATTCCACCCAACAACAGCAACAAGAAAATATGATTTTTTCAAGTGCCCAAGAATCATTTACCAAAACAGACAATATTGTAATCCATAAAAGAAGTATCAATACACTTAAAAGTTTTCAAATCACACAAGGTATGTTTTCTGATCGTAGTGATATGAAATTAGGAATCTATAATAGAAAATTTTCTGGAAAATACTCAAACATTTGGAAACCAAACAACACACTTCTAAATAACTCATGGGAAAGGGAGAGACCACAAATCAAATTAGGAAGTATTTTTAACTGAATGAAAGCATAGAATATTAAAATTTGTGGGATGCAGCTAAGGTAAATAAAATATATTCCCTTCACCTTGCCCACAGGGAGACTGAGTGATTTAATCACACATGCTAGTAAAGTTCAGCTATGCTTTGTCTTTTGTGTTTCTTTGCTTGCCAAAATACCGAAAGCCTCACCTGAGCAAGACAAGCCGGCAGAGGAAATGAAGAAGGAATGTCACAGAATTCCTTCTTAGCTATTTCTCTTTTCTCTTTGTTTAGGTTATAAACCTGGACATCAGAGCAGAAAAATTACCAGAACAAAGACAAGGCCATAAATAAGGAGTGAACAAGTAGAACAAACCAGTGGATGAAAGAGGGAATGAATGAACAATGAGTCTAGGCTGGGCTATAATCCCAACACTTTGGGAGGCTGAGGAGGGAGGACTGCTTGAGGCCAGGAATTTGAGACTAGCCTGGGCAACACAGCAAAACTGGCTTTACCTAAATCTTAAAAAGTGAAAGAAAAAAGGGAGAAAAAATTAGTCTGAACACTGCAAAACTGCCCCTAGGCCAGGTACATGGTGACGTTGGCTGTATCCTGGCGTAGTGACAATTTCTGTTGCCGTAAACATCCCAGGAAATTTTCTCCTCTCTGCTCTTCAGGAAGTTTGACCACTCCACGACACAGGGGGACATTTCCAATGTCAAAAATTATAACCAACCATAAAACGTTTTTAATCCAAGCTACAACTATCTCTGTTGTATAAACATGCCAAGAGGGAAAATGACTTTGCCCGGGGACCATGGCTATAAAACCCAGGGCCACACCCAGCTCTACCCAGTTCTGTTGCCTGCCCCAGGTCCCATGAAGTCCTTCAACCTCCCCTGCATTAAGGCTTTGCAAGAGTGACTCAGATTCCCATCCCTTGCCTCAAACCATCGGTGCTGAAAGATTGAAGTCCTCACCCTTGAACCCAACTGTGCCAGATTGCAAGAAATTATTTACCTACCCACCGCTGGGGAAATCCGAAAACAGCAAGTTTCCTCACCTGCCATGTGCCACGTGCCAAAGCTTTATTTTTGCCCCACATAAATGGGTGGAAGTCCAAACATAAGGAATAGCCATCTTCTGAATTAAGTAACTCAGGCTCCCAAGGGGTGTCCACCACTGCAGCTCCATCTGACCCCTACACTGCCTCTGGTCACACCTTATACTCTACAAGTCCGCTTACCTGTCTGTGAGTGCCCCCAAGACACACAAAGCTGAACAATCTTGGACTCTGGCAGGCACCTGTCCCCCAACTCTGCCTCATTTCTTAAAGATTTATTTCCTATCTTCTTTACTTTTGTGGGTGTTTGAACATGTCCTTTTAAAAGGGTGGTTTTTTTTTTTAAATTTCAATTGAAGCACCTCCTCTTCTAGGAAGGCTTCCTTGACTTTTCTGGCCAATTCACGTATTCCCTTCTCTGGGTTTCCTGAACATGGAGTTTGTCTCTATCAAGGCAGCACAAAGCAGTGGTTAGGGCAATGGATTTGGGGATCAGGCACACCTGGGTTCAAACCTTGGCTCCACTATTTACTTGCTATTCGAACGTGGGCAGGTCCCTAAGCCTCAGATTCTACTTTTATACAATCAGGTTGGTAATAACACCTACTTCTGAAGAGTTTTGTGACAATTCAATGAGAGAAGACATTTAGAGCACTTGTGTAATACCTGGCATAAGGGATAGGCTGAACAACAGAATATATGCGTTCCTAAATACTCATTTAAACACAGATGCCTCTGCAATGACAGTAAATACCTACCTACCTCCGCATTGTACCACGGGCTCAATTTATCCCCAACTCCTGCCAGAGGCTGGGAACATACGAGGGAACTGCATTTTTACAGACTCTTCTTCTTCCGATAAGCCATTCCGTCAGCAAACATCCTTTTTGGAAAGTCCAGGAAGCATGAAACCTACTGAACCTGCAGAATTAGAATCTGATTAGTAAATATGTATTAAGTAACTACAATGTACTAGGTGCTGTGAGGGTACAAAGATGAAAATGCAAAGTCTTGTTCCTCAAGGAGCTCATGTTTCGTTTCAGGAGAGGCAATATAAACCTTTGGAAACTTCCATCAACAACTAAGATTTAAATAGCAAAGATGGCAAAGTGGAAATCTAACAATGAGAAAAATAGAATTAATTACCAGGCACCCTGCCTCTGCCCACCACAGGCCCTCAAACCCCCATCCTGGAGCTTCACCCCTGCCCCCATCCCAGTCCCCATTCCCAGACCAGTCCCAGCATGACAGCTGGTTTATGAGCAGCCTAAATTCTGTTCTTTCCTCTCCCCCACACCATCACCATCACGATACTGACGTCTACTTTCTTAAGTCAAGATCCTAGGAAGTAGGTGCCCATTTTACAGATGAGAAAACCAAGGCTCATAGAGAGTAAATAACTGCTCAGAGCCCCAGTTTGGTAAATGATAGAACCTGGATCCTATCGTATGTGTGTTTGGCAGCCGAGTCCAAGCATCCCTCTCCAGGTGGCCTGCGTGTAAGGCAGCATTTCTGCCCCCAGGCGGTGACGTCTGGTGGGGAAGATTATTTGCTCACCTGGAACAGCTGGTGTTATGCAAAGGCAAACGTGCATGTTGGGTGTGCAAGCAACAGAAACCCAACACTGGTAACTGAGGAGCTGAGAACTGACAGGAAGGTGGGAGAACGGGCTCAGGAAATGGGCAGCCACCAAGGGAGGCCCAGGGGCAAAAGCTTGGCCATGGTCACACCTGGAGGTCTGTGGGGAAGGCCCACCAGGAAAGCTCATGCTCCCGCCATGGAGGGACACCAAGGCCACGGCTGCCACCTGTGGACACTGCCACAGGAAATGGCATCTCACGCTCCCTCCACTTGATGTCACCCACCTGAGTCTGAGTCCTGGATGGAAGTGTCCTTTTAGCCACGTCTGGGTCCATTTGGCCAGGAATGAGGTGAGAGAATGCCTGCCCCTTCAGCCTCCACAGTGGCAGGTTTATCTCCTGCCAATACTCACATCATGGGGCCTTATTCTCAAATAAGAAGGGGGTAAACATGCTGGGCAGCCCCCTCTCCATCCAATAGCAAATGTCCCCTGCCATGGTTAAGAGCTAAAAAGAATGGAATAGGTGACATGGGATCTAGAAGCTTGGAGGAGGGGCCACAAGGAGAGCTGGAAGAATTTAAGAGGGGTCCTTGGAAGAGGTGGGTGCTGACTTTGGCCTTTAAGCACAGAGAGGATGTGACCCTGGCTCTGTCCATGATGCTTGGCTTGACCTGGTCAGGCGCTTTGCAAGGGGTCCTCTGAGGTCGTTCAGTGCCTGGACCATGGCAGCCACATTACAATTCTTACCCCCATGATTCTCTGCTAAGACCCAGGCATGCAGCTGCAACTTTCCCAACAGTCCTGCAGGCTAGCTTCTGTGACCCATAGCTGAGAGAGGTGACAGGCCTTGAGGGAAAAGGCCAGCATGTGGGCCCAGGCCTGTCTGACTGGGAAGCCCACGCTCCTTGCCCTAAGCTGGATGTCTCCCGTTACAATTAGATAAGGAGCTGTAACACCGTGTGTTTTACTCCTGCTGGCTGCTTTTCCCAGGAATCTTCGTATCCTTCAGGCCAACCCTGTGAGATAGCGAGAGTTGCAGATGTTCACCCCTCTTGAGTAGTCGAGGAACCCAAGGCCAAGGTCACCCAGCTGTCAGGGACTGGAGTCCACACAGGCCTGGTGCCGGCTCTTCACCCAGATCCAGCCAGGCAGCTGTCTTCAGGTCATGACCCTGCAGCGGGAGGTTGTGGGGTGGAGCAACTTGAGGAACAGATCCCATTAAGCTGTGTCCATCCACATGATGTAAACCCACACCTAGCCATCCCTTGGAACACAGTGGCCAAAAGTGCAGAGGGAACATTTGTCTGGGAGAACAATGGGTATTGATTCCTCTGGCAGCTGCGGCTGGCAGGCTTGGCAGGCGGTTTGGTCTGGAGTTTGGGGTGGTGTTTATTTGGATGCCGTAGCCTGGTTACTCATCATTCTTGCTCTCCCTGGGCCTCTGGGCTGCCTAAGGACTCAGTGGGAACAGTTCAACAGGCCAGGGCATGTGCTGTGTCACTGTCCCCTGCTTCCCCTGAGAGTGACTGGCACTATGTCCTGGCCTGGGCTGGGCTATCCTGGGATGGGGGCCTGGACACTCTGGGCTTGGACTGGCAGCCCTGCGGCCAACCTTCTTTATACTGGGCACACATGCTCCTGAAAACTTGCTAGACAGGACGGTGTCCATGCTGCATTTCCCGGCCACCCGCACATCACTCCAAATACTCTCTCTCTCCAACACACACACACACACACACACACACACACACACACACACACACACACAGGCGGACAGGCCGCTGCCTACCTCTCACCACCACAGTCACTTCAGTGGCCTGGGAGGAAGGTGACCTCGAGCAGTTCCCGGTTCAGACACCAGTGCAGGGCCTGTCACAGCCTCTCAGGCCTCAGTGCCCCCAGCTGCGAGATGCAGCTCCACAGCAAGCCCTCTGCACCTCACCAGCAGCCTGCTGCGGCCGCCTCTGTCTGCAGACAGTTCTGTGCGCGTGCTCATGGCGCACGCCGGCCTGGGCACCACACATCACCACCAGAGAGGCAGGAGGCAGGAACGCGGGGACAAAGTCTCCTTCCACCTCCCCCAGGATGAGTTTGTGCAGCTTCTGGGAGCTGGGGCCCAGGGCTGTCCACCAGTGCCGTCTGCCATCAGTCCTCCTTTCTCCAGCTTCACTCCCCTGTCCATCGCCCCATCCCCTGGGGTCACACGCCCTTAAGTTTCCATGCAGAAGACAAAAGTCTCAGGCTTCCTGAATTTCAGGTGAAGACAGTGGATGTGAGAACTTTTCAGACCTCTATTCTGTGACATATGAAGGTATGAAGGGTGTTTATTTATTTATTTATTTATTTATTTTGTGACATTTGGAGGTATGAAGGGCATTTATTTATTTATTTGTTTGTTTATTTGTTTATTTTGAGACAGAGTCTCTGTCACCCAGCCTGGAGTGCAGTGGCGCTATCTCAGCTCACTGCCACCTCCGCCTCCCAGGTTCAAGCAGTTCTCCTGCCTCAGCCTCCCAAGTAGCTGGGACTACAGGTGTGTGCCACCACACCCGACTAATTGTTGTATTTTTAGTAGAGAAGGGTTTCCACCATGTTAGCCAGGCTGGTCTCAAACTCCTGGTCTCAAGTGATCTGTCCGCCTCGGCCTCCCAAGGTGCTAGAACTACAGGGATGAGCAACTGTGCCTGGCGATATGAAGGACATTCTTTAAAAAAATAATAATAATTTTTTTTTAAGTCCTGGGTCATATTCATCTCACACCCAGCTGGCATCTCTGCCTCCTTTACCCCTTGGATAACTAACTCTTATTTCCCTCCTCTGTAAAATGAGGCTGACCCCTTGAGGAACTTCTCCAAGGATCAAGGTGCTCAATAATTTTAACAACCAGCACAGAGGCCTGAATGGGGCACGGAGGGGCAGTGGCTGGAATCAGAACACCTGGCAGTTTATAGCTGTCCCTCAGGAGGCGCTGGCATCCTGGCTGGCCATGGCACTGGATCGAGCCACATGCACCCAGAATCTATCCTCCACGAGCCCCGAGATCCAGCCTTTGCAGGCTGGGTGATGCACACCCTGGGTCCTGAGCCCAGAATTGGGGCCAAGATTCTGGGAGGCGCTCAAGATCAACAAGCTCCGGGTTTCCTGGTTGAGGTCCTGCACGTACAACATGTTCCCTCTTTCCAGAAGGGGTGAGGGTGCAGCCCAGAGGACCGCCCTCGAGCTTCTCTGACACCCTGACTGTCCCTGACCCCGAGCCCTCTGCCTTCAATTTCCCCCTGATCTGCCTCATCCCATCCACCTGAACAAACGCAAGTGGCTCAGAGGCACTCATCGATGCAGCAGGTTTCACCTTAGCCTGAAGATCTGCGGCGCCTCCACTCCGTACCTGGGGCTGGCATTTCATCCTGGGTGTCACATGGCCCCCAGGGCCTTTACACCTGCAGGGCCACTGACAGCGTCTTCATTCATCTCCAGCTGTTCTGGGGGCCCAGGCAGGGTGGGAATCCATAGTAGGGTGAGAGGCTGGCCACAGCCTCCTCCCCTGCCATGCACTAGCACTGTCCCTGGCCCTCTGGCTGAAGCTGCAGGTTGTCCAACACAACCCTCTAGAGCCATTGACCCATGCGGGTCCCTGAGTCAGCTACAAATTCTGCTCAGCCCACACATGCAGCTCCCCAGGATGCCCTCTCCCACCTCCCTCCTTGGCAGCCGAGGACTTCAGAGGCCACACATCACTGGGGGACTTTGGAGTCAGAGCTGTGTGGATCACATCCTCAGGGCGTGCTTGTCCTGCTGCCTGGCCTCCCACCACAATGCTGGACCCAAACTCGCCCACCCTACAAACCTCCAGGATGATGGGTGCGGAACACGACTTGCATCCGGCGATCGTTTGATCAGATTCCTTCGGTGGCTGCCCAGGCTTTCAGGATGAAGTCCTCCAGCCTCTTGCCTGCCTGGCAGCCCAGCCTCACCAGCCACCTTGCCATCCCCATGCCCACTCTATCTGTTTCCCAAAGGCTGTCCCACACTCTCGCCATGGGCCTTGGCACATTCTGTTTCTGCTCACTGGGATGCTCTTCTCTTCTCTGATAAATGATCACCTACTCATCTTTCAAGACTTGGCTTCAACCTTAGAAAAACTCGCATGATGAAGATGCCTCCGGGTGAGGCTGGGTGTTGTCCTCTGGGTCCTACAGAACTTGAAGCCTTTCTGTCCTATTACACCCACCATCTGCTTGCTGTTCTGATTCCATCTAGTGATCAAGTTTTTGAAGACAGTCTCATGTGTCTTTCATCCCCTGTCGGCTGGGCAAAGTCTCAGAACACAGTGGATTTCAAAACATATTTGAGATGGATGGAATGATGGGCAGATGAATGACTGCATGGATGGATGAATGGGTGGGTGGGTGAGTGGATGGATGGATGGATGGATGGATGGATGGATGGATGGATGGATGGATGGATGAGTGAGTGAATGGATAGATGAAGGACGGCTCTCATAAGTAGCAGAAAGGTCCTACATTTTCTTACATCCTCCTTAATATCTTTGAACATAATTAAATTGAATCGAAAAGCCTCCATCAGAGGGAGAGTTTTGTCCTTGGGACACTGACTTTATTTGTGCAGTCAGCACTTATTGTGAGCCTCCTGGAGGCCCAAAGGAGAAAGAAAGTCAAGGAAAGGGAAGGCCAGGGCTCTGCCCACATGAAGTGGTGCAATCACCCAACAGACTAGACACGTCTAGGAGTAACTCACAAGAGCCCGCCAGTCCTCCATGGATCCGTGCAGCAGATGCTGAGAGGAGGGGACGGGCAGGTCAGAGAGTTGGACAGGGTTGCCCCAGAGCTGCTCTGTGGTGAGCACTCAAGCCCTTTAAAACTGACTCCTTCTCAGCCCCATCTTCCTCATCCCACAAGATATACAAGAACACGACCCAAAGCTGGAGCTGACCCTCTAGCACTAACTCTCACGTGGACCTGATTCGAAACCTGAACCAGGCTGTGTGCAGTGGCTCACACCTGTCATCCCAGCACTTTGGGAGGCTAAGGCGGGCAGATTGACTGAGCTCAGGAGTTCGAGACCAACCTGGGCACCATGGCAAAACCCTACCTCTACTAAATATCAAAAAATTAGCCGGTGTGGTGGTGCACGCCTGTAGTCCCAGCTACTTGGGAGGCCGAGGCAGGAGAGTCACTCGAACCCGGGAGGCAGAGGTTGAAGTGAGCTGAGATCATGTCACTGCACTCCAGCCTGGGTGACAGAGCAAGATTCTGTCTCAAAAAAATAAAAATAAACCAAACTTTATCTCAGGGGCTAGATCTGATCCTGACCCTAACCTGGACCTAAACCCTAGCTGAGATCAGATCTGAACCCAGACTTTAATCTTGACCCACGAGAGGGCTCCAGAAACAGTTGGATGGCAAGGAGCCAAACTGAACTCAGAAACTCCGACAGGAAGGTTCTGGCAAACACAAAGCAGATTCAAAGAGTGGCTCCATTGTAGAAAACCCACCTATAACCCTGCCCAAGCCCAAGGTTCTTTGCCCAAGACTCAGTGTCCCAGAGACATGGGCACCTTCAGTGCTTCTGGAAACAGGCTGAGGGTTCCCTAGGCCCTGAGGCCAGTAAAGGTGTCTGTGGACAGCAAAAAAGAACAACTGGACTTCTGTTCTCTGGGTGCCCCCCTTACACCTCACTGCCCAGCCTCCGCCAGTCATTGACCCTCAACCTGCCCTTGAGAGCCTTGTGCATGGGCCAGGCCCTGCACCGGGCACTCCGGCTGCAAGCAGTGCAGACATGCACCTCCTACCCTCAAGACCCCAGCAACAGTTGGGGAGGCAAGGCCGCTCCCTCATTCACTCAGCATTTATTGGCCCACAGGTTTGGGAACCTGATTTGGGGGACATTCCAGGCAGAACATCATTAGAAAACTAATAACCAGGTCTGGGCACAGTGGCTCATGCCTGTAATCCCAGCACTTTGGGAGGCCAAGGCAGGTAGATCACTTGAGGTCAGGAGTTCGAGACCAGCCTGACCAATATGGTGAAACTAAAAATACAAAAAATTAGCCGGGTGTGGTGGCAGGTGCCTGTAATCCCAGCTGCTCAGGAGGCTGAGGCAGGAGAATCGCCTGAAACCGGGAGGTGGAGGTTGCAGTGAGTTGAGATCGCACCATTGCACTCCAGCCTGGGTGACAAGAGTGAGACGCTATCTCAAAAAATAAAATAAAATAAGAAAACTAATAACCATTTGTATAGGTTGCTTAGTGAGCATGGACATGGAGCAAAGAGAGCTGGATCTCAAAACTGCCATGCCGGTCAATAGGGGGATCGCACCTGTGAATAGAATAGCCACTGGACTCCAGCCTGGGTGACATAGTGAGACCATCTCATTAAAAAATTAAAAATAAATAAATAAATGATAAAAAGAAGAGCTGGATAAACTGAGCCATGTTGTCAATGGGTCCAGCGTTCTGACCGTGCACCGGCTGAAAAGTCTCTTCCCATGGGCATGGCGGGCATGGGCACTGCCAGTGTCTGCCTCTGTGACCCTCCCTTTCCGAGCGGTGGTAGCAGAGACATTCCTGCATCCAATGTTGCAACAAGCAGGAAGACGTTTGGCTTCAGATACTACGACAGCCTCTTCTCTGATGCTTATTGATGCACGGCGACAAGATGGCAGCTGCCCCTCCAGGACTCACAGCCACATTCCAGGCAGGAAATAGGAGGTAAAGGGGCCAAAAAATTTCTTCTTGTCAAAACTCTGTTCTTCCCTGGGGGCTTTTGCCTAACTCCTGGTGTCCACCATTGTGTCACGTGTCTACTCCTAGCCTCAAGAGAGATTGAGCAATGGAGTCATGTCGTGTTCCAGGTCTGCAGGAGAGAAAGGCAAGGAGAAGTGGCAGTGGGTGGGAGGCTGGGCAAACGACCAGCAGTGTCTGTCACAGATCAGACAAGTGATAACTTTCACCCAGCGTACAGCAAAGCCTTGCAGGGCTGGGAGCTGCTGTGTCTTCTCCCAGGGACTTTGTAGTAAGTGTTCAGAAGCTGGGCTGCTTCTGGCATTAATAAGTCTTTGTTAGGGGTTCCTCATTAGGGAACCCGGAAACTTAAGACCCCTTCTTCATGCAGGTGCCCTGCTTGGTCTGGGAGAGCGTGCCGACCACATGGCAGTCTGCCCTCCCCAAGCCAATCCCAGGGCTCTTCAAGAATGGGTGCTTCTGGTCCTAATGCCAGCGTTTGATGTCTCAGCCTGCAGTGCCCTGCTCTCCACTCTGCCTATGCATGGGCATCCACCTTTCCCACATACCTAGGCCCACCTTCTCCAGGAAGCCTTCCAAGATGGCTCTACTCTCTAAACTCCCTTCTTGCAACCCCTCAAAACTCTGCCCCTCCTCAAGAGTCAGACAGCCAGAACTTTCTCTCCCCCACTCCCCTCTGCCCCAAGTCTCACCTTCACGAGCCTTCCTAAATAGAGCATGAGTTGTGAACACAATCCAAGGTCCCACAGCAGAAACTGTCACTGCCCCACATGTCACCTGCCCTGATTCGCTGGTATTTTCTTCAATGCCTACCAAGGCGCAGACTGAACTGGGCCATGGCTGCCCCTGACCAGCTCCCTGTGCCTGCCCCCGTGTAGCCTGTGAAGTCCAAGTCAGCCTGAGTCTTTAGTGCTTTCTCTTGCCCTTCAAGTTCGGGCCAGCCATCCCTCTGGCAGGATACCCAGAACGAGCTCCTGCTGGGCAGCCCCAGCAGATCAGGAGAAAACCCTATTTACAGGCGTGTTAGCCCAGAGCCCACCAGGCAGAGTGGAGAGGTATTCAAAGGAGTCAGAGGGACACTGTGAAGTCGCATGGAGG
Source organism: Macaca mulatta (assembly GCF_049350105.2). Lineage (NCBI taxonomy): Eukaryota > Metazoa > Chordata > Mammalia > Primates > Cercopithecidae > Macaca > Macaca mulatta. The sequence goes on along the minus strand of NC_133417.1, from coordinate 16,287,683 downwards.
GCAGAGATCAGTGTCAGCATGGGGAGCTGGGTCTCAGGAAAGTCGGGGGGACGGGGAGCGCCCTGTGGTTAACGAGCTTTGTAAAACCTGCCGCAAGTCCCTCTCCTAATGGTCACTCTGCCCTCACACACCTGCAGAACTCCTGCTGGGCACACCCTGCACACATCGTGACATCCTTGGTCCAAGGGGCAGCCGCTCCCGCCTCCGTGCTCGATCTAATTGCTCCCTGCCTTGCCCCATCCCAAGCAAGTCTCTGACACCCCTGGTTAAATGACCTCAAACTCAGATTCTCGAATTAAAGCAGCAGTTCCCAAAAATGTTTTCCCTGGCACACTGGTGTCCCTGAGTTAATGCAGGGCCAGAGGGAATCCATTTGGTAACTGTTGGATAAAATAGGGTGGAACAGCCTTTTTCACTGCAGACCTTCTCAGAGCCTTCAGTGTGCTCCTGTGTGGAATGACTCTGACAGGAAACTACCAGGTACAGCATTTTCCCAACTTATTTTGGACACTGACTGTGAAATACAAAGAATATCCACAGACCACAGTTTGGGAAACTCTAAAACAGGTAATACACTTATACATTCATTCACGCATTCATCCAACAAATATGTGTTTGGCCCTGGCCTGGGCACTGGGGTGGGGCAGTAATCAAAGCAGATGTGATCCTGCCCTCATGAGCTTACCTTCCAGTGGGGGACACGCCTAATGCCATTTTCTTTCTTTCTTTTTTTTTGTTTGTTTGTTTGTTTTTCTTACTGCCACTTTCTTACATTCATTTACTCACTCAATAAATATTGAGTGCTCCTAAGTTCTGGCAACCCAGTGCCAGACCCTGGAGACAGAATTGAATTGGTTGTGATTGCTGCCCTCAGGAATTTTTAATTGGCCAATCTAAGAGACTGTTTCCTTTGCAAAGGAAGCTCTCTCTGCAAACACAAGCCATCCTTCCCCTCTCATTCCTGGGTTAGTCCATCCCTCACACCATAAACCAGGTTGAACTTGGGGTCAAGTTCAACCCTTCAGGTGCTGAAGCTATTCCACTGGTCTGGGGACAACGTGGCGGGGGTCTGGCATCCGGCCCTGGGAGCAGCCACAGTAGTGAGGGAGCATTGGCCCATGTCATCCCAGGGACCTGATAGCGTGTCCTGCTGCACAGCGCCCAAGCCTGGCCTGCAGGCTCTGGGGATCTCTGTAATCCCTTCCAGCAAGATTCAGATGCCTCCAAGCAAGAACCTGCTGCAGGCTGGGTTCCCTGGAAGCAGACTCTGCTTTAGATTAGCATCCAGGACTGTCATTAAGAAGCACTCTGGGACTCCATGTTGGGGTGGAGGATGAAGGTGGGATTGAGTGGAGGCAGAAGTTGGGTTGTGAAGCAGCCTCAGTGGAGGCCTCAGTTGACTCCACAGGCAGCTCTGGAGCTGGCATTGCCCTGAGTTGTCCCAGGTTGGGGCAAGAGACCGAGCCTTTATATCTGTGCATGAGGCTCCTCCACACAGGCACGGGTATCCTCTGAGGAAGGAGATGGTCCTGGGCGATGAAGCTCCCCTCAGCCAAGGCAATTCCTGGAAAGGATGATGGGCAGCCTCCCAGCGGCCATGGACTAAGCCCCTCAGTCCTGAAGCAGGACTGGGATGGCTTGTTCCAGCATCCCCCACAAATGCAGACGGCAAAAGGCAGTCTGGCTAGGGGGAAGAGCACCCCTAAAGCTGGTTTTCTACAGATTTAGAGCCAAGTTCCAACTTCCCTCTCCAGCTTACCCCTGGGTAAGCAGCTCCGCCTCTCAGAGAAGCCTCCATTTCCTCAAACCTTGCAGGCTTTAGTGAGATTAATCATGCCACAGCATTAAGTGGAAGGCTTCCTGGAGGAGGTGACGCCCGAGCTGAGTCATGAAGGGAAGTGAAAGGTAGGTGTTGACCTGACAAAGAGGGGAAAGGTGCCCCAGGCAGAAGAGGGCACCTGTTGGGACCAGAGGCCTGAGTAGGCTCAAGAGAAGCACCAGGAACTCAGTGTAGCTGCTGTGGAGAGGGAGGGGTGGGTAAGAGGTGAGGCAGGATGATGGGCAGGGGCAGATCACAGAGGGCTGGAGGGTCAGGAGAGGGGAGGCTGCCCTCATTCTGCCCTCAGAGGAATCTGCCTTCTATCATAGTGGCTTCCGGCTTCCATTTGTGTGGCGCTCACACACGTTAGGGATGCTCTGAGTGGCTTACTTGTATAAGCTCATTTTACCTGGACAACACTGTTATGAGGTAAGGACTCTTATCAGTTCTATTCTACAGATGAGAACACTGAGGCACAGAGAGGCTTAGTCAGTTGTCCAAGGTCACACAGCTTGTCAGTGGAGCCCAGGCTGTCTGATGCCCAAGCACACACTCTCAACCTCTACATTGTTCATCACAGGGGCACCTTTGGGTGGCCCAGGGCTGTGTCCTCTCACCACCCTGATTCTGCTTGACCCAGCCAGGTGGAGCCCTGTGGACCAGGCCCGCCAAACCAAAGCCTTCAAACTCTCCAAACCCTCAAACCCTCAAAGGCAGCTTGTCTTCCAGGGACAATGCCGCTGACGCCAAGCCCCAGGGGTTGGGCTATGGGCCAGGGACATGGTTTGGCTCCAGAACATCATAGAGCAATTTGCAACACCTTCAAAATGCAATTGGAGCAGCCAAGAGAGGCAGGTGAGGCGCAGCCCTTACCTGCACCTCAGGTGGATGGCTGGGTGTCGGGTTACCCCAGGGGCAGAGGAAAAGCCTTGGCAGGAGATGAGGGATGCAGCCAGACCCCTGTCCCCTGCCCACACACCCACATTCCCTCCTGGCTTACGTATTGCCCAGGGCCCCACACCCAGTGCAGCCCAGCAGTCCTACCTACGACCTCCCGCCGCCCCAGCTGCAGCTCCTGCCTCTCACCTCCTTAACCGCAGTAATTCCATGAGCAAGGGTCTCCTCCCCGACTGGTGCATCCTCAGGAGGGGAATAGCCATCACCTGGGGCATGCTGGGCTCTGGGGCACGCTGGATGGCTTAAAGACCTCACATAAGACCTCACATAAGACTACGATGCTTCCCAAGGCTCTGCTGCAGGCTAGGCATAGACTTTTGGGCTTATCTTCCTCACGGCCTCGGCAAACATCAACTGATCACACCTGTGTGCTGTTGGCCTGGGCAGGAGCGTTGAGGTGAGTCGGGCCCAGGCCTGCTCTCAAGGCACTCCTGGTAATTACGGGCCTCCTCGCAGCTGGGGGAAAATGTGCCTGGGAGCCATGGGCCTTACCCACAGAGACATAGGGGCCAGTGAGTGACAGAACCAGGCTGGCATTGGGCCCGCTTTGTGCAAAAGGCCCCCCATCCCACCTGGAGCTCAAGACATGAGCCCCCAGACACGGTGACGCGCGCCTGTAATCCCAGCACTTTGGGAGGCCGAGGCGGGTGAATCACTTGAGGTCAGGAGTTTCACCATGGCCAACATGGTGAAACCCCATCTCTACTAAAATTACAAAAAATCTCAGGAGGCTGCAGCAGGAGCAGCCGCTTGAACCCTGGAGGCGGAGGTTGTAGTGAGCTGAGATCATGCCACTGCACTCCAGCATGGGTGACAGAGTGAGATTCCATCTCAAAAAAAAAAAAAAGACAGGACGCTCAGAGAGGACCGCATCCTGCCTGAGCTCACGAGCCAGCCACGGTTGAATTCGAACTGAGCTGTGAATAACTCCGAGTCCACGTGCCCCGGGAACACCAGGCTGAGAGGAGAACGGTGCTGGAACAAGAGACCAGCTCGGGGGTGACACGGAAGGAGCAGGCCTCGGAGAAGAGTGGTGACTCACCGGGACACTTTGTGGTTACAAAACAGGCCAGGCTCCTGCCAGACACTCACACTCGGTTACTTTTTTTTTAATTCCTTTCCTGCCCTTCCACTCCCTGTTCCTTGGGCACAGTAAGTACATTCTGTTCTTTCTGAACTTCTCACTGAACAGGGCAACTCGATTCTTCTCCCAAGGATGGAGGGGCCTTGGCCGACTGGAATCACGGGTGCCAGCCCAGGGCATCAGGAAGGACGCAAGAGGGACCAGCCTGTTCTGGCCAGCCTGCCAATCTGCCGGCTCCCCAGTGCTTTGGGGTCAAGTTCAACCCTCAACTAAGTCCCAGGCATTTGAGATGAGCTTACTCTGCAATCTCGTGTCCCCTAACCCTCTTGGGTGCCAGCACGGAAGCCGCCTGACCTTGCATACTCACAGGCCACCCTGTGCCCCCGGCCTGCCCATGCCACACCTCACCAGTGTTGACCAGAGGAGTTCCTCAAACAAAATCCAAATTAGCTAATAGTGCCATAGCAATTTCCTAACACGAATTATGGTACTGTGGTCATGTTTTTTTTTTTTTTTTTTTTTTTTTTTTTTTTTTTTTTTTTTTTTTTTTTTTTTTTTTTTTTGAGGCGGAGTCTCACTCTGTCGCCCAGGCTGGAGTGCAGTGGCGCGATCTCGGCTCACTGCAAGCTCCGCCTCCCGGGTTCCCGCCATTCTCCTGCCTCAGCCTCCCGAGTAGCTGGGACTACAGGCGCCGCCACCACGCCCGGCTAATTTTTTTGTATTTTTAGTGGAGACGGGGTTTCATTGTGTTAGCCAGGATGGTCTCGATCTCCTGACCTCGTGATCCGCCCGTCTCGGCCTCCCAAAGTGCTGGGATTACAGGCTTGAGCCACCGCGCCCGGCCTCTGTGGTCATGTTAAAGGGTGTCCATATTTTTAGGAAATAATGAAATATTCAGAGGTAAAAGGACTTCCTGTCTGCAACTTACTCTGAAATATTTTGGAAAAAAAATGTATTAAGAGAATGGAGAGAGATGGGGATAAAAAGCAACTGTGGTAAAACATGAACATTTTAAGGAGTTCGAATTGTATCGGAAATTTTGTGTACTGTTTTGGTAACTTTTCTGTAAGTTTGAAATTATTTCTAAAATGTACAGCTGGGCAGGGTGGCTCATGTGTGTGTGCCCCTGCTTTGGAAAGCTGAGGAGGGACAGATCCCTTGAGCCCAGGAGCTGGAGGTTAACAGTGACCTATGACCGTGCTCCAGCCTGGGTGACAGAGCGAGACCCGGTCTCTAAAAAATAGAAAATTAAAATCAAGTTGCAAAATCTTGGGAGGAAAGTAAGTCTGAAAACCCCACTAACCTCAAGTCTCATCTCCAGGAAGCGCCCCAGACCACTGAGGCTGGGACGAGGGGTTCTATGGTGTTGTGGTAACCATCTTGGGTTTCACCCATAGTTCCTGGTTCATAACTGCCACAGCCGTCCTTACAGGCTTGGGTGATAGTGTTGGGGGTGTGAGGCCTCAGGGGCAGGCCCTTGACCTTCTCCTGCCCTCCCTTCACGCCTGTGTTCCCTGCCTTTCTGACTGTGGGTCTTAAGACCACAGTCTTACCCTGGGGGAAGGAATGCTGATATCATGAGGCTTCCATAAAAACCCGAGGACAGGGTTCAGGGAGCTTCCAGACAGTTGAACACATGGAGAAGGCTGGAGTGTGGTGCCCCAGGGCGGGCATGGAACCCCCACACCCCTCCCCCATACCCTGCCCTATGCATCTCTTCACCTGTATCCTTTGCCATATCGTTTATAATAAAACAGTAAACGTGTCTCCCTGAGTTCTGTGAACCACTCCAGCAAATTACTCAAACCCAAAGAGGGGGTCGTGGGAACCCCAACTTGAAGCCAGTAGGTCAGAAGTTCCGGAGGCCTGGACTTGCGACTAGTGGAGGTGGGGGGCAGGGGCAGTCTTGAGGACTGAGCCCTCCACCTGTGGGGTCTCACTCTATCTCCAGGTAGGGAGTCAGGATTCCAGGTAGCGGACCCAGCTGGAGTCCGCTGCTTGGTGTGTGGGAAAACCCCGCACATCTGATCACAGAAGGCCTTCTGTGTTAACGATTGTTGAGGAGACTTTTCCCCACACGGCTGCCTTCCAGACACACCCCAACCCCTTAACAAGGTGTGTGTCCCCATCACCCCTTGTCTCCATGTCCTGTTTGCCACTTTAGGAGGGAGTGCCTGGAGGACGGGACAGTGTCTCCTTCCGAGCTGTGATCTGGGTGACATGACACCTCTAGGTCTGTGCTCAGCGCTCTACAGCATGACACGGACCCAGGCAGCACTGGGTGCCAGGCGCCACTCTAGGCCTGCAGAATGCAGTGGTGGAGATTCATCCAGCCCCCACCTGGTGTAGCTGACCTTCCAGGAGAACTTGGAGCTGGGGACAGGAAGAGGGTCAAAGCTGGGGCTGCGGCCTCCTTCCCATGGTGTCTCCGACACTGTAGTCCAGCCACTTCCCACTCCCTCCGGGGCTTCCACATGGCTGACGGCTCCACTTGCGGCTCGCGGTCTTCCCCCACCAGCCTCTTGCCTCACACATGCCCACCGTGACTTCATCCGACACAGAGACCCTGACCAGCCTGAGCCCTGGTCTTCCCTCTCAGCATGTTTCCAGCTGCCGGTGGGCCAGGCGACAGGGAAGGGATGGCCTTGAGGCCTCAAGGCTCTGGCCGATGGGCCTGGGGTGGGGCAGGGTGTGGCACTCCAGGGAGGCTGGCCAGGGTGAGCATTGCGGCTGTGGGCTCCTGCAGCTGCTGAGACGCTGTGTGTTGCTGTAGAGCGCTGAGCACAGAGCTAGCAGTGCCGCGGGACCCTGCTGTGCAGGCTTATAGTTGCTCTCATTGCTCCTGCGGCTCTGTGTGCATCTCTGCTCCCTGCCTTTGAAGGACCTTGCAATTGCCTAAGGCACAGTGCACAGTGTGGAGAAATGGGGGGCCAGACTGAGTGGTCAAAGAACGTTTCAGCAGAGGGAGACTTCAGCTGAGCCTTGACGGAGGAGGGAGAGGCAGGCAGACGGTGCACAAGAGGAGCACATTCCGGGCAGAAGATTTCCCCAATCGATGAAGGATTCCTGGAGAAACGCTCAGCGTGCCCTGGCCACAGTGAGAAGATGACTCTGATTCGTGGGCTCCAGTAGCAACAGAAGATGCTGCTTCAGACCCAAGAGTCTGAGCAGATGGCAGAATGGCAGCCTCCAGCAGGGACACAGAGCCAGGATCTATTCTCGAGTTGCTACCAGGGAGCCGGGGCTGGGGGACCCTCCCTGCTTCCTTTGAAAGACACCCACACCCCTGGTCTGGAGGGAAGTTACCTGGGCCCTCTGCCCCCAGTATGATGTGACATTCTAGCTACCCAGTGGCTATCATTAAAGGCCAAGAATGAGCTCAGCCATGGAACTCAATGGTCGCCCCTGCTACCGCCTCCACCCTGCCAGGGCAAACACAAGGTCACTGGTCTTCCCTGCGGTCATAGCCAAGATCAGCTACAGGCAAGACGCTTTGCTCAGTGCACGTGGGGCCTCCCACCCTGCTGGCTGTTGGCAAAAGGCACTTTCAGAGGCTCCTCATGCAAGGATTAGGAGCCAAAGCTGGGAGGAAGGAAGGTGAGTCAGACAGACCTGTGTTCCAAGTTTGACTCTCCATGATTTTTGACCTTGAGCGAGCCTTAGAATTCAGTCACCTCCTTGGCAAAGATGGACATAGAGATATCTGCTCTGCAAAGCCATTCACGAGCATGAGTCCTAACACACCCCAGATGCTCGGCCTGGTGCCCGGCACAGGGAGCCTCCGGACCGACGGTAGCCATTTTCATTTTCAGAGGATTTGTGGCAGTGTTCCCAGGTTGGTTGTTTTCCGTCATTATCTTCACCAGCCAGGAGCCCCTTGAGCCAAGGATGGTGTCTTGCTTGTGCCTGGGCTCCAGGGCTAAGCACTGCTCCTGGTACACGGGAAGTGCTTGGTGTCTGTGCATGAGTGTCCTTACAGGCTGGAGTGTCACCCACCTTCAGGTCTGCATTGGGGCAGTTTCTAGGGGAGCCTGACTCTGCTGGTCTCTGCCCGATCCTGCCTGGGAATTGACTGGGAAAAGTCTCAGCTTTGCCCTGCCCTGGACCCCTTGCTGGGCCCTGGATCCCTGTGGTCGACCTCTCCAGGCCTCACCCCAGGCTCCTCCTCCCATCCAGCAGGAGCTGAAAAAGAACAAAGAAAACAGTCAGAGCCAGGGTCTCCCTGTTAGATTAGCTTGACTTTGAGTCCACTTTCCCTCCAAGAGGGAAAGAATGAATGAAAGGGACAGACGAAGGAGGAAGGTGGAAGGAGGTGAAGCACGGAACTGGCCTCCCAAATGCATCTGCAGTGGAGGGGCAGGGACAGTCAGCAGAAGGGGCCATCTCTGGAGAAGGGGGAGCACCGCTTCCTGGGAAGTGGCCTGAGTGCTGGGGCAGAGCTGACCAGCTGGGAGGTGTGTACATGGCACCCACATGGACACAGTCTCTGGACAACCTGTAGATCTGCAGCTAGTCCCAAAGCAAGGGGGCGGGGGTAGGTGTCGAGGATGGAGTGCATTCTGCAGGGAGCCCAGCAGCAGGAAGTGGGACCATGCTGGGCACACCCCCTGATAACTTACCTTCCTTCCCCTCTGCTTCCTCATCTGAAAAATGAGTGTAGTAACAGCCACCTTGCAGAGCCGTCGTGAGAGTTTTCTGGGAGAATGGATATAAAGCCAGGCCTGGTGGCTCATGTCTGGAATCCCAGCGCTTTGGGAGGCTGAGGCAGGCGGATCACCTGAGGTCAGGAGTTTGAGACCAGCCTGGCCAACCTGGTGAAACCCTGTCTCTACTAATAATACAAAAAAAAAACAAAAAAAAAAATTAGCCAGGCGTGGTGGTGTACGCTTGCAGTCCCAGCTGCTCGGGAGGCTGAGGCAGCAGAATTGCTTGAACCTGGGAGGCGGAGGTGAGCCAAGATCGCACCACCGCACTCCAGCCTGGGCGACAAGAGCGAGACTGCGTCATAAATAAATAAATGAATAAATAAATAAATAAATAAAGCACCTCGCACAGGGCTGAGTGCATAGTAGGCCCTCAAGCAATGGCAGTTCCCCTCTTTTTCCCTGTGAAAATTTGCACCCAGATTCCCCTTCACGGATGAAGGACTTATTCCCCCAGCTGCTGGGTTGGGGGTGCCGCAGTGAGCCCTGGGCTGTCCCTACAAGGACTGCCTCGTTCAAGGTCATGCCCCTTCCGAGGTGGCCCAAAGATTGACTGGCAGGGGATATAAAGGTCTAGCTCCCTCACCCCATAAGGGAGCAACTCTGAAGTGTGGTTCCAGCTTGCAGGTCCCAGTGGGGACCACGGAACCCTCCAGGGAGACTGCCTCATAGCCCAAGTCCTCCCTCCGCCCATCCTGCTTCCTCCCCTTCCCTGATTCCTGCCAGTGCATCTCAAAAGCACCCCCTATTAAATGTCCTGCCTTCTAATTGCCACCCCAAAGTCTGTTTCCGGAGAACCCTGGCTCTCCCAATGTCCAGAATCTGAATTTATATAGGAGGGGAAAAGTCGCTGGGCTTTGCTGCATTACACGAGCATCTTTTACTCTTGGGAAGTACTAACTCATCACAGGCTTTCTTTAGATGGCGAATCCCTTCGGTGCATTTAAACTGGTACATTCGATTTGCCCTCAGCAACATCGCTGTGGTTTAAAGTGCGCTGTCTCCAGATTAATCAGCAGAACCAAAGACATCCAACTGAGGGTTGGGACTGACTGCTCTGGACAGCTGGTGGCTGCCCCCAAACTGCTGGTACTTCTGGGCCTCTGGGATTTCTTGAGGAGCATGGCTCACTCTCATGTGTCCAGGCCCTGGGCAGGTGCTGGAGCACCTGGGATCCAGAGCTGAATAAGACAAGTCCCTGTGCTGCAGGCCTCCTGCCCAGAGGGAGGACAGGGGAGTGTCAAGTACCACTGCTGGGGCAAACTGGGGGCCATGAGGGCCAGGGAAGGGTTCATTATCTCACCTGGGCTCAGGGGAGGTCAGCAGGGTACCCTAAGGCGGGAGAGAGGTAACTGAAGAATGAAAGCCAGAAGGCAGCACAGTGGGTGGCACTGGATGCATCTGGGAGGGATCAAGGAGGGAAGACAGTCCCAAGCAAGGGAGCCGTGTGATCGGGCCTTCCCATGTCAGGGCAGTGCCTCGTGCTGTTCACATGTCAGTGCACTGAAACCAGGCAACCATCCTCGGGAGGCAGGATTAATCATCCTCACTCAATGGACTCAGAAGTGAGGCCCAGGGAAGTGGTTGAGGGGAGATCCACTTGAGTCCATCCTTGCACCAGCTGGCCCAGGTGTGGGCTGAGATGCCTCATGGCTGGGCAGCTGAGTGCTGTCTCCTAAGGCTGGCTCGTAGGGCTGGGCATCAGGTGGCAGGAGGCCAGAAAGGCAAAGGTCCACTTCTGTGCCCACCTATTGTGAGGCCTCCTCATTTTTCTGAGCTCTCAGCCAGAGTGGCTTCGATGGAGAAGGACAGTGGAGAGGCCATTCCGGCCCCTGCCTGGCGTGACTGCCTGGTTATGCAGTGGAGTCGGGCACCCGGGGGAGGACGCTGCATCACCTGCTCGTGCCGACACTGGGAACGCGGACCCACCACTAAGCGCCACCAACACCAGTTTGTTGGTGAACCTGGAAGACAGGCCGGTGGGTAAAGAGAGAAGGCAGAAGATGCCCTGGATCCACAGGTGCTGCTCGATCCAGCTGGTGGCACTCCAAGGGCAGGTCCTTCCTCTGCAAGGTGACGCACTTCATTTCCTGAGCGTTTCTGCCTCTTTTTTTAAGCCTGTCCTATTGTGAAATGTAATATATATATGGAAAAGGGTACAAAACAAGCACACAGCTCGATGACTTATCACAAAGCGAAGCCCCAAGAAGTCACCACCCGGCTCCAGAAATAACATATTTTGGTCTATCCAGAACCACCGCCGGCCTCAACTCCCTCCCACGGCTGGCCTTCCCTCCCCCAGAGCTAACCACTCCGCTGACATTCACGCCGATCGCGTGCTTGCCTTTCCGTATGACTTTACCAGCTCAGTGTCCTTAGCAGCTGCGGAGGCTGTTCCATCACATTTTGCCTTCTCTCTGGTTCATTTCCATCGCTCTCCTGTCAGATATGCATCCATATTGTGTAGAACTATCATGTGCTGGTTACTGGAACTTCTTCACTGATGTTTACATCCAGAGTGTTGGTGAGGCTTTTCTGGAGCCCACTGGCTGCCTCCAGTCCCAGCCCTGGCACGTCCTCACTGCAGGGCACTGAGCAAGTTCCTGAACCTCCTACCCTTGATGAATGTTGGTCATCAGCTGCTGTCCAGGGTCTCCCAGTGTTCCCTGACACAGAGCTCCTAAAACCCTTGCAATTTCCTAAGCGATAGAGGAGCTAGGAGCGTCTTTTGTTCCAATAATTGGTCTCTAACTCCAGTTCCTGACACAGAGCTTCTAAAGCCCTTGGAATTTCCTGGGTGATGGGAGCATCTTTTGTTCCAACGAGGTGACTCTTGGGGGACTTCTGGACGGGGCTGGTCACCAGAAAGACCAAGCTTGGCGTTTTCAGTCCTAACCCCATCCTCCAGGGAGGGAAGAGGACCTTGAGATTGAGTTAATAATCGACCACACCTACATAATGAAGCCTCCATAAACATCCCTGAGGGCCGGGCACAGTGGCTCATGCCTGTAATCCTAGCACTTTGGGAGGTCGAAGCAGGTGCATCACCTGTGGTCAGGAGTTCAAGACCAGCCTGGCCAACATGGTGAAACTCCATCTCTACTAAAAATATAAAAATTAGCCCAGCGTGGTGGCACATGTCTGTAATCCCAGCTACTCGGGAAGCTGAGGCAGGAGAATCGCTTGAACCTGGGAGGTGGAGGTTGCCATGAACTGAGATCCCGCCATTGCACTCCAGCCTGGTGACAGAGTGAGACTCCATCTTGAAAAACAACAAAAAACAAACAAAAAAACACATCCCTAAGGCACGAGGGTCAGAGCTTTTGGGTTGGTGAGCATCAACTCCAGGGGGACAGAAGATCCTGCCCTCGGGACCATTCTGGGCCTTGCTTTATGTACTTTTTAAAATCTGGCTGTGATCTGTGTCCATTATCATACCCTTTATCAGAGGATCAACTAGTAAATCTAAGCTTCTCTGAGTTCTGTGAACCATAATAGCAAATTAGTGAACTTGAGGAGGGAATGGTGGGAACCCGCATTTTATGGCCAAGTTAGACAGAACTATGGGTAAGGGCCAGACGCAGCGACTCGCACCTATAGTCCCAGCACTTTGGGAGGCTGAGGTGGACAGATTACTTGAGTCCAGGAGTTCAAGACCAGCCTGGCAACATGGTGAAACTCCAGCTCTACAAAAAATACAAAAATGTGCCAGGCATGGTGGCACATGCCTATAGTCCCAGCCACTTGGGCAGCTGAGGCAGGAGAATTACTTGAACCCAGGAGGCAAAGGTTGCAGTGAGCCAAGTTGTGCCATGGCACTGTAGCCTGGGTGACAGAGTGAGACTCTGTCTTAAATTTTTTTTTTAAAAAAAAGGCTGGGCACAGTGGCTCACGCTTATAATCCCAGCACTTTGGGAGGCCGAGGTGGGCAGATCACGAGGTCAAGAGTTTGAGACCAGCCTGGCCAACATGGTGAAACCCTGTCACTACTAAAAACACAAAAATTAGCCGGGCATGGTGGCATGCGCCTGTAGTCCTGGCTATTCAGGAGGCTGAGGCAGGAGAATTGCTTGAACTCAGGAGGCAGAGGTTGCAGTGAGCTGAGATTGCACCACTGCACTCCAGCCTGGGTGACAGAGTAAGACTCTGTCTCAAAAAAAAAAAAAAAAAGCAAAGTAAGGGTAAGCTGGGACCCACTACTTCCAGTGACATCTGATGGGTTCCTTCTTAGCCTGATGGGCCACCAAGTCACTGGGTCCCCTTAGGCATGTTGCTTCCTTTCTGTGGACCTCAATTTCCCCAGCAGCTGCAGCAGAAGAGGTTAGAGCAGCTCTGAGCTTTCCCACCGTGGCCCACGCAGCCCTGGGTCCTCAGCTCCGCCCATGCCAATCTGGCCCTTCAGAGCAGCTCTTGGTTCTGAATGTGCTGCTCCATTCTGTTTCCTTCAAAGAGGGTTTGGTGTGGCAAGTTTGAAGACCACAGGCCTGAATATCCAGGGTTCCTTGCAGCCTTGATTCTCTAGGCCTGCGTGACTTGGAGTCTGGCTGAAATTCAGCCAAGATGCCACAGCTATGTCACATAGGAGCCATGTCCTCCCGCCCAGTCTCCATCCACTCTGTGCCAGAGACTCAGTCCTGAAACTGGAGCCTCAGCCCTGGCTGACAGTGGGCCTCTGTGTGCAGCCCAGCCCCTGGCCACCCCCCAGGCCCGTGCTCTGTTTTATATACAAACACCCGTGGTGGGTCATAGGAAACCTGCAGGCCAATTTTGTCTTTCCAATAACAATGCACTTTTTTTCTTAAAGGCATCGGTGCACATCCTTAGGTTTGTGAGGCGAATAGAGGCCATAAGAAGAATCTGGAGGACATGGGAGACAACAGTCACCCCCTCTTAACTCCTGGGTCACACCCGATGGCTATGCTTGGGGGAGCCAATCACCCTGCACCACCCTACACAACAGCGCCTGGCACACCACAGTGTGAGCTCAGAATGACTGTTGGCTTAAATCAAAATAATGAATAAGTGTGCAGGACTCCTAAAAATCAGCCCACTTTTGACTGTTTCTTTTTCCCTTCCTTCCTTCCTTCCTTCCTTCCTTCCTTCCTTCCTTCCTTCCTCCCTCCCTCCCTCCCTCCCTCCTTTTCTTCCATTCCCTAAAAATCAGCCCACTTTGGACCCTTTCTTTCTTTAAACTTTCTTTCTTCCTTCTCTTTCCTTTTTTTTTTGTTTGTTGTTTTTTGTTTTTTGTTTGTTTGTTTGTTTTTTGTTTTTTTTGTTTTTGAGACGGAGTCTCGCTCTGTAGCCCCGGCTGGAGTGCAGTGGCCGGATCTCAGCTCACTGTAAGCTCAGCCTCCCGGGTTCACGCCATTCTCCTGCCTCAGCCTCCCAAGTAGCTGGGACTACAGGCGCCCGCCACCTCGCCTGGCTAGTTTTCTTGTATTTTTTAGTAGAGGCGGGGTTTCACCGTGTTCGCCAGGATGGTCTCAATCTCCTGACCTCGTGATCCTCCCGTCTCAGCCTCCCAAAATGCTGGGATTACAGGCTTGAGCCACCGTGCCTGGCCTGTTTTTTTTTTTTTTTTTTTAATCCATATGAGGTCTTGCTGTGTTGCCCATGCTGGTCTCGAGCTCCTGGCCTTCCAGCAGTCCTCTCACCTCAGCCTCCCAAAGTGCTAGGATTATAGGCATGAGCCACAGGGCCTGGCCAGTAGACTCCCTTCTTCAGCAACTTAATGAACCTCTCCTGGTTTCAATTTCCTGCTTCTGAAAGTAGTGCTGATACTGATGTCTAAACAGGGCTATAGTGAGGATGGGTATCTACAGATTAAGGACAAAGTCTGGCGCAGAGGGGACACCACAGGTGTCGGCAATTTCTTTTTTCACTCATTCCAGCTGGGTTTTATTTATTTATGTCTTAAATGCCATTGTGGCAGAGAAGGCTGGACCTATGGCTAGACCGCATTTCCCAACCACCCGACCAGGCTGTTGGGTGGAGACCTGTGATTGTGCTGCCCAAGGTCATCCGAGCAGAAGTGAGGGCACCATTTCCAGGCTGGTCCCCAAAACCTCTCCTCCCAGGGTCCCCCTTGTCCCTTCCTCTGGCAGAAGCAAAGGCTCTAAGGCCCTAGAAGACGGCAGAACCAGTAGATGGAAGGAACCTGGGTCCCTGAATGACCATGTGGGAGGCGGCCATGGGACGCCCCATGGACCTGAGACTTGAAGAGGAAATAAACCTTTATTATGTTAAGCCATGGACATTTGGGGTTTGTTTTTGCATTGGCCGACATGACTTACCTAATACGGCCAAGATGTGGGAATATTGCATTTTAATTCAATCTTCTTAGGATATTTTCAACTTAATATCTGTTTCTAAAAATGCTTACCTTAGTAGTGTAATTCTATGCTCTTGGAAGTCTTCTCTTTAATGTCATCTTCTTTTGAATGCTTTACAGTGTAGTTGGTCTTCAGATCCAGTTCAAACTCTTAAGTCACTAGCAACAAATAAAACAGTGCCCAAAACACTGCTTAGAACACCTGGTCTGCCCAAAGCCCTCATGGCCCCTTCCTAAAGTCAAAGACAGATTAATTTCAAAACAGAGACGGCCCTCCCTTCCGGGGCATGCGGGAGCAGCACACTTTGAAACAGACAAGTCAGCCGGAGCTGGCGGCTCGAGTCAGGCTGAAGCCAAAGGGATGCCGGCAGAACTCCTCACTGCGGGGAGGACAGGGCTTGCCTCTACTCCCTCAGTTACTCCTCAGCTGGGAGCTCTTACGGCCCCAAGGAAAAAGCAGAGTTCTCCCTGAAGGTCATTTCCAGGAGTCTAGTCCTGCATGCAGTGGCTTTCCACAGAATGACAGTAGCCATAAAGGGGACTTCCAGGTCAGAAAAGCTCCAAGCAGCCTGACAAATACACCTTCTATATCTGTTCTTTTAAAAAATATATATTTATTCGTCTTCATTTGTCTGAAGTTGGTATGACTAGTCCCCCCTACCTTTTTTTTTTTCTTTGAGATGGAGTTTCAGTCTTGTTGCCCAGGCTGGAGCGCAATGGTGCGATCTCGACTCACCGCAACCTCTGCCTCCCGGGTTCAAGCGATTCTCCTGCCTCAGCCTCCCGAGTGGCTGGGATTACAGGCATGCACCACCATGCCTGGCTAATTTTGTATTTTTAGTAGAGACGGGGTTTCTCCATGTTGGTCAGGTTTGTCCTAGTCCCCATTTTTTTAAAAAAGAGACTTTAGGGAGATTAAATGGCTAACAGCCAGCCAGATGAAGTGGCTCACACCTGTAATCCCAGCACCTTGGGAGGCCCAGGCAGGTGGATTGCTTGAGACCAGCCTGGGTAACATGGTGAAACTCTCTCTCTACCAAAAATACAAAATAAAATAAAATAAAACAATAGCTGGGTGTGGTGGCACACACCTGTAGTTCCAGCTACTTGGGAGGCTGAGGTAGGAAGATCACCTGAGCCCAGGGAGGTTGAGGCAGCACTGAGCTGAAATCACATCACTGCACTTTAGCCTGGGTGACAGAGTGAGACCCTGTCTGAAAGAAAGAAAGAGAAAAGAAGAAAGAAAGAAAGAAAGAAAGAAAGAAAGAAAGAAAGAAAGAAAGAAAGAAAGAGAGAGAGAGAGAGAGAGAGAGAGAGAGAGAGAGAAAGAAAGAAAGAAAAGAAAAGAAAGAAAGAAAGAAAGAAAGAAAGAAAGAAAGAAAGAAAGAAAGAAAGAGAGAAGGAGAGAAGGAGAGAAAGAGAGGAAGAGAGGAAGAGAGGAAGGAAGGAAGAAAGAAAGAAAGAAAAGAAAGAAAAAGAAAAGAAAGGAAAAAAAGGAAGGAAGGAAGGAAGGAAGAAAGGAAGGAAGGAAGGAAGTGAAAGGAAAAAAGAAAACAGCCTATGGGGGTCAGAGCCAGGGTCTCCTAGATCAGCTGGAATCAGCTAGATCAGCTGGAACTTTGAGTCCACTTTCCCTTCAAGAGGGAAAGAATGAATGAAAGGGACAGACGAAGGAGGAAGATGGAAGGAGGTGAAGCACAGAACTGGCCTCCCAAGTGCATCCGCAATCGAGGGGCAGCGACAGTCAGCAGAAGGTGCCATCTCTGGAGAGGGGTGAGCGCCTCACCTGAGTGCTCACCTGAGAGGAGGTGGCCTGAGTGCTGGGGCAGGACCCTGGAGCCCAGCAGCCCACAGCAGCCCAGAGGAAGAGCTGCTTCTGCAGGTGCCCGGGGACAGGCTTCCTCTCCTGGGGCCCACATTCCAGAAGGCAGCAGCAGGGCCGGCAGAGGGACAGTTGCAGCTGTGGGGAAGATGCCCATGCAGGGACCGTAAACGAGTTGGGGCTCAGGATCCCGTGGCTGGGGCTGGGCTGTGAGCTGAAGACTTACCAAGCCAGCCCCCTGGCCGCATATCCCACCCCTCCCTGTCCCAGGGAGGCAAGCAGGGGCAGCACTGGTGAGGAGGAGGCGGTTCTAGCTCACCCCTTTCCGCAGGCCCCAAGGGCACCGCTGGGTCAGGGCTGAGATGGAGAAGGGTTAACCATGGTATGTAGCTTATCTCAAAGGAGTGCTTCCCATGGGCATGAAGAACTGCCGGGAGGGGCATCTCCCAAGCTACCTAGATATCCTGGCATCCTCCCTCCCAGCTAGGAGCAGCACCTTATCCCGAAGCTCCCCAGCATCAGCCTCCCCGCAGCCACATGGGACGGTGGCACAGTCTTTGGAGTTGACAGACCCCGGTCAGAAGCCCAGCTTTGTCCCCTGACTAGCTGTGTGTCCCTGTGGAAGCTGCCCAGATTCTCTGAGCCTCGGTCTCCGCACAGGCAAAGTGGAGACTTTAACAACTGCCTGAAAAGGTGCTGTGAGTGCAGACGAGATAACAGGGAGGAAAAACTTTTCCTTTATCCTCTTATGTTCAGTGACTAGGGGTCTGTGAATTAAGTGGACAAAATATAGATTCGCTAGAGAAAAAAGATGGATTTTTATTTTCATACCTCTGAGGGAGTTTCACAGAAAAATGTGACTCGATTCAAGGCTGCAGTGAGCTATGATCCATGGCACTACAGCCTGGGTGACAAAGTGAGAAACTGTCAAAAATATATACAAATAAATAAATAAATAAAATAAAAAAAGAAGAAAAAGGAAAAAGAAAAGAGAAAAAAGGAGAAAAGGAAAAAAACAAGTATAAATAAAAAGAAACATGTGGCCAGGCGCAGTGGCTCACACCTGTAATCCCAGCACTTTGGGATGCCTAGGTGGACAGATCACCTGAGGTCAGGCGTTTACAACCATCCTGGCCAATATGACGAAACCCCATCTCTACTAAAAATACAAAAATTAGCTGGACACAGTGGCAGGTGCCAGTAATCCCAGCTACTTGGGAGGCCGAGGCAGGAGAATTGCTTGAGACGGAGGTTGCAGTGAACCGAGATGGTGCCACTGCACTCCAGCCTGGGTGACAGAGTGAGACTCTGTCTCAAAAAAAAAAAAAAAAAGTAAAGAAAAGAAAAGAAAGACGCTACTCAAGGAAGTGGTTATAATTTGGGACTTATATACCATGTTAATAGGGGAAGAGGGAAGAGAAGGACCATTTTACTTTTAGGAAAGATAAATGGCCCCTAGGAGGACAGATAGCAGCTCGGACAGTTTTGTGACTATGTCTGTTCTGGTGATTTCTTGTCCTGGTGCCAGTGCTGACTTCTTGAATTCTCGTCCTTGGTGATAGGAGTCCATCTCTCTGGTTTTGAAATTTCCAGGGAAAGGATTTCTGGCAGTTGAACTCTTTTGGGAGCCTCTGCTTTTAGGCAGATTAAGGGAAATTCAAAACAAACAGACAAACAAACAAACATACAGAAAACCGTCTTCAGTGTGGTACATCCTGGATCCCTTCAGACAAGGCACAGGCAGTACCTGGCTAGGGGAGCCCCTCACACCTCCTCCTGCCGACCCACTCCACATCCCTGTGCCCATGTTTGTCCTCTTTCCAATCCCTACTGCCCCATCCGAACTCACTGTCCTCTGTCCCCATTCTCTGTGTGCTAAGGTGACACGTCACCACATAGCAGCTTGCCCCTGCCGGCACAGGCTCCCTTCACTGCGGCTTCCAGGTCCCACTCCCTCGCTTGCCCAGCACCTCTTGCTATCTCTTACTCATTCAACAAACACTCCCAACAGGCTTCTCCCCGCCAGGCCCTGGGCTGGATTCCAGAGTGGCAGCGATCAGGCAGACCAAACTCTGTCTCTAGGAGCTCCACCCGGTGGGAGAGGCAGACAGACAGATGGACAGTGACAGCCTAGGCACAGGAGCCCATGGGAGCTCAGAGGAAGAGTAAGGCCCGGTAAGTTCTGTGACTTGTTGGTGCCAGGAAAGAGCTAGGCCTGCCCCTGATACTCAAAAAGCACATGTGAACAAAGGGAACGGAGGGAGGGGAGGAGAAAGAAGGAATGACAGGAGGAAGGGAGGGAAGTTGGTCGATTTTCCTCCATCCACCTTTCTCCTGTCTGGACTAGTGTTTGGGACCAGCCCCTCCCCTACTCCATGTCAACCTCTGGGCTTATCAGATATTCCAATAGCTGCTTTGGCCTGATAAGCCCTCTCCAGATAACCCCTTTCTCTTGTAATTGAGTTTAAATATTGATCCACCCAATCAAGGCAGGTTAATATTCAACCCAACCGAGCTCTGGAAGCCTCCCGGCCACCAGATTCTTCCCTGGGCGAGGCAACGTGGGGCTGAGCAGGGCTGGAGCAAGCAGGGCGTGCAGTCTTCCCCCAAAGCGTGTTTATCAGACGGTTTGGGAATGGGGGGCGCGAGGGGCCTGTCTAGACCTGGCTCTGCCCCTGGCAGGTCCGAGGAACACTGTCCGAGCCAAGCCTCAGGGCCTGCACTTCCTGGCTGGAGGACCATGGGGAAAGCCAGCTTTGTTCCAGTGGAGGCTCAGCCGGGAGAACCTGCCCAGACACCCTTCCCTTGAGGATTCTGCTTTGCACCTTAGAGTGTCCTCAGGCTGCCAGGATCCTCCAGAGCCATATGGCTGATTTCCTCCTCTCACCCACAAGGGTGATTCCCTCAGGCTCCTCAGGGTTTGGTCCTCCTGAGTCAGCCTCCCAGAGCTTATCCTGTCTGCCACACTCCACGTGGACTCTTCAGCCCACCTGGTAGAGGCCCAAACGGTGCATGCACCTGCTTCCCACTGGTGACTTTCACAGGTCTTCCATGTGCACGGCCCCAGTCAGCGATGTGGGAGCCGCCGCAGCCCAGGACTTCCAGAAGCAGGAGAAGTGCTGAGTGTGGCTACTCCCCTGACCCAGAGCAAACAGTGTGGTCAAGAGCCAGCGGGATCCACACCTATACCCAGGAGACCCCTCTGGTTCCGTGTGTGTGTGTGTTTGTGTGTGGGTTGTGTGTGGTGGGGGGGTTGTGTGTGTGTGTGTTTTGTGTGTGTGTGTTTGTGGGTTGTGTGTGTGTGTGTGCTTGTGTGTGTGTGTGGGTTGTGTGTGCTTGTGTGTGTGGGGGTGTGTGTGTGGGCGTTGTATGTGTATGTGGGTTGTGTGGGGGGGTTGTGTGTGTGTGGGTTGTGTGTGTGCGTGTGTCTGTGCTTGTGTGTGTGTGGACTGTGTGTGCTTGTGTGGGGGGGGTTGTATGTGTGTGTGTGGGTTGTGTGTTTGTGTGTGGGGTGTGTGTGGGTTGTGTGTGTGTGTTGTGTGTGTGGGTTGTGTGTGTGGGTTGTGTGTGTGCGTTCGTGTGTGTTGTGTGTGTGTGTTGTGTGTGTGTGGGTTGTGTGTGTGTGTTCATGTGTGTGGTTTGTGTGGGGTGTGTGTGGGTTGTGTGTGTGTGGGTTGCGTGTGTGTGTTCGTGTGTGTGGGTTGTGTGGGGGGGTTTGTGTGTGGGTTGTGTGTGTTTGTGTGTGTGGGTTGTGTGTGTGTTTGTGTGTGTGGGTTGTGTGTATGTGTTTGTGTGTGTGTGTCTGCTGGGGGGTGGGAGGGTCATCAACAGGTTTCACTACTCAAATCATCTTCCCCTACAGGGAGGCGCAGAGGATCCCATAGCTACCAGCCAGCTGTCAGGCTCTGGGTCACCTTTTGTCAGCGGACCCTAACATTCTCTAGGCCCGCTCTGTCCCACCCCAGCCGAGCGACTCACTTTCCCTCTTAGAGGTTTCTCCCTAGAAAGAGAAGGGGGAGCCTCCAGGCCAGCAGCAACAGCCCCCCGGGGAACCTGTTAGAAATGCCCATTCTCACCCCACCACTGAACGGGAGACTGCAGGCGGGGCACCCCCGCAGTGCGGTGCCGGTGGCTTTCCAGCCCTGCGGAAGCTTCGGATGCACTGGGACACCACCCAGCCACTCTAAGCCGTGAATAAAAGCCTCCTGCCTCTCACCGCTTTACTATGTGCCGGGGCCACTCCAAGCTCTTGAAGTAAATTCAGTTTATTTACTCGTTACAACCGTCCTGTGAGGCAGGCACGAGTATTAGTCCTCGTGGACTAATGTTACGGATGAGGCAAGCAAAACAGAAAAGTGAGGCGACCTCGCGCAAGGTCACACAGCCGGAGGCCGAATGAGAAGCTAGGCCGTTCTCCGCCACACCGGGGGCTCCCGAAGCGTGGACCCTGGACAAACGGTGTTAGCATCATCTGGGGACTTCTTAGAAATACAAATTCCCAGGCACCCGATCAGACCTGCTGAGCCCGAAACTCTTTGCGGGGACCCAGCCATCTGCAGAACAAGCCCTCCAGTTTGAGAACCGCAGCGCTGCACCCCGCTGCCTGAAGAGACACCCCGGAAAATAGCCGGAAAGCCTCACGCTCGCATCGTGGCTGGGGTGTTTGCTGGAAACAGGCCACTTTGCAGTGCGGCTCGGCTCCTGCCCGCTGGGAGGCCGAGGACCGCGACCCGAGCGGCTCATGAACTGGGGCCTGCCGAGCTCTCGTAGTTTGATGGAAAGGAAGAAACCTTTGCTGCCGGCCCCTGCTGCTCTGGGCCTCGGCTGCTGCGAGGTGCTCCGGAGTGCACACCATCCGGCTCCTGTGTCCTGGCTTTCACCTCTAGCTTCCCTGTTGGGGCAGAGGCTGTGCAGGCGGGTGGGGCGGCCAGCAGCCATACCAGAAAAAAAGGCGGTGGTACATGGGAACTCTCGCGCTCTGAGCTTGCCAGGCTCCCTAGTTCCACTCTGAGCTCTTGAACCCAATCCCGTTGCTACTGAGTGAATGCTTGCATTCCCTCCCCCGCTTCCGATGTTGAAGCCTCACCTCCAAGGTGATGGTACATGCAAGTGGAGCCTTTGGGAGGTATGAGGCCAGGGTGCAGCCCGCATGAATGGGGTTAGTGCCCTTGTGAAAGACGCCCCAGGGAGCTTGTTTGCCCCTTCTTAGGAGGCAGACCCTCTCCAGCCTCTGGATCTGCCAGCTCCTTGACCTTGGACATCTCACCTTCAGAACTGACAGACATACTTTGTTGTTTTTAAGCCACCTAGTTTACTTAGGGCATTCTGTTATAGCAGCTCACATGGGCTAAGACAGCCATCACATACCCTCTCAGGCTAAGGACCTGCCATGCTGTTTCCCACTGCACTCAGAACGCAGACCAGAACCCTCCTGCCCCCATATGGTCTACAAGGCCCTGTGTCAGGAGAGTCAAAGCGTAGGGCACAGCCCACCAGCGGGCCAGAAGTTCAGCTCCACAAGTCAAGATCTGCGTTCCTCAAGAAAAAATGGCAAGTATTGTTTTGTGAAACTCGTTAATATGCGCGTGTGTACTGGGAACACTGAAAACTGAGGATAATTCCGTTATCTGTCCCAATCCCCTCCTCCTCTGACCTCCCCTGGCATCATCCTCCTTCAGCAACAATGCCCTTCTTTGGGATCCGTGAACACCCCAGCCGTTTCCCAGCTCACAGGCCCTGCCAGTGCTGCTCCACATTTCCCCAGAGCCTCGTCCTCTGCCCGGCCTTTGGCTCCCTGTCTCATGGTCTCATTTCAGCCCCATAAACTGGCAAGGCAGGCGGTATTCCTATTTCACAGATGAGAAGACTGAGAGTCAGGGAGGTTAAGTAGCCTGCTCAAAATCCTACGGATCCAGGATTCCAACCCAAGACCTGAAGGCCCTCCCACTGTGCATGCCCTCTGCTCCTCTCACAGGGACGTGCTGGCAACTTGAGAGGAGAGGGGGGCTTTACCCGTGCGGGGTGGGAGGAGCACCATCCTTGGGGCTTGGAAGCTTGGGGAGAACACGGGCAGCAGGCATGGAGGAGCCACAGCTCTAGGCGCCATGGGCACACACATGATCAGAATGGATGCTGGAGACAGAAGAGCTTGGTAAAGTTGTGGTTAGGGTAGGAAGGCTTCAGAGCAGGGTAGGGGCTGGGAGGGAGAGCAGGAGCTGGTAGGGAGGACTGTGGGTGGCTCATGGGCTGCTGCCCTGATCTTGGTAAGAGATGATAAGAGACTGGGGTGGCACCACTGCAAACGTGCTGACCAGCCTTCGGCCAGCCCACCCACTGATCAAACTTCAGACACCTGAGGCCTCCAGGTACGATGGCTATTATTTAAAAACAAAGACAAAAAAAATCCCAAGAAAGTAATAAGTGTTGGCAAGGAGTAATTGGAACCTTTGTGCACTGTTGGAGGGAATGTAAAATGGTGCAGCCCCTATGGAAAAAAGGATGGTGGTTCCTTAAAAAATTAAACACGGAATTGACCCAGCAATCCCACTTTTGGCCATTACCCAAAAGAACTGAAAGCAGGGACATGAAGAGCTGTCTGGTCACGCCCATGTGCATAGCAGCATCATTCACAATAGCTAAACATGGAAGCAACCAAAATGTCCACTGAAGGATGAGTGGATAAACCAAATGTGGGCTATCCATACAATAGAGTATTATTCAGCCTGAAAAAGGAAGGAGAGTCTGACCGGGGACGGTGGTTCACACCTGTAATCCCAACACTTTGGGAGGCCGAGGCAGGCAGATCACCTGAGGTCAGGACTTCGAGACCAGCCTGGCCAACATGGCAAAACATCATTTCTACTAAAAATACAAAAGTTAGCCGGGCATAATGGCAGGCACCTGTAATCCCAGCTACTTGGCAGGCTGAGGCAGGAGAATCGTTTGAATCTGGGAGGTGGAGGTTGCAGTGAGCCGAGATCATGCCATCTCACTGCAGCCTGGGCAAGGCTGTCTCAAAAAAAAAAAAAAAAAAAAAAGAAATTCTGACACATGCTACAATATGGATGAACCTTGAGAACACCCTAGTCACAGGCCAAATACTATATGATTCCATTTTTAGGATGTCCCTCATAAAGTCAGAAATGAGAATGGTGGTTGCTAGGGGCTGGGACAAGGGTGATATGGTTTGGATGTGTCCCTTCCAAATCTCAAGTGGAAATGTGACCTCCAATGTAGTAGGTGGGCCATGTAGGAGGTGTTTGGGTCATGGGGGCAAATCCCTCATGAATGGCTTAGTGCTGTCCTCATAATGAGTGAGTCCTCTATGAGTTCACATGAGATCTGATTAAGAGCCTAGCACCTTCTCCCTCTTTCTTGCTCCCTCTCTCACCCTGTGACAAGCTGGCTCTTTCCTTCACCTTCCACCATGACTGCAAGCTTCCTGAGGCCCTTACCAGAAGCAGATGCTGAGGCCACGTACAGCCTGCAGAAGCATGAGCCAATTCTCTTTATAAATTACCCAGTTTCAGGTATTCCTTTGTAGCAATGCAAATAGACGAACGCTGGGGGATGGGAAGTCAGTGTTTAATGGGTACAAAGGTTCGGTTTTGCAAGATGAAAAGAATTCTGGGCTGGGCGTGGTGGCTCACACCTGTAATCTCAGCATTTACAGGTGTCAGCTACCGTGCCTGAGGCGGGCAGATTGCTTGAGGCGAAGAGTTCAATATCAGCCTGGGCAACATGGTGAAACCCCGTCCCTACAAAACACAAAAAAATTAGCTGGGCGTGGTGGCACGCGCCTGTAGTCCCAGCTACTTGGGAAGTTGAGGTAGGAGAATCACCTGAGCCTGGGGAGGTTGAGGCTGCAGTGAGCAGTGATCATGCCACTGCACTCCAGCCTAGGTGACAGAGCAAGACCCTGTCTCAACAAAAAATTAAGAATTCTGGAGATGGATGGTGGTGATGGTTGCACAACAATGTGAGTGTACTTAATACCACTGACCTGTACAATTCAAAGAGCGAAGATGGTAAATTTTCTGTTTTGTATATTTTACCAGAATCTAACAAACAAAAAAGCAAAACAACTCAAGGCCTGAGCCACAGAGGTTTCTTACAAATGTGCGTTTTATTTGCATTCTAACCCAAGCACAGATCCCACATACAGACTTCTTGTCTGCACAATGGTACAGTAACAAGTGCAAAATATGCTTTATTTCAGGTACAAAAACATGGCAGTAGGACAACTTCGAGCTTGACGCCCACCTCCCCAGGACCTCTCACACCCACCTGACCCATCCAAGGGCCACGTCACCCCGACAGATACTCCCACCACCTTTAGAGAAGAGTCACCCAATCTGGAGAAAGGTGCTGAGGTTACATCTTTAGAAAGAAATCACTTTAAATACACGAACATTAGAGAACACAGTAACTGTGCTTCCACCCAGCATGGGGAGGCTGCGGGGAGGCACCCCAAAGAGTCCCCCCTTCTCTTCTGTGGTTAACCAAGCAAGCCCCACAAAGCTTTCCCCAGCAGAACACACCTGGCCCAGCAATGAGGCCTCAGGACACAGCCAGCACTGTGACAAAAGAACTCATCCCACCTATCTAGACAGCATGAGGTCTGCAAGTGGGATCTGGACTGGACACCAGGAAGCTCCACCTGGCTCAGGCCATCAGTAGCTGTGGGACCCTGGCCCCCATCTAACCTCCCTGTTGACTTCCTGAAAACTGGGCTAGCGGGGGCCTCCCCATTGCTTTAGGGAGGATCAAGTGAGAAGCTGAGCAAATGCACAGAACACAAAGCCTGGCCCGTTAGCCCCAGCTGCTACCACTGCTGTTACTCATGGAGAAAAGGAGTACAGTGGCTGCTGTCTGCCCCGGAGTGATGACACCAGCAGTGCACAGAGGCCGGACAAGCCACAGGGGGCTGGATGGCCACAGCTGGACCTCAGACCCATCCTGTGGAACTCCTTCCATTTGAGGCTGTCCATCCTCCAATGGCAGACACAGAATTCTCAGGCCTAGGATACCCTTATGGAGGACCTGGGGCTGCCCCTCCAAACCACCAAGCTGAGGCCACTGTGAGCAGTCCCCTTTGTAGCAGGAAGAGCAGCTGGACACATGGGAAGAGGTTTGCAGGCTCCAGAGAAACCAAGAGGTCCTCAATCCCCAAGGCACTAGGTGGAGGTAAGATCAGGCTGCCCCTCCCAGGACAAGAGTGTGTGCCGGCCAGGAGGCCACTGCTGCCCACCACCACTCAAAGGCCTTCCCCACGCATCAACCCTGAGGAGCCTGGCCAGGGGATGCAGGCCAAAGGCCCGACGGGTCTCCAGGAACAGGAAGCAGGCGGCAAGAAGGAAAGCAAAGGGCTCTGCATTCCCACCACGAGGTGGGGCGGACTCTGCAGGAGCCAGCTGGAGCACCAGAACCTTCCAAGGAGGGCTCACCAGCCACACAGAACACGAGATGCGTGACAGGCAGGGTTAACGCAGAAACTGCCCATCTGAGGGCTTCCCCTGCTTCCAAGCTCAAACCAAGTCGTTTTATTCTTTTACAAAAGCCCTTGCTGTCTGAGACTTTATTTAAATCATCCAGCAGGGATGGAGGTAATGGAGGTCTGGCTCAGTAGTCAGCAGACTCTTTCTGTAACGGGCTAGATGGTAAATATTTTGGGCTTTCAGATCCAAGAGGCAAAATCAATATTATGTTGGCATAAGAGCAAACACATTTCCACAAATTTTTAAATTGATAAAATCCAAAATACAATAATTGAGTACATATTTTGGTAAATACATGTCTACTAATAAGAATAATGTTTTTTTTTGATGGGGGAGAAAACAATTGGGTTCAAAGATAACATTCCCTAGCATAAATCGGTGGCATAAACAGGCAGGGGTCTGGGTGGGCCCATCGTGTGCTGGCTGACAAGGGCAGTCACACACCGCTGAGTGCTGATACAGGATGAGGGGTGCGGAGCCGATGATATGATAATGTTCTCTTTGATGAAGACCTGAAAACTTCCCCTGACCCCTGCTGCCCACCTCAGGGCCCCTCAGGACGAAGGGCATGAGGACAGGTTCCCACTCTGGCCCTTTGCAGGGGGAAATGCTTTGGTTACCCCATCGCAGGGCTGGCCAGCTGAGGCCCAAGCAGTGACCGCCCTTCCCCACCTCATCCCATCAGTTGCCCTGCACGGAGCAGAAAACCCATGCCTCAGAGCTACTTCCTAGGGACACTGCCTCTCGAAGGCCCTAACATGGCAGAGCCGGGGATGGCAGGTGCAGCCCTGGCCACTAGCACAGCAGGTGCCCTCAGCTCTGTTAGCTGTGACCCATAGATTGGGGGAGGGAGGAAAGCCAGGAGGAGCTTTTGCAGAAAGATCTGGAAGCTAAGTGGGGGTTTCAGGAGCTCTCAGGGTGCCCCTGGGCAGGTCCCAGGAAGGAGGCCTGGGGTGCCTGACCAGCACCTCACTGGTCCTCAAGCCCTGTCCTTAAGGGGCAATGGGAAGGAGGTGGCAATCAGAAGAAGGTACAAGCATTTCCTACTTGCAACGCTGGACTGGTAAGATGACACAGAGCATGTAACCCGAGGGGAAGTGCCTGTGTGAAGCCAGTCGTGTGGAAGATCCACACTAGAGGCCTTGCCCTGCTCTTGGGGGCCTCGCCCAGTGCCACTTACACTCTCTAGAAGAGCTAAGGCCGCCAGCTTCATCCACTCTCCAGGAGGTCACACGAGATCAAAAGGGAATCATCAAGCTACAGAGGGAGCCTGTTTTCCCCAAATGCCAAGGGAAGAGCAGCCATCTCCACACCTTGCCAAGCTAAGGCTGCTTCTGGCTGTGCTCATGGCAAATTCAGGAGTGAGGGAAGGGACCCAGGTACACATGTAAACATGCACATGTGCACCAATGACACAGACTGTGCCTGCACTGTGTCTGGTCCCTGGCTGGCAAGGAATATCTGGGGGCCCCTGTAAGTTTGCGGAGGGAGTAGTCAGCCCAGTTAGGAGCCAGGGCTGATTCCCAAAGACACGATGGAGACAATCTGACTCATGTCAAGAAGCATGCCGCCTTGCACTGCAGGAGCACTGGTGGCACTGTGTACAATCAGGATGGGTACACATAAAGGTCTCCTGCCTGTTATGCAATTTTCAAAGATTTTTTTTTTTTCCAAAAAGACAGAGATGAGTCTCACTATGTTGCCCAGGCTGGTCTTGAACTCTTGGCATCAAGCGATTCTCCCACCTTGGCCTCACAAAATGCTAGGATTAGAGGCATGAGCCATCATGTCCAGCTTTTTGTACGATTTTGATGGAGGGAAAAATGGGAAAGCCCTGGTGTCCCTCAGATTCATTTCATGGCAGGTTGGTGCCATCTGCAGAGATCGCCAAGCCTGTATTTGTAAGAGGAGGAGATGGAGATCCAGAGAGGCAAAGAGACTTATACTGAGTGAGGGTCTGGGATGTAGGACCTTCCCTGTCCCTCCTCCTACATCCCAGGCAGTGCCAACATCTAATCTCCCACCCCCACCCAATCATCCACTGTTTTCCCACCCCCTCTGAGCGCCTAGGGGATTTCTCCCTCTGCTCCACTGACAACCGCCTAAGAGGCTTTTCCGTTTATTTCATCGACTTGTTAATGATTTTCAGATCTTCAGTTACTCAGGCCAGCCCCTGAAGCAACGCTGAACTTGGAAACTTGTGACCCTGGCTGGCTCCAGTCTGCTGCTGGTAAAGCCCTCTCTAGGTTAATAGCTTTGTGTAAGGGGCTCCGGGCTGCCTGGGCAAGAGGTCACTAGGGCAACACTTGACCTTTGCTTAGGACCCCAAGCCAAAGCCTCAATCTCCCCACTCCATCCTGTCCTTTCCACAGGCATACCATGCCCCTCCTCCAGCAAACCTATTATTCCTCCATTCAACAGCCTCTGTCCCTACATCAGGAAGGGACAACCTGGTAAAGAGGAAAGGGTTTATCTCAACCTTGCAAACAGATACCCCGCAAAAACCGTGATGACTGAAGAGTAAGGAACTCAGCTTTGGGCTTCCAGTTCGAGATGGTGGCCTGAGCACAGGTGTCTGTCTTATTTCCCTCTGGGGTTCACTGTAAAAAGAAGCTGCAGGTCAGAAGCCACAGGTTGGTGGGAGTGCCCTGGGAAGAGCTGTCCTGCTCAACAGGCCAGGACCTCTGGACTCGCAGGAAAGACCCTGGACAGCTGTGGGAAGGGCTATGGCTTTTCTGTACGTCAATCAAATGAAAAATGAAACCTGGAGCTTTCGCTCATCTGACACCTGTGAAAGGGATGAGCTGCTACATTAGGCAGCTGAGACATTTTGGTACCAAATTACCATGTGTGCTTTTTTTGAGTATTTATTATTTTCTCTTCTTTCATAAGCTATAAGCTTTAACCATAACCACGAGAAGGTAAGAAGAGCAGATGCCAGGGGCATGCCAGAAAAATGGGAGGCTCTACTAATAGCACACTTCAGGTATCAGACTTTTATTACATCTTCTTTTGGAACTAAGAAGTAAAATATTAGCCTCCCACACTTTTGAGAATTAAAATTGAGCCCACTATCATTTGGCCTTGGTAGTGACATCACTTGGGTACAGTGATGACAGCCTGAGGGGCTGGACCTCAGAAAACCAAAGGTCTAGTTCTGGTCCTTCCGCTGTGTGACCCTGTGTGACCCTGAGCACATTATTCCACTTCTAGGTGATTCAGTTTCCTCATGACTCATAACAGGAAATCATTGGTCTTGACCTTCCTCTAAGGACTAGTGTGTGGAGCTAGAACATGCACCAAGAAAGACTGGGAAACATTGGAGAGAGAGAGGACTCGGTACCGTCGACTCAGGTAAAGAGGGAGACAGCAAGAACAGAGTAGAAAGGCAGCGTAAAACTGGTGGAACCAAACACAGACTAAGAGGGAAAAAAAAAAAGGTAAGCTTCCCACCACCACCACGTCCCAGGAAAGAAGATCCAGTAAGAAGCAGAGGCCTTTAGGAAGGGTGCCAAGACAATTCCGTGGAAAAGCATATTCTTCTCAATAATCAGCAGTGGGACAAGTGGAGATCCACAAGCAAAAGAATGAAGCTGGACCCCTACTTCACATCATATATAAAAATATACTCGAAATGGATCAAAGACCATTGTGAGAACTAAAACTATACAAGTTCTTAGAAGAAAACATAGTCATTAATTTTTGACCTTGGATTAGGTAATGGTTTTCTAGATATGGCACCAAAAGCACAAGTGACAATAGAAAAAAAATAGGTATCTTGGAAATCATCAAAATTAAAAAGTTTTGTGTCTCAAAGGACACCATCAAAAAAGTGAAAACAATCCACAGAATGGGAGAACGTTTTTACCAATCATATACCTGATAAAAGACTAGCATTTAGAATATACAAATATCTCACACAACTCAATAATAAAAAGAAGGCCCATCCCTGGTAGTCTAGTGGTTAGGAAAATAGAAAACTTAAAAAAAAAAAAAAAGACAACTCAATTAAAAATTGGCAAAAGATCTGGATAGACCTTTCTCCAAAGAAGAAATATGCATGGCCCATAAGCACAGGAAAAGACACTTTACATAAATAGCCATCAGGGAAATGCAGATCAAAACCACAAGATAGCACTTCATAGTCATTAGGATGCTAAAAGCAAAAAAACAGATAATAGCAAGTGTTGGTGAGGATGTAGAGAAATTGAAACCTGGATACATTGCTGGTGGGAATGTAAAATGGTACAGCTGCTGTAGAAAACAGTCTGCTAGTTTCTCAAAAAGTTAAACACAGAGTTACTGTAAGACCTAGCAATTCCGCTCCTATGTATATTCCCAAATGAAAACATATGTCCACATAAAATCTTGTAGAAATATGTTCATAGTAGCATCATTCAGAGTAGCCAAAAAGTAAAAACACACAAATGTCCATCAACTGATGAATCAATAAACAAATGTGGTCTGTCTATACAATGAAGTATTATTCAGCAATACAAAGGAATGAAGTACTGATGCATGCTCAACTTGGACGGCCCTAGAAAACATTCAGTGGAAGAAGCCAGTCCCAAAAGAGATATCACATGATTCCAGATACATGAAATGTCCAGAGTAGGTCAATCTTACATAGAAAGTAGACTCATGGCTGCCTTGGACTGCAGGAGTTGGGAAAGTAGGGTAGTGACAGACAAAGGGTACGGGGTTTCTACTGGGGGTGATGAAAATGTACCAGCGTTGATTGTAATTCTGTGAATTGATTGTGGTTCTGTGAATTTACTAAAAACAATAGAATTGGACACTAGCAATGGGTAAACTGTATGGCATGTGAATGATATCTCAATAAAGCTGTTAGTTAACCCACTCCCCACTTCTCCTCTAAAGAAGGAAGAGGAATCAGGAGCCTGTCCTCACTCTATTCTGTAGGAATGCTATGGCTATTATCCAACAGAATGACTAACAGAGCCCCTTTTATTCTGAAATGTCCTGGTTCATATGATAAATTTATATCACTACCCTATCACTATGTGCAACCATGCAGATGACCTTGCTCCTCTGAGCCTCTGCTTCCTCATATATAAAACAAGTTCTACCCATGGTAGACCCTGTTTTATTCTGGTAATCCTTCAGTCTAGCACTTCATTCCACAGAAGCTCCATTTAGAAGCTATGACATCCCATTCAGGTGGTCAGAAGGTTCCCATGAACCTCAATTAACAAAGAGCTGAAGCCCTGGGCCAGCGGAGACCACTGGATCCCAGGAACCAGAGGCAAGGCCAAGACAAATTTCTGAGTCTACCGCAGTTACTGACACTCAAATTTCCCCAGAGTTAGGTCATTAAGAAAGACGATGAACCCATTCTGATGCAGGCAAAAGACCCTAAACAGAGCCCCTACAAACAAACAAAGATAAACGTTTAAGTGAGGGGCACCCAGAGAAAATACAATGTTCCTGTGGCAAGTTTAGCAGCGGTTCACCAAGGTCTTCTCTAACTTTCTGTAAGTCCATCCAAGAGGGCCTGGTATTGTGGTGGTCAAGGTCATCTGATGACACCATGGGATGCTCATTCCTAATCCTCCTTACCCATGATTGCCAGGAAATCAAATAGTCTTTTTCTATTACCACCCCCCTAACCCACAAAGGGCCTCAGAACTAATGTCTGTGAGAAAGGCAGTGCACATACATTGTGGCATCTACCACGCCAAGGCACCAGTGCAGAGACAGGAGTACATCTTTGGGTTCTGCAGCAGCAAATCCTTAGAAACAACGTAGAGAAGAAAGAGGTAGAAGGCACAGAATAGCCCCACTCCCATCCATTCAGCCAAGAACAGGAAAGGCGGATGTTGACCAGGGTCACGGAGAAGGGAAGCAAACCTGAAACAGGAGAATGAGGGCAAACTGCTCCCATCAAGTCAGCAGTGCTGGCCATGCAGCCAACTCCCAGAGGAGGAGGTAAAGGTAGCAGCTTCCAGGATGAAGCAGAGCTTTCTCTGGAGGCAGGAGAGTGGTCAGAAGGGACCAATACAGGTGGCACCAAGATACCCAATCAGCTTCCAACTAAGGGATGAGGGGTTTCAGAGCAGACGTCTCCACTGTTTGCCCTTTTAGAATGTCAGGGTTGGACCAACGGAAAAGAACAAGGAACCATTCAAAATCTGGAGGCCAAGAGGAAGGGAGAAAGGAGCCACTGGCTTTCTGTACACCGTACTTGGTGTCCACAGGCTTCCGCTGGTTGGTGCTCTGTAGCTTTCACAGACTGGGCAGGGTCCCTCCTGGCCTCAGCTTGCCTGGTGAGGCCACAGCTTACAGTGAGGCAATTTCTACATCCAGGGGGATCCACAGGGCTGGGAGCTGGAGGCAGGTACAAGGCCCACTGCTGCTCAGAGTCCGCATTTCAGGATGATGTGGTAGCCATCATTGCTCTCGGCTGCAAGAAACACTGAGTGTATTTCACAGGAAGAAAGGTGCAGTGCCACAGCACTGGGGAGTCCCAAAAGGCATGCTGTTAGGGTATTAGCAAAGACCACCAAAATAGGGCTGCATATAGCAAAGTGTGCTGGCAGAAGCAGGGATCTCACAAGCCCCGACATCTGCCTCGTTTAGTGTCTTTTTGACAATAGGTCTTTCTACCATAGTCCTACGCCCAAGGATGAAAACCTATGTTCCAAGGAGGATTTGGACAACTGTGGTTCTCAGGGATATTATGGCCCCCAGAACCCTAAAGACACTCAGTGGCTAGATCCACAGGACAAGGTGAGAAGTGGCCTTCTCATGGTCCAGGGTCTATGAGTGGTCAGAGGGCTTTTGTTCTGACATACCCTAACCCCAGCCCTTAGGAAGGCCACAGCAGGTCTTTCTCTACCTTTAATGAATAAATACATGTTCCCGGTCCACAAGCTCTTTCTCGGCAGAGCACAGGCACACTGTCGGGTGGGTCCCCCTCGCCCCCCATCCCGACCCACGCGGCCTGCAGACTCAGTGGCTGTATTCTGGGCTTGATCTTCCTAGAGGACTCCAGGAAACCCACAACGCATCTTGCTTCTACTCAACACTGAATTCATAGAGAACAAGTTGCCTGGCCTGGGATTTCCCTTTCAGAAGTGACCCTGGGGGCCACTCTCACTTGTTCTGCCATTTCTAGGGCTAGCTTTCACAGGGAGTTTGTGCTTGCTTTTTCTCAAAGGCTTTTCCCAGGTCAGCACTCTCTGGAAGGGCCCATCCTGCAGGAAGGCCCCACCCTCCACCTGCCCCCACGACTACCCCAGGGATGCAGCTCACTCGCTTCAATTAAACAAGAAAGGGGGAAGAAACAGGGGGAGGGGGAGGCTTCACCTTTAATTGTGCTGAGGACAAAACAGGATTCATCTTGGAAATTCTGCACCATCTGAAAGACAAAAGAGAGAACATGTTCCTTCAACCATGAGTTGAAGTTTGGAAAGCCTCGGGGGCAGAGCCCAGCCACGCACAGCTGCAGAAACACCACTGCCACGGTGCCTACACACGCAGGAACACGGTAAACACCAGTGCCACGGTGCCTACACACACAGGAACACGGTAAACACCAGTGCCACGGTGCCTACACACGCAGGAACACGGTAAACGCCACTGCCACGGTGCCTACACACGCAGGAACACGGTAAACACCACTGCCACGGTGCCTACACACGCAGGAACATGGTAAACGCCACTGCCTCGGTGCCTACACACGCAGGAACACGGTAAACGCCACTGCCCCGGTGCCTACGAACACAGTAGGAACACGGTTCTGCTACAACATTCACTGAAAAATGAGGACACAGAATCAAAGTGTGACATGATTGCAATTTAAGTAACAGAAAGCTGAACATAACCCCAACCATCTAGTATGAATATGAAGGATGGAAAGAGGCCCAAACGGGAATCAAGATGTTAGCATTTAATACTGGACCACTTGATTTGTGTTTGTTTGCACTGTTTTTGCTTTTTCCTAGTTACTGACTCTTCCAGTCTCTGTAACGGACACTTTATAGGAATGTGTATGTGACTGACAGCAACAGATAAAAACAACTAAATACAATGTTTTTAAAAATAGAAACCTTGGTACTTAGTAGGATCTACACATCAGCATCCTCCAAAGACAAAATATAAAGGAGGGTTCCACTACCTGTGTCCATAAATGTGGCAGGAAACTAACGGCTCTGCTCAGGAGCCTCCTCTCTGGAGTTGTAATTTTGACGAACTACCCAGTGACCTTGCACAAGCCAAGCTTTTTAACGTCCTGTCTCCACAGCCCTATCTGTAAAACGGTGCTGATTTAGCGATAAAAATATAACCAGAATGCAGACAGGAACTGGTGTTCACTACTGACGGGGATGTAAATCTTTCTAACACTGTTCATGGGACCCAGTAAGAACGATCATGCATTTCCAACAAGGAAGTTTTCCTACATTCTCCTCCAAGTCATGAGCCCTGGACAAACTCCTACATCACAAAGACGGGCATGAGGCTGGTGAGCGCAGCACCGTCTGCAGTAACACCAAACTCCTACCAGCCCTGTCAATCAACAGCAGAAGCATGAACCAGCTGTGATGGAATCGCGCTCCTCAGCGGTGCCAGTGAGCTCCAGCTGTGTACTACAACATGCCTGACCTTCCAAACAAAATGTGAAATGAAAGAAGTCACAGAAGAATACACTATGATTTCACTCACAGAAAGTTTTTAAATAGCAAAATTAAACAATATATTGAGGAGGAACAAGGGAATGCTTAATAGAAAATTCATACCAGCCAGTTGGCTGTTACGAAATCAGTCCACAAAGGGACTTCTAACACAACATTCTGGTAACCTGAGTGCAGGTACACGGGTACTTCAATGGTTCTTTAACTGTACAAGTAAGTTTTATAAATTCTTTCCATATTTATACTGCATTTCACAATTTACATTTAAAGAATATTTTTAAAATATATAAACAGGCCGGGCGTGGTAGCTCACGCCTGTAATCCCAGGAGTTCGGGAGGCTGAGGTGGGTGGATCACCTGAGGTCAGGAGTTCCAGACCAACCTGGCCAACATGGTGAAACCCCATCTCTACTAAAAATACAAAATTAGCCGGGCATGGTGGCAGGTGCCTGTAATCCCAGCTACTCTGGAGGCTAAGGCAGGAGAATCGCTGGAACGCAGGAGGCGGAGGTTGCCATGAGCTAAGATCACATCACTGCACTTCAGCCTGGGTGACAGAGCGAGACTGTCTCCAAAAAAACAAAAATAAAATATATAAACATACACACAATACACACACACACACACACACACACACACACTAGCTAACACAATGGCAGAACCCTTTTTCAAACTGAAAAAATGCCATCCACATTTTATGGCCTGCTCTGGATTACTGCCTCGAATCTTGCAAATCCATCCACCTGTCGACCCCTGCCCCTCCCATGGGGCCTAATGATGCGTGAAGTACATTTACTCTATTCTGCTGGCCTGCTCCATCTAGGACTCTTGGCAGCCCAGCCACTTGGGCATGCAAAGCCCTACGCAGAGCCCACATGGGCTTAATCAGTAACTCTCTTGTTTAATGAAGTGCCCTTGCACCCCAGGGGCCGGCTCCGCGGCTGGCCAGGCTGCCTCCAGCACTCCGGGCAATTAAGAACCAAAGGTTTCCAATAGATTCGGGGTTAAGAGGCAAGGAGACTTTCGGGAATGAGAATCGCCTACTTAGGCGAGGTGGCATTTCGGTTCTGCTCTCTGCTTCACTTGCTTCACTGCCTACTCTTGAGCACACAGGACAAGCTGAGGAAGGAACGGCCTTCAGGACCCGTGAAATTGCAAGGGTTCCCCACATTTTTGGTTTTTGTCTTCACAAAAGGAAATTCATTTTGAAATGCAAAGTGACAAGCCTTTGGTGACACTACAGCTGTCCACTGCTCACAGCATGTCCACCTTCCTGGCTATTCTAAAGTCAGCTTTCAGGTTAGGAACCTCAGGCTTCATCTACCTCCTCTGTAAAATAGGAGTTCAAGAAAAAAAATAGCTAGGCCAAGCACAGTGGCTCACGCCTGTAATCCCAGCACCTTGGGAGGCCAAGGCAGGTGAATTGCTTGAGCCCAGGAGTTCAAGACCAGCCGGGGCAACATGGCGAAATGTTGTCTCTACAAAAAATAAAAAAATTAGCCAGGCATGGTGGCACATGCCTGTGGTCCCAGCTACTCAGAAGGCTGAGGTAGGAGGATCACCTGAGCCCAGGAAGTCGCGGCTTCAATAAGTTTAGCTGTGACTGGGCCACTGCACTGTAGCCTGGGTTACAGAGTGAAACCGTGTCTCAAAAAAAAAAAAAAAAAAAAAAAAGCTGGATTAGATTTGATTGTAAGAATGTAATAATATACAAGTAATTCTTAACTGCTAAACTGGTGACAAAAATAGCAAGTTGCAAATAAATGTACGGCTGCATGTTTGCTTCATGTTTTAATTTATTTTTTATTTTTTTGAGATGGAGTCTCGCTCTGTTGCCCAGGCTAGAGCGCAGTGGCACAATTTCAGCTCACTGAAACCTCTGCCTCCAGGGTTCAAGTGATTCTCCTGGCTCAGCCTCCCGAGTAGCTGGGATTACAGGCACGCGCCACCACACCTAGCTAATTTTTGTGTTTTCAGTAGAGACAGGGTTTCCTCATGTTGGCCAGGTGGGTCTCGAACTCCTGACCTCAGGTGATCCACCTGCCTCAGCCTCCCAAAGTGCTGGGATTACAGATGTGAGCCACCGTGCCTGGCCTGCGTGTTTTAAAAACCCACACCTACGTACACTAGGGCACACACAGAGACTAGAGCACAAAAAAACTGCCTTTCAGAATCCCATCAAACCTAATGGAAGCTCTTCCAGGAGAAAAGAATGGGGCAGGTAAGGGTTTTTCACATGTGCCTTCTGCTGTTCTATGTTGCTTAACTTCTTATACTAATTACAAATTACTTTTCTTTTTTTTTTTTTGAGACGGAGTCTCGCTCTGTCACCCAGGCTGGAGTGCAGTGGCCGGATCTCAGTTCACTGCAAGCTCCGCCTCCCGGGTTTACGCCATTCTCCTGCCTCAGCCTCCCGAGTA
This sequence comes from Macaca mulatta, assembly GCF_049350105.2. Lineage (NCBI taxonomy): Eukaryota > Metazoa > Chordata > Mammalia > Primates > Cercopithecidae > Macaca > Macaca mulatta. The sequence goes on along the minus strand of NC_133417.1, from coordinate 16,250,396 downwards.
GCTGGGACTACAGGCACCCGCCACCTCACCCGGCTAGTTTTTTGGTTTTTTTTTAGTAGAGACGGGGTTTCACCGTTTTAGCCAGGATGGTCTCGATCTCCTGACCTCGTGATCCGCCCGTCTCGGCCTCCCAAAGTGCTGGGATTACAGGCTTGAGCCACCGCGCCCGGCCTACAAATTACTTTTCAATGTAAAAGACAAGGAAGTCTACCTTGCTGGCCTCCAGGACTGAGATGAAGTGCTCATGAACATTCAAGGGCTCTGGCAGTTGTAATGACAAGTGGCAAGAGGATTGTTACTAGTAATGTCAATCTGTGAAATATACAAACCCTGAAAAGCCTGACATTTTTATACATCCCCAAATCTCAAAAGATCTCTCCACCACTCACTCCCCCAAATAACAAGTGCCCCGCAGAATCACGGTCAATGACACCACCCACCACTTGTTTAGTGTCTCCTGGCACCTGCCACTGTTCTCCCACCTTATCTGTACTACAGCCTGTTTGACAGGTATATGTATCCCTGTTTTGCAGATGTGGAAACTGTGGCACAGACAGGTTCAGTAAATTGCCCCAAAGTCATTCAGCAACTAGGAGGTAGCTTCGGGTGGGGATATCAGTCCAATTCCAAAGCCTGTATTTTCTCTACTTTTCCCAGCCACTGTTTCTATACTCAGTGTCACCAGGTCAGGAACACTCTTGGCAGCATCACCAGCAAAGGCAAGGACCAGGGATGGGAAGAAACAAATCGGAGTCTTAATCCACAAATGCTGGCCTTGTGTCCTACCACTCCTGTGCTGGTACAGGGTCAGGCGGGGCTCTGTAACCCGCTATACAGACGCCGTCAGAGTTCCCAGAAGTGCTCCGGGTCTGCTGGGGGCTGAACTGCGGGCATATGACCTCATCTCACTCCCACCAGGACAGTCCTACGTTTTTTGTTTGTTTGTTTTGTTTTGTTTTTGAGACCGAGTTTTGCTCTTGTTGCTCAGGCTGGAGTGCAATGGCATGATCTCAGCTCACCGCAACCTCCGCCTCCCAGATTCAAGCCATCTCCAGCCTCAGCCTCCTGAGTAGCCGGGATTACAGGCGTGCACCACCATGCCCAGTTAATTTTGTATTTTTAGTACAGACGGGGTTTCTCCATGTTGGTCAGGCTGGTCTCGAACTCCCGACCTCAGGTGATCCGCCCACCTCGGCCTCCCAAAGTGCTGGGATTACAGGCATGAGCCACCGTGCTCAGCCACAGGTCTATGTTTAAAGGCTTCACTCCAGCTGGTGCGGTGGCTCACACCTGTAATACCAGCACTTTGGGAGGCCAAGGTGGGTGGACCACTTGAGCCTAGGAGTTTGAGACCAGTCTGGGAAACATGGCAAAACCCTGTCTCTACAAAAAATTAGGCCAGCGTGGTGGTGAGTGCCTGTAGTCCCAGCTGCTCAGGAGTCTGAGGCGGGAGGATGGCCTGAGCCTGGGGAGGTGGAGGTTGCAGTAAGCTCAGATCACACCAGCCTGAGTGATAGAGCAAGACCTTGTCTCAAAAACAACAACAACAAAAGGCTGGGTGCGGTGGCTCACACCTGTAATCTCAGCACTTTGGGAGGCTGAGGCAGGAAGATGGCTTGAGCCCAAGAGTTCAAGACCAGCCTGGGGAATGCAGCAAGATCCTGTCTTAATTTTTTTTTTTCAGAACAATTTTTTTTTTTTTTTTTTTTTGAGACGGAGTCTCACTCTGTCGCCCAGGCTGGAGTGCAGTGGCGCAATCTCGGCTCACTACAAGCTCCGCCTCCCGGGTTCACGCCATTCTCCGGCCTCAGCCTCCCGAGTAGCTGGGACTACAGGCGCCCGCCACTGCGCCCGGCTAATTTTTTCTATTTTTAGTAGAGACGGGGTTTCACCATGGTCTCGATCTCCTGACCTTGTGATCCGCCCGCCTCGGCCTTCCAAAGTGCTGGGATTACAGGCGTGAGCCACCGCGCCCGGCCTTTTTTTTTTTTTTTTGAGACAGAGTCTCACTCTGTCGCCAGGCTGCAGTGCAGTGGCGCGATCTCAGCTCACTACAAGCTCCACCTCCTGGGTTCATGCCATTCTCCTGCCTCAGCCTCCCGAGTAGCTGGGACTACAGGCACACGCCACCACACCCGGCTATTTTTTTGTGTTTTTAGTAGAGACGGGGTTTCACCATATTAGCCAGGATGGTCTCGATCTCATGACCTCATGATCCACCCGCCTCGGCCTCCCGAAGTGCTGGGATTGTATATAGGTGGGAGCCACCGCGCCCAGCCCTAATACAAACATTTTAAAATAAATAAATAAAGGTTTCACTTCAGCAGGGGCTAGGTACCTTGCAGGCTCAGAGCTTGGCCCTGCAGCTCCAGTCCCTGGGTTCCCACCATAGCTCCACCCCTTACCCGCTGTGCAACCTGGGGCAATTACTCAGCCTCTATGCCTCAGTCCCCCATCTGTGAAATGGGATAATAATAGCACCCACATCATATAGAGGCAGGCAGGATTAAATGAGTCACTATGCATACACTTAAAATAAGCATACACTCCTGTTATTAGGTGGAAGGGGTACAGGATAGAACAAACTTAAAAGCCTCTGTTCTACAACATGCAAAGAATGCCTAACCCTGTCAGCAAGCATATTCAACACTCCCTTCTTAGCCATGAGTGGGATCAGATCCCTGCAGACCACAGTACCTGAGCCCTCTGCCAGTAGCTGCGTGTGCTCTGCACTGCCCTGTGCCACCCGGGAAGGCTGTGGCACCTTCACCACTTGGCAGAGGCCTCTGCTCTCCTCTCCCACAAGCCACAGCCTTGCCATCACCGGCCCCCGAGTCCATTTCACCTCTCCCTGGGGCCTGTCGCCCACCCTGGGGGAACGCCCCTCTCGTGACCTCCAGAGCCCTGACTGTAAGCACCTTGGGCCAGAGTGGAGTCTGTCCTCCTGGCTCCCACAGGGCACCCAGCCCAGGAGGGGTAAGGAGTGCCTACTCCACATGGCAGCCATTCAGACCCAGAAGGGGCCTCCGTACTCTCCACTGCAGCCCTGGACAGCCCCAGCTGCAGGTGGCCTGCAGATGAACCTATCTGTCACTCCCAAACCCAAGTGTGTCTCCGGGGCAGGGGTTCTGACGCTCCTCCCGTGGCCCAGAGCCCGTTACTGGGGCGGGCCGGGCAGCAGCCCTCACCTCATTGCTCACCACCACATGGATGCCCGTGGGGCCCTGCCGGTAGACTCGGTGGATGTGCTGGGGGGAGATGCTGTACAGGTTGGCGATCTTCTCAATCAGCTCCAAGGTGGTCAGCTCTTCCAGGAAGATGGCGTGGTACACTGGGGAAAGGAAGAACAAGTGCTGCTTTCCAAGTGGCCATTCCGTCAGCATGAGCCTGCCTGTGCCCTCCCACCTGCCCTGAGAAAGCAGTAAGTCCTTTGTCAAAACGCCACGCCCAGGGCGGCGGGGCAGGGCCACACTGCCACTCTTTTTGTTTTGTTTGTTTTGTTTTGCAATGGAGTCTTGCTCCATCACCCAAGCTGGAGTGCAGTGGTGTGATCTCGGCTCACTGCAACCTCCACCTCCTAGGTTCAGGTGATTCTCCTACCTCAGCCTCCCAAGTAGCTGGGATTACAGGTGTGCACCACCACACCTGGCTAATTTTTGTATTTTTAGTAGAAATGGGGTTTCACCATGTTGGCCAGGCTGGTCTCAAACTCCTGACCTCAGGTGATCCGCTCGCCTCAGCCTCCCAAACTGCTGGGATTACAGGCATGAGACACCGCACCCGGCCAAGCTGCCATTCTTGAGTCCTCTCGGTCTCTCTTGGGGTGCTTATGTGAAATGCAGAGATCCCTAGACCCATCCCCGGCCCAGTGACACCCAGCTGGGCTAAAGGGAGTATCAGGCAATTCTGATATCAGCCACATGTGAACCCACGTCAGAAGAAAGGAACAAATTCTGTCTCTTTTCAGCTCCTTGGCTGTTTAAAGGGTTCTTGGATAGCTGGAGGGCAATGAGTGAACGTCTTTTCCCTCCCTGCAACACAGACCATACTCAGCCTCAATACAGTAACCCTAAGGAGAGAAGGGGGCACCAGGAAGGCACCACGGTGTCAGCAAGTGGGAAGAAAACAGTGACACTGACACAGACACAGCCCGCACCAACCAGGCAGGAGGAAATGCCACCAGCAACCCAAGGTGGGTTACTCAACTTCAAGGTACCTCAAGTTCCTCAAAAGCAAATGCAATTGGATTAAATTCAAGAGTCCCAAGCCTTTCCCTCACCTGAGAAACCCTTGGTTCAATAAACCAATAAACCTCATCAGAGGCCCAATATTTTAAAAGCACACACAGGTGGCCGTGGTGGCTCATGCCTACAATCCCAGCACTCTGGGTGGCCAAGGCAGGCGGATCTCTGGAGCCCAAGAGTTCAAGACCAGCCTGGGCAACAGAATGAGACTCCATCTCTACAAAAACATATAAGAATTAGCCAGGTGTGGGGGTATGCACGTTTCTTTTTTTTTTTTTTTTTTTTCCCTGAGACAGAGTCTCACTTTGTCACCCAGGCTGGAGTGCAGTGGCGTGATCTCAGCTCACTGCGACCTGCGCCTCCCAGGTTCAAGTGATTCTCCTGCTTCAGCTGGGATTACAGGCACGACCATGCACGGCTAATTTTTGTATTGTTTTTTCAGTAGAGACGGGGTTTCACCATGTTGGCCAGGCTGGTCTCAAACTCCTGACCGCCTCGGTCTCCCGAAGTGCTGGGATTACAGGCGCGAGCCGCTGCGCCCGGCCTACTTTTTCAATACTTAGAGACTGGGTCTTGGTATGTTGCTCAGGCTGGCCTTGAACTCCTCGGCACAAGCAATCCTCCCATCTCCCCAGGTGCTGGAATTATAGGTGTGAACCACCACACCCAGCCATAATTTTGCTCCTAAAACAAACCAAGCTGCCAGCAAAAAGAAGTAGCAGGATCCCAGGCTGACGCCTTTCACCATGGCCACTGGGAGTGCTCGATGGGAGCAGAAAGGCAGACGGCCACGCCTCTTAGGTCCTGGAGAGAGCCTCCTCTCATCAGGAGCTGCATGGGGAGCAGTTTGAGGAAACAAAAAGCACCAGGGTGGGCATTCCTGGCTCCAATCCCGACTGCCACTCACTGGAAGCAAGACTGGGACAATCCCAACACCTTCCCAAGCCTCGGGGTGTGCACTGAGGCAGCACCCACACTGTGGGGCCACCACGAGGTCAGACCATGCACCATGCAAGGAGCATGCACTAGGCTGCCCTTTCCACGTGTGGGTATGTGGGAGCCCAGGACTGTCCTGCATATTCACTGGAAATGAACAGAGGCCGGACTGCGGGTTTGAAAGCCAGGCTGCGGGACCTGATGTGTGGGTCCCAGCTCTGCTCCCCACAACTCACCACACAGGTTGCTGTCTCCACTGCCCTCCCGCTTCTGCTGCAGGGGCACTCGATTCTGCTCCAGCTCCTGGCAGACATAAATGGTCATCTTTGGCCTCACATTCCTGGCAGGAGAAGAGAAAATAAATACTAGGTGTGGTGGACCAGGTGCAGTTGTTTTAGAATATTCCAGGATGGAAACAATAGTGGGCAGAACTGGGGGAGGAAGAAAGACAGCGGTGGTGACGCGGAGTGCCTGTCATGGGGTGGTGAATGACCCTCCCAGGCCCCGTAGCCTGCCAAGGGGCGCTCTGCCCCAGACCACGAAGCTCAACATACAAGACGTTTTCAGGCAACAATGAGAGCAAGCGCTGTCCGTGGCTTGCTGTGTACCAGGTATTGTTCTCAGAACACGCGTAACTCATTTCATCCTCACACAACTTGCGAGGGAGCTAGGACCACTGCTGTCATTCCACAGTTGAGGAAACTGAGGCTCGCAGGGCAAACGGCTTTCCCTTCACTGCACAGCACCTAAGAGGCAGATCTGGGACTCGAACCCAGGCTCTCACTCTAAAACCATGCTGTCCATGTGTGGCTATTTACACTTAAAGTCACTAAAGTTAAACACAAATTTTGTCCATGACATCAGCCTCGGTCCAAGTGCTCCACAGCCACACGTGGCCAGCACAGCTGCAGAACGTCTCTGCCATGGCAGGAAGGTGTGCAGGATGGCGCTGCTCTGGAGTCTGCCCTGAAACGGCTGCACGATACCATCGGACTGGCCCCAGTCCACAGCTCCCCTCAAGGAGGGAGCAGCTCCGAGCCCAGGACCACACAAGCATCTGAGAACATGGGCAAGGGGCTCAGAGGCCAAGATCCAGAGGCCAAGGCTCTCGTCCAACCAAGAAGAGGGAGGGACCTCCAGGCAGGGTCTGCGGCAGCTGGCCACATCTCCCACTGCAGTGTCTCACTCCCCTGCTGTGGCCTGTGCCCCTCTTGCCACACTTCCTCCTACACTTGACCCCACACTGCAGGAGCCCTGTCCCCCCAGGCCAGACCACCCGCCATCCAAGAGGCTGAGGTAGGAGCTTCCCACCACGTGCCACAGGACCTGAGCCTCTGGCTGGCTTCACAGAGAAACCAACACCTACCGGCCTTTGATGGCGTTGAAGAGCCGGATTCCATCTGCGGGACCACAGATCTGGACCAAATCATCTCGGGACATCTTCAGCAAGTCAGCACCTAAGCAGAAAAATGGCGGTGCCTGTTACACGGGACACAGAGAAAGGGCTCGTTCCCCAAGCACCGGCAGACCCCATAGCACTGGGGGTAGGGGGTGGGGAAGAGCCAGATGCACAACCTCACAGAGAGAAAATGGCAAAATGCCCAACGACATCAGAAGATCACAGCCCAGGAACTGCCAGGGCTCACAACAGTGAGTACAACAGAAGCCAAAGGGCCCCCACCGCCTGCCCCGCTTTCTTTTTTTTTTTAAAGAGACGAGGTGTCACTATATTGCCTAGCCTGGCTGGTCTTGAACTCCTGGGCTCAAGCAGTCCACCCACCTCAGCCTCTCAAAGTACTGGGATTACAGACATGAGCCACTGCATCTGGCCTCTTTTCTCTTTTTTTGACATATAATCTGTATGCACAGATGTCATCGGCACTGTGGCCACGTGTGCATCTGTCTGTATATGGAAGTATACGGCTCGCTGGATGCTGACAATCTGAATACACCCCAGGACCCAGCACTGAGAGCAAGCAGTGGAACATTACCAGCCTCCTGTAGGCCTCTTGTGCCAGCCACCACCCCTACTCCCACCCAGGGGAACCACCATCCTGACTTGCTACAGTGCAGACACGTTGTGCATGTTCTCTGAAGTTTCTGTACGTGGGACTGAACGGTCGGCACTCCTCCTGGTCTGGCTTCCCTCTCTCCAAGTCATGTTTCACGGTGCATTTGTGTGGAATGCAGTCACAGACTGTTCGTGCCCGTTATCACCTATTATCATTGCATGTCCACACCACAATTCGCATACCCACTTTGTGTGGAGGGGTGCTGTGGGGGATTCTGGTCTGCGCTGTTAGGAACAGGCTCTCTGAATGCTCTCATACATGTCTTTGTTCATTGCACAGGTGCATGTCTGCCAGGTCCAGCCCCAGAGAGGGCTGTGGGACCGTAGGGTGTGTTTGGCTCTGGCAGATACTGCCAGCAGTTTCCCAGACCGTTACATCCATGTATGGTCCCACCAGCAGCATGTGAGGACGGGCCCACATTTAAAGGAACATGGGAAGGCGACTATCTCATGGGGACAGAAGCGAGCATAGTGTGAGGGCTGCCCCTTCCTCAAAGCCCAAGGGGGTCCCCGAGAGCCTGGTCCCACACACTCTCCAAGTACGAGTATCTCAGCCTCAGCTGAAAGCCTGCCCAAGGCCATGATTCCCACCCCTGTCTTCCCACCACAATAAGATACGGTTTTAGGTACAATTCTATAGACACAATGGCTTCCTTTCCACTGGGAGTAAAAGCCAAAGTCCTTCCACTGTTCTTCCAGGGCCCCCATCCTGTCCGTGTCCCTGGGTACCTTTCTGACCCCTTCTCCCCGGGCCACTCCACTCCACCTGGGTCCCCTGCTCTGTGACCACACAAGGCAGGTGCCCACATGGTGGCTGACTGCCCTACTTAAGACCACAGCCGGCATTCCTCCCCCTCCTCCACCCAGTCCAGCTCAGGGTCCTTTCTGAACCCCCACGCCAATCACACAGGTCGCACCGCACTGAAATGAGCGGTCTATGCATCTGTACTGACTTACAGCTACAAGCTCCCAAGGACAGGGTCACTGTGTTTCCCCGCCCAGGGACCCTCCCCCAACAGGCTCTCAGCAAGGCCGAGCTGAGGGTGTGCAGGCACCATTTCTCTTCCACTGCCACGGATGTCTGTGGAATCCACTCCTCTAGCTGTGGCCAGGCCTTTACTCTGTCACTGTGGATAAGCTCTACTTGCTGGCAAGGCTCACTGCTCAGTTCACCTTTGCACTCCACAATACCTAGCTTGGGACTTCTGTCTGAGGGCCCATCAGGAAGGGCTCTGAAACGTTTTAAAGAAGGAAGAGCCCCCTTTCTGTCTCACCCATGGCTTTACCTCGATCTCCCAGGTCGTGGCTCTGGAGCCAGTGTGAGGAGCAGTATTTGGGTAGGAAAAGCATAAAGGGCCTTACATCTCCCTGCGGGGCTAAGGGGACTCTTCCCGGGCAGACCAGAGCCCACCATCCCCCGCAGGAGAGGGGATCTTGACCAAGTCACCCAGATGGTCCCCCTGAAGTCACGCTCACCTGGGACCTTCTGGGGACAGCATCTCCTACGTCTAGCACCTGGCCCAGGGCTGGGGCACGTGAGCGAGTGAACCCACACTGCCCTGGGTCTCCCAGCCGAAACGACAGCGCTGCCTGGGTCGAGAGCAAGTCCCGGAAGGTGGCCAGCCTTGCTACGTGTTTCCAAGATGCTCACGGGCTTTAAAGACAATTCAGAGATGCTCACCCGAGAAGCTGGCAAACAGCCGGCAGAACTGCGAGAACCTGTTGCGGTGCAGCCACTGCTGGGCATCCTGGATCGAGGCTGATGGGAGCAGGTGCTGTGGGCAGAGGGGAGAGGCTTGAGATGGCGGCTCAGGGCCCACGAGGGACCGCCAGCCGGAAAGCCCTGCTCAGACACTTACGTCACTGCCCACGGGCAGGGCCTCCACCGGGTGGGTCGGAGAGGTGTTGCTGCAAAGGAAAAGGAACCAGTGATGAGGACGGAGGAGGCTCCCAGGGCCATGGCCAACGTCCCGGCACCCAGCCTGGCACTTTCACTTGCCGTTAGGTGCAGGATTTGTTCTAAGTGGAATGAGTCCTCAAGAATTTCCTGAGTCACAGAAACACAGCAGGAGCCAACGTTCAATCCCTCAAAATCCCCAACTGAGCCTTTTTCAGTGTAGACAGGAAGTTCTGATAGGCTACACTGCCCTAGTCAACAATACTCCCCTACCCGAGTCATCAGCAGCACATCCCAGGCCCCTGTTGGCTGACCCCTGCTGGTCTCGAACTTGGAGATTCAAGTCCCAGCCCCAGGGAAGGACAGGCTGAGCAAGGGCACCCGGCGCCTCAGCACCTGGAAGGCTGCCGCCAAACCCAAGGGTCCTCCACCGAACCCTCTGCCGGGTGGTGAGAGGAGAGGGTAGAGGAATCCCACGGGGAGTTATTTTGCAGTGAACAAGCACCCACGGCTTGACATCCATCCACGAGGAAAAGCACTGTTCTGTTCTCCCGAGAGGGGGTGCACAAGCTTCCTCGGGGGCTAGATTGGGGAGGAGGCACAGACCTGAGCACTCTCCAGGTGGATGGCGGTGAAGGCTGCACAACAGTGTGAATGGACTTAATGCCACCAGACTGCACGCTTAAAAACGGTAAATTTTGTGTTATGTCTATTTCTCCATAATGGGAAAAAGAGACCCTTGCAGGGCTGATCCCCAGACCGGTCATCAGTGAAGACAGCCGCCACTTCTCACCAAGTGTCTACGGGGTGCGAGCATCGTACACTCATTCCTCCCAACCCTGTGTAGAATTCTTACCCCCCTTTTGCAGTAGAGAAACCGAGGCTCAGGGAGGTTAAGGGAGTTACCCCGCAAAAGGCAAAGATTGAAGACTAGGTCTGCCTGAATCTAAACATAACACTGTTTCTGTGTCTACCCTCACTTCCCCGGGGACTCCTTGGTAAAATCAGGTTCACAGACAATCTCGCTTTCTTATTAGAAAAGTTCTGTCTGCCACACATGGGCTCTGACGAACCTGCAGGCAGGAAACAGGCAGCCTCCACCCGGCACTCTCCCGCCTCCATCCCTGCTGCCAGCACAGGCCATGCAGAGCCCTCACGGTGACCCACGGCCCCGTGCCGTGCAGCCCCCAACAGTTAGGAAACTGCCTGCAGCTCCAGCACTGTCCCGTCACAGCGTCCTCAGGGTCCATGTGGCCTGTGTGTCTGCAGAGCTGTGTGGGACAGCAATGAAGCCAGCTTCTATGTTGTAAGAGAGGACCCTAGCCAGATCCCCTCACCCCCACACTCGGTGATCACGCTGGACAAAGAGCCAGGAAGGGCCCCCCAGACAGCTGCTCCCTAAGGCTCCACTGTCAGGAGGGCCATTCTGCCCCAGAGGGCACCAGAGGCTGTCTCGGGTGGCTGACCTCATGCACCCTCAAACCAGTCCTGGTTTCACCCGGTTAAGTTCTGGGCCGCTGCCCCACCCGACAGCGTTTACAGGGGTGTTTCTGAGCACTAAAAGTTGTGTAAATGCTAAAGACAGTTGTGACTGCAACACGAGTTAGCTACTCTGAGACCCAAACAGAAAGGAGAGGAGACCCAGAAAGGAAGACTAAGAAAGGAAAGCACATCCGTCTTCATTCCAGGGAACCCAAAGAAAGAAAGGTGGGACGTACCCTTCGCCGAGGCCAAAGCTGTTTGGAGAGCCATTGTAGCTTGGGGACGGGGCGCTGTTCACCTGGTAGGCCACGTCGGGCCACGGAGAGCACTGCAGGAGAGAGCACAGGGCCGAGCTGGGATCTGGAGAGGTGCTGAGTCGTGATCCCCAGGTCCTCCCCAGCAGGCACGCACTGACACCAATGCATGAGACCCCGACCTGTCAAACTGCGCTTCCCCAGTACCCACAACGAGCCATGGCCAGGCAGGTTCTGAGGGCCACAGGAAGGAAACCAGCAGAAATGTTCAGAAGTCACCCCTGGAGCAAGGGAAGCACGCAAGGGGTCTCTCTGGGCTTCCCAGCAGTAACACCAGAGAGGAAACCTCACAGTCACGGGATTCTTGAGTTGGTCCAGGAGAGAGAAAAAACAAAACCGGCCAATTGCTCAGAAACTTCTTTTCCCGGGAGACACAAATTCGTGTAAACGTCTGTTACAGGGAGTGCTGGGCCACAGGCAACTTCCAAACAAAAAAAATAAGCAGTAAGAGTCAGTATTACAACCTGTGCTATTTGCAAAAAGAACCTGCCGACAGGGGCAAAGGTCATTGTGCAATCACCAAAAGCAGCTCCTCTCGGTGAGATTCAACCGTGCTCATTCCATTGGAGGCATTCTGCTAGGGGCTACGGGAGATCCACAAACACGAAAGACGTGATCCTTGCCCTCAAAAACATGCTACTATGGAAGCCAAAAACAGATGCATGTGGAGTCTCCCAAAGGAAGCAAGGATGTATAGGTTTTGCCTGCTGGAGAAAGTCCATCCAGCAGAAAAAGTTCCCCTCTTCCCCGGCCTGCAGTGATGCCTCTTCAGAGAGGGACAATTTGAAGCATTCCTGAAGATTTACTGTCACCCGCCAAACTACAGTGTTGGTCAATATTTAAGTGTTGTCAGTGTGGGCTCGAATCTGTTGGTGCTAAATCCTACAGCCCAAGGAGGAAAGCTGAACAGCCGGTAGAAGAGGCAGCCAGCGCCTCCCAGGGTGGGCTTTCAACTAGACTGCACTGTGGCAAGGGCTCGGACAGACCTGGCAAGCGGCTCACCAGGACCTCTCTTCCCAGGGGCAGTCAGCAGAGGAGGGGAGAGGCTGAGGCTCAGTTAGGGAGAGAATGGTATCAGGAGGTGGGCACACTGGGCAGCGGCACCAGCACAGGCATGAACCAAGTATGGGAAGAAACTAGTCTGGCCTCTAATCCATCAATGCAGTCCTTGCATCCTGCCACTCCTTTGTGGGCTGAGGGGGAGGCAGGTGACTGACCTTCAGTCAGATAAAACGCCAGTGCACATCTGTCTGACCATAAATTCGTTTTTACACTGTCTTATTGCAAAGACCCTTCTGCATGTACACACACACATATACATACAGCTGCTCGTCAGCCAAGACCGGGCCACCATTCTCTTAGCTGCTCCAAGCCTCACCCCTAACAGCCTTAATCCTCCCATGGCCGGCAGGGGCCTTACCGTGGAGGGCCTTCTGAGGAAGTCCAATTACTCAATGAACAAATAGCACCACCAATTAGTCAGCCTGACTGCAGAACAGAGTGGGAAAGAGTCACACAAAAATTCCCAGTGAAAAAGGAGGCACTAGCTGCAACTCGGAAAGGGAAGAGTTAGGCACGCCTGTAATCCCAGCACTTTGGGAGGCCAAGGCGGGCACATCACTTGAGGTTTGGAGTTCAAGACCAGCCTGGCCAACATGGTGAAACCCCATCTCTACTAAAAATCCAAAAAAATTAGCTGGGCATGGTGGCGCATGCACGTAATCCCAGGTACTGGGGAAGGCTGAGGCAGGAGAATCACTTGAACCCAGGAGACCAAGGTTGCAGTGAGCCGAGACTGTGCCACTGTACTCCAGCCTGGGCAACAGAGTGAGACTCCGTCTCAAAAAAAAGAAAAAAAGGGAAGAGGAAGAACAAGCTCCTCAGGAGTTCCCATGGACATATGGAGAGTTGCAGCAGGCTGGCATTGCTGTCCGGGTTAACAGAAAATACAACCAGGCAGCAAAATAACAAGGGCCGACACCCTCCAACCCAGAGATCCCACTGAGAAAGGAAACCTGCCGACTGCTTCCCGTGTGCAGACCTTCACATGCACAGTTATTCACTACACCACTGCCTGAAACTCCAGGAGCTCAGAAACGACCCCGCATCCACCAACAGGCCATCACACACGACGCCACGCAGCTGGGTAAGGAACTAGAAAGCTGTAGGGATCAGGCACCAAGATAAGCTAATAATGGAAAAAAGCAAAGTGTGTCTATGTACACTGTTGGTGTATAAATGCAGGCACGGGGCAAACATGTGTCTGCACTGGCTTCACCTGCAGACAAAGTTGGGCCAGATGCACAAGGTTTCTGACCTGGAGGGGAGAAACCACGAGGCAGGGATGGCACTGAGAGGGATATTTTCTGTTGTACACTCTCTCCTACCTTTGGAATTTAAAACCATGTGAATACATTACCTACTCAAAAACACAAAGAAACCTAAATTGGGAAAGCACAAATGCGTTCAAAGGGAGCAGGGCTGGAAGTTATTTCTGAAATGCCTCCCGGGCCACTGGGTCTTATCAGATGGACACGAGCTCCAGACACTGGAACCCACCACGGCGGAATAAGCACCCTCAGAAGCACTCAGCCGAGATGGGCCATTTTCCAAGAATCTAAGCCAGCAGCCCCGCTCCTGGTGGAAGGCCCTTGGAGGCTCTGTCCCCGCACCCAGCCGGCTCACCTCTGTGAGGATGGTGGTTTCATAGGACGGCTGGTATTTCTCCTTCTCTTGGGCAGTTCTTTTCTCCATCTTCTCCCGGTCAGTCTTCTGTTTCCGATCGGCTCCCTTCGGCTGAGAGCACAGAGGACAGAGTCCAATTAGTCCCAGGCTGACAGAGGCAGCAGCCCCCAAGCCCTCTCCTGCTTCCCACCTCACCCAGGGCCCCAGGGCGCAGGAACTCAGGGGCAGGACAGCACCTATCTCCCCCTCCCATTCCGCCTGACTGTTTCCCCACCTGAGGAACTCGGAACCTGCCACGGGTCCTGCACTCTGCTGCTCAAGGGGAAAAGATGGTTTCCCACGGCCACTCGCTTATGAAAAGGAACCCTGGGGACCCACAAGGAATCCCAGTGCATTCCTTGGGTTACCCAGGGAGAGCAGATGAAAGTGGAAGAAGTACAGGCTGCTGGTCTGGATTTAGTCTGTGCTTGCAACCTGATAAATCCTGGCCATAAGCTGAAGGCCTCCTTACCCTCAATGCTCAGGACACCTGCTGAGCCCCAGCTCACACTCTGTCTGCAGGGGAACGTCTCCATCCAGAGAGAGAGCCTGACAATCGCGGGTGCTTTGCAAACCCGGGCAACTTTCGAAGGGTGTGTAGGCCTCACGCCTACTATTATTCCCTTCATTTACAGTGGGAAACTGAGGCTTGAGGGGTTCATCAGGATGGGAGAGGATCCAAGTGAGAGTGGCCAGGTGTGCTGCATCGCAGGCTTGCCCCGCAGGTGCCACCATGGGGGGCCTTCTCGACCTCACTATGTAGTCTGCTGAGCATTTGCATCTTATGAGCTCACGCCCACTTGGCGAAGTCAGATGTAAAGACTCCGAGCAGCGCTGGAACCAAGCAATTTTACTACGCACACAGCAGGCTACGTGTGGTGGGCAGATGATGAAAACAGTCGTTCAAGCTCAATGGTACCTTGAGGGATTTTCATTCTAGGGGGCACCTTTCTCAGGCTACGGCTTTTGGCTCCCAGATTAAGGGTTTTTAGGGAGCATCTCTCAGAGTGGTGGTCCTCAACCTCCAGGCCACGGACTGATGCCGGTCCCACGGCCTGTTAGGAACTGGGCCCCACAACGGGTGAGCAGCAGGTGAGTGAGCGAAGCTTCATCGTCATCTTACTATGAAGTAAATACCTCACAGTACTTATAGCCGCTCCCCATTGCTCACATGACCGCCTGAGCTCTGCCTCCCGTGTCAGACCAGTGGCGGCATTAGATCCTCATAGGAGGGCAAAACCTTTTGTGAACTGCACCTGCAAGGGATCTAGGCTGGTGCTCCTGATGAGAATCTAATGCCTGAGGATGCGCCACTGTCCGCCCTCACCCCTATATGAGACCATCTAGTTGCAGGAAAACAAGCTCAGGGTTCCCACTGATCCTGCATTATGATGAGTTGTATAATCATTTCATTATATATTACAAATAATCATAACAGAAATAAAGTGCACAATAAATGTAATGCACTTCAATCATCCTGAAACCATCCCCCTCTCTTCCGTGGAAAAACAGTCTTCCACAAAAGCAGTCCCTGGTGCCAAAAAGGTTGGGGCCCCGCTGCCCTGGAGTGATGCCTGCCCTGGATGAAGCAGGATGGCAGAGGTCACACTGGGATGTGAGTAACAGATCCAGCATCCTGGGTGACAGTGGGGCGTGTGGCAGCCATACTCCCACGACCTGGCCTCCCTGCTCCACCTCCAGCTCCTGTCCCTCAGGAGACTCCTCCTCCCTGCACAGAGGGTACAGGCAAGGTGGGGTTGTAGCCAGACCATGGCGGAGCCTGCATTCGGGGCACGCACTGGGCCTTGATGAGGCCTGGAGGGAGCTGGTTGCTCAGAGAGGAGCCCTGCCTTTCCCTTCAGTGACCCTGACACCCCACACAGCGTCCCAGGGAGTGGCTTCAACAAGCCAGGCTTCCCAGCAACTGGGGTGACTGGCAGAGGGAGGGGTAACAGGCGACTTGGCTCAGTTCAGCCTGGCTTGTGCGCACCAACTGCATCTGTTATGTGAGTGGGGGCAGGCAGGTGGGAGGACACCTCAGGCATTCTGAGGAGCCAGTTTGGGGTGACGAGGGGCTCCTGCCACCCCTACTCTCTGCGGGAGATGCCAAGGCCTTCCTCGGGGCACTGAGACCAGGCAGCTTCCAGCCCGACTCCCCAAGCAATGCCTGGCATGGGTTGAGGAGCCTGGTAGACAGAGCCCCCACTCCTAAGCTTGACCCAAGGCATAGAAGGGGTACACAGGGCACCCCATGGGGGTGGAGATGCCACCTCACTTCTCTCCTACTGCCCAGCACAATGTCTCCCCAGGGCACACATTGAGAGCAGCAGAACTAACCTGACATCCCTGGTGAGGGAGTGAACCGCTACCTGACGGGGACCACGGCTGGCAGAGACGCGGTCTGCACATGAGGGGAGGGTGTAGTCAGAGCAACAGTGAACCGCAGGCTAGGCAAAGACCACAGCACACAGCCATGCAGGTGTCCAGGACCGTCAGATCCCGGAGCAGGCAGTGATACCACGGGGCTGCCACGCCCACTGCTTGGTGGACGTGGTCGGCAGAATAATGGTTCCCAAAGATGGCTGTTTGCTAATCCCCAGAACCTGTGAATACGTCACCTAACATGGCAAACGGGGAATCGAGGTTTCAGATGGAATTAAGAGTGCTACGCAACTGATGTAATGGGAAGACTATCCAGGATTAACCGCGTGGCCCCATGTAATCACAGCGTCCTTACAAAAGGAAGAGGGAGGCAGATGAGAGGTTGGGGCTGCCATGTGAGAAGGACTCAGCCTGCTCTTGCTGGCTCTGAGCACAAAGGAAGAACCGTGAACCTAGAAATGGCTTTAGAAGCTGGAATAGGCAAGAGCCCCGCCCAGAGCGTTGGGAAAGAAACACAGGCCCGCTGACACCTTTAGCCCAGTGAGGACCATTCCGGACTTCTGACTGCCAGCACTGGAAGATAATAAATGCACACAGTTTTAAGTCAAAAGTTGTGGCCATTTGTGACAGCAGCAATAGGAAACAAGCAGAGCAGAGGAGCACAGCTCCCCTTGGAGGCCACTGCTCCGCCAGGAAAGACGAACACACATCCCTCCTGCCACTTCTGCCTCCCACTTGGGGCCGACATCACTGACTAACCAAGACGTCCCAAACCACAGAGCTGGGCCGGGGCCTCAGAACCCTGGTGCCCACAACTCCCAGGCAGCCTGGCTGTGTGGTCTCCTGAGTGCAGACTCCATCCGCTCGTCCTCAGCCCTCTCTCCTGCAGCTGTGATGGTGATAGCGTCCCCAGATCACAGCCCAGTGCTCACTGTGGCCCAGGCTCTGAGAAATGGCACCATCCCTGTCTCCAGGGTTGCCCCCCGGTTTATGGTTCTGCCCGTGGGCATTTATTCCCACTTCCATTCCAAGCATGGGTGTTCCACGGGCCCGTGCCTTCGGTCTGGGGGAAGATCAGCACACACCCAGCTTTCTAAAGGGTCCGGTCTAAAGCAACTGCCTCTTGGGTCTCCAGACCCAGAAGATGGAACTTTCTCAGCAGGCTCCAAATACACTTGAATGGGAAACAAGAGGAAGCTGGAATAAGCACCAGGGCTGGTTACTCAAGGCAATTCCGGCCCAGAAGGTGGGTCCACTACTTCTCTGCAGACACCTGCCAGAGTGGCCCCGGCAGACAGGGCCTATAGGGGCTGGGGACTGTGGGGCTGGGGCCTGCTTGGACATGGGTTGCCCTCGCGCCCTGAGAATGATGCAAGCTCATGCAACCCTCCACATCTCCCTGAGGCCACACAGGACACTGAGCTGTATCGCTGGCTACTATCTTCAGGAAATAATCAGTCCAGATTGAAGAGATGGAAAATAGTGACAGGCGACTGTAAGGAATGAAGCAAGGAGAGAAAAGGGAGACGGTCCCCCTGAAAATATTTCTCTAACAGGAAGCCACTGCAAAGAGAAACATGGCTTCAAGTCCTAAACAGGAAGATCCGAGGCCAGGCCTCCAGCAGGGAGGGACTCTTGCTTTGATTTTTAAGGAAAATCTGGACGTGAGCACCCGTGGGCTACTATAATGTGCTTGGGAGAAAAAAAAGCTAAAATGTACAAATCCAATCATTCTTATAGAGTAGCGCCGAGGACCGACAGCCAGGACGGACATCCACACCGATGCTTCTGCCAGAAGCTGAGTGGGTGCCACAGGTGAAAATATGCCCCCAGCAGGGCAGCAGCAGCCTGTGGTGCCTGGACTTGCAGCTTGTGCACATTAGGAGTCCAGGTAGAAGCCATGTGCTAAAGGGATGCTGCATTCCTTGCCGGGCCTCTAAGAGGAATCTCCAGGGTCTCTGCGGGTGACTGTGACCACGGGCCAGGCCAGCAGCAGGGCAGGGCAGAGCCTGCGAAGCCATCCTACCTTGAACACCTTGATCTGGCAGCTGGCTGAGTGCAGGTGCTCCGTGTACTCCCCATTCTCGTTCTGCTTAAACGTGTCAATCTGGACTCGAAAGGGCACTCCCTTCTCGCCCCCGTGCTTCCTGGGGGTGAATTCTGTGCTGATGCAGTGTACCTGGGAGGAGAAACGTTGGGCAGTGGCAAGGCAGCACCGAGCAGGGCCCTGGATCCCCCAAGCACCCCCTCTATGTGGAGGTGTCCTTCCCTGCCTGGTCAGTGCAGGCCTGCCCCGACCTTCCTGCTCTCCCCGATACTCTGTCCACTCCATCAGGCCAGTGGCCTCCCTGCTCCCCTGCCTGCAAAAGACACACATCCCCACTTTTGTCTCTTTACTGTGGAGGCCCTGCCTGACCAGTTAAGTCCCCACCACTCCCCAGGTCACTGACCCCAATGACCTCAACCTAACTCCTCACCCAGATTCCTTTCCTTTGGCAAATCCTAGACGGAGGGCAGGGACCACAGCACAGCCCTAACCCCTCTCTAACGTCCTGGTGTCCGAGCTACTCGGGCCAGGCTGGAAGCATAAGCAGAAGGCTGGAACCATTTCTGTATTTCTGGTAAGTTCCTACTACATAAATGGACTCGATGTCAATGTATTGTTATAATACTGCAATAATATTATAAGAATCCAATATATAATTATAATAATAACAATGTAATAATTTTTAAATATATTAAGAATATTGTAATTGCAAAAAAAAAAAAGAAAGAGAAAAAGAAAAGATTGCTAACTTTTGTTGAGCGATTCCTAGGGACCAGGCAGTGCTAATAGCTCTGTATTCATTATCTGATCTGTAAGATGGGAGGTTAGAAAACTAAGAGGCTCAGAAAGGGGAGGAGACTTGCTCAAGGACACACAGCAAGCGAGAGAGCCGGGATCAAGGCAGAACCACAACCACAACAACACAGTCACATCCTTCACCACCTTGATCTCACATGGCATGTAACAAAAGGCTGGATCCACACCAGCGCTTGACAACAAAATAATTCATTCAATAATAGAAACTGTAATAGAAAACATGTTTACTTTCAAATGATTTATGTTGGGAAATACTCATGTATAAAGCTTATATATTCTATGGGCAAAACCCAGATAGAATTCTAAAACCCTCCCCACTCTGTTCCCTAAATAAGGACCAACGAGCTCTGTGACTCTTCGCAACACTCATTCTCTCTCTCCTGCAGTTTCCTTCTCAGTGACAGGGAGCAGAAGCTCATCCAGACCCTTCCAGATGGGTTAGTTTTGAGAAACTGCAAGCCAGCCACCCCGAAGGCTAGGTCTTCCCCTGGAGGGCAAGCTCCCTGTGGCCCACCTGGATGAACGCAGAAGCTCTCTTCGCAGGATCCCACAAAAACTCCACTGCATTCAGCTGGGTCGGGCTGGCCCTGGGGTCCAAGATACCAACAGACAGTGGAATATCTGCATACACACACACACACACAGAAAGTGCAATTGTCAGCCTCTCCCAAATATTTCGGGAAGGACCCCGTTACAGGTCCCAATTCCTTCACCCCAGTGTGAAATGCCGAAAGCTCTGAAAAGTTTTGCATAACTTACTGGACGGAAAGCCTGACCTGAACCACAAGCGCTGTGTCGTCTTCACCCCATTATGTATGAACCGTCATTTTATTTTGCTACAGAAATATGACCGTGCTTGGCTGCCTGTTGGAGATGTTCCCTAATGCTCTAGGT
Organism: Macaca mulatta; assembly: GCF_049350105.2. Lineage (NCBI taxonomy): Eukaryota > Metazoa > Chordata > Mammalia > Primates > Cercopithecidae > Macaca > Macaca mulatta. Next base: position 16,230,589 of record NC_133417.1, on the reverse strand, counting down.
ACACACACCGTATTGCCATTCTAGCTTCTGAATTTCAAAACCCACCTGGCCACAAGGATTATGGGTAAAGGACTGTGGGCCAGTCCCTGAGGCCCCAAATTCCATTTCCATTGCCGATCTATCTCTGTGATGCTCACGGTTATCTTCAACACTTATCAAAATCCTTTAAGGCACCATCCTTCCACAAAGCCTTCCCGGAACTCCCTGTGAGCAGGTCTCTCAATTCCACAGACCTTTCTTTTCCACTGAAAACGGGTACTCCTTGAGGGCAGGACCCAGTGTATGGTCAGCTCTGCAAGCTCCCGTGGGGTTTTACACAGAGCAAGCGCGAGCTAAAACGCCTTCTCGGCATAAGTCCCAGTGGCATCCAGGAAGAACCCAACGTGGCGTGGGTGCCTCGAGCCTTGCCTGGCCTCTCCCGGCCAGGAGACTCACCGATGTCCAGGATCCGGTCTCCCGGCCGGCTCCACCGCCAGCCCTCCAGCTGCTGGTGCTCCGTGTACTGCAGCCGGCGGTCATGGAAGACCACGCGGATGATGCTCTGGGGAGGGAGGTCAGCAGGGGGACAAGTGACCGTGGGTGCCAAGAGGAACCCGCCTCTTTTCCCTGAGCCACAGCAAACCCTCCCACCTTTGAGGCCCCTCCTCCTGCAGTTTCCTTTCCCAGTTCTCAAGCTTCGCCCACTATCCCTTCCTCAGATCCCAGTAACACTAACAACAGCAACAACAGCGATGACTACCATTTGTCCCGGTATTACTAAATGCTGTGTGTTTATGTCTAATTTATTAACCCTTTTGTGCAGATGAGCAAACTGAGGCTCAGAAAAGTTCAACGCTGCCAGGCCATCTAATCCCCACCTGGGCAACAGGCTCCAGAGAAGCCAAACAGGGGCTGTCTCACCGTTGAGGGCTGGGCTGAACCTGGCCTCTCCCTAACCTTCCAGTTACTTGTGCCCAACTCCAGCAAGCCCAGGTGTCCAGACCCTAATCAGGCCCCTTTCCCCGAGGCGGTGAGAACGGCCTGTGAGGCTTACCTTGACATATTTTGTGTTCAGATCTTGAAAGTCGCCCAGCTTCCGATTCTCCAGTAGTCGGATTTCGTAAGACTGACCTGGATGGGGGTTAATGGGACATTTTCCATTTCTGAGTGTTCCTAAATTTGGGGTTCATCCAGCTAGCAGCCTTCTCAATACCCTCAGTGCCCATCCAGGCCTCAAGGCCCTGGGGAGCAAAGCAGAGAAGAAAGCCCACAGCCAGCTCAGCTTACTCTCTGGACTGACATCAGTCTGTCCACCCCGCCTGGTCGGGCCTAGGATACCCCAGGCAATACACCGTGTGACCCTACTAGAGACAGCACCTCTACAATGTCCAAAGAAACAGAATCCAGGAAAATACAGTTAGCATTAAAATCTCTGAACACAAACTCATACGTCTTTACAAACCCTCCAATACATTAGGATGGAGAACACAGCTAATGAAATTCACATTACAGGGTAAATAACCAACCACAGCCTTTCTGAGAGCAGGTTTGAAGGAACGAAGAAGCCTGTTAAACATTGTCTCTAATAGGAGAATGCAAAGCATGTTCCCCAGTTAAAAGAATTCCATGCATTTGAAAGGGTATGGAAATTATATTCAGGGACATATAACCAGCACAGGCTGGACAAAGAATATAAATGGAAAAAACATCCAGCCATAATAACAGAACATTTAAAAACATCTATGAAATCTGAAGGAAACTACACACATTTTATTGAAATATAAAATATACCATGAATAAACAGGACACACCATGCTCCCAGAAGGGAAGACTGTTATATATATATATCTCAAATGATGTCAATTTTCCCAAAATTAAATGTTGAACTACAATTTTACAAGACTCTAGCATATATCGCAACTTAATAAAGGATGTTTTACAAATAATACAATAAATCATTTAATAATTGGTATTGGTATATCTAATTAGCTTTTTAATTTTTTATTGTTAATAATTATAGACTCTTAAGAAGTTATAAAAATATGGCCAGGCACAGTGGCTTACACCTGTAATCCCAGCACCCAGCTGAGGCAGGTGGAATCACTTGAGGTCAGGAGGTCAGGAAGTTCGAGCAGCCTGACCAATATGGTGAAACCCCATCTCTACTAAAAATATAAAAATTAGCTATGGTGGCGTGCGATTGTAGTCCCAGCTACTCAGGAGGCTGAGACAGGAGAATCACTTGAACCCAGGAAGCGGAGGTTGCAGTGAGCCAAGATTGCACTACTGCACTCCAGCCTAGGCAACAGAGCAAGACTTGGTCTCAAAAAAAAAAAAAGTACATTAAAGTCCTGTGTACCTTGTGCCAGCATCCCCCATCACAGCATCTGATGGAACCATGGTACCTTATCAAAACTGCAGATCTTACTTCGATTTCTCTGGGTTTTGCATGTTCCCTCTCTCTTTTTCTGTAGGCTTGTATGTGTATAGATCTATGAAATTTTATCACATGTGGAGACTAGCTGTTTCTTTCCGAGTGCAGATCCTCACAGCAAATATCAAAACAAGTTATCATTACATTAAAAAGTCAATTTCTTGTGGAGGAATAGGGAAGATGTTCATCAAAGAATACAAATTCCCATTAGACAGGAGGAATAAGTTCAAGGGATCTATTGAACAACATGGTGACTATTGTTAATAACAATTAATTGTATTCTAGAAAATTGCTAACAGTCTATTTCAAGTGCTCCCACGACAAAAAAATAATAAATATGAGGTAATGTCTATGTTACTTAGCTAGACTCAACCAATATACAATGGATACATATTTCAAAACATCATGTTGCACATGATAAATACAATTCTCATTAGTCGATGTTTTTAAAAGTCAATTTCTTAAGGTTTTATTTTACCATGAATGACTATTTATCAGATACTCAATAAGAAAGAACTTTCTGAACCTAAAACCAATGGAAAGAAAAGGACATCTGGCTATATAAAATTTAAAATTATTTCTATATATGAATATAAAAAACTTAATGCAACTGCAGACTAGGAAGAGCAAACCCAGTGACTATGGGTTTTTATTTATTTTATTTTATTTTTTGAGACAGAGTCTTGCTCTGTCACCCGGGCTAGAATGCAGTGGTGCAATCGACTCACTACAGCCTCAATCTCCCAGCTCAAGCTATCCTCCCACCTCAGCCTCCCAAGTAGCTAAGACTACAGGCAGACACCAGCATGCCTAATTTGTTATTTTTGTAAAGACCGAGTCTCACTATGTTGCCAAGGCTGGTCTCGAACTCCTGGGCTCAAGTGATCCCCCTGCCTTGGCCTCCCAAAATGCTGAGATTATAGGCACAAGCCAACATGCCCAGAAAAGAGCCATTATATAGCTCAAAAAGCAATTCATTAGTACTAAAATACCCCTGTAGTGGGTTGAATGGTGGTCCCCAAAAAGATGTCACATCCTAATCCCCAGAACCTGGAAATGTGACCTTATATTTGGAATAGTAGTCTTAGCAGACACAATTGAGATTCTGAGATGAGGAAGTCACCCTGTATTATCGGGGTGGGCCCTCAATTCAAGTGTGCTTATGAGAAACACAAGAGACAGAAAAGAGAGGAGGCACCATGTGACCACAGAGGCAGAGACTGCAGTGACGGCACCACGGGTCAAGGAAGCCTGGGGCCACCAAAGCTCGAAGTCTCCCCAAGATCCCCCAGGAGCATAACCCCGCTGAATTTCCGACTGCTTGTCTCCAGAACGGTGAGGGAATCATTTGATGTTTTAAGTTAATGCATCTGTAATTAACACGTTTGTATCCACTTGTTACAGCAGCCACAGAAAGCAAATACACTCCCACCCTCACCAACGAATAATGGAATGGACAAAGAATATGAAATTAAATCATTCATTCCAAACGTTTGTTCACACCTATCATCCCAGTGCTTTGGGAGGCTGAGGAAGGCTGGTCTCCAACTCCAACCTGGGCAACACAGCGAGCTGCCATCTCTACAAAAATAAAAATGAAAGGTTTGCTGAGCAATAATTTGATGCCAAATGTGGTGGGTGGGAATCCTAGGAACAGGGAGGGCAGCAGAGCCACACGGCGCATGTTCCTGGAGTTGTCACCACAGCTCCCCACCGGCCAAGACGCTGGCCGAGCACAGCCATGCCCACTGGGCCATACTCCGTCTCAGCTATTCCAAAGGTCTCTGGTCCCATGCCAGTGAACACTTCTTGACCACGCCGAACCCCAGTGCTGCTCATGGTGACATGCTGGGCACTTTTCCCATCAGAGGGAAGAGGAGCAAACCCCAAACTCTCGTCCTGCCCACTTGCCTGTTCAGATGTGACTCCTAAAAAGGTCTTGCTGCCGTATTCAACATGGCCAACTTTCTGAAAAAGCCAGATCGCATATATTTCCAGGCTCCTGAACCAAGAGTCCAGCACTCCCTTGATATCGACATAAAATGCTCCTCACACACCCTAACTGGTTTTTCCAGTGTCCTCTGCCTTTGCAGATAAAGAACGCAAGCCCTAGCATGAGGCCCAACATCCAGGTGGTCATTAAGTGAGTTTACGGGTGCCACAGGGCCCAATTAGCACTGACCTCCAGGCTCTGCAGGGCAACCTCCACTTACGCCAAACAGCAGGCGCCTTCTGTCCTGTAGAGAGTAATTTCCAGGCCTGAACGTAAGGGCAGCCACTTGGAGGGTAAAGCCATTGAGGGAGGCGTTAGGCTCAGGATCACAGCTTCTCCTGGGCCAGGGATCACGGCTGCATGAGCCTTCTCCACCAGCAGCGGGGTCCTGATCCACACACTTCACCACCAGATCCTCCTTTCTAGCCATGCAGATGGACAGCCAGCCACCCTCTGCATGCCTACCCCCATGCCAACACAGTGGGCCCAAGCTGACCTCCCACCTAACTCACACAGCACAACAGCACCATCCCAAAAGCCATGCAGAAGGTCACACACAGCCTGACGAGCAGGCTGAACTGACCCAGGGCACAAGGGCATTTCTCTGCCTGGCCGGCATCACTGCTGGGCGTGGGTAGGAACCAGAACAGTGGGCTATGAGAAGACGCGGGTTGTGTCTGTTCTGCTCACCACTGCACTGTGTGCACACAGTAGGCACTCAGCAAATGCATACATGTGATTTCACCTTCTTTACAGTGCTATAGTGCTGTTCTCTGTTAGCATTACAGGGTTTGCCAAAGTTAAGACACACTCCTGCCCTCAAAGGGTTGACAGTCCTCTGGAGTATATCAAACAGTCCTGGAAGAGCCATATTATAACGCTGAAAATTCCGTAAGAGACGAAGGGGGCCCAAAAGTGACCAATAGGCATCCAAGATGAGGCGGGGAGTGTGAGACAGGTTCAAACCAGGGGATGAGAAAACATGTGACATGGGCTTTGAAGAGTGGGCAGGATTTCTGTAATTCAGGGGAAGAATGATAAAGAAATCCCAAAGCCTGCCAGGCACAGAGGCTCAGGTCTATAATCCTAGCACTTTGGGAGGCCAAGGCAGATGGATCGCCTGAGGTCATGACCAGCATGTTCGAGACCAGCATGGCCAACATGGCGAAACCCTGTCTCTACTAAAAACACAAAAATTAGCCGGGCGTGGTGGCGCATCTTGTAATCGCAGCTACTCTACTCAGGAGGCGGAGGCAAGAGAGTTCGCTTGAATCCGTGAGACAGAGGTTGAAGTGAGCCAAGATCGTGCCACTGCGCTCCAGCCCAGGCAAGAGAGTGAGACTGTCTCAAAAAAAAAAAAAAAACACACAAGAAGAAATCCCCCAAAGCAAAGCACAGCCAGGCAGAGGGGGAGGAGTGCCTCTAGGGAACAGCTGCAAACAGCTCCATTCACAGAGCGCTTATGTGTGGCAAGGCCCACTCAGGTAGTCACGCACCTGGCTCTCCAGATGAGTGGCAGCAGCAGTTAGGATCACCCGCCCTGCTGGATGGGGGAAGCAGCGGCTCAGAGAGGTGACCTGACTGGGGCAAGCTCACACAGCTCGTAAGTGGCAGAGCCCGGGGCGGAAATCTCGGTTTCCAGAACCCTCCACACTTGCCACATCCCACCTGGTGAGTGTCACGTGCTGGGCACAGGACAGCTGTAGTTGTCCATGATTCTCTCTCAACCTCTCCTTTCTGGAAGGCATCTGCTTCCATTTTGCACACAGATTAAAGTGTGCCAAATGTCGTACAGCGTAACTCCCCAAGTTAAGCTTTCTGTTTGTTTGTCTCCTACGTTCTAAACAATGATCCAGGAGGGAAAATGGATCATTGTAGAAGGTGGTGGTAAAGCTTGTTCTAATTTAGGAATTGTAAAATGTGTGTTGGGGGGCAGGGTGGAGCTGGTCTTAGAATCAAGGAAATACGCTAAAAATAACCAAAACTGAATTGTCATGTAGCTGTGTGCCAGTACACTGCGAGCCCTGTATGTACATCATTTCACTTAGTCCTCTCAACATTCCTATAAGAAAAGTCTATTGTTGCCCTATGTTATAAACGAGGAAATTAAGTTTCAGAGAGGTGAAGTGTCCTGTTAAAGATCAAACCTGGTCTGTCTGACACCAAAGGTGGGACACGCAGCCACCAGGCCGCCCCTTCCGCACCTGCACACAATGTTTCGTTACTGCAAAGGTCCCACCTGGCTCTAATATTCAAGGAGTGTATCTATTACATTTCCCCTGAACTTCTTGATATTCATTTTATTTCAGGACCTTCTTTGACACATCTAAACCCTCCCGCTTCTCCCAGGGCTCAAATCCCTACCGTCCCATGCCCTCAGCTCTCTGAACCAAGATGAAGCTAGAACTCTCATGGATGTATAACCACACTGTGGTGTAAAATTTAGATATTTGTTTCCTTGCGATACACTAGTCCCCCTGAAACATATGTTGCCATACTCTGAACATACTATAAAGTCATGGCAACTAAAACCATGTTGTTTTGGCACGGGGAGAAACAGAACAATAGGAGAGAACGAGGAGCCCAGATGAGACTTCCTTATTTGGAAACTTGATATATGACACTATAAATGATGATGGGTCCATCATTCCTCAATAGTGTGGGATAACTGGTTATCCATATGGAAAAATTAATCCTGACCACATAATATATATAACAAATTCTAGGTGGCTGGGGCACAGTGCTTCGTGCCTGTAATCCCAGCACTTTGGGAGGCCAAGGTGGGAGGATCACCTGAGGTCAGGAGTTCGAGACCATCCTGGCCAACATGGTGACACCCCATCTCTACTAAAAATATGAAAATTAGCTGGGCACGGTGGCAGGCGCCTGTAGTCCCAACTACTCAGGAAGCTGAGGCAGGAGAATTGCTTGAACCTGGGACGGGGAGGTTGCAGTGAGGCGAGATCACGTCATTGCACTTCAGCCTGGGTGACAAAAGCGAAACTCCATCTCAAAAACAAAAGCAAACAAAAATACAAAAATTTACCCAGGCGTGGTGGCGGCACCTGTAATCCCAGCTACTCGGGAGGCTGAGGCAGGAGAATGGCTTGAACCCAGGAGGCGGAGCTTAGGTTGTTGGAGGGTTACAGGTGCAGCCAGCAGAGACTTTGGCATATAAGAGGCCTTGCAATGGCCCCAGGAAACCTCTGGGTCCAGTAAGAGCTTCAGCAGGAGGTAGAACCATACTGGGCACTCAGTACCCGGAAAGGCTTCACGGCGGCAACTCCCTCCAAAGTCCTGGCCCAACCCTACACTGTCAGGCTATTAAAGGCCTTTCAAAAGCTAGCCGGGAAGGAGCCCCAGGTTACTTTGTGATGAAAACTAGCGAGCAGGTAGCTGCCAGCCCAGCCCAGCCCAGAGGAGCCAAGGTGACCCTGAGAGTGGCAGGGGCTGGGGAGGGGCAGTGACAGGCTCCACCCGCCACCCACCCCCACTGCAGGCTGAGCTGAGGCCCCCTCTTGCCTCCCCTCCAGCTATAGCCTGAGGGTGTCCAGGCAGTACTGTCCCTCCCAGGGGAGGGGTGGGGCTCCTCAGCTGGATTTAGGCTGCCACACCCTTCCACACCCTGCCACACCCCGCCACACCCCACCACCCTACAAGAAGGATGGCCTGGGTCCTGCCCAAGGGCCCTGAGCCACACAAATGGGTGTGGAAACTTCTCTACCCCAATCTCACAGCTGTGCTCAGACTCCGCCCCCTTTCCCCTCCTGCCCTCTACCCACCTGAAGAGCAGCAGGGGGCAGGGGGAAGGCTAGATAAAATACACAAGTACTCAGTTAACCTTTGTGCTCTCCCTCTTCTCACCTGCAACCCACAAGTCCAACACCTTCCAGCCCAAGCATCAGCAAACCTTCCCCATGAAGGGCTGCATAGCGACCATCGTCAGCTTGGTGGGACATGAGACCGCCCACACTACTCAACTCTGCCACTGCAGCCAGGAATCGGTCAAACACCACACAGGAATGAATGGGCAGGGAGGCAATCCATTCAAGCACTGTGTTTTTAGACACTAAACTTGGAATTTTCATGTAATTTTTCTTCTTCCTGTTGACTTCCTTCCTTCCTCCCAACTTCTTTTGGCACTTTGCAACTTTGCCCACCCCTCTTCCTTGAATGAGGGCTAAGTCACAGCCCCTCAATGGACAACGGAAAGCTCTGAGAACAGGCCCGCCACCAGTTCACCCAAACCAGGTCACCCCTACGCCCAGCGCCATGGACAATACTGGTACGTGGTCAGTTTTTAATTAACAGCGGCAGAATTTGGTGTTAAATTCCTTACAGCAAATAACAGAGCTGGAACTTGTTAGCCAAACCATGAGGAACACGAAAAGATGCTCCACCTCACTCATATAAAGAAATGCCAGATGAAAACAGCGCAGCCAGTGCCTGATCATCTGTCAGATGGCAAAAAACTAACAGATTGCTGGCAGCCCACAAGGACAGCGATGTGGGGAAACGGGCCCTCGCCTCACACATGCTGGAGCTGGGAGATAACAAGCCACAGCCTAGGGGCACTTTGGCCAATACCCATCAATATTAATAAGCGCCCAGCCATCCCGTCACCAGGACTCCAGTCTACAGAACTGCCAGCTTATGTGCTAAAAAAAACCCAAACAAGGCTGGATGTTCAAAGCAGCAGTACTGCTACAGCCCCAAACTGGAAATCAACAAAATGGTCAGCAATCACGTTACTACTGAACGATGGAGCCATCACAGAGGAAGAGGCCGCCGTACAGCTTCACCCATTGGTCTGCAGCCTGTCCACCTCCTGCAAGGGCCACTGAGGATACGGCATCACCTACTTCTTCTCCCTGCCCAAAGTGCACTGCCTGAATTTCATCATGAGGAAACACAAGCAAACCTAAACAGAGAGACCGCCTACAGTCTCCTGGCCTGTCCCTTCAGAAGCATCAACATCATGAAAGACGAGGGGAGACTGAGGATCCGTCCAGATTCAAGCGGGGTCAGGAGTGGCACAACTAAACACAACGTCCAGTCCTGAACCGGGTCTGGATCAAGCCAAAAAGCTGCTATGGGACATCAGAACAACTGGCCCTATTTTATTAGGGATAGATGATAGGTGAGGGTATTATATTGATGTTAAATTTCCCAAATTTGATAATGTGCTTGTGGTTATATAAAAGAATGTCCTTGTTCTTAGGAAATACATGCTAAATATGAATAAAAGATCATGTTGTCTGGTCAGGCGCGGTGACTCACTTGAGGTCAGGAGTTCGAGACCAGCCTGACCAATATGGTGAAACCCTGTCTCTAGTAAAAATACAAAATTAGCCGGACGTGGTGGCTAATCCCAGCTATTTGGGAGGCTTGGGAGGCTGGGAGTAGGTGGGTAATCCCAGCTACTTGGGAGGCTGAGGCAGGACAATCATGTGAATCCAGGAGGCAGAGGTTGCAGTGAGCTGAGATTGCATCACTGCACTCCAGCCTGGGCAGTAGAGTGAAACTCTGTCTAAAAAAAAAAAAAAAAAAAAACAACATGTTGTCTGCAACTAACTCTCAAAATACTCAGGGAGGAAAAAATATATATAATAGAGATATCTAAATCAATAGCTATCCCTATCTATACATCCCTCTATAGAGCTATATATATACATCTATAGATAGATACACATAAATGCACATAGGTGCATCTATAGAGATAAAGCAAGTATGACAAAACATTAAAAACTGGTGAATCTGGTGGAGGATATACATACTAACCATAATAACTTTTTAATTCTTCTATAGTTTGAAATTGAAAATTACTTTGAATTAGAAGTTAAAAAATAATTTTAAAATTAGGATTACAAAAAGGCTTAGGCAGTCCTAGATCTGTTATAGATGTAAAAAGCCATCCACCACATACACACGAAAAAGCAAGTTGCTGAGTACGTATACAGTGTACTGCACTTTTGGTTTAAAATAAGTTATACTCAAACCTGTACATTTGTAAGTCTAATATATACATCTAACAATGGGCAGAGAAGGACTTTTCCCTGTTACATTAGATATATCTTCAGTATTGGCTTAAAAAAAAAAAAAAAAAACTAGGGACATATTGCATCTGATTTTGAAAAATATGAAACAAAGAAAAGAGGGGAACATACTCCACACTGTTCCAAGTACATAATGGATGTTCACAATACAGTGCTTGGTATTTATTTTCCCAGTGTCAGGTTGGTACCCAAAGGCCAATCAGACAGGTGGTATCTGGGGAAGGGAGTCCAGTTCATAGAACACGAAACACACACAGTCCATGTAAGACAGGGAGAGGTCCCATCAACCCAGGGTCTCATTGAGAGATCACCCTGAAGAACCCACAGTACACTGTGACTGCGCCCATTTCAGAGATGAAGAAACTAAGGCGCAGAGAGGTGCTGACGGGCCCAAGATCACAGTGCAAGTTAATGGCAAAGACTCAGTAGCCTACAGCCTGGCCCAGGACAAGAGGGGAAAGGGAGCTGGGGTCAGGTCAGATACACCACCCGGGTTGAGTCAGACGCGCCCATACTCCAGGACCACAGTTGAGTTCTTAAACCTCTCAGCATTTCACTCTCAACATCTGCAAAATGTTTTTTGCAGAAGTCTTGTGAGGATTAAATGAGATAATGTACTTCCCTCCCACATGTATTAATAGTAAGTACTCAGCAAGGGCCAGCCAAATAACAGGTACTGTATGTGCCCTCCTACAGAGCCCCACCCAAGCACAGGTCACTGTACTCTGCGCTGCACACAGAAACTGTCCTCCAGCCTTCACACAGCTCCACACACCAAGTGACCTCACTGCCAAGGTCACAGAGCCAGCTGGGACACGCCCCCAGGCAGGGATAACTCCACCAGGCCATCCACTGTCTTGCAGGGTCTGCTGCTGCAACCATAGCACTGCCCAAAGCAGGCTGCCCCTCTCCCAGCAGGCCTCCCCTGGGTGGTGCCCACCAGGTGCTCCTGCAGAGCAGCATGGACAGCTAGAGTGGCTGTGCCCCAGTGAGCAAAACCCCGCGCAGGGCCTCCTGCCTGGATCACGGTGTTCCCAAAAACAGGAGGCAATTGCCTGAGCTAGCCAAGATTTACAGGTTGTTTACTTTCCAACAGTTACTGGTTTGGGTAATTAATGCCACATAAAACATAATGGAGGCCGTCATTACCACTGAGAAAGGAGGGCTGGATGCCAACAGTCCTGCAATAATGGTAGATGCAGAAAGCGCAATCCTGAACTCATCGTGCCCAGCACGCATGGCATACCTTGCCACTTGCACACGTGCAATATTATGCAAGTGTCTATTGACACAGCTCACACATAAGACAGCATGCTTCAGGGAAAACGCTTTGCCAGGAACAGACCCTAATCCTGAGCCTGATGGACCATCACCTGCATGACCTTGGGCAAGGCATTTGGCCTTCTTTTTGCAGCTGCTTACGAATGCCACAGGCTAGGCATCACGTCTGGCATAAGATGAATCCAAGTAGACACTTGCAAGATAGTTACTAGAGGCTCCTTAGAGAAAGGACTGTTTACAGAGCTGGGGCAGGCAGATTACAAGATGAGACTTAAGCACCTGTAGTGCCAAAAAGTGAGGAAATGCTCAAAGCAGAACGAAGCCATGTCAGAGCAACACAGGCACCAACGCAAAGGAGCTCTCGATGGCCACAGCTGAACAATGTAAACAGCAAAGAAACAGCAAAATGATTTCATTTTTGCCCATAGAATAAAATAACTATCCATGAATCTATACTGATAGAGTAAGTGAATACATAAGTTAACGGTAGAGAAGGAAAAATTCTTTTATAGTAGCATTCCAATTACAAATACAGAAAGGAGAAGAAAATCAACAGAAAATCACCATTAGGCAAACAACACAATAACAACTGGTGGGGACACAATCCAACAGTGGATGCTAAAATAAGTGGGCAAAAGATTGAGGGGAAAAAGCAAGCTGTAAACAGTCTCCAAGTCACATCCTCCACCCCAAGATATTTATCAATTACAAAGGAGGAAAGGTAACTTTACGGTGGAGAAAGCTGGCAGACTCTACCCTAACTAAATCAGCAAGCGAACAGCACCAGCAAAGGACACATCAGCACCATGATCCCCAGAGCACTGCCGGGGACACGACGTCACTTCAGTAGCAGTCTTGCCAAAAATGTATAACCCCAATCTCATCATTTAAAAAACATCAGGCAGACTCAAATTGAGAAGCATTCTACAAAATCAAGCTCTTGGCCAGGCATGGTGGCTCATGCCTATAATCCCCACACTTTGGAAGGCCAAGGCAGGAGGATTGTTTGAGCTCTGGAATTGACAGCAGCCTGAGCAACACAGAGAGACCTCATCTCTTATTTATTAAAGATGATAATAATAAATTAAAGTAATAATAGGCCGGCCACGGTGGGTGGCTCTTGCCTGTAATCCCAGCACTTCGGGAGGCCGCGGCAGGCGGATCACGAGGTCAGGAGTTTGAGACCAGCTTGGCCAACATGCTGAAAATCCCGTGTCTACTAAAAATACAAAAATTAGCCGGGCGTGGTGGCGGGCGGCTGCAATCCCAGCTACTTGGGAGGCTGAGGCAAGAGAATTGCTTGAACCCGGGCAGTGGAGGTCGCAGTGAACCGAGATCGTACCACTGCACTCCAGCCTGGGCGACAGAATGAGACGCTGTCTCAAAAAAGTAAAATAAAATAAAATAAAAAAGAAATAAAATAAAATAATAATAAAGCTCTTTAAGTCTGAGGCTCCCGGAAGACAAGGAAAGACAAAAGGACTGTCACAGATTGATGAAGACTCGGGAGACATGACAACTCCCCTGCAGCGTGGGATCCCGGAACAACAGACAGCGGTGGGAGAAATGGTAAAACGCACACCGAGACTGTAGTAGACGACAGAATCATACCAGTGTCGGTTCCTGGTTTCAGTAATTGTACTATTGTTATGTAATAGGTTACATTATGGGAAGCTGAGGACAGGGCACCCAGGACTCTCACTATTACCTTTATGTCTAAATTTATTTCCCCTCCACAAAATCTACTGGGTCCCTATATGAACACTGACATACTCATAAGTACTTGGACACTTAACAACCATTTTTTAAATTGTTTGATTTGCTCTCATACTGGGAATAGTGTCTCTTTTTTCTATTTTTTGTTTGTTTGTTTGTTTTAAGACAGAGTTTCGCTCTTGTCGCCCAGGCTGGAGTGCAATGGCACGATCTCGGCTCACCACAATCTCCACCTCCCGGGTTCAACCAATTTTCCTGCCTCGGCCTCCCAAGTAGCTGGGATTACAGGCGTGAGCCACCACCACGCCCAGTTAATTTTGTATTTTTAGTAGAGATGGGGTTTCTCCATGTTGGTCAGGCTGGTCTCGAACTCCCGACCTCAGGTGACCTGCCCACTTTGGCCTCTCGAAGTGCTGGGATTACAGGCGTTAGCCACCACGCCTGGCCCTTTTCTATTTTATTTTATACTTTGTTATTGCTGGTACATAGGAATTCACCAATTTTACTAGTTGAATTTGTATCCATAGTAGATGAACAATATGAAACCATAGATAACTGACTGATTTTGATTTACAAAATGGCAAGTGCATATGGTTTAACCTAATATCATGGTTCTTGCAGACCCATAAGCAAAAAGCCAAAAGAAAAATGAGCCATGGATATCAACTGTCAGTTTTTGGCAAAAGAAATACAAAGGGCATACAAACACAGGATGCTTAGTTTCACTTGCAACAGTTACTAGAAATCAAACGAACGCAAATCAAAATAAGATGCTGCTGTTCTCCATGCATATTAGAAAGGATTCAAAATGTTGACAATGCCAAGTGTGGAGACAGGTGTCCTCCTGTACCAGAGGAAGGGATATAAACAGGTACTGTCTCTTTGGAGGGTGATTGGACAAGGCCTACAGAAATCCTAAACACATACATCATTGCCATTTGTGTGTGTGTGTTTAAGACAAGGCCAGATACGCATCTTTGCTTGTTTATGCCTGAAAATATACTGGAGCCAGGGATAACATCAGCTGCCTCTGAGGAGGGGCACTGGGTGCCTGGGGCAGAGATGGGAGACTTACCACAATCCCTTTTACCACTTAAATTTTGAACCAAGTCAATGCATTAACTTGCCAAAAAATAAATTTTGAAAACCTGAAGAAAAAAGAAAAAAAAAAAAAGCTGCCCTGTAAGTTAGTAGGATAAAGGATAGTAAAGAGGAGAAAAACCAAATCTCTAAAGATAAGTGCAGAATCATGACTCACTCAGGCACCTCCCCTCCAAGCCCTGCCACCTACATAGGCTTGAGGCTCAGGAGGGGGGACCCGTGTGCCAGGCTGAGGGTCGCTGCATGACCACATCAGTTGACCCCAGGTCTCAAAGGCAGGGCCCAGCCCACCTGGCCACTGGCTTTGTACTTGCTCATATCCAACCCCGACCACCTGCCTGCCCCAGGCAGCCAGGCAGCCCCATTTCGTGTCCCAGCCTCTGGTGAGAAGGCCTTTCTGGAGCAGTCTCTCCCAGGGCAACAGAGCCTGCTTCTCTCTCATACCGGGGGTATCTAAGG
This sequence comes from Macaca mulatta, assembly GCF_049350105.2. Taxonomy (NCBI): domain Eukaryota; kingdom Metazoa; phylum Chordata; class Mammalia; order Primates; family Cercopithecidae; genus Macaca; species Macaca mulatta. The sequence goes on along the minus strand of NC_133417.1, from coordinate 16,215,570 downwards.
ACCCTCTCTGGAACTGCTCCTCTACTCCCAGCCTCTGGCTGCAGAGTGGAGATGGGGAAGGTGGGGACAGGCAGGGTCAGTTACACCAGGACCACCTCTTGGGCCACCTTGGTCTAGGCGAGCAGGTGACCAAGCCAGACCCGCAGTCCCCTCCTGGGAGTGTAGAACCAGGAGGGGAACGAGAGCACCTATCTCTCTAGGCAGCTGAGGCCGTGTGCTCTCAGGAAGCTTTGGTGGCCTTGCTGTCTGCTGTCTGGCCACAGGGGCAGGGATGCTGGTGGGCAGAGCTTGCAGAAGGCAGCTGCCCAGAGAGGAACAGACTGAACAGTCAAAGAATCCTCCCAGCATTTGAGCCCCTGGTTTCCGTGTGCTACAGGGCTCCAGTTTTGGGGCACCCTGCTTTATGAGGCTGGCAGATGGCCGCCAGTCTGTTACCCATACCCTCTCCATCATGAAGACACACACTAAACAATAAACAACAACAAATAACAAGTGTTGGCCGGGGAGAAGCTGGCTCCCTCCTGTATTGCTGGTAACGATGTAAAATAGTATAGCTGCTTTGGAAAACAGTCTGGCAGTTCCAGAGTCACCATTTGACCCAGCAATTCCCCTCCTACAAATATAAGCAAGAGAAGTGCAAACATAGGTCCACACAAAAATTTTTACACAAAGGCTCACAACAGCATTATTCACAATAGCCACAAAGTAGAAACAGTCCAAATGTCCATCAACTTCTAGTTTAAATAAAACGTGGTACATCCCACAGTGGAATATTATTTAGCAGTAAAAAAGGAATGAAATACTGATATACATTCAACATGAAGACCCTTAAAAACATGATGGTGACAGAAAAATGCCAGCCACAAAAGACCATTTGTGTGATACCATTTATACGAAAAGTCTAGAATAGGCAAGTGTGTAGAGATAAAGGAGATTACTGGTTGCCTGAGGGCCAGGGAAAGGAGAATGGGGAATGACTGCTAGGGGTGCAGGATTTCTCTAAGAAGGGACAAAAATGTTCTAAAATCAGCTGTGATGGCTTAGTATATTAAGTTGAATACTAAAAAACATTGAATTTTATACAGTAAATGGGTGAATTGTAGGGCATGTGAATTATATCACGAGGAAGCTTTTTTTTTTTTTTTTTTTGAAACAGGGTCTCACTCTGTCACCCAGACTGGAGGGCAGTGGCATTATCATGGCTCACTGCAACCTCAACCTCCCAGGCTCAAGTGATCCTCCCACCTCAGCCTCCCAAGTAGCTGGGACTAGAGGCACATACCATCACAACTGGCTAATTTTTGTATTTTTTGTAGACATGGGGTCTCCTATGTTGCCCAGGCTGGTCTTGAACTACTGGACTCCAGCAATCCGCCTGCCTCAGCCTCCCAAAGTGCTGGAATTACAGGTATGAGCCACCGCACCCAGCCTTTTTTTTTTTTTTTTTTTTTTTTTTTTTTTTTTTTTTTAAAGAGATGCTATCTAGCTCTATTGCCCAAGCTGGGATACAGTGGCTATTCATGGCTCACTGCAGCCTCAAACTCCTGGGCTCAAGCAATCCTCCTGCCTCAGCCTCCCAAGTAGCTGGGACTACAAGTAAAGCTGTTTTTAAAAAACATGTTGTCTCACACCTGTAATCCTAGCACTTTGGGAGGCCGAGGCAGGACGATCCCTTGAGCCCAGGAGTTCGAAACCAGCCTTGGCCATATAAGGAGACCCTGTCTTTTTTTTTTTTTTTTTAAATATATATTTCTTTTAAATAAAAATAAAAATGTTTTAAACCAGGCACCACAGTTCTCACCTGTAATCCCAGCTGCTAGGGAAGCTGAGGTAGGAGCCCAGGAGTTCAAGACCAGCAGGCATAGCAAGACCCTGTCTCTACAAAAATTTCTTAAAATTGGCTGGGTATGGTGGCATGCTCCTATAGTCCCAGCTACTCAGGAAGCTGAGGCAGGAGGATCACTTGAGCCTAGAAATTTGAGGTTACAGTGAGGCATGATTGTACCACTGTACTCCAGTCTGGGAGGCAGAGCAAGACAACATCTCTTAAAAGAAAAAAAAAAAAAAGTTTTTTTTAAAAAAAGAAACTACTGAAGTACCAGTCTATGTTCTTGGACAAGTCACACAGCATCTCTGAGCCTCAACTTATACCCACCTATAAAATGGGAGGGTCGGGGGTAGAAAGTTTAGATCAGTGCTTCTCAAACTGTAATATGTTCATCACCGCAGGGCAACCTGCAGATTCTGATTCAGTTGTCCTGCAGCAGGCCTGAGATTGTGCATTTCTAACAAACTTGCAGACGATGCTGGTCCATGAACACTGGAAGTAGGCTCCCTCCAGCCCTTATGCTTCAGGAATCTACTCTCGCCCATGCTCTGTGAATTCCTAGAGCTTGTGTGGTTTCTCTGTACCACTCAGGACTCACAGGGTCCTCTAAGCATCCAAATGGAAGTTTCCAGGCAGAGTCACCGGCTGGAGAATGGCAGAGGAAGGTCAAGAATCTCCCAAATCTACCCAAGCACAGTGCACCTGGCTGGGCACAGGAGAGATCCCCAACCTGCAAAGCACAGAGCCAGGGCATTTTCTTTGCACGGCTGTCTTCTCTGCCCATGGAAAGAAAGAGGTGAAGAGCAGCAAGTCACCTGTTATACCCTCAATGCAGTGGCTAACAACCCCTAATATACCTATTGATCACTGTGGTGCTTAGTGAACAGACCCCTCCCCCTCCCAGTTCCACTGCAGGCTGTATGACCTATGAACACTCCCCATCTTGACTCTGGGCTTCCTTCCTTGTGAAATGATGGGATTGGAACAATCATGGTAGCTACTTGTGTAGAGTGGCTCCTTTATTTTATTTATTTATTTATTTATTTTTTTTTTTTGAGACAGGGTCTCTCTCTGTCACCCAGGCTGGAGTGCAGTGGCTTGATCTCGGCTCACCACAACCTCCACCTCCCAGGTTTGAGTGATTCTCCTGCCTCAGCTTCCCAAGCAGCTGGGATTACAGGCATGAGCCACCGTACCTGGCTAATTTTTGTATTTTTAGTAGAGTCAGGGTTTTGCCATGTTGGCCAGGCTGGTCTCGAACTCCTGACCTCAAGAGATCCGCCCGCCTTGGCCTCCTGCAGGGCTAGGATTACAGGCGTGAGCCACCATGCCTGGCCAAGAGTGGCTCCTTCAAAACAAAACACAAAACACGTTCCTCATTCAGAGCAGAGACTCTACACATTCTTCCAAGCAGTATTCTTTTTTTTTTTTTTTTGAGACAGGGTCTCGCTCTGTGGCCCAGGTTGAAGTGCAGCAATGTAGTCTCGGCTCATTGCAGCCTCGACTCTCGGGTTGAAACAATTTTCCCACCTCGGTCTCCCGAGTAGCTAGGACCACAGATGCATGCCACCACACCTGGCTAATTTTTATATTTTTTGTAGAGATGGGGTCTCCTTAAGTTGCCCAGGCTGGTCCCGAACTCCTGGGATCAAGTGATCTGCCCACCTCGGCCTCTCGAAGTGGTGGAATTTAATCTTTTTTTAAATAGTTTTGTTTTTTTTTTCCAAGTAGTAATTCTAACCACAGCACAGTGGTCCCCGAAGCCTGACTCAGGAGCCCATTTTACTAAGAGCAAAGTGGGTCTTCCTAGCCCAGATCTTCCTTCTCTCTCTCCTCCTCTAAATATCCACAGAAAATTGCCAGAGTTAGTGGCAGAAGAAAAGGAACACTTACTGAGCGCCTTGGATGTACCTGGCCCATTAATGTGGGTTTTCCATAATGTGCCATGTAAATCATAACCCTATTTCTGCAGTGACCGGAGCAAGGTGAGAGTGTCAAGTTTATTAAGCCAGGGTCCTCTCCTCCAGCCCCACTGATGGTCCGTCCTGACCGGCAGGTGTCTGTCTGGTTTAGGGGCAGCCACCAGCAGGGTTCCAGGCAGGCAGCTGCAGTCACTTGGGACTAGAAAGGTTTTGATGCTTCAGTGAGTGACTGTGTGTCTGTTTTTCCAGATGGGTCATCAAGTCATGAAATGAAATTTTAGGGACTTGCTTTAATCTGTTCTCAATCGAAGTCTACCACATCCCCAGTGAAAGGGTGACCTGCCCTGGTGGACCTGTACTAGCGGCTGCTGAGTGACTCGCCAGGGCCTCCAATCCTTCTGTCTGTGCTTTATGACACACTTCAACTTGGACAGAAAATGTTCTGGCTGACTCTTTTTCCTTCCAAGTATTTCCAATATATAGATGATTTTAATATAATTCTTTTTTTTATTTTTATTTATTTATTTATTTTTTTGAGATGGAGTCTCGCTCTGTTGCCCAAGTTGGAGTGCAGTGGCATAAGCTTGGCTCACTGCAATCTCCGCCTCCCATGTTCATGAGATTCTCCTGCCTCAGCCTCCCAACTAGCGTTAGCTGGGACTACAGGCACGTGCCATCACGCCCAGTTAATTTTTGTATTTTTAGTAGAGATGGGGTTTCACCATGTTGGCCAGGCTGGTCTCGAACTCCTGGGATCAATGAATCCACCTGCCTCTGCCTCCCAAAGCCCTGGGATTACAGGCATGCGGCACAGCACCCGACCACATTATTTATTATTTTACGGATAGGGTCTTGCAATGTTGCCCAGGCTGCTCTTGAACTCTGGGCTGAAGGGATCCTCCTGTCTCAGCCTCCCAAGTAGCTAGTACTGTAGCATGACCACCACACCCAGCAATGTGATTATTAAGAACATATTATTCTGGAATTGGACTATCTGGAATTCAATCATGTGAGTAGGACGTTTTAATTAATTGGCCCATTACTATTTAAAACATAATTAAAGTTTGACATGACTATGTAGACACCTATGAAACATTAAAAATCTTTTTTTTCTTTTTCTTTTTCTTTTTTTTTTTTTTGAGACAGAGTCTCACTCTGTCACCCAGGCTGGAGTGCAGTGGTGCCATCTCAGCTCACCGCAATCTCCGCCTCCCGGGTACAAGCCATTCTCCTGCCTCAGCCTCCCGAGTAGCCGGGACTACAGGCATGTGCCAACACATCTGGCTAATTTTTTGTATTTTTAGTAGAGATGGGGTTTCACCATGTTAGCCAGGATGGTCTCGAACTCCTGACCTCAAGTGATGCACCTGCCTTGGCCTCCCAAAGTGCTGGGATTACAGACATGAGCCACCACGCCCGGACCTAAAAATCATGTCTATGTGCTATAAGCTGTGATAAGCAATCTGTATAAGTAACCTCATACGTATTTTAATATATTCTGATTGGTTTTTAAAACAACAAAGAATTCCAGGCATGGTGGCACACATCTGTAATCCCAGTACTGTGGAAGGCCAAAGCAGGAGTTCAAGACCAACCTGGGCAACACGGGAGACCTTGTCTCTATAAAATATACAAGTGAGCCACGCTAAAGATTGCTTGAGCTCAGGAGTTCAAGGCTGCACTGCACTGCAGCCTGGGTGACACAGCAAGTGCCTGCCTCTCTAAAACAAACAAACAAACAAAAACACCCCCTGTTAATTTATTGGTATTTTTATTAGTTTAGCCTGAGATTCACAAACTATGGAGAGGTGACATTTTGGAACGCATTTGTTCTTTGTTGTTTTCTTCTTTTAAACCTTTGCATGTGGTTTACCACATTCTTTGCCGATTAAACATTTTTATATGTACTTATAAATTTTTTTTTAAGTTTTGCCCATAGTATCTTTCCCATTTATTTATTTATTTATTTAGTAACAGGGTCTCACTGTTACCCAGGCTGGAGAGTGCAGTGGTACGATCTCAGCTCACTACAGCCTCGACCTCCTGGGCTCAAGCGATCCTCCTGCCTCAGCCTCCAGAGTGGCTGGGACTACAGGCGTGCACCACCAGGCTCGGCTAACATGTCTAAATTTTATATGGCCAAAATAAAGTATCCTTATGTGGCAAGAAAAACAACAAAAATATTATATAATTCTCCAGGCTATACTGAGGTCAGTGCTACATCTATTTTACAGAAAACGCAGTTGACAGGTTCAGTAGCTTGGGAAAGAAGAGAAGAACCAGAATTGGGAGCTGGGTATATCCAACTCCAACATTCACCACTTTCAATGTGCCACTCAGTTTCTACGAAAGGCTAATTAAGAGTGCCATTCAGGCTGGCGTTTGAGGGAATGAGGGAAAGGTATTTAATTTAATAACACATACTAGACACCTTTCACGGCCATACAAAAGGACCTTCACTCTTGTTATGGCTGCATATTATTCCACTATATCAAGGTTCTACATTCAGTCAGTTATTGTGGGACAATGTGATGATGGCCATATAGAAAGTAACAGAGTTGGAGCCTTAATTTATTCCTTATGCACCATAATAAATGTAAAAGTATCAACGATTAAGGAAAGGATTTTTTTTAATTAAAAAAAAGGATGGATATTATTAAAATCTTAAAGTGAAGAAGGCATATTCTAAATGGGACATGAAACACAAAAATAATTAAGGTGAAGTCCAATAAACCCGATAATAAAAATTTATCTTAAAAACTTTTATGGCTGGGCGCGGTGGCTTACACCTGTAATCCTAGCACTTTGGGAGGCTGAGGCAGGGTGGATGGCTTGAGTCCAAGAGTTCCAGACCAGCCTGGGCAACATGGCAGAATTCCAATTCTACAAAAATACAAAAATTAGCCAGGCTTGGTGGCAGCCATTTGTAGTGCCAGCTACTAGGGAGGCTAAGGTGGGAGGATCATCTGAGCCCAGGAGGTTGAGGCTGCAGTGAGCTGTAATCACGCCACTGCACTCTAGCCTGGGTGACAGAGGTGAGACCCTGGCAAAACAACACCAAAAAAAGCTTTTATTATGGGCCAGGTGCAGTGGCTCGTGCCTATACTCCCAGCACTTTGGGAGGCTGGGGCAGGAAGATTGCTTGAGGCCAATAGTTGTAGACCACCCTGGCCAACACCCTGTCTCTATAAATTAAAAACAAACAGCAAAAATTATGTAAAAGAGGCCTGGCGTGGTGGCTCATGCCTGTAATCCCAGCACTTTGGGAGGCTGCGGTGGGTCACTTGAGTTCAGGAGTTCAAGATCAGCCTGGCCAACATGGCAAAACCCTGACTCTACTAAAAATACAAAAATTAGCCGGGCGTGGTAGTAGACACCTGTAATCTCAGCTACTTGGGAGGTTGAAGCAGGAGAATCACTTGAACCTGGGAGGCAGAGGTTGCAGTGAGCAGAGATCACACCACTGCACTCCACCCTAGGCGACAGAGCAAGACTCCATCTCAAAAAAAAAAAAAAAAAGTAAAAGAAATAAACTAATTTAAAAAGGAATGAAATGAATGAAAAAGTGGGAAAATATTTCCAGTGCATATTATACTATCCCAAATATACAAGGAGGTCTTACAAATAAATAAGGATGAAAATCTCACTAGAAAAATGGGTAAATCACATGAAAGGTAAAAAGAATAATAAAATGAAAAAATAATATTTAACATCACTGAGGAAAGGAGAATTAAAAGAAGAAGACCCTATATTTTCCCCACCAGTTACCAAAGGGTAAACAGTGTTGGCAAAGGTAAAGAAAACTGACTTTCTTCAGTCATTTAAAGAAGTTATGTACGCTAGACACTGGGCTAGGCCTCGCAGTGAACAAGATGACCAAGTTCTCTGCCCTCAAGTTTATATTTCAGGTGTGGTAGCGATTGGAAAAAGATAAGGGAGGAGAAAATAAACAAGTATTCAGATAGTTATTGTTCACAAAGTACAAACTGGCACCACTTCACTGGAAGGCAATATGGCAGTATCTCCCAAAACGTCGTGCTGGCAATTCTATTTCTAGGTGTGTATCCTAGAGCTATTTTCACTCCCGCTGAAACACAAAGATATACATAGATGTTCATGGATTACTAGAGCACTGGGTTATAACTATGAAAACAATGGAAACAAGCCTAATGTTCCTCAACAGAACAAGCTATACAACAGACATACAATGATCGTAGTATAACCAGTAAAGATCAGATTTTGCTTATTATATTTTTTAATGTACCCACGTGGAAAGACATTGAAGATATTTTGTTTGGGGGAAAAAAAAAAAGTAGCAGGACACAGTGGCTCATACTTATAATCCCAACACTTTAGGAGGCTGAGGAGGGGAAAACTGCTTGAGCCCAAAAGCTCCAGGCCGCGGTGAGCTATGACTGTGTCACCACACTCCAGCCTGGGCAACAGAGTGAGACTCTGTCTCTAAAACACACAATTTTTTTTTTTTTTTAAAAAAGCAAGTTGAGACCAGGCGCGGTGGCTCACTTTGGGAGGCCAAGGTGGGCGGATCATGAGGTCAGGAGATCGAGACAATCCTGGCTAACACGGTGAAAACCTGTCTCTACTAAAAATACAAAAAACTAAAATTAAAATTAACCAGGCATGGTGGCCAGCGCCTGTAGTCCCAGCTACTCGGGAGGCTGAGGCAGGAAAATGGCGTGAACCTGAGCCGAGATCACGCCACTGCACTCCAGCCTGGGAGACAGAGCGAGACTCTGTCTCAAAATAAAAACAAAAACAAAAAAAAGCAAGTTGTCAAACAGTGAATATAATATGATCCCAATTCTCTTAAAAAGCAAAAGGTACACTTGGGAACATATATAAGGTTATGTGCATGTTTGTCTATGGAAGTAGATATATATGGGTTAAGGTATGACTAAGAAAAATCTAAAAGGCAGGACTATTGCGCATTTTCTAGAGTAGATATGGTTTGGCTGTTCTATTTTATAATAAGAATACTTATTTATACTCAGGAATAAATATTTATACTCGGGAATAAAGAATACTACTTTATACTCAGGAAAAAATAAGGGGAAAACATTTTTTTAAGTAATATATTTTAGAGTCATTTGGTTTATTCAGCTTATATTTCCAAACTTCAGGCTAAAATTTAATCTGGAAAGAAAACTTCAGCTATGGAGAAAAGATAATAAACAAAATAACTAATCCTTTGCCTCATTCCTTAAATCAAAGTCACTGATATAATTGGTAAGAAGGAAAAATATAACTGGCTACTTATTGTTTGCCAGACATTTGTTATTCATGTAACCCACAAACTGAAACCCACAAAGTGAAACTGTCCTGGTTTCATAAATGAGGAAACTCGGGCTCCAAAGGATCAAGTGATTTCCCTGGAGCAGAAGCTGGTCAAAAAGACAGAACTGCAAATCTGTTTGGTTCTAGGGGCAGGGAAGACAGGACCTTCCCCTGGAGCTCTTATCTCCCTCCCTGGGGTTGCTGTGGGTGGAAAACAGGAGGGTTGGGGTAGGGTAGGAGCAACTGATAATGGATGTTTTTTTCCTCTCCAAGGAGGCATTTTCTCCCCACTCCATTCCTTCCCCCGACAAAGCTTCATCCACCCTCCCCCTCAGAACTGCATCAGGAGTACCAAGTGGCAGAGTCCCTGCACCGAAGTGCCTAGCCTAGAATCCTGCCTGCAGGAATTCCAAGAAATATCAGCCAGAAAAAACAGGTGCTTCCCCTTCCAGAACTCCCTTTCTTATTGCATCCCAGTTCAATCACTCCCCTGGCTTTCAAACTTACGGGATATAGGAGGGGAGCCTGATTTCACCTCTCAGGTGGTCATCTGTAAGATGGGAACAACGCATCTTGCGGGAATAACTCAGAAGGGAATATCAGAAAGTGCTTTCCAAATTCTCAAGTGCTAACAAAGAAGTACCACCCTAAAGCCTGAGGTTCTCACCTACCAGGTAATACAAATCCTCCTTAACATGACAGCTTACGGCATTTAAGAGTTCAGTGCGTTTTGAGATCTTTTATTTCTTTTTTCTCTTTTTTTTTTTTTTTGAGACGGAGTCTCGCTCTGTCCCCCAGGCTGGAGTGCAGTGGTGCGATCTCAGCTCACTGCAAGCTCCGCCTCCCGGGTTCACACCATTCTCCTGCCTCAGCCTCCAGAGTAGGTGGGACTACAGGCACCCGCCACCATGCCCAGCTAATTTTTTGTATTTTTTTCGTAGAGACGGGGTTTCACCGTGTTAGCCAGGATGGTCTCAATCTCCTGACCTCGTGATCTACCCGCCTCAGCCTCCCAAAGTGCTGGGATTACAGGCGTGAGCCACCGCGCCCGGCCAAGAGATCTTTATTTCTAAAATGGTATTTCAACACCTTGCACAGGAAATTCTCCTCAGGGTTATGTCCACCATGTGGCTGTACAGCGGGTGAAGAATGAATGGAAAAGTGAAGCAGGCCTTCCCAAAGCTACCGCCATTCAACTCTAAGAGATGCAGTTCTCAGCTTTAGAGCCAACCCTGTATTAATCTTTGAATTGGGAAAAGAAGGGATAAAAATCAGCAAAAGTTATCAAAGTCCCAACTCGATGACCTTGTTAACTTCCAAAACAGGACTGGTGAGATGTTTCCTCTTTATTAATAACAATGGGTGACACGTGAGTGCTTGCTATGTGCCCGGCATTTCAGTGGTCTACATGCAATAGCTCATTTTACCCACATAGCAGCACCTACTTTGTAGGGAGTTTACTTCCCCCATCTTATAGGTAAGGAATTGGAGGTAAAGAAAGGTTAACAGACTTGCCCAGATGGTTGCCAGATAGTTTGGCCTAACCAAGACAGGTAGAGTTCTAGGTCAGATATTTGGTCTACCTCTCCAGCCATATCAGTCCTATTTCCCCTTGTGTTTGAAACCCTTGTCATCCTGAACCACTTAGGATTCCTGGGATAGACATTGTGTTCAACTGCACCCCCATGCTTGCCTTTGCACGTGGCTTTTCTCTCTTCTCACCAAGCCACCATCCTCCTCCAACCAACAGGAAATTTTACTCCATGAATGAACGAAAGTAAGCATATTATGAAAATTCATTACTATACTTAAGACTCGAGTTGTTTTGATGGAAAATATCAAAGCATTCCCCACCGCAAGTCATTCTTGCAATGTTATTTCTTATCTCAAAGCCAGAAATCCCTACGCAGATTGCCTGGGGTGCTCTCTTCTCTGCTCTCCCGGACTCCTCCTCCTCCACATCCCTTCTCATCCCTCCACACCCTCATCATCCCTTCCCTCAGGCTCCAGCCTTCAGGAAGATCTGTCTACAATGACCTTTGGTCACTGACAAAGAGGAGGTTATCTGGAAGTTTGCAAACCTCTATTCAACTCTCTATCCGCCCCTTGGAAGGACTTTTTCAGAGGAAGAGGACAGACTTCGTTTTTCAAATCATTTTTACCATATATCTAAAACCAGCCACTGGGCTTGGCGATAGGACATCCCTATGAAACACACATGTCCAAGCCACATGTCCTCAAGGCATTGGTTTGACACTGCACTGAGAAATGGGCATCCAGTGGTTTAAGTGACTTTTTGATTTACGCCTATAGCATCTTTTCCATGTTTTCAGAGAACTTTAAACACATCATTACAAGGAAGAGGAGAGGACCTGTGATGGCTTCACAAGAATAATGCAATAACTACCATAAAGCCTTATAAACACTTAACAGCAGGCTTTCAAAAATGTCTTGACTGATGTGTCAAAACTACTGTTTAAGAATTTTATCTTGGGAGGCCAAGGCAGGCGGACCAACTGAAGTCAGGAGCTCACGACCAGCCTGGCCCCCAGTCTCTATTTAAAAACACAAAAATCAGCCCGGTGTGGTAGTGGGCACCATTCCAGCTACTCAGGAGGCTGAGGCAGGAGAATCGTTTGAACCCGGAAGGCGGAAGTTGCAGTGAGTCGAGATCGTGCCACTGTACTCCAGCCTGGGCAACACAGTGAGACTTCGTCTCAAAAAAAAAAAAGAAAAAAACAAGCCAATTGTATCAATGCCTTTTGGTCATATGATGTAGAATAGGCTACTTAAATGAGGTACGCTGAAAAAGATATCTAGTGCGGCATTACTGACTGGGGGGGATAAAATCACACCTATTTTTAGAGTTTCTAAATATTTACAGAGCACCTACTATACTCTCAAGGCACCCACAGCTTAATACTGAGGATACAGGTTGAGCATCCCTAATCCAAAAGCCCCAAACCTGAAACTTTTTGAGTCCTGATGTGACCCCACATGTTGTCCACATGGGTGGCTGGGACCATCTTTTCTGATGACTCAATGGACACAAGCTTTGTTTAATAAACAAAAGTATTTAAAATATTGTATAAAATTACCTTCAATGCTATGTGCCTAAAGTATATATGAAACATAAGTGAATTTTGTGTTTAGATGTGGGTCAAAGCCTCAAAACACCTCATATGGATATGCGAATATCCGAAAATCCGAGAAAATCCGAAAATCCGAGAAAATCCAAAATCCAAAATACTTTCAATCCCAAGTATTTAGGAAAAGGGGTATTCTTCAGCCTGTACTTTACAATTTTAGGGGCCAGACGGTGGCTCATGCCTGTAATCCCAACACTTTGGGAGGTCAAAGAGGATTGCTTGAGCTCAGAAGTTTGAGACCAGCCTGGGCAACATAGTGGGATCTTGTCTCTAAAAAAAATAGAAAAATTAGCTGGGCGTGGTAGCCCATGTTTGTCCCAGCTACTTGAGAGGCTGAGGCAGGAGGACTAATTGTTCCAGGAGGTGGAGGCTGCAGTGAGCCATGACTGTGCCACTGCATTCAGCCTGGGTGAAAGAGTAAGACCCTGTCTCAAAAAAAAAAAAAAAAATTATTTAATCCATGGCTCAGCCCTATAGAACTTCCATTCTATTACGGGAGGCAGACACTAAAACAATTATGTTGTGTATTTTTTCCAGCAGTTATGACAATATTCTGCCCTAAATAACAAAAGGAAATAGTGAAATAACATGTAGACATTTTACATGTTTAGGATACTTTTAATAATAATGGAAAACAGGCCGGGCGCGGTGGCTCAAGCCTGTAATCCCAGCACTTTGGGAGGCTGAGACGGGCGAATCACGAGGTCAGGAGATCGAGACCATCCTGGCTAACTCGGTGAAACCCCATCTCTACTAAAAAATACAAAAAACTAGCCGGGCGAGATGGCGGGCGCCTGTAGTCCCAGCTACTCGGGAGGCTGAGGCAGGAGAATGGCGTAAACCCGGGAGGCGGAGCTTGCAGTAAGCTGAGATCCGGCCACTGCACCCCAGCCTGGGAGGCAGAGCGAGACTCAGTCTCAAAACAAAAATAATAATAATAATAATAATAATAATGGAAAACATTATTACAAGAACAGTATTTAATAAAAGCAAGAAACAACTGCATAAAGCATATAATCTCATCCATTTTTTTTAAGAAAAATTATAGAAGTCTTTTTTTTTTTTTTTGAGACAGAGTCTCGCTCTATCACACAAGCTAGAGTGCAGTGCAGTCAGCTCACTGCAACCGCTGCCCTCTGGGTTCAAGCAATTATCCTGCCTCAGCCTCCCAAGTAGCTGGGATTACAGGTGCCCACCATCACATCCAGCTAATTTTTGTATTTTTAGTAAAGATAGGGTTTCATCACGTTGGCCAGGCTGGTCTTGAACTCCTGACCTAAGATGATCCAACAGCCTCAGCCTCCCAAAGTGCTAGGATTACAGGCATGAGCCACCACACTCAGCCGAGAAGGAAGTCTTAATGGTTGTAACCCTCTGTAAGAATAAATTATTGGGAGTGGCTAAAAAGAATAATGAGGCCGGGCGCGGTGGCTCAAGCCTGTAATCCCAGCACTTTGGGAGGCCGAGACAGGCGGATCACGAGGTCAAGAGATCGAGACCATCCTGAGCGAACACGGTGAAACCCCGTCTCTACTAAAAAATACAAAAAACTAGCCGGGCGAGGTGGCGGCGCCTGTAGTCCCAGCTACTCGTGAGGCTGAGGCAGGAGAATGACGTGAACCCGGGAGGCGGAGCTTGCAGTGAGCTGGGATCCGGCCACTGCACTCCAGCCTGGGCGACAGAGCGAGACTCCGTCTCAAAAAAAAAAAAAAAAGAATAATGAAAGGAACCTCTCTGACACAGAAAAACATATTTCTAAGCTACAAAAATTAGTTTAATGAGGAATTCGGCAAGAACATCAGCAGCACAGGACAAGTCTGCGTGTTGCTTGCCTTCCAATTTAGAATATATATATATTTATTTATTTTTTTTTTTTTTTTGGAGACGGAGTCTCGCTCTGTCACCCAGGCTGGAGTGCAGTGGCCGGATCTCAGCTCACTGCAAGCTCCGCCTCCCGGGTTTACGCCATTCTCCTGCCTCAGCCTCCCGAGTAGCTGGGACTACAGGCGCCCGCCACCTCGCCCGGCTAGTTTTTTTTGTATTTTTTAGTGGAGACGGGGTTTCGCCGTGTTAGCCAGGGTGGTCTCGATCTCCTGACCTCGTGATCCGCCCATCTCGGCCTCCCAAAGTGCTGGGATTACAGGCTTGAGCCACCGCGCCCGGCCAGTATATATATATTTTTAATTATACTTAAGTTCTGGGTTACATGTGCAGAACGTGTAGGTTTGTGACATAGGTATACATGTGCCATGGTGGTTTGCTGCACCCATCAACCCATAACCTACATTAGGTATTTCTCCTAATGCTATCCCTCCTCCCCTTGCCCCCCAGCACCCGACAGGCCTCAGTATGTGATCTCCCCTCCCTGTGCCCATATATTCTCAATTGTTCAACTCCCACTTATGAGTGAGAGCATGTGGAGTTTCATTTTCTGTTCCTGTGTTAGTTTGCTGAGGATGATGGGTTTTTCAATGTTTCACAAGTGTCCCAGCACTTGGAGAAGCCAAGGTGGAAGGACTGCTTGAGCCCAGGAGTTCAAGACCAGCCTGGGAAACATCATCTGGGAAACCCCATCTCTACCAAAATTACAAAAATTAGCCTGGTGTGGTGGCGCATGCCTGTAGTCCCAGCTACTCAGGAGGCTGAGGCGGGGGGATTCCTTGAGCCCGGGAGGCAGAGGCTGCAGTGAGCTGAGATGGAGCCACTGCACTCCAGCCTGGGTGACAGAACCAGACCCTGTCTCAAAAAAAAAAAAAAAAAAAAAAAAAAAAAAAGCCAACAAAAAATGTTTCAGAATTGATGTTTTTAAATTTGTGAGATAAAGGTAGGAAAAGTCGGGCAATAACTAGAAAATAAACAAACTCAGATCTTCATATCACATCATAAATTCCAAATGCATTTCAGTAAGTGTTAAAATTTAGACACCTCTCAATGAAATTCAGAAAACTACTCGGCTAAGTGATTTTGGGATCAGCAGGCATTTTCTTTTAAGCATAAAAGAAAAGTTTATTTTCAAAGAATGAAAGATTTGACTATAGACATTTAAAATCAATTTCTACAGAAAAAAAAAATCACAACATATACCTTACAGCATAAATATAGTTATCACACAATAAAAGTTAAATGGCCTGCAACCATCAGAGAAAAATACTTGCAAAAAATGGCAGCTAAAAGGTTGGTATTCTTCATAAATACTATGCTCTTATCCGTAAGACATAAACACCCAAACAGAGAAATGTGCAAAGGACGGGAATATAACAAACAAATTAAGAAGATCAATAAATGTATTTCAAAATATCTAACTGCATTAACAATCACAGAAATGCTAATTTAAGGCCGGGGTGGTGGTGGTACACACCTTTAATCCCAGCTACTCAGGAAGCTGAGGAGGGAGGATGACTGGAGCTCAGAAATTTGAGTCCAGCCTGGGAAACCAAGCCAGACCCCAGCTCAAAAAAGAAAAGAAATGCTAGTTTAGTATTAAATTCCATGTGTCACTAATCAGATGACAAAAAACAATAACCAATATTGGAAAAGAGACAATAAAATGTATACTGCTGGCTGGCACATAAATTGGTACATTCTTCTGAGAAGGCAATTTGGTGATACGCATCAAAAGCCTCAATGTTCAAACCCTTTGATCCAGAAATTCTACTTCTTAAGTATTTATTTTTAAAATACATAAATCATCAACATTTCACAGGAAGATTTATATACAAGGATGTTGTTCATCATTGCAGTATTTAATTTCTAACTGGAAACTAAGTGGCCATAAAAGGAAACAGGTTAAAGTCATAGAAATATACAATGTAATACTATGCAGTCATTACAAAAATGTAAGTCCTCAAATCATTTTCAATGACATGAGAAGGCTGACAAATATAGTAAATGAAAAAAAGGATAAATGTCTGTAGCAGAAAGATATATACACAAACATGTAGAAATAAGGTTAGCAGTGGTTTCTGGTGAAATTAGAGGGGATTTTAATTTTGTTTTAATTTTCTTCCTTTTGCTTTTCCAAATTATTCAAACTTTCTATAAAGTAGATTATTTCAATAACCTACAAAATATAATTTTAAAAATATCTAAATATACCAAATTAACATAAGATGATGAGACCACAGGGGTAACTCCTTTTTCTCTCTTTTAACTGATCTATGAGAGGATCAACTTTTAAAACTTTTTTTTTTTTTTTTTTTTTTTGAGGCGGAGTCTCTCTCTGTGCCCCAGGCTGGAGTGCAGTGGCGCGATCTCGGCTCACTGCAAGCTCCGCCTCCCGGGTTCACGCCATTCTCCTGCCTCAGCCTCCTGAGTAGCTGGACTACAGGCACCCGCCACCGCGCCCGGCTAATTTTTTGTATTTTTGGTAGAGACGAGGTTTCACCGTGTTAGCCAGGATGGTCTCGATCTCCTGACCTCGTGATCCGCCAGTCTCAGCCTCCCAAAGTGCTGGGATTACAGGCGTGAGCCACCGTGCCCGGCCTAAAACTCTTTTTAAAAAAACCTAGTAGGCCAGGCATGGTGGCTCTCACGCCTGTAATCCGAGCATTTTGGGAGGCTGAGGCGGGTGGATCACCTGAGATCAGGAGTTCGAAACCAGCCTGGCCAACATGGTGAAACCCCATCTCTACTAAAAATACAAAAATTAGCCGGGTGTGGTGGCGCATGCCTGTAATCCCAGCTACTTGGAAGGCTGAAGCAGGAGAATCACTTGAACCGGGGAGGCGGAGGTTGCAGTGAGCTGAGATCGTGTCATCGCACTCCAGCCTGGGAGACAGAGCAAGACTCTGTCTCAAAAAAAAAAAAGGAGTTGGAAGGGGTGGAGGAAAGGTAAGGAACTCAGCTAATGGCCTTACCAACTAGAGCAGGGGCCAGGGCATGGACAGACACCCAATATCTTGGTCCAGGACCAAGACCTCAGACCTTGGAGCCACTCCTCAGCACCACAGGACGTAGCCAACAAGAAGAACCACATCAAAGCTCAACGGATGCTATAAACATCTCATTTTTCCCTGCTAAATTTAAGCCAAAAAAAAAAAAAAAAAAAAAAAACACAGAGGCCCAAAGAGGAAAGAAAGTGCTCAAAGGTGCGTAACCAGTTGGTAGCACTTGACCTTCCATGAAAGTGAAAGGCATAGAGCAGAAACCTTTCCACACAACAGCACACACGCACACTCGGCCACACCACCCACCAACCATGGCCACCGTCTGCTGCAGATGGTGCACAGGTCTCAGGGCCTGAGCAGGAAGCTCTAGAGCTGAGGGAGCTTGGCTGAGCAAGACCCACTGAGGCCAGCAGAGCTGCCCCCGCGGATACAGCATCACCTTCCACGGCGGCCCCTCCACAATGAGAGGGGGTACCTCTACTCAGAGGGAGACAGACCCAGCCAGCGGCTGCTTCTGAGCTAGTTTCTTGGCCCAGAAGCTGGCAAGTTCAGCAGTAAGCAGAGAGCCCGATGACCACGTTGGACTTCCACCCTGGCTGGCTCCCCAAATCGAGGAATCAAAGTTCGCAGAGAGGAAGCTGCACATGTAAGACAAACTGCTACGACACTGCAGCTCCCCCGCAATTCCCTGTGACCCCACAGAAACCAGCGTTCCTCTGCTCGTCTGCTCTGCCCATTGAAAGTAGAGGGGTATCACACCAGTCAGGGGTGGAGCAGAGACACAGTCCTTTGCTCATCCTTGCTGGATGCCTGGGTGGGTGGCCAGAACGGTTTCATGTCTGGGGCACACACACAACAGAAGATAAAGTGGAAGGTGACGAATCCACATAACGCCAGGGTGGTCATGAGATGACCCAGAAAGAAAGTGCAAAAAACGCATACTCATAATCATGAGAGAATCACAAAAACACCATCCATCAGGACACTCGCCCACGTGTTCTGAAAAAGGGAACCAGCAACTGAACAACCACTATCATTCCAGGCACCTCACAGACCTTCGTTCTTCTAACTCCGCAAAATTATACTTCTTGTTTTGCCCATGAAAACCCTGAGGCTCAGAGAAAAAGAAGAGGTATCTCCAAGTCACAGAGCCAGGAAGTGCCAGAGCTGGAATTCAAACTCCAAAGCCCGCTTCTCTCGGGACATGGTGAGGGAGCTTGTCTCCATCGCCAGAGGGCTTTTGTCTAGCACGGATGGAACCCTGCTCCAGTGCTGCGTAGGACACAGGCCAGCCGTCCCACCACTGCCAGGTGCGGCTCCAGGACCTGGGATGCTGACCGTACTCAGTCTATGCCTTCAAAGGACATGATCATGGTCACAATAAATAGTCACAACATATCCAGGAGCAGTGCCTTAGGCCTATAATCCCAGCACTTTGGGAGGCCCAGGCAGGTGGATCACTTGAGCCCAGGAGTTAGAGACCAGTCTGGGCAACATGGTGAGACCCCCCGCAGCTCTACAAAAAAAATTTAAAAATTAGCTGGGCATGGTGGCCTACACCTGTGATCCCAGCTACTCGGGAAGTTGAGATGGGAGAGTCACTCGGGTTGAGGAGGTCAAGGGTGCTGTGAGCCATGATCATGCCACTTCATGCCAGCCTGGGCCACAGAGCAAGACCCTGTCTCAAAAAGGGAAGGGGAGGGGAGGGGAGGGAAGGGAGGCAGTAATAATGCTACCAGTCTCTGAGCACCTGCTCCATGGAGGGGCTCCAGGAGGAATGCAGAGTGCTACCCTGTTACCCACGTAAGGTATCTGATGTTTCCATTTTTCAGATGAGGACACTGGGGCTGGAGGGGTCACGCAGCTGGGAAGTGGAATCTGAACCTGCACCTGTTCTCTTTCCCGAGCCCCACCTCACCCACCGTAACAAAGTCACAAGGCCCAAGTGGGCCTTTCACATCAACTCCCCACCGCTTCCGGGTTCCACTGGGCCCGGGCCTCCGGCCACTACCTTGGTTGAGGTAGGTCAGCGTCTCTTCATGCAGCTTCACGGCTGGGGACGTGGCAGCACACAACACGTACTGCAGGGGTGGCAGGCGGGCCTCGTTCTCAGGGGACAGCTGGGGCTCCTCCTGCTTGAAGATGGGCAGAGCGAGCACATCACTGCAACACACAGGAAGCAGAGGTCAGGAACAGAGCCCCAGGGGGCTCCTGCAGAGCCAGGGCGAAGCTGGACCACCAGGACCCAGGGCGACACAGCATGCACATCGCACGCAGGGTGCTGGCTGCACTCCTGCAACCCTTGCACACTCCAGATGCTTTAAAACAGAGGAACCCACTCCTTCATGACTCTAATTTCACTCAATGACCCCCCAAAACACTGATTCAATCAGCCCACCAAGGAGGTAAAAGGGCAAAGTTCCATTTATTTGGTTTCTATCCACAAGCGATCACTCATAAGGTTTCACTTTTAGAATAAAAATCTACACAAACGTTTTCATTTTTTAATCAACAATTCCATTAACTGGCCACTTCTCATAGCAATACAACCCTGTCCTCCAGGTTCTATAAACTATGCAAATGAACAAATCACTCCTTTGCTCTGAGTACCCAGGTTGAGACATTCCTCCATCCCTTCTAAAGAGAGGACAACCGGACACTGTTTTCAGGGTCATTCTAATCTGTCCAAAAGGCAAACAGGAAGGAAGGAAGGACCTTGGCTTCAAGTCTGTGTGTGTATGGTTTTTTTTTTTTGTTTTTTTTTTGGCGGCAGGGTGGGGGGTGGTGGACGGAGTTTCACTCTTGTTGTCCAGGCTGGAGTGCAGTGGCACAATCTCGACTCACTATAACCTCCACCTCCCAGGTTCAAGCCTCCCAAGTAGCTGGGATTACAGGCATGAGCCACCACGCCTGGCTAATTTTTGTATTTTTAGTAGAGATGGGGTTTCACCATGTTGGTCAGGTTAGTCGCGAACTCCTGACCTCAGGTGATCCACCCACCTTGGCCTCACAAAGTACAGGGATTACA
Source organism: Macaca mulatta (assembly GCF_049350105.2). Lineage (NCBI taxonomy): Eukaryota > Metazoa > Chordata > Mammalia > Primates > Cercopithecidae > Macaca > Macaca mulatta. Next base: position 16,195,462 of record NC_133417.1, on the reverse strand, counting down.
GGTGTGAGCCACCGTGCCCGGCCCAGTATGTTTTCTTATCCAAGTGGGAAATCTTGAAATCCTTGCTTTAAGTTTCTCTTCCTCCACCTCTTAACAAAACTCCCCACATTAAAAAAAAAAAAAATGAAGTCATCATCCTGCGACTTAGTGAGGAACTTGTTTCTGGATGTATTTTTTAGGCCAGGCACGGTGGCTCATGCCGGAAATCCCAGTACTTTGTGACGCTGAGGTGAGAAGACTGCTTGAAGCCAGGGGTTTGAGACCAGTCTGGGCAACATAGTGAGAACCCACCATCTCTTGAAAAAAAAAAAAAAAAAAAGGAAAAAGAAACAAAAAACCTAGCATTTTAAAAATCAAAGGACAAAGAATTCCTTGAGAACATGAATGACCTACAAGGCAGGCAAGGCTTGTTTAAGGCCTCTCAATTATGAGCAGCACAGAAACAGGTGCCAAAAAAGTACCAATGCTCTTATCTTGATAACCCTCTTCCCTTCGTGGGTCCCTGACTAGGAATCCAATTACCTGACCCCACTTGTCTGTATAAACAGAGTCACTGGTACAATCTGTTCCTCGCACATCATAAACCAGCGTCTCTACAACACAAACCCAGCACACACTCTATCAACATCTAATCAATTTTCAGAAGAAAAAGCCTGGCATTGAGCACACACCTGGAAAACCTGCCCTGTGTGGGCCTCCCCTGTCACTATCCACTACTGAAAAATAAGGGTGCAAGGCCGTCTCGGCTTCCCCCACAGGGCGTCTTCCTTTTGTCAGGGCAGGGCACGCTCCCAGCCCGGGTGGTTCTCTAGGAACACTGAGGATTGCATAATTTCATGTTTGCCCAGACCATGTCAAGTTAATAATCCATGGACTGCTGCCTTTAAATTTTTTAAAAAGGGGCGGGAGGGCGGAGGAAGTTAAGAACCATCGCTCAACAGTAACTTGTTTCAAGCCTGGCATCCTTATTTGCCAAGGAATAAAAGTCACGAGAACATCAAACAGAAAAGGGGAAGGGAGTAAAGGCCTCTACCCTGGTGAGGTCAGACAGCTTGCAGAAGTTCTGCCAAGTGACGAGATGACCAAAAATAAAATACAAAAACCGCAAGGAAAAGGACAAGACCCTCCCTCTCTAGAGTCAGGGGAACCAAGGACATATGCACAAACCCCCACCTGGGCCCTCACTGAGGGAAAAACTCCCAGCTTCCAAGAAGTGAAATAAAAATAGAGCACCGACTTCTTTATCCACGGTCCCCCGATGACCCCAGAAGCCAATATGGCTTTGCAGCACCACCCACTCCCAATGCTCACCCTCCTCCTTTCACCAAATCCTAAAAGGTATCTGAGCGACTCGGGACAAATTTCCATCTTGGTAGCGGACGTCAGAACTGTACCTCCCAGGCAAGGGAGAACTGTTCCCTAACGGGGTGATGACATTGCAGGTATCTAGAAGTTTTAAGCACACTCACCTTCAACTCAGGGTCACCTTCGAACTCATTGTTAAGATATGGCAACATACTTAATGGCTGCAAATTAAAATTCAGGCAAAGCTACAACTAAAACTTCAGTAAAAATGTATTCCATTGTAGCATTTCTTGTAAGTGAATGGACACTTAATCTGTGGGTGATTAACATCTCCTCCTGGGCTTCCAACATCCCCCAGAGCATGGGTGGCTGCCAGCCTTTAAGGCTCCAGAACTTTGCCATCTCCAACTACTTTGGCCCATGAATAAAAACAGCAGATACGTCCCCTAAACCCAATCATTCCCCCGCCTCCAGGAAAACGGATGTCTTCAGGGAGGGCAAATACCTACCAGCAGCCAGGAATTACAAATAACGTTTTGAGAACTAAGTGGGAACTTCTTGGGGCCAAAACTAGCACTAAATGTAGCTCTGGTATGGGGACTGTCAATGCCTGTGACTCCTTCGGCCTCATAATTCATTTTCCCTGAGCCCATATCAAATGCCTTTTGGGTTAAATTAGGCACATTTCATAAACTGTGACTAGGATGGAAATAAGGACAGGCTAAAGCTGGTTCAGGCGAGTTCACAAAGTGAAATGACTGCCCATTAGTCCCGGCCAGCAGCAGAACAGGGAAAAACAATCCTCCGGCAGACAGAGCACACGGGGTCCTACTGCTAAGAGGGGGTTGTGGGGAACCGTGCAAAACACGCAGGACTTACTTTCCCCTCCGAAGGGCACTACTCAAATCCCTGCAGAAGAAGAAAGATTTCCATCATGGGCAATAACCACGCGGGCCTCGGGCGAACACGCGCAAGACTACCGCGGGGAGCGGAGCGGCCTGCCCCTCCGAGCGCGCCGCCCCAGGCCGCCGCCCGCACCTGGTCCGACCAAGGGCACTGCAGAAGGCGCAAGGCTGGGAGAGGGGCCCCGGCGGAGACGGGCAAAGAGCAGGGGATGAACTTCCCCGGGCCGGGCACCAGGTTGCTGACAGGAAGTTTCCTCTACTCCGATACGCGCGGAGAGAGGAGGGCCGCGGGAGGTGGATGGGCCAGGGGAGGCGGCGGGCCGGCAGGTGCGCGCCCTGCACCCTCTCCGCCGTCGGGGAGGAGCCCTCGCAGGCATAGGGCTCTGCGCGCCCGCCTCCCCGGAGGGCCCCCAACTCCGCACGTCGGGTCCCGCCGGCGTCCGTCTGTCAGTCCCTAGGCGGGACGCTGGGCGGGTCTCTCGGTCCCCAGAGGGCAGACAGCAGGGAGGCTAGGACCCAGCAGGGGCGCCCTCTCTCCGCCCCTGGACGTCCAACGCCGCCCGGCCCGCCGGCCCGGCCCGAGCCCCGCGGAGACGGCGTGCGGCCCTTACCGCAGGTAGCTGCCGGAGTTGTGCTGGTTGTAATGCTCGGGCTGCGTGTGCCAGAAGAGCATGGCTGGAGCTCCCAGCGCGCCCACCTGGGCGCGGCAGCGAGCACAGACGCGGGGCGCGCGGAGCTCCCACGGGCTGCTTCGCGCTCCGAACCCGTGGTGCCGGCCGGCTGGGCGCATTTATGGGCGGCCCAGGGGCGGGACCGCGGCGGGACCCGCCCCCCAGAAACCTCGGCCGGGAGGGCGGCTCCCCGCGGCCGCCGCACCTGGCCGACACGCGCGCGTGCCTTTCCGGCGAACGAGCGCGCCTCCGGGGCGGCCGGACCACAGGGACCTAGGGCCGCCTGGGCGCTCTCCCCCAACCCCCGATGTGGGGCTCAGGTGACCCTTGCCGCCGCCAACCCGCCCCACGCGGCCCCTCTACCCTCTGCTCCCCACTCTACGCCCAAGGCCAGTCTCCAGAGCGGCTCCGAGATTTCCAGCCTAGGCTTTCTCTGTCTCCTTTCCTTGCTCTTGTGTTTTCATAGCACTTCAGACGCTCTGAAATCATGGCTTTTTTTTTTTTTTTTTTTTTTTTTGAGACAGGGTCTCACTCTGCCACCCAGGCTGGAGTGCAGTGGCGCGATCTCGGGGCTCACTGCAACCTCGGCTCCTAGGTTCAAGCGATTCTCCTGCTTCAGCCTCCCGAGCAGCTGGGATTACAAGCGCCCCCCCATCACGTCCGGCTAATTTTTTTATTGTTAGTAGGGACGGGGTTTCGCCATGTTGGCCAGGCTGGTCTCGAACTCCTGACCTCAGGTGATCCGCCCACCTCGGCCTCCCAAAGTGCTGGGATTACAGGCGTGAGTCACTGAGCCAGGCCGACATTTTTTTAAATTTTATTTTTACTTGTGTACTGATTGTCTTTCCCATTAGACTGTAAGCTCCAAGAGGACAGGGCCTGGCTCTCTTAACACCCCGTTACCTGCACTGCATAGAAGGGTGCATGGGACATAGTTAAGATAAATACTTGTTGAGTAAACATGAAAATAAAAAAAGGAATGCACCGAAAGAGTAATCGGAGAAGGCTTCCTGGAGGAGGTGACATTGAGCTGAGACCTGATGGATGCAGAGGAAGCTGTCTGAACAACACCTAGAGAAAAATAGTTCCAAGCATAGTTCCCCACCCCCTTGGCAACAGTGACTGCCAAAGCCTTGAGGAAGACCTTGGCATGGCTGGTCCTGGGGAGCTTAGGAGGAGAGGTGAGGAGGGCGGGGGAGATCAGAGGGCCTGGCAGGCCAGGACAAGGAGCTAGGATTTTATTCTGTGTTTTAAGCAGAGGAGTCACATGTATGATTTGCCTTTTTGGCAGCAGTGTAGACAGTGGGTCATGGGGTGGCGTGGAGGGCCATTAGGAGGGAGTGGACATCCAGGTGCTATCTGGTCCTCCAGTACATGGCACAGCACCTGGCACAGAGGAGATGGGGATTCCGTCCCTGACTATTAATGCAGTCAAATGACATCCCTTGGGGACCTGGGTCCAGAACTCCCCGCTCCCCAAGCATGGATGTGGGTAAAACCCTCCCTCCCTCTGCTGTTCCTGCCCCCCTCCCTCCAGCCACAGGTCACAACTGGCAAACCACTTCCTCCGTGCAGCCCTCAATGACTGCCACCTCCCCACTGTTCTGCCCTGTTAGGAGAATGGGAATATTTCCCTGGCTACAGGTGGTGCTGTCAGCAGACAGTCCCCCAGCCATCGGCTTCTCCAGGAACTGCCCCTGCTCAGAGAGCAGCCTTGCCCTCCAGCAGTCATGTCCCTCCTGGGATAGCCCACATCCCAGGGACTATCCCAGCAGGAGTATAAAAGCCTGGCCATCTCTGCCCGATTTGGGACAGTGCTGATGGGGTATTTTAGCCCCAGGACTCCCCATGAAGACAGTCGAAGCTGTCACAAGACCTGTGTACTGCTCAGGGTCTCCCTCCTGCTTCCTTCCAGTTCCTTGCCCAGGGGTTACTCTTATGGGAGCTTCCAAAGAAACATCCTGAACACCAACCCCCACAACAAACCTCCCCCCATCAGGGTCCATGCCAAACCCATTGTTTAAATGGGAGGCACTCTGGGGTGGTCTGGAAAGAGCATGTCCTTTGCTGGACTCATCCTTGAGTTCTAACAGGAGAGGCCCATGGGTAAGCAGCAGTGACAGTACAGTGTGATCAGGGACGCAGAGGCTGCCCTGGGAACACAGAGGACGTCTCTGGAGCTCCGAAGAGGCTCCAGCGTGAAGTGCTGTCTCCTGATGGATGGGTGAGTGGAAGTGAAAGCAATCTGTGGAGATGGAGGGAGGTCTCCCCCACAGTAGACGCTCCTGCAGAAGCCTGGAGGAAGGGCAGTCAATATTATTAGATGGCTCAGACCTGGGTTTACTACTTAGCTCCATCTGAATATGTGACCTTTGGTGGAGTAAACTGACCTCATGCTGCTTCTCCCATCAAGAGGTGGTGTCTGTTTCCTTCTCCTCCCCCTTTCGCCTGGGCTGAGCCTGCGACTTACTTTAACCATAGAATGCAGAGGAAGTAATACTGTTCCCTTCTGGGCTGGCCCCTAGGCAGCTTCTCTTTTTCTTTTTTTTTTTTTTTTTTTTTTTTTTTGAGGCGAAGTTTCTTGTTGCCCAGGCTGGAGTGCAATGGCAGGATCTCAGCTCACTGCAAGCTCTGCCTCTTGGGTTCAAGCGATATTCCTGCCTCAGCCTCCTGAGTAGCTGGGATTACAGGTGCCTGCCGCCACACCCAGCTAATTTTTTGTATTTTAATTAGAGACGGGGTTTCAGCATGTTGGCCAGGCTGGTCTCGTGACCTTCAGGTGATCCACCCATCTCAGTCTCCCAAAGTGCTGGGATTACAGGCATGATAGGCAGCTTCTCTGAACTCTCCCGGAGCTCTGAGCCACCAGGTAGAGTCCAAATGCCCTATTGGAGAGGGAGACCTGGCCAGCCTCCAATCCCTCCAGCCACCCAGCAGAGCCCATCTAAGATGCCCCAGTAGATTGCCTCCAACCACACCTCATAGAACTGAGGCAAGCCCCGCCCGCCCAAGCCCTGCCCACAATGCAGGCTTGTGAGCAAATGGGTGGCTGTGGCCTTACGCCACTAAGTTGTGGGCTGGTTTGTTTCATGCAAATGGAAAAATGATACACTGGGCCCTTTGGATCTGGGTTTTGCTATGGGAATAATAAGGCCTCATTCCATGGTTGTGGTCAAGCTTAGGTTCAGGTGGGTTTAGCTTCTCAGGGATGATGGCTCTCATGACCTAAGTATGACTCTGTGTATTTTGGGTCACTGCCTACCTTCTCTCTCTTTGTAGGCTTTTAGCTATGGGAGGGTAGAATTCAGCAATGCCTACAGAGACAGCATTTGAGTCACACTGTGTGAACAAAAGTGCATATTTCTGCCCATGACTCTTGGGTGTTACAGGGCACCATTAGGCCTAGTCTGGACCCCTGGGGCTTCCAGTCTGCTGAGGAGGAGGAGGCAGATGTGCAGGGGGTGGCCGGCCAGTTCCTTTTTATTTTACGAATGTTCACAATTCCCATTGATTTTTACTGTGCACCAGACCCGGAGCCATGCACTGTCATCTCCCGACACGGAGAAGTAGAAACATCATCTGACCTTCCCATTGAAGAAACAGGCTTGGGAGGCCACAGCTGGGATCTGAGGCCAGGCCTGTAAATTCAACAATCATACTCTGGCTCTCATCCATTCCTGTCTTAAGGCCCAGCATTCCTTTCTTCACCCCACACTAGGCAAAGGTGCTGTGACCAGATGTCCTCTACTCCCAGGATCACCCCAGGGTTCCTGCAGAGACAGCAAAAAGGGGTCCGCTGAGTACTCAGGAGTCACCCCCTTAGCAGCTCCGCAAGGGATTCCCAGCTGCTCTTGGAAGTTGTCACGATGAAGACTGGGGGCTTCACGTCTGAGAAGATGGTTTTTTGTTGTTGTTGTTGTTGTTGTTTTGGAGACGGAGTTTCGCTCTTTTTGCCCAGGCTGGAGTGCAATGGTGTGATTTCGGTTCACCATAACCTCTGCCTCCCAGGTTCAAGCGATTCTCCTGCCTCAGCCTCCCTAGTAGCTGGGATTATAGGCATGTGCTACCACGCCCAGCTAATTTTGTATTTTTAGTAGAGACAGGGTTTCTCTACGTTGGTCAGGCTGGTCTTGAACTCCCAACCTCAGGTGATCCACCCGCCTCGGCCTCCCAAAGTGCTGGGATTACAGGCATGAGCCACCGCGCCAGGCCGATGGTTTTGAGGCATGAATAGAAGTTGAAGGATGGCCAAGGTAGAGGGTGGGATTTAGCCAGAGGGAAAGCGAGTGCACACATGTTTATCACAGTGTTTATCACAGTTTATCTTGGGATCAGCAGCTCTGAACGGGACAAGCAGTGAGCAGAGGACAGAGTTAAGCTGTGTGGCCTCGGTGGATCCTATGTAAGCTCCGGGGCCAGGCTGGCACTCCGAGTTGTCCAGAATTTGGTCAGGGGTTCAAGCCTCTATACATCACCTTGACCAGTCATGGAAAGATGTGGTTGCCCTAGGGAAGGGACATCACTTTGGGCAAAGCGGCTCAGTTGAGTCCTGGAGAGGGACCTGTCAGGGTTACCACCTGCCAAGGCTCCCTGCAGCAGGGACCTGAGTGCCGTGGCTGGAGAGGGGACACCTTGGCTGGACGTGACGGCACCTACCACGCTCTCCAACCTCGGAATCTTGGTTTATGGAATGAAGATGATGATGCCTCCCTGATGAAGACGTTGGGAGCACCAAGACAGTGACGGAGTGTGCAGGGCAGGCTCGCCTGGCTTCTCTAAGGCACTTCGCTTTTCATCCCTGGGTCAGCAGTCTTGCTTTAATTTCTTCTTGAGTGTCCAACAGCGTGTGGTTCATCAAAAACCCTGTGTGCTGGTAAGGATTACATTCTCCGTAAGTAACAGAAACTCCAAAATGAAGTGGCTTAGAAGAGATAGAGCCTTATTTCTCCCTCGAGTACCAGAAGTCTAGAGTTCATGTCACCTGCTAGGGTACCCACTTGGCACATACGGCTTTTGAGCACTTGAGATCTGGCTGGTCTGCATCCAGATGTGCTTGAAATGTAAAACCTATATATGAAAAAAGAATGTAACCTAGCCCCTCAGTAATTCTTATACTGATCATATAGTAAATAACAATTTGAATATATTTGGTTAAATACAATATTATTATGAAAATTAATTTTACCTGTTTATTTTTAGTTGTTTTTGTTTTGTTTTGTTTTGTTTTGTTTGTTTTTGAGACAGTGTCTTGCTCTGTCGCCCAGGCTGGAGTGCAATGGCGCGATCTTGGCTCTCCGCAACCTCCGCCTCCTGAGTTCAAGCAATTCTCCCTGCCTTAGCCTCCTGAGTAGCTGGGATTACAGGTGCCCTGCCACCACACCCGGCTTATTTTTGTATTTTTAATAGAGACAGGGTTTCACCATGTTGGCGAGGCTGGTCTCAAACTCCTGACCTCAGGTCATCCACCCACCTCGGCCTCCCAAATGCTGGGATTACAGGTGTGAGCCATCGCGCCCGGCTTATTTTTACTTTTTAAATATTTACATACATGGCTAGTGTTTGTGGCTTGCATTGTATTCTTTTTTTCTTTTTTTCTTTTTTTTTTTTTTTTCCGAGACAGCGTTTCTCTCTTATCACCCAGGCTGGAGTACAATGGCACAATCTCGGCTCACTGCAACCTCCACCTCTCAGGTTCAAGCAATTCTCCCTGCCTTAGCCTCCTGAGTAGCTGGGATTACAGGTGCCCACCACCACACCTGGCTTATTTTTGTATGTTTGATAGAGACAGGGTTTCACCATGTTGGCGAGGCTGGTCTCGAACTCCTGACCTCAGGTCATCCACCCACCTCGGCCTCCCAAAGTGCTGGGATTACAGGTGTGAGCCATCGTGCCTGGCTTATTTTTACTTTTTAAACATTTACATACGTGGCTAGTATTTGTGACTTGCATTGTATTCTTTTTTTCTTTTTCTTTTTCTTTTTTTTTTTTTTTTTTTGAGACAGAGTTTCTCTCTTATCACCCAGGCTGGAGTACAATGGCACAATCTTGGCTCACTGCAGCCTCCACCTCCTGGGTTCAAGCGATTCTCCTGCTTCAGCTTCCTGAGTAGCTAGGATTACAGGTGCCCACCACCACACCCCACTAATTTTTTTTGTATTTTTAGTAGAGATGGGGTTTTGCCATGTTGGCCAGGCTGGTCTCGAACTCCTGACCTCAGGTGATCCGCCCGCCACAGCCTCCCAAAATGCTGGGATTACAGGCGTGAGCCACTGTGTGCAACCACTTGCATTATGTTCTTATTGGATGCAATTTGTCCCAGAGCAGCAGTTTCTCAACCAGAGGTGGTTTTGCCCCCAGAGGACAATGGCAATCTGGTGGGTGGGAGTGCTATTGGTGTATAGTGGGTGGAGCCCAGGGATGCTGCTCAACGTCCTACAATGCGTAGAACAGCCCCCACAACAAAGAATTATCCAGCCCACAGTGTCAATAGGACTCAGGCTGGGAAACCCTGGTCTAAAGGTAATAGGTTCTACAATGTCAAGGAAGCCTTCTGATGCCGTGTTTGTTTGCCAGGTGAACCTTCCATTTGCTGGGTCATGGCACCGTCTAAAATGGCTGCTGGAGCTCCAGCCACTATGACAGTATTCCTGCCGGCCACAGGCTGAAGGAATGGGAGAAAACGGCACACCTGTCTTTGAGGAAGATGGACACACCTCTTCTGCTTTTTTCCTATTGACTAGAACATAGTCACCTGGTCTCTCCTTGCTATATGGGAGGCTGGGGAATGTAGTGCTTATTGGAGTGGCATGTGCCCAGCCAAAAAGCAGACGTCCTTACTGAGGAAGTTGGGAGAATGGATTTGAGGGGGAAACTAGTACCAGCCATACTCTGCCAGGGGCACCAGGCAAGGAATGTTATTCCCATTTTACAGATGAAGAAACTGAGGCACTTGAGTGAGGGGACTTGCCAAGACACAGAGTGAATGGCAGACCCAAGCAGGAACTGAGGCCTCCCCACTCCTGACTGTCTCTTCATCACACCCTGCTGTCCTGCAGACTTGGCTCCATCACGTTTGTGTCCTTTGAACCCTATTTGCCAACGTCCCGTATTGTCATCTCAGACGTGGTTCATCTTCATGTCTGATCCTAGCTTCTCAAGAAAGGAGAATGACTTTTCCAAGATGTTTCTTCAAATTCAGATAAAGTCCGATGTGGCCTTCAGAGGACCACCCCAAGCTCAGTTTCTACGCTTTAGCAAATGGACATGGTCATATGAGATGTTAACAGAGGGGGAAACCTGGGGAAGGGGATATGGGAGTTCTGTTTATTATATTGTTAACTTTTCTGTAAATCTAGAATTATGCCAAAATACAAACATTTCTTTTAAAAATCTTTCTTCAGAATTCGAATGGTCAACTTAAAATTTGGGCAAGTGTGGTTTGGTTTTCCTGAAGCAAAACTCACCTGCATCATTGACATTAGTCATTTTGTCATGCATCAAGTAGCCTTGGTGTGGGGCTACTACTGGGTGGGGGTATATAGTCTGGGCTATTTGGTGCTTGGGGGCATGGCAGAGACTGGGTGGAGGCATACTATTTATATATATTTTTTGTTTTGTTTTGAGATGGAATCTCACTCTGTTGCCCAGGCAGGAGTGCAGTCGTGCAATCTAGGCTCACTGCAACCACCACCTACAGCCCTCAAGCGATTCTCCTGCCTCAGCCTCCTGAGTAGCTGGAATTACAGGCACCTGTCACTGCACCTGGCTAATTTTTGTATTTTTAGTAGAGATGGAGTTTCATCATGTTGGCCGGCTGGTCTCGAACTCCTGACCTCAGGTGATCCACCTGCCTTGGCCTCCCAAAGTGCTAGGATTACAGGCATGAGCCACCGCGCCTGTGTATATATATATACATCCCCCGCACGGGGGGTATAGCAACTCCTCCCAGACTGGGTGGGAGATAGATAGATAGATAGTCCCCATCCAACCTGGGCTATTTGGTGCATGACAAAATAGAGAGAGAGAAAGAGAGAGACAGAGAGAGCGAGCGCTGGATTGTGAAGTACAGTGGTGTGAGCTTGCTCACTGCCCCCTCAAATTCCCCGGCTCAAGCAATCCCTATACCTCAGCCTCCTGAGCAGCTGAAATTACAGGCATGTACCACCACACCTGGCTAATTTTGTTTATTTTTTATAGATAGGGTTTCACTATGTTGTCCAGGCTGGTCTCAAACTACAGGAGTCAAGTGATCCTCCTGCCTCAGCCTCCCAAAGTGCTGGGATTACAGGCATGAGCCACTACACCTGGCCGTACATTTGTGTGTGTATATATATATATATATTTTTTTTTTCAGAAGAGATGGGGTATATTAGTCCATTCTTGCATTGCTATAAAGAAATACCTGAGATTGGATAATTTATAAAGAAAAGAAGTTTAATCAGCTCATGGTTCTGCAGGCTGTACAGGAAGCACAACGGCTTCTTCTTGGCTTCCACTGAGGCCTTAGGAAACTTCCAATCCTGGAAGGCAAAAGGAGAGTGAGCCGTTTCACATGGCCAGAGCAGGAGGAAGAGAAAGGAAAGGGGGGAGTTGCTACACACTTTTAAACAACCAGATCTCGTGATAACTCATTCACTCACTATCACGAGAGCAACAGCAAGAGGCTGGTGCTGACCCGTTCCTGAGAACTCCACCCCCATGATCAATCCCCTCCCACCAGGCTCCACCTCCAACACTGGGGTTGGGGGAAATTACAATTTGACATGAGATTTGGTGGGCACATAGATCCAAGCCATATCATGGGGTCTCACTGTATTGCCCAGGCTGGTCTTGACTCCTGGCCTCAAGCAATCCTTCTGCCTTGAACCCCAGTCAAGAGGTTCAAGGCAGAAGGATTGGATGAACCTCCCATGCAAAGACCCCGCTCTGCTCTCCTCCTCCTCCCTCTCTGGCCTAGATTGCTCCCATCAGTCCTTCCAACAGAGGTTAAGTATTCTCATTCTGACAAGGGCTGCCCCGCTCCCCGCTCAGTAGTCACGGCGAATTGCCCTGGGTGGAGCTGGCCACACACCCTTTGGCACAGTGCCCTCCCTCTAGGGCCAGACAAGCACCCTGTTATCTGCTTCACACCTCCTTCTGCAAACCGCCCTGGTACAGGTGCCAGTCTCTGCAGGGGCCCCGGGGAGCACCTCTAACCCAGGGACTGCGGCTCCAGAGACACAGAGGAAAACAGTGAGTGAGACTACACAAAGACTCTGGCTGGGGGCACGGCTGAGGCCACGGAAGGAGAAAACGCAAATGCTCCCCATTCGTTAGCCCACTTCACTCTCAACATCCGAGGGAGGCAGATGTCGTCACACCCACTTCACTGATGAGAACACCAGGCCCCTGAGATTCGACAACTTGTGCAAACTTGCACAGCTGGAGGACGGTAGAGCCAGGACAGCGCCCAGGGTGGTCTGGCCCAGGCCTCATCTGCTGTGCCAAGCTGAAAGGACAGGTCAGACAAGAAGTTGGAAGAATTTTCTTGAAGAATTCGACGCACTGGGGGCTCCCCAGTGAAAGAGCACAGCCAGATCACCCTGTAGTGACAATGTGTCAACAGCCGCTCCCATACACTCTGAGGTACCAGGGCACCTCCTAATATGAGCAGGTAATCGTGGATTGCTCAGCGCGTGAGAAGGGGCTCTACCGTAAAAGAGACCAAAACACAAATGCAGCAACGGAGTGTTGGGGACCGGAACCAAATGGGAGGAACTAGAGACTGCACACAGAGAGAAGGCATTAAGAATCTGTCAGGAGCCAGGTGCAGTGGCTCATTCCTGTAATCCCAGCACTTTGGGAGGCTGAGGTGGGTTGGAACACTTGAGGCCAGGAGTTTGAGACCAGCCTGGTCAACATGGCAAAACTCTGTCGCTATTCAAAATACAAAAAAAAAAAAAAAAAAATAGCTGGGCATGGTGTTGCACGCCTGTACTCCCTGCTATTCGGGAGGCTGAGGCACGAGAATTGCTAGAACCAGGAGGTGGAGGTTGTGGTGAGCTGAGATCACACCACTGCACTCCAGCCTGGGTGACAGAACCAGACCCTGTCTCAAGGGGGAAAAAAAAAGAATCTGTTGGGGACAAACACAGTGGCTCACACCTGTAATCGCAGTGCTTTGGGAGGCTGGGGCAGGAGGATTTCTTGAGGCCAGGAGTTCAAGACCATCCTAGGCAACATAGTGAGACCTGTCTCTACCAAAAAAAAATAATAATAATTAAAAAAGGAATCTCTTAGTGTTGGCATTGGCCATCCCTGAGCTCTAGCTCAGGAAGGCAATGGATGGTCACTGTGTCCTTTGGGCCAGCCCTCATGAATAGCACACACACGGTGCATTGTATCAGGTGTGCAGCGTATGGTTGCAGAGTTGGTGCTCTGCAGAAAGCACTAGCCAAGGTGGGGGATGGGAGACCTCAAGTTCAACCCATGCTCCTCTCACCAAGCCATGTACCTGGCATGTGGCTGCACCACCCAGAGGAAAATCACCAAAAGTACCACCTGCTCATTCATCTGAATGCCCAGGTCAGTACCCACCTGGGGCCACACAGGCTGTTAAGGTTCTGTACTTTTTACACCTCAGCTCTTTGCTTCTCTACTGTTCCCACTTCCTAGAGCACTTGCTCCTCAGCGTCCTCCTCCCTGGCCCTAGTTTGCCTAGCTGACTTTCATGAGGTTCAACTCAGCATCACCTCCTCCAGGAAGCCTTCCGTACCCGCCCAGAAGAGTAGGCCAGGTGCTCCTTTCCTTCACTCTAAGCTCTGTAGATGTTGGTTCAATGCAACCTCACAGCCCCACAAGCCCAGGCTCAAGATGTCACAGGATCCTTAGGGCGTTGCTTCACCAGCCAGAAACCTCTGTGGCTGGTGGCACCTCTGCTTGGGTTTTGCTTGCACCTGCTGGGCTCATTCCTCCCACTCAGCCTGGCAGGCTGCATTCGGCTTGCACTACCAGCCTGGATCCCACACCTGCTAAGGCTGAGCCAGGTGGGAGTGCTGAGGGGTGTGTGAGCAAGCGAGCATGGGGTCCGGCTACTGCTCACAGCCAGGGGCACCAACTATGGCAGGCAGGGCAGCTCTAGGCACTGGCTCTGTGCGGGGCTGAGGGTGGACCAGACATACCGCAAGTGGCTTCCGCTGCGGGCACCAGCATCTGGACAAGGGGAATGCAATGGCACCCAAAAACTCGGAGACACTGGGAACCACAGAGCCCCAAAAAGGGTGTTACAGCATGTCACAGTCCTGGTTTGGGGAGCCCTGAGGTCTGGGCTCCCAGAAGGGCCACAGCTCGTCTCTCCTTCTTGTTGCCCATCACGTGGTACGCAGGGGACATGCTTCAGTCTTCTTTGTGTTACAGCTCTTTCAGTCGCACCATTCATTGGATTCCAAGTTCCATCAATAAGATGCACCCATAGGAGACTTTGATTTGGAAGCAACATGAGGAAGCAGGATGGGCGGAGGTGGTCTGTTGATGGTGTAGGAGGCGGCAGAGGCGGTGTTTCTGAGGCTCATCACAACAATTAAGCACTGCATTGTTTCTGGAAGCTTTGCCTGGACCTGCTTTTTTAGCCCTTCCAGCAATTCTGGTGGGGATAAATTCCTCTCTGCCTCGACTAATTAGAATTGCCCACTTAAGATTTTTTTTTTTAGACAGAGTCTTGCCCTGTCGCCCAGGCTGGAGTACAATGGCACCATCGCAGCTCACTGCAACCTCCTCCTCCCGAGTTCAAGCAATTCTTCTGCCTCAGCCTCCTGAGTAGCTGGGATTACAGGCCCACGCCACCACACTCGGCTGATTTTTGTATTTTTAGTAGAGACGGGGTTTCATCCTGTTGGCCAGGCTGATCTGGAACTCCTGACCTCAGGTGACCCACTCGCCTCGGCCTCCCAAAGTGCTGGAATTACAGGCGTGAGCCACTGTGCCAGGCCCACTTAAGATCTTTTATTTCCTTTTTCCTTGTTAACAAAACCCTGATTTTACGGGGTGTCAGCAGTGTGTGCCCAGTTAAAAAAAAAAACTGTATTTCCCAGGCTCCTCCATGAGAGGGCTAACTGTATGACTAAATTTGGAATTCTGGTAAGGCAACAAAAATATGAAGCTTTAGGTTTCCTGCTGTTTATTGATAACCCCCACAGGAGACAGGGGACATTCTTTTGGTTCTGTATACAGGTTTGTACATAGCGTGTTTGTATCGCATTCAGCGTGATAGGAGTCTCTAGGCAGAAATCGGCCACGTGTTTCTGTAGATGATGTTAGTGCAGGAAAGATTTGACAGGCTAGAAGCTGACTCTATTGCCTTGCCTTGCCTTTTCTTTTTTTTCTTTTCTTTTCTTTTTTCTTTTTCCTTTTTTCTTTTTCTTTTTTTATTTTTTTAAGACAGAGTCTTGCTCTGTCGCCTAGGCTGGAGTACAGTGGCACGATTTCGGCACGATTTCGGCTCACTGCAACCTTCATCTGGGTTCAAGCAATTTTCCTGCCTCTGCTTCCCAAGTAGCTGGGATTACAGGCACCTACCACCAGGCCTGGCTAATTTTTGTATTTTTAGTAGAGACGGGATTTCACCATATTGGCCAGGCTGGTTTCAAACTCCTGACCTCAAGTGATCCTCCCGCCTCGGCCTCCCAAAGTGCTGGGATTACAGGCGTGAGACACCGCACCTGGCCTGCCTTGCCTTTTCTGAAGTAAATTTTAAATTATATGACCACTGACTTGGGTTTTATTTTGTATTTTCAAGCTTTGTCATTGAATTCTTTAATGTCTGTCTTACAGAAAACCCATATTTGTAACTCAACAAATGCTGATTTTCCTCACGTTTGTTCTGTACCCCTTTTGGTACCCTCAGAAGTTGATTTTGGTTTTCATGATGGCACTGTTTCTTAGTGTTTTAAATTGGAATAGTTTTGCCTCCTGAAGCTTTAAAATATGATTGTAAGTTTTTTTGCAGATTAGGTGGTCCTGTGTAGCATTTGTTGCAATGCGCCACGCCTGTTTAACACTGGATACAGCACTGGCTCGTTATATTCTGTTGAACCTAGTGGTGAAATCTGGTAGCATTCTTCCCACCTAAAAGCTCCTAATAGTTTATACAAATACATTTTATAGCAAAGGAAGTTGGGAGAGAGAGCCGAATCAGTTGACCAGCCTCCTTTTGCCCTTGCTTTTTCTGCTTCCCTCCTGCTTTGAAGGCTGATGTGAAGGCTGGAGCTCAGGCAGCCATCTTGGGAAAGCTAGATGCCCATTCTAAGGTTGAGCAGAAATACAAAAGGAGCCTGAATCCCTGGAGACATCCCAAAGCCATCACTTCAGCCTTGGATTACCCATCAGATCCTAGTTGATACTAATTGATCCCAATTTGGTATCTCAAAGCGGGGCTGCAAGTTATAGAATCTGCAGTTTGGGAATTGTCTGAATGGAGAGGGTTGGGTTTGGGGCTGTAAAGGTTAAGTTTTGGTGAGCTGGAAAGGAAAGGAGGAAGGAAGGAAAGGAAGGAAGGAAGGAAAAAAGAGAGAGAGAGGAAGGAAGGAAGAAAAAAGAGAGAGAGAGGGAAGAAGGAAGGCAGGAAGGAAGGAAGGCAGGCAGGCAGGCAGGCAGGCAGGCAGGAAGGAAGGAAGGAAGGAAGGAAGGAAGGAAGGAAGGAAGGGAGTTTTCTGCCCACCGGCAAGATCTAATTAAAGGTGTTGCCTTTCCACCTGGATTATGTTTCAAATCACCTAAAGGCATGGGCAGAGGGGCATGGGCAGAGGGGCATGGGCAGAGGGGCATGGGAAGAGGGGCACAGGCAGAGGGGCACGGGCAGAGGGGCATGGGCAGAGGGGCATGGGAAGAGGGGCATGGGAAGAGGGGCACGGGCAAATGGCAGAGATAATCAGTTACAGAGCCCCAAATTTTCAGACTGAAAAAAAAGATTTTGGCAGTAAGTATAATAGTGATGGGATTAGTGTCCAGAATATATTCAGACTATCCATAAATCAATGGGAATGCAACAAACCACCCAATCACATAATGGGCAACAGAATTGAAGGGACATTGCTCAGAAGAAGGAACACAAATTGCCCATAAATAGATCAGACATTGCTCAACCTCATTAGTAATCAGAAAAATGAAAATTCTGGCCATGAGATAGGATTTCACAGTCAGAAGACTGGCAAACATTTTCAGAAGACATCAAGTATTGGCCAGGATGTGATGGTGTACACTGATGTAACGCTGTGGAAAATAGTATCGGGAAACAGTCGAACATGTACATACTTCATGACCCAGCGATTCCACTCCTAAATATGCAGACCTTCTCTGCTTATGCTTACCGTGATTTGACGTATGATTTTTCAACTTTGTGATGCTGCGAAAGTGATACACATTCAGTAGAAACTGTACTTTGAGAATCCACACAACCATTCTGTTTTTCATTTTCAGTAGTGTATTTAATAAGTTGCAGGAAGACTGAGCATGGTGGCTCATGCCTGTAATTCCAGCACTTTGGGACGCCGAGGCAGGTGGATCACTTGAGGTCAGGAGTTCAAGACCAGCCTGACCAACATGGTGAAACCCTGCCTCTACTGAAAATACAAAAGTTAGCTGGGCATAGTGGCGCATGCCTGTAATCCCAGCTACTCGGGAGGCTGTGACAGGAGAATCGCTTGAGCCTGGGAGGCAGAGGTTGCAGTGAGCCATGATCGCGCCATTGCACTCTAGCCTTGGAGACAAAGCAAGACTCCATCTAAAAAAAAATAGTATTAATAAGTTACAAGAGCTATTTGATACTTTATAAAATAAGCGCTATGTTAGATTTTTTTGTCCAACTGTAGGCTAATGTACGTGTTCTGAGCACATTTAAGTTAGGCTAGGCTAAGCTATGATACTCGGTAGCTCAGGTGTATGAAATGCATTTTCAGCTTACGATATTTCCAACTAACAATGGGTTTATCAGGATGTAACCACATTTTAAGTTGACAGACGTTTGTATTTTCTGGAGAAATACTTGAAGATGTAACCAGGGATCAGTTGCAAAAAATCTTCAGAGCAGCAGTGCATGTAAAAATAGGGGCAGTTGGCCGGGTGCGGTGGCTCACGCCTGTAATCCCAGCACTTTGGGAGGCTGAGGCGGGTGGATCACGAGGTCAGGAGAGTGAGACCATCCTGGCTAACGTGGTGCAACCCCATCTCTACTACAAATACAAAAAATAACCCGGGCGTGGTGGCAGGCACCTGTAGTCCCAGCTACTCGGGAGGCTGAGGCAGGAGAATGGCGTGAACCTGGGAGGCAGAGCCTGCAGTGAGCCGAGATCGCGCTACTGCACTCCAGCCTGGGTGACAGAGCGACATTCTGTCTCAAAAAAAAAAAAAAAGAAAAGAAAAGAAAAGAAAAATAGGGGCAGTAAGGACCTATGCTCAACTGTAGAATGGCATAATGTTTCTTAGCAGTGAAAATGGAATCAGTGTAGCCACATCCATCAACAGGGTTCAATCTGAGAAGCATAATGTTGAAAGAAAAACTCAAGTTGTAAGAGGATTTTTTTTCTGTTTGTAGAAAGGGCAAAAAGGGGAAAAACTCAACAATATAATAGAAAGAAATATGTAAATATGTGGGAAAATGAAAAGCAAAGGAATGGTTAATACAAAATCAGGATTTAAGTCTCCCTGGGGAGAGAGAGAGGATGTGATTGGAGAGAGGACCCAGACTTCTAAATTATATGTTCCACTTCTTAACCTAAGTGTGGGGAGTGGAGGGAGAACATGGGGGTTTGTTTTCATTTGGAAATGTCCGTATCTACGATATGCACTCTTTTACATACAATACGTTTCACAATCAAAACAAAACAAAATCAATCACAATCAAAACAAAACAAAAAATCTGGGAGAAGCAAGCTATTGGCCTGTGGTGACTTGCACATAGATTTGGCCAGAGTAATATACCCTGCAAGCAAAGTTACTATATTACAAAAAAATAGAAAATCAAAGGCTGGCCACAAGACTCTGACCCTGAACTCATGCCAAGAGGAAGCCATTGCTAAAGCCCTAATTATGGTTTCTGGGAGGGGCACCTCCTCAATGCCCACACCAGCCGTGGCCTGGAGGGATAATGGGTCAGGAAGATCCCCATGGATGGCACACCCAGCAGTGCCTCTTGAGCTGGCCACAGGACTCACTCCACTGCCCAGGCAGCAAGGCTTCAGAATGTGATCACATTCTGGGGTGGTGATTGTGACGTATTTCCTAGTGTCTCTTTTTTGAATGAGTTTTTGTTGTGGATACCGCATGATTTATCTTTCAGATTATGAGTTGCAGGTCCCTAACAAGATACATCCACCCTGATGGAGAGGACGACACGCCACCCAGGGAACCTGGACTTTGAGCTGGTTACAATCACTGGATGAGAGGTGGGCAGGGCACATGTGTTCTGTGGATGGGAAGAGCACGTGATGGGTGGTAGATGGAACAGGGAGAAGACAGAGTGGAGACTGCTCTTGGTCACCAGTATAAACATCCCCTTTCTTCTTTATTAATCAAACCCTGATTTTGTTGGGGGAACAATGTGCTTAGCTAAAACAAACACAAAGACTGTATTTAGCAGTCTTCCTAGCAGTTGGGCAACCACGTGACAAGGTCCTGACCCATGAAATCAGGTGAAATTTGAGTGACGCATCAGGGAAAGCGTCTTAAAAATATATATATATATATATATAACTCAGCTAACAAGTGCCCTTCTGCCTTTGCCTTCTTTCTGTTGTCCGGAACATGGACATGAATGTTGAAACAGCAGTAGAAATCTTGTGATCATGAGGCATTTTTTTTTTTGAGACGGAGTTTCACTCTTGTTGCCCAGGCTGAGTGCAATGGCGCGATCTCGGCTCACTGCAACCTCCGCCTCCTGGGTTCAAGCGGTTCTCCTGCCTCAGCCTCCCAAGTAGCTGGGATTACAGGCAGGCATCACTACGCCTGGCTAATTCTGTATGTTTAGTGGAGACAGGGTTTCTCCATGTTGGTCAGTCTGGTCTCGAACTCCCAGCCTTAGGTGATCTGCCCACCTCGGCCTCCCAGAGTGCTGGGATTACAGGCGTGAGCCACTGTGCCTGGCCGAGGCATTCTTAATGATAGAAGTGTGGACAGAATGTCTGTGTTCCCGCCAAATTCATATGTTGAAACCCTAAACCCCAGTGAGACTCCATTTAGAGTAGGGAAGTAATGAAGGTTGAATGAGGCCATAAGGATAGAACCTGATCTATAGGATAGGTGTCCTTAGAAGAAGAGAAACCAGAGCTCCCTTGCTCACTCCCACTGGCTCTTTGTGCTGCGTTCCATACTTAGAGGAAAGACTATATGAAGACAAAGTGGCTGTCTTCAAGCCAGGAAGAGGGTCCTTACCAGAAACCAAACCCTGGCCAAGAACCTTGATGTTGAACTTTCAGCCTCCAGAACTGTGAGAAAATAAATTTCTGCTGTTTAAGCCAACTAAGCTGTGGTATTTTGTTATGGCAGCCCGAGCTGACTAGGACAGAAATCGTGTGTTATCATTAGATGGTAGCACAGAAAGATGGAAGAATTCTGTGATGAATCAAGGAGCCAAGAAATAGATAATTCAATACTAGTAGTTGGAGACTTCAACCTCACTTTCAATACTGGATAGAACTGAGTAGATAGAAGACTTTAACAACACTATAAACCAACTAGTCCTAAAAAAAAACATCTATAGAACACTCCACCCAACAACAGTAGAATACACATTCTTCTCAGGCACTTGTGGAACTGTTTCCAGGATAGACCACAGGCTAGGTCATAAAATGAGCCTCAATAAATTTAAAAAGTTTGAAATCATATAAAGTATGTTCTCTCACCACAATGGAATTACATTACAAATCAGGTCAGGTGTGGTGGCTCACGCTTGTAATTCCAGGACTTTGGGAGGCCAAGGTGGGTGGATTGCTTGAGGTCAGAAGTTTGAGACCAGCCTGGGCAACATGGCAAAACCCTGCCTCTACCAAAATTACAAAAATTAGCCAGTCTCGTAACCCAGTGTCAAAATAAATAAATAAATAAAAATTAAAATAAATTACAAATCAGTAAAAAATGAAAATTTGGGAAATTCACTAATATGTGGAAATTAAGCAACATATACCTAAGCAGTCAAATGAAGAATGGGTTAAATAAATCACAAGGAAAATTAGAAAATACTTTGAGACAAATAAAAATGAAAACAACATATCAAAACTCATGGATGGGCTGGGCACAGTGGCTCGTGACTGTAATACCAGCACTTTGGGAGGCTGAAGTGGGAAGGTTGCTTGAGCCCAGGAGTTCAAGACCAGCCTGGGCAACATAGTGAGAGCCCATCTTTACAAAAAAATTTTTTAAAATTAGCCAGGTGTGGTGGTGCACACCTGTGGTCCCAGCTACTTGGGAGGTTGAGGTGGGAGAATCCCTTGAGCCCAGGAGGTTGAGAGCAGCAGGAGGCCACATTCATACCACTGTACTCCAACCTGGGCAACAGCGTGAGACCCCATTTCTAAAACAACAACCAAAAAAATGGATGCAGGACAGACATCAGTAAGATGGTAGACCAGGAATATCCAGGCCATTATTCTCCATGGAAACATTAAATAAACAACTGGAGACTGGTTAAAATGCCTTTATGGAAGCTCTGGAAATCAGTCAAGGTTTAAAGCAAACAAGAAAATTTCATGATGTTTTTACTTGCCTGTGCTCTATCCCCTCCCCAGGTGGTACATTTTGGGGGAGGCAGTGTCCTGGTTTCCTGCTTCTTTCCACAAGTCAGAGGGAGCAGAACCAATCAAGTATACCACATTCTAGCCTCAGGGGCTGCCTGAGGGATTGTTCTCTGTAATTGTCTAAGTTGGAGCTCAGACAGCCAAAAGTGACAATGCTCAGATCTCGAGCTGGAGGAACCTGTGGGACACAATGGTCATAGCTTCTGAAAACTGACCAGCAGACCTCTGAGCTAAGAAATTACTGATTAAGAAACACAGTAGAATACCTAAGACCTTGAGAGGAAGCAGGGGGAGAATCTAAAGGGAATTTAAGATGTTTAAAGGTAAGTGGTACATGCCTATAGTCCCAGCTACTCAGAAAGCTGAGGCAGGAGGACTGTCTGAGCCCAGGAGTTTGAGGCAGTAGTGTGCTACGACTGCACCTATGAAAAGACCTGGGAACAACACCTTATGCCTTCATGCCTGGCTGACTAGTGGTCTGCATGAGACCGGTCTGCAAAGACTAGGAAAGGTGGCTGTTTTGTCAAATGCCCAATTTTTAACAAAGGATCATAAAATATACAAATAAAGAGCAAAACATGGCTAATTCAAAGGACCCAAATAAATCTTCATAAACACAGACATCAGCCTTATTGCGCAAAGTCTTTAAAACAATTGCCTTGTGTATGTTCAAAGAACTAATGGTAAACATGGACAAAGAACTAAAAGAAGGCCGGAAAACAATATATAAACAAAATGAGAATATCAACAAAGAGATAGAAATTATGTATACATAAAAAGAACCAAACAGAAATTCTAAAGCTGAAAAATACAATAACTGAATTGGAAATTTTGCTACCAGTACTCAATAACAGATTCAAAAAGGCAGAAAAATAATAATCAGAAACTTGAAGACAGGTCACTTGAAATTCTTGAGTCTGATGGGCAAGAAAGAAAAAAGAGTGACGGAAAAAGTGATCAAAGCCTGTGAGACTTGTGGGACACCATCAGGTGGACCAATACAGTCACTATGAGAGTCCCAGAAAAAAAGAGAGAGAAAGGGTCAGAGAGAGTTTAAGAAATGATATGGCCCCAAACATCCCATATTTGAGACATGAATATACAAATTCGAGAAGCTTAATGAACTTCAACTGGATACATCTGAAGAGACCCACACCAAGATGCATTATAATCGAACTGTCAAAAAGCCAAAGACAAAGAAGGTATCTTCAGATCTGCAAGAGAAATGCAACTCATCAAGCACAGGCGGTCCTCAATGTTACCAACAAATTTCTCAGCAGAAACCATGCAGGCCAGAAGGCAATGGGATAATATGTTTAAAGTACTGGAAGAATAAAACCTGTCAGTAGAGAATTCTATGTCTGGCAAAACCATCCTCCAAAAATGAGGAAAAAATTACAACATTTTTAGATAAGCAAAAGTTGGGAGAGGTTATTATCACTAGACTTCCCTACAAAAATGGCTAAAGGGAATCCTTGAAGTTAAAATGAAAGAACACCAGATAGTGACTTAAAAACTGTATGAAAGTATGTAGTTCTCTGGTAAATGTAAATAAATGGGTAAATGTAAAACCAGTATTACTGCAATTTTATTTTAGAACTTCACATTTTATTCTTCTATGTAATTTAAGTACAAAAGCATAAGAAATAATTATAAATCTATGTTAATGGGTACACAATATATACAGATATAATCTGTGACATCAATAATGTAAAGTGGAGGGGGCGTGGCTATAAAGGAAGGGATTTTGTTTGAAATTCAAGTGAAGTTATAGCAGTTCAAAATACATTGTTATAGCTTTGGGATATTATATGCAATCCTCATGGTAACCACAAAGGAAATAGATATATAATACATACAAAAGAAAATAAGAAGGGAATCAAAACATCTCACAACAAAAAATCAACTAAACACCAAGAAAGGAAGTAATGGAGGAAATGATGTACAAAAATTATTCAAGACATACAGAAAATAAATAACAAAATAGCAATAGTAAATTCTTCCCTGTGGGTAATTACTTTAAAAGTGAATGAACTAAACTTCCCAATGATAAGACATAGATAGGTATAATGGCTTTAAAAAGCAGTGTCTCTATGTTAACAGCATAAGAGACTCACTTTAGGTTGAAGGATATACATTGGTTAAATGTGAAAGGATAGAAAAAGATATTCCAAGGAAATAGTA
Organism: Macaca mulatta; assembly: GCF_049350105.2. Lineage (NCBI taxonomy): Eukaryota > Metazoa > Chordata > Mammalia > Primates > Cercopithecidae > Macaca > Macaca mulatta. The sequence goes on along the minus strand of NC_133417.1, from coordinate 16,171,636 downwards.
ATAAACAAAGCAGGAATGACTATGCTAATATCAGACAAAATCGATTTTAATGATAAAAGGGTCAATTCACCAGGAAGACACAACAATTATAAACATATATGCACCACACATCAGACCTGCTAATTATATGACATGAGTATCTACTGAATTAAAGACAGAAATAGCTCTACAATAACAGTAGAAGACTTTAAAACCCAATTTTCAATAATGGATAGAACAACCAGACAGAAGATCAATAGGAAAATAGGGGATTTGAACAATGCTTTAGACAAGTTTGACTTAAAAGATATATATAGAACATCTACCCAGCAACATCACAACACACAATTTTCTCAAGTGCACAAAGGCAAGGGAGGGTGGCTCACACCTGTAATCCCAGAACTTTGGGAGGCTGAGATGGGAGGATAACTTGAGCCCAGGAGTTCAAGGCCAGCTTGGGCAACATAGAGAGACCCCATCTCCACAAAAAGAAATGTAAAAAATTAGCCAGGTGTGGTAGTGGTAAGTGCCTGTAGTCTCAGCTACTTAGAAGGCTAAAGAGGAAGAATTACTTAACCCCAGGAGGTCAAGGTTACAGTGAGTCATGATCATGCCACTGCATTTCAGCCTGGGCAACAGAGCAAGATCCTTTCTAAAAAAAAAAAAAAAAAAAGAAATAGAAAGAGAGAGAGAGAGAAGAAGGAAGGAAAGAAGGAGTGAGGGAGTCCAGGAGAGAAGGAGGAATGAAAGGAAGGAAGGAAGGAAGGAAGGAAGGAAGGAAGGAAGGAAGGAAGGAAGGAAAGAAGGAAGGAAGGAAGGAAAGAAAGGAGGGAGGGAGAGAGGGAGGGAGGGGAAGAGGAAAGGAAAGGAAGAGAGAGAAAGAAGGAAGGAAGGAAGAAAGAGAGAGAAAGAAAGAAAGAAAGAAAGAAAGAAAGAAAGAAAGAAAGAAAGAAAGAAAGGAGGAAGGAAGGAAAGAAAGAGGAAGAAAGGGAGGAAGGAAGGACAGAAAGAAAGAGAGAGAAAGAAGAAGGAAGGGAGGAAAAAGAGAGAAAGAAAGAAAGAAAAAGAAAGAAAGAAAAGATAAGATAAGAAAAGAAAAAAAAAGAACATTATCCAGAAGAGATCGTATGTTAGGGCACAAAATACGTGTTAATAAATTTTAAAAGATTGAAATTATGCACAGAGTCTCTTCTGATCACAATGGAATGAAACTAGAAATCAATAGCAGGAGGAAAATTTGAAAATCCACAAATATGTGGAAATTAAACAATACACTCTTAAACAACCAATGGGTCAAAGAAGAAATCACAAGGGAAAATAGAAAATATCTTCAGACAAATTAAAATGAAAACAGGTTTCTGCTGTTTTGGAGAGCAGTGATCTAATCTGCAGATACCGTATCCCCTCTTCCACTTCCTGCTGCAGCCAATAAAGGCCGTTGCTACCATTAAAAAACCAAAACAAAACAACAACAACAGGTTTCCTCTTTCACCAAGGACCTACCAAGATGAGTCATGTTCACACCAAAGCCATGAATAAGGTGGCCTGGGTCATCACAGAAAAGCCCTACATGAGCCTGGGCAACAACTTCCACATGAACATGCGTGTGTGTGTGTGTGTGTGTGTGTAGATTGCTATTATCTCCAGTAGGAAGCCCTGCAACAAGATAGCAGGCTATGTCACACATCTGATGCAGAGGATTCAGAGGGCCCCAGTGAGAAATATCTTCATCACGTTACAGGAGGAGGAGAGAAAAAGGAGAGAGAATTCTGCTCCTGAGGTCTTAGTCCTGTATTAGGAGATCATTGAAGTAAATTCTGACACTGAGGAAATGCTAAAGCTTTTGGACATTGGCAGTCTGTCCAACCTGCAGGTCACTCAGCCTGAAGTTGGGATGAATTTTAAAATGTCACATGGAGCTGTTTGACTCTTTCTGCAATGTTATAATATTTTCAGTCAGCCTGGGACAACAGCAAAAAATAAATAAAACCACAAAATAATACTTATGGGATGTAGTATAAATAGCACTAAGATAATTCATAGCTATAAACACTTAAGTTAAAAGAGAAGAAAGATATGAAATCAACAACCTAATTTTACACCTTAAGGAGCTAGAAAAATATCCCAAACCTAGCAGAAGGATAGAAATTATAAAGATTAAAGCAGAGATAAATAAAATAGAGAATAGAAAAACAATACAGAAAATCAACAAAACCAAGAGCTAGCTCTTTGAAAAGATCAACAAAATCGAAAACAAACCTTTAACTAAGTAGACTTAAGAAAAAAAGAGAAATGTAAAATAATATCAGAATGAAAGAAAGGCCATTCAACTTTACAGAAAAAAAATTATAAGAGAGTACTAGAGGGCTGGGCACAGTGGCTCACCCCTGTAATCCCAGCACTTTGGGAAGCTGAGGCGGGTGGATCATTTGAGGTCAGGAGGTCGAGACTAGCATGGCCAATATAGTGAAACCCCATCTCTACTAAAATTACAAACATTAGCCGGGTGTGGTGGTGTGTGCCTGTAATCCCAGCTATTCAGGAGGCTGAGGCAGGAGAATCGCTTGATCCTGGGAGGCAGAGGTTGTGGTGAGCCAAGATCTCACCACTGCACTCCAGTCTGGGCAACAGAGTGAGACCCTGTCTCAAAAAAAAAAAAAAAGAGTACTAGAATAATTGCATGCCAAAAATATTAGATAACCTCGATGAAGTGAACAAACTCATAGAAACACACAACATACCAAGACTTAATGATGAAGAAACAGAAAATCTGAAAAGACCTATCAGTAGGAGGGAGATTGGATTCAGAACCAAAAACTCCTCAACAAAGAAAAGCCTAGGACCAGATAGCTTCGCTGGTGAATTCTACCAGACATTTAAAGAAGAACTAACACCACTTCTTCTCAAAGTCTTCCAAAAAGTTGAAGAGAAAGGAACATTTTCAAACTCATTCTGTAAGGCCAACATTACCATGACACAAAAGACACTACAAGAAAATAAAACTTTAGACCAATATTGCTTATCAATATTGATCCAAAATTCCTCAACAAAATTCTGGTATACCAAATTCAACAGCATATTAAAGGGACACCACGACTAAATAGGATTTACTTCTGGAATAAAAAACTCCAAGGATGGTTTAACATATGAAAATGGATTAATGTAATACACCATAGTAACAGAATGAAAAAAAAAAAAAAAATGACCATCTCAACTGATGAAGAAAAATCACCTGACAAAATTCAATAGCCTTTCATGACAAAAACATTCAACAAACTAGAAATAGAAGAAAAGTACCTCAACATATTAAAAGCCATATATGAAAAATCCAAAGCTAACTTTATCCTGAATGGCAAGACTGAAAGCTTTTCCTCTAAGATCAGAAAGAAGACAAAGATGCCCGGTTTCACCACTTCTATTGGACATAATACTGGAAGAGTCCTAACCAGAGAAACTGGGCAAGAAAAAGAAGTGAAAGGCATAAAAATTGGAAAGGAAGAAGGGATATTATCTCTGTTTGCAGACAATATAATCTTATATGTAGGAAACCCTAAAGGTTACACACATACACAAACTACTAAATGCATTCAACAAAGTAGCAGGATACATAGTCAGTATGCAAAAATCAGTTAATTTCTTTTTTTTTTTTTTTTTTTTGAGACGGAGTCTCGCTCTGTCGCCCAGGCTGGAGTGCAGTGGCGCGATCTTGGCTCACTGCAAGCTCTACCTCCCGGGTTCACGCCATTCTCCCGCCTCAGCCTCCGAGTAGCTGGGACTACAGGCGCCCGCCACCACGCCCGGCTAGTTTTTTGTATTTTTAGTAGAGACGGGGTTTCACCATGTTAGCCAGGATGGTCTCGATCTCCTGACCTCGTGATCCACCCGCCTTGGCCTCCCAAAGTGCTGGGATTACAGGCTTGAGCCACCACGCCCGGCCCAAATCAGTTAATTTCTATACACTAACAATGAAGGATCCAAAAATGAAATTAAGCAAACAATTCCATTTATAACAGCATCACAAAGAATAAAATCCTTAGGAATAAACTTAACCAAGGAGGCAAAAAACTTATACTGAAAACTACAAAATGTTGCTGAAGGAAATTAAAGAAGACACAAATAAGTGGAATGACATCCCATGTTCATGAATTGGAAGTCTTAATACTGTTAAGATGCCAATGTTACTTAAAAGTGATCTAGACTCAATGCAATTCACATTAAAATCCCTACATTGTGTTTTGCAGAAATAGAAAAATCCTGGGGCTGGGTGTGGTGGCTCATGCCTGTAATCCCAGCACTTTGGCAAGCTAAGGCAGGCAGATCACTTGAGGTCAGGAGTTCAAGACCAGCCTGGCTGACATGGCAAAACTCTACTAAAACTACAAGAGTTAGCCAGGTGTGGTGGTGCACACCTGTAATCCCAGCTACCTGGGAGGCTGAGGCAGGAGAATCATTTGAACCCAGGAGGTGGAGTTTTCAGTGAGCTGAGATTGTGCCACTGCACTCCAGCCTGGGTGACAGAGCAAGACTCCATCTCAAAAAAAAAAAAAAAAAATTCATATGTAATCTGTGAGAGTCTAAACAGTCAAAATAATCTTGAAAAAGAACAAATTTGGAGGTGTCACGTTCCCTGAGTTCAAAACTTCCTACAAAGTTATAGTAATCAAAACAGCATGGCACTGATGTAAAGACATACACATAGAACAATGCAACAGAATAAAGAGCCCACAAATCTGCCCTGAATGTATGGCCAAATTATTTTAGACAAGGATGCCAAGACCATTTAATGGGGAAAGGGCAGTACTTTAAACAAATGGTGTCGGGGAAACTGGATATCCAAATACAAATGAATTATGTTGGGTCCTTATCCTACAACATGTGCAAAAATTAACTCAAAATGAATAGAAGACCTAAATGTTAGAGCTAAAACTATAAAAACTCTTCTAAAAATATAGGAGGAACACTTTATGACATTGAATTTGGCAATGACATCTTAATAATGACACCAAAAGCACAGGCAACAAAAGCAAAAATGCACAAATGGGACTACATCGAAATTTAAAACTTTAACAGAGAAACAGAAACTACAAAAAAGAATCAATTAAAATTTTTTTACTAAAAAAGATAACGTCTGAAACAAAAATTTGCTGGATAGGCTTAACACCAGATTATAAATGACAGAGTATAAATAAACTTGAAGCTAGATCAAGGGATCTAATCTGAAGGACAGAACAACAACAAAAAATTGAAAATAAAAACACAATCTCAGGGAACTGTAAACAACATTTAAAAACCCTAGTTCCCTTGTATTTGGAGTCTTGGAAAAAGAAGAGAAAGAAAATGAGGTCTCAAAAATATTTGAAGACATGATAGCAGTCGCAAATTTTGTGGGCATACATTTATAGATTCAAGAAGCTCGGCAAACCCCACACCAAATAAATACCAAAAAAATCACAAGGCATATGATTGTCAAATAAGTGAAAATCAAACATAAAGCAAAAGCTTTGGAAATAGAGAAAAATAATACATAATATATAGAAGATCGAGGATAAAAAATTTGAGTGCTCCTCTCATCAGTAACAATGAGAGTCAAAGATGGTGGAACAATATCTTTGAAGTGCTGGGAAAAAAAAAAAACAAAAACAAAAACAAGAATTGGCTGGGTGCGGTGGCTCACGCCTGTAATCCCAACACTTTGGGAGGCCGAGGCAGGCAGGTCACCTGAGGTCAGGAGTTCGAGACCAGCCTGACTAAAATGGAGAAACCCCGTCTCTAGTAAAAATACAAAATTAGCCAGACATGGTGGCATATGCCTTTATCCTAGCTACTCAAGAGGCTGAGGCAGGAGAATTGCTTGAACCCAGGAGGCAGAGGTTGTGGTGAGCCGAGATCGCACCATTGCACTCCAGCCAGGGCAACAAAAGTGAAACTCCGTCTCAAAAAAAAAAAAAAGATATTTTCAAATACATGAAAACGAAGACAATTAATCACTAGTAGACCTTCTCTGTAATAAATGCAAAAAGATGTTCTTGAGGTTGAAAGGCAGTAATACTAGAAAGAATATCTAGGAAGGAATGAAGAGCTCCAGAAATCCTATATATGTGTATCAATATAGCCAGGCAAGGTGGCTCACACCTGTAATCCCAGCACTTTGAGAGGCCAAGGTGGGTAGATCACTTGAAGCCAGGAGATTGAGATCAGCCTGGCCAAGACGGTGAAATCCCATCTCTACTAAAAATACAAAAATTAGCCAGGCGTGGTAGTGGGCACCTGTAATCCCAGCTACTCGAGAGGCTGAGGCAGGAGAAACCCTTGAACCCGGGAGGTGGAGATTGCAGTGAGCCTGATATCATGCCACTGCACTCTGACCTAGACAGGACTCCGTCTCAAAGAAAAAAAAATGTGTATAGATATAAATATACAATTTTCTTTTGTTTTTTGTTTTGTTTTGTTTTGTTTTGAGATGGAGTCTTTCTCTGTCACCCAGGCTGGAGTGCAGTGGTGCTATCTTGGCTCACTGCAACCTCCACCTCCCAGGTTCAAGCAATTCTCCTGCCTCAGTCTCCTGAGTAGCTGGGATTACAGGCACAGGCCACAGTGCCCAGTTATTTTTTTGTATTTTTAATAGAGATGGGGTTTCACCATATTGGCCAGGCTGGTCTTGAACTTCTGACCTCAAGTGATCCACCCACCTTGGCCTCCCAAAGTGCTGGGATTATAGGCGTGAGCCACTGCTCTGGCTGACTTTTTTTTTTTTTTTTTTTTTTTGAGACAAGCTCTTGCTCTGCCATCCAGGCCAGAGTGCAGTAACGTGATCACAGCTCACTGCAGCCTCCACCACCCAGGCTCAAGTGATCCTCCCATCTCAGCCTCTAAAGTAGCTGGGACTACAGGTGCACCTGCAGGCCCAGTTAATTTTTGTATTTTTTGTAGAGATGAGGTTTTGCCATATTGCCCAGGCTGGTCCTTTTCATGACTTTAAGATGCATTTGATTGTGTAAAGCAAAAATCATAGCATTGTGTATGGGGTTTACAGCATATGTTGAGGTGATACATATGACAATTACTAAAGGATGGGGTTAGTACATGTATCTACATAAGCACAGCCAAGGTTTCTGCATTTTACATGGTGTGGACAATATTATTTCCAGTGGAATTCCACTGTGGTCAGAGGACATGCCCTGCGTGATATCAGTCCTTTTAAAAAATTTATTCAGATTTGTGGCTGGGTGCAGTGGCTCACGCCTATAGTCCCAGCACTTTGGGAGGCCGAGGCAGGCGGATCGTTTGAGGTCAGGAGTTCAAGACTAGCCCGACCAACATGGTGAAACCCTGTCTTTACTAAAAATACAAAAAAAAAAAAAAATAGCTGGGCATGGTGGCACATGCCTGTAATCTCAGCTACTGGGGGAGACTGAGGCAGGAGAATCACTTGAACCAGGGAGATGGAGGTTACAGTGAGCCAAGATCACACCACTGCACTCCAGCCTGGGCAACAGTGAGACTCCGTCTCAAAAAAGAAAAAAGTATTCAGATTTGTTTTATGGCCTGGAATCTAGTTTATTTCAGTGTAAACATGTACCTTGTTTTCCACCTAATATCAAGACAATGGTAAGGATGTCTGCTTTCCCTAAACATTGTGCTAGAGGCCCTAGCCAGTGCAAGAAGGCAAGAAAAAGGGAGGGAAAAATGCAGGCCAGGTGCAGTGGTTCACCCCTAAAATCCCACCACTTTGGGAGGGAGAGGAGGATGGATTGTTTGAGCCCAGGAGTTCAAGACCAGCCTGGGTAACATGGGGAAACCCTGTCTCTACAAAAAATACAAAAATTAGTGGGGCCTGCTGATGTTCGCCTGTATTCCCAGCTACTCTGGAGGCTGAGGTGAAAAGATTGCTTGAGCCTGGGAGGTCAAGGCTTCAGTGTACCACTGCACTCCAGCCTGGGTGACAGAGCAAGACCCTGTCTCAAAAACAAACAAACAAACAAACAAAGGCACACAGACCAGAAGAAAGAATTAAAATTGTCTCCATTCTCAAGAACTCTGCAAAATAATTACAAGAATTTAAAAGAGAATTTAGAAACGTCACACAATACAGTTTAGTGTGCAAATAATTAAAAATTTAAATTAAAATAATTTCCCTTTATACCATCAAAAAGTATGTCAGTCTTAGAGGTAATTTTTTTTTTTTTTTTTTAGTTGGAGTCTTGCTTTGTTACCTAGGTGTCACAATCAAGGCTCACTGCAGCCTCAAATTCCTGGGCTTAAGTGATCCTCCCGACTCAGTCCCAAGTAGCTGGGACTACAGGCATGTGCCACCACACCTTGCTAATTTTTTAATTTTTCATAGAAATGGGGTCTCACTATGTTGCCTAGGCTGATCTCAAACTCCTGGGCTCAGATAATCCTTTCGCCTCAGTCTCCTAAAGTGTTGGGATTACAAGCGTGAGCCACCACCCCTGACCCCTCTGATAATTTTTGACAACCAAAAATACCACACATCTCCAAGTCACCACCAGTAGAGAACCACTGAGAATCTTTTATGTCTTAAAACTTTGGGACTGATGTGGCCAGAACTTGGGAGCAGACTTGACTCTATAGGCCACTGTGTAGGTTGAACTTCCAGCCTCACTAGGTTCCTTTTTTATTATTTATTTATTTATTTATTTAGAGACAGAGTCTCGCTCTGTTGCCCAGGCTAGAGTGCAGTGGCGTGATCTTGGCTCACCGCAATCTCCACCTCCCAGATTCATGAGATTTTCCTGCCTCAGCCTCCCAAATCGCTGGGACTATAGGCGCATGCCACTACGCCCGGTTAATTTTTTAATTTTAGTAGAGACGAGGTTTCACCATATTGGTCAGGCTGGTCTTGAACTCCTAACCTCAGGTGATCCACTTGCTTCAGCCTCCCAAAGTGTTGGGATTACCGGTGTGAGCCACCGCGCCCGGCCTAGGTCCCTCTTTTAATAAGGCATGGACAGAGAAAAAGCAGGACCTCAGGTGTTGGAGGACTGCCTAGGAGGATTCAGGGACACAAAGGATCCCACACTCTTCAGCCCTCTCCATCTCCCTGTCCTGCCAGTGGAGATACTCCGCTATGGGAGGAGGCTGCTCCCGCCTTGTTTGAAGACCCTAATCCTCCTTACGCCCATCCTTACCTGACCTTTGAGTGTCCTCCAAATCCCAGCATACTTTAGCACAATACTTACAAAGAAAGCCTGGGGGGACAAGCTTACGCACAGAAGTGATGGTAAGATTTTGGTATTTTATATCAGGAACAAAAAGCACTCAGGGAGTCAATGTGGGAGTGGATTCTGAGAATGAAAGATGAAGTCGGGAGGAACAAAATTTCAGACCTGGATCTGTTCTGAAAATAGGTGTACTTACTTCACATCTTGGGATTCCCAAAACTCTTGACTGTACTTCCTGAATCTGCTCCCCTGACAGCTCTCCCCATCTCTGTACAGTTGCCCCTTTAGCAGTGCAGGGGTTAGGGCACTGATCCCCACCCTGCATGAGCTGAAAACGTGCATATAACTTTTTCTGTTTTTGAGACAGAGTCTTGCTCTGTTGCCCAGGCTAGAGTGCAATGGCATGATCTTGGCTCACGGCAACCTGCACCTCCTGGGTTCAAGTGATTCTCCTGTTGCAGCCTCCTGAGTAGCTGGGATTATAGGCGCATGCCACCATGCCCAGCTAATTTTTGTATTTTTAGTAGAGATGGGGTTTCACCACACTGGCCAGGCTGGTCTCGAACTCTTGACCTCAAGCAGTGATCCGCCCACCTTGGCCTCCCAAGGTGCTGGGATTACAGGCCTGAGCCACCGCGCCCGGCCTAAATAAACATATAACTTTTGACTCCCCCAAAACATAGCTACTAATAGCCTACCATTGACTGGAAGCCTTACCAATATGATAAAGAGTTGGGTAACACATTTGTGTGTGTGTGTGTGTGTGTGTGTGTGTGTGTGTGTGTATATTACTGTATTCTTAAAGTAAACCAGAGAAAGGAAAATGTTATTAAGAAAATCACAAGAAGGAGGAAATACATTTATTATTCAGTCTGTGGAAGTGGATCATCATAAAGATTTTCATCCTTGTCATCTTCAGGTTGAATAGGCTCAGGAGAAGGAGGAAGAGGAGGGCTTGGCAGAGGCAGAGGAAAATCCATGCGTAAGTATTCCTATGCAGCTCAAAACCATTGCTGTTCAAGGATCAACTATAATTGCCTAATCCTGCCTTTTAAGATCTCAGGCCAAAAATGTTGGAGTCAGCCTGAGCTCTTTTTTTCTCTCGCTCTATATTCAATCTGCATGACCTATTTCAGAAACATATTGAGGCTGAGCATAGTGACTCATGCCTGTAATGGCAACACTTTGGGAGGCTGAGGCAGGAGGATGGATTGAGCCCAGGAGTTCGAGACCAGCCTGGGCAACACGGTGAGACCCCATCTCTACAAGAAATAATAAAGTAACTAGGTGGGCGTGGTGGTGTGTGCCTGTAGTTCCAGCTACTCTGGAGTCTGAGGTGGGAGGATTCCTTGAATCTGGGAGGTTGAGGCCTCAATGAGCCATGTTTGCACCACTGCACTCCAACCCGGGTAACAGAATGAGACCCTGTCTCAAAAAAAAAGAAAAAGAAAAGCCTGTGGTGACATGGACAACGCTGCCATGAAAGGGGCCCTGTGTTTGGCAATGATGGAGAGATCATGGGTGGCAGAGGCCATGTAGCAGCTCCTCCAGAGGCAAGTCCATGAGCCTTCTGGTGACGCTGTCTGAGCCTGGGTTCTCTGGGACTGAATGAGATGTGGCAGCCCAGCTAAGCTCCTACTTGATTTATGCAACCGAGAAGCTCCAGATGTTGAGGATGGATGTGTGACCTGAGAAGGCAAGATACAGAGTCCCTGCCCCTTACCCAATTCCCAGAGCTCCAGCCTGGGTTCTGCAGAGTGCACGGGAGGCTAGAAGTCTTGAGAAAGAACCCCATGCTATCATCACGAGGATGGACTCTCAGTCCTCCTCTGGGTCTTCCCTAAAGGTGCATGTGGATGTTTACCAGAGTAACTGTGCACTGGACACAACCTTTTTTTTTCAATTATTTTGTTTGTTTGTTTTTGTTTTGAGACAGGGTCTTACTCTGTCACCCAGGCTGGAGGGCAGTGGTTCGATCGTGGCTCACTGCAGCCTCCACCTCCTGGACTCAAGCAATCCTCTCACCTCAGCCTCCTGAGTAGGTGGGACTATAGGTGCACACCACCACACCCGGCTAATTGCTTATTTTTTATTTTTGTAGAGATAGGGTCTCCCTCTGTTACCCAGGCTAGTCCGAAACTCCTGGATGCAAACCATTCTCCCACCTTGGCCTCCCAAAGTGCTAGGTGGTATGAGCTACTGCACCTGGTCTGGCCACAATCTGAGCTCATGCAAATTCTTAGGGAGAAAAAAAATTTGTTACTGCAGTGCACTGGTCAAATGGGGGTTTATGGGCATCAGGTGATAATAGGTGGACTTCAGGCCCACGGGCATCTTGTGTGAGGTAGGTCTGTAAACATATCCTATGGCTACTGTCCCTTAACAACTTTCAGAATCTTCACTGGGGCACTTTGACCCAGAAGTGAGTGCTGTTACTGTTGGAAGAGCCAGACAGAGACCTCTGGGTTCCTCCTGTCTATGAAAATAATTTATTGAAAGCTGCACCACATCCCTGTTTGAACTTCAAAGATTAACACCACCATCAAAGACTTCAAAGATGCAGAGGCCATCCATACCGTGGCCTCACAGACTTCATATATTTAGCCTGTAGACAAGACAACTGATTTTTTTTTCTTAAAGTAAGCCAGAGAAAAGAAAATGTTATTAAGAAAATCACGAGAAGGAGGAAATATATTTATTTATTATTTTTTTTCTTTTTGAGACGGAGTCTCGCTCTATCACCCAGACTAGAGTGCAGTGGCGCGATCTTGGCTCACTGCAAGCTCCGCCTCCTGGGTTCACTCCATTCTCCTGCCTCAGCCTCCCGAGTAGCTGGGACTACAGGCGCCCGACACCACGCCCAGCTAATTTTTTGTGTTTTTAGTAGAGACGGGGTTTCACCGTGTTAGCCAGCATGGTCTCGATCTCCTGACCTTGTGATCTGCCCATCTCAGCCTCCCAAAGTGCTGGGATGACAGGCGTGAGCCACCACGTCTTGGGTACTGGAAAATTTAATCAGGTGGTGACTTCAAATGCAGCTCTTCCACAGACTCTCTCCTCACTAATACAAATCATTGATCCTGGTACCTGGCATTCAGCTGTTGATCTGAATAGAAACAGGAAACACTAGGAATTTTATTTTTATTTTTATTTTTTGAGACAGGGTCTTGCTCTGTCATCCAGATTGGAGTGCAGTGGCACTATCACGGCTCACAGCAGCCTCTACCTCCAAGGCTCAATCAATCCTCCCACCTCAGCCTCCCAAGTAGCTGGGATACAGACATGCACCACCACACCCAGCTAATTTTCGTATTTTTTTGTAGTGATGGAGTTTCCCTATGTTGCCCAGGCTGGTCTCAAACTCCTGGACTCAAGCTATTCACCTGCTTCAGCCTCCCAAATGCTGGGATTACAGGTGCGAGCCTCTGCACCTGGCTGGGAGTTTTCTTTTAAATTGATACATAATTTATATACCATAGTAGTTACCCATTTAAAGTATACAATTCAGTGATTTTTAGTATATTCTCAAAGTTGTGCCACTATCACTATGCTTACATTGGAACATTTTTATGACCCCAAAAAGATCCAGAAGTTTACTTGTACCTGACAAGGAACTAAACATTCCTTTGGCACTGTGCTTTGGAACGATGTCACCTCTCTGGTTCTGGCCCATGACATAGAGAACCGTGCCATCTCACTGTCCATCCTACAGGACGCGCTTATACCTCAATGGATCCAGTGGTGCTCAATGTGTCTGTGGTGGCTTTGGAGCAAAGCCATACCTCCTCCTCCTTCTCCTCCTCCTTCTCCTCCTCCGTCGTAGTCGTCTTCTTCTTCTTCTTCTTCTTCTTCTTCTTCTTCTTCTTCTTCTTCTTCTTCTTCTTCTTCTTCTCCTCCTCCTCCTCCTCCTCCTTCTCCTTCTCCTCCTTCTCCTCCTTCCCCTCCTTCTTCTTCTTCTTTCTTCTTCTTTCTTCTTTTCTTTTTTTTTTTTTTTTTGATATGGAGTCTCACTTTGTTGCCCAGGCTGGAGTGCAATGACACGATCTCGGCTCACTACAACCTCTGCCTCTGGGTTCAAGCAATTCTCCTGCCTCAGCCTCCCGAGTACCTGGGACTGCAGGCACCCGCCACCATGCCCAGCTAAATTTTTGTATCTTTAGTAGAGATGGGGTTTCACTGTGTTAGCCAGGATGGTCTCAAACTCCTGACCTCATGATCCGCCTGCGTCAGTCTCCCAAAGTGCTGGGATTACAGGCGTGAACCACCGCGCCTGGCCAGCCATATGCTCTTCTGTGAGTGGCCAGTCTCCTGAGAAACAGCTTTCATTGTGGTTGAGAGTGAATATCCATGGGATACCAGATGACTGTGACCGTGGAACTGAACACCCCAACATGCACTGAATGTTTTCTGATCCACCAAGCCATGCAGTCTTGTGTGCCAGCAGCACCCCGCCCTCGAATGGATGGGAGCAGGCTCATGCAATCCTGGAGGGCACAGGCAAGTTGCACGAGCAGGTGGTCACCCACCCGTATGCCTACTCCTGTCATCTTTCCTCCCCTCAAACACACCACGAGCAGTGGACAGGGGAGGAAAGCAATGGAGTCTGGTGTCTGATGGCTCTGCACAATATGCTGGCACCAGCAGAAGATGGATTTCTAGACCGGGCGCAGCGGCTCACGTCTATAATCCCAGCACTCTGGGAGGCTGAGGCAGGTGGATTCATTACATGAATCCAGGAGTTTGAGACCAGCCTGGGCATGTCTGTACTAAAAATACAAAAAGAAATAGCTGGGCATAGTGGCACACACTCGTAATCCCAGCTACTTGGTAGGCTGAGGTGGGAGAATCACCTGAGCCCGGGAAGTCAAGGCTGCGGTGAGCCGAGATCATGCCACTGCCCTCCACACCTTGGGTAACCAGAATGTGACCCTGTCTCAAAAAAAAAAAAAAAAAAAAAAAAAAAAAGCAAGCAAGCAAGAAAGAGCCGGGCACAGTGGTTCACGCCTATAATCCCAGCACTTTGGGAGGCTGAGGTGGGTGCATCACCTGAGGTCAGGGGGTTGAGACCATCCTGGCTAACATGGTGAAACCCCATCTCTACTAAAAATACAAAAATTAGCTGGATGTGGTGGCACGTGCCTGTAATCCCAGCTACTTGGGAGGTTGAGACAGGAGAATCACTTGAACCAGGAGGCAGAGGTTGCAGTGAGCCAAGATCGCACCACTGCACTCCAGCTTAAGTGACAGAGCGAGACTCTGTCTCAAAAAAAAATAAAAATAAAAAGATGAACTTCTGCGGAGCTCAGCCCTACTCAGTGGGTTTCTGAGGACAGTGGAGATGGGAAATCCTCCCCAAAGCACAGAACCTCAAGGATTACATCATGCACGATCCTCTTGTCCAGGAGAGATGATATGAGGTGTGGACCTCCCTAATTTGTGTGTGGTAGCTAACGGTCAGTGGTCAGGAAGTTGGAAAAAGCAAGATGGGGAAAGACTGGTAACAAGAAGTTTAAAGAAAGAGGTAGAATGAACCCAGAATGTGAGGATATTTGTGTCTTTTGTGAATGTTCCCCAAAGGGTGCCCATTGCGGAGGAGGTTTTAAATAATCGCTTTCCCTAACCAGTACCTACTCATCGACAGAGTGGAACAGTGGCAGGGGATGGAGGTTATATATTGGTTCAACAGCATGGAACTGACCATTCCAGAGCCAGTTTAGCGACGGTCACTACTGAGTGCCCAAGCAGCCTACCGCCAAAATCAACCCTAAGCCTTCAAAATGGCATCATACCCTGGGGGACCAGTCTGACTCCTGCTGGCGGTTGATTGAACTGAGTCCCCTCCGTTATTGAGGGGGCAGTGATTTTTATCCTTATTGAAGTAGTGATTAATTTTGTAAGTGAGGCTGGACCCAGTGGCTCACACCTGTAATCCCAGCACTTTGGGAGGCCGAGGCAGGAGGATCATCTGAGGTCAGGAGTTCGAGACCAGCCTGGCTAACATGGCGAAACCCCATCTCTACTAAAAATACAAAGATTAGCCGGGTGTGGTAATGCGCCTCTGCAATCCCCGCTACTTAGGAGGCTGAGGCTGGAGAATCATTTGAACTCGGGAGGCGGAGTTTGCAGTGAGCCGAGATTGTGCCACTCCACTCCAGCCTGGGCGACAAGTGTGAAATTCCATCAAAAAATAAAATAAAATTCTGCAAGTGAGTTTTCCTTCCCTATTTGCCATGTTTCTCCTGCTAGCACCATCTGTGGACTTGCTGGAGGCCTTACTCAGCATTGCTGCTGATCAAGAAATGTCTTTCCCAGCGTGAAGAAAAGTAAGGCAATGGGCTAAGAATGCCAATGGTATTCACGGGCTTAACCATGTACCTGATCCTTCTGAAGCAGCTGGTCCTATAGAACGGTGGAATGGCCTGTTGAAGACTCAGTTGTGGCACCAGCTAAGAGATGACGCCTCTCAAAGTTGTGTTCTTCTAGACAACATGGTATATGCCCTGAATCCCTTATTAATATCTGAATATCTGGCCCTTTTTTTTCCTCTCAGCCCGAAAGGGTCCAGGTATACCTCACTCTACAACTAATAACCGACTCACAAGACACCTGTTTTTTTTTTTTTTTTTTTTTTTTAATTTTACTTTAAGTTCTGGGGTTCACGTGCAGCACGTGCAGGTTTGTTACATAGGTATACATGTGCCTTGGTGGTTTGCTGCACCTATCAATCTGTCATCCAGGTTTAAAGCCCCGCATGCATTTGGTATTTGTCCTAATGCTCTCCCCCCCCTTGTCCCCCACGCCCCCACGACAGGCCCAGGTGTGTGATATTCCCCTCCCTGTATCCATGTGTTTTTTTTTTTTTTTTTTTTTGAGACAGAGTCTTGCTCTGTAGCCCGGGCTGGAGTGCAGTGGCCGGATCTCAGTTCACTGCAAGCTCCGCCTCCCGGGTTTACGCCATTCTCCTGCCTCAGCCTCCGGAGTAGCTGGGACTACAGGCGCCCGCCACCTCGCCCGGCTAGTTTTTTTTTGTATTTTTAGTAGAGACGGGGTTTCACGGTGTTAGCCAGGATGGTCTCGATCTCCTGACCTCGTGATCCGCCCATCTCGGCCTCCCAAAGTGCTGGCATTACAGGCTTGAGCCACCGCGCCCGGCCCCATGTGTTTTCATTGTTCAACTCCCACTTATGAGTGAGAACATGCGGTGTTTGGTTTTCTGTTCCTGTGTTTGCTGAGAATAATGGCTTCCAGCTTCATCCATGTCCCTGCAAAGGACATGAACTCATTCTTTTTTATGGATGAATAGTATTCCATGGTGTATATGTGCCACATTTTCTTTATCCAGTCTATCGTTGGTGGGCATTTGGGATGATCCAAGTCTTTGCTATTGTGAACAGTGCTGCAATAAATATACGTGTGCATGTGTCTTTATAGTAGAATGATTTATAATCCTTTGGGTATATACCCAGTAATGGGATGGCTGGGTCAAATGGTATTTCTGTTTCTAGATCCTTGAGGAATCACCACACTGTCTTCCACTATGGTTGAACTAATTTACATCCCACCAACAGTATAAAATTGTTCCTATTTCTCCACATCCTCTCCAGCACCTGTTGTTTCCTGACTTTTTAATAATCACCATTCTAACTGGTGTGAGATGGTATCTCATTGTGGTTTTGATTGACACCTGTTTTACATCCCCACTATGTTGGGCTCTATTATTTAAGTGGTCTTGATAACTCAAGGGATGAATGTATCCACTAGAAGAATTAAATTAAATTGGAAATGGAGACTGTCACCTTTGGAGCTCCCCATGCCACTGGAAGGTAGTCCAGAGAAAGGAAGGCTGCCAAGAATGTGGTAGCAGAGACTCCTAATTGCCCCTAATATCTGCTCTTCCCTTCTATCATGAACCCCAGCCTTCTGCTGGACACATGGGTGGATGTTCGGAAGGCAGACCCCACTTCCCTTGTGCTGAGCGAACCCATGTGACTGAGTTCTGGCCAATGGGACGTGAGGGGAAGTGACCTGTCTCAGTACCGGGACATGGCCTGAAATCCCGGGGTACTCGCCGCCTGCCTTTGTGCCTTTCTTGGAGCCTGGGTGGTTGGCCGGCACTCCCTCTGGTCTCTGGAGTCCAGAGTCTAGGGGTGATGCAGAAGGCGGCAGGGACGGAAGCAGCCTTGCTTGGGATGACTGTGCCGCCACCGCTCCAGCACCGAGCCCTGGGGCAGGACTTGCACAGGAGAACACATGGGCTCTACCTTGCATAATGTGTCCCTGCTACTCCTGACACGTGCAGCAAACACAAACGTAAACCGCTTCCGGGGCTAACATCCCAGGGTGCTCAGCATTCTGTCCGCCCCTCCTGCTTCATATTGCCCTGGCTATCCATTTACCATGGGCAAAAGCCTTCTCAAAACGAGTTGCAGACCCTCAGGCCTGCTTGGCAGAGGCCCAGGACCCACCCCACATCTATCCTGATCCACTGGGCACTTCCGCCTCTCCTCTAATCCACTGGGCACTTCCGCCTCTCCTCTGATCCACTGGGCACTTCCGCCTCTCCTCTGATCCACTGGGCACTTCCGCCTCTCCTCTGATCCACTGGGCACTTCCGCCTCTCCTCTGATCCACTGGGCACTTCCGCCTCTCCTCTGATCCACTGGGCACTTCCGCCTCTCCTCTGATCCACTGGGCACTTCCGCCTCTCCACTGGCCTCCCCTGTCTTCTGTTCATGGGCTCCACCCCAGTTTTCGACTCATCTCCCATTTCTCGACTCATCTCCCATTTCTCGGACTTGTGCCCATATTTGTCTTCCTGAGCCATTGTTTCCATTTCTTTTCCCTGCGGCTTATCTCTCTCCAGACGACCTCATGGATCTAAACTGTCAGACACCCAGTTCCAGCACTAGTAGGACTGCTAGGGACTGGAGTGGGATTCAGATGGGGTCTTCATTGGACAATCGAGGGCCTATTGTGTCCGGAATTTATTCCTTCTGGTGGGTTCTTGCTCTTGCTGACTTCAAGAATGAAGTTGCAGACGCTCGTGGTGAGTGTTACAGCTCTTAAAGATGGTGTGTCTGGAGTTTGTTCCTTCAGAAGTTTCCGGAGTTTCTTCCTTCTGGTGGGTTCTCCCTCCCGGTAAGTGTTACAGCTCTTAAAGGTGGTGCGGACCCAAAGAGTGAGCAGCAGCAAGATTTATTATGAAGAGTGAAAGAACAAAGCTTCCACAACATGGAAGGGGACCCACTGGCTGGGGTGGCCAGCTTTTATTCCCTTATTTGTCCCCACCCACGTCCTGCTGATTGGTCCATTTTACAGAGTGCTGATTGGTCCATTTTACAGAGTGCTGACTGGTCCATTTTACAGAGTGCTGATTGGTGCTTTTACAAACCTTTAGCTAGACACAGAGTGCTGATTGGTGCATTTTTACAGAGTGCTGATTGGTGTTTTACAATCCTTTAGCTAGACACAGAGTGCTGACTGGTGCATTTACAATCCACTAGCTAGACACAGAGCGCTGATTGGTGTGTTTACAATCCTCTAGCTAGACAGAAAAATTCTCCAAGTCCCCACTCAACCCAGAAAGTCCAGCTGGCTTCACCTCTCACTATCACAAGGCCTGCTACACAGATTCTCGATCAACATGGCTGAATGAATGGACAACAGATGGTTGAATGAACCAGTAAATGATTACATAAAACACAACCGTGTGCCTACTGTGTTTAAAACCAGTACTGCACACTGGATCTCAGTAAGAAATCACAACACTGGCAGTGCCAAATATTCACATGGTTTGTGGCCTAAACATTCATTAATGGAGTGCAAGCAACGTTATTTACCCTAGACCCAATGGTGGAGAGGTTATCCCAGGATGTTACCCAGAGCCCACGTCATTCAGAATGTCACTGGAAAATTGGACCACAGTCACTGGTAGGATGGTGACAGCTAAAGCTCCCCTCTCCTCACTGTACTAAGGAGCAAGTAATGAATTTTTAAAATGACAATTTGATGAAAAATGATGTGTTTATTGTAAAACATTTAGTACTGTAAGTTAACAACCATCAAAAGATCAAAATGCAAAATTTTAAATATAAAATAAGTTATTATTTTTATTTGTGAGATGGGATCTCACTGTCACCCAGGCTGGAGTGCAGTGGCATGATCTTGGCTCACTGCCACCTCTGCCTCCTAGGCTCAAGAGATCCTCCCACCTCAGCCTCCTGAATAGCTGGGATTACAGGTGTCCACCACCACACCTGTGAAATTTTTGTATTTTTGGTAGAGATGAGGTTTTGCCATGTCTCCCAGGATGCTCTCAAACTTGTAGACTCAAGCGATCCACCTGCCTTGGCCTCCCAAAGTGCTGGGATTATAGGCATAAGCCACTGTGCCTGGCCTACTATTATTTTTATTTTTATTTTTATTTTTATTTTTATTTATTTTTATTTTTTTTTGAGACGGAGTCTCGCTCTGTCGCCCAGGCTGGAGTGCAGTGGCCTGATCTCAGCTCACTGCCTAAGCTCCGCCTCCCGGGTTCACGCCATTCTCCTGCCTCAGCCTCCCGAGTAGCTGGGACCACAGGCGCCCGCCAGCTCGCCCGGCTAGTTTTTTTTTTTGTATTTTTTAGTAGAGACGGGGTTTCACTGTGTTAGCCAGGATGGTCTCGATCTCCTGACCTTGTGATCCACCCGTCTCGGCCTCCCAAAGTGCTGGGATTACAGGCTTGAGCCACCGTGCCCGGCCCCCTGCTATTATTTTTAAAGGTAAATATAAACTAAGTTAATATTTTATAAAATGCAACTAAGTTAAAAAAATGTAAAATAAGTTAATAAAGATCACCCCCTAATTCTGCTACTCAGGGTAAATAGGCAGAATTCAATGTGGGTTCCACGATTCCTGCCCCACTGGCCAGGTCGCGGTAAAATCTCCTTCCCTTGCCTGTGGGCAGGCCTGACCAGGTCACATGAACCCTTTACCTCCGGGTCTAGAGGTCAGGGATGAAGTCAGAGAGAGATGAAGCTGCAACAGATGCTTTTCTATTGGCCTTAAAGAGTGCTGTGGTCTGACTGTGTCTCCCAAAATTCCTGTGTTGAAATCCTTACCCAAGGTAACAGTATCCGGAGGTGGGGCTTTGTGGAGGTGATTAGGTCATGACAGTGGAGCCCTCATGAATGGGACTAGTGCCCTTAGAACAAGAAGCCCAAGAGAGAGCCCTCACCCCTCCCACTAAGGAGGACACAGCAAGAAGGCACTGTCCATAAGGAACAGGCCCTGATAAGACACTGAATCTGCTGGCGTTGTGATCTTGTACTTCCAGGCTCCAGAACGGTGAGAAATCAATTTCTGTTGTTGACAAGCCCCCAGGTTATGGTACCCTATGACATTATAGCAGCCGGCATGGACCAAGAGGAGGAGGCAAACCATCACGTGTGGACAGGGTCACAGGGCAGAAGACGGTGGTAGGAAAGGCAGCCCTAGGAGGTAAGGGCATCTCCCAGCTGATGGCTGGCAAGAGTCCAGGGACATTAGTTCTACAACCACAAAGAACTGAATTCTGCTAACAACCATGTGAGCCTGCAAGAGGACGCCGAGCTCCAGAAAGGAACTCGGCTCAGCCAACATCTTTTTCTTTCTTCCTTCCTTTTTTCCTTCCTTCCTTCCTTCCTTCCTTCCTTCCTTCCTTCCTTCCTTCCTTCCTTCCTTCCTTCCCTCCCTCCCTCCTTCCTTTCTTTCTCTCTCTCTTTCTTTCTTTTTCTTCTTTATCTTTCCTTCTTTCTTTCTTTTTCCTTCTCTTCTCTTCTCTTCTCTTCTCTTCTCTTCTCTTCTCTTCTCTTCTCTTCTCTTCTCTCTCTCTCTCTCTCTCTCTCTCTCTCTCTCTCTTTCTCTCTCTCTCTCTCTCTCTCTCTCTCTCTTTGTTGACAGAATTTTACCCTTTCACCCAGGCTGGAGTGCAGTGGTACAATCTCGGCTCACTGCAACCTCCGTTCCCTGGGTTCAAGTGATTCTCCTGCCTCAGCCTCCCGAGTAGCTGGGATTACAGGTGCCCACCACTACACCCAGCTAATTTTTGTATTTTTAGTAGAAACAGGGTTTCACCATGTTGGCCAGGCTGGTCTTGAACTCCTGACCTCAGGTGATCCTCACACCGCGGCCTCCCAAAGTGCTAGGATTACAGGCATGAGCCACCACGCCCAGCCACAGTAAATATCTTGATTTCAGTCTTAGAAGACTTTGAGCAAAGGAGTCAGTCAGAGAACCCAAGGTTGGACTCCTGACTATGGAAACTATGAAATCACACATTTGTGTTTTTTGAGCTGCCAACTTTATGGTAAATTTTTTATGTAGCAATAGAAATGATTACAGAATGCACAGAAACATGTTTGTATATTTTCTTTCATATAGGCACATATATAAAATAAAATTGGGGGAGCTGGGTGCAGTGGCTCACACCTGTAATCCCAGAATTTTGGGAGACTGAGGTGAGCAGATTGCTTGAGCCCAGGAGTTCAAGACCTGCCTGGGCAACATAGTGAAACCTCATCTCCACTAAAAATACAAAAATTAGTCGGGTACAGTGGCACATGCCTGTAGTCCCAGTTACTCGGGAGGCTGAAGTGCGAGGATTACTTGAGTCTGGGAGGTAGAGGCTGCAGTGAGCCAAGATTGCACCACTGCACTCCAGCCTGAGCAACAGAGCAAGACCCTGTGTCAAAAAAAAATAAAAATAAAAAATAAAATTGGGTTTATATTATATATATACTTTCGCAAATGGCTTTTGTCTCTTAATATGTCATAAGCATTGGTTACCATTTTGATAGTTTGGTTTTTAAAAATGAAACTTTTGTGTGTCTGTGTGTGCAGTGGGGCATACTTGGGCTCTGCAGTGAGGTCAGACCCTTCAAAACAGGAGAGTTCTCCTTTAGGAACTGGACTTTCATTTCCTTTTGGTGGGAACACAACAACTATTTCAGTAAATGCCATCTCTTTCCTCAATAACACTGTAAACTCTTTGAGAGCCAGATTTATGGCTTCTATTCCTGTTTGTTCTTCTTGGGAATTAATTCTGTGCTGAGCTCCCTTGATAAAGCTGTGGCATGTTGATGGTGAGAAAAATGTCCTGTGGCCACTCCAGGTGCTAATCCTCTTGTTTCTGGCCCAGAATGGCCTAACCTTAAGAACCCTGTTGTATTAGTCTGTTCTCACACTGCTATAAAGGCATTACCCAAGGCTGGGTAATTTATAAAGGAAAGAGCTTTAATTGACTCACAGTTCCATATGGCGGGGGAGGCCTCAGGAAACTTACATAATGGTGAAAGGTGAAGGAGAAGCAAGGACCTTCTTCATGCAGTGGCAGAAGAGGAAAGTGTGAGCAAGGGAAATGGCAGATGCTTATAAAACCATCAGATCTTGGCTGGGCGTAGTGGCTCATGCCTATAATCCCAGCACTTTGGGAGCCCGAGGTGGGAGGATCACCTGAGGTTGGGAGTTTGGGACCTGAGGTTGGGACTCCATGACCAACGTGGTGAAACCCCATCTTTACTAAAAATACAAAATTAGCCTGGTGCCGTGGCACATGCCTGTAATCCCAGCTACTCGGGAGGCTGAGACAGGAGAATCACTTGAACCCAGGAGGTGGAGGTTATGATGAGCCAAGAGCACACCACTGCACTCCAACCTCAGCAACAAGAATGAAACTCCATCTCAAAAAAAAACAAAAACAAAAACAAAAAAACATCAGATCTCGTGAGACTCACTTACTATTACGAGGACAGCATGGGGGAAACTGCCCCCATGATTCAATCACCTCTCTCCCTCGACACGCGGGGATTACAATTCAAGATGAAATTTGGGTGGGGACACAGAGCCAAACCATATCATCTGTTGAGGTGTGTTAGTTTACTAGAGTTGCCATAACAAATGCCACAGACTGAGGGACTTAAAAAACAGAAATTTATTTTCTCACAGTTCTAGAGGCTAGAGGTCTAAGATCAAGGTGTCAGCAAGGTTGGTTTCCTCTGAGGCCTCTGTCCTAATCTTGTGGATGATTATTCTCTTCTGTGTCCTCACATGACCTTTCCTCGATGCATGTGTGTCTTCATGCATTTTATGTTACTATAACAAAATAGCACAGACTGGGCAATTTACAATAAACAGAAATTTATTTGGCAAACAGTTCTGGAGCCTGGGGAGTTCAAGAGCATGGTGTCAGCATCTGGTGAGGGCTTTCATGCTGCATCATCCCATGGTCCAAGCCAGAAGAGCAAGAGCAAAAATCCACTCCTGGAGGCCTTTTTTTCTCCCCCTAGACAGGGTCTCACTTTGTCACCCAAGCTGGAGTGCAGTGGCGCAATCATGGGTCACTGCAGTCTCAACCTCCTGGACTCAAGCAGTTCCCTCACCTCAGCCTCCCAAGAGTAGCTGGGATTACAGGCACATGCTAACTAAGCCCAGCTTTTATTTTTTGTAGAGATAAGGTCTCCCTATGTTGCCCAGGCTGGTCTTGTACTCCTGGACTCAAATGATCCTCCTGCCTCCACCTTCCAAAGTGTTAGGGTTACAGGCGTGAACCACCATGCTCAGCCTTGGAAGTCATTTTTTAAAAGACATTAAGCCCACCCATGAGAGTGGAGCCTAATCACCTCTTAAAGGCCCCACCTGGCCAGCTACAGTGGGTCACACCTGTAACCCCAACACTCTGGGAGGCTGAGGTGGGCAGATTGCTTGAGGTCAGGAGTTCAAGACTGGCCTGACCAACATGGTGAAACCTTGTCTTTACTAAAAATAGAAAAAATTAGCCAGGCATGGTGGCACACGCCTATAGTCCCACCTACTTGGGAGACTGCGGTGGGAGAATCACCTGAGCCCGGGAGGTCAAGGCTGCAGTGAGCCAAGATCACGCCACTGTGCTCCAGCCTGGGTGACAGAGTGAGACTCCCTCTCAAAAATCAAACAAACAAAAAATGCCAGGCATGGTGGCTCACGCCTGTAATCCCAGCACTTTGGGAGGCCGAGGCAGGCAGATCACGAGGTCAGGAGATAGAGACCATCCTGGTCAACGTGGTGAAACCCCGTCTCTACTAAAATACATAAAATTAGCTGGGTGTGGTGGCATGCATCTGTAGTTCCAGCTACTCAGGAGGCTGAGGCAGGGGAATTGCTTGAACCTGGGAGGTGGAGGTTGCAGTGAGCCGAGATCATGCCACCGCACTTCAGCCTGGTGACAGAGCAAGACTCCGCCAAAAACAAAAAACAAAAAACAAAAAATAACACCACTTTTTAATTCAGTTATAGTGGTAATTAAATTTCAACATGAATTTTAGAAAGGACAAGCATTCAAACCATAGCAACGTGCATCCTTGGTACCTCTTTGTGTATCCACATTTCTTTTTCTTATCAGGACACCAGTCATATTGATTAAGGCCCACCTGAAAAAACACAATTTAACTTAATTAACTTTTAACTTTTTGTTTGTTTGTTTTGAGACGGAGTCTTGCTCTGTTGCACCCAGGCTGGAATGTAGTGGTGTGATCTTGGCTCACTGTAATCTCCGCCTCCCGGGTTCAAGCGATTCTCCCGCCTCAGCCTCCCGAGTAGCTGGGATTACAGATGCCCGCCACCACGCCTGGCTAATTTTTGTATTTTTAGTAAAGACAGGGTTTCACCATTTTGTCCAGGCTAGTCCCGAACTCCTGACCTCAGGTGATCCGCCTGCCTCAGCCTCCCAAAGTGCTGGGATTACAGGCGTGAGCCACCGCACCTGGCCTAATTAACTCTTTAAGGGCCCTATCTCCAAATAAAGTCACATTCAAGGTACTGGGGGTTAGGACTTCAACATATTAATTTGGAGGTGGACATAGTTCAGCCATAACACTAGATCAAGGTGGACTCAGGGTCTTGTCATTGACAGTGGGCAAATAATTTGGAGGTCAGTCCTGCAGTCACCTGGGAAGGGAGCTGAGCTTTGCAGGGAAATGCTGCCTTCTCTAGGAGGACTTGGGCTTCCCAAAATCTGACATGAAACTCCAAGGGAGGCCAACTGAGAACTAAATGTACAAAGAGAAAGGATCTAAACCATCTGGCTTCCAAAAACAGCTTCTTGTTGGGGACCTCTAGGCCCCTTACCTTTCCCTTAGGATTTGAGGAAGACAGAAGGTGCCCTGGCGGCTTCATCCATGTGAGGGCTGATACGGCCTCCACCCGCAGGCATCCTCCTGCACAGGCTTTTACACATCTTTTAATTTTTAACCTTTTACTATAACAAATTTTTAATAAACAAAACAAGTTTAAACAAAAATATAGAGTATCCTTATAGACACTTCCTAAGCTTAAATGGTTAGCGGTTTGCCATATTTGCCTTACCTATCTTTCTGTTTCACTTTTTCTTTTCTTTTTGGCTGGATCTGGGTAGCTTCTTATTAATGTTAATTTTATTTATACTTACAAATGTAATACAGACTTGGCTGGGCACCGTGGCTCATGTCTGTTATCCTAGCATTTTGGGAGGTCAAGGCGGGTGGATCACTTGAGCGAGGAGTTCAAGACCAGCCTGGGCAGCATAGCAAAACCCCGACTCCTCAAAACACACAAAACTTGCCTGGGTGTGGTGACATGTGCCTGTTGTCCCAGCTACTCAGGAGGCTGAGGTGGGAAGACTGCTTGACCCTGAGAGGTCAAAGCTGCCGTGAGCCAAGATCATACCACTGCACTCCAGCCTGGGTGACAGAGGAAGAGTCTGTTTAAAAAAAAAAAAAAAAAAAAGGAATGTAGACTCAGTGAAGAAAACTTAGACCATACAGGCCAATATAACGAAACAGAAAAATCACCCATGTTCCCACCATCCAAAAACAACTATGAATCATCTTATGGTGCCTTTCTTCATATATTTTATAGTTGAGATTCTGTAATACACATGGCTAATAATTTATCATTTAAAAGTGCTGTTCAAGCAATTCTCCTGCCTCAGCCTCCTGAGTAACTGGGACTACAGGCATGTGCCACCAAGCCCAGCTAATTTTTTTTGTATTTCTAGTAGAGACAGGGTTTCACCATGTTGGCCAGGCTGGTCTCGAACTCCTGACCTCAGGTGATCCGCTCGCCTTGGCTTCCCAAAGTGCTGGCCTTACAGGCATGAGCCACCGCGTCCGGTGGGCACCTTTTCTTATACTCTCATTTGGATTCTAGTTTTGTGAACACCACTACTCTATAGCCCACTGTTCTTCTAAATTGTCTTTCCTTCTTATTGATTTAAAAGAGTTTTTCTTTTATATATTTTGATATTGAACGCTTTATTGGTTAAATATATTGCGAATGTATTTTTCCATTACCCAGGTTACTTTTTCTTTTTTTTTATATTTATTATACTTTATGTTCTAGGGTACATGTGCACAATGTGCAGGTTTGTTACATATATACATATGTATATATGTGCCATGTTAGTGTGCTGCACCCATTAACTCATCATTTACATTAGGTTACTTTTTCACTCTTTTAATAACTCATTTGATGACAGGAAACTATATATTTTATGTATTTTATTTTATTTTTGAAACATGGTCTCACTCTGTTGCCCAGGTTGGAGGGCAGTGGTGTGATCATGACTCACTACAGCGTTGGCCTTCTGGGCTCAAGCAATCCTCCAGCCTCAGCCTAGGCACATGCCAGCATGCTTGGCTAATTTTTGACTTTTTCATAGAGATGAAGTTTTGCCCAGCCTGGTCTTGAACTCCTGGGTGCAAGTGATCCTCCCACCTCAACCTCCCAAAATACTGGGATTACAAATTTGAGTCACCATGCCTGGACTGAAATTATTCATTTTAATGAGTCAATTTACTGATCGCTTCCTTAATGAATATTGCTCTTTGTTTTCTATTTAAGAAATCTTTTCTACCCTGGGAGCATGATGATATCTGCCTTAATTATCTTCTAAATTATTTGTTTTGTCTTTCATGTTCAGGCCTATAATCCTCCTGGAATTAATTTTGTGCATGGTGTGAGGTAGGGGTCACATTTTTCTTTTCTTTTTTTTTCCCATGTGTATCTAGTTGGCCCAGATTATTATTGAAAATGCCCTCCTCTTCCCACTTGTTTGCAGTGCCACCTTTGTTCTAAACCAAAGCATGCATGGGTCTATTTTCTCTTTATCTATTTGTCTATTACTGACGCATACCACACTACCATAATTATTTTGAAGTTTGTAAAAATTATCGATTTTTGTTTGTTTGTTTTTGAGACAGAGTCTCACTCTATTGCCCAGGCTGGAGTGCAGTGGCACAATCTCAGCTCACTGCAACCTCTACCTCTTGGGTTCAAGGGATTCTTCTGCCTCAGCCTCCCAAGTAGCTGGGATTGCAGGCACCCGCCAATACACCGCTAACTTTTGTATTTTTAGTAGAGATGGGGTTGCATCAAGTTGGACAGGCTGGTCTTGATCTCCTGGACTCAGGTGATCTGCCCTGCTTGCCTCCAAAATTATTGATTTTGATGGAACAAATCCTCCTACCTTTATTTTCCTCTTCCTCAAGGGTGTCCTGGCTATTGTTATTCCTTTGCACTTCCATATAAAGTTTAAAATCAGCTTACCAAGCTGTATAATAATTCCCATTGGGATTTTTATTAGAATTGCATTAAATGTACAGATCATGTGGGGAGAACTGGTGACTTTACAATACTGTGTCTTCCAATCCATGAACATATCTCTCCATTTACTTAAACCTTTAATTTACCGCAAAAATTTTTCTAATAGTTTTTTTCAAAGTCTTGCCCATTTTTAAAATATTTATTTCTAGATACTCAAAATTTTTATTCTGTGTAAACATTATTTGTTTAAAAATTTCACTTTCTTCTTGTGTTTATAGACAGTTTTAATTGAGTTTTATTCAGCAACTTTGCTAAACTTTTTATGAATTCTCATAATTATCTTTAGATATTTTGGGGGTTCCTATTTGCATGGTCATTTCAGTCACAAATTATGACAGTTTTACTTCTTTCTTTCTGATCCTTATACCTTTAATCTTTCTTCTTGCCCTTCACACCGCACCACAGCATTTCGTGGAAGTAGTGATAATATGCATCCTTGCCTTGTTCAGATCTCAGAGGGAAAGCTTTCAACACCTCATCATTAAGTATGATATTTGCTGTAGGTTTTTTCATAAGTTCATTTTATCAGATTAACACAATTTTCTACTATTCTGAGTTTGCTAAAAGTATTTTTTAAAAATCATAAATGGATGTTGAATTTTATAAAATGCTGCTTCTATATGTCTGATGATTATGATTTTTCTCTTATACTCTGTTCATGTGATAAATTCCACTAACTGATTTTCTTTTCTTTTTCTTTTCTTTTTTGTTTGAAACGGACTCTCACTCTGTCGCCCAGGCTGGAGTGCAGTGGCACAATTTCTGCTCACTGCAACCTCTGCTTCCCAGGTTCAAGTGATTCTCCTGCCTCAGCCTCCTGAGTAGCTGGGATTACAGGCGTATGCCACCTCGCCTGGCTAATTTCTGTAATTTTAGTAGAGATGGGGTTTCACCATGTTAGTCAGGCTGGTCTCGAACTCCTAACCTCATGATCTGCCTCAGCCTCCCAAAGTGCTGGGATTACAGGCGTGAGCCACCGTGCCCAGCCTTGATTTCTAATTTAAACCAACTTCGGAGTAAACACTATTTGATCATTATATGTTACAAGATTCCATTCGCTAATGTTTTGTGCAGGATTTTTGTATCTATGTTTAATGAGTAGATGGCCTGTAATTTTCCTTTCTCATAATGCCTTCATCAGGTTTGGTATCAAGGTTATGCTGACCTGATAAGGTAGTGTTTCTTCTCTTCTATTCTCTGGAGGAGTTTGCATGGAATTGGAATTATTTTCTTCCTTGAATGTTTGGTCAATGTACAAGTGCAGGCATCTGGGTTTGGAGTTTTCTTCACGTGGAAGTTTTAAATTATCTATTAAATTCCCTTAATAGTAATAAGACTGGCCAGGCACGGTGGCTCACGCCTGTAATCGCAGCACTTTGAGAGGCTGAGGTGGGCAGATCACTTGAGCTCAGGAGTTTGAGACCAGCCTGGCCAACACGGTGAAATCCCATCTCTA
Source organism: Macaca mulatta (assembly GCF_049350105.2). Lineage (NCBI taxonomy): Eukaryota > Metazoa > Chordata > Mammalia > Primates > Cercopithecidae > Macaca > Macaca mulatta. The sequence continues at coordinate 16,142,380 of NC_133417.1, read as the reverse complement.
CTGAAAACACAGAAGTTAGCCTGGTGTGGTAGTGTACACCTGTAGTCTCAGCTACTTGGGAGGCTGAGGCAGGAGAATCACTTCAACCTGGGAGGCACAGGTTGCAATGAGCCAAGATTGTGCCACTGCACTCCAGCCTGGGCGATAGATTGAGACTTCATTTCAAAAAAAAAAAAAAAATAGTAATAAGACCATTAACAGTTGCTTTTTTTCTTGTATTAGTCTTGGATTCTATTTTTCTATAATTCATCCATTTCATCTACATTTTGGCATAATATTGTTATTGCTATATTGTATATACTTATCTTTTTTGTTTTGTTTGTTTGTTTTTTGAGACAGAGTCTTGCTCTGTTGCCAGGCTGGAGTGCAGTGGCGCAATCTCGGCTCATTGCAACCTCCGCCTCCCGGGTTCAAGCGATTCTCCTGCCTCAGCCTCCCAAGTAGCAGGGATTTCAGGCGCGCACCAGCACGCCCAGCTAATTTTTGTATTTTTAGTAGAGACGGGATTTCACCATGTTGGCCAGAATGGTCTTGATCTCTTGACCTTGAGATCTGCCTGCCTCGGCCTCCCAAAGTGCTGGGATTACAGGCGTGAGCCATTGTGCTTGGCGTTTTTTATCTTTAAGTGTACAATATAGTAGTGTTTGTTATAGCCACAGAGTTGTGAAACCATCGCCATTATTTAAATTCCAGAATATTTTAATAATTCTCCTAAGAAACTACATCCACTAGCACTTACTCACCGTTCTCCCCTTCCCCCAGCTCCTGTCAACTACTAACCTATTTTATGTCTCTATATGTTTGCCTATTTTGGACATTTCATATAAGTGGGATTATATAATATGTAGTCTTTCGAGGTTGGCTTCTTTCACTTAGTGTAATGTTTTCATGGTTCATCCACGTTACAGTGTGTATCAGTACATCATTCCCTTTTATGGCCAAATAATATTCCATTGTATAGCTATATATTTTGTTTCTCTGTTCAGCACTTGATGAACATTTATGTTTGCACTTTTTGACTTTTATAATGTTGCTACAAACATTCTTGTATATATTTTTATGTAACATATATTTTAAATTATCTTAAGTAAATACCTTGGCTTGAAATTGCTGGTCATATGGAAACTCTATGTTTTACTTTTTTAGGATCTGCCAAACTCTTTTCCAAAGTGGTCGTACCACTTTACAGTCTCACCAGCAATATATGAAGGATCTAGTTTCTTCACATCTTTGTCAACACTTGTTACTGTCTGTCTTTTGGATTCTAGCCATTCTAGTGGGTGCGAAATTGTATTTCATTGTGGTTTTGATTTGCATTTCTTTAATGACTAATGATGTTGATCATTTTTCATGTGCTTGTTGGCTATTTATGTGTCTTTTGGGAGAAATGTCTATTCAGATCTTTTGCCCATTTTTAAATTGGTTCATCTTTTTATTGTTGACTTGTAAGAGTTCTTAGATATTCTGGACACAAGTCCCTTATCAGACTTGTGATTTGCAAATATTTTCTTCTATTCTGTGGGTTGTTTTCTCACTTTTTTTGTTTGTTTGTTTGTTTGAGATCAAGTCTCACTCTGTCGCCCAGGCTAGAGTGCAGTGGGGCGATCTCAGCTCACTACAACCTCTGTCTCCCGGGTTCAAGAAATTCTCCTGCCTCTGCTTCCTGAGTAGCTGGGATTAAAGTTGTGTACAACCATGGCTCATTTTTTTGTATTTTTAGTAGAGACAGGGTTTCATCATGTTGGCCAGGCTGGTCTCGAACTCCTGACCTCAGGTGATCCTCTTGCCTTGGCCTCACAAAGTGCTGAGATTACAGGCGTGAGCCACCACACTCAGCCCTCGCTTTTTTTTTTGAGATGGAGTTTTACTCTGTTGCCCAGGCTGGAGTGCAACCTCCACCACCGGGGCTCAATAGGTCCTCCTCCCTCAGCCTCCCCAGTAGCTGGGACTACAGGCATGTACTACCATACCTGGCTAAATTTTTTATTTTTATTTTTAATTTTTTTCAATCTATAATGTGAATTCATATAAAGTTTTAATTTTTAGTAGAGACAGGATCTTGCCATGTTGCCCACACTGGTCTCTAACTCCTGGGCTCAAGCGATCCTCCTGCCTTGGCCTACCAAAGTGCTGGGATTACAGGTATGAGTCACTGTGCCCGGTCTGTTTTTTTGCTTTTTTGAAGCAAAAAAAAAATGTTAATTCTGATGAAGTCTAATTTATCCATTTTTTATTTGTTTGCATGTGCTTTTGGTGTCATATTGCCTAATACAAGGTTACAGAGATTTAACATATGCTTTCTTCTAAGAGTATTATAGTTTTTGTTTAATCGTTTCTTTATTTTAGAGATGGAGGTCTCGCTATGTTGCCCAGGCTGGCCTTGAATTCCTGGGCTCAAGCTATCCTCCCTTAGCCGGGACAACATAGTGAGACCCTGTCTCTACAAAAAATAAAAAAAATTAGTAGGGCATGGTGACACAAACCTGTAGTCCCAGTTACTCAGAAGGCTGAAGTGGGAGGATCATTTGAGCCCAGGAGGCCGAGGCTGCAGTGAGCTGTGACTGCACTACTGCCCTCCAGCCTGGGTGACAGAGAAAAATACTGTCAAAAAACAAAACAAACAAACAAACAAACAGAAAAAGCTCCCTCCCTAGCTTGCTGAGTAGCTGGGACTACAGGCATGCCACCATGCCTGGCTTATAGTTTTAGTTCTCATGTTGGGGGTCTTTGGTTCATTTTGAGTTAATTTTTGTATATGGTGTGGGGTAGGGTTCCAAATGTACTCTTTTTGTATATGGTGTGGGGTAGGGTTCCAAATGTACTCTTTTTGTATATGGTGTGGGATAGGGTTCCAAATGTACTCTTTTGCATGTGAATTCCAGTTGCTCCCAATTATGTTTTTAACATCTATAGGAGGTCTGATAATGTTCCTCATTTCATTCCTGATACTGACAATTCATGCCTTTTCCTTTCTGTCTCAATTAATCTTGCCAAAGGTTTATTAATTTAAAGAAAATGTGTAGAGACAGTCTCACTATGTTGCCCACACTGGTCTCAAACTCCTGCCTCAGCATCTGAAAATGAAATGATTATAAACATGAGTCACCACACCTGGTCAGGTTTATTGATTTTTATTTTCCAGATGGGGTCTCACTCTGTCACCTAGACTGGTGTGTAGTGGCAAGATTTTGGCTTGCTGCAACCTCCACCTCCTGCACTCAAGTGATCCTCCCACCTCAGCCTCCCAAGTAGCTGGAACTATAGGTGTGCACCACCACACCAGGCTAATTTTTGTATTTTGGTAGAGACGGGGTTTTGCCATGTTGCCCAGGCTGGTCTCAAACTCCTGAACTCAAGTGATCCACCCACCTCAGCCTCCCAAAGTGATTACATGTGTGAGCCACTGCATCCAGCCATAATTTCAGTTATTTGAAATATATTGAGACTTTATTGCCCAGTATGTGCTTAATTTTTATGAATTGTTCCTGTGTGCATGAAAAGGATGTGGACTATACCATTGCTGGTTGGAGTTTGATATATTTGCCATTTAGGTCAACTTTATTAATTGTGTTGTTCAAATTTTCTATATCCTTACTAATTTGGTAAGGGGGCCGGGCTGCTTTTGCTATTAGTATTTGAGAGAGTTGTATTAAAATCTCCCACTATGATTGAGGTTTTTGTCTATTTCTCCTTTTAGTTCTGTTAGCTCTCTTCTCCATGCACTTTGAAGCTGATGTATCAGGTACATCAACTTTAGAACTGTGTTAGCTTCCTGATGAATCAAACCTTTTACCATTTTGAAATTTATCTTTTAGTTCTAATACTGCTTTTTGCTTAACTCTACTTTCCCTAATTTTATGAAGTTTCCTGCAGCTACAAAGCTTTCTTTTGGTTAGTGTTTTCATCATATGTCTTTTTCCAATCTGTTTTCAACTTATGTATATCTTTATATTTAGATGTGCCACAGAATATAGTTGTGGTTTTTTAAAATCCAATCTAAAAATGTTGGTCATTTCACTGGTGTATTCTGTCCTTTTTTTTTTTTTGAGACAGAGTCTCGCTCTGTCACCCAGGCTGGAGTGCAGTGGTGCAATCTCAGCTCACTGCAACCTCTGCCTTCCTGGGTTCAAATGATTCTCCTGCCTCAACCTCCCGAGTAGCTGAGATTACAGTCTTGCACCACCATGCCTGTCTCATTTTTTTGGTATTTTTAGTAAAGTCGGGTTTTCACCATGTTGGTCAGGCTGGTCTTGAACTCCTGACCTCAGGTGATCCACCTGCCTCGGTCTCCCAAAGTGTTGGGTTTACAGGCATGAGCCACCGTGCCCAGCTGCCATTGTCTTTGAACATACTGCTTCTGCTGCACTCTGTTTCTCCCTGGCTCTGGGACCCCCATTATATGGAGTTGAGTATTCTTTTTATTGCTATGCTTCCTCTCATGGCTTCTGTATTTCCATCTTTCTGTTTTTCTGTGCTTCCCTCTTGATATCATCTTCCAACTTGTCTTCCAGTTCACTAATCTTTTCAGCTATATCTAATCTACTGGTAAAGTTATCCTTTGAGTTCTTAATTTCAACTATTTTATCTTTCTTTTCTTTTCTTTTTTTTTGAGACGGAGTTTCTCTCTGTCGCCCAGGCTGGAGTGCCGTGCCGCGATCTCGGCTCACTGCAATCTCTGCCTCCTGGGTTCATGCCATTCTCCTGCTTCAGCCTCCCAAGTAGCTGGGACTACAGGCGCCCACCACCACGTCCAGCTAATTTTTTGTGTTTTTAGTAGAGACTGGGTTTCACCGTGTTAGCCAGGATGGTCTCCATCTCCTGACCTCCTGATCCACCTGCTTTGGCCTCCCAAAGTGCTGGGATTACAGGTGTGAGCCACCGTGTCTGGCCTATTTTGTCTTTCAATTGTAAAAATTTTAAAAATTCTGTCATATCCTTTTTTTTAGTATAGTATGACAAATTTTTAAAATTTCTAGTCAGTCTTCTGCAGAAACCCTCAATCTTGTCATTTATCTCTTCGAACTTGTTAACGTTATTTTAAAGTCTGTTTGATAACTCAGATAGTTGGAACCTTTTGTGGGTCTTCATTCATTGTGTGTTTTTCCATGGGTCTTTGTGCACACTGTCTCCTCATGTGGTGGGCTAAACAGTGTACCTGAAAATCGCATAAGTATCTTGTGGCCTGAATGATGTTATCCTCCTCCAGAGAAGCTTTAGGTTTGTTTCTGCCAGGAACTTGGGGCATTAACAACTTGGATCCAGTTGTTTCTATTAAAGGTAATGTGGCTGTCAAAAGCCTTGCCTGGCATCTCAATTGTCTCTTCTGGAGCAGTGAACATCCCTGGGACACAAGTTGTCCTAAATGCTAGGCTCATCTCTCCAGATTGTCATCCTCTCATTCTCTCCTGCAAGTTCCTGGAAATTGTTTACTACCTCGTTAACTCTCTAATACTGTCAATAAATGTACAAAATATTTTGTCTAGCTTTTCTAGTTACCCTCTGCAGGAGGCTTTACCCAAAATCATCTAGCATACCATTATCAGAAGAGGAAATCCTCCCTACCTTTCTACTTTCCACTTAATATTAACTGTCAGTAATCCCCATGTCTTGAATAATTTTTTGGACATACACTTTTTTTCCTTCAAATTTTAAGTTCAGGGGTACCTGCCCAGGATGTGCAGATCTGTTGCATAAGTAAACGTGTGCCGTGGTGGTTTGCTGCACAGATCATCCCATCACCTAGGTATTAAGCCCCCTCATGCATTAGCTGTTCTTCCTGATGCTCTCCCTCCCCCATTCCCTCTGGCAGACCTCAGTGTGTTTTGTTCTCTTCCATGTGTCCTCATAATTCAGCTCCCACTTATAAGTGAGAATATGCTGTGTTTGGTTTTCTGTTCCTGTGTTAGTTTGCTGAAGATAATGGCTTCCGGCTCCATCCATGTCCCTGAAAAGGACATGATCTTGTCCTTTTTATGTCTCCATAGTATTCCATGGTGCATATGTACCACATTTTGTTTATCCAGTTTATCACTGATGGGCATTTAGGTTGAGTCCATGTTTTTGCTATGGTGAATAGTGCTGCAATGAACATATGTGTGCATGTATCTTTATAATAGAATAATCTACCTTCCTTTGTGTATATACCCAGCAATGGGATTTCTGGGTCAAATGGTATTTCTGCCTCTAGATCTTTGAGGAATTGCCACACTGTCTTTCATAGTGGTTGAGCTACTTTACACTCCCACCAACAGTGTAAAAGCATTTCTTTTTCTCCACAACCTCAGCATCTATTGGTTTTTGACTTTCTGTTAATAGTATTCACCATTCTGACTTGTGTGAGATGGTATCTCATTGTGGTTTTGATCTGTATTTCTCTAATGATGAGTGATGTTGAGCTTCTTTTCATGTTTGTTGGCCACATGAATGTCTTCTTTTGAGAAGTGTCTGTTCATATCCTTTGCCCACTTTTTAATGGGGTCTTTTTTTTTTTTTCTTGTAAATTTGTTAAAGCTCCTTGTAGACTCTGGATATTAGGCCTTTGTCAGATGGATACATTACAAAAATTTCCCCTAATTCTGATAGGTTGTTTGTTCACTCTGATGATAGTTTCTTATGCTGTGCAGAAGCTCCTTAATTAGATCTCATTTTTCAATGGTTGCTTTTGCTGCCATTGCTTTTGGTGTTTTCTTCATGAAATCTTTGCCTGTGCCTAGGACATACACTTTTAACTGGCTGGATGGTCTTCCACCAAAAGGCTAAGCCATCATTTATTGAGATGTTTTCTCTTCAGTTGGATGCTTTAGTGGTCTTGTCTCTCCATGGCTCAGAGTTCTCTATTACAGATGATGGCGCCCCCTCCAGCTAGTTTATATATGTATTTAGAGACAGGATCTCATCCTGTCACCCAGGCTGGAATGCAGTGGTGCAATCTCAGCTATTTGCAACTTCCGCCTCATGGGCTCAGGTGATCCTTATACCTCAGCCTCCTGGAGTATCATCTGGGACTATAGGCATACTGGTATGTGCCACCATGCCTGGTTAATTTTTTTTTTTTTTTTTTTTTTTTGGTAGAGATGAGGTTTCGCCATGTTGCCCAGGCTTGTCTCACACCCCTGAGCTCAAGTGATCTGCCAGCCTCTGCCTCCCAAAGTGCTGGGATTACAGGTGTGAGCCACCACGCCCAGCCCCTCTCCAGCTAGTTTAAGCAGAATGGGACTTCTTACAGACAGGTAGTGGACATCATCATTGGGAGGGCCAGGGTGCCAGGGCTGGGTGCCACTCAACCAGGAACAACAAGAGACAGAGAAAATTTCTTTCCAAATCTTAGTGGCTGCCACTTGCAGCTTGGTAGCTTTGAAACTGAGGACAAGCTAGAACCTGCACCTGAGATGCCCCACAAAAACCAAATGTCACCACCACTGTGTCCATCCTCAACAAAAGCTGCTTCTCATCTTGTGAGGTTCAGCTATCTCCTTGGCAGAACCTGGCCATACACAAAGCCCTAGCATTGAGGGAGAGGAAGCTGGGTCCCACCATAGAGGAAGGCATGATGGGGGGATGGCCCTGAGACACAACCTCTCCCCGCTGCAACCTGACACTTCGAGAGTAGCCCCCACCCCACGTGCACCTGCCTCTCTGAGTGTGTCTCTCTTGGGTCCTCTTTCGTATACTTTCGGAAAATGTCTCACAGAGAATAAGGGACCTCAGACTTGGCTGGAAAAGCAGGAGCCTGTGTGATTAGTGCTAATTTGGACAGCATCAAGACCATTTCAAATCCCTTTGGCTTTTGTTAGGAGGCAAAACCAGGCAGAGAGGAGCCAAGGAGGAGCAGGTGGTGAAGGAGACAGAACCCATTAATGCTCGGGCCGGAGGGCAATGCCCAGCCCTTCCCCACCGCCATGTGCAGAAAGTGTCCCACAAAGGCTGACAATATCCTGTATGTGGATACAGGCCTGTTAGGACACTGGGCTGGCTCACGCGGGGTGGTTTTCCTTGGATGGGAGTTCCACACAGGTGCTCTCAAGGCTCTGTAAATTCTCTACAGGAATTTTACACCTGGGGGTTTTCATGTCTGTGATTGTCTAAAGAATCAACAGGAGACTCACCTAAATGACCACCTTATAACTTGGGATTCTCACACAATTTTAGTCTTTAAATTATGAAACATTTGATAATGCAAAAGGAAACATAGAGCATAAATGAGAGTTATGGGCTATATAACAACAAAACACACACCTGTGAACCCACTCCCAAATTACGAAGCAGAACATCGTCTGGTCATTGAAACTGACGACATGCTCCCCCGATCTCAGTCCCGTCTCCCCCAAACAGGCAGTTACTCTCCTGAATTTGTTTCCTAACCTCTCATTTTGTAGAGTTTTACCACGCACGTGTGTCTCTAAGAAAACGCGTGGTTTTGTTTTAGTTATTTTGGCCTTTAAAAAAGGCAAGATGCGGCTGGGCGCGGTGGCTTACGCTTCTAATCCCAGCACTTTGGGAGGCGGAGGCCGGCAGATCACCTGAGCTCAGGAGTTCAAGACCAGCCTGACCAACGTGGTGAAACCCTGTCTCTACCAAATACAAAAAATTAGCCGGGCGTGGTGGCGGGCGCCTGTAATCCTAGCTACTTGGGAGGCTGAGGCAGGAGAATTGCTTGAACACGGGAGTCGGAGGTTGCTGTGAGTCAAAATCACGCCCTTGCCCTCCAGCCTGGGCAACAAGAGTGAAAATTCCGTAAAAAAAAAAAAAAAAGACAAAGAGAAAAAGTCAAGATGCTCTATGCTTTCTTCTGTGACTTTCTCTTTCCCCCCAAAATGGCGTTTTCAATTCCCCATGTGATAAACGCAGCTGCAGGTCCTTCCTTTTCCTTTCATGGTATCGCTTATGTGGGCAGTCCACAGTTTCTTGATCCCTTCTCCTCCCCAGGTGCCTTTGGGCTGTGTCCTGTTTCGCACACCCTTGCTGCAGGGTGTGTCCCAGAAGCAGAACTGCGGGTTGTAAGGTACGTACATCTTCTACTTTACAGACTGTTTTCCACAATGGTCATGCTGCTTGCAACTTTAGGGCTAATAGAAGCCAAAAGACTCACTGAGTTTGCAGATAAAAATGGGGAAGCTGGGTTGGACCCCAGGACACCTCCACGGCCAAGCATGCTCCCCCACTGAACCGGCTCAACTGCCCACCAGACAAAGCACAATGGCTGCCAGGATGTGTGGGCGGTGGCTGCGTGCTCTTATATTTCATTTATTTTTGTTTTTTATTTTTTGAGATGGGAGTCCTGCTGTGTTGCCCAGGTTGGCCTCAAACTCCTGGGATCAAATGATCCTCCCACCTCAGCCTCCCGAAGTGATAGCATTACAGGCATGAGCCATTGTGCCCAGCCATATTTGCTGGTTTTTTTTGGTTTTTTTTTTTTTTTTTTTTGAGGTGGAATCTCACTATCACCCAGGCTGGAGTGCAATGGCGCAATCTGGGTTCACAGCAATCTCCACCTCTTGGGTTCCAGCGATTCTTGTGCCTCAGCCTCCTGAGTAGCTGGGATTACAGGCGTGAGCCACCACGCCCAGCTAATTTTTTGTATTTTTAGTAGAGATAGGGTTTCACCATATTGGCCAGGCTGGTCTTGAACTCCTGCCCACCTCGGCCTCCCAAAGTGCTGGGATTACAAGTGTGAGCCACCACGCCTGGCCATGTGCTGTTATATTTCAGTGATTTACAAATATCCCATGAGGTAGATACTGCTGCCATTGGCACTTTTTCCATGCAGAGGAAGAAACTGAGGCACAAAGAGTGAAGTAACTTGCCATGGTCACACAAGAGCTAGGAATTGAGCCCAGGCAGTTTAGTAGCAGCCACTGTGTTCTCAAGTACCATGGCAGGGCTCCCAGCTAAATAGAAAACACTCGAAGCCCCAAGTCACGTTCTGAGACCACATCCTAGTTGGGGAACCATAAACCAGTCATCCATCCATCCATCCATCCATCCATCCATCCATCCATCCATCCATCCGCCACCTACCATGGGCCAGGCTAAGTGTTAGGAATACAGAGGTAAAGGATGCAGGTCCAGTTCTTAGCCACAGAGATGACTCAGATGACAAATAATTGCACAAATAGATACAAAATGCGTAACAAGTGTTAGGAAGGAAAAGCAAAAGGGTCTAATTTAGAATATTCTCCAAAAAAGGAAGGGGGCCTGGCACTGAAGCTGGGACCTGAAGGATCTGTGCAGTTAGGCAGAGGAGTGCTTGTGTAGGTGAGTGCATGCGTGTGTGTGTAGACAGGGGGCCAGGCACAGCCAACAGCAGTGCAAAGGCCCCGAGGCCGGGAGGCAGTGCCTGGGGCACAGTGGCACAAGATGGGGTGGCGGAGAAGGCAGGGGCCAGGTGGCAAGCCCCGTAGGCCATGTTCAAGATTTTGGAATTTTATCCCATAGAGTGTGTATGGCAGTGACGGGTAGGAGGTAGGCATTGCACGGTCTGACATGAAAGAATGATACATCAGAGGAGCATTTTTTTTTTTTTAAACAGCACGGGCCTGTAATCCCAGCATTCTGGGAGGCAGAGGCAGCAGCATCACTTGAGGCCAGGAGTTCAAGAGGCTGAGGCAGGAAGAGTGCTCCAATCCAGGAGGCTGAGGTTTCAGTGAGCCATGATGGCGCCACTGCACTCCAGCCTGGACAACAGAGTGAGACCCTGTCTCTAAAAGACAAAAAACAAAGGCTGGGCACGGTGGCTCATGCCTGTGATCCCAGCGCCTTGGGAGGCTGGGGTGGGCGGATCACGAGGTCAGGAGATCAAGAGCATCCTGGCCAATACGGTGAAACCCTGTCTCTACTAAAAATACATGCCAGACGTGGTGGCACATGCCTGCAGTCCCAGCTTACAGGGGAGGCTGAGGCAGGAGAATGGCTTGAACCCAGGAGGAGGAGGTTGCAGTGAGCTGAGATCGCGCCACTGCACTCCAGCCTGGGCGACAGAGTGAGACGCCATCTCAAAATAATAAATACAAAACAAACAAACAAAAAATACGAATACAAAAGAAAAACCCAGCAGCCATGCAGCTTTGGGGAAGAGGATAGAAGGGGTGGAGGATGTAGGGAGTTGGGAGCGAAGGGCCGGGTAGGAGAGGGTCCCAGCAGCATCTGTTCAATGGGAGGCGGGTTGCGGGGGGCTGTGGGGGCGCTGAAGGGGGAGTGCAGGGTGGGGAGAGCCTGGCATCAGCACCCACAGACTAGAGAGCAGCAAGCAGTGGGAGACGGGCAGGGAAGCCGGGCCTGGCTGCGCTAGGTTTGAGCAGCCCAAGGACAGCGTGGAAGAGGCTCCTGGCAGGCATAGGGGGTGAGGGGTGAATGGGAGGGGATGCTGGCCCCGTCCTGTCCCCAGCCCCATCATCCCCCGAGGTAGGGAAAGGTGCCTGAAAGCCCACAGTTGTCGTGTGAATCTTTCACGTGGACTGGGGGGTGATGGGGCAGAGACTTTACATCGGTTGTTCATTTGTCCAGACCTTTGTTGAGCGTCATGTGTCAGAAACGGGGGCAGGGACCTCGAGGATAGTAATAATACAGGAATTATGATGGCTGACATTTGCTCAGGCTTCTGGAAGGGTGTCAGGGACTTTAACACAGTGCGCTAATCCTCACACCCTCACACCCCAGCCCTACCTCCCCAATTCCCATCTCCTAGGGTTTTACAGAGGAAGAAACTGAGGTCGTCATAAGCTGGAGTCATTTGGCTAAAGTCACAGGTTTCAAAACACTCAGGATTGGATTTAAGCCTCAGATTCCAGCACCCAGGTGGGCCTTTCCCCCCCCAGTCCCAGTGAGCAGTCCCCGGGCAGTGCTGTGGAGATGTTTACCATGAGCTTGGTGTCAAACGCTGGGCAGGCCTGCCTGTGACCATGGCCCATCTGAACTTGCTAGCAAGAGTCAGATGGATGGGAATGGAACAGAGGCTCAGGGAAGGGACAGAGTTACAAAGCAAAAGGCTCCGGTTCAGTCTAGAGCTAGACTTCCTGGGTTTGAATCCCAGTTCCCTTACGAGAGAGACCTGTGACCCCAGGTGAGTTACTGAGAGTCTCCGTGCCACTGTTTCCCATGTACAAAATGGGAATTATCATAGGAACTGCCTCATGCGGCTGTTGTGAGGATTACATCAGAAAGCTCAGCACAGCATCGGAACAGAGTTTGCTTTCTGTTTTGTCATTTTGAAAGAGGGTCTCTCGCTGTCACCCAGGCTGGAGAGCAATGGTGCAGTCAAGGTTCACTGCAGCCTCGATCCCCTGGGCTCAAGCGATCCCCCCGCCTCCACCTCCTGAGTAGCTGGGACTTCAGGTATTTGTCATTACACCCAGCTAATTTGTAAAACTTTTTGTAGAGACGGGGGTCTCCCTCTGTTACCCACACCGGTCTTGAATTCCTGGGTTCAATTGATCTTCCCGCCTCAGCCTCTGAAAGTGCTGGGATGACAGGCATGAGCCACTGCACCCGGCCAGCTTGGCAGTAGTAAGCACTCACAGGTCCCAGCTCTTGTCCCCACTGAAGAATGAGCAAGTGTCCAGTGGGAATGGCAGGACAGCAGACAGGACAGCAGAAGACCAGAGGAGAGGCATGGCCTGGGTGCTGGCCCTGGACATACCTCTGGACCCTTCCAAGTCCTCACGGTGGGGGAGCAGAGGCCACGGTGGTGCAGAGCCTGAACCACCGCTGTAGGAGGCCGCACTGCCCGCCCCACCCAGACTGTTCCCTTGGCAGGGCACGGGGGAGGCAGGGCATCCCGGAGCTGCTGGGAAGTGACTCAGGAACACGGTGTCTCCCGGAGCTCCAGGGCCCGGCAAGTCCACCTGGAGGCCGGGCCCCTGCAGCTGAGGAGGGCACAGCATGAGGCATTTTAATGTCTTTTAAATCCGTAGCTGGGATGAGACACCCATTCACACGACCTTTGTCCGTTCCTGCCTGGAGCCGCTGCAGTGAGTTAATAAATACTGGAGGAGGTGGGCCGAGCCTGCGGGGGAAGAGCTGTGCCCTGAGGAGGGAGCTCTGGCCCAGGCGGCCTAGGCCCTCATGGTCTCCTCTGCTAACGGCATCCCAGACCAGTGCTGAGTTAGCTGGTCACTATACTTACCTGTAACGACAGGGATGGCCTGACATTCCTGAGGCCATGCCTTGTTTTCAGCCACAGCCTGCGGGATCGTCCCCAACCTTGGGGTCAAACCACCTGTCACATTGTAAGCAAAATGCTCTACAGTGGTACCCCCAGTGGGGTCCCCAGCCCTGTAGGGGTGGCATTGCCTGCGCGCTCTGTGGAGATGCACGTTTTCAGGCTGCCCCAGCCCCACTGGGTCAGCAGCGCAGGCCGGCCATGATCGGCTTCACAAGGCCCCAGGGGTTCTGAGGTGCACTCTGAGGAGAGTCCTGGTAACTCCAGGGAGATGGAAGGGTGCGACGCCTGACGAGGGTGGGGGAGCACTGCCGGACCAGAAGCAGAGCGGGGCCTGGCCCCAACTCCATCAGTCACTGTTTAGCCGGGGCTCCTCCTGTGCCTGTTTCCTCTTTTGGAAACCGAACACGACAGTGTGTCCTTCGATGGCATTTCAGGACTGCTGTGAAAATCAGCAAGATGCTACAGACCAGAATCTTGCAAAGTGTGAAGTTCGTCAGTCAGGAATGCTAAGAGCCTCAGTACCCCACTCTTCACAGGTGGCCTGTGACCCTCTGAAAAATGGCAAGGACTTCCTGGCAGCCTTTGGTAAGGCAGGGCAATGGCACCAGGGTTGGAGAACCACATACAGAAAGCTGAACAGGCTGCTGTGCCTGAACCTGGTCCCACCCCCCGGGGTGTCTCTTTCGCTAATGAATAATGGGCTCTGCACACGCAGGTGTGCCTGTGGGGAGGGAAGGGGGGTGACATCACCCTCTTGTGCATTTCCGGGTCCACAGGAGGCAGGGCAGGTGACCATCGGAAGCATTTACTTCAGGCCAGCTGCTTCACTTACATCATCTCCATGAACTCTCATGGCACCTCTGCTAGGCAGTTATTTTTTATTTTTTTCTATAGTTTTGAACACAGCCAGGCAGTTCTTAACCCAATTCATAAATGAAAAGACTGAGGCAGGAAATGACCTGCCCAAGGCGGGCAGGGGTGGAGCTGGGATTCCAATCCACGTATCTGCGATCCGGAGCTCGCTGTGGCGTCTCGGGCAGGGGTGCAAGGTGGTGGGCCACGGGAGAAAGGAGCGCAGAGTCCCTGGATAGCGGCACTCGGGATGTATCATGCAACACGATGGAAAACAACTTTTTAGTAAAAAGTAAAGCTTCAAAATGTGGTCTATCCATACAATAGAATATTATTCAGCCTTAGGAAGGAAATTAAAAATGTGAAAAAATGCAGGTGAACATGTGTTTAAAGAAAAATTAAAAAAATAAATTCTGATACATACAACATGGATGAACGTTGACATGTTAAGCAAAATAAGCCAGTCACAGAAAGCCAAATACTGTGTGATCCACTTACGCGAGGTGCCCAGAATAGTGAAATTCAGAGAGACAGAAAGTAGGATGCTGGTTGCCAAGGAGCTGGCGGGAGGGAGGAATGGAGAAGTTAGGCTTCATGGGGACAGGGTTTTTTCACTAGCTGAGAGCCCTATAGAGGGAGTCCAGAACACCATGATGATGGTTGCACAATGACCTGAATATATTTACCACTGCTGAACAGCGCACTTACAAATGGTGAAGATGATAAATCTTGTGTTATGTGTATCTTGCCACAATTTTAAGAATTGAAGGAAAAAAGGGCTTCAAAGAAGTGGCTGTGGAGACCGTGATGTGCATTGGCTCCCAGAGGCTCCGCTCCTGCCCTGCCCAGCCTGCTCCAGGCCCCAGTGAGCGGCAGAGAAGAACTGCAGGCACGCAGGGGAGCCCGGCTGCTCTCAGTGGAGCCTGATTTGCTCTCAGTGGCTCTCCAGCTCATCTCAGGATTCGAGGCTGAGGCTTCCTCCTGCTTCCACCTTTTCCGGGAGCTACTGTTCTCACTGCTCAGTGGAGGAAATGGAGCCAATGAGGGAGGCCCCTGCTCACGCGGCCTCTGGGAGCCTGGCTGGGATTCCAGCCCATGTGTCTCATCTCCCACCTTTTCACTGCACACACGGCACAGCAACCCGCTCCCAGGCGACTCCATCAGGTGTGACATTTCCCCAGGTTGACCTTTTTAAATAAAAAAATATATTTATATTTTTTTCAGATGGAGTATCACTCTGTCACCCAGGCTGGAGTGCAGTGACGCGATCTCGGCTTATTGTAGCCTCTGCCTCCCAGGCTCAAGTGGTTCTCCCACCTCAGCCTCCTGGGTAGCTGGGATTACAGGCACACCACCACACCCAGCTAATTTTTGTATTTTTAGTAGAGACGGGGTTTTGCCATGTTGCCCAGGCTGGTCTTGAACTCCTGAGCTCAAGTGATCCGCCCGCCTCGGCCTCCCAGAATGCTGGGATCACACAGGTTGACCTCTTGATGTCAAGAGGGGAAGAAGCTCTCCTGATGTATGAGTCCTCCCAGATCCTTTATAGAAATGGCTGCGTTCTGGTGGCAGGGGAGGGGACCAGCTATCTGCAGCGCACGGCGGTGATAAAAACATCATCAAGCAGAACATTGAATTAAGTCTCATTTATTCTAGGGCAAACTCAAAAGGGTTTTTTTTTGTTTGTTTTCTTTTTTAGCAAATCCTAGCACATTATTAACAAAAAAAATCTGTACATTTGCCATGATACACTTGAAAGTGAAACAAATAAGATATAAATACAGATATGGATGTAACATGAAAAAGCCCAAAAACAAAAAAATACCAAAAAAAAAAAAAAACAACCCAAAAAACCCACCCAACCTGGGGATGTGGGGACCATGCGTGTGAACACAGTGCCAACAAAACTATTTTGGTGGCTGATATTTTTCAGAGCATTTCTTTATTTCCAAACATTATTGTTAGCAAAGTCCTGGTGGGATTCTACAAAGTTCTTATTTGCTGTCCTTTAAAGTGGAACATTATGCTTGATAAATAAAGGGTGGCAGGGAAAGAAAAAGGCTGATGAGACAAAGTCAGTTGCATTACCTGCACAGGGTGGTAAGCTAGTGAGGCGCGTAGAAAAGGCAGGCCCGCGGCATCGCCGCAGGTCCGGGAAGCACACACAGTGCACTTGAAGGAAGCTGCGTGCCCCAAGGACTGGCCGCACCCTGCCCAGACCCTGGCTGCAGGGGAGGCAGCAGCTTGGAGGAAGCAGGGAGTCAGCCCTCCCGGCCCTGCAGTGGAGCAGCAGGGCTCTCGGGCCCTGGCCAGTCAGGTAGATGGGGAGGCAGAGACAGGCCTAGGTGCTCTGCTCTTGTGTGTTCTGTTTTTCATTGGAACAGGGGCCCTGCAGGGAGGCGGCGGCAAGGCAAGGCAGCTGCAGCTGTCAGGGTCTAGGGGGCGACGGTGGGCTCGGCGCCCTCCCAGTGAGGTGGTGGCGGCATGCGAGTCTCCTCGGCGCGGCGGCAGCAGTTTTCAGATTGAGGCCAAGAGACCTGTGACGTGATTGTATCTCTCTTTGTCAGGAGACTGAAGACTGGGCAAGTGACATTCGAGGCTAGCCCTTTGTGAGTACTCTGAGGACGTCCAGCGATGTTCAAGATCCTTTCTCAGTACACCGGGGACTGCAGGGCCTTCTGGAGTCAAAGAGCTCAAGGAGAAAGGTCTTTCTAACTGCATGAGGCATAAAGACACAGATAACCTAGCCCGACGCACATTCCCAAAACAGACGCGTCAACAAAAGACTCCCTCATTCACTTGTAGAGTGTAAAAAAGAAATACCATTCATGACATTTTAATAAACCAACAGTATTTATCAACAAAAGACCTGGTCCTGCTATATTTTAAGCCAAAGCTAGTCAGGAATACCCAACCCCTTGAAATGCATCCCTCAAGTTCCTGAAACAGCAGCAGTGAGGTACCACACGTGTAGGGTGCACGCACACACACACCACACGCCAAACACACACACTACATGCCACACACACACACCACACGCCACACACACACACACACCCCCACAGTCAGCACCCTGGCTTCACTGTTCCTACACATTATGAGGCCTTCATTTTCAGCGCATGTTTCCAAATACAACATCAGTCTTTCCCAGCTTCCTACATCCAATCTGGAGGGTCAGGGCAGAGGGGTCTGTGGAAATGATGGTGAGAACCACGTGCTCTGGCACCCAGCGTCTGCTTTCAGTCCTAGCAGTTGCAGTGGGCTCTGCACTGGAATAGCAAATACATTATTAGAATTAATCTCAAAAGAAGCGTTTTCCTTATGGAAAAATCAGTTCAATTTATAGGATCTAATACAACGGGAAGAGACAATAGAAGTCCTCATGATTGCATTAAGAATTTCCATTTGGCTTAAGAATTTTAGTCAAAATTGGCCGGGCGCAGTGGCTCAAGCCTGTAATCCCAGCACTTTGGGAGGCCGAGACGGGCGGATCACGAGGTCAGGAGATCGAGACCATCCTGGCTAACACGGTGAAACCCCGTCTCTAATAAAAAATACAAAAAAAAACTAGCCGGGCGAGGTGGCGGGTGCCTGTAGTCCCAGCTACTCGGGAGGCTGAGGCAGGAGAATGGCGTGAACCTGGGAGGCGGAGCTTGCAGTGAGCCGAGATCTGGCCATTGCACTCCAGCCTGGGTGACACAGCAAGACTCCGTCTCAAAAAAAAAAAAAAAAAGAATTTTAGTCAAAATTTATTTAAACCGACTGCAAACCTCTAGTTGCTTTTATTGGAGTAATCAGGCTCTAAAGGTGTGTGTAAAAGGGGGTAGTGGTTCCTTGAGGAGGAAGACAGACTCTAAACGTGTGTTCTTTTTAAGTGTGTTTCTAATCCTGTTTTTCTGCAATCTGCTACACCTCATAATTATTTTCCTTAAACAGTGACTATTTCATCAACAGACATTCAAGGAACGACTTCAGTTTATAACATTAAGAAAACTGTGATATCCAGTCTCTCTAGGCTTTTCTTTGCTCTTAATCCCACATTAAATGGAGAAGTCAGAACTAAGATGGTAAAGATGGCATTTACCAGATTAACTGAGACCATGTTAGCACTGAACAGCTTCAGCAGAACTTCGGGGAGAGGAAAGAGGTTGCTGCTAAATCTGAATCACCAAGTAGCCCAGGGATGTGGGTCTTGGCAGAACCCCCATGACAACAGTGTTCCCAAGGATCTCAGCAGTAAAGATGAAAGACTTCTCTTTTATCTTCTGTGCTTCATGAACTGCCATCTCAGGCATCCCTACATGATGCCATACATTTATCTTATTTTTGTGTCCAGATTTAAATTTGAAGAATTCCTTTGCATGGAAGCTCTGGGGTGAGGACCTTGTCTGTGGAGTTGATTAGGGAGGGCTGGAAGGAGACTGCTGGGGTGCACTCTCAATTCTATGCTGAAAGCCAGGGCAGTCGGCCTCCAGTCCGGATATGACAAGAAAAATTCCCAGCGTTTGTTAAAAGGCCATCTTCAGACCGTTCTTGCCAAGACTTGCTTCCCATTTTTAGTAGGTCTCAGAACACAACTTAAAGATGTGTCACCTTTCATGGTGTCAGCTGTGAAAGGGGCCCCACACAGACCATACTCACAAGAAAATAGGCTAAGGAGGAGGAACACAAAGTAACACCCCACCCCACCCCCAAATCCGTTATTAACTGAAAAAAAAAAAAATGCTACTTTCTACCAAGTAGTGGCTACAGCGCTCTGATTTTTAAAAACTGCACCCCACACACATGGTTTCGCCATCGCAGCAGGCTGTACAAGACATGTTTCAGCATGGCTCTTTTCTGTTCTTACTCCTTTCATTTTGTATGAAGACTGCAATACAGGCCTTGCTTCCTTTACATTCAATACCAATAAGATTCTACAGAAAAGCTGGAAGGGACCAAAATACTGATTGTAATAAATATTTGTGGGCCTCCTTGTACTGACTGGGCAGCCGATGAAGGGGGTGGGAGAGGTCTCTGAGAGGCACCACCGATTGCTTCTAGGTCTACACAAGAGACAGGTGCTGCCATTAGCTGTGCGTGGAGACATCGGAGGAGGAGCTGCTGTTGCTGTTAGTGGTCTGGGCCCTCTTGATATATAAGTTTAGTAGCTTCATCTGAAAAGAGAAGATGAAACTGAATTAGCAGGAAGAAAAGCAATCAGAAAGTAGAAAACAGGAAAAAGAATCCCAGGTGACAGTAAGAAAACAGCAAGTCCCTTCGTTCCCTTGGTTGAGGAATTCATTATAAAAACATGTTCTGAGTGCCTGCTGCTCATCCAATGCATCTGCCAGGTGCTAGGGACACAGAGGCGGAGAGGGAAAAGCAGTGGGCAATTACAAGAACACCACCAGGTGTCACAACTAGGTGGGCCGCAGCAGCTCATGGAGGAAGGGATACGGGGGCAGGGCCATTCATCTCCAGGGCGACTGCAGCCCAAAGGCTCCATCAGAGCCAGGGGAAAAGTAGGGTGAGAACCCCGCTCCACAGGGGTGAAGTGGCTGGGCCAAGGTCAGAGGGCAAATCCTCTAACCTTCACACCTTTAGCTTCTTGAGTAGCTGGGAGTACAGGCGTGTGACACCATGCCTGGCAGTACTTTAAATGTAAATGGATTAAACTCTTCAATCAAAAGATAGAAATGGGTGGAATGGATAAATATTTGATCCAATTATATGCTGTCTATAAGAAATTCACTTCAGATCCACAGACATAAATGGATTGAAAATGAAAGGATATAAAAAGATATTCCATGGAACAGTAGTCAAAGAGAGCAAGGCTGGCTATACTAACATCAGACAAAACAGACTTGGCATCAAAAAAGCTTCTGGAGGTAAGACTTCGATACCCCACCCTCAATAATGGATAAAAGAACCAGACAGATGATAAGCAAGCAAATAGAGGACTTAACCCTAAACCAACTTGATCTAACAGATGTATATGAAACTCAACAACGGAACACACGTCCTTCTCAAAGGATACGTCAAGTTTCAAATCTATTGAAACTTAATGTGTGATTTAACATATGGTTTATCCTATTCTCCAGGATAGACCACATGTTAAATCACACATTAAGTTTCAATAGATTTAAAAAGATACCAAAGTATCTTCTCCAACCATAATGGGATGAAGTAAGAAATCAATAATAGAAGGAAAACTAAAACATAAATTTGTAAAAACTGAGTAACATATTCTTAAACAACCAATAAGTAAAGAAGAGGTCATAAGGTAAACTAGAAAACATATTTAAAACAGAATTTTTTTTTTTTTTTGAGACAGGGTCTCACTTGGAAGCCCTGGCTGGAGTGCAGTGGCACAACCTCAGCTTACTGCAGCCTCGACCTTCCAGGATCAGTGATCCTCCCACCTTAGCTTCCTGACTAGCTGGGGCTACAGGTGCACGCCACCATGCCCAGCTAATTTTTGTATTTTGTATGATGGGGTTTTGCCATGTTGACCGGGCTGGTCTTGAACTCCTGGGCTCAAGTGATCCTCCTGCCTCGGCCTCCCAAAGTGCTGGGATTACTAGCATGAGCCACCGCACCTGGCCTTAGAAAACATCTTGAGACAAATGAAAATGAAAAGACAATTTTGGGGGATGCAGCAAAGCAGCGCTGAAGAGGGAAATTTAGAGTTATAAATGCTTACATTAAAAAAGACCTCTCTAATCAACAACCTAAACTTTACCTTAAGGAACTAGGAAAAAGAAGTACATCTAAAGCTAGCAGAGCAAACAATAAAGATTTAGAGCAGAGATAAACAAAACAGAGAATACAAAAATAGAGAAAACTGGCTGGGCACGGTCATGCCTATGATCTCAGCACTGTAGGGGGCTGAGGTGGGAGAATCGTTTGGAACCAGTTCAAGACCAGACGTGCAACACAGCAAGACCCTATCTCTACAACAAATTAAACCATTAGCTTGGATTATGTGTGCCTGTAGTCCCAGCTACTTGGGGAGGGGGCTGAGATGGGAGGATGGCTTGAGTCCAGGAGGTCAGGGGTGCCAGTGAGTCATGATTGTGCCACTGCACTAAAGCCTGGGTGACCAAAAACAATTATGTTTATTTATTTATTTATTTTTGCACAGACGTGGTCTTGCTGTTGCCCAGGCTGGTTTGGAGCTTCTGGCCTCAAGTGACCCTGCCAAAGTGCTGGAATTACAGGCGTGAGCCACCCGCTCCTGGCCCAATCAAATAATTTCCAGCAAGTGTGCCAAGACCATTCAATGGGGAGAGGATCATTTTTAACAGATGAGAAATCGCCATTGGGTATGTCTTTTCAATAAACGAGATACCCATCCTCATCTCATGGAGGATGACTATTAGAAATAATTAGGAATAAATTAGAAAAATGAAAAATAAAAACAAAGTAACAAGTGCTGGTGAGGAAGCGGGGAAATTCGAACACTTGTGCACTGCTGGTCAGAATGTAAAATGGTGCAGTCTCTGTGGAAAACAGCAGGGAGGTTCCTCGAAACCTTAAGGACTTGAACAGATGCACCAGTGTTCACAGCAGCATTATTCACAAGAGCCAGAAAGTGGAAGCAACCCAGGGTCCATCAACAGACGAGCAGATAAACAAACCGCGCTATCTACACACAATGGACATTCAGTCTGGAAAAGGAAGGAAATCTGACAAATGCTGCAACATGGATAAGCCCTGAGGACACTATGCTAAGTGAAATAAGCCAGCCATAAAGGACACATAGGATGTAATTCCACGTATATGAGATACCTGGGGTAGTCAAATTCATGGAGACGGAAAGTAGAATGGTGGGTGCCAGGGGTTGGGAAAGAAGGAAATAGGAAATTATTGTTTAATGGGTGCAAAGGTTCGGTTTTGCAAAATGAAAAAAGTTTCGAAGATGGATGGTAGTGATGGTTATACAACAATATGAACCACACACTTAAAAATAGTTACAATGGGCTGGGTGCGGTGGCTCACACCTGTAATCCCAGCATTTTGGGAGGTGGAGGTGGGGGGCGGGGGTGTTGCTTGAGGTCAAGAGTTCAAGACCAGCCTGACCAACATGGTGAAACCTTGTCTCTAATAAAAACACAAAAATTAGCTGGGCATGGTGGCAGGTGCCTGTAATCCCAGCTACTTGGGAGGCTGAGGCAGGACAATCATTTGAACCTGGGAGGCGGAGGTTGCAGTGAGCTGAGATCACATCACTGCACTCCAGCCTGGGTGACAGAGTGAGACTCCATCTCAAAAAAAGGAAGTTACAATGGTAAATTTTATTATACCACAATAAAAAGATTGGGGGCGGGGGGGGGAAGAAAAGAATGCTTGTTCGAGATCATAAAACTCGTAAGTGGGGAACAGGGAACAGAAGGCAAGCTGACCCCAAAGCTAGTGCTGCTGCCCTAGCAACACGGCATCTCTCCAAATGTACTACACAGTCTCCTTCCCGTCATCAGACCTCTTCCTACAGACCCTGGTATCATTTATTTTTTCTTTTTCTTTTAAAAAACATTTGAGACAGAGTTTTGCTCTGTTGCCCAGGCTGGAGTGTAGTGGTGCGTTCTCAGCTCACTGCAAGCTCCACCTCCCGGGTTCAAGCAATTCTCCTGCCTCAGCCTCTTGAATAGCTAGGATTACAGGCATGCGCCACCACACCCAGCTTATTTTGTATTTTTAGTAGAGATGGGGTTTTACCATGTTTGTCAGGCTGGTCTTGAACTCCTGACCTCAGATGATCTGCCTGCCTCGGCCTCCCAAAGTGCCGGGATTACAGGCGTGAGCCGCTGCACCCGGCCTTCATTTATTAACCTCATTTAAGCACAAGAAGAGGGTGTTCCCACAGGCCTGTAACACTGGGACACAGGGAGCCATGACTTGATTCTCTTTGTTTCTAGTGAAGGAAACTGAGACAGACTTAGCACCAGGTTCTGCCAGCTACCATCCAGCTGAGGAAGGGAGGGAGTTTGTATTAGGAGATGCGTACCTGAGTCTATGAAGTTCATACGAATATACCAGAGCTATTACATTAAAAAAAATTTAGGCCAGACATGGTGGTTCACATCTATAATCCCAGCACTTTGGGAAGCCAAGGCGGGAGGATCTCCTGAGGTCAGGAGTTCGAGACTAGCCTGGTCAAGCGGGCAAAACCCCGCCTCAACTAAAAATACAAAAACTTAACCAGGCGTGGTGGCACACGCCTGTAATCCCAGCTACTTGGGAGGCTGAGGCAGGAGAATCGCTTGAACCTGGGAGACAGAGGTTGCAGTGAGCCGAGACTGTGCCACTGCACTTCAGCCTGGGTGACAGAGCGAGGCTCCATGTATTAAAAAAATAATAATAATAAAAAACTTAATGGCTGGATGAACTGGGCTACTAAAGCAGAAA
This sequence comes from Macaca mulatta, assembly GCF_049350105.2. Taxonomy (NCBI): domain Eukaryota; kingdom Metazoa; phylum Chordata; class Mammalia; order Primates; family Cercopithecidae; genus Macaca; species Macaca mulatta. The sequence goes on along the minus strand of NC_133417.1, from coordinate 16,118,979 downwards.
GATGTGAAGGCCAGTCTCTCCAAAGCCCTGAGGAACTAGGGTTGTAACTGGGGGAGGGAAGGTGCTGGCTCCCGGTCAGGAACGTGGGTTCTGGACCCAAAGCTTCACCACGAGTGGCAGCAGTGGGTCCACTGCCAAATGGGGAGGAGAAAGCGCCTGGATTTTCCGTCCCTCATCCAAAGGGTCAAATGAGTTGATGGGGCAACTCTCTTCCTCAGGAAAGTAAAAAGTGCCAGACAAAACCAAGGTGTGACTCATGTTATTTTTGGATGAATTTTCCATTTTCTAAATCTAATTTCCTTTGTGAACTGTACCATCGAAGGTCCTCCCGGGCAGCAGGAATCACCTACAAATCCCTGATGGAGGTAGGAGAGCTGGGGGGACTTTTGCTCAGGACTGTTCAGATAATCAGGAAGGGGATCTGATGAGGAGCCTGTGCAGCAGTAGGGCGAGGAGAAGGAACTGGAGAACAGAATCAGGTCACTCCCAAGCTATGCACTGCACACCTGCCTCATACACCTCTTCCAGCCTATCTGCTGATTCCTGATTACAAAAAGAGGAAAGTGTCTCCTCTGAACCACCTGTTCTCAACCAGGGGTGATTCTGCCCCTCAGAGGGTATTTGGGCAGGTATGAGACAGCAGGGATGGTTACAATGGCAGGGGGTGCTATTGGCACATGTCGGTATAGACAGTGGTGGTCAGAGATGCTGCTTAAACTTCCTACCACACACAGGACGGCCCACCTCAACAAGGTGGCCCAGAGTGTCAACAGAGCCAAGGTGGAGAAACCCTGCTCTGAACACCCCAGCCAGAGCTTCGCTTCCCCAGAACTCCGGAGAAGCAAGGCTCCAGCTGTAATGCTCACCAGCTGTATCAAAGCAACAGCTCAATCTGAAATGAAATGGGCCCCACTTGCCAATTCCTCCTCTCGTAAGAGCAGGCGCTTCTGGTTTCATGCTTTCCACTGGCTTCGTCTGATAGAGTGGTTTGTATAAAAAGGCGGGGATTTTAAACCCCACAGAGATGTGCTTTCTCCACAGGCAGGTCCTGAGGCCCCAGGCACAGCTGGCCTCCTCTCCGGGAGCTAAGGCCTCACCTCTTCGCCATGCCTCTCCTGCTGCAGCATGAGGCCGGGTTTTTAATCTGCTCTCACCAGCCTAGCACGTCAGATTTGAGTGATGTCGTTGTTCTTTTAACTAAAACCAATAAGCAGTCCAGCCACTCTCATTTTCAGTGACACCCATTTTGGTCCATTTTCTTCCCCTAATTCCAGACACCCTTAAAGGAACATAGGAGGCAGCAGTGTGAGGAAGAAGTCTGCCTCCTGGAGTCAGGTCTGCGCCTGGGGCAGGTTAAGGGGATGACCATGCCCACAGGGATGTTGCTGTAAACATGAGTCAACACATGCAGAGTGCGTGGGGCTGCCCCGCAGGCTCAGGGTGAGAGCCAGCTGTTGCCACTACTGATGCCCATGAGGGACTCAGCTCTGATTCAGCAACTGCTAAGCAAGCAGGTACATTTCTTTAGTGTTTCCATGAACAACTGGATGGTTTCTGATTAAAGCTGTTTTTCTTTTGGAAATAAAGCAGCAGCTCAAAATCAGCATTTCATAAACAGGAGTTGAGGCAGACTATGTTGTATAATGTTAGTGTTACCTTCAACTGATTTCACTGTATAGTTCATTTTTATATTTAGAAAAATGCTATTGGAGAAATAAGGCCCCGCTAAAACACAATGAACAAAACCTGTCTGGAATCCAGAGCTGCAGTCAAATGGGTTTAGGACGAGCTGGCAGAGCCCAGGTGTGCTTCTCAGCCAGGTAACACTATACATACCTTGCTCCCTGTGAGCTGTGCAAGGTGAGGTTTCAGGTCTTCTCCGATTACGGAATAAATTGCCACCAAGCAAAACACGCTGGCCTTGCGCACGCTACTTTCGGTGTTGTCATAACCCTAGAGAGCCAGAGGAACACGAAAAGGAAACCAGATCAAAGATTCAGTCCCTAGCCAACATCCCATCAGCGTTTCCACAAATGCCCTCCGAGTTCAACCCTGGACTTGTCAGTAACAACCCAGGATAGACCTCAGCCCCGCAATGGAATCCAGACAGCTTTCACCCCAAAGATGTCACAACTTAGCATCAAGAGAAACTTGGTTTCTGGGGCGCGGAAGCAGGAGGGTGGCGAGTCCCAGACTGGTCTCTGCGTCTGCACAGGCACCACCGTGTAACAAGCTGCCACCCAAGAAACATTGCAGACAAGAGAGAATGAGAAAAAGCAACAAAAATTGCTTTGTTCCCATTTCTCCCAAAGGTCAAGCAAATTTCCCTGTGAAAACGCCTTTAAAGAAATGAGAACAACATTACTCGCTCTTGTGAGCAAACCCTTCTACCCTCCAGGAATTGCTGGGGACCGTCTGGTCCCACAGCCTGATGTCCGTGTCCCTTTGCAGCTGGGCCTCCATCTATCTGTCGGCCTCATCCTGGCCCACACCCAGCTGGGGCTACCTGCTGCTGTTCTCCAAACAGCCTGGGACTCTTCAGCCTCTGTGCCTTTCCCTTGGTTTGGAATAATCTAGTCCTCAACAGTTAAGTGTTTAATCCCCAAGCCAAGCACCCAGCAAACAGCAGCAATGATTAAAAGTGATGCTGACTCCTCTCTACCTTTCCCCAGTGAAACTCCCTTGCCAAGGGCCAACTTGAACCCACCTCTTCTATGAACCCTCTCTCCCCCACCCCAGCCCGGAACCACTTCTCTACTGTCATGGAGCCCATGGTGACACCTGTCGTTGTCTGTGTGGCTGCACAGTAGGCTGAAAATCTTCTGAGGCCGTCCACACAGTGGAACACAGCTGCTTGATGCCAGTCTGTCTCACTCACTGTCTCATGCTTAGAAGAGTTTCAGTAAGTATTTGTGTGCTGCATGAGACCAAGGACCATTGTTTGATTTACACTCAATGGCCCACCTCGCCCAGGGCTGGGGCTACAGCAGGTGTGCAACACGGGTTTGTTGAAGGAATGGACAAAAAAAAAATGATCAAAATATGTTTATAGTAAACAGAAAGTTCATTCTGTGAGCCGCCAGGAAAGTCTTCTCAGTGCATTCAGGAGAGGGGGTGAGCTGGAAACCCACAGAGGAGGCGGTGAAGTGTCCCTACCGCACGGCCTCACAGGTCCTGCCTGGTTGCCAGTGAAGGAGGAGCACAAAGCCCTTAAACATTAGTTCAAGTCAGGCAGCCCCACCCAGGCCGGGGGCAGGCCCCACCAACACGCGGGCCTACCTGCAGCAAGCCTGGGATGATGTCGGCGAGGAGCTGCAGCAGCGACTCCTTGGCGATCCTCTCGACGACTTTGGTCTGCATCTTGATGGCAGCAAGGTTGATGGGGTAGTCGGCCGTCTGGATGATGGGGCAGAGCACCTTGATGCACTGCTCCGGGTGGATGGAACTGGCCAGTGTGGACGCAGCCTCCTCAGCCGCTCTCACCACCTGAAACGCCCAGTTCCCCCAGAGAGTGAGCTCCACAGGCCACACGAAGCGAAAGATCAAACATCGCTTCTGATTTCAGAGGCCAAAGGACAATGACCTCACTCAACGTGAGACGACAGCCATTGCTTCGCCTGGCTCAATTGTTAAAGTAAACACGGTGGTCTGCAGGGTGATTTTAAAGGGGAGTGTGGGCCACGGAAAGGCAGATATGGGGGATTCTGGCAAAAACCTTAGAAAAGTGGTAGTCCAAGTGCAGCCCCCCATCAGCGCCAGCAGCAGTGCTGGGAGCCTGTTAGAAATGCAACTTCTCAGGCCCACCCAGACCTGCTTACTCAGAGGTGGGCCCCAACTGGGGGAGGGGGTGCAGCGAGCTGTGTTGGCAAGCACCAGGTGATTTCTAGACACACTAAAATTGGAGAACCTCTGGCCTAGAAGACTAGGAGCTGCATACAGAAATGCTTCCCAATGGCTTGTGGGACACCTACAATTGGAGCATCTGGAAAGCAGCCTGGAGGAGATCAGTGACTTCAACGCTGGCACTTCCTGGAAGAGGCCCACCTGCCAGGCAGCTGGGAAGGCACAGAGAGAAGCCCCTGAAAGGGTTTTCCTGAGGAATCTCTTCTGGAAAGTTGCTTTTCTACGACTCTGTGCTCACGATGACCCCTTTGCCTTCCATTTTTTAGGGAGGTACGTGAAATGGCCGTCTCATGGTCAAAGGAGCAGCCTCTGACTTCTGGAGGGCCACAAGAACCTCTTGTAATAAAGATGGAAGCTAAATGCAAAACCCAGTGAGGAAAAAAGAGGACAGCAGAAAGCCTGGTAGAAAGAGCCTGGGCTTTGGGCTCAGGGAGCAAGTCCCCGTCACGCCAGTCCCAAATGCTAAAACTCCATGTCCTCATCTGTAAAACAGGGATGTCACAGAGATGAATGGGAAGCAGTACTCACGATCCAGTAGTCAGTAAAGGATGCTTCCTACTATCAGTAGCACAGAGTCCACACTGTATAAATGACAGACACAGACAGGCACCAGGCTATACGCACAGGCATTTTCTTACAAAGTACAACCGAACTCAAACACTTTCCGCCTGCTGCCCGCCCTGGCTGGGCTGCTCATTGCATCCAGATTCCTCTCTGCATTATGTTCTGCTACTCAAAGTAACTCAGCTCTAACTTCATACAACAAAAAGGTGAAGACCACCAGCCCACAGCTCCAGTCATCCCAGCCCTTGTGACTGAAGCAAGGCAGGCCCATGGAAACAGCATACGCATCATCTGGAAAGCTGCTTCTAGCTATGGGCATGGAGCGGGTGAAGAAGTCTGCACAAGTCAGGGAGCGTGGCAAACGGACAGGAGGCCCACAGAGAGGCCACCTGAGCTGTGTAGCAGACAGGCCCAGGGCTGGGCTCAGAGGCCATACAAGCTGCTTTGGGTCACTTTGGGGCCCTCACTGAGGCTCCCCTGGGCTCTGGGAAGAGACTGTGGCTCCAGAAGAGCCTGGGCTTCACCTTCGGCCCAGGGCTACACCGCCGCACGAGCACGGCTCACTTCAGGGAGTGTGCGTGGGTCCACGTTGTCAGCTCTGCTCTGTGGAATGGCAGAGGGAAATTTTTCCAACTAGACAGCTGAGTTCATCCCATTCACGATGGACATGTTTGGGGCCGGCCGTGCTGCTGACAGTGGGTTTTTCATTACAAAGCCCCATATGAGCTTTGGCTACTCACACCCACTACCTGACACTTATCACTACAAAACCCCTGGAAGAAAGTGCACCAAGGGTTAACGCTGCTTCTCTCAGGGCGGTAAGATTATGGGTAACTGTTTTCCTCTTCATACTTTTTAGATAGAAAAATTGCAAAGAACATTAGGCTGGTGCAAAATTAGTTGCGGTTTTTACCATTACAATATAACCTTGGTAGCAAGGAAAATGTATTCCAGAAAATCTACTTGAATTGTGTGAGGCCAGGGAAAGCTGGCAGCCCAGGCCTGGCTCAGGGTGGAAGGTGGCAGGGCGGTACACTTGAGGAGCAGGCTGCGCCTCATTGGATTCCTGAAGGGAACCCCACCCCGGCATACGGGAGGTGCTCCGTGGTGCAGCCAGCACCATCATCATGACTGCTCCTGCTGACCTCCCACTCTCTCCATAAAGCCCGTCTGCTGAACTACAAAACTCACCGTCCCTCAGATGTGGCTGACACACATGTCCCAGCCCCTGCCTAGGCCTCCCTATCGGACCGGTGACACTTTTCCCCCAACTTGTGTTCTTCTGTCTGTGACACTCATACGGCACCACATGCAGACGGCTTTGTATTTTTGGTGGCATTTCCGTGTGTGTTTCTTCTTACCAAACAGCTTAGAACTGAAACATTTCTGTCATACCTCAGTACCCACTAAGCTGGGCATTTACCAGGAGTTTAGTACTTACTGAGGGACTGAGAATTCATTCTCCTGGCTGGCTGAGACTAGGTCCCACTTAGAGAAGCCCTACCTCCCTCACGTCTTTCTTGTGGAGGCCTTTTGTACTTTCTCTGGGAGGACCCGCTAACTCCTTGCAGCGCGGAGGAAAGGCTAGGAGTCTCATGAAGTAAGATCACCACACGCATCACCATGTAGCCGGCACCCTAGAGTGAACACACTGCAGCCACCTCTGGGGCCCACACCGGGATTATGGATGAATCCCTGATGGAGCCCCGGGTCAGCATGGCTTAAGGGTAAGTACTGTGTACAGGTCACAACACCCAAGATTCGCCCGTGCTCACTACGTATGTGAAGGTCAGGCTCGAGGACAAGGCACTGTAGAGAGGCAATTTTATTTTAAAAGTCATGTCCAACTCTCAAGCACCTGACAGGATTCTTTCCTCTCATTTGTGCTCTGTGTGGACGTTTGTTCACCCAGCACTGACCAGGTGCCTTCTGTGTGTCGGAGACTGAGCTCAGAGCTCTGGCCACGCCGCTGAGGACTGGGCCATGCTCTGGTGGTTCAGGGCAGAGTGAGGGTAGTCTATGCAGAGGGGCAGCACGAGGGTGCGGAGACCCAGGGAAGAATCAGATGGCGGGGACCTGCTACCTGATGCACTTCCTGTGGGCGGCCAGGATTAGACGGGAGGAGGAGGGAGAATGGATGTGTGCAGAAGGCTTCTTTGGTGTTCTGCGGGCCTTCCTCCAGCTCAAGGGCCCTCAGCCATGCACGGCCAGCCTACCTTGCCTCTGCCTCATCCAGGCACCTCAGTGAGCAGGCCTTCCCTTGCCAGCCAAAGTGTTAGACTCAACGCTGATGGCATTCACTCCATGCCACAAACGTATAGGAAGGAGCCTATTTGAAGGAAGCCCACCGTGATTTCTTTTTCTTGCCAATTCAAACTCCTGCCAAAGTAGCTTTTGCCACACAGGTCACCTGAAAGCAGAGTACTGTTTGGACCCTGGTGTGTACATATGACCTTTAACTTTTTTGCCCCGACAAGGGCAGCCTCCAGAGTTAGATGAGCACATTCTCAGCCTCTGAGAGAAGGACAGGAGACAAACCTTAGTTCAATCCTCTGGCAAAAAACCTCCCTGGTCTGAGCTTCCATTTTTTAATTAAAAACTCCTAAAATGAGGATTTTATTTTTATTGTTTTGAGACAGACTCTCACTCTATCATTCAGGCTGCGGTGCAATGGAGTCATCTCGGCTCACTGCAACCTCTGCCTCCAGGTTCAAGCGATTCTCATGCCTCAGCCTCCCAAGTGGCTGGGATTACAGGTGCCCACCACCACACCCGGCTAGTTTTTGTATTTTTAGTAGAGATGGGGTTTCACCATGTTGACCAGGCTGGTCTCAAACTCCTGGCCTCAAGTGATCCACCCACCTCGGCCTCCCAAAGTGCTGGGATTACAGGTGTGAGCCACAGCGCCCAGCCTAAAAGGAGGATTTTAAAGTATCTACTTTGACAGTTATCTGAATTAAGAGAGACAAGATATGAACCAGCTTGGTATATTTCAGCTACAAAACACATGATGGCTAAGCCAGACATGGAGGCTCCCGCCTATAACCCCAGCTACTTGGAAGGCTGTGCTGGGTGGATCACTTGGGCCCAGGAATTTGAGACTAGCCCGGGCAACATGGAGAAACCCCATCGCAAACAAAAACAAAACACAAGCTAGGTGTTGGTGGAGGAATGACACCAGAGTGGAGCTGAGCAGCACAGGCGCCACCAGAAGGCACAGCCGCTGAGCCGGGAGCTCCCAAGTTGCTGGGGATGGGGAGTGAGGGGGGCAGAGCTCTGGGACCCCGAGACTCCACAGAGGGCTCCCAGAGCTCTGGGACCCCGAGACTCCACAGAGAACATCACACTGAATGTTCTAAGAATGGGTAACACTGGTAAGCCAGCTCCTTCCCTGGGGTCCAGTGCCAACATCATGACGGGCCTGCCCTCTCCAATGACCTCTAAGATGCCAGAGGCTCCTCAGCAAGGCTTGGCTCCTTCCTGCCTATGTGGTGCCTCCTCTCCCTGCCCACACCCTGCCCAGCCACATCTCTATGCCCCGGCCAAGTCACCCTGAGGACTTACTGCAACACAACTCCCAGGACGCCTCATCATGTGTACGCTTCATTTTATCACTGCAGGTAAATATTTTGCTGAAATTTTCCCTCCCACTAGACTAAAAGTTCCTTGAAGGCAAGATCCCATCTCAGCCATCTTTCTATCCCCCATGCCTGGCACAATGTCCAGTATATACCAGGTGCTCAATAAATAGCTGAACTACTTTCCCCATAGCGTGGGACACACACACACACACACACACACACACACACACACACACACACACACACACACAGAGAGAGAGACAGGGTCTTGCTCTGTTGCCCAGGCTGGAGTGCGATAGTGTAATCATGGCTCACTGCAGCCTTGATCTCCCGGGCTTAAGAGATCCTCCTACCTTAGCCTCCAAGTAGGTGGGATTACAGGCACGCATAATATTTTAAGTTTTTTGTAGGGGTCTCAGTATGTGAGATGGGGTCTCACTATGTTAACCAAACTGGTTTCAAATGATCTGCCCACCTCAGCCTCCCAAAATGCTGGGATTACAGGCATGAGCCACTACACTCAGCCCAGCGTACATATTTTTAATGCTCATGACTCACAAAGTCACATCTGGAGAATGCCGCATTGACTTGGATTTACACTTTTCCTAAGGAGCTAGCACAGAAAACTAGGAGCACGGCAGGTTATCTACAAATGATCAGCTTGGGCTGTGGAAAAATCAACTGTACAAGGCCCAGAGAGTACCATTCCAGGTGACACACTGGCAAAGCAACAGACTAGTTCTTCGGAAAAGAGACTTCAGCTCAGGCTTTCCAGTCACCAGCTGTCTGAGGAGGACTGCCGTGTTTCTTGGAAGAGCTCCGTCAGGTAATGGGTTACCTCAGATGGGGTGCTCTTCTTCCTCCCCCATTTGTGCAGATCCCGAGGGCGTCTCTGAATCCGTGTGTGTTTGGGAGAGCCAAGCACGTGGCTGTGCGCCTATGTGGCTGAGTTACACACGGCTGAGTGGATGGTGAAAAGTGGAAGGAGACAGTCCCTCTCTTTTCTAATCTGGCCCAGCAATGAAACCATGCTCAGAAACTGCTGGCTTTCTACTGTGAGAAATCACTGCACGAGTATCCTAACACACCAGCCTGAAAGCTGAGGAACTTTTAGGCCTGTTTTTAAACCTGGAAAAAGAAATAAAAGGTCAGGAAACACTGGATGATTCTGTAGCGTATCAAAGTTAGAAAGCCCTGAAGCACAGGAGTCAGTATCTGAGGTCCCCGGGGAGGTGGGAAACAGCTCAGTGGGTGGAAAGAACACGGCTCTGGAGACAGGATTCAAGAGTTGGCAGCGTTGCTTTCCAGGTTTGACAGGAGCAAGCTAAGGCCTCCTGGTGCTCTTTGGGGTTGCAACGAGGATTAGTGAGAGCAGGCAATCGACTGTGGGGTTCATGGTGAGAACTCGCAGTTTTCCTTCTCTCCTCCCCATCTCCCGCACTCTATTGCCATTCAGGTTAAAGTGAATTACCCTACAGGCAGCTGCTGGGAAAAAAGGCTGTTTCAGATTTGCTGTGCTGAAACCCAAACCCAAGGAGCCCTTCACCTTACAAAAATCCAGGAATTCTGGATGTGGCCTGCAGGAAGCATTTGGTGAAATTTATCTATTATTTTATTTTATTTTGAGACAGAGTCTTGCTCTGTTGCCCAGGCTGGAGTGCAGTGGCGCCATCTTGGTGGAAGCCTCCTGGTTCAAGTGATTCTCCTGCCTCAGCCTCCAACTAGCTGGGACAACAGGTGCACACCACCACGCCTGGCTAATTTTTTTTTGTATTTTTAGTAGAGACAGGGTTTCACCATGTTGGCCAGGCTGGTCTCAAACTCCTGACCTCAAGTGATCTGCCTGCCTTGGCCTCCCAAAGTGCTGGGATTATAGGCGTGAGCCACCACGTCCGGATGATCAAATGTATCTAACATGGATGAGGGCTTTGGTTCTAAAATGTCTGAAAATACAGTCAGAAGCTGCACATTAAGATGGGTAGTTTGAGGCCCTCTTTTTCGCTGGAGTTACAGCAAGTTTCCCAAGACAGACGCTGGTTTTGGCAAGGCAGGTAGGTGTTCTCAACTTCCCTCTATACGCCAAACCCCTGGCTTTGGCGAGCTGCCTGAATCAGGGTGAACTTTAGGTTTTGCCCCTGTGTTCTATGTAACATAAGAAGCAAAGATTATAAATGTAAGCAAACAGAGAGCAAAAGTCAACATGGGCAGCAGAAACAAAGGAAGACAATACCACTTAGTACACACGGTGGCCAGAAGTGGCAGGAGTTAGAAAGGGGTGAGGGACTATTCAAAGAGGACAGGATCAAAAAGCCTTTGGGTTATAATCTGCCTTGAAGTCATCAAAAACTGTTCCAATTCTGCTACAGTCTCATTAGAAACACAGGACTCCTTCCCCTTTCAGAGTCAGTGAAGTAATAGTGTCTAGCTAAGAAAAACATAATTTTCACATCTAGCTTTTTAAAAATGGGATTATTACTCAGAATACTGGTGAGTGTTTGCTTAAAGGTTTCTTTCTTTTAGCACATAAAGTTTTCAAACTTTGGATTGCATGGTTTAGGTTCACAAGGTTATGATCTGGCTCTGTCACAGACACACCAGAATAACTGGTTGAGTCAAAAAAAAAAAAAAAAAAAAAAAAAAAAAAAAAAAAAAAAAAAGCAAAGGTCCAGGAACAACAGTGGCTGGAATCAAAGAACTCTTCATGGTAGATGTCCTGAGCGTAGCTCCTCAATCGTGTGGAAGCTAAGGAAGAGTTTAGCGCCACCTTCTGGGAAAGGCCAGAAAGACCGTAAAAAATTGGATTGACTATGAGTTTAAGTATCCACCAGTAGACTGGGGGAAAAAAAAACGACCAATGTCCCAGATTGGCATTGACATGGTCCTGAGATTTACAACAGAGTGCCAGCATGGCCCTGACCCTGGGACAAGAGTCCTCACTTAGCTAGGCTCAGTACCAGTGGGAGGGGAAATAAAAGTTCCAGGCTCTAAGTCTGGAGACCTGAGTTTTGGCCCTGGTTCTGGCATCAACTAGCCAAGTGAGCTTGGGGTAAATTTCTTCATTCTCTATGCCTTGGTTTTCCTCATCAGTAAAATGAAAGGGAGAACCTAAATCAATTATTTTAAAGGTATTTCAGATTATGACATCTTATCATCCAACTCTACCTGATGAGTCTCTTCCCCTGAAAAATGTGCATGCACAAAATTCCAAGGAACTTTGAAGAGCCTGAGGAGTAGTGTCTATATGAAATGACCTCTAACAAGACAGTCATCACATCCTTGCCTGGAAAAATAGATTCAGGGCAACACAATGGACATCTTCAAATGTGGTCGGGCTCTTACGTGGGAGATTTATTCTGTTCTCCTCTAAGGGGTAGAATTAGGGCCAACGGGGCAAATGATGAGAAGTGTAAAGAGTGGCAGAGAGTCCAGGAGGTGGGGTGTCCTGCTGTCCTGGAGATGCTGCAGAGGCTGGGCTGGCCTCTCAGGAGGTGCTCAGCATTAGATGGGAAGCTGGGCAGCACGGGTAAGGCTCCTCTTTGGCATTCTAATTCTGGTATCCATCTCTCAACACCCACGGCATTTCCTAGCCTAACGCGGACAATGTACTGGCTCCCCCAGCTCAAACATGGACGGATTCCAAACAAAGCAGTAGCCAAAAGATACAAGTCGTATTTTTGCTGGTGTTTTAGAATTTACTCAATTGCATTTAATAGCTTCTTAGGTGTATTTAGAGAAATGCAGTTGTAACTGCTTTATGTAGAATTTTAAAAACTTGACAATTCTATTCAAAATCAGTCTACTTTCTTCAATGGAAGAGTATAAGAAAGATGCTATCTTCAATTTTCCACAATGTCAACCACCTTACTTCACTTGACTTTAATGCCAGCCTCTCAGGGCAGGGTATAAAGCACCTGCCCCCCACCTCCCACCCAGCATACAAGTGCTTTAGATATCCAGAGTGTCTGTGACTTGTCCACAATTGCAGCCCGAGCTAGCAAAAGCAGCATGGGAACCCAGGCCTTCAAACCCCAAACCCAAGGGTGTTAACATTAAGCAATGGCTCTTCCTGAAGCTACAAGAGCTAAAGGGCAGGTGTCACCTCTGGCTCCTTAGTCAGTTCATCGGCGAGGCGGAACTACTCCCTACCCATGAGTAACGGCAGGAGCAGCCGCCACCACAGCCGCCACTCAGAACTAGACACCGTGCCTGGCACTTCACAAGCCTGTGAGGTGGGCTATGTTTCTTCACTCGCCAGAGAGAATATGAGGGCTCACAAAATGGTAAGTCTCCTGCCGTCTTGGCTCAGCGGGGTTCAACCCAGGAGTGTCTTCCAACCCATGCCCCCTCCCTTGACCACGTGGCCTTGGCTCCTAGAGTTCTCTCCCTATCTGCTCTTTCTCAGCCCATCTCAGGTTCTAACTCCCTAAGGAACTCTTCCTTGACTATTCTGGCCCACTCCTAAACTCCTGGTGCACTTCACTTGGAAGCACACATGACTCTTTGCTTTAATCTCAACTAAACCGCAAGGCCCTTGAAGACTACAGTACACCACTACCCATCAATTATAAAACATTTATTGGAGTTTGTGCTATTAGTGTGACTGCTGGCTCAGTAACTTGGAACCTCTTGATGAAGCTATACAGGTTTTGGGGTTTTGTCTTTTTATTAAAAAGCAAAAACCTACAAAGAAAATGGGGCTTCTGGTCACATCCCAAGGTTGGGCCCAGGGAAAACTGAAAATTTAGAATTTGAAGATTTAGGTTTGTTACTCAATAGCAACTTGTATTATCTTGAGGCTGGATGAAACACAGATAATCATCTAGTCCACTTGGTACGATAAAAGATAAGGAAAAACCAAAGTACAGAGGGGTAAAGGCATTTCTCCAGAGTTCAGGCAGCGTATTATTTCCCAGTGTCCACGGATACAAATGACTGCTGCCCTGAAAGGCATCTAAGGGCCATTCTTGAGTGCAGGGGATCTGGCTGAGATGAGGTCAGCTAGTGATTCTAACTGGTATTTGATCACAGACCTCTGGCACACCGGTGCCTTTCTCTGGCTACGGCGTTTGTCTAAAGGACTGCATGAGACACCATGCTGGCTGGGTGAATCAGAAACCAGACAAGTTCCCAGGAAGTTCTCTTTTCTTTTATAAATAACTTTGGTCTGATTTTGCCATTTTAATTCTTTAAAGTCATAAAATAAAAAGTTAACCAGAAATGATTTAAAAATAAAACCCCTGAAGACATAATACTGGTGGTTTTATATTTATCTAAGAATCAAACTTCCCAAAACAAGTCAAACCACTTGAAGCTGGATTCTGGTGCCTTAAACACCACGACCTTTGTGTGTGTAGCAAGAAATGTTTGGTGACCCAGCACGGTGACATGAATGATGCTAATATTTTCCTCTTTTAACAGACAAGTGTAACTGGATATGCACTAACGTGGCAAAGTTCAGAATAAGCTAAGTCTAGTGATCGGAAAACCTCAATTACAGAATATCTTCAAAAAACAGAGTTGGGCTTCTTTCGAGTTGGGCTTCTTTCAAGTTTAAATAAAACATTTACTGCGAACTTCAACATTATGGGTACTACAGGCACATCACAATGACTGGCAGCAACAAATATTCTTGCATTAAATGTGCATACAATGATTTATAATTAGTATGTTTCCTCAGAAATGGGCACTTCTGAAATGAATAAGGATGTCTGAGAACAGTTCTATGTAGCAACATTTGTAGAGCATATGACAATTTTAAAAGCGTATTTCTATATCATAATATCTTTCCTTCTCACAACAGAACTGCTTATTCAGGGTTATGCTGAGATGAAGAAACCGGGAACAGCTGGACAACAGGAGACGCGAGACTAAAAACCAAGTTTTCTGCCTCAAGATTTGTATCTCACACTGACCCCAGAATCTCTTTGTAGTATCAATTCTCTTATTTAATCCTCTCTTTTTAATCACCAAAGGAGAGGTTCTAGACCAGCTCTAAGAAACAGATTACAAATTCTAACATAAGAAGTGTTCAAATAAATGGAGTTCTCTTGGAAACAGAAAACGGGTTCAAAATTTTAAAAGATCGCTCTCAAGGCCTTAGCCCTTTAAGGTGTTTGCTAAGTGCCAACTCTACTGCAGACCACACTGGCTTCATGAATGAGGCACTGAAACTCAATAGCAAAATCTGTTTACTAAAAAGATAAAAAAGAAGTTAGATAATGAAAGAGACTTATTCAAATAGGGACTATGAAAACATTATGTCTAAGCTCAGAAACACCAACTTTTAAAATAAACACTCTAAATCGGTGTCCAAATCCTTCATCTATCTTGCTTACTACTACAGAACATGTATGTTAGCTTTGGATGAATGGTGTCTGAGACAGATTTGGTACTTGGCACATTTTCAGTGTGTAAGAAACACATTCTGCACATATAGCTCCTTTCAAAAGAAACTGAGAAAGCAGACGCTTGCTTACATGAGAAAACAAGCCATCTTATCATCAGTCCTACCTCATCCACCTTCCCAAATAGTTTTTGTGACAAATTTCAGTTTACAGAAATTGTATTTCAAGCAGCTGTCCTTCCTCACTGCAGTCACACAGTCAGAGCCGCAGTGCACGCGCTGGTGTGGTAACATCACGCTGGCAAGAGCAGGGCAGCTGGTGCCAGTGTCTCTACAAGCAGCCCCATGTTAACCTGCCGAGTCTTTCTGTTCTTCATCTCCTGCTGAAGCCCAGTTTTTGTCTGGGAATATAAAACCAACTAGCTTCTTATTGAGAAGGAAGTTCCAAGAGAGCTCACTCTGGGATAAACATACTTTGGAAGTATTAATAAGACAGGAAAATAGACTATGTCTTTGTATGACAAATAAAGTAAGTCTAGAAACATTTCAGATCCTTTTCAATAAATGTTTGGAGTCGTAAGAATTGAATACAATGATGAGAAAATGGAAGGACTAGAGAACAATTATGTGCCATATTAATATGCCAACAAGATGCCTACAACACAAACTTTATGCGCATCTCAGCCTTCTGCCCTAAAAAAACAGCAAGAAGGCACGGAAAAAGATTGGTTAAAATAAGAGGAAGCTAAGAACTTCAAGGGAAAAGAAAAAAAAGGAACGAAAAAGGAAAACCCAACCCCAAACCTAAATATACAGGTTCTTGAGTTATTATAGTGGCTCCTGGCAAAGAGACAGAGTAAAGTTTTATAAGGAAACTCCAAGGGCAATGAGTCAAGGTGAGTCAAACTATGCAAAGCAGGAAGGCCTGCCAATGCAGGCACCGTTCCCAACACAGCTCCTCCACCGGCTCTACCACAAGTCAGTAACGGCAGCATGGAGGCCCCTGAACCTGAGTGCTGCTAAGTTTATGTTAAGCAGGACATATATTCTGCTCTTTTCCCTCGGGCAATTTAAAGGGCCTCATACCTGAGAATTTTCTCTCCTAAATTTCTAATTTTGCAGAAAAAACAAAAGATCTTCCAAGAAAACAGCAGATAACGAATCAATTACTTAATGTTGTTAACTTATACTTCTTAGGACTCACTTTAGATAGATATCTTCCAACTGGAGAGTCAGAAAGTACGTGCCAAGACACCATGGACGGCCTGGCATTTCATTTAAATGCCCAAGTCTAAGTATGTACTGTCCCATGAAAACAACTGATATCATCTCTATGTAAAAGAACATCAGGCCGGGTGTGGTAGCTCATGCCTGTAGTCCCAGCTACTCGGGGGGCTTAGGCAGGAGGACTGCTTCAGCCTGGGAGGTGGAGGTTACAGTGAGCACAGCTTGTGCCACTGCACTCCAGCCTGGGTGACAGAGCAAGACCCTGTCTCAAAAACAAAGCAAAACAAAAAGAACATTTTAATTTCATTTTTTGATCATGTATTCTCATAAAGGAGAAGCAATTATGGTTTTAAAAAGTTAGCAAATGCCAGCTGCCCCTTAAAGGAGACGCAAAACCTAGCTATATCTCAGTTCTGCCAGTAACTGCTGTGCATACAGTTCCTCTAGGACAAGCTTGTCCAACCCGTGGCCCAGGACGGCTCTGAATGCAGCCCAACACAAATTCAAAAACTTTCTTAAAACATTATGAAAATATTTTGTGATTTTTTTTTTTTTAAAGGCTCATCGTCTATCATTAGTGCGTTTTATGTGTGGCCTAAGACAATTCTTCCAATGCGGCCCAGGGAAACCAAAAGATTGGACCCCCCTAATCTAGGACCTTCCTCCTCACCTGGGAATCACTATATTGATCGTACTAGCTCACCTGGTCTTCACGTTTTTTAAATGAGTTATTATAAATGAAAAGTGCTTTGTTCAAATGTGAGTGATTATCGCCACCATGCAACCAAGCCAGATTTTGGAAACCCAGTCATTAGTCTGAAAACACATCCATCCCCTGTGTACTGTGTGCTGTTTTCTAGGACTAGCAGGTGGAGAGAGGCCCAGTCTGAGGACAAGACCTTCGCCCTTGCTGAGCTACAATTGTGGTGGAGATTTGAAGAGGTCACATCAGTCACTGCTTAAGCAGCCACACAAATGCCAAACAGAACTACGATCTAGGGTCTCTCTATGTAGATGGAAGAATTGTGTTAATTACAATTCCCTTAATCCATGAGCGTGCTCACATGACAGTCACACATGAGCCAGGAGATCAAACCGGGCAAGTAGTTACGTCTCACTTTGGGGTCAAACCCATTATCTGGCAGGCTGTTTTCTGAAGTTCCAATATATGATTTTGTTTCCCACAGTTCATTTTACTGAAGGGTGTCACTGAATCATTTGTATCAGGACAGCTCCAGCCACCTCCCCATTCTCTGTAGGCTTCTAGCTACTTGAAAGCCTGGTGAGGCACAGGGGTTGGACAATCCAGTAAGTAACAGGCTGAGTTTCTGCTGAGTGTGCACCCTCCATGGCACGTGTGCAGGATACAGACACATGTTCTGCCGCTCTCTACCAGGCAGCTGACGTCCCAATGCCAGAAACTGCAGAGATGGCTTGCTAGCGTTTTAAATACTCAACAGCGAGTGGAAGGGGCACGGCAGGGCTGCCTCCACTCAGCCTCATCTTGCAGAGAGCGGCACACTGAATGCCGGCAGGGAGGAAGGTCAGTACAGCAGCGTGCTACCCGCTGTTGGCAGGAGCTGGGCTGGAACCACCCCTGGCCGTCTCATTTAATTCTCATGAAAAACTCTGTGGAAATATCCATTCCTGTTTTACACACAAGGAAATGGAGGCTCAGAAGGTGAAATGACTGGTCCACATATTTGGAGCAAGGAGGCATTGGTTCTGGGACTTGCACGTCTGCGATTCCAAAGCTGGTCTCCACCTCCCACACCAGACTACTAGAGGCTAAATGCCAGAAAGCAGCAGCAGACCCTTCCCTCCCACAAAGGCAGCCGGAAGCCCAGGCGTGGAACACATCTCAGGGACAGGGCAGGCCTGTTGGAAACAGCGAGAAGGAGCTGGGAACTGAACAAATGGCACTGGCCCTGGAACTGCGCCACTGCTCAACAAGGATGACCGCAATGGGGACTCGACATGGCCGAGACCCAAGGAAGGGGCTCTTAAGCTGTGGGCTGATTCTGATTCCTCTATCTCCACATCCCAGCACCCCCGGCCACGTGACTGACTCACCTCCTTATGGGAGTCTTTGTGGGCTTCCAGAGTCTTCATAATCGTCAGCTCGGCGTAGTTTTTAAATCTTGCTGGTTGATTTCTCAGAATTTCCCTCAAAACTCTCAATGCCAGTGCTCGAATTGAATGCTAGAGTACAAGGGGAAAGGAAGACATCACCAAACACCACACCGCACTTTCACACACAGCAGTCAGCAGGTTCGGCAAGGCCAAGCACCCAGTTCTGGGTTCCCCGGAACCTTGCAGAACCCTCTACACAGATCACATGGTTTACCTGAAATCAGCTTTACTTGACACTGGCTCTCTAGACATCAGCTCCATGAAGGCAGGCACTGTGCCTTAGGGTGACATTCCCAGAACCCAGTGCCTGACAGGCACTGAAACAAGCTTCTCGAACAAGCCGTGCACTCGAGACCAAATGAGGATGATACACCTAAGTTCATTACCAGTTTTCTGGGGATTTTCAGATTTCCTGAGGCTTCAGCCTACAAATTAGGCTTCTGTAAAATGTATGAAAGAATGTGTACAAAGCACCTGGATGTTTCATCAACACAGCCTGTAAGACTGAACTCCACCTAAGGACAGTGGAAGGCCTGTCATTATTCCTGACCTTCCATGTGATGAGATCACTGGGTGTGTAGAGGCCTCAAGTTGGTTAAGGCCAGAGTCATGCATCTGGAGGAAAGCCATTCCAAACAGACTCCTAATCTCAATAAAAGAGAATGGAGTTTACACCAAACAGAGCCAGAAAGTACATCCTGATTCTTTGTCACTCATCTGTACAATTCACACACTAATACACCATTTTACCTGTCTTCTACATGACATCACTTTGTCTCCCAACAGAGCCAACAAGGCATAACTGCCTTACGAGCCAATACTTTGTCTTTTTTAAAAAGTATTTTTAAGAAGTTTTTTTTTAAAAAAAGGTGAAACAGATTACTTATTACCATTCTTCTATCTTTACTTATCCCTAAACCAAACCATTAATCCGAAGCATCAGAAAGCTATCTGAGTCTCCACAGCATGGCACGCAGCAGCCTCCCTGTCACTCGGTGGCCATGCAAGTCCCCTCTAGCTGGCCGTGGGCATGGCCTGTCACCTCCTGGCAATCCTCCCATCCCCCTCCTCCAGCCCCTCATCACAGCACTCTCTTCTCATTTCTGCTGGCCTACACAAAGCCAATGTGGATGGATTAAGTTTTTCTTGCAGAGGTTTAATTCTGGTAATTCCCAGCATCTATTCCTGTTTCCATATAAGGGACCAGCTCCACAGGTGGGAGAAGGCAGGACTTTGACCAGATTACTCCCCCTTTTAAGAGTTCTCTATGTGCAATGTGCAGATCACAGACCAGGCATGTCACAAATGCCTAGTTTGTCACATTCAAATGTCCCAGCATAATGAAGCTTTTTTATTTTAATATTAATAATACAAAAATCAGAATCATGCTTCTGGAGCCTGCCACTTGACTGATTAAAATTATTGGAACTCTTAACATATGTAGGGGGGAACCAAGATGGAATTTCATGGAATGTAGCATTTAATTAGGTCTTTTAAAATGGACCTTTTTATTTCTCAATTACATATGAAACAAAAATCAAACTCACAAGTGAAAAAGTGTATCCTAAAAGACCACATTCTATGCTAATGAAGTTTTAAGAAATTCTGTGTTAAAGCAACTAGATGCAGGAACAAGGTTCCCTCAACTACTATAAACCCAGTTGCAGACCATGCACGTAAGCCAAGAAGCAGCTTGTTGCTGATAAAAACATGACCTTACTAAACGTGCTCAGAAAATATGTGAAAAATGAACAAATAAATGTTTTGATGTAAACAGTAAGCACAACCCAGAAAGTAAAGCTGAAGCCAAGCCCAGCAAAAAAAGGACATCGTGACCCCATTACACGGAAAGGGGCAAGGTAAGGCCAAACCAGCATCTCACGTCTTTGTCTCCGAGGGTCTCCAGCAGCAGGAGCAGGATGGTCTTGAAGTGCTCCTCCCAGACACCCAGGCTGTCTTCCCGCGTGATCTTGAGCAGCTCCAGCAGGGCTCCCTTCCGTTCCTCCACTCGCTCGTTATGGTTGGACAGCTCTTTCAGAAGGTCAGCCACCAGGTCAGAATGGTCGATGGGCACTGGTGAAACACAGCACACATACGTCACCTCGTGAGGAAATGCCCGGCACAAGGGCTTCCTCAGTGGTGCCCAGTGATCCTTCCCTTCCTGCCTCATCTCCCAGAGGCGACACCTCCTTCATGGTTCCCCTCCCACCCTCCACTCCGCTTCACTGTCCGGCCTCAGCCTACACACCCTCCACCAACCTTCTCACCAAGTTCACTGTGAAAGCAGAGGCGCGAGACCAGCTGTCCAGTACCAACAGTCAACGTCTTCACCCTTCCTTGCTATCTTTTCCCTTCTACTTCAGATAGAGAGGAGAAATGCCTGCATCCACCAAAGTCCCTTTTCAACCCTCTTATTTTCAGAAACTCTCTCCCACTGCCATGGTCCTGAGTCAGCCCCACCACTGGACAGCCTTTTACCAGGGTCAAATCCACTCCCATACACACATATTCCTCAAGGCCTCCTCACCAACACATCTGATTATCATCCATCCCCTTCTCAAATGTCTATAGCTTAGGAACCAGCATGGGGAACACACACCAATCAAGGTGTTTGGACTACTGGTGGACTATCTATGTGGAGACTAAAAACTGGCCCAAGATGACTCAACATAGTTACCTGCAGGGCTGTGAACACGGTTTCTACGGCAGAAAGGCACATCCTTTCTCCTCCATGTTCTTTTAAGAAACCTCAACTCTGAATATTCAACTTTAAATAGAGAGGATGAAAAAACAAACACATCAGACAAGTTATTAGGAACTACTTAAACGTGTATTTGCATACTTCTTTAGCTTCTAAGATGGGGTAGCAAACACACAAGAAAGCCTGAAATGCTAAAGAACTCTGTCACTTCCTCCTGCCTTCCTACCTTTTTCTCCTTTTCTTTAAGCCTTTTAGTAAACAGTTGGTGAATAACCAACATTGTAATTTCTACCTTAATCGAGATCTATAAAGGATAAGGTAAACAATTCTATAAGCAATGAAAACAAATAGTCCACTTCTCCCAAGAAGTGCCAGTCCTTACAAACACTATACCCTATTCGCTCACTGCCCAGTAAACAGAGTGTGGGCAGAGTCTGAGACGCTACCCACCAGCCCATAAGCAATTAATAGCCAAGTGATTCGGCTTTTCATCCCTACAGCCACTTCTGCTTTCAAACAGAGAACTTCCCTTCTATCTTAGCATTCCCCTACTATCTGATCTCTGCAAGAGGATCAGCTTTCTTTTCTTTGGGCCCCCACTGGATCTGGCATCTGCCTCCAGCACAGGCCTTCTCTGGCACTATCAGTCTACTTCCCTGACAGACCGTGAGCTCTCTGAGGCCAGGGACTGTGTCTCCTGTGCCTCGGTCCCCGGCAACCCATACACTTCATGACACACAGTAGGCTCTCAGTGAATTTTAACTATTTAGAATTCTAATGTAGGTTCTAATTACTCATTCAAGCTTGAGAAATAAACAGGCCTCAAAACCATAATTTTTTAAAAGCACTATCAGATTGAAATAAACCAAATCACGTAACATGAGAGATGAAAAAACAAATAATTAAGTTTTGGATAAAAATACCGTCGTACAAATACATACTCATCACTCACTAGTTTATTCAATAATGGATGCTGGTCTTAACACAGGAGCCAGAAAGAAACCAGACTAGCTCTGCCTCTCCTCCCTACTTCCTATGTTATGTGCTTACATTACATTTTGGGCAAATCTTTCTGACCCCACGCTTAGCTTAGCACCACACACGGTAATGCAAGTGGTCAGTGTATGTCAAACCCCTGCCTCCCAAATGCAGCACGGAGGTCAACACAGCTCCAGGAAAACCTGGTTACAAAGCAGGTGTGAGAGGAGAGGGAAGCCTCGGAGCGGTGCTTCAGGATCTCACTCCACAGCTCGGGGAGCTGGGAAGCGCAGGTCCAAGGCCTTCACAAAGGCTGAGCCCGTGCTCGCCATCCTGTTTGTTCCTACACCCCTGGCTTGCCTGGGCCCTGGGTTCTGCAGCAGAGCCTCCCTGATGGTAGAGTTTGGCCTTCCCTCATGCTCAGCTGTGGCAGTGGCTACTTCATATCATGTGTGACTGTTTATTTCCTCACCGCCTTGCCACTTGTGCTTCTGTTCACTGCCGTGTTCCCCGTGCCTAAGCACACAGTAGGGATTCAGTAAGTAGTGCCTGAACAAATGACTAAGCAGAAAGAACAGACCCAGCGTCTCCATTTACATCTGACCAGTGGGCCTGGTACTGGCCAGACAGGAGGGAGCACAAGGGAAGCACTTCTGGGTGGGGACAGTTAAGCAAAGAGACACCAACCATCTCGAAGCTGCTCCATGTCGTCATCGAACACAGCCTCTTTCAGGGCAGTCTTGTCATAGGTGTTGATGGCATCTGAGTAGGGGTATGGGTTGTAGTCTCGTGCCCGCGGTCCCGGGAAGGCGCGCGGAGGCTGGGTGTTGAGTAGCGAGGTCTTGTTATCCAGAGCTGTCCGGCCTCCTTCTACCTCACTGGTGGCAGGGGAGGCAGCACCCCCATCGCGGGACACCTGGAGCACAGTACACTGTCAGTTCCCTTCTGGGACTTATAATGGACATTTCCTTTGAATGCTCAGAAATATTAAGAGGGCCAGAGATTTTCACTTGAAATATGTATGGCCAGTGACAAAAGGACAGCTATTAGTATTGCAGTGTAAAAATACCAAATCCATAAACTACCATAAAAGGAACAATATGCCTGCATTTGCATCTAGTCTTTACACTTCAAATCTCCTTTACTTTGTAATTTGGTGATTCACTTTACCAAGATGTTTCCTGAGGGATGAAAGGCTCAGAAGCCTTTCCTTGAGAAGGAAAGGCTGTCCACTCACATCCCTGCTCTCAAGGACCAGATCAGCAATGGGGGATTTGCACTGCGGCCCTGCCCACATCCACAGACAGAAGCTCTTCCAACTGCCATCATTAAGTCTAATGGGTGTCATCCATCCCCAAATTAATTCCTTGTACTCTATGTATTCCTGCCTAGTGCTGGGCCTCAATGTGTCACAATCTCCTGTGACAGAGAACTCAGCACCTCCTAGGCATATCATCCTTCTTTTAGATATTTCTGACTCAGAGTTGTTATGCTGGGTCAAAGAACAGGTCTTTAGTATCTTCCGAATTTTATTTTTCTTTGCTAATACATTCTGAAAGTTGTCTTCAACAAATTCAACCGCTGGCCCTCTGACTGGCCCCTTGCCATGGTACTGACAAGAGCAAATCACTTTTACTCTTAGGGTCCTCTCATATGGGGCACACCACTGGTCTAGCCCCTTTGCAGGTGGCAGTGTAGCCCAGCAGGTGTGGGCTGGTGCTGGCAACGGGGCCAGACTGTTTTCCTCATCCCAGGCATCTGACTATCCAACAACGGTGGAAACATTCCAGGCAGCCAGAACACGTCGGTGACACCTATGGCAAAATTTTTACTTGTGCTGATGACAGGATACATTTCTCTCAACTTGTGCTAATGCATGTACACTTTTTTCTGGTTGTAAAAGAAAAGTAGATGTAACACATCATTTTAATCATTCGTAAGTATATAATTCAGTGTCATTAAATACATTTATGATGTGTAACCATCACCACTATGTATACCCAAAACTTTCTCATCATCCCCAACAAAAACCCTGCATCCTCATCCCTCTCCCTTCCCCACAATCCCTGATAACCTTTATTTTACTTTGTCTCTCGGAGGTTGCCTATGCTAGGTACCTCAGGTAAGTGGAATTGCTGAGCACATCCCACTGTGTGTATATACCACATTCTGTTTATCTGTTCATCTGCTGATGGGCACTTGGGTTGCTTCCGCCTTTTGGCTTTTGTGAATAATGCTGCTACGACACAATGGTGCACAAATATCTGTTCAGGTCCCTGCTTTCAATTCTTTTGGACTTGAATCTAGTGGAGGTGCTAGGATGCATTTGGTTTTTAACACCCACAAACAAAATTTTATATTAATTAAGATGTAAAAAGAATTCATAATATATGCATAGACAGAAACAAATTAAGACTAAAAAGGTATAAATCAAATCTTAACAGAGGTTTTCTCTGGGTGGAAGAAAATTCATAGATGGTTTTAATTGCTTCTTTTTATAAGTCTTCTAAAAATACTACTATTATAATGAAAAATTATTTATAAAAGAAAAAGGTAAGCCATTGAACAGGAGGTTTAAAAAAAACAACAAAAAAAGAGAAGGGTTTTAAAAACTTCAGACATTTTAAAAATAAAGCTCAACTCCCAATTCTAATCACTGTTAACAACAAAACCTTACTACCTCAGTGTGTGTCTCCACGCAGGCTTTGCACAGCAGGAATCCTGTGTGCACGCTGCCTTCTGGTTTTTTTTTTCCTTACAGTGCAATCATTTCCCACGTGGATGAAGTTTTTGTAACCACCATGTTTAATCACACCACTACCTCTACTTGGGTTTTAAAAAGATTTACTCAGATGTTCCCCTTTAATATTTTTGCTACTGTAGATAATGCTGAAATAAGCTACCTTATGGAAATGACATATATATTTTTTTCTTCTGTTGAGTTCTTTCTTTAGTGTAGACTAACCATACTGGGTAAAGAATATGCAAATCGCTTTTGCTAAATATAATTTTGCTGAGTTCCAAAACATTGTACCAATTTCCCATGGCACCAACATTACACTAGATCCTTATACCCTTTCTAGTATTAAATGTTATAATTTCTATTAAAGCAGAGCAGAAGGGAACCTTGATACAAGTCTGCTGTATTTCTGTAAGTGACCATAAGGATGGGCTTTCTCCCTATGTTGAATGTCCTCATTTTTGCTGTGTGCACCACCCTCCTACTGCATCTGACATTCATCCTATGGCTTGTCTCCCTAGATTTGGTTTCCTTGTTAGGCTTAAGAGGAGCTGTACTGGCTCCCGAATCTTTCACATTTAACAGTTTTATATTCACCTCAATGTTTTAGCTAAAAATATGGTAAGTGGTGGCTAAGTCAATTTTGAAGCTCCTTCATTCTTCGATTTTCTTTTTTTTTTTTTTTTGAGACAGAGTTTCGCTCTTGTTGCTCAGGCTGGAGTGCAAATGGTGCAATCTTGGCTCACTGCAACCTCCGCCTTCTAGGTTCAAGCAATGCCCTGCCTCAGCCTCCCAAGGAGCTGGGATTACAGGCATGTGCCACCACGACTGGCTAATTTTTTGTATTTAGTAGAGATGGGGTTTCACCACGTTGGTCAGGATGGTCTTGAACTCCTGACCTCAGGTGATCCACCCGCCTCGGCCTCTCAAAGTGCTGGGATTGCAGGCGTGAGCCACCATAACTGGAAAAAGTAACCCCTCACACATCCACCTTTTCTACTGTTCTTGGTAGGAGTTCTGTTTCCCTAGTCAGATTGCTCCATTCCTCACACTCCTCACAAGTCCCCCGCTTCAAAGCAGGCCTCCTTCCACTGCCCTGGGAAACCAGCAGTGGGAAGACACTCTACTTCCTGCTTCAAGCCCCTAAAGCTGCCCTCCACCCTAGCTAAGACCAGTCATTCCACCTGGGTCCTAACCTCAGGTCCCCACATCCCGAAGGATCCGCATCCAATCATCTGCTCCCCTCCGCTGTGTAGGCAAGGTGCTTCTCTCCACCGGCCCTGCTGGGAGAGATCTTTCCCATCTGAAATGCCCTGTGATCCTCATTTCTCTCCAGTTTGTTCCTCAACGTCTTCATCCACTGTGATCTGGTTTCTATTCTCAACCCTGCACTCAACTATGCTCACAAGAGCCAATGTACTCCTGGAAGAAACTAAATTTGGATATTGCAGACTGTAACTACGTGTAAAGTTTATTTAAGAAGAAAAAACATGGAAGTCCAGTGAGTCCATTCTCAAAGGAAAGGTCTTAACTTTACATCAAAACGTTGGCAAGTAAATGTGTATTTTATATCTTTTAGGTTAAAATAGAACATTTAACGTGGATAATAAACAAATAATCCAATGGAGCCCTTTCATTTCATATGTGACCCGTTATCTCTTTGCAGCATGGCCCCTTTGGCTAGAATATCCTCCCTGAAATAGTCTCCCTTATCTTCTATGCCACTACCCTCTCCTGGTCTCCCTCCTGTCAGCTCTAGCTTCTGTCCTTCCCTTAGTGCTGATGCTCCTTAGGATTCTGTCCTTATCCTTTACCTGGTGATTTCACTTACTTTTCTTTAGTTATGTTCAAGCAACTAATCAATATCTCTCAAATATCGAACTTCAGCCTGAATCACTGGCTGAAACAGACTGGTATATCCAAAGTCCTGATGGATATATTTGCTTAGATATTCCACAATTTCTGCAATTTGCATGTATTCAAAAGAGCATTCATTGTATTTCAAAGACAGCATCTCCTTCTAGAGTAATATTTCACTGAATTGCACTAGCATTTGCTCAATAGCCCCAGAAGACTTCTGATTCTTGTTTCTGCTCATGCCCTATTCAACCCCACTTCCTCCTGAATTATTCTCCATTCCAAAGTTAACAGTAGCCTGTCTAAAATATAAGTATGACTATGCCACTTCGCTGCTTAAAGATCCTTCAATGACTCTAATATCACCAGGGTAAAGTCAGAGCATTGGTTGGGAATACCCCAGTGAGCACATCCTTCCTGAGCTGGCCTCTGCAGCTCTGCTCTGAATCTCCCCAACCACTCCTCATGCCCAGTCTTCTCCACTTCATCCAAATTCAAACAGGAAATCACACCATGCCCACGGCCATGTCTTAGTCTTCGAACAGGCCCTCCTCTGACTACAACCCTCCTACTCAACCTGACAAACTCCTCTGGACCTCCAGGCTTCAGTTCAGAGGTGACGACATCCTCTCTTTTGCACATCTGATATGGTTTGGCTCTGTGTTCCCACCCAAATCTTATGTCAAATTGCAATTTCCAATATTCGATGAGGAACCTGGTGGGAGGTAATTGGATCATGGGGGCGGAATTCCCCCTTGCTGTTCTCATGATAGTGCGTGAATTCTCATAAGACCTCGCTGTTTAGAAGTGTGTAGCACTTCCTCCTTTGCTCTCTCTCTCCTGCCACCATGTGAAGACCTACCTGCTTCTCCTTTGCCTTTCTGCCATGACTGTAAGTTTCCTGAGGCCTCCCCAGCCATGCCTCCAGTATAGTCTGTAGAACTGTGAGTTAATTAAACCTCTTTTCTTTATAAATTACCCAGTGTTAGGTAGTTCTTTATAGCAGTGTAAGAACTAATATAGAAAATTGGTACCAGAAGTGGGGTATTACAATAAAGATGCCTGAAAATGTGGAAGCAACTTTGGAGCTGGGTAATGGGCAGAGGTTGAAACAATTTGGAGGGATCAGAAGAAGACAGGAAAATGAAAGAAAAGTTTGAAACGTCCTAGAGACTTGTTGAATGGTTGTGACCAAAATGCTAATAGTGATATGGATAGTGAAGTCCAGGCTGAGGTGGTCACAGATGAAGATAACGAACTGGAGTAAAGGCCACTCTTGATATGCTTTAGCAAAGAGACTGGCAGCACTGTGCCCCTGCTCAAGAGATCTGTGGAACTTTGAAGTTGAGAGAGATGATTTAGGGTATCTGGTGGAAGAAATTTCTATGCAGCAAAGTGTTCAAGATGTGGCCTGGCTGCTTCTAAAAGCCTCTGCTCATTTGCACAAACAAAAAAATGACCTGAAACTAGAACCTATATTTAAAAAGGAAGCAGAGGGTAAAAGTTTGGAAAATTTGCAGCCCAACCAGGCAGCAGAAAAGAAAAACTCATTTTTGGGAAAGAATTCAAGGCTGCAGAAATTTGCATAAGTAATTAAAAGCCAAATGTGAATAGCCAAGACAATGGAGTAAACGTCTCCAGGACATTTCAGAGACCTTCATGGCAGTCCCTCCCATCACAGACCTGGAGACCTAAGAGGGAAAAATGGTTTTGTGGGCCAGGCCCAGGGCCCTGCTGCTTTGTGCAGCCTTGGTACATGGTGCTCTGCATCCCAACTGCTCCAGCCCCAGCTATGGCTGAAAGGGGCCAAAGTACAGGTTGGGCTGTTGTTTCAGAGGGTGTAAACCCCAAGCCTTGGTGGCTTCCATGTGGTGTTGGGCCTGTGGGTATGCAGAAGGTAAGAAATGAGGTTTGGGAGCCTCCACCTCGATTTTAGAAAATGTATGGAAATGCCTGGATGTCCAGGCAAATGTCTGCTGCAGGAGCAGAACCCTCATGGAGAACCTCTACTAGGGGAGTGCAGAGGAGAAATGTGGGGTTGGAGCCCCCACACAGAGTCCCCACTGGGACACTGCCTAGTGGAGCAGTGAGAAGAGGGCCACAGTTCTCCAGATCCCAGAATGGTAGATCCACCAACAGCTCTCAACATCAGCCCATGAAAGCAGCTGTAGGGGCTGTACCTTGCAGAGCCATAAGGGTGGAGCTGCCCAAGGCTTTGGGAGCTTACCCCTTGCATCAGTGTGTCCTGGATGTGAGACATGTAGTCAAAGGAGATTATTCTGGAGCTTTAAGATTTAATGACTGCCCTCCTGGGTTTCAGACTTGCATGGGGCCTGTAGTCCCTTTGTTTTGGCCAATTTCTCCCTTTTGGAATGGGAGCATTTACCTAATGCCTGTAGCTCCATTGTATCTTGGAAGTCACTAATTTGTTTTTTATTTTACAGGTTCATGTTGGAAGGGACTTGCTTTGTCTCAGATTAGACTTTGGACTTGGACTTTTGAGTTAATGGGGGAATGAGTTAAGACTTTGGAGGACTGTTGGGAAGGCATGACTGTGTTTTGAAATGTGAGGTCGTGAGATTTGGGAGGGGCAAGGGGTAGAATGATATGGTTTAGCTCTGTGTCCCCACCCATATCTCATGTCAAACTGTAATTTCCAGTGTTGGGGGAGGGACCTGGTGGGAGGTGACTGGATCATGGGGGTGGACTTCCCCCTTGCTGTTCTTATGATAGTGAGTTCTCACCAGATCTGGTTGTTTAAAACTGTACAGCACTTCTCTCTTCACTGTCTCTCTCCTGTCACCATGTGAAGACATGCTTGCTTCGCCTTATACCATGACTGTAAGTTTCCGGGGGCCTTCCCAGCCACAACTCCTGTATAACCTGTGGAACTGTGAGTCAATTAAACCTCTTTTCTTTATAAATTACCTAGTTTCTGGTAGTTTTCTTTTTTTTTTTTGAGACAGAGTCCACTCTGTTGCCAGGCTGGAGTGCAGTGGCGTGATCTCGGCTCACTGCAACCTCCGCCTCCCGGGTTCAAGTGATTCTCCTGCCTCAGCCCCCGAGTAGCTGGGACTACAGGTGTGCACCACCAAGCCCAGCTAATTTTTGTATTTTTAGTAGAGACGGGGTTTCACCATGTTGGCCAGGATGGCCTCAATCTCCTGACCTTGTGATCTGCCTGCCTCAGCCTCCCAAAGTGCTGGGATTACAGGTGTGAGCCACCGCACCCGGCTTCTGGTAGTTCTTTATAGCAGTGTGAGAACCGACTAATACAATATCCTCCCTAGGTACCACAACTAGCCACGGGTCTCCTGGATGCTGAGCAGTGGCCATACTCACTGCACCAGGATCTTGTGCTTATCTGTCTGCCTCTCCCATGAGACTGGAGCTCTCAGAAAGCCATGGTGGTGTCTGGTTCAGGCTCACTATTTTTATTACATCATGAAACATAACTATGCCCAGAATAAACAAAAGCAAACTGAGAAAAAAGGCACTTAACATTCCTTGAAAAGATAGCTGAGGGCTCCTCTTTTGAAATTGAAATTTTGTAAAATTAATTACCTTGGGCCTCTTACTACTATTTTATGGTTATTATCAAAAAGACAAAAAATAACGAAGGTGAGGATGTGGAGAAAATGAAGTTCTTATATACCATCGGTGAGAATGTATATTAGTATAGCCATTATAGAAAACAGAACAGTGGTTTTTCAAAAACCTAAAAATGGAACTACCGTACAACCAACAATTCCACTACTGGGAATTTATCCGAAGAAAAGGAAATCAGTATATCAAAGAGAAGCCTACACCCTCATGTTTGTTACAGCACTATTCACAACAGCCAAGATACAGAATCAACCTAAGTGTCCCTCAACAAATGAATGCATAAAGAAAATATGACATATATATACAATGGAATACTATTCAGCCATAAAAAGAAATGAAAGCCTATCATTCACAGCAACATGCATGAACTGGAGGACATTATGTTAAGTGAAAAAAGTCAGGTACATTAAGACCAAAATCATATATTCTCACTCATTTATGGGAACTAATAAGAGTTGAGCTCATAGAAGTAGAGAGTAGAACTGTGGTTACTAGAGGCTGGGAAAGGTGGGGGTGGGGGAGGAAAAGAGGCTGGTTAATAGCTACAAAACTACAGCTAGGTAAGAGGAATAAGTTCTAATCCTCTATAGCAGGAGTCCCTAACCCCCATGCCATAGACTGGTATTGGTCTGTGGCCTGTTAGGAACTGGGCAGCACAGCAGGTGAGCAGTGGGCAAATGAGTGAAGCTTCATCTTATTTACAGCCACCCCGCATTGCTCACATTACTGCCTGAGCTCTGCCTCCTGTCAGATCAGTGGCAGCATTAAATTCTCATAGGAGCGTCAACTCTGTTGTGAACTGCACATGCGAGGGATCTAGATTGCGTGCTCCTTATGAGAGTCTAATGCTTGATGATCTGTCACTGTCTCCCATCACCCCCAGATAGGGCCATCTAGTTGCAGGAAAACAAGCTCAGGGCTCCCACTGATTCTACATCATAATGAGTTGTATAATTATTTCATTATATATTACAATATAGTAATAACAGAAATAAAGTACACAATAAATGTAACGTGCTTGAATCATCCCCAAACCATCCTCCCAACATGTGGCCCAGTCTGTGGAAAAATTATCTTCCACAAAACCAGTTCCTGGTGCCAAAAAGGTTGGGGACTGCTGCTGTATAGTACTGTAGGGTAAATACAGTTAACAACAGTTTATTGTGTACCTCCAAAACACTAGGAGAGAGAATTTTCAATGTTCCCAACATAAAGGAATGATAAATGAGGTGATGGATGTACTAATTACCTTGATTATTATACATTCTACACATGTATCAAAATATCACTTTGTAGCTCATAAATGTATACAATTATTACATGCCAACTAAAACTAAAAGGAAAACATTATTTTAACTACAGGAAAAAAATAATGATGAAGCTCAGTAATCACGATGTTCAGTGTTCAGAAGTCTCATTATCTGTCATTTAACTGATACAGAGTTCTCTTTTAGCCTAGGTATACTTACAATATCACATTCCTTTTTGCCATCTCGTTTAATGGGCTCATTCAGATCTTCTTGGCTTCGAAAACTAAACTTTTCAATGGCTTCTGTAACTCCACGTAGAGAACTATAGATTTCTTCAGAGTTCAGGTTCTCTGTATCATAGTCCAGCATGCTAAAGATAAAAAACAATTTATTTCTTAAACTGAGGCACATACATGGAAATGAGAGGTGGGCATAAGTTACTTCCCATAATTTAAAGAATAAGACATATTTATAGTTTTGTTTATCGGGTGATTTGGAATGAAAAGGAGGCATCTTTTGTTAGAGTACCACCACCGGACAATTACACATCTTCCTTGTTAAAACTGCCAAACACATTACATCAGCACTCAATAAAAACCAGTGGGAAACAACAGTAACCACGAGAATGTAGCAACTCAAAGAGTGACACTGGTGACTGAAGGCACGAGATAATGAAAGTGGAAAAATAACTTTCTTATTTTGAAGATGGAAAAAAGGAGTTTGGTTGTTACTGGTCCCAAATGTACAAACTTAAGAGGAATGGGCAGTCGGAAATAAAGCTAGTACTACAAGTAAATTTCAAAGGAGCAAAGTAAATAACCTCACGAGACAAGGTTATACTCCCAGGTATCCAATCCAGAAAACAAACAAAACCCTATTAAAAAAACAAAAACAAAAACAAAAAAACAAAACAATCCTAGACTCAAAGTCAGATCCACCCTACAAACGGGCCCAGAAAGTCTAACTCACACATCATCTCACCCAGGGGCCTGACTCTTCTACATGCTTCTATTTGGAGTTTTATAACCAAAGCAGATTTTATAAAAAGTCACATTCCTGGATAGACATCTAAGAATCCTCATAAAAGCAAGAAATATTTGTTGTTCATGGACAAGTGTTATTGACTGCTGTCTTTATAGACATTGGGCATAGCAAAACATGAAATGAAGCAAAAAAGCCAAACAATCCTTTTTGGTGCACTGTAGTTTGTCAACAAGTGCCCTGTAGATGTCTGGAAAGTGCACTGAAACAGGGAGAATCCTGAGAACAAAAACCATCCTGAGAATAGAAAAGTTTTAAAAGCATGGGATGGATATACCAGCATAAAGCAAGCAAAACATGAAGCAACAGTCAACCAAGGGCAAGTTAAAAAAAAAAATCTTAGTTTCAATGTCACTCGTTTCAAGAAAAGATCAGATGAATTAATCTAATTTAATTTTTAAAATAGTCCTGAGCTATACTGAGGATTGCTAGGGACATGCAAAGAATCCTTGGCTGTATATAAGTAAGCACGCAACATTGTTTAAGGACTAAAGAAAAGCAATCTTCCTGTTCTTCAAGAGAGTAGTAACTGAAGAAACTAAGTATCCTTCCTACACGACCAATCCTATACATTCCCCCAAAGTGAGTTTCCTGTAATGTAAAAATGATGAATATTTACTAAGTACTCTTCCTTAAGTACTCTGCCCTAAAAAAAAAAAAAAAAGTTTGGGCAGATGAGCAAGGTAAGATTTGGAGAGCTCTCACTTGGAGTGGCCAGATCTCTACTGGCTTGATGTTGCAATGATCCAAGTGTTTTCTAGGGCTGGTGCTGGTAAGTTCTAGAGCCCAAGAGCTGACCACAATCTCAAAGATGGGAGCTATTTGTCTAGAATTGCAAATATGGCCCAGATAAAACCCACTTTTCCTGATGAATGAAAGAAAATACATAACCCAATTGTATTCGGAGTGTTCACAAAAAAAACCAAACAAACAACAACAACAAAAAAATTTCAACTCGAAGATTGACTTGAGCATCAAACAAAAAGAAATGTGAACCTTGAACAGGTATTCTGTTGAAATTCCACGTCTCAACTGATAGGAGGTAGAATAAAAAATCTGAACAGAATTTAAGATCTCAACCTCTTCTATGTTCACAAGGCTATCTGTCAAAGAGGCAACACTCCTTAGACGTGAGGAAGGCATGACCGAGGGGCCAGAGGCTCCCCTCCTCCTTCTGAGGACACCACAATACTAGCTCATGTACAGACAAGGCATTTATACATCTGGCCAGTACACTATGTTTTATATATAAAGACTGAGTATTATGACTCAAACAAAAAATATATATACAAGATGTAAAAAAAAAAAATGCCTTAAAATACTTTTAATCACAACAACCAAAAATAATAGCATAGCCCATGCAAAAGAAAAAAATCCAAAAAACTGAAAGAACGATGGGATGGACAAGAGGAAGTCTGGCGGAACGTTCAAGTTTTTTAAGGGATGTCACAATATTATTTTCCATATGTCGCTTCAGATAATGTCAGCTTTCAGATAATTCATCTCATTATTCTTAACCTGAACTTTCCTAAAAATATTTCATTTCAGATCACATCACTTCACTATTACAATAGCCTCTTTTTAGAATAAGAAAATAAAGGATTCTGCCAGGTAATTTCCGCCTTCTCACTTTGAATTAATAAACCAACTCAAACTCCCAATTTAGGAGCACCATTTGCAGAACCAAGAACAATTGAAGGTGTCTTCTTTTAGACGCACTAGCCTGAGGTTTGAAGTATCTCCTTGGTATGAAGCTAAAACAGTGAGCTGCAGGTGAGAGGCATAACTGCTTAGCTCTAGGAGGAAATGGACCATGCTACTTTCTTTGCTACTTTTATACTTTGGCTTGATTTGTAGTTTTCCAAATCAGTATCAGTTAAGTTCTCACGTAAAGGAAAAAGGAATTTCCCATGAAAGCCATTATCAAGGAGGGTAGATATTATGTCCTCACAAGCGGTATATGAGGGAGCCGCAGGACGGCCTCAGAAGTGGACTGAGAAGAGAACTGGGGAAACCTCAGTCTGCCATCTGCCCCACAGCCTGTCTTGTTTCAGCCCTGAGACAACCCCAGGACATAATTCTTGGGTTAGAGGTCAAGCCCTGATCACCTGTAAATACTCTGGTTAGACTCCAGAAGGGCTCTCTTAGGGTTTTTTAGATTAGGGAGAATTCCTTAATCAGTCAATAGTCACTGACCTAAGGTTAGGCTTACATCAGGCCATGGCAACCAACATGGAAGCCGAATGCGGCCCTGGGCTTGCCCGCTGAAGGATTCATGTCATGGGGAGGGAGGAGGGCATGGGGTCAGGTCTCCAAGAGAGAGAAACTGGAGAGAGAAGTCTGCCTTCTTTGTCATTTTGTAGGAAAAGGGTACAATGTATAGACTAAGCATAGTCATTCTTTGTTATGGAATCAACAGGATTTTGGCACAGAGCAAAGAAACAGGCATATAGATTCCCTCTTAGTTTTATGTAACTGCTAGGTTTTCTAAATGTAAAAGTCTCTAGTCAACTATCCCTGCCTCCAATGGGCAACAGAAGTTGTAAGCATTTAGTAAGCATTCTCTCTTAATGAGTTAGGTCAACACGTATTATTGTGTACATATGTGAAAGATGATCCTAGGAATGGGATGTGCTCTGGAGGGATAATCCTGATGTGTGGCTGGCAGTGAAGCTGAGTGCCCGTGAGGGCATACGGGTCAACATACTGGGAGATAGTCAACAAACTGATCTTACACTTGGAGGCACAGCTAACCTTAAAAAAATGAAAAAGGAGTGACCTGCTTTGTTAACATTAAAGACAGTAGCCGTCTCCTTGTCTGCTTGCCCTAACCTTGTGTAACTAGAAACATTCATTGCAGGGTTCTCTGTACACTTTAGAAATGACTTTTAGAGGTATAAGAGCTTCAAAAGGAAGGTGTTGTTAAAATATTTCATTTACTGTTTTTGGCTTCACCATGTAGATTATTTGTATTCCACAAAAGTCAGAATACAAATCTGTGCAAAAGCTATCTATAAAGCATTTCAAAAGTAACAGACCGTTTTTTTTGTTTGTTTTTTGTTTTTTTTAATCCTTTTCCTATCACACCCTCTATCATAGAGGGTAGAAACTCATCTCACAAAGCACAGTGATAGCTGGACTGCCTGGTGCTCTAACAGGTTTCTAGGGAAGAGATTCTCTGATCTTCGGACCTTATAAAAAGCATCCCCAAGAGACCCTGAAATAGACATCTGCAGTACTATGTGGACCCTTCTTTGCACCACAGATTTACCATCTGTCAGCATCTGAGGGAAGCCCACCCCGTCTTCCAGACTCATAAATAATTGTTGCATAACCAGTGTCCATGATGCTGCACTCGGCATCAACTGTGGGGGTGCATGAGGTGACTGACAGTTCTCCTTCTTAGAGGCAGGGCATCCTTAGTGAGCTAAAACAGTTATCCTGCCTTGTGGGGATTCCTTTCTGGATGTGTGTGCTCAGACTACCCTCATATGACAGTATATTAGGAAAGAAATCAGTTATATATAGTCAACAGCATGGCTGAGAGTGGGAGGTGTGGTTTGGGAAAGAGTAGGTCTCCTGGCTTCTCAGGGGAATGCCTTCTGCACTTTAGACACATGCTAAGGAAACTGCTCCCACTATTGCCCACGCTGACCTCACAGCATTTCCTGAGCTCTTTCTGGGGGCTGAGCACTGCACTGTACAGAAAGGCCCACAATAGTGGGCGGTGATGAATCTGATCAGGTTATAAAGGGTCATCTGTCCCTGTGACACAGCAGGAACCGTACTTGTGAGATTTGGCAAAGATCACACACCTGCTCACACTTCTCACCAAGGCTCTACTCCTGCTATGTGACACCAAGAAAGGGACCACACTGGAGGCAGCTTAGAGGCTTTCCCAAAGACCTGAGACGACCTTGGAAACGCAATAATATTGTGACACCTCAGACAAGTTTGACAGGTAGCTTGTTACCTGGGAGAGTAAGAGCGCCTGAGAGCCTTGTGGGAGGGAGCGGTGGGGATGGAGTTAGGCTGAGAAAAGGGAGGTGGGTGCTTCGCTAACCCGTCGGCACTCCAACCCCATAACCGACTGCAGTGATCAGAAGAGGAAAATCAGAGAGAAATACAAAAAGCAAAGGGGAGGGGAGGAGGAAAGCACTACACACTAAGTGTCTTAGTCTCTTCTTTCCTTGACAAAGTTCTATTAAAGTTAATCAAAGCAAAATTAGCACTTCATCATACAGAGAAAAGAACAAATTTTGTTTTACAATTTGGTCCTTGATGAGACTGGTTTATTCTTTCCCCTCCCAACCATGGAATGTGTTTACTACTTAAAATCACATGAGATTCCAAGAGTGTCTATGTGAGAGACTGTGTGTATGTGGGAGTATGAGGGGGTGTGTGTATCTGCATGCACTGGGAAGGACATAACACAATACACAAGAAAATAAGGATGTTCACTTTCAGTGAACTCATCAGTTATTTTAGAAAGAACCAAACAAAAATCATGGGGCCTCAATTCAAATGGGACCAGAGGGACTCCAGAAGGAGGACTCAGAGACCGTGCTACTCTGACCAGAACTCTCCAATGTGGAGCAGTGCATTCCCCGGGGCTGTGATCCAGTTGGATGGTGTTCAGAGACAGCACAAGCTGTTTCCTTCTGAAACAAGAGTAGCACCACTAGAGGGCTAGTGTGTTAAGTCTCAGCTGGCCAGCTCAGAGTACTAGGTCATAAAAACCAAACCTCTCTGCTCATATCACCTAATATGAGAACTGAAATTCTTCTGGGAACACAAGTATTCATCTTCCCTTCGCAAATGTCACTGGGTGCCTGGGCTTGCAGAGGCCCTGAAGGAGAGTTCTAACAACTGCTGCAATTCAAAAGGATTGCGGGAAAGCCTGGGAAAGTGGGGAGCTGGGCTGGCTGGTGATGTGGGGGAAGGCCAGGGTGGAGTCCATGGCATCAGCGCCAGGGCACCTACAGAACAGCCCTGCTTGCCACTGGCATTCACTGGCATCATCACAGCGGGAGCCTCTGCATGCTAGTCTTCCCTGAGCACAGGTATAGCTCTGCTTTATAAGGAAAATAAGTCATGGAGCTGTGAAGTCACTGCCGTACAGAGGCCTAAAGACACACTGGCCTCTATGTGAGGCACACACTGGGTCAGACACACACAGTGGGTTGGAGGTAAGGGCACAGGAGGGATGCAGGTGACATCTCCGGCTGGGCATCTGCTTGGGGAAGGAGGGGCAGACACACCCACCTCCGAGTGTGGGGCGGGGTCTCCCTGTTAAGCACACTTTGATTCGATCCATACTCTGGATCCTCTCACAAGAGGGCCACTAAAAATGACTTCCTATTGCTAGGGCCACACACGCTATTTACAGAGTCATCCCGCTCTATGACATGCTTGCCAAGAACAGATGGCAGACCAGCAAGGACCACCATATACTTTCTTCTCTTAAAGGAAATGGACTTCAGATGATTTCTGAAGCCCCGTGCAACTCAGTGTTTCATTTACCATAAAATCACATTAGGTAAAATATAAATATGTACTTCACATATTTATATAGGCAGTTTACTCTTTCACACAGAAATGATGTCTAACAGAATGTTTTACAAAAGTTTAATCTATTATCTACAGCATCTCTACTACTACTGGGTTGATAAAAAAAAAATGACTTCCTCACTGGTGAGAGATATATACATATATATTTAATATATATGTATATATATAAATAAATAAATATGACAGGGTCTCATTCTGTTGTCCAGGCTAGAGTGCAGCTCACTGAAGCCTCCATGTCCTGGGCTCAAGCAATCCTCCCACCTCAGCCTCCCAGGTGTGTGGCATCATGTCCGGCTGATTTTTTACTCTTTGTAGAGACAGGATCTCACTATGTTGCCCAGGCTACTTACAAACTCCTGGGCTGAAGCAGTTCTCCCACACTGGCCTCCCAAAGTGCTGGGATTACAGGCATCAGTCACCATGTCTAGCCGCTAGTGATATTTTTAAACAATTATCAGATTTATCATTTTAGAATAGTTTCTTACTATCATCATGATCCAAGTATAGAAATTTTGAACTAAAAAAAAAAAAGTTCATTTTGACAGTTAAAATTAGACTTAAAACAGGCCAGGTGTGGTGGCTCATGCCTTTAATTCCAGCACGTTGGGAAGCAGAGGTGGGTGGATAACCTGGGGTCAGGAGTTCGAGACTCCGTCTACTAAAAATACAAAAATTAGCCTGCCGTGGTGGTGTATGCCTGTAGTTCCAGCTACTCAAGAGGCTGAGACATGAGAATCGCTTGAATTCAGAAGGCAGAGGTTGCAGTGAGCAGAGATCATGCCACTGCACTCCAGCCTGGGTGACAGAGTGAGACTCAGTCTCCAAATAAATAAATAAATAAATTTGACTGAAAACAAATAATTGGTAATAGCTTTTCCCCTACAGAATAAAAGGCTAACACTGTTTGGTCAAGATAACTCAAAGGAATGGCAGGTTGCAGAAAATCAACAATTTAAGAGCAATGCTCAGAAAAAATAGCTGAGATTATATACAACAGATCTGTCTACCTTTCTATAGTCTCCTTAAATGAGGTAACCTACTCAATTCTATTTAGTTCAATAATCCATTTCTTTTATCATTTTCCTTTAGAAAATATGTAGCCTATTTGAATATTTCTAGTGACATGATAACATGAGGCAGTTTTTCCCACTGCCAGACAGTTTTAGTTGCAAGAAAAACTATTTCTTCCGTGAGCTCAAGTTGGCTGAGGCCATCTGGCTATCTATGCACTGAATGATGGCAAGTTTAAAAAAATGTATTTTTCCAAGAAAGAAACTACATAAATAACTCCCTAAAGAAGAATCTGATAACAAGAAAATATTTAGACCACACATGAACTACCGAATATTGAAAATAAATCTCGTTTCTTCCACTGATCTGTAACTATAAATAAAAATTAAGATGAGGCCAATTAAGAAGGGATAATTACCTTGAAAAACAAAATTTTTAATGACTTGAGGACCCATGGAGATTGACTTAGCCAGTTTCAGCTCTGATGAATGATACTAACAGCATTAACAAGTTTTTACTTAGATTAGTAGCACAAATAATAATAAAATGCTTAATATGAGTTATACCTTTTGACTTACTATCTAAAGAATGTGCCACCCTAAGAATGCAATAACTAAAAGACGTATGAACTGTATATTATGGAAGAAAAGACTTCCCAATTAATGTTGTGTAACTATCTCTTCTAGACAGAGGCAACAATTTACAGAAAATTCAAGTTTTGCATATAAGTTTCTCCACTAGGAAAGACAATTTTATGATTTTACTGTCACCACTGTACCACCATATTCTTTAGACATGCATGGTAGTATTAAGGAAAAAAACAAATGGCTAAACCTCAGTCACACCTGGGGAAAGTCAAACATATTTTCATTAGTCTCTGGCCTCAATGTTTTAATTGTAACAGCCTGTTGAAGCCATGACAATACAGACCAAATCTGGAGACATAATATCACATTGCCATCTACCTAAACGTAGTGCAGAGAGACATCTGGGGGAGTAAACATAAGGGCAATCTAAACAGCAAGATAAGACAGCTACAGAAAATACTTGGTTTCACCAAGAGGAAAATACACATTTCTTATGTTCCAAAGTATTTAAAGGATATGAGGAACTGGAAATCTAGAGTGATAAGGAAGAAGTGTGGGAGACTCTTCATCATTTAAAAAACTAAATGTAAAAGCAATTATGTTTTGATATCTTCCTAGTAACAAGGTCCCATTAAAGGGAAAACAGCATACTTGTCGTACTGTCATTTCATTTTCAGATCTCGGTGCCAGCAGCCTTCAGGACAAAAGCTTACTGGTTTGTATTGTTAGTGATCCCAAAGAGTTAATCCTGTAGACAGAGCATGTGTGCCCCTTGCTGGTCCAGACATTGGCTCTTTCATCAAAATTCTGGCCTGTAGGGCAACTACTTTGAGTGGGGCCACGGGTCACTCCCAGCCCATGTGAGGGGGTCACTAAAGCCACCACACAGACTTCTAAAGGCTCTGGTCAGATGGTGAAGTATTACTAAAGATCCCGACAAAGCAGGTTCTCTTTTTAAGTCACTGCCTCAGCTTCTATAGGGCCAATATTTGCATGGTCCCAATAAGAGTATGAAATGTGGAGCCAATTTTAGTTCTCAGATTCTAAATCACAGTCCTTCAGAGCAGCATTCTGCTTCAAACATGACAGCAACTATGTTTAGAATGACTACTTGGGTTAAAAAACTACCCCAGACTTGGTGTAACTGACTATAACAAGTTGGCTTGGATGACTAAATACCTTCAGGTTCTACCACTTGCAGAACAGGTAATAAGCTTCTACATGGATTCTATGCAAAACAGTACTAAATGTAAACTTTCAGTTGTAGGTACTATTAGGTACCAGTGAGTGTTTAGAGCTACTAGAACCAGAGAACATTCAGCACACACCACTCATCTTACCATAGAAGTTAACCCCTTTGCGGAAGATTATACAGTTACAATTTGAGTGAGGACTAGAACCCATGGTTCTTGATACTCAATATTCTTTTTGTTATTTAGCTTAGTCTAAAAAATCTAGAAATAGGCTGCACAGCAATTAAGGTGCTTTAGTTTCTTTAATTCTGTGGAAAGTAAAGAAGTGACCTTACCTTGGAGACAGACCCCCATGGGAACAGTTGGTGGGTGAGGTTAGGGGGCTGGTCCTGCTGCTGGTGTGTCGGGAGGGCGTTCGGCCAATCGTATTGCTTGGAGAGCCCTGGGGTGAAGCAGAATAGGCATCATTATTCCAGTGCTGTACATAGAATATTATTCTATTCTCTCCTTGGTATTTTAATCCACATGTAAATAAATGGGTAGAATCTGCCCAGGATGGTTCCCCTGCCCCTCAGAATCATAAGGCCAATTTTAAGTGCATATAAACCAAAAATGAATAATCATCATACAGGCACTCCTGGAGTCGAATGACTGATGTTGGGTGTGCCAGAGTGACAGACAAAATTGAGCATCTGCATCTTTCCAGTGTTGAAAAATAAGACCAACTCAGTGAATGAATGACTAATTGGATAGCCTAGTGAAAATGTAGCTGACTGAACAACCTAAGAAAAAAGGCCATACTTAAATATCAGATTCATTCATTCACGGGGCTCAGGATGGCCCCGTCCTCAGGATGCTCGGCATTTCCTGAAAGAGGACAAGGAAACGGGGTACTCTATGAGAGTAGGTTCTAGGTAACGGCTCCGCAGAGGTCATGGACATCACAGAGGCACCAACCGTGATCAAAGCACTCACCACACTGGTGTTACTGGAATTCTTGAGGTGGTTGTGCAGGAGTTTGGTGGCACCATCCTGGAATGTTTTTGGCAAGGCACCAAGTAACATGGTAAATTCAGGAGTATTCAATTCAAACAGAGAGATTAGCACAATTTGTGCTGCCTAGAAAAAGGAACCATGATTAATCTATGTAACGTACAATAGGTCCTTCATCAAAATGTTGATAAAAGTTGTTTTTAAAAAATATTTTATACGTAAAATCACTAATAAGAGGGCATTCTAGGCATCAAAAACAAAGAAGCATCTGAAGAAAATAATATCAATCATTAGTCTGACTTCAATCTGGAAAATAAACTCTGGCTTCACTTTAATGTCCTGGCCTTGGAATTCCACAGCACACTAATAATAAATTCCTAGTACTTTTCTTTTGTTATCTGGTACTAGGAAGGAAGCTGGTAAATAGCTAAATGAAACAATTAAAAAGTTTAAAAAGTTTAAGATTGATCCCACTTGAATAATTCAGAACTGAACAGGGATCTCAGTGTACCTTGGAGAGCACATATTTTTAAACAAGCTACATTAGTTAAGAGAAGCCACATTTCTCTTAACTAAGAAACACGAGAAAACGAGTATAAATACCTCAGAAAAACTTCTACTTTTACACCTATAAACCAAGGAGAGAGACTTCTGAGAAGCAAACCGGACTTTGAAGGAGTCTACATTAAAAACATGCTCTTCTGCCTTTTGGAAAATGTTCTACTTTTGCTTATTAA
The DNA here is from genome assembly GCF_049350105.2 of Macaca mulatta. Taxonomy (NCBI): domain Eukaryota; kingdom Metazoa; phylum Chordata; class Mammalia; order Primates; family Cercopithecidae; genus Macaca; species Macaca mulatta. Next base: position 16,076,963 of record NC_133417.1, on the reverse strand, counting down.
TTGAGTCAACACACTGCAAGCCTGCTTGTAATGACTGTGGTAGCAAGGTAGGCAAAGCAGTAAGAGTAGTCAACGAGACTCGGGCTTCTAGTAAGTGATGTGCTTTCTATGGATTTAGTAGCAGGCAATCTGAGCTTAAAGCACAATGCCTGAGGAATTAATTATAATAATAATAGTTTTCATTTACAAAAGCCAAGCCAAAAAAAATTTAGTAAATACTAATTGGCATTTCTTATTAATTTCTAAGAGTCAAGGGAAAGAAAAAGACACAAAAAACTGTCTGTGAATATAATCACTTCTTTTTCGTTTTTAACCATAAAGATTTTACAAACATAAAGTCTTTCCAAAGACCGTAATTTTTAAGATTGCAGTAATTATTCAGAATTTTTTTCCATGACATAGAATATTACACAAAAAATGTGCTTGCAGAGAGAATCTTTTGGAAATAAAATCACAAAATAGTTCAAGGATTTTACAATGCTACAATTAATTATACGTCCAGTTAGGACAAAATGACTATTTTGTGCATGGAGAAGGAAAATAAATCCAAAAACCCAAAGGTATTTAACCAAAAATAAGAACTATGAATTTAAAAATATAATCAAAAATTACTTTAACATTTTGAAATCATTCATCAAAGCATTGGGCAAAAGTACATTACTTTTCCCCCCTTTAATTTCAAATACAGTCATCAATACCTTTTCCACCCAAATTAAATCATAAGTGGCCAAAATATTTTTATGACATGGGCAAAAAACATTATTATTGATTTTACTAAAATATGCTTTTCTACATTTCATTTTGGAAACATTTTAAACAAATTATCTGAAGGAATCTACTTCACCAACAATTCAATGTACTGTTAATTTGATATGTAGATTTGTATAACAGAACAAGTTTTTCCAAAACTCATGCGAAATAACCTGCATATTTTTAAAACACATTGTATTAGGTGTTAGGAAAAAACCAATGCATGCAGGAAAATAATGCACTACAAGAAGAAAGCAAGCAGCAGCCTGGAATTGCAGCAGGAAAAACACATCAATGTCATCAATTTAATTAAAAAATATTGGCACTTAAATTTTGTTGACTGAAAATGGCATCTGAAGGTTATAAAACATATAATTACCTTCTTGAATAGTATGCTTTTTATGTCAAATGTGCCACTGCCTTTATTTAAGAGACAATATTTCTTCCCAGAATGTTATCTAATGTCTCAAGCTAACTTGAGGCTTTTCATGATGCAAATTATAAACTTAGTAGCTTAAAGTATTTCCAAAGTAAAATCTTTTAAAAATAAGATCCAAGTTCTAGAAACTGGTAGAAAGTATCATTTAAATATACATTTTTTTTTCCTACGAAAAGAGGCGGGGGTCTCATTGCCCAGGCTGGAGTGCAGTGGCTATCTACAGGTCCAATCACAGTGCACTGCAGCTCGAACTCCTGTGCTCCAAGCAATCCTACTGCCTCAGTCTCTGGAGTAGCTGGGATTATAGGCATATAGTGCCCGGCCCAAGTATCCAATTTTTAAAAGATTTTATATCAGAGTTTTGCAAGGAATTAGACTGCTATTATTTTCAAATATTTTATCTCTGACCCTCTGAATTAGTGAGAAGTTAAAATAGAATCCAAGCAAGGAAGAAAACTGGGTTATATTTATCATTACCATCAATATGATCTCATTAAACAAGTAATTCCAGATATGGAACTGGGCTGGAGAGATGCATTTAAAAAGCCTGGGGCATAGCTCATGTTCACTAGTGACTCAAAAAGCGGAGTACGCCACTGTTCTTGTCTGCATATCTGAACTGTTGTCTTCGTAAGAGGCAAGACCACTAGGCAGCCAGATGAAAAACTCAAGAGTACTGCTGACTTTTTCTAATGGGCAACCCTAGGGCAATTTATTTTAAGGATCACACGGCAACTTAAAATGAAATGATTCTCACACACACCCTCATAGAGGAATTTGAGAGGTGGGATTTGTAAAAGGTTCTTCATATCTCACTGCTACCATATGAAGAGAACTCCCAGGGACATCAACTGTCTTGAACGTTGCACACATTATAGCAGAAAGGAATTCTTCCTGGCAGATCAAATCAAAATAAAGCTTTGCCAAACACTTCAGTGTTGTTATTAATTTGGGAAAACAAAATTTGAGAGGAAAAGCAGAGTTTTCCAATTTATTAAACAACTCACTGCTCCCTTCAGACTCTCAATAAAAATTGCTTCATGAAGTCACCAAAGAGAAACTATTTCAAAACCTTCAGTCATTTCTCATTTAGCATCTCTCCTTTTTTTTTTTTTCCAAGAGATGGGGGTCTTGCTATATTGCCCAGGCTGGAGTACAGTGGCTATTCACAGGCATGATCACTGTGCACTGCAGACCCGAACTCCTGCAATCCTCCTGCCTCAGCCTCCCAAGTAGCTACAGGCATGTGGTACTGCTCCAGCCTACTATCTCTCCTTTTTACTATTCTATTAAAATATGGTAGCAGTCGACACAAACATGGGTATATCACTGAGAAGGTAGTTAATCATAAAACACACCATAACACAAAGGTTGACACAGGCACACATACACACGCTGATATAGTATTATATTAATTTTAGATTTATCAAAAGCTTCCCAGTGCCTTCATAAGGGCAACTGGTATTAATAATCTAAAATGCAAACAGTGAAGTGTGCTGTTTGAAATTAGTACACAGTTTTCAATCTACCTGTTTACAACTTTCTTCCAAGTTTCCTTCTCCAGGCCCAGAGCAGGTTGAAGCTGACCTAGTGGGGAAATCCTCACCTACTCGACTACGCTGAAGCGAGGACTGGCAAACAGGAAAGGTGGGAGGATTGAATCAGAGAGAAGCAGAAAGTGCCTAAACATGGCAATCTGTTAGCTACAAAAGCATTTGGCTTCTTAGATAAAATCAGCGAGACACACATGATTGAAAGTTAGGAAGAATCAGAATAACAACAGTAGCTGCCAGTTTTAACCCTCAGTAGCATCACTAGGTCTTTTACTTAATAAACTTAAAAGTAGTATTCTTGCTTCAGGTGATGAAATGGAAGATGTCCAAATAAGACTTGAAAGAGTCCGGCATGGTGGCTCACACCTGTAATCCCAGCACTTTGGGAGGCCAAGGTGGGCAGATCAACTGAGGTCAGGAGTTTGAGACCAGCCTGGCCAACAAATGAAACTCCCATCTCCACTAAAAATACAAAAATTAGCTGGGTGTGGTGGCATGTGCCTGTAATCCCAGCTACCCAGGAGGCTGAGGCAGCAGAATCGCTGGAACCTGGGAGGCGGAGGTTGCAGTGAGCTGAGATCGTGCCACTGCACTCCAGCCTGGGTGACAGAGCAAGACTGTCTCAACAACAACAACAAGAAAGACTTAAAAGAGACTCACAGTCACAGTTAAGCTGAGATTCAGTTATTTGATAGTAAAACCCTTAGCTTTCAGACTAGAGGCATGCTGCCTTTATAATCATATATTTTTTTAAAGTCAATTAGAAATCTCACCTTTTCAATGCAATTTATGCATTAATACTTCTCCCTGCTCTAGCCAACAGCATCTTTATACTTCTAGGTTTCTCTGCCATGCCTTCATTGCCCACACTTCTCAAAACAATGTTTTGGGGGCTAAATCTGTTGCTTCATTTGACAAAGAGAATCACATGTGATAAGCTAACATACAGGCATTCTAAATTCCAACATGTAAACATACAATTAAAATTCTACTGCCATTACCACATTCCCTCTGACTGATCACATGGCTTCCTAATCTTAGAAAAAATTCTGGTACTCAGTTTATTCCATAAATAACAGCAGCAGCAAAACCAAAACAATCACCAAAAAATAATAGCAGAGCTGCAACTGCAAATAAAATGCCTAGGTTTTAATATATTTTATTAATATATTAATAAAAATTTAATCCACTTAGTAATGCCTGAGGCAAGTGTTACTTATGTATTTTAGAGATGAGTCTCTTTTTGTGGGTGCAAGCAATCCTCCCACCTCAGCCTCCCAAGAAGCTGAAATTATAAGCACGCGCCACCATGCCCAGTTTGAGGCAAGTATTATTATTCCCATTTTATAGACAATAAACAAGAACTCAGGCATTAAATTACTTGCTCTGACCCCAGTGAGTGGCAGACGCAGAAGTCAAATGGAGGTCAAACTCCAGAACCCACCTTCTTTCTATCAGTAATATAGACTATTATCTTATGTCAATACAGTGCATTAAGAAAGGCCTAGTGTACGTCTGCATAGTTTCATCACACAACTAAATTAGTCAGGGCTCCCACACTGAGAAAATGGAAAAGTTTACTTTTGGAATACAGTAGGCCAGTTACAGACTGGGTTGGGCTTTTTCGTCTTGTCCAAACCAGTCTCAGTGTGGTAAGCACACCTCACTGGTGATTCGTTCGTGTTTTGATTTTAAAAACACCTTAATAATTTAAGCACCCCTCCCTCCACAATGTGAAACACCCCAATATACTAAGAAGGAAAACAAAATATTAAAAATGCTAAAATCAATGAATCTGAGTTATATCAGCTTGTATTAGTTTAAAATGCTTCAAAAGTGCTTTCACAAACATGGTTGTATGGACTTAGAGAATGTCTGAAAAGTCCCCAGGTACTCTGTTTACATAAAATATTCTCCAGAGATGAGTCTGAGAATTTACTGTATAAATTTCAGACTGAAGGGCTCTTCCGTATTTAGAACACCCACCCTAAAAAAATTAAAGCAGGACATTAACAGAAGAACTTGGTTTAAGATCACAAAATGCTTTTAAATCACCAAGATTTCCATAATCCCTAATATAACCTTTAAAAAACTCTGGAAATGAAGGATGAGGCAGAACAAAGTTTATTTATACAGACATGTATTTTACGTTTAGTGTGTTAAATGATCTAGATAAGAATGGTATTAGTTTTATTTTTATACAGCTTTAAAATAATTTTAAATCTTATCAATTTTAGATCTTAGAGCAGTGATATATGCTATATCACAATTCTTCTAAGTATTTTAATTTATTTAGGCACTACTTTCATTTTGACAGTACTTCAAGAACATCTCATATTCCTGGGTAAGGCAGCTGCATCACTGACAAAAGCAACTATATTTATAAATGTTCAATGGATGGTACATCAAAACAGGGAATTTAAATAAAAGTGAATCTACCTCCAAAAAGGATTAATCTGCAGCGCCCTAATGTAGAGTTTGAGGACATCTATTTTAATACCGTCCTATGATACAACTATTTGAATCAAAAGTAATGCTTTACTAGTTAGTGCGGAATGTTACTGAAAGCCAAATAGTTTAGAGCCACGGATATCTTAGATGATTAAAAAAAAAAAATCTAGGTGACAGAACACAGAAATGCGTCTGCTAAGTAACTTGAACCACATCATAATTTGCATAGATAGCTAAAAAAGCTCCCTCCTAAAATAAGAGCCAAGGAATTATGGAATAACTACGGTAGCCTTCTGCCAACCCCCTAAAAGAGACACCAAAGTCCTGGTAGTCAAGACACTAAGACGGCCCCCAAGATTCCCCATAACGTACTACACCCTATATAATCCCTCCCACCCTTAGAGTGAGCGGGACTTGTGAATATAATGGATATCACTCCCATGACTGTGTTACATGGCAGAAGGGATTTTTGAAAAATGTAATTAAGGCCCTTAATCAGTTGACTTTGAGTTAATCCAAAGGAAGATTATCCTGGGTGGGCCTGACCTAATCAGGCAAGCCCTTAAAAGGCATCAGGGAGGCCGGGCGCGGTGGCTCAAGCCTGTAATCCCAGCACTTTGGGATGCCAAGACGGGAGGATCACGAGGTCAGGAGATTGAGACCATCCTGGCTAACACGGTGAAACCCCGTCTATACTAAAAAAACACACAAAAAACTAGCCAGGCGAGGTGGCGGGCACCTGTAGTCCCAGCTACTCGGGAGGCTGAGGCAGGAGAATGGTGTAAACCTGGGAGGCGGAGCTTGCAGTAAGCTGAGATCGGGCCATTGCACTCCAGCCTGGGCGACAGAGCAAGACTCTGTCTCAAAAAGAAAAAAAAAAAAAAAAGGCATCAGGGAGATTCAAAATGAGAGAGATTCTATGGCTGGCTTTGTTTTAATTTCTCCTTCATTTTGGAATTAGAGTTTTGCCAAACAGTGAATTCTTGGCTAATCGCTTTTTTTCTTTCAGCACCTTCAACGTCATCCATTGCCTTCTGTCCTCCGTGGTTTCTGAAGAGAAATGAGCTGTTAATCTTATTGAGGATCTTGTGCATGGGATGAGTTTCTCCCCTCTTGCTGCTTTCAGCAAGCTTTGGCTTTCAGCAATTAGATATTATGTGTCTAGGTGTGAATCCTTTTATTAAAAGATCTTGGCTGGGCGCGGTGGCTCATGCCTGTAATCCCAGCACTTTGGGAGGCCAAGGCGGGCGGATCACGAGGTCAGGAGTTCAAGACCAGCCTGAACAACATGGTGAAACCCCGTCTCTACTAAAAATACAAAAATTAGCTAGGTGTGGTAGTGTGCACCTATAATCCCAGCTACTCAAGAAGCTGAGGCAGGAGAATCACTTGAACCCGGGAGGCGGAGATTGCAGTGAGTTGAGACCGCACCACTGCACTCCAGCCTGGGTGACAGAGCGAGACTCCATCTCAAAACAAACAAATAAACAAACAAACAAAAAATCCAAATTTTTTTAGTTTGTTGGGCTACTTAGATGTATAATGTTTTTTGTCGAATTTGGGGAGTTTCTTAGTTATTATTTCTTCATGTATTCTCCCGATAGCTTTGAATAAGCAAACTTCCTGGTAGCCTCTACTATCTGAGAATGGCTCCCCGGTTGACAGTCAGCAAGAAAGCAGGCGGCTGAGTTCTACACCGGCGAGAGACTGAAATTTGCCAAGAACCAATGAGCTGGAAGAAGATCTCAGCCTCAGATGAGACTGCAGATCCAGATGACATCTTGTTTCAGCCTCTGAGACACCGACCAGAGGACCCAGAGAACACATGCCAGATTCCTGATTTATTACTGTGAGATAATCTGTATTGTTTCAAGGGAAGTATGTGGTAATTTGTTATACAATAGAAAACGAATAAAGAAGTCAAAAGAAGGGAACTTCCAAAACTATAGTTTTAAAAATGATGGCTTCAAAATATCATTTGAAATGAAATCATTCCATATGGGTAGTTACCATTCATTAATTCATTCAAAATATATTAATGCCTACTATGTTACTCCAGGCATATGCCAGGCACTGAGCATGCAGGGTGAGCAAAACAGTCTCCTTACTGCTCAACTTCCCAAACCCTCTGCTTCAGACATATCAGTCTATTTCACTGTTCCCAGACAAATCTCATTTCTTAAACAGGACTATTGTCCTTCCCCTAAACTCATCACTTATGCAAACTGCATCCATATTCCACATCTGAGGATGAATCTTATCTTCTCTAGGAAGCTTTCTATGATTAATACAGAGTGCACTGAGTGACAACATACAGAAAACCAGGCCAGTATTCCATCAGTTTGAAGGAAGTTGCCCAGGGTAACAGGGCCCTAACCACTAAAGTGGGTTTAGAGGAAGCACAAAAACTCTAGGTCCAAGGTAGGGTGGTGGGGAAGATGCCAAGGAACACAGAGGCCAAGCCTAGTCCTGAAGATACTGAGGAGCAACACTGCCTAGCAAGAGAATTTGCAAGAAACAGATCAAGACTACATCAGTAGTCTGTATGTCTTGAGGTTCATTCCAGGGCCATGGCCCAAAATACTAGGCCTTGTCTGTGTATTAAAAAATCAGCCAAGAGTGAAAGGAACCCCCATCAAAAAAACAACAGAGTGTCTAGGTTCTGCCCTATACCAATGAAATCAAATTCCTTGGGAACAGAGCTCAGAAATCCACGTTGATTTTAATTGCAGCCAGGACTGGGAACTATTAAATCTGAATCTTCTCAAATTCCTCTGAAGATCAGGATTATTGTCCTAGAACCTAGGTATAAGTTAGGTGTGAAGGTGAGGATTTAAGTACACCTCACAACGGGAAAGGAGAAGTAGGGGGGCAGGCATGGAAAGTAGCACGTCAGTGGAGATAAAGCTTTGCGAAGTAACACTGTATAATCCAAAATAACTGAAACAAGTGTTGAAGCTCATTCAAACAGTAAATGAACGAAGTGATTTCTGGCAAGATATCTAATGTTCTATTTATATTTGGCTTGAGCTAGTATTAAAATAAGCTGAGGTTTTTGGAGCCTCAGGCTAATAATTCAAAATTATCTGTAAAGTTCTGAATAGAATAGTAAGGACAGTAAGTCCTTGTTCAAATATTATAATGTGCATGTCCACAGGGAGTGGGCATTATCATCAAAGCTCATTTGTTCCAAACAGGCCCTAATCGAGGTAATATGCAAATCTAAAATATGTTTCAGCCCGTAGCAGGCAATACTTAAGTAACATTCCATCGCAGAAGCACATACTCACATATCACACACATACTTATGTGCTACATATTGAAAGATGTTTGCTCTTTTTTAAGAATCTATTGCATCTTATCAAACTTTTCAACTACATTTTAACGATCAGGAACCTTGTAGCCAGCCAGCCCTAGGTCTGCAATTTTGTCTTCAAAGTATGTATTACAAACTGATATAAGGAAAACAAACATCTGTGTAAAAGACACTAATTTACTAGTGATTTCATATTAGAAAATATATAAAATAGATGCCTGGGGAAACCATAAGCCCATCGTGCAAGATCTCAGATTTTCATTTTTATGTTCAAAACTGGGCAGAGCCGGAGAGAGAAAAGAGCAACAGCAGAGCCTTAGGGACAAAAGGTTTGTGTGTGGGCGGCGTGGTTTTCAAGTTTCTAAATACATTTGTCTAACACAAGCCCAGGAACAATCTGTAATTATACATCAGTTCTCTCGGACATACCTTTCTCACGTCTGAACTCTTTGGTTCTGTTGTCCAGGTTATGATTCTAGAAACAGCAAGCCTTGTCTCACTAGAGTTTACAAAATCTGTTGGATCCATCTGTCTGGCCAGAGACTCAATGTATTTCAGGATTGCAACTTTGACCTGAAAGAGCCAATAACTATAAACATTAAGTACACTTGATGAATCTTTGAACACAATTCTTATCAGGTGGCTAGAGAAAAGTAAACCCTGTTGAGAGTGATCGCCTTTCTTTCTCCTGTATTGATAGTTTCCACATGGAGCGACATCCAACAGGGGAAAAAGCATGAAATGACTGATTGGTAAGTCTGGGGACAGGAAGAAGCACAAGACTCAGTTTTCTTCATTTTTAGGTGCCTGTAGAGAAGCGTGCTCTCCCCCTCACCTATGCTGTAAGACACTTCCGGGGCAGGAGCCCTTGTGAGAGGCCTGTGGGATTTCCAGCTCTGCCACTGACTGCAGGCTACGTTCAGCTCTAGTCTTGTCACACATTCTAGGCCATGGTCTGTAAGGCAGCATTTTCAGTAATCAAGCTGATGCTCTGCCCTAACTTCACCATCAACTTCTCAACTAGTTTTGACTTCAGGAGAAAAAGGTAATTATTTATTAGGCTCATCCTAAAACCTCCAAAAAGTTAATGATCAAAGAACAGACGATGAACGTGACCTAATTCAAATTAACACACATCCTCCCTCAAACTTGGTCTTGTTATTACAGGTATGATTTTCCACAACATGTAACAATTAACTTGCATAGCTTAGAATGTTAATATTAAACATTCCAACAAGATACCTATTTCCACACATAAGAATGTCTTAATTTTCTAGTTTAAATATTAATTGTGAAAAAGACTAGTACTGCCCAAATGTTAGTGAGGATGTAGAAAAACTAGAGCTCTCATAAACTACTGGTGAATACAATATGGTACCACCATTTTAGTGGTTTCTAAAAAAGCTAAACATATACCTATCCAATGAACCAGCAAATACACTACTAGGTACCAAAGCAAGAGAAACAGGAACATGTCCACAAAGAATCAAGCAAGAATGCTCACAGCAGATTTATTCACAATAGCTAAACATGGGTCATGTACAAACAAAAGTAAATTTAAGCAAATTTGAGTTCCAGGGTTGAATTGTAATGACAAATAATTACTGACCTTGAGGTTTGGAGTTTGAGTTTGATCCACAATAAATCTCATCAAAATGTTAAATTGTTGATCAAATGGAAAGGAGTCCCTAGGTTGGTGGGAAAAAAGTGATTTTTAAAGAAATTTATTACAAAACAATATAAAACTATTTAACAAAAGCATATCATTGTAAGTTAATGTATGTAAAACCCTGTTCACATTTTTAACAGTGCTTTTCGTTTTATGTAAAGTAATATATGTTATACAGAAAATATGGAAAAAGGAAAATCTTTTTGCAGTCCCCAAACACAAACTGAACTTACTTTGAGTGGCTATTTAAAAAATTAAGACTAAGCAATAAACTAAGGAAGAAATTTCTACCCGCCATTTTAGGGAGTTGCTCATTTTCCCTCCAGCTACCTTTCTGGATATTGCTTAAACATAAAAATCGCTTCTGATACCCAAATCTCATTTTTACATCCTGACTGGGCTGCTTACAGCTGACCCTGCTTAAACTAACCGTACCATCCTCTTTGGTCCTGGTCACTGCTTAGGGTCCCTGCACACCACAAAAGTGTGTCGCCTGTGAGACGGCGACAAAACATTTCCCATCCAGCCACAAATCACACACAGAAGCCTGGGGCCCCAGGAGCCCCTTCTCTTGCTCCATTCTTGCCTTTGCTGATCTTATTTCTCGTGGCATCATGCATCTCTAATCCAATCAAGTAGCCCTCAGGGACTCTTGGCCAGAGAGTCAGTGCTCTTTCTGTTAAAATGCTGTAATTACTAGTATTAGTTAAAAATTGCACAATGGGGCCCATGTGGAAAATGGTGATGTAACGTCCATATTAACGGGAAAGATAATTGCAAGGCAAATATCTACACTGCTTTCTTTGGACCTCCTTAGAGATTTTTCCCAATCTACATAAATGTAGTAAAATAAAGAAGTAGGTTTGACTCTTTAAAATGAAGCAAATAGAATTGATTTGAAAAGTAAATAAAATCATACAACAAAAATAAAAAGCACATGGCATATATTAGGTACCAGTGTTATTCTACATATAATTACTAATAAAAAGTGAACTTGATCCAATAGTACCCTTTCCTCCCACCATCTAGTTGGACCCTGGAATCTCTGAAGATCACTTCGGGAAGGAAAGTATACTTTAGTATACCTGATTTAAGTGACTGTCAACAAACCACCCACAAAATGTCTCTCCCTTTTTCTGGCAGCATGGGGTGGATGGAGAAGACATTTCAGTAATGGGCGTGTATAATCGGGAAATACACCATTGTTAGGCACAGGCAAAGGAAAGGAAACCGAGGCAGATTAGCACTCAAGTCTATAAACTGAGAAGCAATTCTCAGCCGTCACTAAAACCTCCTATTAATAGTCACTGACTATTCTAGATCAGCTTAAACAACTGTGTATCTCAACTGCTGAGAAAAAGAAGGGAATATTAAAAATGCTTTAGGCACTCACACCAAATCTACTGAGATGAGGACTCTTAAAGGGGCATCCAGGAAAACTAACAGGAAGTCACAACTGTATTCCTTAATCACCAAAGTTTAGGAATACAATCTTAATAGTCCTACCATTCCTAAAAATATGAAATGGATCTGGTCATTGGTAAATTCACCTAAATTAAGTGACCCATAGGCCAAGTCTGGCTCACATATGTTTTATTTGGCCTTCACAGTATCTTAAAAAATTCTCAAATATGTTGCCCAAATCCACATTTCTCACATTTCTTTAAAAGTCTGGTACTACTGAGCCCATGTCCCAATGTGGTCACAACTGGCCCCAGCCTTTCAAGAGCCCTCCTATCTACTCCACTCGATTATACCAGCTTATCAGCCTAGCCCCTCAGTCAATCTTGGCTAAACCTTTATAATTCATTGGTATAATGGTGTACTGTAATGCCCCCTAACTCCACTAAGTTTAGCCATGCAAAGGAATGACAAAGTTTGAAGGCTTTATTGCAAATGTAGTACGTTACTTTCATTCTTATTTATTTATTTTATTATTATTCTTTTTTTAAGGCCTCACCAACAGATGCAAGTACATTACTTTGAGTTCATTAAAAACCAGAAGGGAAATCTCTCTGGATAATAGAATTCTATAGCAATGCAATTACACAGACTGACAGGGTCAAGGGCCAAAAGAAAACAGCTGGCATCATGGTGTCGAGGAACATATGCATTCTTTGAAGTCAGAGTCATGTAACAGCTGCACACATAGGGAAGCTGGCAGGACAGGATATGCTACTGTGCTAGTCAAGGGAGCCAGAAAGGGAAGAGAAGGCTCTAGTGCTATCCATACCACCCCCCTGCCCTGACAGGAGGTGAGGACACACACCCACAAGACAGTCTGCAACAATAAGAACAGACAACAGTGCAATCATCAGAAATCCTGGATTTTCATTCCCAAACAGCCACTAACACAAAGTCAAGGTAAAGTGTCTGTTTCTCACTGATAAAATGAGCATCATCTTTAAGGTCCTTTCATCTTGAAATTCTATGATAACTATAATTATTCCAGGTTGTAGTAACTTATAAAAGTTATCGCCCTGATAATTTTCTGAGTCACTTGGAAGTTATTCCTTTGTTCTTTAAAAAAGTTCACCAATTTGACATTCCCCCCCATCCATAGTCCACCAAATCACAACCAAGACATTACTGCAAAGTGTCTTCCAAGATCTTTTAATTCTCATACTTGCATACTGAGGACCCACAACTGCACAGACGATAGAGAAGCAGTTTCTGAACAGCAGCAGCACGTAGTCTTTTCTAACTTTTCTGGGTTTCAGCAGTTTTTCTTTTCTCATAACAGCCAGAAGGGTCACAACTACTGCAAATGTGCTATTAATCTCTGAGCCAATGTACTGTCAATTTAGAGAATTTTCCTGGACCAATGGAAACTCTACATCATACACTGATAGAACAATTTCTAGTATGACTTGTAAGTTGAAGTAATAAAAACACTAAGGTCTTCAGAAAAATGTAAACAAATATTCTAAATGTTTTCTTTAAATGTTTTTTAATGAGAAGAGAATCAATTTCCAAAGTTTTACATTTGTTTGTTATGTATGTCTTAAATACAAAAGTAATATCAACACAAGGAAGATATGGTATTTCATTTCATGGATTGGTGAGACATGTCAACAAGTATGTCAACAACAGAAAGTGAGAACTGAGTAAAAGATATTCAAGTGAGTGACAAACGCCATGGGTAACAAAAGAGAATGGCAAAAAGTCACCTACAAGTATCCTGTAACGTCAAAACTAACTCTTAAACACTTACCTTGTGACATCTAGAGCCTTTTGAACTTTTGCTTGCACAGATCCAAGTAAATCTGCTCCCATTTTCTTAAGTAATTGTGTGAGAAGAACAAAAAGCCAGTCTTGTAAATCATCCTTATGAATTATTATAAAATCCACAAGAGTCTCCAAAAACATACTGAAAACCTAGACACAAATGAAAACCAAGTACTTCACATATTGAATTCACAATTTCCTCCAAAGTCTACAAAACATTAAAAATGCCCATACGTGCTTTGCCCAGACTCTTGTAACTTAGGTTAACACTGTCAACAACTGTTCCTAGTACAGAAGGAAAATGTAGTGCAGAAAACAGATAAAGGAAAAAGGAATGGAACTTACTCTCTGTTGTGAATTCCACCGCAAACGAGGCCATGCAACAAAACAAATTCCATGTTAGTTGGCAGTGAATTAATACCATTTTCATGCGTTTAAGAAAACCTGAAAAGGCTACAAACCAATGAAATATTCTCTCCTCCCTCAATATACGTCTTTAAAAAGCAGTACAGAGAGAAATGAACTTTTCTGAGTTTAATCATGAAGGCTTTTCTTTCTTAAACAACAACAAATCCTTGTGTTCTAATTCTATAGTATTCTTATTCACTATCTAGCAGTCAACACATACTATTATAAAATGAGCCAATAAAAACACCTACTCACTAGTGTGTAGCTATTGCTTTTCACGTCAGATATTTTAATGTACACCAATTTCAGGATATCATAAAGTAACAGATGGTTACAGTTTAGAATAAAAGATATTAACATAATTCTCATGCTGTTGTGTAATGATTTTTGCTAAGGCAAAATAGAGTGCATAGTGGAATATCTCTGAACCGATTTCAGAGAGAAAAGTAGCACTGAGTATCCCTACCTTGCTAACGGAACTTGTTCTACTTGGACAGCCCATGAACCCTATCCCGCCTCATTTCTAGTAGAGCAACTATTCACCACCAGGGGTCTCCTGTGAGACAGCTCAGGAAAAAGGTCATTTAGCTGTGGGATTCCTGGCTTAGCTTACAGGCAGCTAACAAATATTAACTAAACTGAGACCTCCAAACTCACTGTACAAGAGACTTCTGATGGAAACAAATTTCCTTCTTTATCCTCACATTCTGCTTCTGAATCAGCAATCTAGGGGTGACAGGTAACAGAAATTTATCAATGTTCTAAACCATCTAATAGTGCTTATGTTTTAAATCTTAAGAATCTAATTATGCTTATGCATTAAATCTTACTGCTTTTAACACTACCTTAGAGAAAAATCTTGATACATTTTATCTTTGGATATCTATGTGGCCTTTAAAGGTTTAAGCTCAGCCTTTCCTGAATTTTTATTGAGACAGAATCTCACTCTGTTGTTCAGGCTGGAGTGCAGTGGTGCGATCTCAGCTCACTGTAACCTCCGCCTCCCAGGTTCAAGTGATTGCCCCCCAAATAACTGGGATTACAGGCACACGCCACCATACCCAGCTAATTTTTATATTTTTAGTAGAGACAGGGTTTCGCCATGTTGGCCAGGCTGGTCTCGAACTCTTGACCTCAAGTGATCCACCCGCCTCGGCCTCCCAAAGTGCTGGGATTACAGGTGTAAGCCACCGTGCCCAGTGGATTTCTATTAATATTGTTAATGTTGACTTTGCTGTGAGGGTCATAGCAGAAAGTTTAAGACATGCTTCAAGAATGACACTGAGTGAGGAGAGCTGTGGGGAGAGGGGAGGAGAACCCTTGCATTCACTCCCCTTTACGCTCATGAGCACCTCAAAAGGCTGGGGCCGTATCTTCTTTTCTATATCCCCGCCCCAGAGCAGTTACTCAGTAAATGTTAAATGACTGGGTGAATGAATGGGTGGATGGATGTTTGATATTTCAAGGACAATTCCTACGAGGAAGCAAGGATAGGAAAAGAAAGATGATGATGACTAACTGGCTGGGCTCTCTGGCTGCCACGGGTTTCTTTCTTCCAGGAAGACTCGGAGGAGGCCATCTTTACTAGGAAAACTAGTTGATCCTGCATGTCAGCATTAAATATTTGCTTCTGCTCATTTAAGGTTCTATCCATTTCCACACCTTACTTTTGTTCTTTATCTACCCCTTTCCCTAAATCTTCATCCTGCCCTCTACTTTCTTCCTCTAAAAGCATTTAATGGTCTCTAAGGGCCTCCTCCCAAACAATGGTATTTAAAATCTAGACCCCAAGTAAATTTCTGTAAAGAGTCCTTCTCTCACCCCTTTTCCACCACCCCTGGAAAGTGTTCTGTCCCATACGCATGGGCGTTTCCCCCTCAGCTGGGACTCTCTCCTCAGAAAAAGCATTCCTCAGGCTTAGTGTTCCCTATGGCCCTCAGGAGGTGTGGGCACCAGCTAAGTGATCACCAATTCAGCAAGTTCTTGGGAACAGCAAAATCCTATTTTAAGAAATAATCTGGTTTTTCAATAAATCCATTAAATACTTTCATTTTTTCTATCTTGTCCTATACAGACATATTCTACATGGGATACAAAAATAATTATACACTTATTTTCTTCACTATATACTATAACATTAAAAAATGCATGATATTATAATACGATCTTATACCCTAGCACCTACCTCACTGTTTGGCTAACAGGAGACATACAGAAATATTTGCTGAATGTAAGAAAGACCATCTGATTCTCTCCCTGATAACTCTTACTTGAAGCACACTTAATTAACTTGAAATTTTATGCACATTTAAGTTTCCAAGAATTCTGTTTTAAAAAGATGTAACATACACTAGTGCTGAAACTGGTGTTACTCTGCGGTCGGAACTGCACTATCGGGAATTCGCTCTCATTCTTGGATAGTATATCACACAGAGCACACAGACATGCAGGGGGAAAGACAAGGGCAGGCATGACTTCCACACCTACCTTGCTATGAGGGTCAGCAAACATCCGGGTGAAGATCTCACACAACCTTTTCAGTTCAACTCGACTAGAAGAAATAAAACAGAATTCAATGAATTGACTACTTGTATTATTTTTGAGACAGGGTCTCATTCTATCACCCAGGCTGGAGCGCAGTGGTGCAATCATAGCTCACTACAGCCTTGATCTCCCAAGCTCAAGCGTTCCTCCCACTTCAGCCTCCTGAGTAGCTGGGAGGTGCACACGACCACACCTGGGTAATCTGTTTGATCAGTCAACTACATGAGCTTTACATAATTTATATCTACATAACAAGGTTTTTTTTCACAAACTCTTATTTAATTTGTAGCTAAATCAAATAGGAATACAAAACCAGAGATCGGTTCTCATTTTAAGATGAGGAAACTAAGACTGAGTGATTTACTCAAGGGGACACATCTGGAAGTGATAAAGCCATGCACCAAAATCTTTTTCATTTTATCCCAGCTGTGTCTTCCACATGCCATGATTGAAAAGCAATGGAATAAAGTTTAAAAAGCATGTCTATCCTGCATTGTAATGAGAGGTACAAAACGAAAAAGGCAAAAAACAAAACAGCATGTGTTTCAGGGTCAGACAGACCTGGATTTTAATCTCAGTTCTGCTGTAAATAAGGTACTCTGGGCCGGGCACAGTGGCTCACACCTGTAATCCCAGCACTTTGGGAGGCCAAGGCAGGTGGATCACCTTAGGTCAGGAATTCAAGACCAGCCTGGCACCATAGTGAAACTCCGTCTCTAATGCAAAAATCAGCTGGGCATGGTGGCGAGTGCCTATAATCCCAGCTACTCAGGAGGCTGAGGCAGGAGAATCGCTTGAACCCAGGAGGCACAGGTTGCAGTGAGCCGAGATCACGCCATTGCACTTCAGCCTGGGCAACAAGAGCGAAACTCAGTCTCAAAAATAAATACATAAAATAAATAAGTACTCTGCTATCTTTAAGCCTGGTTTTTCCTTATTGGTCAAACAGGGTGCCATGTCATGTGGCTGCTGAGAGGATGAAAAAAGATAACACATTGTACCTTCTACTGCACCTAGGACAAAGCAAACATTCATTTCACATTGGTGCCCTTTGTCTTTTCTGATCCTTGACAACCACCAAGTCCCATGGTTAAAGTTTGATAGAAGGGTCCTCTCTTCCACAAATCATCCCTGATTAATGCCTTCTTATGTGGATGAGACAGTTGGTTCAAGGACCCTTCAATATTGTTAACGATGTAACCTAGATTAGACCAACGCCAATCAACAGATTCCTAGAAATTATTCAATAGGTACTTGGTGAACACTAAGAATCTACAAAGTGGGACCACCAGGATTAAACAGATTCTTGAGGAACAATTGTGACAAACCATCTTCTGTTTCTGACAGGTGACCAGAGCGTCACAGGATGCCTGTGTTTCAGAAGGCACATGACAAAACTTCCTATATCGCCTTCATGAACAGACGAATAATGGGGGGCAGGTATGAGTACAGGAGGCTGGAGTCAGATGGCCTGAAGAGCCACAGTGAGAGCTGGGCGACTTATCAGCCAGTGCTCACTTAGCCTTACAGAACCCAAGAGGGATGCCCATCCATGACCATTAACTTATCTTACAAAAACTATCCAAAGGATAAAGTAGACTGCATTTCATGTATTCTAAGTCGCCCATTTCTTAGTTCCCATTCACATCTCCTTTCTCTAATTTTCACATCTCTGTAATTGAGTCATCTTATAATCAATGACATTTTTGTGCTGTCACGGTTTAATACGCGTGACATTTATTAAAGGGCTAAAAATAAGGGTGTGTGTACGGTGCCTTAGATTTGACAAAATATGGTATAACCACATACTTTTTCGGTATGTATAATACACGCTTACTTTAGAAAATTCATGAAACAGAAACAAAGAAAAAAGCAAAAACAATCCATTTAAAAGACAATGCTGTTACTAGAGTGCTCCATTTTGTTACCTCCTTACTATGTACATTTATAAGCTACATATATGCACACGTGCATCAAAATTTTCCAGACTAAGACTGATAACATCCTATCTAGGACCCTAAAGTATAATGAACCATACTAACCTGCAGAGTTGTTTTATTTATTTATTTTAAACCTGAATTGCATACTGTACACAGACATTTCTCAAATAACATCTACTGGACAAATATGAAACAGAAGGGAACCAAACATGAGGTTTTTGTTTTGTTTTGTTTTGTTTTGTTTTGTTTTTGAGACAAGGTTTTGCTCTGCCACCCAGGCTGGAGCGCACTGGTGTAACCATAATGCACTGCAATCTCCAACTCTGGGCTCATGTGATCCTCCTGCCTCAGCCTCCGAAGTATCTGGGATTACAGATGCATGTCACCACATCTGGCTAACGTTTTAACTTTTTTGTAGAGATGGGGGTCTCCCTTTGTTGCCCAGGCTGGTCTCAAACTCCTGGACTCAAGTGCTTCTCCTGCCCTGGCCTCTCAAAGTGCTGGGATTACAGGTATGAGCCACTGTGTCCACCCTAAATCTTTTATCAGCCTAATAAGTTACAGAATATTTGCCAGATGGGCTGGGCGCAGTGGCTCACGCCAGTATTCCCAGCACTTTGGGAGGTAAAGGCAGGCAGATTACGAGGTCAGGAGTTTGAGACCAGCCTGGCCAATATGGTGAAACCCTGTCTCTACTACAAATAAAAAATTAGTCAGGCGTGGTGGCGCGGCTACTCAGGAGGCTGAGGGAGAAGAATCGCTTGAACCCGGGAGACGGAGGTTGCAGTGAGCCAAGATCGTGCCACTGCACTCCAGCCTAGGCAACAGAGCGAGATTCCATCTCAAAAAAAAAAAAAAAAAAAAAAAAAAAAAAGTGAAAGAAAAAAAGGATATTTGCCAGATATTTCAAAGCCTCTGGATGGCAGGGACTGTCTCTTAGTCATCTTGGTACCTTTAGTGCCTGTTCCTGCAAGCGGACCTCTTGAAAACTCCATTAATTATAGGAAAACCCTTTAAGCCCCTGAAGAGTTCAACAGGGGATTCAAACTTAGCTCATATTCTTGCTGTGGTCCTCACCTCAGTGTTCTTTGGCTCTTCAGTAAGTTCTGCAGGCCCAGAAGCCCTTCTTTCCTTTCTGACCAGTTTGAACTAGCACAGTGGTTGAGAACTTCTGCTACATCTTCAGTCTGCCGCAGATAATGGGGAATGCCACCATTCCTGGAGCCATATGAGCGCTCAGAGCAAACACTTGAGGCATCACTGTTGGCATCATCGTCAGAGTACATCCCATACGGCTCATATCTCCTCCTCACAGGCTTCTTCTGACAGGACCAATGAGGGATGGGAGTGATTGAGGAAGAAATAGAAAGGTGAAATGACCGTGAGTCATACCAAACAAAATCTACAACAAAGAGTTAAGTGTAGAAAGACATATGCACACACACACTTTTCCTGTGCTTACAGATTATGGAAATACAAACAGAAAAGCAGTTTTCCATTAGGTAAAATAACTAATAAGCAAAGCACTCTGTAGTAGAGAGCAAAGAGTGTGGCCTCTAGTACAGTGTGTGGACTTTACAGGAAGACAGACAGATCACAATCCTGGTGCCAACACTGACTGGGCTGCATGACTTCTGAAAGCCTCCTAGGCCTTTTGCTTCGGTTTCCCCGTCTTTAAGACAACAATAATTATACCTATCATACAGGCTTGTTGTGAGGATTAAATGAAATTATATGTTAAATATTTTAGCTGGGCACCTGGCACAATGCAAATACGTGCAGCCAACAGCCCCTCCGCAGTCAAAAGCAATATAACTTGAGCATGGTCTATGGATAAACTTGTGTGAATATTTATGTTTCCTGAAAAAGTCAGAATTTGAAATGTCAGTGGCAGAAGCAGCCCATGTAAAAGGATTCCTAAGTCATCTCCCTCTGTTGCCCAGGCTGGTTTCTAACTCCTGGCCACTTTTATTAAAGACTTAGGGTTTTGAAACACAAATAGGCTTCTCTGAAAGTAGACTGTAATAGACTGTAATACCCACTTTATTCATTTCTCTGACCCTGAACACAAAACTGCTATACCCATAAATATGATATAGCAGCAACTATATAAAATTGATAGAAGCAAAACAAATAGCTATTGGCTTAAACCAAACAAATACACTTCTCTAATAATATGGCATATTATTATTAATCCAACTTGCTCAGGACTGTTCTGCCTTAAGCCTATTGTCATAATTATTAATAGCATCTCCCTTTTAATCTCAAAAGCATTTTTGTTTGGATAATAAATTATATGGTCACACAAAAACCAGATTCCTAAAATAAGAAAAATGTTGATAAATCCATTCATGAAATCATGACGACGTAAGAATAGGCACAAATTGAGTTAATAAAATGAAACACTACTAGGCGAAGGAGCAGAGCTTGACATTCGAAATAAATACTAAAACAGATGTACATGAAAGGTGACTGACTCCACCATGAATAAAGACAACAATGATGGTGAATCACTGTTATGATTCAGCAAAATCATTTTTCAGATCAGAATTTCTATACTATATTTTTTGGTTTTCACTAGCTTCTGAAAGAAATACACTTGCAACAGAAGAAATAAAGTTGTAAAACAAAAGTTAAAGCACTGGTACCTTGCTCCTGGAGTCTCCTAACAGCTGTAGGCAGGAAAATATTGAAGGATGGGGAAAAAGCATAGAGAATTATGTCAGAAGCATATGTAGGGACTGTTCTTGCAACAAAAGTGTACAGCAAAACATATCTTAGCAAACCAAAAACACAGGTTAGCGAGCGTTTCATATCAAGCGAATAATAATAAAGAATGCTTTCAAAATGGCATTTCCTAACCCTCCTCCATGTCTCAGAAGACCTTCTGGTAACTTGCTGTAATTCTTTGCTAAAACTTTTCCCATACCAGTGAGGCAAATCTCTAAGGTCACCATTAATTCTATCTCTTCCTCTGAGACATTCTGTCTGGCACCGTGGTATCTATTCAGTGAGGCAAAGATTCTGTACCATTTCTGTGTTTTCTCTTCAGAAGCAGGTCACTTGGAGAGACTAAACAGTTTGGACAAAAAGTAACAAGGGCAGTATGAATCTAATGGGAGCCAGAGCTCAGAGAAAAGCTCAAGTCAAGTCAAGCCAAAGCTCAAACTCTCAAGTCCTATTCTGCCTCCTAGAACTTTACACACAGTCCCTTATGCAGTTCTTTAAAGAACTAAGAAATTCCCCTGACTTAAGTGGAAATCTCAACTAAGGGCTTCACATCCATCATTTCCCACCCCTTTGACCTCCACTTCCCAGGGTCTCTGAACGAATAAGATACAGACTCTAAATGCTGCAACTTGGAAGGACAAACAGTTTCAGAGAATTCTGTCCCAGCTCTTGACTCTTAAAGCCACAGTTAGAGCAATTACCCTGAACTCTAGCACCTGCCAGAAAAAAGTCTTTCTATACATAAGGTTGAGGAATACACATGGCCAGGCAGCTTGCCTACAGGAAAAGCATTATGAGAGTAGCAAACTGCTTGCTCACAGATACTTGTCAAAGAACCTGACTGAGCAGGAATAAATGAGGGCGAGACAAGAAGGAATGAAAACTGGAATCACCATAGCCATAAACTGTAAAATGTTGATCTGACAAAACATGGCTGGATTAAAAACTTAAGAATCTGAAAGCAGGATATTACATACTTTTTTTCCTTTACACGAGAATAAATCTTAAAACAGCAAGAGCAAGGCCAGTGATCAGACAGTTCTAAAGAACATCCATTTCAAATGCTGAGCACATAAACCGGAATATGCAAGAGACTGTGTGACTAGCTGAAACGCATCTTTAAAAAGCAATTTGACCACAAGCTGATTCTACCAAGGAACTTTTTGGTATAACCAAAAAAATTAAAGGATCCATGATCATTTATGGTTTTCAGATATTACACTCTAATGATGCAAAAACATACTCCACCATTGCTTCACATCCTCAAAGATTTAGGAAAAACAACATAAAATCAAACGGACAAGATAATAGAATAAACGCAAGATTTTCAAACCTCAAACTCTATTACCTATTATTATAATAAAATGTCTAGGTTATGCCATCAAAGTCTGTAAAGCAATAGAAGCAACAGAATGGAAAAAAGGAAGTGCCAGGGGGGAAAAAAAAAAACCATGGTTAAAAAGAAAAAAAGAAGCCCAGTGACATCTGAGAAGTCCAGTGTCATCAAAA
This sequence comes from Macaca mulatta, assembly GCF_049350105.2. Classification (NCBI taxonomy): domain Eukaryota; kingdom Metazoa; phylum Chordata; class Mammalia; order Primates; family Cercopithecidae; genus Macaca; species Macaca mulatta. The sequence continues at coordinate 16,054,426 of NC_133417.1, read as the reverse complement.
GCTCCTTGATACTGAAGAGCACCGATAAGAAATACTTGACACTAATATTTTCTGTAAAGTCCATTTTCACTTATATGTGTGCAGAGATAAAAGTTTAAGGAGCAAACAATAACAATATAAATTTACCCAACAGTTACACAATTTTAAAGAGTGTCAAAGATGATTTAATAATCTGATTTGGGGGCAATTTCCTGTTAAGACAGAGAGAAATGCAGATGAGTATTTCAAACAGACTCTGTTTACATACATACTGTGCCTCTTACCAAAGCATCAGCAACAGCAGCTTCAAGATCTGTACTTGTGCTCAGAACTCTCATGGCATTCACAGAACCAGGTATTCTTCCTGGCTGGCCAAGCCCAAATCGATCTATTTAAAAAACAAAAGCAAAAGATGTGTCACTTTAATTGAAATTATCTCAATTCCTTGCAAGGACTACTGCCTCTTCCCACCAAGTAGACAGAAGCACTGAAAAATCTCTAGCCAATTTTAACTACACTTGACTTTACCAGTGGTAGAGGTTAAGCTGTTCACATTTAATGCTATTGTGCCACAAAGCACTGTCACTCAAAATTGTTCAAACATGATATTTTATTATTGAAAAGTTTCTGAGATATGAGAGGGAAGGGGGAACTTATGGGAGCTGGGCTATGAGTCGAATCTTTTAATCTATTTAGCTTTCCCTATAGAGGCAAGTGGCCTTGATGTTTGGTCAAACTAATTAGAAAGCTTCATGGTTTCATAAGAGTTCTAATGCAATGTGTGGTAAAAAATTAAAATTTTAAACAAATTGATTTCTGTGCAAATTTTTATTAGTGTCACTACTGTTTATTGCTAAACTCATTTTAGATATTTGTTCGTCATGATACCTGTGTCAACAAAAATTACTTAAAAATCAATTTATTAAAATTAATAATCACCAAAAATCTTGCACTTTCACTGATGAACATTAAAAATTTAGATAATATAAGTTTTACTTGGGTTCCTCAAATAATTTAGAATGGTAATCTTTATACAGATAAACAAAATAACAGAAAGAATCCAATGAATTTAAAACAAATTTAGTAGTTCAAACAATAATTTTAAGTTTATTTGTGAACATGGAAATGAAAACTCACTTTTTAAAGTCCCATTAAATTAGCTGACCAGCCTTCCTTAGGAAGTGCTGGAGATTAAAACTATACTAGGAGAAAGGCAGTGTAAGTCGTATCTTCATTAAGTGTGTTATACATTATCTACCAGTAAAAAATTTCTTATTTAAAAAGTCTAACATATAAAAACCTTTGGAAGAAAAATGTTACGATAAAATATTTTCTATTTTCTCTGTGTTAACAAATAAGACATTGGACAAGGAAAATCTCTATGTTAGCCACATTCTAGAAGCATCTAGAATAAAAGGGAAGCTAATTTTACATGATCTTTCCTATAAAACAACATATTTAAAATTTTAGATATGTAACAAGACAGTGCCTACAAAACTGGTGAACTTAAAAAGCGAATTGTTGTTTAGCTTTTTAAAAATGTCAATTTCAAAACATTATACCTTCCACCACCATAGAAAGGGAGAAAAATTTAAACACTGCTTATCAATAGTTATACAGTCATGAATTTTTTAAAAGAAACAAAAACTGTATGTTATACTATCCCCTTTTTTAATGCATTTGCTGGTCATTCCAACTGTCATCTTAGTCATTATGTTTAAAAGGTAATGTGCCATATAAACTAAAACAGGCTATTAAAAATTATATATATCTATATTTATCAGTTGAAATATGAAACAAGTGTAAATGTGAGATTTACTGTGCACATATAGTTTTATAGACGATCTTTGTTCAAGTTTTTTTTCATTAAAAAAGGGTAGATAGTAGATTTATGAGTAACAGAATGAAAGTAATTCAATTATAAGCCATTAAAAAATTACCCAGCATAAACTTAAATAAAACGAAGTCTAACAAAATTAAAAAAAAAAAAAAAAAATCTCATGCCAGCAATTCTTGCTCCAGGGAGAATACAGATTTTTTCAGACACAAAATTAAAACTATAAGAACAATGCAATTATTCTGTGCTTCCAAGATGCATACAGCTTTGCCATACATAGTGACTACAGATCATTTGATATATATCATAGACAATTTGAATTTCAAATCTTAAGGGGAAATGTTTATCCAGATCTAAGCAAAACTATAAGCTTTGTGTTTTCACCAGAGCAAAATCTGTTCCATAGTCTCAAGGCTCTGATACTATTAAAAGTTCAATTTTTCCAAGAGATGAACACATATGACTGTGCTCTCAGTCTGGCCCCTAATCTTCAGGGAAATGTACATAATCAGAATACACAGGAGGCAGGGCATGGTGGCTTTGCCTGTAATCCCAGCACTTTGGGAGGCCAAGGTGGGTAAATCGCTTGAGCCCAAGAGTTTTGAGACCAGCCTGGGCAACACGGTGAAATCCCGTCTCTACAAAAACAACAGAAACTAGCTGGGTGTGGTGGCACGCACCTGTAGTCCCAGCTACTTGGGGAGCGAGGTGGGAGGACCGCTTGGGCCCAGGTAGCAGAGGTAGCAGAGGTTGCAGTGACCCGAGATCACACTACTACACTCCAAGCCTGGGCAACAAGTGAGACCCTGTTGCAAAACCCAAAACCCAAAACCCAAAAACAAACAAAGTATAGGGGGCTTCATTTAGAGGAAAAAAGAGAAAATACCAGACTCAGTGAATTGGTAACAATTGTCACCATCAACGGTCTGCAAATTCATAGATTCTACCTTACTCAATTGAGAAAACTGTAGTCATTAGGGACTGTTAGCATGAAATCTAACAAACTGATATATTACTGTATGCTTACTTTTTGCCACTGTGGCTAACCAGTGGATGTTGAGTATTGCTAAACAGAACTGAGGGAGCAGGTTTGGGGTTTGCAGGCTGCAAAGGATACCTCTGGCCTGACTTGATTACCTGAATCCTGATCTTGTTTTTCCATAAAACTTTGAGAACAATACACTTATTTTCATACATATGAAATTATGTATGCTATAATTTGCAACACTGTTAACTAAATGGTACCTTAAAAAATGTGAACTTGACATTAATAACTAGCATTAATATTTGGCAGTTTATTCGGAGTAAAGACTTTGGAAGGGAATCTGTTGGGTGATATCCATGCCCCCTTGCCCCACAGGAACCCTAAATAATACCTAATTTTGGTTATTTTCCTGGGGACAGAGTGGCAAGAAGGGAATTACTTCCCGGTTTTATGTTTTGTTTTAACGTAAATATGAATACTGGAGAAACGATGTTGTCAAACAGGCTATAAAGCATCTACAGCCTATTAACAGAACTATAAACATTCAATAACTTAAAAAAATTAAAGCACATTGGGGAAAAAAATATGAGGTGCATACATGCCAAGTGCTAGCCGACACAGATGAAAACAAATGTTAACATGGGTGTGAAACTAGAACATATGAAGAAGCCAAGTCATGCAGTTAGCACTTGTTCACCTGACTGCCCAACAGATTCAGCAGTGGAGAGAGCACTAGTGGACCTGGAATGACGTCGAGAGGCTGCAGGTAAAAGGAATGGCAACACCCACAGGATTAACACAGAAGTACCAGAGACAGAAAACGCCACAGTCCAAAGGAAATGCAGGGACTGCTACCAACAAGGCCATGTTTTCTCATGAGAAGAAATGGTGCTGGATATGAATGGACAGCAAGTGCCAGTCCCCAAACTCCACAGTGGCCCGCTGGCTCTCGCACAGCTATTAAACACACAGGCACAACAAAGGCACTCTTAAAGGTGCTCCAAACTATGCATCAACCAACTCGGACTCCAGGGTTATTTTCACGCCATGAAGCCTCTATCAGCCAGTATGGAAATATGCAACATGAAGAACAGCAGGAGTCACAGAGCACCGTCTACATCCCAGAGTGGAACGGCAGTAAGACGGACTGTTAACTCAGCTCACGAGATGTTTTATCAGTACGTGATGCATATGCAACCATGCACCAAAAACAAGCATAGAAGTTCATAATGTTACTTCAACGGAAATAAAATGAAATCACAGGAAGGGGATTCAACAGTTGGAATTCCATTTTCCCCAGTCAAAATGTTTGTTGTTCTGTTGCATGAATATCCTAATTATTATTATTACTATTATTTTCAGACAAGGTCTCACTCTGTTGCCCAGGCTGACGCGCAATGGCGCAATCATGGCTCAGGATCAAGCAGATCCGCCTGCCTCAGCCTCCTAAGTAGCAGGGACTACAGGGATGTGCCAGCACATCCGGCTTTTTATTTATTTTATTTTATTTTATTTTTTTTGTAGAGACGAGGTCTCCCTATGTTGCCCGGCTGGTCTCGAACTCCTGGGCTCAAGCAATCTGCCCACCTCAGCCTTCCAAAGTGCTGGGATTACAGGCGTGAGCCACCATGCCCGACCATATCCTAATTATTAGTACTTGTGTAATTGTTGGAATTTGGTTGAATTAAGTTTAATGATTTTTCCCTGGAGAAGCAGTTACAGTACACTGGTTATGAGTACCAGCTCAGTAATGCAGCTGTAAACCCTGGTTGGATCACAACTAGCCATAGGACTGACCTTGGGCAAAGTACTAAATCTATCTGTGTCTCAGTATCTTATCTGTAAAATGGTGCTAATAACGGTTAATGTTACCTACCTCTTGGGAGTTACTGAGAGGATTAAAAGAGGCTATAAAGCACTTAAACAATGGTTAGTAGCGTTGGTAGTGCCTGGTAGTGCCGGTGGTGGCAGTAACAGATAAGAGCAACCTCCAATTTACGATCTGACATTATTATAGTACCATTTTATTAACAAGTATTCCTAAAGAGCATATTACTTCATCAACCTGAGGAAATACATGCTAAATTCTGTCCTCATGTGGACAGAAAATAACTTTTAGAAATAATTATGAAATAAAGACTTGGTTCAAAACATTAACTTATTGACTATAGTTCCATGCAACATATGGCTTTTCCTTAACCTCAGGAAAAAACAAAAGATAATGTTCTTCCATTCATTACTCTGAAAAATTCACAGTGATTATACCACAGAAAATTTATAGGTTTAACAAAATAATACTGAGCAGTGCCACATTTTATCCATACTACTATTCTGTACATGTTAACGCTCTCACATTCAGTCATAAAATATCAATACCTCGAATTCTTTAATATAATTTTTAAGGTCCATGTTACTTTGTAAAATGTGCATCCCTATGGCACATGTGGTATTAAATAGCAAAGATTACCTGGCAATTTTTACCAGTTTGCAAAAAAAGGAAAATATCCCTTTCTCAAGATTCACAAAAATTAAAACTAAATTGGCAAAGAATATTATAAAATTATCACTTTCCCTAAAAAAGGAAGTTGGTAAAATATCTTGTGTTAGGACTGAAGCAAACTATACATTTTTGTACAAGCACATCACTATCTTGATAGTTCAGACTGAAATAGTTTTTAAGCAGTACCTGATATGCAGGTTCCTTACCAAGTGGTCCTTTGGTTCAGTTTCAACAGAATATTCTAAAAAAAATCTGTCATGCCATGAGTCCTCTGTCACATTCACAAGTTAACACCCAACACTGGAATCCTAGGCAGACCCACTTATGTGAGAGCCTAATTTACAGCACCCCCAGAGCCCTTATTTCCCTTAATCAAAAATTCTCACCATAACCATATACATTCGTACCATCGAAATGGTCCAAAACAATAAAAACGCAAACTTAAAAATATATATTCACTAGAATATAAGTACTTTTACTCTTTTTTTGTTGTTGTTAAAGAGTTGGCTATGTAAGTGGATTCAAAGAAGCACTGACACACGATCTCACTAATTTCCAAAAGGGGTGGGAAGAGATTATTAAAATTAATGAGCTAAAGAAGAAACCTTCAGAGGATGTGTAGTAAGCTCCCCTGAGGACAACAACCTTCTGGGATGTATCTTTGAGTTCCCAGGTCCTAACCCCAAGCCTGGGAATAAATGATTCAGAAACATCTTCTAAGCACCCTCCCATCAAGAAGCCTCAGAACGAGCATTTAATATATTTTTCAAGGAACAGATGAAAAACACTGAATTATCCAAACTACTTCCAAATGAGGCAGGCTTGAAGTCAAATCTGAATTCAAACGCTGGCTCCACCATTTAGCTGTGTGATCCTGAGAAAGTGGCTTATTCTCCCTAAGACTCTGATGATGATGATACCTGTCCCAGAGGATGAACAGGGACCACACAGCATTATGCTTGCTGACTGCTCCAAATGGTGTGCATACACATGAGCAATGCTGTTGTTCTTGCCGGACATAAGTTTTAGGGTTAGGTTTAACCTAAGGAGGGGAAACGCATGATACAAAAATTTAGCTCGAAGAACTTAACTACTGCCCTGACCACAACAGAAGACATGTGCTGATGCTAGAGTTTGTGAGGACCCACACCTTCTGCCTTGGTAGTGGCAATTACACATTTCAACATTCTGGGTTGTCACCAAGACAGCTAAGCAGATCCACTTAATCAAACAATGCACAAAACAGACAAGATTCACTCAACCACTCAGAGTTCAATTAGGGTCTCAAGAATTCAGCACACCTCGCCTGCTCCACGTGCTAGATACCAAAGGAGGCTTCCACGGACAGTATCAAAAATAACAGTACATATTTGAAAGGAAAACACTGAATTGCTTCTAAGAGACAAAATAACGAATAAAGGACTGAATTGTTCACTCATAAATAGGTTGTTCAGAAGTTCAAATAGTGAGCAAGGATGCAAAGATATACAGCCTTAATTTAAAAGGAAAAATCACCAGTTCATTCAGAAAAAAAAAAAAAAAAATCATCATTGCCACCTCTGATTATTGAGAATTCTGCTGTAATGCTTCAGACTGCTGTGGAATAGGTGGCATGCAATAGGTAAGCTGCCCCACTCAGGGGCTCATGCTAACAAGGTGGAATACCTCACAACAGGTATTGCCTCGCTAAATCACAGGGACCGTCTAGCAGGGCTTTGGCATGTGGTTGCCTGTTCTTTTTCAGAATCTCATTAAGGACAATGGGTCATAAAGAAATGTATCTAGATTTTTATTATCGATACTGATTAGGGAAAAAAGATCAGAAGCAGTGAATAACATTTTTAGAACGAGCTAGGTAGAGGCATATATTAAGACCTTATGCTTTTAACATCCCTCTTTCGTAGTGACATGTATAGTTTTCAAAAGACCAGTTATATAAATATATAGTTAAAATTAATAGACTGCTGGAGTCCAAAGATCCATATAATTTCAGGTCTAGGTCTAATTATTACAAAATGATTTCTACGTTTACGCTTATCAAGAGGAAAATGGACATCTGTACAGCACTTAACATGGCAAGCAGCCAAAAATAATTATTGAAGAATACAAAATATTCCTTTTCACAAAAGTATGTGCTGACAGATGTCTTTTGGGGATCAACAGTTTATACTAACTAAAAAGGGTTTATTATGTGTCCATTTTAGAAGGCAGGACTATTAACACTAAACAGAAAACTCATTTACTTTTCTAAACATTATTGCAATTGTACTTTTGTTCCTTCTTTGAATTAAATTACACACAGACTGATCTGTAGTAGAATTAAAGATAAATTGTAAAAAGTCAATGACTCAGAATAAACTTTGGATTAACTTTATTTTTAAGCAGCAACGAACTTCGGCTGAGTTTTGCCTTTGGTTAGAAATGACAACACAGATGGGCTTGCTGAGAGCAAGTGGTCATCAATGACAACAGTACAGAGTGAAGTGGTGTTTTTTTCCTCTAATATATAAAAATTCGAAGTTGCCAGAATTCAAGCATGCAGAGGGGGACAACGGGGTAACTAAGGAAGAGGAAAGAAAGAAGAAAGGACCACAAGGACAGTAGAGGAGGAAAAGCAGGTCATTCCACCTAGCAGTGTCTTGGACAAGCAGGGTAAGGAACTCTTCGCTCCTCAGCCAGCGCCTACGTGTACTCACCAAGTGGAGGAAAGCCCCGAGCAGGGCTTGTATCTCGGCTGCTCTCACGGCTGGTATCGCGGCTGCACCCCTGACTCATGCTGGGTCGAGGGATACGGCTGCTCCGTGCTAGCGTGCAGCATGAAGGGTTTCAGAGAAGGTGAACAAGTTTAATGAAGACAGAAAAACTCACAAAATGTCAGTCACATTTGGTTACTGTAATTACAACATTGTTCACGCTGGGGAGTTCTGATGACTGAGCTGCCTATCCATGCTGAGGTCTCACTGACTGACATGCCAACAGGGGAGGGTTTGGGTAAAATGTGATTATGCTCAATGCCTCAGAAAGCTGTGAATTTCAGTATGAAGGTGAAATTACACCTAAATGTAAGAAGTGAAAAGAAATCTTTCCGAACAACAAACTGGCATCAGAAAATACAAGATCAAAGGCCTTTTAGAAACGATCAGTTTTTATGAGTTTAGCAAACTTCTCAACAAGAGGACAAAAAACCAAAGCTGTATTCATACGCACTTGTTTCTTAGAAAGGTAATTTAATTTGGATTAACAAACAGAATAACCATGTCGGTCACTGAAGTCCATGAACTTACCTAATGAAAAGGAAGAGGGCTCACTGCTCCCAGGCTGGCCATCTTCACCAAGAGAAGCCATAAGGGTTGACATAACCAGACAGCCTACCCACTCCAAGTAAGTGTGCAGATGCTTCACACATATCCAATTCTCGAAACCAGCAGGTAGAAAAAGTGGGGACTGTTATCCTTTCCTTTACTGATCCCAACATCTTATCCCTGCTTTTTCTATGAGAATCCAGAAAGATCTGCCTGTGCTCTACCAAGCACCGCCACTGACCCAGTCTTCCACACTGTGTCTCCAGCAAGTAGATCAATACTCTCAGTACTTGGGGGAAAGATCCCTCCACTGACCTGAGAACAGCAAATAACTTTCTGATCATCTACGGATACAGTTAATCATTCTCATGTTATAAAACACCAAGACTACAAGACAGAATTGCATGGATAGCCCAGGGTCTCATAAAAACGGGGCTGTGAAGCTCAGAAAATACCCTTGTTTCTCCATCTGAGAAAATGGAGATACATTACTGGCAAAATACTCCAAAACAACCTTAGATATTGAATACATGTACGTGGACTGCCTAATGTAACAGCTGATGGGGACAATATACGCTTCCATCTTGAGAGGAGGGACTAGAAAAAATGTCAAGAGATTTTAGAAAATACTTGCATCGCTGATCTAAAAACAAGTATGTTTCCATACTGCAACAAACATTGTCTATTATTTAAGAGCAAAGATTTGTTATACAGCGAAAGTATAACAAGAATGTCTTATAAACCAGAATCATAACACTCCTTGATTAAAAAAAAAGAATATGAAAGGGAAAACCAAAGTCAACTTTCTATTGTGCTCAGCCGCTCAGTGCTAGAGTAGAACTAGACTCTGAAGGCATTTAAGTGAAATCCAAATGCTTAGTACTGGTCAGGAAAAAAAAAAAAAAAAAAGTCAAGCACAGGAACATCATCTCAACAATGTAGACATAAAGGGCTTTATTTGGGGGTTCACCAGAAATTCTTAAGCTCTCCTTAATTTTGCCAGAGTGATGTGAAAGCACTGAATTTTTACTCAAAGTAGTAGTGACTATTTAATCAGCAATTCTTGATGACATTCTAAACAGCTCCTACAATGATGACAAAAGGAGATGCCAAATTAAATGCTTAAAAAACTAGGGAACATGTACTGGCTCTACCAATCTGGAAAACTTTCCTAGAATGTACACAGCAATACCACTCATCCTTAGAAAACCAGTGCCAAATCTGAGTCAAAAACTGACCATTCCAGTTCCACGCCATCTCACTGGTCCAGCCACTTGGCCTCTTTGGGTCTCAAGCCTCCCATTAGGAAAACGAGGAAAAAGAACACGTCTCCTCATTTTAAATGAGAAGGGTACTGTGAGATAATGCGCATACATAAGTATTTCCAAGTCTCTTGCTGAAGAGCACACGTGAAAATTTTGTCGTATTCCACTGCTCACTCCAAAACAAACGATAAAAAAGCTATAAAAAGTCTTGATAGTTGTTTAAACAAGTTCATGCTTAGTTGAGCATTTTCTTAATAGTTCTTGCCTGATTATTTCTGAATTTTTCCCAGCCCCATCTCCTTCCTTAAATTCATATACATGCTAGAACAATGGGGAAAAAATGCTGTCTTTTTGGTCTGAGTCTGTTTTGTGAAGACAATAAAAAGCATTAACAGTAGTAAACAGATATGCTCTGAAATAACAGTATGCATAAATTTCTTAACAAGGTTTACCCCCCACCCCCCGTATTTCACCCAGAGACAGTTTATTCACCCATTTGAGCTGATTTTCTCCTTTAACATATGGCTAGTAGCAATATAAAGAAAAATAACTCTGTCTGTTTATGATTTTGTGAAAATATGGCTATAGTTACCCTAAACTTCAAGAGCTCTGGCATCATTTACTCTTCAAAGTAAACCTAGTGGTGACATCAATGGTTCAAATGTTAAATAATTTAAAATACAAGAGAAACACAAACTCACTTATACTACTACTTTGAAAGACTAATATAAAAGAAGAATTTAAAATAAGTATATTTATTTATTTCATTTCTTTCTTTCTTTCTTTTTTTGAGATGGAGTCTCGCTCTGCCACCTGAGCTAGACTGCAATGGCATGATCTCAACTCACTGCAACCTCCGCCCCCCAGGTTCAAGTGATTCTCTTGTCTCAGCCTACCGAGTAGCTGGGATTACAGGTGCACGCCACCACGCCCAGCTAATTTTTTGTAGTTTAGAGACGGGGTTTCACCATGTTGCCCAGGCTGGTCTCAAACTCCTGAACTCAGGCAATCCACCCGCTTCAGCCTCCCAAAGTGTTAGGATTACAGGCGTGAGCCACTGCGCCCGGCCTATTTTTTATTTTTGAGCCTGGCCTATATTTTATTTTTGAGACAGAGTCTCCTTCTGTTGACAAGCTGGGATTTGGTGGCACAATCTTGGCTCACTGCAACCTCCGCCATCCAGGTTTAAGTGATTCTCCTGTCTCAGCCTCCTAAGTAGCTGCGATTACAGGCACGCACCACCACAGCCAGCTAATTTTTCTATTTTTAGTAGAGATGGGGTTTTGCCATGGTGGTCAGATTGGTCTCAACTCCTGACCTCAAGGGATTCACCTATCTCAGCCTCCCAAAGTGCTGGAATTACAGGCGTGAGTCACTGCATCCGGCCTAAAATAAGTATATACATGATTTTTTATAAATGAATTAATTAGGTGATCAAAACTAAAAGAAAAAAAAACACCAAAATAATTTGTCTCTTTAAGTGCCAAACTAAATGTTCTATGTGAAAATATGTTACAGAGGAGAAGGCATAAGAGGGAGAGACAAGGAAAACATACTTGTACGGTGAACTTCCTAAAAAAGCAGTATTCCTAGGTACCTCTGGGGTCTTCTGCTTACACGAAATGCTGGGAAGCCATAAGATCCATAAGATACCCACTTGATTGGTTTACATTTCTTGATAGACACTCTACCCTACTTCAGTGTTTTAATGGTAATCTTGACTTTTACATCTTAAGGAAGGGTGCAACCAGGACTCATGAAAGCAGAATATAAGAGAATTAATAAAAAGCACCAGAAGTTAAAGACATGAAATGTCTCTCTGGTCTAGACATTTTCATGTCTTGGTCTTAAGACAGGAGTCTCATTTCACAGTTGAAATGAACTATTATTAATGTTTAATTATTTCAAAGTATTTTAACCAGAAAACTTTAAGAACATTTTAAATACACATCCACAGAATGAAAGCTGCAAAAATATCAAATGTGTTTTCATAGCCTTTCCATAGATGAGTGGGAGAAGAGAACAAGGGCAAACTTCCAAAATATAATCACTACAGATATTGGTGATTTATGTGACATTATTGTATCTATAAAGTATTATCTTTAGGACATACAGAAACAAAACAACTTAAAAATATATTTTCCTACTCGGACAGCTTATGAGGGAACAAATCACCAAGAAAAAAGAGAGTAGCAGGGATATATTTTGCTTCTTGAATATTCAACAGGAATTGCAGGCTGTTTTGCTTAAGAAAATTTAAATGCCAAAGAAGATCCTTGGCATTAGTTTTAAAACAAATGAAAAAAGAAAATTTTGTTAAGAAGTATCATTTCAAACAAAAAGAGGCATAGGTGAACCAAACACAATTTGTAGATAACTACAATTAATTCTCAGTGCAAATTCCAAACCTAGTTTAGCTATCATTAAAACTGTTGAATTCGTTGGTTTGGGAATTATAGAAAATATTCCTAAAAGATGTTCCTCCTCTTTTTTTCAACAATTATATTGAAAATTGCTATACAATGAGTCAAATGTTAAGAAACATAGGCATATATCCAGTATATACTAAACGATAATAGTAATATATAATCTATTACTGAATAATGCTATTATGTCTGCCACCCTATTAAACGGAATTTCTAAGCAATACCACAGGAAAAAAATGAAAATACATTTTATATTGAAAATTGCTATACAATGAGTCAAATGTTAAGAAACATAGGCATATATCCAGTATATACTAAACGATAATAGTAATATATAATCTATTACTGAATAATGCTATTATGTCTGCCACCCTATTAAACGGAATTTCTAAGCAATACCACAGGAAAAAAATGAAAATACATTTTATATTGAAAATTGCTATACAATGAGTCAAATGTTAAGAAACATAGGCATATATCCAGTATATACTAAACGATAATAGTAATATATAATCTATTACTGAATTATATTGAAAATTGCTATACAATGAATCAAATGTTAAGAAACATAGGCATATATCCAGTATATACTAAACGATAATAGTAATATATAATCTATTACTGAATAATGCTATTATGTCTGCCACCCTATTAAACGGAATTTCTAAGCAATACCACAGGGAAAAAATGAAAATACATTTTATTCATATATATTTCTTTATAAGCATATATTCTCACAATGTGTGGAAATTTAAAGAAAATATCTTCCTTAATATGACCTCAAAGCTCCACACATAACTGATCCCTTTAGCATCAAGGAAGTAACTTTCTTCAAATAAAGGTTCAAATAACTCTTTGGAAGGGAACAGGCTTCTCTTAAGTTCCTACTGATGCTCCATAATACCTGTTTTAAAAACGTATAAAATATTGTCTTTTCAACTACACACAACACAAACCTCTTAGTTAAAATCATGGAACACATTAGAATTACGTTAGATAAATGAAGTCGGGTTATCTCCCAGTTTTCAGAAGAAGATTAAATTGGCATCTTCAATAATATAAAAAGAAAAAAATCTCAAAACAGAAAAGAATCTTTCAATGTATAAAACTAACATGGATTGCAGACAGACATCCTATAAACTTAAACAATTAACTATGGAAAAAGACAGCTAAAACATAACACCTAGATTTAAAATCAAATGCATTTTCCAAACATAAATACGTTACAGCATCAGACATAAAATTCAGATATTCCAGCTGTGCCCTTTTCTATTGTTGTATCCACATCGCCAACCAAATAACTTGTCAGCTAAGAGACCACACTATGCAATGCCAGTAAAAAGCTGGCATCATAGAGAATTACTAAAACCACGAAATACTTTCTACTTGCTTTGGAAATAGGATTTCAAATCAAACCATATCCATTCTTAAATATCTTCTCCTGCCTTCTCGTAGCTAAGGTGGCCTTCAAAGACTTTCATGAGCTGGACTCTACCAGTCTCTGCCCCCAACTCCCACCCACTCTGACTTTCGGTACAGTAGCCAAATGAATGACGTATGGCTGCCTCTTGCCTGACTGCTTCTGCAGATGCTTCTCTCTCCTCTGGAAACCTTTCCCTCCTCTCCCCACCTGGACCAATCCCATCTTGTACTTCATGAAACCAGAACCTACACTGGGCAGCCTCCCCTAGCAGGAAATCTGGGGTGGCCAAGGGTCTAAGATACTCCTTTTTTAGGTCATAGTTTTGATTATGGGGAGCACCCCATCATAGTATTTGTCTTACTGTCTTACATTTCCACCTCTCCCCAACAGATATCAAGCTTTTTGAAGTCAGAATCTAAATCTATGTCATGTATCTTCTAATTCTCAGGTCTAACAAAGTGCCTGGTACATCACAGTAAACACTGTTGATGAGATAAATGAATAAATGAGAAAGATAAGCCAACACAATGTAAGAATACAGTAGTCTGATTTTATATTAATACATTTTACCCTTAGGAAGTAAAGAAGTCATAGAGTATTAATTTAGATTTTTTGTATTATATCACAAAGACTTCTAAATTTTATATTTAAAAAGGTAGTATATGAATTAGATTTTAATGGAGTAAAATATATTTAAGCTACTGAGAGTAATTCACATGATTCTATACACTATTACAAAGAAGCTAAGTAACACAAAAATAAATATTATATATTGGTTTGAATCAATTCCTAGCTTGCATGCTTAAACAAATCTATGTCAAAAGTAACTATACATATTTTTTAACCATAAGTTTCACCAATTAGAGAAGATCAGAATTAAAATAAATGTGGACCCTAAATGTTGTTTTTGAAAAATTCATGTAGGTTAATGTCTACTTAGTGCTAATCAGTAAAAGGAAAATGAAAAGCAACACTGCTTCTAGTTGTGGGGGAAACACCCTATTTCCCCAATTCCAGTGCTTGGTACAATGACTGCAAAATACAAAAGCCTATAATGACATAATTCCTTCCCATCAATTTGAATGGTTAAGTCCCACATATTTTTCTAACTGAAACCTCAATATGCCAAAATCTGTATAAAGCACACCGAAGCAAAGTGACATCCTCAGTTCAAAAAATAGATCTATATTTCCTACATTAGACATAGTCATTAGCTTATAATCAAAACTATGACCAAGCTGGGAATGGTTTTCCAAGATCTTTGAGAATCCTTACCTAATCCTATTCGGTTTGGACTTGTTTCCCGGCTACATCCCTGGCTCCTGGGAATCTTGCTTCGCTTTTCTGAGGACGGTGTCACAGGTGGGCCTCGTGAGGAGCCCCCAGCAAGTCCACCATAACCACTTCCCAACAATTTTCCTGGGGAACTTGACCGGCTGCCAGCTAAAAGTGAAGCAAAATGACAATGAATAATAGATGTAAATGTAGGAATAAACTATAATACTTTCAAAAGCCAGGTTTTACACATTAATTTGGCTAAAATACAGAATTTTATATAAAAATAAATTTTTATTTGGTGGTAATTTTTTAAAATGTAGGAGCATAAAAGACAACTGAATATCATAAAAGAATATACTTAGAAGAATTACTGGTAGAATAGCCTCCTTATTCCACAGTAAATATCTACAAATACTACAAAGGTGTTTATTCTTGTTCTGGTTTTTTTATTCTGTAAGAGCTGATTATGTTAAAAATTTTAGGTGTCACTGCTAGAAGAGCAGAAGTAGAACTATAACAATTTTCTTAAGCATTAGCTACAGAAAATAGATCCAAGAAAATTCTATTAATCTGACAAATGATATAAAAGGGAGTAGGGGGATAAAATAACCAGAAACCTGGTAAATAAAAATCACAAAATAAGATAGAAGTTCAAATATATTAGTTAATCATAACAAATGTGGCAGGACTAATTCATCTATTTAAAAGAGATTAAAACAAGCCTGGGCTGGTGGCTCATGTCTGTAGTCCCAGCACTTTGGGAGGCCAAGGTGGGAGGATCACTTGAGCCCAGGAGTTTGAGACCAGTGTGGGCAACAACAGGGAGACCCCATTTCGCCAAAAATTTTTAAAAATTTGCCAGGCATGGTGGCACATGCCTCTAGTCCCAGCTACTCAGGAGACTGAGGTGGGAGGATCACTTGAGCCCAGGAGGTCAAGGCTGAAGTGAGCCATGAGCACACCACTGCACTTCAGACCGGGCAACAGAGCAACACCCTGTATCTTTAAAAAAAAAGAAAAAGAAAAAAGAAAAGAAAAGAAAATGCAAAGTAAAATAAAATGAAATTCAGCTGCCTGGTATTTTTAAGAGTCAAACAATACACCATAAACAAAAACAAATAGAATAAAACACAACATTTAAAAAAGACAAAGAAGGATATTTAATATTTATGAAAGAATAATTGTCCATGAAGATACAATAATCACGAACCTTTATGCTGCAAACAACACAGCTTTGGAATATAAAACTAAAAAATGATAAAAGTACAGGGAGAAATGGAAAAAGTCACACCTACCGAAAGACCTCATGGAAAGACTAATACTACTGAAAAACGATATACCTCACAGAAATTGACAGAGCAGTCAAAATTGTGTCTGTGTGTATACATGTATGTATACAAACACACACTTCCCACATACACATATATATCCCAACAAATAGAACACACATTCTTTTTACCTTTCCGCACATGAATATTAAAAACAAAAATCGTGTATTAAGCCTCAAAGTAAATCTCAAAAAAAAAGTCTACAAAAGTAGAAATAACATGGAGCACAATCTCTGAGAAGTATGCAATAAAACTGGAAATTGAAAACAAATAATACGGCTGATAATTTTTATTAATAGATAAGTAGCTAGATACATATATTACTATTTCTTGTGGGACATAATTCTCTCTTAGAGAAAACAACAAAATTTTAAGCATCACACCAATACACTCAAATGGCAATCATTTGCATTGATAGATTACCTCCCTAAGTAGAGAAGGCAATACAATTCTAAAATACAAAGGATACATTTTTTATGTACTAGAATAGAATGACCCAGAGGAAGAAAACATTTGAAGCAACACTTACCTGTAAATTTATATGTGTGTTTATTTTAAATATATATTATTTAAAAATAAGTATTATATAAATCAAAACCACCATCATTCAAATGAAACACTTAGGTGAATACTCACAAAAATTAATAGTTTATAATGATTTAACTACAAATTGAAGTGAAAAATCATTATAAAAACCAATGAAGAATTTGTCTCAGGACCTACTAATCTCACCCATTAAATTTGAGCATACTAATAAACTATTAAACTATGTATAAAGGGGAAAGAAATCCATTTCAAACTCTAGAATTTGAACACAAAGAAAAATGCAGAAAGATTAACTAAGCTTACAATAAAGAGAGAAATTAATATTGTGCAGGGAGCATGGGGTCGGGGAGAATGCCAACAACAACAACAAAAAGGCAAGAAGAGAAACGGCTTACCACCAGCAGGATTAGCAGATCTGGATCCTTGATTATGAGAGCAGACCAAAGGACAGGCAAAAAGTGGATTAAAAGACAATAACACAATACAGAAGGTCAGCATGCAACACAACACAAAGGTCTTTGTTCACAAATACATTAGCAAAACAGCTATATTTCCTAGGACTTGTTCCTCCTATTTTTGTACTTATGTTTATCTTTGTCATTCTACATTAGCATTTATTTCAGATCTGTTCATAAAACACTTTTAAACCTACAATGTGCGAGGCTCATATCTGCTTTCTAGCTTTAAGCAACCTGAGGGAAGTGATTGTAACGTACTCATCTGTGTATCACTACCATCTTCAAAAGTGCTTACCACATAGTAAGTGCTCAATAAACATCAACTAACTGAAACTGCTGTTAACTAGTTTCACCTGTCCTAACTTCCCCTAAACCTCAAATATTTAAAATATGCCAATTATTAAGGGCCCTAAATCTAATATTAATGAAGCCTACTTAGTATTAAATCAGGACTATGAATACTAGTATATCTACATTTGTGATATATATGCTTATATTTACCACTTATTAAAATAATTGTTTAAACTTTTAATTTACATGCATAAGTTGAAAGTACAGGCTTGATCACTGGCTAGTGTGGTCACTCTTCCTGAGTATAATTTGGTGAGTGAAGTAAAAACTAAGGAGTTTTAAAAGGGGAGCCCCAAGGCTAGGTACAGTATTTTTATAAGACTGAAAAATTAAAGCTGTATTATCACCCTAACCACTATTAGAGAAGGAAGTGTAATCTTCACCACCTGCCAAGGTAACCCACACATTCCTAAAACCTACAATATAAAAGAGAAAACTACAGCATTGACCTAGCTGGGGCAGGGAATCCCAAAGACCCCAATGCTGATAAACAGCATTAGAATGAAACACGTAAAATACTGTTCAACCCTCAGCCTCCACAGAGGGAAGTAACACTGCATAGTTACACGCTTAGACATTTTTTATTTGGTTTAATTTCATTATATCGACCTAGGTTCTGAGATTTGAACACTTTTTGTCAACAATTCCTTTGCAGTAAAATTTGACCCATATGTATGAGTCAAATAACCTTTTGTGTCTCCAGGCATCACTAGGGTTCAACAGAATAACCAGAGCCAAGAAGTTGTTCCCAAGATAGACACTTCCGGACTACTCTTGCACCCTGGGTCTGAATGAAAACTCAGTTTAAGTTCTACAGTAAGGAGAGCATTCTTGGTCTTAATGGACTCAATCTATCTTCAACTGCATCCCTTATCATGTAAATCCATTCCTAGCCTTATTTCCTAAACCTACTGAAGTAGACAGGGATCAAGGACGCTCAACTTCAGCTAGGATGGGAGTCTGCTGATCTGAAGCAATTATGACTATAAAGCTTGTGTCCATTTACTGTCTATCACATGCTAAGCTCCTAATGCTCATTAAATCCTCATGAAAACCCCATGCGGGTGGGAATTGTTATCACTCAATTTACAGACAATGAAACAATGGCTCACAAAGGTTAAAAGACTCACCCAACATCACACTGGAACCAGGATGCAAACCCAGTTTTGTCTGACACTGAAGCCCATGCTTGTAGTGTATCACACTACACAATACAACCTAGGCCACAGGAAGGTTCTGTAGCCTCACCAAAGGCAGCACTATAAGTGATCTGCTTTCTTTGCAGAAATTATATAACATGAGGACTGCAGTTATCAAAGGGAAAGAATTTAAATTCAGAAGGTGTTAAGCAAGGCCATTCTCTATACTAAGACAGCTCTTAAAGTTTGGTGCAGACTGAGCACTCTCTACAACAGACAGATAGTTCCTTGGGTCACAAAGGAGGCAGACAAATGTCAGCTAGTGAGTGCTATGCTGTGGGACCACATGCAGCTCCTGGGGACAGGAAGACTTCCTTCCCATGCTCACCTTGCCCAGGAGCACTCTGCTACCCAGCTCTACTCGACATGCACACAGGGGAAGCGGGCCCCTTAAAGTTTATGTGTGGCTGGAAAGTGGGACACCAAGGGAGGATCTGAAGAGTGGCCAGAATAAATTCATTCCAGCTGTGGCTGCTTTCATGGCTAAGGCTAACAAACCAACTGACTTCACATATACAGAGACGCAATCATGGAAGCAGCTAGGCAAAGCAAGAGCCCACATGGCAGGAAGAGAGGTGTGGGCTGCAAATGTTAGAGCACAGAATTAAAGGGGGAGAGCTTTCAATGGATTTACTTATTTACCACTGGAAAGAACATAGCATTAATAGTTTTCTGCCCAAGGTACCGTTCTAAAATTACATCAGAAGGATTCCTTATCAATGCAAAAATGAGTCACAGAACAGGTTAAGTTACAATTTGACAGGCTTCAAAGGAGGGAGAAAAACTACATTTTAATGTTTAATGTTTAACAATATGAAAATGTAAATCACCTGGACAGGAGACAAATGTATGCCTGGAATGTTTCATTTTTTAAGCTTACCCAACAAACAGTAAGAATACTCACAGTATCTTAGAGCCACAAAAAATGTGTTTTTCCCTCTGAAGTCAATATAAAGATTGTAAAATGTTCAACCGCAGAATGAGCTGTTGAATAAAACTGAGGTAAGCAAGACCATAAAATATGTTTCTTACGCTGGGACTGTGAAACCACTTTAGCGCGACTGCGGCCCCGGTTATCAGGTGTAGAGGCGACGTTGGTGGCACTCCCAGAGCTTTGCCGTCTTGTGCGGATCCGACCTGGAGGACATAGCAAAAAGAGTGTTTCACAACATTTCCAGTAAGTGCCACCTACTCAAGAAAAGAACCCACGCCCCAGAAGAGAGGCACTGACCAGCCAACTACAGGGGAGCAACGGCGTGTGTGAGCAGATCCTCCACATGAGGTCTGCCACGTCCCCCTGTGTGAGAATGCACACACACGTGCATACGATCCACGCGTAACTGTTCTACGGACACAGCAGGAACTCCTGAGATGGAGCCATGGACCTGCAGTTGTTTATAGGTTCCAACTATCTTAGTATGTTATCTCTTCAGACAAGGAAGTGATATCCATTTGAGGACATTTCCCATAATTTTTTCCAGATTAAATTTTCTTTTCTATGGTCTACGAATCTGGCAAATTTCCAAAAACAGAAAATATTAGCTGTCACTGTAAAAAAAAAAAAAAAACTATAGAAAATAAGAGTAATGCAAAAAAAAAACAAAAACAAAAAACAAACCCAAAACAAAAAAGTCTACCTTCTTAACTCAGCCATCATAGAAGCGATAGCTCCCCAGTGAATAAACGTGTTTTTGATATGTAGCATTAAACTTCTATTTTTAAAGCATGTATGTCAGTAAGTTTCTAAGATAAAGAAAAGATAAAGCTAAAGAGAGAGATACAGCTAAAAAGAATCAGTATTAGGAGTACCAAGAGAAATGATGGCCCAAAGATAATTCAATGCTGTAGGCAGTTATGAAAAAATTACAGCAATTATTGAACCATGAAGACATAAAACTGAAAATGAATTCAGAAACACAAAATCATTAGTGATCAGACTAGTATGAGTAGCGATTAAACTTAAAAAAAAAAAAAAAATGGGCCTTTTTGGTTTCCAGAGAGCACAAAATGCCTCTCCAGTCATAATTCAATGGGAAAACCACAACCAACTTGAACTCCCACTGGCTTTTTATGTTGTTCAAAATCAGTTCCACCCCCGCAAGCAAAAAAGCTTACAGAGAAGTAACGCAGAAAGCAAATCCTAAAGCTTGAAAAAGGTTCAATAAAGGAAGGTAAAGAGCAATGAAAGAAAGCTGGCATTAAAAAAATAGTAAAAGTAGTTAAGAATCAATGACTTTTAATAACAGTTTAAGGAAAAACTTATACACAAACTCTAGAATCTATACAGAAGTGAAAAGCTATACCATTTACTAACAACTATATATGAGTCAATTCAGAATCCTCACAGCACATAAAGTAATTACTCCCATTTTACAGATGAGAAAACTGAGAAACAGGGAAATAAATCAATTTGTCCAATGTGACACTACTGGTCTAGATACCTGTGCCTGCCTGGCTGGCTGGCAAGGCTATGAGTGATGACCTTTGACTTTCCTAAGGAAGTCACCGAGCTAAATCAAGGCAGTCACAAAGGCAAAGTGAACATGAAAAACCAACTGAATTTAAATTCTTAAACTCATTATAAAATATTTAGGTCACAAAGACTTTTTAAATGGACATGTATACTTATTTAGCTTTAAAAATACAAACTCTCTTTGCTAACCCTCTTGTATTCTACTTTCCCCCACCATTTGGTAACATGAACCTAAACGCAGTGTTCAGCATTCCCTTTTTTTTTTTTTTTTGTAAATACATGTCTTCACAACCAATAACTATGTGGTTTTGTTTTACATATTTAGAAAGTTTTAAAATTATAACACAAGGTCTGTATTTTTCTAAAGCATACTATTTTGCTAATATTTTACTGGAAGAGTCACTTATGTACGTATGGATAAGAGCGGATATACTTTATTTTTTCCATATAACTAACTAATGTTGAAATAAATTTACTTAACAGCTTTCTTACTGATTAAAATGCCACCTTCATTGTTTATCAAGCAGCACTTGTGTGTGTCTGGGTTTCTCAGCCTTCTAGTCAATGTGTTCATACCTACATGACATCACAATACTGTGATTAGCTTTTTATTAACTAATTAATTAATATATGAGGCAGAGTCTCTTTCTGTTGCCCATGCTGGAGTGCAGTGGTATGTGATCTTGGCTTACTGCAACCTCTGCCTCCTGGGATCAAGCGATTCTCCTGCCTCAGCCTCCCCAGTAGCTGGGATCACAGGCACACACCACCACACCTGGCTAATTTTTGTATTTTTAGTACAGACAGGATCTGACCATGTTGGCTAGGCTGGTCTTCAATTCCTGACCTCAAGTGATCCACCCGCCCTGGCCTCCTAAAGTTCTGGGATTATGGGCGGGAGCCACTGCACCTGCCTGTGATGAGCTTTTTTTTAAAGGACATCCTGCTAATTGGCAGGACAAGTAAATTCACCTTTTCCTAAGCCCTTTGCTCTCTTCCATATGTACGTGCAGACACAATAATACCTGTTGAAATGCTGACTGGCATTATGCGAAAGTCTGGGTTAAGGGGAAAAGCTTTATAACATTGGTCTTCTCATTCATTATATCTTCTATGTTTAACTTTTTCAATGTCTTTTGGTAAAGTTTGATCATTTTTTCAAAGTTCTTACTCAATTTTTATAGACTTGTTTAAAGTTGCTTTATTTTTATATTTTATTAAATTATATTGTCTGTTCTTGGCAGGTAAGAATGGAATTGTTATATTTTGATCCTAACACACTAGGATTCTGCTAAACTTTTATTAATTCTACTAATTTGTATACAGATTTGGGGTTATCTAAATAGAATAAAACTCACAAATAACTCATCAGCTTATTCCCCTGAAATAATTCACTTTTACTTCTTTGCCTTTATTGTGGTATCTTGGTCATGTAATACAATGCAAAATAGAAGCAGTGAGGGTAAGCACTGTTGACTCAAACAAGATTTTTTAAAAGAATTTCTGAAATTTCACAGAAAGTGTATCTGTCAACAGGTTAAGAAAATTTGGCCTTGTGCAGTGGTTCACACCTGTAATCCCAGCACTTCGGGAGGCTGAGGGGACTGGATCACCTGAGGTCAGGAGTGTGAGACCTCCCTGGCCAATGTGGAGAAACCCCGTTTCTACTAAAAATGCAAAAATTAGCCAGGCGTGGTGGCATACGCCTGTAATCCCAGCTACTCCGAAGGCTGAGGCAGGAGAATCTCTTGAACCCGGGGCGGAGGTTGCAGTCAGCTGAGATTGTGCCACTGTACTCCAGCCTGGGCAAAAGAGCAAAAAACTGTCTGAAAAAGAAAAGAAAAAAAAGAAAATTCATTTCTGTGCCTAGTTGCCAAGAATTTTTATCACAAACGTTTGAATTTTTTGATGTTTTGATCTTTTGAGATAAGAGGGTTTTTCTCCTGAATTTGAACTACATTAATAAATTTTAAAGTATTAGGCCAGGCGCAGCAGCTCACGCCTGTAATTCCAGCACTTTGGGAGGCTGAGGTGGGCAGATCCCTTGAGGACAAGAGTTTGAGACCAGCCTGGCCAACATGGCGAAACCCCATCTGTACTAAAAATACAAAAAATCAGTCGGGCATGGTGGTGCAGGCCTCTAATGCCAGCTACTTTGAAGGCTGAGGCACGAGAATTGCTTGAACCTGGGAGGCAAAGGTTGCAGTGAGCCAAAATCGTGCCACTGCACTCTAGCCTAGGCAACAAAGTGAGACTCTGTCTCAAAAAGAAAAGAAGAAAAATTAAACTTGGGCTGAACCTACATGGTCATGACATATACACTCACATACACAATGTTTGTATGTGCTCTGGTCATACTAGCTGCATAAAGCCAGTGAGGGAAGTACTCCCTCTTTTCCTTTGCTCTGAGTTTACGTAAGCTTGGAATTACCTGCTTTTATTATGTTTTTTTGCATCTCCACTGATAAACTGACAATGCAATTATCCAGTGTTTGATACTTGCATGTGGAACCATCTGAGCATGGCAGGAATTTAGAGTATCTTTTCCATTTTTATTGTTTATTTTGGCAGGGCGGGAATAGGGCAACGAATTTAACTACTGATTCAAATTGTTTAATGAGCAGTCTTAAAACCACTCACATGGCTCATTTCTTTGAAGAAAACAGTTTTGGGTTTTCTTGAAATTTGTGCAATTTGTTTTTTTTTTTTTTTTTTTTTTTTGAGACGGAGTCTCGCTCTGTCACCCAGGCTGGAGTGCGGTGGCCGGATCTCAGCTCACTGCAAGCTCCGCCTCCCGGGTTCACGCCATTCTCCTGCCTCAGCCTCCCGAGTAGCTGGGACTATAGGCGCCCGCCACCTCGCCCGGCTAGTTTTTTGTATTTTTTTTTTTTAGTAGAGACGGGGTTTCACCGTGTTAGCCAGGATGGTCTCGATCTCCTGACCTCGTGATCCGCCCGTCTCGGCCTCCCAAAGTGCTGGGATTACAGGCGTGAGCCACCGCGCCCGGCCGAAATTTGTGCAATTTGTTCTTGAATTGAATTTATCTTATTACCTTAATTTTTAAAAATTATTATTATGTTTTCTTTGAGACAGAGTCTAGCTCTGCTGCCTAGGCTAGTGATCACAGCTCACTGATGCCTCACTTCCCAGGTTCAAGCTGTCCTCCCACCTTAGCCTTCTAGTAGCTGGGAGCAGCTGGGACTACAGGTGCATGTCACCACGACAAACTAATTTATGAATTTTCTGTGGAGACGGGGGTCTCACTATGTTGCCCAGGCTGGTCTCAAACTGGCCTCAAGCAATCCTCTCACCTTGGCTTCCCGAAGTGCTGGGATTATAGGCATGAGCCATTGTACCTGGCTTCCTATTACCTTTAAAACTCTACTGATCCACATTTATGCCTAATTTATTATTCTTAACAGTTAATTTGTACCTTTTCTGTATTTCGTCATTTTTCAAAAGTTTGCCTACTTTATCAGTATTTTCAAAAACTGAAATTTTGCTGGTTGCAGTGGCTCACATCTGTAAGCACAGCACTTTGGGAGGCTGAGGCAGGTGGATTACTTGAGGCCAGGAGTTCGAGACCAGCCTGGGCAACATGGAGAGCCCTACCTCAGCCTCCCAAAGTGCTGAGATTACAGGCGTGAGCCACTGTGCCTGGCTTTCGTGTCTTTCACCAATTATGAAAAATTCCCAACCATCATCTCTTCAAATATTGTCTGTGCCCCATTCTCCCTCTTCTTCTTAAACTCCCATTAGACATGTTAAATTTCTTTACTATCTTGCATGTAACTTAACAACTTTGTCATATTTTCTAACTCTGTACTATAGTCTGGATAATTTCTTCCTAACTTTCTTAATTCATGAGTTCTCTCTTCAGTTACACTGATTCTACTGCTCAATTTACCCATGCAGTTTTTTATTTTTATTTTTTTCAGACAGAGTCTTGCTCTGTTGTCCTGACTGTAGTACAGCGGTTATGATCATGGCTCACTACAGCCTCAACCTTCTGTGCTCAAGGGATCCCCCTGCCCCAGCCTCACAAGTATCTGGGGCTACAGGTGTGCACCACCATGCCTGGTTAACTGTAAAAAAATTTTTTTTGGTAGACATGGGGTCTCACTATATTGCCCAGGCTCAAGCAATCCTCCTGCCTCGGCCTCCAAAATTCCTAAGATTACAGGTGTGAGTCACTGTGCCCGACCAGTTTATTTTAAAAAATTATTATATTTTCATTTCTAGAAGTTCCATTTGTTCTTTTTCAAAATCTGCTTGGTCATTCTTGACAGCCTCTTACTCCCTTTCTAAAATTTCACTTTATTTCTTTAACTGTTAAGACAATGAAATGATTACTCTTCTTGGAAATTTATGGAAATTCTTTAAGATCTAGATTAAAGCTGAATTACTCCAAAGAAGATCTCTGATTTTGTTTGTGTCCTGTGGACATAAGTAATCTACAGTCAACTTAAAATGATTTATCTATTTGGGTTTTTCAGACTACAAAGGTAATGTAAATTCTGACCAGAATCCTGCATCAAGATTTTGGTTGTGCATTCTCGAGGGAGATTACTTTCCCCCTCTAACCAGTACCAGAGTTAAGATGGGCAAATTTCTCCGTTGCTCTTTTCAGTTTAGTAGAGTTAACTTTTTGTTCACCAATGACGATGCAGGTCTTAAGTGGGCTTGGGCTTTCTGTCCTTTCTGTTCTGCACAATCATCACATCAAATGCCCAAGGAGTTTAGGGTGACGGCCAGCATTAGCCCTGACACACTAAGGCTCCTGTCACGCTTAGGTTTGAAGCTGTGTGGATTCACTGTTTTTACTCTAGAACAGTAATATATTCTCAATTGGGAGGATTATTCTGGCTACTAAGTTGTATATATCCTTAAAAAATACAAGTTTCTTATTTCTTTTAAACACTTATTTTACATTTTGTAACAGATCCTTAAGTCCTTAAGGGTACATTCTGTTTTTATTCTTTTTCTCTGCTGCCTCTTACTCATAATGGATATAACTCAGCATATGAACTCTTACTTCGCTGATTTCCATCTGCAGGAAACCCGAGGAATTAGATTTGACAGCCGCTTCCGCTACAGAAGTTTAATGTTTGTTCCTGGCAAGCACCCTTGGGGGCTATAAACACAAACTACTTTAGTTCATTAGCTTGGAGTCTTCCAAAGACCACAAGTGAAGTAAATTTAAAACCACAACTTGTGTGAGTAGACAGCTTAGTTACAAATTATGAAAAAAGATTAGGGGTTTTTTTCCCCCCTCTGTCTAAGGCAAAGTCAAGACAGACATCATATCAATTTGAAGATAAAGAGGAGTTTTTGTGTTGTTTTGTTTTTCTCACTTGTCCATCTTGTCATGCATATATAGCCCCTTGTCAATGCTTAATGCCAACTCTCAATCTTCACCTTGGGTCAACTCAAGGTCTTGTGATCTGTGTGTCTAGCTATTCACGTCAATAACTGAGCCCTCGGGGACAGCCTTAAAAATCACTTCAAGCTTGTCACTCCAGTCTGTGAACCTCTTGGTTTTGAACATTTCCTTACTTTTTTGGGAACACAGCTATGCAGCTTAAAGGGTCTCTGTTGTGTAAAACTCAGATATATATTTATTTTATAGGAAGAGGTGTCTTTTGTTTCATTTTGTTTTGTTTTCAGTCTATTGATTTGGTAATATTACTATGAGTACCTGTGTACGTTTTTAAAAGATGATATAAAATGCTCTGTGGTAATTAGGGGAAAAAAGTTTCAATAAATGAAACAAGCAGGCTGGGCGCAGTGGCTCACGCCTGCAATTCCAGCACTTTGGGAGGCCAAGGAGGGAGGGTCACTTGATTCCAGGAGTTCGAGACCAGCCTGGGCAACATGGTGAAATCCTATCTCTACAAAAAAACACAAAAAATTAGCAAGGCATGGTGTTGCACACCTGTAGTCCCAGCAACTTGGAAGGCTGAGGTGGGAGGATCACTTGAGGCTGGGAAGTCGAGGCTGCAGTGAGCCATGATCATGACATTGTACTCTAACTTAGGTGACAGAGTGACACCCTATCTCAAAATACAGATAAATAAATAAAAATAAAGCAACAAACAGTAAAAATATACTTCAGTTCTGTATTACGATCTATTAAGTAACAGAGACAAGCAGATAGATGTGAAGGAAGAAAAAAAGTCAGCACAAGTAACAGAAAAAAGAAAAAAGAGGTAAAGAACTGTACGGCAAAAAGAATTTTGGAGGGAGGGATGAACAAGATACACAACAATAAACAAACCTAACCAGAGCAAAGCCAGACTCAGAGGAAAACAAAGACTTGTAAGAGGAGCGCAAAGCCTTCGACTTTCTTTTTCTTTTTTTTTTAATCAGTGTTGACCAGGTTGGCCTCGAACGTGTAGCCTCGCCTCCTCGAGTCCCAGGGCAACCCGCCTGAGCTACAGCAGCTCCCAAAGCCTTCAACTTTCATGGAATAAAGAAAGATCACTCATCTCATGACTTTTAAATACTGCTCCTAAGGATTCTTTTTCACTCACATTGCCATTCCTTCTAGAAAAGACTCCAAACCAGGAGAAATTCAGCCTGTGTACCAAGTGTAGTTTGTGGGCCTGGTTTCCCTATTTCCTTGTTAGGCAAATGAAAAACCACTAAATAGCCTCATGTCACCAGGGTTTTTCTGTTCCCTGCATGTTTCAAATGTTTCAGCAAATTCCCAGATTACAGATTATAAAATTAAAAGGTCTTCAAAGTAAGTCTCCGTTCTCATCACACTGGGACGTGTTGGCATACCTATCTGTTGCACATTTCACTGCTTGGGGGCATAATTAAACCAGCCTTTACTCATACACTGACATCTTTCATAGAACCAAAACCGAGGAACTCGATCATTTCTAAATTCGCTACCTATGACTATTCTCCCCAAAAGAATAATTTTCTGCCAGGCATGGTGGCTTACACCTGTAATCCCAGCACTTTGGGAGGTTGAGGTAGGAGGATGACTTGAGCCCAGAAGTTTAAGACCAGACTAGGCAACATAGGGAGACCCCATCTGTACAAAAGAATTAAAAAATTAGCCAGGCAGGTATGGTGGTGCATGCCTGCAGTCCCAGCTCCCCACCTCTGACGGGCAGGGTAGGGAGCTGAGGCAGGAGGATCACTTGAGCCTGGCAGGTCAAGGGTGCAGTGAACTGTGATAGCACCACTGCACTCCAGAGCCTGGGTGACAGATGAGACCCTGCCTTAAAAAAAAAAAAAAAATTCCTTCATATTTTAAAAATTTAAAAGAGGCTTAACACCCTTTTACTTCAATATATAGACATGCGTACTTTTCCCATTGTATAAAAAGACCAATTACCTAAAATTTACAGTTCTTGGATAATTTTTTACATTTTATTTCCCTGTAAAACTGTACTAAAATCTAAGTTCTTTTTCCTGAAGACAAGGCTATATGGTTTTTATTGTGTAATCTTAATTAAAAACACCGAAAGTTAAGTTGATACGGCTTTTGACAACATTTTAATAAACATGATTATTCCCCAAAACAAACAATGGTTGTCAGTCCCACAGGCCATTCCAAGCACTGTAACTTTTCATTTAAAGTTACTTATTTGGGGAAAAATATGAATGCTTTTCCTAAGCATAATAGCTTTTTTAAAAAGTATGAGAATGCATTCATTTACCATATGACAATCTAATCATAAACTTCCTCATGTGCAACATAAAAGACATTATGTTTCCCTCATCAAAATCTCCAAAATTACTGAACATAATATACTGAAGACAATAACCTAAAAATAAACTTTCATCCAAAAGTTGAGTTTTTTGTTCTTTACAAAAAGTATTTTTCTAATTAGCCGTGTTAGGATTCCTTGATGTAGACAATGAATAGCTCCTAAGGAACATATATTTTTCTCAATTACTATAGTAATAAAATTGCCAATAAACTCAAATGTACTGCCTAAATTTCTTTCTTTTTTTTGAGACGGAGTCTTGCTCCGTTGCCCAGGCTGGAATGCGGTGGCATGATCTCCACTCACTGCAACTTCTGCCTCCTGAGTTCAAGCAATTCTCCTGTTTCAGCCTTTTGTTTTGTTTTGTTTTGAGACAGAGTCTGGCTCTGTCTCCCAGGCTGGAGTGCAGTGGCACGATCCCGTCTCACTGCAAGGCCCGCCTCCAGGGTTCACGTCATTCTCCTGCCTCAGCCTCCCTAGTAGCTGGGACTACAGGCGCCCACCACCATGCCCAGCTTATTTTTTGTATTTTTAGTAGAGACGGGGTTTCACCGTGTTAGTCAGCATGGTCTCGATCTCCTGACCTTGTGATCCACCCGCCTCGGCCTCCCAAAGTGCTGGGATTACAGGCATGAGCCACTGTGCCTGGCCTGTTTCAGCCTTTTGAGTAGCTGGGACTAGAGGCGCATGCCACCACATCTGGCTAATTTTTGTATTCTTAGTAGAGACCGGGTTTCACCATGTTGGTCAAGCTGGTCTCGAACTCCTGACCTCAGGTGATCCACCTGCTTGGCCTCCCAAACTGCTGGGATTACAGGGGTGAGCCACTGCACCCACCCTGTAAGTTTTTAATTTAGAGCATACAACTGTTTTAAAATCATCTTGTCTCATAAGCTAGATTATGAAATATTTAAGAGACTTATTAATAAATTTTTAAAAGGCCCATAATGGTTCCAAAAATGCAGGTGGAAAACTCATATTGAAAAGGCACCAAGTGACATTTCCTGCAGACTTTACCTAAAAAACCACTGTGGCGTTTCTAAACAGAACAGGCTCTCTCAGTCTCACTGCTGAAACCAACAGAACAATGACAACCTAGAAGTGTTCAGACTCACGGGTCTCTCTAGGCCTTGACTAGCCAGGTGTTGGCACAGCCTGTGCAGCCCCAGTACACAAACACTGACACTCTCTGTGCTTCTCCAGCAAGGGTCTCTATTGTTGGAGTCTGAGCTCTCTAGAAAAGCAATTTCTCCCAGCAGAAGGAAAACCAGAGAGTTAGTCTCCTGTACAATAACTGAGGCGGCAATTCTGACCTTACTCAGGACTGTGGAACTGATGGGGAAAAAAAAAAAAAGGTTAAAAACTTCTAGGGCTGGGTGGAACAACAGGCTGATTTCAATTCTGTTACATAGGCATGGAAATCAGGACATTCTGGAAAAACATATAATTTCCCATGTAGTGTCTTTGCTTTCCATTTCATCTACATTATTCTCTTCCACTCTCCTACTCCCCTCCCAGCAAGGCTGAGAAAACACTCAGGACTGTTTCTTTGGGGAGGAGACACATAAAATTACCCATATCAGCTTAAGAAATGAAGAAAATTATCAACCAGCTTTTCAATCACACCAGCCTCTGCCTTCTGCTGTCAGACATGACGTGCTCATCAGCACAGAGGTTTCTTGTCTTTATTTAATTCTGGAAATTTTTTGTTTTACAAACTTGTCCAACCCTAAGAACCACCAATGAGGCTGAGTAGAAATTCAGATTCTCTGGTTCCTTCCAAACTTAATCAGCATCTTCAGGGGGAAGGAGCTAAGAGTATTTATTTTAGTAAGTATCCAAGTAATTCTCACGATGTGATACATTTAAGAAAGACTGATCTTGGGACCATGTTCACCTTTAAAAAAAAAAAAAATCCATTCCTCTCTTTCCTTTATGAGTCCTTAGAAAGTAACACATGGATTAAAGGAACTGAGCTGCACACATCAAGCTAAACCCAGCCAACTTTGCCTGCTAGCCCTTTGGGGCGACTAAATAATATACGAAAATGAACTAGCTCTGCCTAATTGTTAAGTAATTATCCTGAAGGTTGGTGGGTCTAAGCCTCTATTTAGGCAGAGACTGTTCCTCTAAATTTCAATTACTTAAAGCATTATCACGCGTTCTATCTAGCAAAGGAATAATATTGTCTTACATGCACTTATCAAAAACCTGCAGAGACTAAAAAAACTATGTCTAAAATTCTAAAGGTAATGCAAAAATAGGAAGAGCTTCTTGAGAATGGCATAAAAAAGAAAATAAAGTGGATTTGGATATGCCTATTTCTTTCAGCATTGTTATATCCTTGGTGTATAATACAAAACACGGCACATGGAAGGCATTTAATACATGGTTGATGAGGGGATGAATGAGAGTAAATAAATGAATGGGGCGTGTGTCCACGAGACAAATAAAAAATAGCATCATGTAAGTCAGTAGTACCTTTAGAGGAGAGAAAAAAAATTTTTTTTTAAAATTTCTTTAAATTACCTGTTAGAAAACGTTTACCAGCCTTTAGTCTGAATAATTGACATTGAAATTTACTTTCAAAACAGGAAAGGCAAATCCTGAGAGGCCCACAAAAGCACAAAAGGAAAGAAAAGGAAACAAAAGCTAAGGTAGTGCTTCAGGAGTAATAAAACCCAAGACAGGCAGTCCATGAGGACAGCAGCACACAGTGTGACATCGACGCTCCTCCCCAGAGTGTGGACTCAGCATGAAAAACCACGCACAGCATACTTTAGTGCTAAAATTCACAAGAACAAAGACTGAACAGGAAAGGGAAGGAGAACTTAGGTAGAGGTAGGGCAAAAACCCAATGGAGACAGAATGAAAAGAGAGGAGGAGGGACAGCGTGCAACATCTCATGCAGGGACCTTGGTGAGGACAAGTGGGTACTGGGCAACACTCGGTGAGAACAGAGGACCAGAGAAAGTGAGACACACCTCAATCACAGAAACAAACCGCTTACCCTCCGCTTTAGTGGTAGTACCATCTTTAAGCAAATTAAAAAACAAGGGAAGGGATAACAGGGAACAGTTAGTAACATTCAAAAAATTAAAAAGCCAAATGTTATTAGCTACTAAAAAAGCAAAAGTACAATTTAAAACAAAATTAAAAGGGAAACAAGTTCAACAGCAAAGCAGAGTCTGAAGCAAGTAAGTGTGCCTTGTATTGAAATTAGCTTGACATAGCATAATGGTTTTTTTGCCTTTGGAAAATAAAACATAGAAGGGCAACCCAGGGTAGTGCCACAGTTGAAAGAAAGATTGTTTTTTGTTTTAGCCAACTCTAATCCTCTTAAGAGTTCCTTTTTCTTGGAAGAAAGTACCAGCAGAACAGGGCAGAGAGGAGGAACTAGAAGATAAAATACTGAAGAGTTACCCAAAGGGCAGAGCCAAGTAAGAAGCTCAGAGAAGCTTGCTCTAGCAATGCCTATCCCAACTACACGTCCAGCAGCGAAAGCTGTCGAGCATGGTACCTGAGTCCAGGCCTATGTACTCCATGTCTTCCCTCATGTGTCTGGACTCTAGAAGTTTGGAAAAGGATCATCAGCTTTAATGCTACACTTTTGCAAAGATGTCATGTGTCAACCTAAGTAGCAACTGTAACAAATTCTCAGTAGGATTGTGTTATATTTCAATTTTTTGGTGTTTTCGTTTGGGGACAAAATAAGGGAAATTGAGGTAGAATTCTCAGGAAACAGAGAATTTGAATACTCCAGTCTCGTTCTTTGAAGAGGTTAATACTTGACTGAAAACTTACCATCAGTGCTTCTGAAGGGTCAGTTCCATATTATCATACCAAAAGATGTGAGGGCTTTTACTAGCACTGGGGGAAGTCTATACCAGTCATATTCAAACACTCCAAATACAGACAGAAAAACAAAAACACTGAGTATTTTAATGGCTGATTTTTACTCACTTTTTCCAGCAATGAAACAAACACTAATTACAAATACTAAAGGTGGATCTAATATACTAAAGCATAGGTAAGTACTGAAAAACTAAACTAAAATTAACAGAACTAATTCAGCGTAGGAGGGAAGAGTTGTTACTTCTCCTTTCTTTTCTCAATGGTTACATAACATAATGTTGGAATAGTTAAAATCATTTAAAAAAGAGAGTTCTTAATGACATTGTTTCTTCTCAATTGTCATGTGTGTATGAGGTATTTCCATAAAAACAAGACTGACTGAGCAGATGTTCCAGAACACATATCTTTCAAATTAATAATGTTCCTATCACAATCACACTGTCTTCCACCTTACAGGACAATAGTTTATAAAGAATCTTTATATAATTTTGTTTTGCCTCATATATGAGTTAGGTGGCTATTATTACAAGTAATCTGCAGGTATGGAAAATAGACTTACAGATTCCACGGCCTGCTCCAGGTCACAGAGCTAATAAATGGCAGACCCTAAAATCTTCTCTGAATGCTATTTGTTCACTGTACTTCCAACGTTGAAAACGTTTTCTGAACATTAGTTTTAGAACTGACTCCGGAATTTGTTTGAAAGTTACATGAGTAACTCCACCACAATATTTCAGGAAGTTTAAATTTTGTTCATTTCCGTAAAATCTAAACTAGAACCAATCCAGCTAAATCCTTAGATTCTGACTTTGGATGAATTGGCTCTTACAAAAACAAAACGAAACAAACAATTAGCCTGACACATAGTACGTGCTAAGCATTTGCTGAAAAATATGAGTAGCTGATTTGTCACTATGTGAGATAGTAAAAATTTTGAAAGTAATTTTTTAAAAACATTTTTGGGCAATCCTCAGAAGGCATGCTCCTCCCAACGTGATACATGGAAGGACAACACTCGTTTGCACAGACAGGATTATGCTGATTCATGAGCTCATCACATTCCTTCAGATTCCTCCTGCCATTCCCCACAACCCAATCCAATGATCCCTGCCAGCTCTGGTTATATTCTCAAATTGAGAAATACCTAACTACACTACCTTTGGTGAATTCCTCACTGAACCTGCTGGCTCTGCTCCCACCAGAGTCAGAGGTGGAAAAAACTTAGCTTTGACAATATGGGAGGTGGCTGGGCTTGCCACGGAGGAGGAGGAAGAGTTGAGCAAAGGATGTGCTCAGTGCCACCCACCCTCCGAGCACGCATGTACTGTGTACTTACTCATCACTAAAACGGATGATGCACCAAAGAAAGGGACACTCAACAAGGGTAGCTGGCTGATCAGCAGCAAGCGCACAAAGCTACTTAAACAGTAGCCCTGCAACAGTGAGACTTGCCTCAATCATGGGTTTTTGTATTTTGCTAAGAGGTAAGAGTCATCTCTCGCAGAGCAGTGCAGGAGGGAAAGGGTGACAGTGGTGTGGTTACCTAAGGATGCGTATGACCCTGGAGGCAAAGCCGCTGCAGAGCTGAAAGGCGTCGTGCCCGCAGATGAGGAGACTTTGGATTTGGCACTGGCTGCTGCATTCACATCAATATCACTTCGAGATCGCTGGAGGGACCCAGTCGTTGACACAGATTTGGTACTAACTGTAGAAGCTTTAGTGATAAAGGAGGAAATATGAATAAGGACTACATAGAATTTTGAAAATACACTGCTAAAGTTTGATGTTGTTTTGCTTTCCTGAAAACAAATACCACGTTTTAACAAATGTTGGAGCATAAAAAACTGACCAACAGTTTTTCCTGGTCCCAGAAGAGAGTTCAGGCAATGCTGAAGGAAACTAAAAGTGACCTCAACTGTAATGTATCAATTACATTTGTTTTCTTGTTATCGAAGACTATAAACCCCAAGGAAACGGACCATGTTTCTGCTTGCTATGAAGAAGTGAGATAAGGAAAAAATGCTCACGTCTATGGAGTCTCCTCATGAAATGATGTAACTGTGCCACGCCCTCTTACCTAGACACCCTCCTCCTTCTGGAACACGCCACTCTCCCACCACCAACCACCACCACACTGCTGCTGCTGCTCAAAATGCCACCAAGATGTCTTCACTGTCTCATCAAAGGATCAGAGACAGGAGGTGCAGTTTGTGGCAGTGTCAACATGCAGGGGAGGTGGGGAGAAAAGGTCACAGAGCTTCATTCCTAAGTCACCCCGTCAATGTTGTCCTCAGCAGTGAGTGGCCCTGACAAAGCGGAGCTCTGCCGGAGAGTCAGAGCAGGGCACAGCAGGCTATGTTCAAGCCTAAGAAGGAACTGAGAGCAGGCTGCCGGCCTCCCGTGCCTGGGCAGCCTCTCGCAGCTGCACGTACAGACCACCAGAGCCGAGCACAGGCCTTCTCCGCGGCTGTCAGTCTCACCTCTAGATGTGGTACTTCCAGTAGGACTTCTTTTGGCAGACAGCGGACGACTAAAAGTAAAGATGTATACTATTTATTACACGTACTTTATCCGAATTAATACAAATACAAACTACAACAGGAAATTATTACGATGAAGAATTATTTCAAACACAGAGAGTGAAATAGTCACTACAGACAGAAATCAAACACAGAGCAGAGATGACAATATATTAATTCATGGAGTTTGAACGCCCTCCATTTCCAAACTTGTCTCCAGGTTCACACTTATATCCTCTGAGAAGACTCTCTGAAGCACTGGTGTATATAGTTCACACTACTCCATAATTCACTTATGTTACTCTAAAACTGTATTCTAGGACTGCCATATAAATTTAACTGAAAAATAGTATGGTAGAGACCAAAGCAACCTATTTCTTACCACTCCGTGGTGGTGTCTTACTTTGCACCAGGATCCACCTGAAGTAAGGGGGTGTTGTAACAAGCACACATGTAAAAACATAGCTAGAATTTGTGTTCTCATGCGACAAACTTTGAAACACAAATTCTCACGAGAATGATAAGCAAAGATGAATCCCTTACTTTAGACTCTCTTGAGAGCTGGAAGACGAGCGGTCTGACTGAGGCAGAGACACTATGCTGTCTGAGTTCTTCAGGTGGGACTGCAGGGCTTTCTGGTAGGAGGACTCCAAGGTGTGGTATAAGTGCTCTGCTTCTCTGCTGAAGTGACTGTGGAAACCCCAGTAACATCTAGAGGAAACACACAAAATCCTGTTCTAATCCAAGGATCCACACAGGTCTTTCGCTGAACTCTGGAGTACACCACAGAGGATTTTCAAGGACTGGAAGCCTCAGTTTAGCTGCTAATAGTAGCAGGAGGAGAGGGTGAACAAAGGAGACCTGGTACGAATCCCGGCCTCACAATTTTACTGTCTTTTAGACAATGGGCAAGTCACTTACCCTCTCTCAACGTCAGCCTCATTTATAACATGGGAATTAAAGAGTCTAACTTGCAAAACTGGGGAATCTTAGGGAAGGTGCAGCTAAACATCTAGGACTATACCTAGAACACAGGACAGACTCATTAAAATGGCAGCTATTATAAATTCAATTACACATCTCTTGATATAAAGTATTTAAAATTGCCTTAGGTAACATGTGCAAAAGAAAAATTTTAAAATGTTCTGAGCTACTTGAAATCGGTATCACATTATGACTAAAGACCAAGAAAAAAATGGGCCGGGGATGGGAAGGGTCCAATACAAGGATAAAAACAGCATAAACAGATCATTAACAAATCCATTCCTAACAGTGTTCAGCAATGACTAATTATGTCACTTATTTTGGTAGAAACCAGCCAAGAAAAAATTGGCACGAACACTTCATAGTTATAATAAGCTCAGAAACAAGTGAAATATAA
The DNA here is from genome assembly GCF_049350105.2 of Macaca mulatta. Classification (NCBI taxonomy): domain Eukaryota; kingdom Metazoa; phylum Chordata; class Mammalia; order Primates; family Cercopithecidae; genus Macaca; species Macaca mulatta. The sequence continues at coordinate 16,017,594 of NC_133417.1, read as the reverse complement.
TTTAACTGTGAAGGCAGTCAAAGATCAACAAGTACTAGATCAGGATGCATCACTGCAGCTAAGCAAAACCATAATGATGCAGATTAGATTTTAGCATGTATCAATTAGGAGAGTTGGTCAACTATGAGAGTAAATTAAAAAAAAACCACAGATGCAACATTGGCAGCAGTTATCGATGCACTGCCCAAGAGAGAATGTCTTAATATCAAACTTCTGGTATTTACAGTCACAGTAGCAAAAATTATTTCCAAGGCCAGACGCAGAGGCTCACACCTGTAATCCTAGCACTTTGGGAGGCCAAAGCGGGCAGATCATGAGGTCAGGAGATTGAGATCATCCTGGCTAACATGGTGAAACCATGACTCTACTAAAAATACAAAAACTTAGCCAGGCGTGGTGGCGGGCACCTGTAGTCCCAGCTACTGGGGAGGCTGAGGTAGGAGAATGGCGAGAACCCAGGAGGCAGAGCTTGCAGTGAGCCGAGATTGTGTCACTGCACTCCAGCCTGGGTGACAAAGTGAGACTCCATCTCAAAAAAAAAAAAAATTTCCAAGGAGGTAACAAATACAGAGGCCATGCCCACATGATTGGAGGAAACAGTCCTAATGGCAAAAGTACCTCATTTGTGAGACAGAAACAGCAAGTTATCACTGTGATAATCCCAGGCATTAGGTCAATTCAGCTCCCCTTAATATGATTCACACCAAGGAATCACAGATGCTTGCAAAGAAGTGACTGCAGGAAGAGAATTCCCAGTGGCCACGATTTTTCATGGTAAATCATTAAAGCAGCTTTGGATTACAATATGGCTTAATGAATAAATGAATACATTGAGCATGTATACAAGTGCCTTCCAGAGCTATGTGATAATTTGTGATGAATGTAAAAATGAGCATTCTTTTGTCTCCCTCAGTCCTGTTTATTCACAAGGTTGAGTGATGTTATTTAAAAAAGACAGAAATATTCCAAAATGGCCTATTGGGGGTCATGTTTAAAATTCATGGTTAACAAATATGTTCAAGTAACTTAACAAGTTTTTAATAAGGCAATCCATATAATTCATGTGAAATACAGAAGAAGTTAATTTAAAAAGTGGGGTACAATAAAAACTTACTTTCTGGCTTCTATTCTTGCTTCGGAATCAGCATCATGTATTCCCTTCTTTATTGTTTCAGCTAATACTGATATGTGTCTAGATATTTAGAAAAGAAAGCAGTAACAATCATAAATGTATGGTTTAATGCGGATGAAACCAGGTGGGAGAAATAACTTCCAAATAGCAACATGGAGCTGGGAGTCTCTGTGCCAAGGCTGGTCAATTCCCAGGTGGCTGGGCAAAGCAGAGCACTCCTACCATCCTTTAATTTTCAGCCCTGCCCCAACACCCTAGCTCCACTCCAACCCACCCATACCTAAAGACTTTCATAACTCTATTCTCTTGTGGGATTTTTTTTAAAAACAAAAGCTGATTTTTCAAAATTTGCACTTACAGCTCAATCTTTTATGAACCCCAAAAACAAAATCTTGTGTTTTTCATATCAGAACTAGTTTCTAAGGAAATTATGAGATAATGACCTTAATATTGAATAGGCTGTCTACATCAAATACAGAGGGAGAAAAAGAAAACTTTCAAATGAATGAAATTCCTTGAAGGACCTAACAGCTACAACTCGTCTACTAACAGCAACTTTAAACAGTTACCTCATAGGAACTGAAGGGGATGTCAAGCAGCAGGGCCAGAGTCAGTAAGAGTTTCTACTGGCTCTGCAGCTGTCAGAATGCACACGGACATAGTAGTATTTCAACCAATGAAATTCACTAAAAGTGTCTGCGAATATTATGTGACCAACATCAGTAAAACAACAGACGTAGTCATGAAAACAAATGCATATATTCCTCCATTCTTACAGAAAGCCAGCTGGACCACTCACCAAAGCATTCACTCTCAAGATTCAATTCAGAGGGAAAAATGGTTTCAAATCAGATGCTCACCGTTCTAGTGAATGTGTCTGCCATTCTTGTAAAAGCAAATCTAAAAATTCAAAACAGCGCCTAAAAAGTATTAAGAAATACACAACTTATTAATATATATTTTAGTGAAAATGAAACAGCATTTTTCTTAAGTGACCCAATACTGCTTTTTATAATTAGTAAATTTATTCTGATTTCTGTGATTAGAAAAACAGAACATAAAGAATGAATCAGAACTGACTAAAAACCAAAGCAAATGAAAGTAATGAAGCACCTACTGGTACCACAGGGACACAGGGCCAGGATCCAAGCATTTCTCTCCAATCAGAAGCTTGCACTTCATGGCAACATCACTAAAAGGACTTACCACTGTCATTCGTTTTTACACTATCCTAAGTAATATGTTAATAGAAAATGTACGCATGCACAGAAGATCAAGAAACACGACAGAATCAGGTCTTTGCATTAATTTCAGAAAATGCTTTGCACAAAAAAAGTTAAAAGTACCTTGAAAAACTAAGTGCTCTATATTTTCATGCTAAGAAGGCCCTAAGTAGTGCTTACAATGGATTTTCTCCAACTACTGTGCTTTCCTCTGACCAACCTTTCAGCATTCTTCTTTAAGCCTTTTCACTTTTATGATTTTTCTTGGTCTGATTTGTGTACAAAAACAATTTAGATTACATCACCACTTCAGGTTCTACCTCTACAAAATTTTCTTTTTCTGGCTGGGCACAGAGGCTCATGCCTGTAATCCCAGCACTTTGGGAGGCCAAGATAGGCGGATCACTTGAGGTCAGGAGTTCAAGACCAGCCTGGCCAACATGGTGAAACCCCGTCTCTACTAAAAATACAAAAATTAGCCGGACATGGTGGCGGGCACCTGTAATCCCAGCTACTTCGGAGGCTGAGACAGGAGAATCACTTGAACCTGGGAGGCAGAGGTTGCAGTGAGCCGAGATCGTGTCACTGCACTCCAGCCTGGGCGACAGAGCAAAACTCTGTCAAATAAACAAACAAACAAATAAATAAAATTTTCTTTTTCCTAAGTCTAGCATTTCTATTTTTGTATGAATAAATCTTAATAGTCCTAGGAACCCATTCAAGAACACACAAATCAGAAGTAAAATCTTTCTCTAAAGAAATGACCAGTCTTTCTTTCCTACAATCTTCCCAATTCACAACTTATAATCCATACACAATCATTCAATACATCAAGGCTGGGAGCAGCAGCTCATGCCTGTAATCCCAGCACTTTGGGAGGGCAAGACAGGAGGATCACTTGAAGTCAGGCGTTTGAGATCAGCCTAGGCAACAAAGTGAGACATCTCTCTACAAAAAAAAAATTTTTTTTTAATTAGTTGGGCCAGGTGCGGTGGCTCACGCTTGTAATCCCAGCACTTTGGGAGGCCGAGACGGGCGGATCATGAGGTCAGGAGATCAAGACCAACCTGGCTGACACAGTGAAACCCCATCTCTACTAAAAATACAAAAAATTAGCCGGGCATAGTGGCGGGCGCCTGTAGTCTCAGCTACTCGGGAGACTGAGGCAGGAGAATGGCATGAACCTGGGAGGCGGAGCTTGCAGTGAGCCGAGATTGCGCCACTGCACTCCAGCCTGGGTGACAGAGCGAGACTCTGCCTCAAAAAAAAAAAAAAAAATTTAGTTGGGCACGGCGGCATGCGCTAATAAAGTCCTAGCTATTTAGGAAGCTGAGGTGGGTGGATTGCTTGGGCCCAGAAGTTTGAGACTGCAGTGAACTATGATTGCACCACTGCATTCCAGTTTAGGCAACCAAGTCAGACCCTGTTTCAAAAATAAATAAATAAAAATAATTATTTACTAACCCTTTACCGTGTGTCAGATGCTGGAGATCCAATGATAACCAAGACACAGCCCAGAGAACAAAAGAGACAGTCACATTGCTAGACTGTTTGGGGCTCCAGCAGCTCACAGGAGAGCCCTGCAGCTTGGTCCTAGGGCTGGCAGTGGTGGGGCCAGAGGGGTAAGCAAGTCTTTTCAAAGGAAAAGACACCAACTACACACACACCCATTCCTCACCATCACCTTCCCTATTCCTGCCCCAATCTAGACCATGTTTATTCTACTTTCACCTTTTTGCCTGTGGCATTTCCCAGTCTGGGTTTTTCTTGGCTCTTTACTGCACTTATTCCTACTCATCTTTCAAAATGTGGCTCATTTTTAACCCATCTATGAAGCTTCTTGGGAAAACATCAGCAAGCTTTAATCACTGCTGTATCTGAACTCCTAATTCCACAATATATATGATAACGTCAGAGTGTGTGTAGTCCATTTGTTACCAATTCTACACAGCCAAGCTAAGTACAGGCTGCATATGTAACAGAAGGTGCACTGCTTTGCTTACACTGCACTCTTAAGCTCCCTCTCCCTTTCTGAGGGCAGAGGGCAGAGGGACTGGGCAAGATGGTCCCTATTACTTCTCTCAGCATTAAGACATACAGTTCTGACTGACACCCACTGGCTAAATACAGAAACAACAATCTGAGTGTGTGGTTCAGAAATTGGTGAGGGTGGAGGCATTTCTATTGTCACAATGACTGTGGGTGCTACTCATATTTAGTGTCAAAGGCCAGAAATGCTAAATGTTATGAAGTGAATTTTATCTCCCTGCCCCACCAAATTAATATGTTGAAGTCCTTACTCTCAATGTGACGGTTATTTGGAGATGGAACCTTTGGGAAGTGATGAGGTTTAGATGAGGCATGATAATGGGGCCCTCATTATGAGATTAGTGTCCTTATAAGAAGAGATAACAGGTAGTTTGCTCCCTCCTCCCTCCCACCCTGCTCTCCCTCTCTCCCATGTGAGGACACAGGAGAATACTGGTCTACAGGCCAGGATGAGAGTCCTCACCAGAATCTGACCTTGCTGGCACGCTGATTTTGAACTTCCAGCCTCTAGGCCAGGGGTGTCCAATCTTTTGGCTCCTCTGGGCCACCGTGAAAGAAGAAGAATTGACTTGGGCCACAAATAAAATACACTAACACTAATGATAGCAGATGAGCTTTAAAAAAATCTCATAATGTTTTAAGAAAGTTTACGAATTTGTGTTGGGCATTCAAAGTTGTCCTGGGCTGCATGGTTGGACAAGCTTGCTCTAGACTGTGAGAAATAAATCTGTTGTTCATGCCATCCAGTCTGTAGTATTTTGTAATGGCAGCCCAAGATGATGAATCCCCTAAACATCCTGCAACGTTCCACAACAAAGATCTGTGTCATCTTATTGGAGAAATTTTGCCTTACACAAGGAAAAACACATTCTGAATTTCTCTTGGAAACCTAACATTAGCAAAATGAAAACAGCAGCAAGATGAAAATAACAGCCACAGCTGCAACAAATTAAGCTTTCACTAAATGTTTTACCTAATGACTGAATCCTCCAAATCTTATAGAGGAGTACCCTTATACCTAACGAGTCAGACGAGTAAGTGGGAGAGGAATGTTTCAACTGATGCTCGTCAGGTTCTGAAGTTCACAATCATCCCTCTGTGCTGACTTTACATTCTCATCTCTAGGGGGAGCTGAAGCTGCTCCACTCTAACCCCAGGAGAAGCTGAACCCTAGGTCAAGGGTAGATTGCATTCGCTGGGGGTACACACTTAAGTCACACAGTATGGAGTTACATTTTTTCAGTGGAAGGTATAAATTTCTTTTTTCATGATTTTAGATAGCTGGATTATTCCTCTTTTCTCTTTTTGTCTTTCATGTAGCTATTAATGAGATGGATCTAAAACCAACTACTAGGTATATATCGCAAAAAAATGCAGTCAGTATGTTGAAGAGGTATCTGAACTCTCATGATTATTGCAAGACTATTCACAATAGCCAAGATAGGGAATCAACCTAAGTATCCATCAACAGATGAGGAGATAAAGATAATGCAGCATACATACACAACAGAATCTATTCAGTCTTAACAACAACAACAAAATAAAGCCTGTCATTTAAGACAACACAGATAAACTTGGAAAATATTATCTTAAAAGAAATAAGCCAGGCATACAAAGACAAGTACTGCATGATCTCACTTATGTGTGGAGGAATCCAAAAAGGTCGACTCAGGCTTGGTGCAATGGCTCACACCTGCAATCCCAGCACTTCGGAGGTTGAGGCCAGCCTGGGCAACATGGTGAGACCTTATCTCTATAAAAAATTTAAAAATTAGCTGGGGGCGTGATGGCACACACCTATGGTCTCAGCTATTTGGGAGACTGAGGCGGGAGGATCACTTGAGCCCAGAAATTAGAGATTGCAGTGAGCCATGAGTGTGCCACTGCACTCTAGCCTGGGTGACAGAGTGAGGCACCACCTCTAAAGCAAATAAAGTTGGACTTACAGAAGCAGAAAGTAGAATGGTGGTTCCTAGAGGCTGGGGGTTGAGAGACGGGGAGATGTAAAGTATGCAAAATGTCAGGCAGATATGAGTAAGTTCAAGAGATCGATTGTACTTCATAGTGATGGTGACTATAGTTAGTAACAACATATTATATACTTTAAAACTGCTGAGAGTAGATTTCAAGTGTTCTCACCACAAAAAAGTAAGTATGTGAGGTGATACACGTTAAAGAGCTTGATTTAACCATTCCAAAATGTATACACATTATCAACACAGCATGTTGTACACCATAAGTCTTCACAATTTTTACTTGCCAATTAAAAAAATAAAGGTTGGGCATGGTGGCTCACATCTATAATCCCAGCACTTTGGGAGATCAAGGTGGGAAGACTGCTTGAGCCCAGGAGTTCGAGATCATCCTTGGGCAACAGAATAAGACCCCCGTCTCTAAAAACAGTAAAAAAAAAAAAAAAAAAAAAAAAGATTAGTGGGCCATGGTGGGGTGTGCCTGTAGTCCCAGCTACTTGGAAGTCCAGGAGCTTGAGGTTACAGTGTGCTGCACTCCAGCCTGGGTGAAAGAAAGAAAAGAAAGAGGCCGGGCACGGTGGCTCAAGCCTGTAATCCCAGCACTTTGGGAGGCCGAGACGGGCGGATCACGAGGTCAGGAGATCGAGACCATCCTGGCTAACACGGTGAAACCCCATCTCTACTAAAACATACAAAAACTAGCCGGGCAAGGTGGCAGGCGCCTGTAGTCCCAGCTACTCGGGAGGCTGAGGCAGGAGAATGGCGTGAACCCGGGAGGCGGAGCTTGCAGTGAGCTGAGATCCGGCCACTGCACTCCAGCCTGGGCGACAGAGCGAGACTCCGTCTCAAAAAAAAAAAAAAAAAAAAAAAAAGAAAAGAAAAGAAAAGAAAGGAAAGCAATAAAGGAAGAAAGGCAAGAAAGGAAGGAAGGAAAGGAAAAAGGAAAGAAAAAGAAAGGGGGAAGAGAACAAAAGGGAAAAGAAGAAAAGGAAAGGAAAGAAAATTTTTAAAAAGGCAGTCTGTGGCCAATTTGCTAAAAATAATAAAATAAATTTTAAAACGACAAATCCAGAGCTGCTGCATGCTTAAGAGGGTCTTGTACCCATAGAAACCCAGCAGGATCAACATGACACCCCAGGGAAAAAGGCAAACAGCTAGCAAAAGTCATCCGGGCTCTAAATCTTAGAGTGAAGGATTCTTTCACAGGTCTGAGCTAAAATAACACAGTCTTTACTCCTCACACGTAGTTTAGGGCAGCTCACCAGCACATATAAGACAGGGACTTGGGAACAAACCCCTAGCTAGTTACCCAGGTTGTATTTGCCTGCGTCTTCTGGATATATCTCCCACAACTGCACAGAACTAAGTAATAGTGAAGATTCAGAATCCCAGAAATCGCTAAACAGAAGATGCAAACAACACATACCTTTCACATATGAAACTACTGCCATTGATGTTTATGGTATTTTTTTCTTGCATGCAGTTACTGCTTTTACTCAGGGAATAGGGCAGACCAATGACAAAGGTAGGAGGATTATCACAGGAAAAAAATGTACAGGGGGTCCTCTCCCCTTCTCCTTCTGCCACTAGCCCCCAAACTCACTCTCTCTCACACAGACACACACACACACACAAACACACACACACACACACACACACAGAAACATAATAGAGGTTGTCCACATTCATTTCCCAAAATATTTAGATCTTGATTCTTCAACTCAAAATCATTTATTGCAGTGATTTTAAGTAATACTAAGCATTTTCAACATGAAATTTTATCCATGGAAGGAGATTTGGAATTTGTTTTGGTTTTTAAACAATTTAAAAACAATGAGAAAACCCTTTAAAATTTACCTTCTAACAGCGACAGACTTAGAGGTACAGTTGCTTGTTATGACAGGTATTAACCTAGGGATGTGTGTGTGCTGTGAAGAACAACAAAAAACAGAGGTGAACACTTGCAAATACAAAAGTAAAACAAAATTAAAAGAATCACTTCCTCACTAATCTACTTATATAGCACATATACATTCAGATTAGAATGTCAGTGAGTTTTAAAAGAAAAAAATAATTCACAGGATATTGTCAAAAGGCATTAGAAAATTTACAGAGTTAAGAACAGGCAACATGATGACATGAAGGTAAGCCTAAAACAATCATTACTATGAGGTCTAAATTATCTCAGCTGTAGAGATCTGAGTGGGTTTGAAAGAAGTCATCAGACCAATGTATTTTGATATTGTTTCAACGGAAATGTCCAATAATGACCTTGGGTTTAACAGTTAAAGTAGGCAGTGCAAGTAAGAACAGTAAGAACTAATAATACAAAGTAAACAACCAAAATAATCAAGAATATTCTGGATAGACTTTAGACAGTATCATCAAGCCTCAAAGCTTCAAGAGCTGCTTCTGGGCAAAAAGGACTTGAAAGTGGTGGGGAGGTAACGTGGAAAACCATTTTAAACCTTTGTGAACTATTAGATTTTGTTAAAAACTTGTGTACAAATTACTTGGATAATTATTTAAATTTGAACAAATAAGTGCCTAGAAAATCTAACCAAAGAGAATATTTTGTTTCTGTGCTTATGTGCAATTAATTGAACTTTTGGGTGAACAGCAAAACCACAAGTACCAATACCTAAAATGGAAGGACTGGGATTAAGGAGGTTAAGACTAAGAGTAATATCTAAGTAACAAGAATACAATATAATCTCAGAAGCAGACACCGGATGTTCGAATATTTTAAACCAATAGTGAGCTAACAATCAATACCTCATTAACTTTATAACACATCCATAATTCACATTATGGATTATAAAAAGCTCATATGCCACAATTAAGTAGGGGGAAAAGATGATATATATATATATATAAAATTCCAATATAATTATGCTAATAAATTTAATTACTCAATATAATTATGTTAACAAAAATGCCTCTAATATTTATCAACCATCGGTATCTACCACTTGCTTATTTCATGTATGGCCTATAACATACTTACCCGAATAATTAACCTAACAGCTACAACACCAGACGTGGCCATAATTTTGGCACTGTTTGGAATTAAATTAAAGATAGTTGGCATAATGGCTTCGGCTCCATGGTCAAACTTATTCCCCAGAACTGATGACAGATGCCTAAAACAAGAAATGGATACTGGACTGTAGTTGTTTTTCTTAGAAACAGTGAAGCACATAAACCATTTAACATCTAGAGCCTTCATTTAAAGTTATCTAGAAAGGACAAGGGTCTAAGATTTCCGATGTGCATGTTGAGAACTTGGCAAATAGTTCTTAGCCCAAAAGTGGTTTTTTGTTTTTTTGTTTTTTTTTTTTTAATTTCCAACTAGTCTTTGTGGAGCTTTTTGTTTTCTAGAGGCAGGATCTCACTATGTTGCCCGCGTTGAACTTGAACTCCTGGGCTCAAGCAATCCTCCCACTTTGGCTTTCCAAGTAGAAGGGACTCCAGGCAGATACCAGCCCACCTGCCCCAACTAGTCTGAAAATACCAAACAAACTGACGATATATTAATAAAACACAAATATGAAAAAGCACCCTTGGCTCCTTTTTCATATTTTTTCTTTTATCTTAACATAAAATATTCAGGCTTCAAAATCTGACTGCAGCCAAAACTTTAAACAGCTGTGATGCCTCCTCTTGCTGCTGCTGCTTTGATATTCTGAGATACATTCTAACACAAAGTTTTATTAGCTTTGATTACTAGTACACATATAGCTAGAATAAAATTTTACTGCAGTAAATGCCTTTAACTTTATAACTACAGTACTCTTCTAGGAACAAACATTCTGATAACCACACTATTGCCTGCCAGCAAAAATCAATGAAAAATGAGAGAAACAGGATTTCATAGAGTTTCATCTTTCCATATTAATAACTGCTTCAAAGTTTGAAATAAAGGCTTCAGAGCTATATCACTGAATAAAATAAAATTTAAAATCTGTCACACTTCACATAATTGAGCAAAAAGTATTGTAAAACCACTGACAGAAGTGTTAACTGGAATGGGTCTTGAAGACTAGTCGGAAGTTACATTAAAGAGACCCAGCTCACAAGTTCAAGGAGACATCTCTGAAGCTCTGTGGTGACACTATTTTATGGTGAGAATATGGAGCGTCGCAGTCCTTACCCCAACGTGATACAAGCCTCCCGCACTACCTGAGACCGCAGATCCTTAGCAGAGAGTTTAAAGGCTCCATCCAAAAGACGCAAATGTTGAAAGAAGTTATCATACTCAGCGGCACCAGCCAAAAGTAAAGATCTAATCTTTTTTAGCTAATGGAATAGAGAAAATTCAGAAAAACAGAAAACAATTCTAACACAGAATATACAAAACAGAAGCCATCAACTACAAAAGAGATAATTGTTAAAGTTCAACTGATTAGAAAGCATTCCCAAGAGAATTCAGCCAGTATTGTATTAGCTAATACAATAAACAAATCTACATATCACAAATAAGACTAAATAATTTTTAACTGGAGTATTTGTGACACATATATTGTAATTTCTGCAAAAACAGTTTTACATTTGAAATATCTTAAAGTATTTATAGATCCTACAACACTAATGATAAATAATTAAAAACTTTTGGCTTGTGAAAAGCCCCTCCTAAGCTTACCTCCCCTCACACCCCACTTCAACTGCCATTTATTTAATGAACCAAAGGAAGCAGCATTCCTACCTGAACCATTATCCTCCACCGAACCATTAACTGGCTGGTCTGATTTAAAATACAATATAATGGCAATGGTACCACCTCCCTTCTTGCCAGCCAACCAGTAGAAAATAGCCTTCTCAGATCAGACACACCCTCGCTTTAACGCCCAGACCACTTTCCATTAATCTACTTTTAAAAATAAAGGAGACACAACTTTCTAGCAAGTGATATGAAGAAAGAAAAGAATATTGGGGGACATATACTAAAACTGCCACAAAAAAGCCACTTTAAAGGCAAACAATCACAGAATGAAATTTCTGCTAAGGTGACAGTGGAGGCTGTCACCATACACTCCACAGTTAGGTCTTTGTTAAAAGACTAGATGATTCATAAAGGTTTAAGTTGGTGTGTTTCAAAAATAAAAATAAAAGGAGATACTCTACTAAAAGGGTGAAGTGTACATACAATAATTTGTATTTAAAATATATATTATTTAAAATTCATTAGAGTTGTGCCCTGATTTCATAATAAAGTATGAGATACTTAAATACATCTTATGAAAAGGTAATCACATGAAGTCAACAGCTTACAGCATTTACTCTCTGTTCCCAATCATGCTTGTCATCAGATAGTATTTCCCTAATTTTGTTTATGGATTCCTCAAGGTCTCGGCTGGAATAAATCTGTAAGCAAAATTAATTTACAATCAATATAAAAACATGCAGAATAAACAGATTACTTCTTAATTACATGAAGTCAAGACCATTTAGTAAAAGAAATTATTTAATTTTTAAGAAACACCTATGAGAAAATATCTGCAGAGTTTTGTCTATAATGAGGATCTTTCTCACTATAAATGTGTACACACAAGATTTGCTGCCATATGTGAATAACCCTGCCTCAAACGTAGCTTTACTATAAACTTAACAGATGATTTCATGTACAAAGAGAAACAAGCCTAACGGGAAACACTCAGTGATGCCTAAGTCATTTCTTACTCTTAGTATTATTTATAACATGACACTATACCTATAATTTTAAAGACTTTCAAATCTACATTCTCATTTATCTCCACATCTTACTTAGAAAACAGGTAGGGTATAGGGTATAATCAATCTTGATGTATGCTGGGAAGGTCAGGTCAAGCACTTAAGGATGAACCTGAACCCGAGATTTTGTTTTGTTTTGTTTTTTTTAAGAGACTGGGTCTCACTCTGTCGCCCAGGATGGAGTACAGTGGCGTAATCTCAGCTCACGACAAACTCCACCTCCCGGGTTCAAGGGAGCCTCCCAGCTCACTCTCCTGAGCAGCTAGAACTACAGGCATCTGCCACCACAGATGATTTTTGTATCTTTTGTACAGATGAGGTTTCGTCATGTTGCCCAGGCCACCGAGATTCTTGTTACCTGCTTTATACACATACGGCAACAAAGGTGGCAAAGAGAGTTGTACACAACAGACTAGTAAGTGCCACAGGAATCCAGGGCACAGAGAGCCGGTGTAGGCTGAGGAAAAGTATTAGTCTCAACCAGCAATAGATGATACTAAGGCACAAAGCAGTCAAAAACTTGCGGCTGTATCCCAATTTTTATAAATAATCTTTGTTTCATCTGTTAGGTATTTAAAGTGAAGCATCAAAGAAGGTATAAACTAAGCTCTTATTAAATCATTCTCTGTAACTTTTCAGACACCAAAATCCTTCAAAGTTATGAAGTTTTCTAAAAAAAAATCCCTAAATAAACATGCCTTTTTTATTTTCTAATTGAGCATCACCTATTTCTTACTCTCTTATGTGACCTGATCCATAAACTTAATAATAGAGCAACCAATGTCTTTCCTGTTCTTACTGAAAGATCATCTTGGGCCTTGACTTTTGCTCCAACATTTTCTAGTCTGCACCTCAGATCTCCTGTAGTGTTGACAGTTAAAATTACCTGACCTAGTAAAGAACATTACACAGGCATACTTGAAAAATAAAATGTGAAGAAAAAGTCTACCCTTGTTTGTAATCACACTCAAATATCCTCACTGACCTGTACTACAGGTACATCATCAAATGCTTTAATAAAATCCTCTTCGTCCACAGCACCAGCTCCTTCTTTTGCAGCTGTAAAAAAGAATTTCAAAAAATATGAAACAATGTATATAACACATACACTGAAGAAGTCTAAACATACACAATCAAAATTCTGTTTTGGAAGATTCAGAACTATTTTTTAGAAAGGCTTCATATAACTTTGGAGTGTCATGAAATTGACAAACATTACTGACTTCACATCAAGATGAAATACAGTAATTCTACAATGCTATATACATTAGCTTAAGGTCACTTAGACTACCTATTTAAGCAGGGAGGGTATGGTTTTAAAGGGTTTAGATATTGTATTAATACACAAGTCTTTTGAAAGATTCCTAATAAATGGATCAAGCAGAAAATTTAATTCTTCAGGGAGTAACTTAAACTGTAATTACTAGGAATTCAGCATTACAAATTTGTCACTATTCAAACCAGTCCTAAATAATTTCAGTTTTATTTAACTTTATATTAGTTTGAAAACATTTCTATTTCCTTGAACTCATGATAACTATCATTTTTTTTCATTTAAGAATCAGTTACAAGTTTCTCCTACAAAGTTATCCTAAGATGCTTTGTATACTTAAAAGTATGTGAAGAAAGTATTTCTTTTTGCTAATCTGAGCTCCCTTTTATGCATGAAAATCAAGTGATGCTTTATCAGATTTTTTCACATTTTAAAAACTGGTGTCTATAGTCATCTTCATAACCCCCATTAATGATTTACATGGATTAGTCTGATTGCTTTTCTAAGACTTTCTTACCACACATGTATCTGGTGTTCGGGGTCCTGATAATTATCCAGACAGAAAGGAGCTTTAAAGACAATCCCAGGTAGCAGTAAATGTGTGTCATCACTCTTGCTGAAGATCACTCACACCGTGGAAAAGCTAACTACTCTAAAGGCCAATAGTTACTCACTGTGATGTGGTGCTCTGTGTCTGTTTCAGCATAAAAACTGGATCCCATTGAGCAGATAGGCCCTGAATGCCTCCTTTGCATGAGGCCCTACACCATGTACCCACACATACCAAAGAGGACTCAGAGGCCAACAACAGCCCCTGAGCCTAGGGTATCTGATGAGGAGGAGCAAACCAGGAAATTCATGACTATGGTTTTAAACAACATGGAAAAAAGGATAAGTGCAGGGCTGAAGGGGAAAACCGAGCTGATATGTGCATAATCTACACAGCAGGGACTTCTGGAAAGGGTATGGATGTGGGATGGGAAGGAAAGCACCAGTCTAGTAATTTTCTAAGCCTTGTTTGTGCAACAGATAATTACCCAATAATAGATCAAGTAAAAAGAAAGATTGTTCAGGCATTAAAAGGAACAAAGTATTGATATATGCTACAAGGTAGATGAAACACTGAAAACATTCCCTTTAAAATGGCTAATTTTATGTTATGTGAATTTAAAATCAGTAACAAAAAGTAAAATGTTTTAAAATACACCAAAAAAATGATTAGAAAGAACTGGAAATAAGTACAATTAACATTCCTACAGCTCCTCTATCACAGATGCTGGGGTCAGGAGGCAGAGTGGTCCCATGCTGGTCTGGTCAAGATACCAATATTCTAGGGCCAGTTCAGAATTCAGGAGAGGCCATCAGGAGACAGCATTTTAATGCTAATCACGAGTATAGCTTTTATTTGGTCCTTTTGGCTTCATCTTTTTTGGCTCATGGGATTCCCCATCCACCACTATCCCCACCACCACCAACAGCTCAAAAGCTAAGGCCATCAGTGAAAATGGTTCTAAAAGCAGCAGCTACACAATTTTTCTGAGGTAAATTTCGGAAGGAATTTGCATGTAAATGTGAAACTTGACAGAAGATGAGAGTTGTATATAACAACTAAACTGTCTACATTAGGAGTGAAAGGAAGAATTTATGGGAGAAATCTCCTACAATTTATTTAATGCAACATCCTTACTGGTCTCACAAGGAACCACGTTACTTGTAAGAACAAAATGTATTTTATCTTATTTATTTTTATTCTCAACTTTTAAGTTCAGGGGTACATGTGTAGGATGTGCAGGTTTGTTACATAGGTAAATGTGTGCCATGGTGGTTTGCTGCACAGATCACCCCATCACTAGGTATTAAGACCAGCACATTAGCTATTCTTCCTGATGTTCTCCCTCCTCCCACCCCAAACCCTGCAACAGGTCCCAGTGTGTGTTTTCCCCACCCATGTGTCCATGTGTTGTCATCATTCAGCTCCCACTTATAAGTGACAACATGCAGTATTTGGTTTTCTGTTCCTGCGTTAAACTGCTGAGGATAACAGCTTCCACCTCCATCCATGTCCCTGCAAAGGACATGATCTTGTTCCTTTTTATGAATGCATAGTATTCCATGGTACATATGTACAACATTTTCTTTACCCACTCTTAATGCGCATTTAGGTTGACTCCAGGTCTTTGCTATTGTGAATAGTGCTGGGATGAACATATGCACACATGTATCTTTGTAACAGAATGATTTACATTCCTTTGGATATATACCCAGTAATGGGACTATTGGGTCAAATGGTATTTCTGCCTCTAGGTCTTTGAGGAACTGACACAGTCTCTTCCACAGTGGTTGAACTAATTTACACTCCCACCAACAGGGTAAAAGCACTCCTTTTTCTCCACAACCTCGCCAGCATCTACTGTTTTTCTGACTTTTTAATAATAGCCATTCTGACTGGTGTGAGATGGTATCTCATTGTGATTTGCATTTCTCTAATAATCAGTGATGTCGAGCTTTCTTTCATGCATTTGCTGGCCGCATGTTCATCTTCTTTTCCTAAGTGTCTGATCATTTTCTTTGCCCACTTTTTAATGGGGTTGTTTTTTCTTGTAAATTTAAGTTCCTTGTAGATTCTGAATGTTAGGCCTTTGTCAGATGGATAGATTGCAAAAATTTTCTCCTATTCTGTAGGTTGTGTGTTTGCTCTGATAGTTTATTTTGCTGTGCAGAAGCTCTTTAGTTAAATTAGGTCCATTTGTCAAATTTTGCTTTCATTGCAATTGCTTTTGGCGTCTTTGTCATGAAATCTTTGCTCATGCCTATGTCCTAAATGGTATTGCCTAGATTTTCTTCTAGGGTTTTACAGTTTGAGTTAAATTTTAACTCTTCCATCCATCTTGAGTTGATTTTTGTATAGCGTGTAAGGAGGAGGTCCAGTTTCAATTTTCTGCATACGGATACCCAGTTCTCCCAGCACCATTTATTAAACAGGGAATTCTTTCCCCATTGCTTGTTTTTATCAGGTTTGTTGAAGATCAGATGGTTATAGTCGTGAGGTCTTTATTTCTGGGTTCTCTATTCTATTCCATTGGTCTGTGTGTCTGTTCTTGTACCAGTACCACACTGTTTTGGTTAGGGGTAGCCTTACAGTATAAAGTTGGATAGTGTGATGCCTCCAGCTTTGTTCTTTTTGCTTAGGATTGTCTTGGCTATATGAGCTCTTATTTGGTTCCATATGGATTTCAAGATAGTTTCTTCTAATTCTGTGAAGAATGTCAATGTTAGTTTAATGGGAATAGCTTGAATCTATAAATTGCTTTGGGCAGTATGGCCATTTTCATAATATTAATTCTTCCTATCCATGAGCACGGACTGTTTTTCCATTTGTTGTATCGTCTCTGATTTCTTTGAGCAGTGTTTTGTAGTGCTCCGTGAGGAAGTCCTTCACTTCCCTTGTTAGCTATATTCCTAGGTATTTTATTCTTTTCGTGGCAATTGTGAATGGGAATTCATTCACGATTTGGCTCTCTGCTTGCCTGGTGTTGATGTATAGGAATGCTAGCGATATTTGCACATTGATTTTGTAACCTGAGACTTTGCTGAAGTTGCTTATCAGCTTAAGAAGATTTGGGCTGAGACAATGGGGTTTTCTAGATATAGGATCATGTCATCTGCAAATAAAGATAGTTTGACTTCCTCTCTTCCTATGTGAATACCCTAACCCTAACCCCAACCCCGTGCTCCTTTAGCTCAGTGAAGTTCATTATTATCCACATTCTGAGGCCTACTTCTGTCATTTCAGCCATCTCAGCCTCAGCCTAGTTCTGAGCCCTTGCTAGAGAGGGGTTGCGGTTATCTGAAGGAAAAGATGTTTCAGCGCTTTTGTGTTGATTCTTTCTCATCTTTGTGGGCTTATCTACCTTTGATCTTTGAGGTTGTGGTCCATTGGATGGGGTTTTTTGTGGTTGCCGTTTTCTGTTTGTTTTTCTTTCAACAGTCTGGTCACTCTTCTGTGGAGCTGCTGCTACCCAGCTTTCTACAGATTGTCTTTGAGGTCTTGAGCTCTGCCCTCCCTGCATGAAGAGCCTGCAGTCCAGGTAGAGAAACACGGGCCTTCCACTCCCACAGAGCTACCTCCCGCTGGCCCAGCTCCACTTCACGCTACCATCCAACAGACACACCAACAGCTGCCACCTCACCATGGCTCACCGGGAACTGGAGCAGAGGTGGCTGTCTCCACCACCCACAGCCCGACCTGCATGCGGAGCATGCACACACGCCCCAATACCTAGGGGCCAGTCCACAAGATGTATTTTAAAGACAGGAGTTACAGTGTGACTTCTGGATTATTCTCAGTCTTGTTAAACAGAAATTGTCTAAAACGCCCCTAGTGGTTTCAGGCATTGCTGGATCCAGATAACTAAACAATGCGATGAGGGTGCGCTCTTGCTTTTATCTCGGAGCTATGCTTTCCTCTGTGCTAGTTTCCTTCTTCTATAGGCTCCGCCTTAGCAGAATGTGGCAAAAGTCAACACAGTAGCTCAAATTTACAACTTACCAGCTAATCAGCACCAGTACTGCAATGCTAATTCAATTAAAGAATAGCAGGCAGAAACCTGCTGCATACGGGGACTGTATCACTTCTGAGGGCCACCACAGGCAAGTACTTGCATCTCTGGTTTGAAAAGCTGGCATAGCTGACCCTAGAACGCCACACAGAGCTTAGACTAACCTGAAGACTTGGATCCCAGGGTGGATGAACCAAGCCGGCGGGTGGTTCCCATTCCAACGTTTCTCCGAGAACTCGGTGGAGCCTTGGATGACGTAGAACTAGCAGAGGAAGGTCTGTTACCATCCACAGAATCTTCATCATCGAAATTTTTATCTGAACAGTAAGCACAGAAACCAATGTTTTTTAAAAAACAAAAACTATATACACACACACACACACACACACACACTTTTTCATACTCTTTTGGAGTCTGAGGTGCCCCTCTAGGGTCTGGAAAGCCTTAGGTTAAGCCCAGAATGAAGCTACAAAGATCATACTTGCTTTCACATACCCAGAATACTTTTGCACTCAAATTTTGAAAAATAGAACAAATATAAAGAAGAAAACAATCTCTCATAAAACCACCACCTAGAAACAGTTATTTTCACATTCTGGAACATTTCTGACCATCCATGCTTTTTTATTTTTTTAAGATAAAGGGTCTCACTGTCACTCAATCCTCCCACCTTGGCCTCTCAAAGTGCTGGGATTACAGGCATGAGCCACTGTACTTGGTCACTTGGGTATTTTAAAGTAGCAGCTGAGATGAGAGTATGTATCATATTGGAATAGTGCTACTTCAAATATGTAAATGTTTCCTCTGTGATGAAATATTTTTCAGAACCACCATTTTAATAATTGTATGGTACTTTGTAATTGGAAAATGGCACAAGTGAAACATTCTTATGGTTAGACATTTAGGGTGTTTCTAATTCCTCACCATTAGAAATGCAATATTGCAAATGCCTTCCTACATTTTTTGTTTGTTTGTTTGAATTTCCAATCGTTTTAGGAATGAAAACCCTAGAAGCAACAACAGTGGGTCAAAGAATGTAAAAGTTCTTGATGTATAGTGCCAAAATTATCAGAGAGGTCATATAAATGTACATTTCCCCTAGAAGTTCAAAGAAGTACTCATCCTTCCACACCACTGCCAACATTTAATATTACCATTTTTAAACCTTAATCAATCTGACAGGTGAAAAAAAGACTTCATCTTCTATGTTGCATTTCTTTTTTAGTGAAGAGGAACATTTTTTTCATAAGCTCATTAACTTTTAAATTTTTTAAACAGCAGTGGATTCAATCAATACTCCTCAAGTTGCATTTAAAATTAAAAAAAAACAAAAAAACAAAAAAAAACACAGCTGTAGTCCTACCACTTTGGGAGGCCAAAATGGGAGAACTGCTCAAGGCCAGGAGTTCAAGACCAGCCTGGCAACATAGCAAGGTCCTGTCTCTTAAGAATAAAAAAATATGTCAGATATGGTGGCATGTGCCTGTAGTCCCAGACACTCAGAAGGCTGAGGCAGGAGCACCACTTGAGCCCAGGAGCCTGAAGCTGCAGTGAGCCAGGGTCATTCCACTACATTCCAGCCTGAGTGACACAGCAAGACCCTGTCTCAAGAAAAAAGAAACATCTTTGGATTCTTAAAAATCAACAAATTTATAACAACACTTCAATGATGCAAAATTAAAGTTTATGCATCAAGTATAAGAGTGAGTCATTTAGGAAGCTAAACAAAGAACTTAAGAGTAATTTAAATAGAACAAAAATCAACATCTGTAGCTGGCAATATTCATGATTTCTCAAAGGGGCATTAGTTCTTTACCAATAAGTTTGAAATAAATCATTGTGATCCAAAAAATATACAGAATTCCTGTTTTCCTTGATCTAGTCGCTTCTTAAGCTAAATTATCAACAGCGAAGTCTTGTGTCTACTCAAGACCCCAGTGCTCCCTGAAACTCAACAACAATGCACTCCAAATTACATGGCTCAGTTTACTCAACACAGGGTAGGGGGAGGAGGAGAGAAAGACATCCTCACAAATCCATGTCTTTATGCAAATTAGCTCCTTTCACTGTGCCTTTAAATCCCCCAGATTGTCTTGTTATGCCATGCTGTTTCAAGATGGTTCTTTCAACCCATACATCCATTTTTTATTGATTCACATGCACAGTGCTATTAGCATAGACTTCCCGTGGATTCAGAAAGTGGTTCATAATGGCCTTCCCAAAATGAAAATTTAAGTCTAATGTAAAGAATAAGAACAACCCAAAGGAGAAGTCACCCACTGAGTACCGTCAGCATTAGCGGTGACAAGGACAGATCTCACTCAGCCTATCTGTCCTCTGGGGAGCTCTAAGAACATCTGAACAGATGTCATTATTCTACTACCTTAAACCATAATCATTCTGCTGAGTAGGAACAGTTCTAGTCTGTGGGACAGGTAAAAAATAAATGGGAGACATGAGGACACTATCATGCTTCACTCACAAATTCATGTAAATTATGTTTAATTCAGTCTTCTAACACATGCAGGCATGTCATTTAGAACAATACTCAGTTGCCAAGAATTATTTTCAATGGACCAATTTCAATGGAATTCCTGAAATTTTTTGCTTGCATCAGTGATAGACTAGGTGTGGACCAGACTTAACCTCCTGCAATAAATAGCTAGAAAACCTGACAGTATATCTGAAAGAACTATGTGCAGGCACTGGATACCAGGCAGTGCAGAACTTGGCTGCTCAGCTAATTTGCATAAAGATACAGATTTATTTGTTTCTCCCTGCAAGAAAAGAAACAAACAAGGTAAGCTATACAATCACCCCAACTTTCTGCCTGGAGGTGTTAATAATTTCCAGGTCACCAAGTACAGGGAAGGGGACCTCAAATTAAACTTAGTAGCCCTGCAGATTAGATACTGCAGACAATAAAGAACAGAGTTCAGAGAGGTTGAGGGTGCTAGAAATTACAGGAAGCTACACAGAAAGAGGGCTACAGAAATGTGCTAAGTTCTAGGCCTCACGTGTGAGTGAACTTCCACGAAGCAAGGCAGAAAATGACCAAGAAGGTGTGAAATGAACAACTCTTAGAGTTTACACAAGTAGGGAAGCTCCAACCAGCCAAAGTGGAATGTTCTTGGTGACCCACCCAAGGCATTCCATGGAGACCCCCAGAGAGGTCAGGTCTTAGTGAGGTTGAAGTATGTCTGGAGTGAAAGTTAAATGAAATCTGCCCTATCAGAGCTTAAAAGCAGGCCTACAGGGCATTAGAAAGACCTGCAAGTAACTTATCTGCTTTGCCAAAACAAAGTGTGATATTCCTAAAAGAAATAAAACAAGACACAGACACTCAACAAGGTAACATTCACAATACACAACATCTAATATAAAATTCCTTCACTATGTACAGAGAAGCCTTAAAAAAAAAATTTCCTAAACATGACAAGGAGGAAAATGTGGCCCATAATCAGGAGGGGCAAAAAAATCAGAAAATAGTAAACTTCTGAGAAATGATGAGATAAGACATTAAACTTCTATTATAACTATGTTCAATATTAAAAGAATACGTAGATATTCATAAGAAAAAAGGAAGTTTTTTTAAGAATCCAGTGGAACTTACAGATTTTAAGAAAACATAATTATCTGAAATGAAAATTTCACTGATTGAGATTAAGTGCAGGCTAGACATTGCAGAAGTAAAGAAAAAAATCAGGGAACTTAAACATATAGCAACAGAATTTATCCAAAATAAGCACAGAAGCACAGAAACAAAATAGGCTGAAAAAATAAATAAAAGGAATAGAGTCTCAGAGACCTGAAGGATAATATCCAGCAGTCTAACACACACAACACTGCAGGCCCGAAGGACAAGGGGAAGAAGGGGAAGGACAGAAAAAGATTAAGAAATGATGGCCAGAATACTTCCAAATTTGATAGAAACTATAAACCTACAGATCCAAGAAGCTGCATGCCCCAAGCAAGACACACACACAGAAAAGCATACTGAGGCACACCATAATCAAACTGTTAGGCCCAGACAAGAGCAGCCAGGGGAAGAGACATAGTACACAGAACAACAAACATAACAGCAGCAGCAGAATTCATCAGAAACCCTGCCAGCCAGAACACAATGGAAATGACAGCTTGAAAATGGTATTCACCTAGAAGTAACCTAGAATTCTATATCCAGTGAAAACATCTGTTAAGAATAAAGGCAAAATAAAAACTCAAACAGAAATTGTCATCAGCAGACCTGCACTTCAAGAAATGTAACAGGAAGATCTTCAGGCAAAAGAAAAAATGATACCAGTTGGAAACTTGGATTTACGTAAAGAAATAAAGAGCAGTAGATACAGTAAATATGTGAATATAAGACCTTCTTCTCATATTTTATTATTTATTCTCCTGTTTTAATTCTTTCACACTACCATTTCTATAGAAGATGACTGACTGTTTAAAGCAAAAATATTTAGCTTTCATTCTTTTTATATTCTCATGTAATAGGCCAATAACCTGGGGGCCAGAGGAACCATAATTAGGATATATGTTGCCGTACTAGATGACACACACAAAACAATACGGGAAATAAGGCACAGGGAAGGCATGAAGAAAATGGAAGCAGTTCCTTTCGGTCCTCAAAGAGCATATATTTTTCAAAGTTGATTATAACTTGTCTAAACTGCCTGAAGATGTCACACAACAGTGTATCACAAACCTTACCGAGAAGGCACACCCTTCATCACCAACACCTGTATGAAATGTCTCCCAAAGAAGGGAAGGATGACGCCGGGCGCGGTGGCTCACGCCTGTAATCCCAGCACTTTGGGAGGCCGAGGCGGGCGGATCACGAGGTCAGGAGATCGAGACCATCCTGGCTAACACGGTGAAGCCCCGTCTCTACTAAAAATACAAAAAATTAGCTGAGCGTGTTGGCGGGTGCCTGTAGCCTCAGCTACTCGGGAAGCTGAGGGAGGAGAATGGCGTGAACCCAGGAGGCAGAGGTTGCAGTGAGTCAAGACAGCACCACTGCACTCCAGCCTGGGTGACAAAATGAGACTCCGTCTCAAAAAAAAAAAAAGGGAAGGAGGAAAGGGCATACCAAGCAGCCAATGCAGGGCTTTTTAAACTGAATTTTAGGAGTTCTACCTGTCTTTTTACTTACCCTTTGGAAACAAATTTAACAAGCTTACTTAGCTGATTCCCTAAGCAGATTAGAAGTAACTAACTACAGGGATAGTGAGAAGGAGGACGTGCAAAGTAATGTTAATAAGTGAGCTGAAGGCCTAATAGCCTAATAGAAACTACGAAAAGCAAACACATGCACATAAAAACCCCTAAACCCAAAATGCTTAGAATACGGTTGACAGTACAGGGGTCAAATCATATCTGTACAATAACAGCACAATGACCCCACACAACAACTTAAGATTCAATTTTTCAATGATCTGTGTGCTAGTGAAGAAAGTAATTCACACTTCCCATTTCGATTGGAAATTCAGGAAAACAAAGGACAAAAGTATATTTATTTTCTAGATTAAGAGCTGGACACAATGCTTTGAACTGAAACACCTGCAAAGGCTTTTGGAGGATAAAAACCAACTGAGCCAATTACTTGAAAACTTAACTAACATACTGTTTAAAAATAAGTTTAGCCTATGTTTCCTAGCTTTTTGGACACCAGAAATTAAGATTAAATTTAAAAGGAGGCTGGATCATCAGAAAGGTACCCAGTTTCAGTTAACTAGGAAATTCTACTATGTAGAATGAGCCATTCTTTAACTGGACAAATAAGCTGTATCTGCAACTGGACCATGGTTACAGCAGAAGATGAAGAGTCTCACGCCCAGGTTCTAACATTCAGTATTTCTCAGCTAAATTAACCCATACTGAACTCTACTAGCCATTTGGATTCCCATTTTCTTTAGGCTTTTCTGCTAAGCAGACATCTGGCAGTACCTAACCTCTTTTTCTAGAGCTTTAACTAAGGCAGAAACGTGTGAAATTGAGTATTTTTAACTGCAGGCTTGTGCCATTACATCAATTTTAACATTTTCACATAATACAAGAGCATATGTTACACATAAAATCATCTTAAGGGGAAGTTCTCTTTAAGCCCAAAGAAATAATTAACTGTATCTTCAGCCACCTGCAAAGACGGCCATGGGAGGGCCACTTCTTTCATCTGATAGTCTCAGGTAGAAATCCGAAATAAGCAGATGGGAACCTTCAGCTCCCAGCAAGCATCACCTCCTTTGATTCTTTAAAAATCATCTGAGCTCCATTCCACCTTTTATAGAATCAGGATAAACCACTTAAAAATGACTCATGAAATTTCTACAGAGTGATATTATAATTTTCACCCAACCCTGAATCACCCCAGGGTGCTATCAGTCTAAAGACAAACATGAACTCAAGTCTGAGGTCTGGAACTTGGAATTAGAAGCTTTGGGCCATACTGTTCGCTTGGAAAATTTAAACACTCATCTATGAGGACCAACAAAACGTCACAGAAACTAAGAAATATCTGCTCATTGCCTATCTGCCAGGAAAGCCAGAACCTAAACTACAAAGCTTTTCCTTCTCTTCTCCTGAGGCAGGCTTTGACGGACAGAAGCACAACGGGGAGAAAATGCCTCATTTTCTAAAGACAAGACAACTATCTGCTTCACTGCAGCAGGGTCACTTTGAAGAAGCTGCTATCCTGACAGGCTTTCAGATTCACCCACTCCCTGCTAATTGAGATTCTTCTCCAAGGGAGTAAGAAATGTGGCAGCCTACTAACTAGACTATAATTAGCTCTCTCAAGAGGAAGCGGCACAGAGACAGGATAATGAGCCCGAAGGCTGGCTGCTTTTCATAAATATCCCAACATTTCTTTCTTCTTGAATTTGCAGAGCTCCAAGCCTTTTGCAAAGGCTGTTTCTACTATCTGCAATTCTTGTCCTGTCTGCCAGACACACCCCTATGCATTCTTGAAAACACAAGTCTACTGCTAGCCTGAGATCCTGCCCGGCTCTGACCACGCGTGTACCATTTACTCCATCGCCCCCTGAAATCAGCTGGCTGCAGATCTGTTTGTTCTCTCTGTCCCCAGGGTAGAGACCACTTTGTATTCTTCTTGGTATTTACAACATCTAGAACAGAGTCTGGGCCAACAACCAGTAGACAGTCAAAAAAATTTAATTCTGGTAGTCCACATGAAGAAAGGCAAAATTTGTGAATGGATGAAAATCTTTTCTCATATATCTTTTTTAGAAGCTTTTATTACTTTTTTTAAACATGCATATGGCTTAATTAGATAATAAATTCAAACAAGGTTATGAAAATAACTGAGGACAAATCAACAAACACAATTAAAACCTCAAATACTTTTTAAGCTTCCAAATTTTCCTGCTAGAAAGAAATGTATATCCTTCTTTCCCAATAAAACATACACCTATTTTTAAATTAAGTCACAGTTCCACTATAAGCAATCATAAGCTCCCCAAATTAAACTAACAATTTGATATATATGCATTTCTAGACTTTAATGCATTCATAAACATGAATTCTATACACACGTATAAAAACTGCTTTTTTGCACACCACCAATATTTTTCTAGATCAGTATTAATCTAGTCAATTTTAAAGACTACTTACTATGACACTGTGTGCATTTACTATATTTAATCAATCATCTGTTTATCGATAGTTGAATTGTTTTCAATTTTTCACCCTCATAATACCACTGCAGTTGGTATCTTTAAAAGTAACAAGAAAAGTAACAACTAATAGAATCACAGCACTTAACTGTGTACCAGGTCCTAGGTTTGGTTGTGCATAGTCACATTAAATCCTCCTGACAACCCTGAGAGAAGGACTATTGTCACTTTGGTCTTAAAAATAAAAAAACTTAAGGCATCCAGACACAATATGCCCAAAGCTACACAGCTAACAAGGAGGTGGAGGAAGCCAGGATTCAAACCCAGGCCTGTTCAACTCAACATCCTATGCTCTGAGTCAGGACATTAAACGATCATCTGCCAAAAAAAAAGCAATTCCCATAAGCTGATGCTTAGTAGGTGCGGGGCACTGTGCTAAGTGTGTTCCGCACGTTGTGTTGTTTAATTCCTACTGCAGATGTTTGCTTACTCAAAATTATTTGTTTAAGATAATTTCTCAAGTACAGTATCTTCAGTATCTCTTATGAATGTAAACATTAAAAATCCTCAAAAAAATACTAGCAAACCCAATTCAGCAACATATCAAAAGAATTAACATTATGGCCAAGTGCGACTTATCCCAGCAATGTAATGTTTGTTCAATATACATCATAGTTGTCATATTAATATAATAAAAGGCAAAAAGCAACATATTCTCTAAACACAGTAAAATGCTTTCATGCTAAAAACACTACAAGCAGGGATTAGAAGAGAACTCCCTCAACCTGATAAAGACCACCTCCAGGCCAGGCGCCGTGGCTCACACCTGTAATCCCAGCACTTTGGGAGGCCGAGGCGGGCGGATTGCCTGAGGTCAGGAGTTCCAGACCAGCCTGACCAACATGGTGAAACCCCATCTGTACTAAAAATACAAAAATTAGCCCAGCGTGGCAGTGCACTCCTGCAATCCCAGCTACTCGGGAGTCTGAGGCAGGAGGATCGCTTGAACCCGGGAGGTGGAAGTTGCAGTGAGCTGAGATTGCGCTACTGCACTCTAGCCTGGGCAATGGAGCCAGACTCCATCTCAAAAAAGAAACACACACACATACACACACACACACACACACACACACACACACACACCATCAACAACATGGTCAAAGACCAGATGCTTTCCCCCTAAGATCAAGAACGAGGAAAGATGTTTACTCTCACTACTTCTATTCAACATTGTGGTAGACGTTCTAGCCAGGGAAATCCGACCAGAAAAAGAAAAAAAAAAAAAAAAAAGCATGCAGACTGAATTGGAAGAACTAAAACTATCTCCATTTACAAATGACTTGATTTGGTATGTAGAAAACACTGAAGAATGCATGCAAAAAATCAGAACCAATAAACAAGTTCAGTGAGGTTGTAGGATATAAAACCAGTATTAAAAAATCCATTGTATATTCTATACATCAAATTAAGAAAACAATTAACAATAGCATCAATAAAAACACCTAACAACTTTAACAAAAGGGAACTACAAAACACTGTTAAGATCAACTAAAGACAAACCAATAAATAGAAAGATATTCCATGTTCATATATCGGAGGAATTTTTGCTCATTATCTAAACTATATTCCTTGCCCAACTGTTCCCTCTTAATTTTAACCAAAGTTGGATAAATAGAAAAGTATAAAAGTGCAAAACACACTGTATGAATTGAACGGCTAGATAAAGACTTTTTCTTCCAAGTTTCTACCTCCCTTTCTCCATCAAAGTATGGGAAGCGGGGTACACGTATCACCCCCAATCCAGTCAATATGGACCAGCGTTAAACAGGGCCGGTTCTACCACTCTGTACAAAAAAATCCTTCAATATCCATATTCTGAAACAAAAATTCCTCTCCCTGTTTACAAAATTAAAGAAGGCTTTTGTCAGAACACAGGGAACATAAAAATTTCCAACTTGGCTGGAAATGTTGGCATTTTTGACAACATGAAAGTGGAAATGGCATACTAGAAGCTCTGAGGGTGCTAGCAGAGTGCTACTTCTGCCCTTGGGCACCAGTAATCCATCCTCTACCACAGAAGTGAGCCTGGAATGCAATCAAGCTGCCAGTTAGGGATCACGTTTCATTCCTTCCACCCAAAAGCTTGCTGCCAAAAAGCTGGGCTGGCATTTTAAGACGATCTCAACAATGACACCACTGGTACAGATAATGTGAGAAGAGAGAACTGGAGCACAGACAGGTGGCAACTCACAAATTCATTTCAGCTTTACTAGTCCTTCACAAAGGGAGTTAAAAAGGGACAAAACCTTCTGCTGGGAAAGACAGGCAAGGAAAACACCAACAGAAACCAGAGAGGGAAATGAACTGTGAGGAGGGCAGAAAACAAACTTCCATAGATACCTGCTCCTGAAGGCACTATAGGAGCCCAAAGTTCACACTGGGTAAGAGCTGCTGAGTGCCTCCTGCAGGTGCAGATCAAGGCACAATTAATTCCTCTTTGGGTCTTGGGGAAAAGGCCCTGGCTGCTGCTATATAACTTACAACCAGGCTCCAGAGAGATGCAGGCATACTCACAACAGAGGAGCCCAGGGATGGTTCTGTGCAGGGAGAAATCCACAGCTCGCACTGGGCAGTGAGCCTGCCCTGGGGCAGAGCTGTAATGTCACAGGCCTGCACTTTCAGCAAGACCAACCTCATGTGAGGTATAAAAAGAAAATGAAAAGAGATAGGCTTCTGTTTCCCTGTCTGAAAACAGGATGATCCTGTCTACCTATGCAATGCGCTGCCCACCCAGTATCAACCCCCTTCTTCTACTGACAGCCCAGGGCAGTTCTTGGGTAACCACCTCCCCCACCCTCAGAGTGACAACACCTTTGTTTGCCTCAGTGGATCCTGGCCACAGCATCCGGGCTCTCCCAACCCATCACAGTAATTAATTCTAGAACCTCCCTTCTTGTGGACTTAGAGCTATGCAGGTACAAGCCTAGAGCTGTTGGAGCCAACCAACGGCAGTGCCTGCCCAAGAGAGAGGCAAAGCAAAAGAAAGTAGAGTGAGAGGCAGTGAGAGTCGAGGTCTAATGCCTGGCATGTGTCCAAAGGAGGGCAGCAAGACCCACACACCCAGACTTAGTTCCACGAGCCAAGTCACTCCCCTTCCCCCTTATACCACTTGGAATGAGGCCTGTATTGCTGGCAACCCAAAGCATCTCTGTACTATATCAAAGGGATGTCATGCAGATTAGACAACATGCATTAAAGACAGGAAAACCATAAGTACTGGACAAATGGCAGCTATTTTACACCCTCATTATTTATGCTATGCTTTGCATGCAAAAAAATCAGCTCTTCAAAAATATTTCAACAGAAGTGAGGAATTAGGAACAGAATTTTCTTTAAAAATGTGCTTAAAAGGCCATACAACTAATTCAAGTTAGGCAGCCAAAAGAAATGTATGGACATTATAGAGAAATGGAGGAAGGCATGGTTAAAACCACCTTCTCTAGAACTGATTCCAAAGGGAAAGTACCCATTTCCCCCTTGACAAGTGTCCTTAAGAGGTCTCAATGACAAGTTTCTCAGGGTCACAAGAAAGAAATTTGTCATTTGTAAGCAAAAGGAAAAAGCTCAATTAGGAATATGCTTCCATCAAGTGGCATCAATGTTTTAAACTCTCTCCAAACCCTCCATGTCCTGGAACTTGAAAGTTCGAGTCCAGAGCACAGGGTCACCTTACAGGTGATTTGGTCTCAAAGTAATCATTTTGTTACTTCTGTAAGAAAACTGGACTCCCAGAGCACCCTAGCCTCTACTACTTGGAGGCTACTGGAGAGCATACCACCTCTGAATACCTCTAGCATTTCTCTAGTAAGCACACTTGTGTCCCAGGTACTTTGTTGGGAGCTGGGATGTAGAAAGGGAAGTCATGGTTCTCACTCTGGAGTGCACAGTCTGACGTGGGAACACAATCAACAGCACGTAGGATTCAGTGTGAGGTTTTCCTAACAGCACACACACAATATGACATATGAATCCAAAGTAGGGCCAGACAAATTTAGAAAGGATCCACTGTGCCTTCCAACCAACCCTCGGATGTGACCCGTACTACTTTGGTCCACTTAACATTGACTAAAAGTGTGAGAGGCTTTAAATGTGTGCACATCCTACTTAACTCAGGAACACCCTGGGCTACCAGGCTCGGTGAATATACAGCGAAAGAGAACAAATTCCAAAGACTCTTGCTGAACAGATGTAGCAGAGGCAAGGAATTCCTGACAGGGGATAATGAAAAAATGAGCCAGCTTCCCTCTGCACCTGGACAGGCCCAGGTGCCCCCACTACTCTGTGTGCCCATCCTGGACACTACGGAACAGAGAATTAAAGGCAAAGTTCCCAAGTCATGCCCAGGAGTTAGGATTCCTGAAGTTAGAACCTCTTGGCCAAACTGGAGGCCCAGTTTAAGTTAACCCTGTTAATATTAAGCCTTCCTCAGAGAAAAGAACTTACAGCAACATGCCAAGAGTGATGTATTTAAGATCAGTCTTGAAGAAGAGTATCTCCAAACATATGTCTTACCCTTAGAGACAAAAAGCAAAGGAAGGGAGCACAAAGAGACTGGTACTTTAATATCCAGAGTAGATGAGAATAAACTATCCTTCCTGCTGGAATAGCTAGTCCCCGACACAAAACTCTGAGCACCTGAGCTGAGCCCACAGTATCATTTCCTGGAATGACACTCACACTGAAACATCCACAGGAACTCAATTCTCCACAGAAATATCCACCATTCCTCAACATCCACAAGAGCTCTTAGACCCGGCCCTGTGCGGGGCGGGGAGGGGGAAGAGGGGCAGCTAAAGCAGGATGCCCAGATGGAGGAGGTCAGTTCTTCTGCCAAAGCCCAGGAGAGCTTTGGTATCTAAAATACACACACACACACACACACACACACACACACACACACACACACACACTCATTCATTCTCTCTCTGTCTCTCTCAGATAAATGCTAGGAGAAACCTTCAGATTCCTAAAGTAAGAACTAATTTTTTCCTTCACTACAATGGCTAATTCTTTTCATCCTATCCTGAGCTTTACTGAGCTATTGTGGATGTTTATAGTCATCATGTTTCCACAGAGACAAGCTTGAAAGCAGCTAGAAATTCATGACCAGAGAGTACAAAAGTCAATAGTGAGGTGATTCACAAACTAGCTTTCTACCAGGCCCTGTGTGGGTCGGGGAGGGGGAAGAGGGGCAGCTAAAGCAGAATGCCCAGATGGATGAGGTTGGTTCTTCTGCCCAGAAGAGCTTTGGTATCTAAAAGAGGAAGATTCCTATTGATGACCACTTATTTCAACCCCTCTCCCCTCCCTCTCTTGCTGGATGAACTCTGAGTTAGGTGACTGATGGAGGGTACTAGAGGACAGTCCCAGCTCCGCGAACCTGGCAAGTAGGAGAAGCAGAAGCAGCTCTCTTGGGGAAGGCTCTGTCTGTTTTCGTCTTACCCTGGGTCTGTCCGGTCCTGGGCAGAGTTTGAGGCACTAATACACTTAGGTCTGGGAATGATGGTCCTTAACGACACATGAAGCCAGGCTTTCAGTCTAAGAGCTCTTGTGGATGTTGAGGAATGGTGGATATTTCTGTGGAGAATTGAGTTCCTGTGGATGTTTCAGTGTGAGTGTCATTCCAGGAAATGATACTGTGGGCTCAGCTCAGGTGCTCAGAGTTTTGTGTCGGGGACTAGCTATTCCAGCAGGAAGGATAGTTTATTCCCATCTATCTGGATATTAAAGTACCAGTCTCTTTGTGCTCCCTTCCTTTGCTTTTTGTCTCTAAGGGTGTTTATATATACACACACACATGCAAGAACTTGGGTTTATTTTGTCCAATCAATATTAATATGTCTGTTTTTTTGGTGCAATGTTCATTCAAATCTGAATAATTCCAGTCCTACAATTTGAAACGTTAAAGTCATATTTTAGTTGATGATTTTCAATGATTTTAATAAGACCTTTGGATAACTATAGCATACATACACTTAAAACAAAAGCTATCTAGAGTGCTCATTGCTGTATTTACATAATTATAAAGAGTTAACATAAACCAAAAACAACTTGTCTCAAAATTTCAAAGTAGTTAGCTTTCTAAAATTCTTTTAATTATATGTGGATATTATTACAAACCTAAATGTAAATGGCGCTCAGCTTCCCTGCTATCATTTGTCTAGAGAATTGTCCAGACCTTCTGATGCATGGCCGGGTATACAGGCCACACAACTGCAGGCTAAAAACAGGAAGAAAGCAAAGCTTAGGAGGAATCAACATCATGAGAGGTTTCAACAAGTATATTTTAGGAGGAGGAAGTGCAGATAAGTGCAATTATTCTATGTAAGGTACAGGATATCCTTAAAGAGATTTTTGTAAATGATAGCTATATTACTGAAAGTACTTATTTGATAACTGTCCCCACACTTTGATCATATGCTTATTTTCTAGGCCAAACAGGTCAAGTGAGTGTGCCACACACCACATCTCCATCATCTCGGCCCACCGAGGCCTGCTCACCACTACCTTCAGCTTCCATCTGTATTCCCCAGCTCCCAAGCCAACCGCCCACATAATAATCACATTGCCCAATTTATGCCAAGGACAACCACTGTGTGAGAAATTTCACACCCAATTTATAAGCACCAACATCCCATGCTCCCTTTTGTCCTGCATACCAAAAAGTCAGCCTTGCTGAGCACAAACACCACCATGCAGAGAACTTCTGAGCACGAACGGTGCGGGGCCAGGGTCTTGGGCCCCATCACAGGCCTTCCATCCAGCTCACAAATATGCTGTGACTATGGAGGCCAGGATTCTCTTCCAGCTGACTATGGACCTCTTGATAGCAGTGGGAGGAAACAAGGGAAGGACACAAGAGAACATGGTGGGGAAGAGGTGGGAGAAAAGGGGAAAAGAAAGGAACAAATGGAGAATGGAAGAGGAGAACAGATTCTCTTTCTTAAGCTCTAGTTCATGAGTAAAGCATTAATTTACTTCAAGAAACAACAGCCAAGATAATTTACAGGAGGAGGAGACGGCTTGTTGCCACCTGACTTGGATAACTATCTCCCTCTTTTGCTTATTCACTGAGGATGAGGATCTACTACATTTCAGGCACTTCACTAGTTGCTGGGAATATGGTATGAATAGAACATTCATGCTAACTGCCCAAAGGGACTTTCCACTATAAAGGGGAACAACATTTGTAAAGACAAATCTGTGATAAAGGCGAAGAAGGAAAAGAAGAGTGTTCTGTAACAAAGTGAGGGGAAAGGCCGAGGGTGGTGAGAGGCATTTTGGACATGGTGGCTCAGAGAAGGCCAAATCACACTATGCTGCAGGCCTTTTACCAAAGGCATAACCTCATCTACGTGGGACAGGATTACTCAGGCATCTCTGTCATGGACACGGAATTTAAGAGTAGGAGGCAAAGAAAGGTAGAAGGAAGGTTCCAATTTGCCTTGAACAATGAAGCAAAAGAATGCCTTTGACTAAGCAGCAGGGCAAGGCTCATTGTTTTGACAGGGAGAGAGATCCTACAAAAAGTGTACTCTTTCTCTTTGGAAAGGGTTTACTTACCCTGTAGGTCTAGCCTCACAGCCACCACCAGCACATGCACAAAGGTTATCAGAGCCTGGCCTAACTGCAGTAACTGAATACAGTAAGCCAAGCTCAAACACCATTTTCATTTCTGTACAAAGAAATCCAAGTACACTAAAGACTCCAAAAATTGTTTTAAGATAGAAAAGAGGGCCTTCCAATTGTGTGTGTGTTTTTTTCCGTCAAATTTGTATTTTAAAGACCCATGAGCTGGGTATGGTGGCTCACATCTGTAATCTCAGCACTTTGGGAGGTCAAGGCAGGTAGATCACTTGAGGTTTGAGACCTGCCTGGCCAACATGGTAAAACCCCATCCCTGCTTAAAAAAAAAATACAAAAATTAGGGCATGGTGGCAGGCACCTGTAATCCCAGCTATTACAGGCATGGGCCACCACACCCAGTTCACATACCCTTTGTGTATGCCTAGATGTTTGTAAATGCCCACCCTGTGCCTGGCACTCAGTTGGCTGCTGGTAATTCAGAGGTGAACACAGCAGTTCCCATCTTTATTCCGCAAAGCCGATCATAAGCGAGCATAAGGAGCCTTAGGAAAGCGAATTCCTAGAGGCCACAGAAGTCCAGGCAAGGCATTTCTGAGGAAGCCTCTGCACCAAGACCTGAAAACTAGGCAGGCGTGAGGAAAGTGAAGTGCATTCTAGGTGAAAATAATGTGTGCAAGCTTCCTGGGGCAAGAAAGGGACAAGGCAGGAATGGCAAAGGCACAAAGGCATTAATGAACGAGAAT
This sequence comes from Macaca mulatta, assembly GCF_049350105.2. Classification (NCBI taxonomy): domain Eukaryota; kingdom Metazoa; phylum Chordata; class Mammalia; order Primates; family Cercopithecidae; genus Macaca; species Macaca mulatta. The sequence continues at coordinate 15,983,631 of NC_133417.1, read as the reverse complement.
GGGTGACTATAATTACAATAATAATGACAACCACAAACTTCTTCCTGGTAATAGGTTAGAGAATAGTAGGGCAGTGAAATCATCATTTATCCCTCAAAAAGGAACTGAAAAGGTACAACGCAGGCCTTAAGTGGACATATTCTAACTTACATTTTTACTATTTCATGGAAAAGGGGAAAGTTTTAAGCAACACGAAGGGATGTGAATAAAGTTGGCATACTGATGACTGAAAACTGAGACTTCCAAAGTCAACAACTACAATTTCAACACCTTAATCTGAGTGTCATATTACGTAAGAGTCACCATATATCCTTTCATTGATTAAATGTTCATTTCTCCTTTTGATCACAGTACTTATTTTACCTTCCAACTTGCCCTGAAAGTTATAAATGTCAGAACCCAAATCCCACAGATATCAGATCTACACCCTGCGCTCTTTTGGAAATGTCATTTTAATTAACACTGTACCAATCTTGACCCAATTCTTTTTGACAATCACTACATAGGCACAAAAGTAAATCAGGTGGAAAAACTTAGAGCCAAATTTGGAAAAGGTTTCCTACCAGAATGTTCTCTCATACTTTAAAGTAATTACACTAAGAGCTACTTGCCATTTGTGCAAATAATAATAATTCTTCAAATCATCCATCTCTGCTTTAACGATCTCATTCTCCAGAACCCTGTTTGGCTAGAGAGGCAAATACCATACTGCTACATACGAAGACAAAGATAAATAAGATGACAATTTAACATAAATATCCATGTTCCAATAATACCTACTCCTCTAACAGCAATCTCAACTCTACTCCAAGATACAAACCCGTTTGAATCAAACTCACGTACAAACAAAATTCTATGTCCAAGTATCCAGAACTATAATCACCTATAATCATCTTACCCTCAAAACCTGCTGTCCCTCCAGGCTCCCCACTTCAGTTGGTCCCACCACCATTTGTCCAGGCCAAAATATGGAATTGTTCTTAACTCTTCCCCTCCTATCTCCTATCAGGTCTTTCTCCACCCACTGCCCTAAACAAGCACCGGGTGTGGTCAGTGCTGCTTCGAACCACCTCTCACTTCCAGTTCCTCTCCAGTCCCACGGAGGCCGATCTAATTTGGGTCTTCCTCATCCCTCAGGTAATCTGTATTACCAAATAGTATCCTTACTGGTGTCCATGTCTTTAATCTTTGTATGTTTTGTTTTTTTAATGACATGTTTTAAAGACACGAAACAGTGAAAAAGATTTTCTTAAAGCACATAACCCAACATGCAGACCAACTGTTACCTTTAACTACTGTCCCTAGCGTATTCAGCATTCCTTAGTTTTTCCCTAACGTCCTTTATCTGCTCCAGGATCCCATTCAGGACACCACATTACATTTAGTCGTCCTGCCTTGCTAGGCTCCTCTAGGTTGTGACAGTTTCTCAGACTTTGTTTTCAATGACCTTGACATGGTTAGGGAGTTTATAGAATATCCTTCATTTTGGGTTGGTCTGAGGCTTCTGCCATGTTTCCACAGAGCTTATGGGGCTTTGGGAGGAAGACCACAGACATAAAATGCCATTCTCATCACATCCTATCAAGAACACCCACCACACTGACAGACTAGCAAGTTATGCTCCCCTCCTTTAGAGTGGGATATTTGCATAAATGATTTGGAATAATTCTGCACAAGTGGTTCGTCTCTTCATCTCCATTTACATACTTTTCAGTCATTTTATTTACATCAGTATGGATCATTAACATTTATTTTATACTTTGGGTTAAAACCCAACACTACTTTACTATGTTGCTTCAAGTGTTCTAGCTTTGGCTATTGGAAGCACTTTCAGTTGACTCCTGTCTCTCAGAGATACCCATACTGTTGTTTTGTTTTGCTTTTTCTTTGATTTTTTTCAACCACTTCCCTACTTTCTGGCCCTGCGAGATACACTGGCTCACCTTGCTCCAGGCCTAAACTCAGCCATTTCCCCAAGGAGCCCTGGTGGAATTAGTGACCAAGATCTGCGTACTGAATGGCGGTTTCTTTTTACAAGATCTTAGGATACATTTGATTCCGCATCTTGTTTTCTTAGTTTTCCCTATCGACACAAAAAGATCAATTGTATTATTTTAAACCTCAGTTCAACCTTCACACCTCCTGTTAGGAGATCATCTGGAGCTGCCACAGTGGATGTGTCCCTATATCAATAGGATAAGACTGATGTGCCAGGCCCAAGGCCCCCACTGGCTCCTTAGCATAGGGACTATCATCCCCAATTTGCACATGAGAAAATGAAGGTGGACAGCCATGCTGCCAGTCCCAGGTCACATACTGCCCGTGCAGTGGTGGCACTCATACCCTGTCTGAGGGATTCCAGAGCACTTGGCCTGACAAGATGGCTTTCTGGAAGAAAGACTTAGGTCTAAGATGGCAAAAACTAGGGCTCTCCCCTGTCCTGCAACTAACCCAATTCTAGAAAACCCAAAACCTTTGGTATCTGTGTTGAAAAGCCACCCTTCCTACTCCTCATGGGGCTGCTGTGACGTTCCTAAAACACAAAATGCAGGAAAGAGTTCTGAAAACACTAAAGTACCCTACACACCTTGGAAGACCCACTGCTGTTATATTTTGCAGATTTTTAATGGTCATGAATTAATATATGATTCAAATATGCCACTTCCATAAGAAACAGTATTTTAATCCTTGTTTCCTATCACGATTACAGTTACTGAGGGTAAAAGTTACCAAAGCATCTAAGCCTGAATTCCAGGTGACAGTGACTAAGGAGGCAGGCAATTTGAAAAAATATATTAAGTGAAAGGACAGTCTTTATTTTAAACTCAGATTCAGGAGGCTATCTCCATGGCTTTTAACATGAAAAAGTTGGCTCCCATATTATGTTGACCTGTTGCTAAATACAAATGAAAATATCACAACTTAAGACAAATGCCACTTATAAGTGACACACTTTCAAATCCTCAAAGGAAAGGTTCTGGGAGAGGTTACTTCAGAACATGAATTATTTAAGTCCCTGCCCAAGTATTGATTTCCTGCAGCAGTTTAACCTGAAAATAGCATACGCTACTTAGGTATGAAATAAAAATATTATCACTGTATACCTTAAATCCTCAATTAAAAAATACAAATATACTTTAAATTCTCGATTTAAAAATATGAGCAGAAATGTAGCATCTTCCAGTACTTTCAGCCCAACTTAACCAAAATTTAAGAAAATAGCTGTAGAAACCTTTAATAATCTACTACAAAATAAACACTGAGCAAAAGTCCTGAATGTGGGCCCAATTCCCCACAGCAGGAGACAAATAAACACTTGTTACTGTATGCAATTTTCCTCTGTGCAATACCTGTTTCAGTAGAAGAGTCTGGAAATACCCTTTGGAGACAACAAATTAAGAGCCTGCCAGCAAAACCATCCCCTAGGAAAGCAAGACAGAGATACAGGTTGTTCCCATCACATCAACTGCACCCTACACCTTTGAATGCAAACCCTGTTTACACAGACTCTTTTAAAATCACTTCGATACTGGCCAAACCTGGGAAAAAGCTATGTGGAAAGACTGACAGCTAATCAATAAGATTTTTTGTGAACAACACTTCTTTTGTAGTTTTCCTGTACATTTCTGCATTTTAAAAATGCAAATCTTTTAAAGGGGAAAAAAATAAATAATGACTTAAGACAGAAACAGTATCCTTGCACTGCTATCATTTATGCTTTTCCTCTATATGCTACTGGGAAAACTTAGAAATTTCTAGCCAGTAGATTCCTTTCAAGACTGCTTAGCTTTATTAACAAATACCCTGCAATTGCAAATAGATTTATGTTCATAACCCTCATACTGTGAACATAGGAAAGCAGAGAAAAATTAAAAGCCCATGAAATAAACAGAAGATAAAAACACAGCTAGCCTCAGCCTACTGTGCCTACTTCCTTGGTCCTAGTCTTAGAAGGTTAACATTGATGTTTATTTCCCTGTAGGCTTCACAATTTTTCCCTGCTTAAATACCAACAAAATTCATAACAATCTTTCCCATATTTCACCCAGGATTTTTAGTTATCAAAGGAATTATAAAAATATTCAAGCATTTCCTAGCCAAGCAGCAATAATTATAAACACTTTTCAGAATATATCAGAACAGCCTACCTTTACCAGTAGTCATGATTGTCAGTAATCCTGGTACCAAATAAAAACACTGCTCTGAAAGCTATACCTACTCACAGCAACTTAAGCATCAGCAAACCCTCCACCCACACTTGTTCAGTGTGATCCGGCGGCACCAATGACAACTGCCACCCTATTCCAAAATAAAAGCCTAGACTAACACTGATTTTTTAAAAAGGGTTGGGGGGTGGGGGTTGGGGGGAGGTGTGAGCCTTCTCCATCCAACTCTACTCATGTAAGAGAGTCTTCTTTAAAAGTGCTATTAAAAATTTTTTAATCAGTTCTTCCCCCTCAAGAAACAGAAGAATATTCCTAACACAAATCTTAAATAGAAAAGTATCAAAAAGCAATCTTATTTCCACATAGAAAATAAAATAAGCTGTCCGCTGCAGCTTACGTGACTTATGCTGCCATCAGAAGCAGTCTCTTCCAGGCTATTTTAGGTGGGCTTCTTAGCACAGCTCAACACATATGCCAGCCTTGTAACAAACACATTATCCTTGTATTCGTGACTATGGAAACACTTTCCTAAGATACTGAACCACTATCCCAAACCTTGTAATATGCATAGTCTAATAAACAAGCACAGGGAGAGAGTGTGAACCTAGTATTGGCACCTGATCCACTTATTCACAATCATTGCTTTTAAAGGATAAGCATGGATAATAATGGCTTGGCTTCTTAATAAAGAAAAGACAACTGATTTGCCTTTAAATGAATGCTTTGTCCTAGCTACACCAGGCAATAATTCCGATCTTATCTAACACAATCTGTCAATGGTCTGTTTTCAGACTTGCACAGGTATTTCTCATTTCCAACAAAGTAGAACTGATACCTGTAATATTTTTCAAGTTACAGTTTTTTAAGTGTAAAACCATAAGGCAGAATGCATTTGGTAACAAAATGATACCCGGTACATTCACGTATAAGAGTCAATAATGTTATGATTACTTGTTACCTACTTTATAGTTTTATTAGCAAATAAATATTGGGTCTTTTACTTTAGCTACAAATTTATTATAGAATTATCATGGATTTAACCAAAATGATAGTTTGTATCTTTCCTCATAAACATGTTAGTTTTGCTCAAGAAACTCAAAAGCTTGTGTATTTTTTAACCAAATTAATGTTCATGGGCCTCGCTTCAATCAAATCCAATTAAAGATCATTAAGTGGTTGCAGATAAAGGACACTGAGTAGTCCATAATTACTGGCTCTTTCATTCTGAAAATCCAATTCTCCCATGAGCATAAGCACATCTGCATGATTTAAAAACTTACAAATAATTTGCTTTTTGAAACTCATGGAAAGAAAAACTGTAATTTTTGCTTCAAGGGGCTTGCTAATTACACAGAGATGAAAAAAAGAAGAAACATCTATATAGCAACATATTTTTAACTCTCATATTCTCACCATTCAAAGCCGAAAGGCCTTCGGGTAACCTAGCAACAAGAAGGAATCACACAAAGATGAAGTATTCTATTACAGACAGGAAGCCCATTTCAAATTGCTACTCGGCTGCTTTTTCATTGCTGTTTTAGTCACAATTTGATTACGCTTTTAAAAATTAAGTCCATGGGTTTCATATAAATATTAAGCATCAGAGAACAACATAATTTTGAACGTCAAGATATACAAACCCTGGATAAAACCCTATTATTTCTTAGGAGTATCACCATTAAATATGGTTCTTCCAACTTAGCTAAAATCCAGAACGGTTATTTCTTACTCAAAAGGACACTGTTGTTCACAAGCAACAAAAGAAAAAAAGCAAATTGGACTTCATCAAAATTTAAAACTTTCATACACCAAAAGATACTTAAAAGTGAAAAGAGGCCGGGCGTGGTGGCTCACGCCTGTGATCCCAGCACTTTGGGAGGCCGAGGCAGGAGGATCACAAGGTCAGGAGATCGAGACCACCCTGGCTAACATGGTGAAACCCCGTCTCTACAAAAATACAAAAAAAAAAAAAAAAAAATTAGCCAGGCGTGGTGGCAGGCGCCTGTAGTCCCAGCTACTCGGGAGGCTGAGGCAGGAGAATGGCGGGAACCCGGGAGGCGGAGCTTGCAGTGAGCTGAGATGCGCCACTGCACTCCAGTCTGGGTGACAGAGCGAGACTCCGTCCCAAAAAAAAATTGTGAAAAGATTGGCTCACACCTGTAATCCCAGCACTTTGGGAGGCCGAGGCGGGCGGATCACGAGGTCAGGAGATCAACACGATCCTGGATAATACAGTGAAACCCCGTCTCTACTAAAAATACAAAAAAATTAGCCGGGCATGGTGGTGGGCACCTGTAGTCCCAGCTACTTGGGAGGCTGAGGCAGGAGAATGGTGAGAACCCGGGAGGCGGAGCTTGCAGTGAGCCGAGATCGCACCAGCGCATTCCAGCCTGGGCGACAGAGCGAGACTCCCTTTCCAAAAAAAAAAAAAGTGAAAAGATAAGCCACAGAAAGAAAAAAAAAAAATTGTACAAATCGTATCTGCAAATCATATATAGTTCAACAACAAAAAGACGAACAATTCGATTTTTAAGTGGGCAAAGTACTTGAATAGATGTTTTTCCAAGGAAGATCTACAAATGGCCAGGAAGCACAGGAAATACGTTCAAATATATTAGTCATTAGGGAAATGCAAATCAAAACCACAATGAGATACCACTTCGTATTTACTAGGGTGACTATAATAAAAAAAAAAATTAAAACAACATCAACAACAAAAAACAACAAGCATTGCCAGAAAGTGGAGAATTGGGCAATGGCTAGAGAGAATATAAAACGGTGCAGCCACTGTGGAAAACAGTTTAGTGGTTCCTCAGTAAGTTAAACATAGAATGACCATATAATACAGCAATTCGACTCCTGGATATACACTCAAAAGAACTGAAAACAGGTGTTTAAAAGCTTGTAAACAAATGTTCAAAGCAGCACTATTCACAATAGACAAAGGTAGAAACAATCCAAATGTCCATCAATAGATGCACAGTTGCAGCTATCTGTGAATATACTAAAAATTACTGAATTATACACTTGAAATGAATGCTGTCATGGTATGTAAATTATATTTCAATAAAGCAATTTTAAAAGAGCATTACTATCCATACTACTCAAAGCAATCTATAGATCCAACATAATCCCTATCAAATGCCAATGACATTCTTTACAGAAATAAAAAAAGTAATCCCAAAATTTACATGGAACCACAAAGGACTCAGAATAGCCAAGGCCATCCTTCCTAAGCAAAAAGAACAAAACTGGAAGAATCACATTATCTGACTTCAAATTATACTATTACCATTGCTGTTTTTGTGGCAGCATGGTACTGGAATAAAAACAGACACACAGACCCCAATGGAACAGAATAGAGATCCCAGAAATAAAATCCACACATCTACAGTGAACTCATTTTTGCAACAGTGCCAAGAACATACACTGGGGAAAGGACAGTCTCTTCAATAAATGGTGCTGGAAAAACTGAATATCTATGAAGAAGAATAAAACTAGACCCTCATTTCTCACCACAAAAATCAAATAGAAATGAATTAAAGACTTAAACCTAAGACCTCAAACTATAAAACTACTAAAAGAAAACATGGGGGAAACTCTCTAGGACATTGGTCTGCACAAAGATTTTGTCAGTAACACCCCACAAGTATGGGCAACCAAAGCAAACAATCAACAAAGTGTAAGACAACCCACAGAATGCAAGAAAATATTCGCGAACTACCCACCTGACAAGGGATAAACAACCAGAATATATGAGGAGCTCCAACAACTCAATAGAAAGAAAACCAAATAATCCAATTTAAAAATAAGCAAAAGATCTGAATAGACATTTTTCGAAAGGAGACACACAAATGGCAAACAGGCATATTAAAAAAGTGCTCAACATCACTGATCATCAGAGAAATGCAAATCAAAACTACAATGAGGTATCATCTCACCCCAGTTAAAATGGCTTTAATCCAAAGACAGGCAATAACAAATTTTGGCAAGGATGTGGAGAAAAGGGAACTCTTGTACACTGTTGGCAGAAATGTTAAATTAGTACAGCCACTACAGAAAACAGTATAGAGGTTCCTCAAAAAACTAAAACTGAAACTACAATATGATCCAGCAATCCCACCGCTAGGTATATACCCAAAAGAAAGGAATCAGTATATTGATGAGATATCTGCACTCCCATGTTTACTGCAGCACTGTTCACAATAGCCAAGATTTTAAAGCAACCTAAGTGTCCATCAACAGGAGAAAGAATAAAGAAAATGCGATGCCTACACACAACGCAGTACTATTCAGCCATAAAAAGAACGAGATCCTGTCATTTGCAACAACATGGATGGAACTGGAGGAAATTATGTTAAGAGAAGCTAGGTATAGAAAGACAAATTTCACATGTTCTCACTCATTTGTGGGAGCTAAACATTAAACCAACTGAACTCATAGAGATAGGGAGAAGAATAACAGTTACCAGCAGAGGCTGGGAAGAATAGTGGTGGTGGGGAAGGGAGTGGGGATGGTTAAAGGTACAAAACCATAGTTAGAATAAGATCTAGTATTTGACAGCACAACAGGGTGACTACAGTCAACATTTATTGTACATTTTAAAATAACTAAAAGAGTGTAACACAAGAAATGACAATTGCTTGGGTTGATGGATACCCTACTTACCTTGATGTGACTGTTATACAAAACACCTCATGTAACCCATAAATATATACACCTGCTATATGCCCATAAAAATTTAAAATCTTGAGCCAGGCACATTGGCTCACGCCTGTAATCCCAGCACTTTGGGAGGCCGAGGCGGGCGGACCACCTGAGGTCAGGAGATCGAGACCATCCTGGCTAACACGGTGAAACCTCGTCTCTACCAAAAATACAAAAAATTAGCCAGGCATGGTGGTGGGTGCCTGTAGTCCCAGCTACTCGGGAGGCTGAGGCAGAAGAATCCCTTGAACCTGGGAGGCGGAGGTAGCAGTGAGCCGAGACTGCACCACTGCACTCCAGCCTGGGCAACAGAGCAAGACTCCATCTCAAAAAGTAAAATAAAATAAAATAAAATAAAACAAAATAAAATAAAATATAAAAATCTTTAAAGAGTATTGTCACTTTAAAGAATACAATGGCTGGGCGCAGTGGCTCACGCCTATAATACTAGCACTTTGGGAGGCCGAGGAGGGTGGATCACCTGAGGTCAAGATTTCAAGATCAGCTGACCAACATGGTGAAACCCCATCTCTACTAAAAAGACAAAAACACAAAAATTTGCTGGACATGGTGGTGAGCGCCTATAATCCCAGGTACTCGGGAGGCTAAGGCAGGAGACACGCCTGAACCCGGGAGGCGGAGGTTGCAGTGAGCCAAGATCGCACCACTGCACTCCAGCCTGGGCAACAAGAGCAAAACTCCGTCTCAAAAAATAATAATAACAATTTTAAAAGTAAATAAATGTTAAATTTTAAACATGTACTCCAAAATAATCTGAAAGTCTACAAGCATGACAGTTATTCTCAAATATTATTTTTATTTAAAAAATGAATATACCCCTAAAATCGAGCAACTGGAGGAGAATCTATTATTCTGAGCACCAACCATGTCCCAGGCACTGTGCTAAGAATTTTACACACAATCTCATTTATTCTCCACAAAATCTCTTTAAGGTCTTCACTCCATTTTACAGATGAGCACATGTGGTTCACAAGAGTTAAGTCACTTGCCCAAAGTCCCACAGCTAAAGCGTTGCAGAGCAGGGCACAGATGCCTTTCCTAAGGAGGAAGGATAGTCACACATTTCCAAAGCAATCCCCTTCGGCTTGCTCCCTGACACTGTCTACACTTCTCCACATGGAGGCATGGGGGCACCCACACTCGAAAATTAACAACTAAAACTACTGCTTGGCATACACAGTCACCATTTATTAAACAGATACTTGTTGCCAAGTCCTTATGCTGAGTACAGGCTGCTAAATTTTCACAAATGGGCATTAGAAGGACATAGATCATTTAATAGACACCCTTTTGAGTCAGCCTAGGAAGCCCCTCTGTGGACATGCAGCGCTAACCAACCAAGGCAGCTATCGAGTGATCAGAACCTCTGCCCAAGAGGTCGTTTAGGAGCCTGGAAATGAGCCCCACGTTGTCATTCATTCTCTCCTGTGTTTTGCTCAGTTCTCTCTCAGCTCCAGCTCATATGCAACACTCCAGAACCCAGTGGGTATATAAGAATCCATGGGAAAAAGCAGAGAGAAAAAGAATCTAGTCAGCTCAGATACTAAATGTTCGTACACGCACTCAAGATTTACTAAGAGACAAAGAAGAAAAGCTGGTTCCTGTGAAACAAACCAATCACAGAGAACACTGGGACTAAGAGGACAGCCTGCAAGGTATCCGAGTCTCAGAATGAGCAAAAACAGACACACAGTCCCCTGTATGCAGAAGGGTTACAGTCCAGTGCCGAGATAGGTATTAGTCAAATAATCGCCAAATGTAAACCTGCAAAAATGATGCCTACCAAGCAGTGGGGTAGGGGGTGCCTGCCCACATTTAACAGAGGGATCTGACACCATTTGGGAGGACAACAGATGAATGGAATTAAGAAAAATGTGTATATATACACAATGGTATATAATTCAGCCATAAAAAGAATGAAATCCTGTTATTTGTAGCAACATGGATGGAACTAGAGGCCATTATATTACATAAAATAAGCCAAGCACAGAAAGACAAATATCACATGTTCTCACTCATATGTGGGAGCTAAAAGGGTATATCTCACGAAGGTAGAAATTAGACTGGTGGTTACCAAAGGCCAGGAAGAGGGGGGAAGACTGAAGAGAAAAAAATATATATAAATGTATTTATTACCACTGAACTGTACACTTAAAAATGGTAAAGATAGTTAATTATATATGTAGATTTTACCTCAATAAAAAAGCAGTATTTGAGTTAAACTCCATACGAATCAGTGGTAATATTTATGAAAAGCGAGGGAGAGGGAGGTATCAAAAATGACACCCAACCTTTAGCATACCAGGATGAATAATGGAGCAATCACGCTTATAAGGAGTACAGAAAACATTTAGGGTGGAGCAATATTTACTGTTTTGTATTTTGTCTTTCAGCCAGAAGTAGCATATAAATTTGGTTTTAGATATATGTTTCAAATACAAGAGGAAATGTCAGACAGGCAGCTGTTTCACATACAGTTCCAATCCTGTCCCAAGATCTGTATAGGAGACAAACATTTATGAAAAAATGTGATATAGCTAATAAATAAAATTACAGCTATGGATATCTGTAACCAGGGAAAAAGCACTGCCTAAGAAGGGAAAAGGCCTAGAATCAAGCTTTAGGAATATAATGACTAATTAGTAGACATTAGATAAAGGAAGCCAAGAAGGTGCAGCCCAAAAAGCAGGAAGAAACCAGGAGGAGGTCAGACCCAGCTTTCCTTTCTTCTTTTTTTTTTAGATGGAGTCTGGCTCTGTCACCCAGGCTGGAGTGCAGTGGCACAATCTCTGCTCACTGCCACCTCCACCTCCCGGGTTCAAGCGATTCTCCTGCCCCAGCCTCTCGAGTAGCTGGGACTACAGGCGCTCACCACCACGCCTGACTAATTTTTTGTATTTTTAGTAGAGACGGGGTTTCACCATGTTAGCCAGGATGGTCTCAATCTCCTGACCTCATGATCCCCCGCCTTTGGCCTCCCAAAGTGCTGTGATTACAGGTGCACACCGCCACGCCCAGCTAATTTTTTGTATTTTAGCAGAGACGGGGTTTCACCATGTTGCCCAGGCTGGTCTGGAACTCCTGAGCTCAGGCAATCTGTCCGCCTTGGCCTCCCAAAGTGCTAGGATTACAGGCATGAACCACCATGCCTGGCCTCTTTTCTGTGGTAAAAATAGGTAATAGTTTCTTCTTCTTCTTTTTTTTTTTTTCTGAGACAGAGTCTCGCGACCAGGCTGGAGTGCAGTGGCACGATCTCAGCTCACTGAAACCACTGCCTCCCAAGTTCCAGCAGTCCTCCCACCTCAGGGCCCCACCTGCCACCCCCATAGCTGGGACTACAGGGGTGCACCACCACACTTGGCTAATTTTTGTATTTTTGTAGAGATGGAGTTTCACCATATTAGCCAGGCTGGTCTCAAACTCCTGACCTCAGATAATCTGCCCATCTCGGCCTCACAAAGTGCTGAGATTACAGGTGTGAGCCACCACATCTGGCCAAAAATAGGCAATAGTTTCTTAGGTATAACAAAAGAAAAAAGAAACAGATAAATTGGACTTCATCAAAATTTAACACTTTATATTTCATGTGACACTATCAAGAAAGTGAAAAGAAAACCCACAGAATGGGAAAAAATATTTGCAAATAAATCACATCTGTTAAAGAGTCTGGTATGTAGCACATCTAAAGACCTCTTATAACTCAACAATAAATAGGCAATTAAACCCTTTAGAAAATGGGCAAAAGATTTATTTGAATAGACATTTCTCCAACCAAGGTATATAAAGGGTTAACAAGCCCATGAAAAAGATGTTCAGTACCATTGCTCGTCAAGGTAAAGCAAATCAACACCACAATGAGATACCACTTTACACCCACTATGGTGACAATAATGAAAAAGACAGACAATAACAACTATTGGTGAGGATGTGGAGAAACTGGAAACTCTTACAGGTGGCTGGTAAGAATATAAAATAGTGCCGCAAAACTGGAAAACTGTGTGTTTACTGTGTTTGAGCAGTTACTCAAAAAGTTAAATGTACAACTCAGCCATTCTACTGCAAAGTATACAGCCAAGAGAAATGAAAATACATATCCACATGAAATCTTTTACAACAATGTTCAAAGAATCATTCTTCACAATAGCCAAAAAGTTGAACAACCCCAAATGTCCATCAACAGATGGATAAAGAAAATGTAGTCTAATCACACAATGGAATCTTGCTCAGCCATAAAAAGCAACGAACTTCTGATACATGCTACATTATGGATGAACCTTGAAAACACCATGCTAAGTGAAAGATACCAGACACAAAAGCCAAATATTACATGATTCCAATTATACAAAATGTCCTGAATAGGCAACATAAAGACAGAAAATAGGATGCCAGAAACTGGGGAGAGAGGGAAATAAGGAGTAAGTGCTAATGGGAATGGGATGTGAGGGTGAAGTATTTTAGATTTAAATAGTGGTAACAGTTGCACACTTTGTGAATATTCAAAAAAAAAAAAAAACCACTAAAGCACACACTTTAAAAAGTGAAACACCAGTAGGTAAATTATATATAATCTCAATTTTTAATTTTTAAATGAACGGCAACTAGAAGGAGAAAGTATCTCAATTTTTAAAATATACTGATAACTTCACAAAAAACCTAACACCTATTTCTGACAAAAACTCAGATAAGGGCATTTAACTTTCTTTCTTTAACTTTCATGTGCCCACCTGGGTCTCTCCCAAGCATACCTTCCTTTCTTTCCTGTTCTGAGCCTTTTTAAATAAACTTCTATTCCTGCTCTGGAAAAAAAAAAAAAAAGATAAGATAAACAGAAGTAAGTAGAAAACTACCTCATTTTGATAAAGAACATCTACAAAAATCCTACAGCTAATACCATACTTAGCACCTAAGATAGGAACCAGACAAGGATGTCCTGTCTCACCACTCTTATTTTACATAGTACTGGAAGTTCTAGCCAGTGCAATAAGGCAAGAAAAAGAAATTAAAAGCACACGTATCTGAAAGAGATAAAACTGTTGCTATTTGCAGATCACAAGACTGTATATGTAGGAAACTCCACAGACACTACAAAAACTCCTACAACTAATAAGTTCAAAAAGGTTGTAATATAAGCCATATAAGGTAAGAAATGGAGAAAGCAGAGGATGGATGGATCTAGAGAAAGCTGAACAGTCAAAGGTTTGAAGTTCAAAAGAGATCAAAGAATTACACTGGGAGTTGTGTTAAAAAAAAAAACACGAAGGAAGAGGAGGTTGGGGGGGAGAGAGAGAGAAGGAGAGGGAGACAGAAAGAGAAAAAGAGAAAGAGAGAGAGAGAAAGAAAAGAGAAGAAAAGAGTTGAAAAAGGAAAGGAGGGAGGGAAGGAAGGGAAAAGAAAAGAGAAAAAGAAGGAGGAGGAGAAAAGGAGGGAGAGAGAGAGAGAGAATTAGATAAAAGAGGGAGACAGGTTTTATTCCATCACTACTGCAGTTTCTCTACGCCATCTAAATGTGCAATGAAGGAAATCAGGTGGTTTGTTTTTTGACAGCAACTGAACAATTTATTGGTCTCTCAAAGTTACTGTAAAGAGATGAAAATCATTTAGGTTAGAAATTCTAAAATTTTACACATATGGCTATATATTAGTTTCCTTAAACATTTTGGCTCTAACAATTAAAACAGTAATACTATATATATATAAAGCAAAAAGCTGAAATTATCGACCTCCAAGAAATTTTGTTAAGGCTTCCTTACCATTTGCTATTTTTAACACAGATGTTTAAAAGAACTGTTTCCATTCTCAAACCTACACCTATGTGTGTGCACGAGCGTGCACACACACACACACACACACACACACAAAAGGGAATTTGGGGGCAATATTTATACCTAACCACATAGAAAATGCTGCTTGTGATACATCCAATGCCACACAGTTTTGGCATTCCTGAGGGTGAAATCATATTTGTCACATCACTGGATCCCATGGAGTGTATGTACACTCTTTTAGGCAAGATCCCCAATGTGGATGCAGTCTTTCTCCCCAATGCCAGCACTATAATGAGATTCTGTTTCACAGCCGTAATACTGGCTTATGAAGCACAAACTCACTTTCCTGCCACTGCTTTTACTTACTTGCCCAGCATGCTCTGTCCCAGTGCCAACAATTTTTAAACTGAGAAACCACACAAATACACCCACACAAAAGTAAAAGCATGTGTCCATCAACTAACTGCCTGTGAAGACCTGCCTGCGGACACCAAGCAACCCCACTCATCACGAGTGCACCACTCAGATGCCATTGGCTCTACCAATGATATGTTTTTTAAAGTACATATCAAAGTATGTACACTAAAGTACAGGGTAAAGTAGAGAAAATTACACCATAGTTATATACAAATTATACTGTTATAGGAAAATGAACTAATATAGCAAAAATGATTTTTAATGGTAATAGCTGAATTATGATATTCGTTTTCTATTATTTTTTACGATCTACGAAAAAGAGATAAGGAGGATTAACGGAAGCATTTTTAGATCACTTTAAGCATTTTATATAGGAAACATGTTGTTCAAAGAAAAAATCCTCTGGAATAATAATAGGTACACAGCAGAGCGCAAGTCAAAAGCCTTGCATTCGGTTACCCGCTCTGCCCTATGTACCAACTTACTTTGAGGAAAAGCACTCAGACTCTTCTTTACAATCTCAAGATATTCAAAATGTGAAGGCTTGTACTAGGAAGACAGGAGTAGTGATGAGGAGAATTACTGGGATTCGGGGTACAGTTTTAAAAGTAAATCCAACATGATTAATGAATTCGGTACTGGTTGTAATCTAATATACCTAAAAATTCTAAAATAGCCTAGCTATGATACAATGAGGTATCCAGAGTTAGAAAAGTTTTTCTCAGCAATTAACTTTTTGATATTCTTTCCTTCATACAGGAGTAATTCATTCCTGTCTTTTCCTCTCCTGGACTCACAAGAATTACCCACTAGTTCTCAAATATCATCACAAAGTATAGGGAAAGAAATACAGGAACCGGAAACAACAGGTTACGATTCACATCAAAATCATTACTTTATTTATTCAACAATACTTACTGCACACCTATCACAAGCCAGGGACTCTTCAAGGCATTGAACTCACGCTCATTGAGAAACAAATAAAGAACAATAAAGGGAATAAAGTAAAGGTCCTGCTCTCATGAGTAAACACATACTTTTCTAGTGATACACGCTAAGAAGAACCCTCCAACAGGGTGAGGCACAGAGCGTGCTATTCCCGTGGCCTTCAGTAATGCAGTGATACTGTATGAAGTGAGATCTTCATGGCATGAGGGAGGAGGGAGGAGGCCACAATGATACCCACAGGGCAAATACTTCAGGCAGAAAGAATTATAAGCACAGAGGTCCTGAAGCAGGAGATGCTCAAAATGTTCAAAATTAGCAAGGAGGTCAACGTGGCTAGAGCAAAGAGAACTTTCACAAAGAACAATTCAAATGACATCAGAATGGTGATGGGTGCCAGATCACTCAAGGCCCAGTGAGCCATGGTGAGTTGCTGAATTGCAGCCTGAGTGTGATGGGAAGCCTTTGGAGGTTTAGGAAGAAGATTCACATCACCTGACTTGTATTCTGAAAGGATTACTCTGGTTGCTATAGAAAAACAGACTTTAGGTATGGGGAAACAGTAGAAGAAAAGATACTGTTTAGGAGGGAAACACAAGAGCCCAGGTAAAATACCATGACAGCTTGCGCTGGGAAGACAGTAGCAGTGATGATGAGAGTTCCTGGGATTCAGGATGCAATTTTAAAAGTAAAGCCAACAGGATTAGTTAAATTCAGTACAGGTTATGAAAGTCAGTGATGATTCACTCCACTGTTTCTGGCCTGGAAAACTGGGTGAATGGAGGTTAAGTTTTAAGAGTTAGAAACTCTTACTAAATTACCTAATTCAGCTGTTCACATATAACATAAATGATACAAATGTAAAACTGAAAAAGCAAAAGCAGAGAATGCTTTTTCTACTCACCATTTGCAGATTGTATCATGTTTCCAGATTTCTGGACTTCATCAAATTTTGTAAAAATTACATTCAATCTGTATGAAAGCAAAAATGTAAACAAACTATTAACCATCACTGCTCATAGCCAATTACATTAAAATGCTAATGTGAAGTTGATCCCCACCGCCCCCCAAAAATCAATGATACAGACCCACCTAAGAACGAAACACAGTGACTAAATCAATAACATTAACAATAGCCAACAATAACTGAGCACTTACTATGGGTAAAGAATGGGCCTAGAAGTCTATCTGAAAGAGCTCACTTAATCTCCTTAAGGTGACATACATGTGGGGTGGAGATTCTAGCCCTGAGAGTAGTAATCCAGAGCCCCTGCTCTCAGACATTACTGACTACTCTACACAAAATGTATATATTATGAGAAGTGTGTGTTTCTCCTATTTCTCTCTTAGCGCAAACTATCAATTACTTAGGATGGAGCTTTTCAAAATGCACTAATAGTACATTACAAAGGCTTGTGCTTCCTGCTGTGATTCATGCTCAATCCAAAAATGCTAGAAATAATTTCTCTAGAAACAAATGCTGTGACTGGATAATCTTCAGCTTAAAAAAAATCTGTATTACATTTATTTTCTATTAATGGATCATTTCACCTTGGCATTTAAATTAAAGCAAAATTCCTTAACCAGTCTAAATACTCCATCCTAGTGACACCAAAAATGAAAGAAAAAGGTGGGAGAATGCAATCATACTTAATAGAAAAAGTTAAAAAAGAGGCTTTCTTGAGCCCAGCGTGGTGGCTCACACCTGTAATCCCAGCACTTTGGGAGGTTGAAGCAGGTGGATTGCCTGAGGTCAGGAGTTCGAGACCAGCCTGGCCAACATAGTAAAACCCCATCTCTACTAAAAATACAAAAAATCAGCTGCATGTGGTGGTGGGTGCCTGTAATCCCAGCTACTAGGGAGGCTTAGGCAGGAGAATCGCTTGAACCCAGGAGGTGGAGCTTGCAGTGAGCCGAGACTGCGCCACTGCACTCCAGCCTGGGCAACAAGAGCAAAACTCTGTCTCAAAAAAAAAAAAGAAAAAGAAAAAAGAGGTTTTCTCAAGCACAGCACAGGTATATTGGAGTAAGTGTTGAGATTCCAAAGTAATGTATCTATGCCTTCAATTTTAGGGACATTTTAGTGCTTTTTAGCACACCATCCTATCCTGCCAGCTCTCATCATTTCAAACATGTTTGTCTTTTCTTCTCAAGCGAATGGAAACTCCTCAGGGGTATAGATGTGAGCTATGCTCTCTTGGTATTTGTATCAAGCACTACATATGCCATGCAGATGCTCGCTCAGGAGTTACATCTCTATGTTAGACAGCTGAAACCTAACTCCTCACTCTGGAAAACTGTGGGTATTCACACAAGCTCTGGTGTTTGTTCATTCATTTGTTCATTCACTCAAAACTAGAGTGCCCACTATGAGCCCAACACCGAGCTAGTGAGTTCTTACCCTCTGGAGCTCATGCTCTAAGTAACAGAGAGGCCAAAATTACACATCAGCAAATGAAGGGGATGAACCAGCCTGATGCACTGCCTCTCCCCATTCCATAGGTGACACCAACAATCTTTTCAAGCCATCTTTCCACCAAGCCCAGATGTTCCCTCAGAATCCTTCTCAAAACTATTCCAGGCAGACGCTACCCATTAGTTAAAACTGGCACTGAATAAAACTCCAACTGCCATCTCAGGACCAGAAATGAGTAAAACTATAACTCACTTTCAACTCCAGCAGTTACTAAAGAACTGGAAAGATGCCTTACATGATTGTGTTTCTTATGATGTTTCCATTATCTTCCCTTTTTTAAAGTAACAAAGATCTTCAACGGCTTGACAAACTCATAAATAACATCATGACACAGGTTGCCAGGGCATGCCCTCACTAAAGCACTACTTGATTGTGTCACAACCACAGCCTCTGATGTGAGCATGCCTGCAAGTTTGTAAGTTGGAGCCAAGGTATACCTCTAGTCTGGTTGTTCCTGAAATTACTGGAAGAGGGCAAGTATTTCTCCCATTCCTGGGAGAGTATTCAGCATTCTAAATGGTAATTGTGTACGGAGTCTGTGGATTCGTTCTCAGTGGTAAGGCATGCTCACTGCGGTCACATTACCCACGACCTGGCAGGCCTGAACAACTAGGTATGAGAACACTATAAACATAACTATTATTGGTATGTGCACCTTAATTCAGAATTCCCTCTGCTTTCACACTCCTGTCTCACTAGCTCCCTCATTCTCTGCTCATTAATGCTGCTACAACAGCTCCTATCAAGGTTACCACCTAAAGAGACACTCTAACACCAACAAAGCATTCCTTAGGAATGAAAGGACTGGTTTTGTTTGCTAGCTCTGAGCACAAAAATATAAAATGTCTCTCTTGGGAACTACTGATTCACACAAATCTAAAGGGATGAGTTTTATATATTCAAAGACATTGAATACATAACTAATGATTACCCTCTGAAGCCACCAAATTGTTTTATTTTAAATCTCTGGATTTCCATTTAAAATAAATTTCTTTACTGGTTTGACAAATAACTACCATCTTCCCCTACTTTTTCTGAATTTAAATTTCCATATTAAACTCTTCAATCCAATTGGAATTTATTTTACTATAAGATTTAGTTCAAATTAGTTCCTTCCTAGAAAATTTTATATATACATTTTAAATAATTTCCTGGAAGCAAATACTTAAACACAGCAATCTCAGTCAATAAGCTGCATCCATATACTTAGAGCTTCTAGCATGAAAAAGAGAAATCGACATAAACACATACTTAGAAATCCAAACTTGGAGGACAGACGAGATTTTGAAGAGAAAGAAAAAGTTTTCAAAAAAATGTCATTAGTGCTTCCAAAGAGATAAGAGAAAATATTGTGATCATAAAACAGGAGAGGAGCCCTTTAAAATGGCAGAGTATGGACCCTCAAAAATCTGCTTCAAAGAAGCAAAGAAAACATTGGCAAAAACTGTCCAAATCAACTTACCATCATGGTAAGAGAAAACAAGCAGCCTGGCAGCCACTAGAAAGAGCTGAAACTCCCAAGTCTGGAGCTCCCTAAAAGTCCCCATTCCCAAAGAACTATCATTCCACCTACCTGGCACATCCCTGCGAGCCCAATTGTAGGGCTTGTCTTTATCTGACCTGACTTAGAGCTTGTTCAATGTTAGAGGCCTTTTCCCTGAGGTGATGATCAAAACTAACCAGTGACAACTGTTCAATATGGTGGACACCTGAGACAGAAATAACAACTGGAGCAAAGAAACTGACCAAAAATGGGGGGTGGGGGGGCAGGAAAAGAGGGCGGGGGCTAGAAATTGAGATGTCCACAGCAAACTCCGAATATACTGACATACTCCTGGGAATCTGGGAGGTATATGTGCAAGGCTATGCAAATGCACAGGCCCAGGAAAGACCCCTGAAGGCTCTAATGTCCCCCACTGGCTGACTTTGACACTCTGAACAAGCAGGAAGTAAAAAGGAAGACAGAGGTGTAAAACACCTCTCACAGCACTGAAAGCATGCCCCCAAAACACAGAGCCAGTCACTAGAGTCTGGGAGACTTACTGGTTCAACACGCTTAAGGAAACCTCTGTGCAATCATTAGCTAATCGCTAAGCTAACTAACCAGAGAATTCAGTGGCCACATAAAATAAAGAACAAAGACTTTAAGGAATTCATTTAGGAAAGTCACTAGACCAAAATAAGCAACAAAAACAATAAACAGTAACAACAAAAACTCTGGGGAGGGGAAAGAATATGATTTCCTGAGTTGCCACAATATATTATTTAAAGTGTCCAGAGTCAACAAGAAATTGTGAGACAAAGAAACAAGAAAATATGGCCCATATAAAGGAAATAAAATTCAGTCAACAAAAACTATTTGTAAGGAAACCTATACATTGGCTTAACTCAATGAAGACTTCAAGTCAATTAATATAAATACGCTGAAAGATCTAAAGAAAACTATTTCTGAATAATTAAAGTGCAAAAACAATGTCTCACCAAATAGAGAATAACAACAAAGAGAAAGAATATATTTAAAAGAACCATATAGAAATTCTGGAGACGAAATGTACAATAACTGAAATTAAAAATTCACTAGGAGGAGTTCAACAACAGATCTGAGCTGGGACAAGAAGTAATCAACAAATTTGAAGATGAGTCAACTGTTATTATATCCTATCTAAGTAACAGAAACAAAAAAAAAATGAACAGAGCCCAAGAGATCATCTTACAAAACCAATGTACCAACACAGTCACATAATAGAGGTCCCAGGAAAAGAGAAAAAAGACAAGGCCATATGGTACTTTTCAAAGACTTTTTGGGTCCGATTCTTTGCCCTAGTTGTTATTGTTGCCTCAGGCAACTACCACGTTGAAAAATTATCAAAAAAGATATGAAGAATAATGGCTAAAAACTTCACAAATTTGATATAAAACAATCTATATATTTAACAACCAACTCCAAACAGGATAAACTTAAAGAGATCCAAATCTAGACACAATAACCAAACTGTCACAAGAGAAGACAAAGAGAAAATCTTTAAAGCAACAATGGAGAACCCACTCATTGTGCACAAGGGATCCTCAAAAAGGTCAATACCTGATTTCTCATGAGAAACCATGAAAGCCAGAGTGGAGCAGCGTGAGAATAGATAATATATTCAAAGTTCTGAAATTAAAAAGACAATCAACCAATAATTCTATATGTAACAAAACTATCCACCAAAAACAAAGGAGAACTTAAGATATTACCAGATAAACAAAAAGCAACAGTCCTTCGGGTTGAAATGAAAGGACACTGTACAACAGCTCAAATTCACATGAAGAAATAAAGAAAATAAGTAAAAATATAGTTATACCTATGTAGTCATAGGTAAATACAAAATATAGTATAAAGGTACTTTTTGTTCTTAACTCTTTTCTTGTTCTACATAACTTAAAAAGAAACTGCATAAAGCAATAAGTATAGAACTATATGCATTGGTGGGCTTATAATGTATAAAGATATAACTTACATGACAACAGCAAAAAAGAAGAAGACAGCTAAGTAGGAGTAAAGCTTTTTAACACTGAAATTAAATAGTATCAGTTTTAACTAGGCTGTTTAAGATGTTAATTGTAAGCCCCAGAGCAACCGCAAATAAGCCCCTCCAAAAAAGTAAAATAAACAGAGAGTTATAGTATTACACTAGAAAATATCTATATAACACAAAATAAGGCAGTAACAGAGGAACAAAGAAACAAATCATGACATATAGAACATAAATAGCACACCTGCAGACATAAATTCTACCTTACCAGTACTACATTAAATATAAATGGATTAAACACTCCAATGAAAAGTTTTTAAAAGTCAGACTGCATAAACAAATAAGACTCGGAATAGGAACAGCTCCAGCCTCCAGTTCCCAGCAGGAGCGACACAGAAGATAGTGATTTCTGCACTTTCAACCAAGGTACGGGTTTATCTCACTAGAGTCTGTCTGGTCCCCCCTTCCAGCCAGAGCTGAAGCAGGGCGAGGCATCGCCTTACCTGGGAAGGGCAAGGGGGAAGGGAATTCCTTTTCCTAGCCAAGGGAAATTGAGACACACAACACCTGGAAAATCAGGTCACTCTCACCCTAATACTGCGCTTTAAGAAGGGTCTTAGCAAATGGAACACCAGGAGATTATATCCCACACCTGGCCCAGAGGGTCCCAGGACCATGGAGCCTTCCTCATTGCTAGCACAGCAGCCTGAGATCTAACTGCAAGGCAGCAACCAGGCTGAGGGAGGGGCGCCCGCCATTGCTGATCAGACTTAAGTAGGTAAACAAAGCCTCCGGGAAGCTCGAACTCACCCACCGCAGCTCAAGGAGGCCTGCCTGTCTCTGTAGACTCCACCTCTGGGGACAGCGCATAGCAAAAAACAAAAATGCAGCAGAAACCTCTGCAGATATTAATGACCCTGTCTGACAGCTTTGAAGAGTGCAGTGGATCTCCCAGCACGGAGGCTGAGATCTGAGAATGGACAGACCGCCTGCTCAAGTGGGTCCCTGACCCCTGAGTAGCCTAACTGGGGGACATCCCCCACTAGGTGCAGACCAACACCTCACACCTCACATGGTGGGGTACACCCCTGAGACGAAGATTCCAGAGCAAGAATCAGACAGCAGCACTTGCTGTTCAGCAATATTCTATCTTCTGCAGCCTTCGCAGCTGATACCCAGGCAAACAGGGTCTGCAGTGGACCTCAAGCAATCTCCAACAGACCAACAGCTGAGGGTCCTGACTGTTAGAAGGAAAACTAACAAACAGAAAGGAACCCACACCAAAACCCCATCAGTACATCACCAGCATCAAAGACCAAAGGCAGATAAAATGGCAAAGATGGGGAAAAAGCAGGGCAGAAAAGCTGGAAATTCAAAAAATTCAAAAAATCAAAGCACATGTCCCCCTCCAAAGGAACACAGCTCATTGCCAGCAACGGATCAAAGCTGGATGGAGAATGACTTTGACGAGCTGAGAGAAGGCTTCAGTCGATCAAACTTCTCAGAGCTAAAGGAGGAACTACGCACCCAGCGCAAAGAAACTACAAATCTTGAAGAAAGAATGGAAGAATGGATAACTAGAATAATCAATACAGAGAAGGCCATAAACGAACTGACAGAGATAAAAACCATGACACGAGAAATACGTGACAAATGCACAAGCTTCAGTAACTGACTCGATCAACTGGAAGAAAGAGTATCAATGACTGAAGATCAAATGAATGAAATGAAGTGAGAAGAGAAGTCTAGAGAAAAAAAAGGAAAAAGAAATGAACAAAGCCTCCAAGAAATATGGGATTATGTGAAAAGACCAAATCTACGTCTGATTGGTGTGCCTGAAAGTGACGGGGAAAATGGAACCAAGTTGGAAAACACTCTTCAGGATATCATTCAGGAGAACTTCCCCAACCTAGTAAGGAAGGCCAACATTCAAATTCAGGAAATACAAAGAACGCCACAAAGATACTCCTCGAGAAGAGCAACTCCAAGACACATAATTGTCAGATTCACCTAAGTTGAAATGAAGGAAAAAATGTTAAGGGCAGCCAGAGAGAAAGGTCGGGTTACCCACAATGGGAAGCCCATCAGACTAACAGCAGATCTCTCGGCAGAAACTCTACAAGCCAGAAGAGAGTGGGGGCCAATATTCAACATTCTTAAAGAAAAGAATTTTCAACCCAGAATTTCATATCCAGCCAAACTAAGTTTCATCAGTGAAGGAGAAATAAAATCCTTTACAGATAAGCAAATGCTTAGAGATTTTGTCACCACCAGGCCTGCCCTACAAGAGATCCTGAAGGAAGCACTAAACATGGAAAGGAACAACCGGTACCATCCACTGCAAAAACATGCCAAAATGTAAAGACCATCGATGCTAGGAAGAAACTGCATCAACTATTGAGCAAAATAACCAGCTAATATCACAATGACAGGATCAAGTTCACACATAACAATATTAACCTTAAATGTAAATGGACTAAATGCTCCAATTAAAAGACACAGACTGGCAAATTGGATAAAGAGTCAAGACCCATCAGTCTGCTGTATTCAGGAGACCCATCTCACATGCAGAGACACACATAGGCTCAAAATAAAGGGATGGAGGAAGATCTACCAAGGAAATGGAGAACAAAAAAAAAGTAGGGGTTGCAATCCTAGTCTCTGATAAAACAGACTTTAAACCATCAAAGATCAAAAGAGACAAAGAAGGCCATTACATAATGGTAAACGGATCAATTCAACAGGAAGAGCTAACTATCCTAAATATATATGCGCCCAATACAGGAGCACCCAGATTCATAAAGCAAGTCCTTAGAGACTTACAAAGAGACTTAGACTCCCATACAATAATAATGGGAGACTTCAACACCCCACTGTCAACATTAGACAGATAAACGAGACAGAAAGTTAACAAGGATATCCAGGAATTGAACTCAACTCTGCACCAAGTAGACCTAATAGACATCTACAGAACTCTCTACCGCAACTCAACAGAATATACATTCTTCTCAGCACCACATTGCACTTATTCCAAAATTGACCACATAGTTGGAAGTAAAGCACTCCTCAGCAAATGTAAAAGAACAGAAATTATAACAAACAGTCTCTCAGACCACAGTGCAATCAAACTAGAACTCAGGACTAAGAAAATCAATCAAAACCACTCAACTACATGGAAACTGAACAACCTGCTCCTGAATGACTACTGGGTACATAACAAAATGAAGGCAGAAATAAAGATGTTCTTTGAAACCAATGAGAACAAAGATGCAACATACCAGAATCTCTGGGACACATTTAAAGCAGTGTGTAGAGGGAAATTTATAGCACTAAATGCCCACAAGAGAAAGCTGGAAAGATCTAAAATTGACACCCTAACACCACAATTAAAAGAACTAGAGAAGCAAGAGCAAACACATTCAAAAGCTAGCAGAAGGCAAGAAATAAACTAAGATCAGAGCAGAACTGAAGGAGATAGAGACACAAAAAACCCTCCAAAAAATCAATGAATCCAGGAGCTGGTTTTTTGAAAAGATCAACAAAATTGATAGACCGCTAGCAAGATTAATAAAGAAAAGAGAGAAGGATCAAATAGACGCAATAAAAAATGATAAAGGGGATATCACCACTGACCCCACAGAAATACAAACTACCATCAGAGGATACTATAAACACCTCTACGCAAATAAACTAGAAAACCTAGAAGAAATGGTTAATTTCCTGGACACTTACACTCTCCCAAGACTAAACCAGGAAGAAG
The DNA here is from genome assembly GCF_049350105.2 of Macaca mulatta. Lineage (NCBI taxonomy): Eukaryota > Metazoa > Chordata > Mammalia > Primates > Cercopithecidae > Macaca > Macaca mulatta. The sequence continues at coordinate 15,957,862 of NC_133417.1, read as the reverse complement.
CAGAATCCCTGAATAGACCAATAGCAGGCTCTGAAATTGAGGCAATAATAGCCTACCAACCAAAAAAAGTCCAGGACCAGACGGATTCAAAGCCGAATTCTACCGGAGGTGCAAGGAGGAGCTGGTACCGTTCCTTCTGAAACTATTTCAATCAACAGAAAAAGAGGGAAGCCTCCCTAACTCATTTTATGAGGCCAACATCATCCTGATACCAAAGCCTGGCAGAGACACAACAAAAAAAAGAGAATTTTAGACCAATATCCCTGATGAACATCAATGCAAAAATCCTCAATAAAATACTGGCAAACCGAATCCAGCAGCACATCAAAAAGCTTATCCATCATGATCAAGTGGGCTTCATCCCTGGGATGCAAGGCTGGTTCAACATACACAAATCAATAAACGTAATCCAGCATATAAACAGAACCAAAGACAAAAACCACATGATTATCTCAATAGATGCAGAAAATGCCTTTGACAAAATTCAACAGCCCTTCATGCTAAAAACTCTCAATAAATTCGGTATTGATGGACCGTATCAGGATACAAAATCAACGTGCAGAAATCACGAGCATTCTTATACACCAATAACAGACAAACAGAGAGCCAAATCATGAATGAACTCCCATTCACAATAGCTTCAAACACAATAAAATACCTAGGAATCCAACTTACAAGGGATGTAAAGGACCTCTTCAAGGAGAGCTACAAACCACTGCTCAGTGAAATAAAAGGACACAAACAAATGGAAGAACATACCATGCTCATGGATAGGAAGAATCAATATTGTAAAAATGGCCATACTGCCCAAGGTAATTTATAGATTCAATGCCATCCTCATTAAGCTACCAATGACTTTCTTCATAGAATTGGAAAACTGCTTTAAAGTTCATATGGAACCAAAAAAGAGCACATATTGCCAAGACAATCCTAAGCCAAAAGAACAAAGCTGGAGGCATCACGCTACCTGACTTCAAACTATACTACAAAGCTACAGTAACCAAAACAGCATGGTACTGGTACCAAAACAGAGATATAGACCAATGGAACAGAACAGAGTCCTCAGAAATAATACCACACATCTACAGCCATCTGATCTTTGACAAACCTGACAAAAACAAGAAATGGGGAAAAGATTCCCTATTTAATCAATGGTGCTCGGAAAACTGGCTAGCCATAAGTAGAAAGCTGAAACTGGATCCTTTCCTTACTCCTTATATGAAAATTAATTCAAGATGGATTAGAGACTTAAATGTTAGACCTAAAACCATAAAAACCCTAGAAGAAAACCTAGCTAATACCATTCAGGACATAGGCATGGGCAAGGACTTCATGTCTAAAACACCAAAAGCAACAGCAACAAAAGCCAGAATTGACAAATGGGATCTAATTAAACTAAAGAGCTTCTGCACAGCAAAAGAAACTACCATCAGAGTGAACAGGCAACCTACCGAATGGGAGAAAATTTTTGCAATCTACTCATCTGACAAAGGGCTAAATCCAGAACCTACAAAGAACTCAAACAAATTTACATGAAAAAAACAAACAACCCCATCAAAAAGTGGGCAAAGGATATGAACAGACACTTCTCAAAAGAAGACATTCATACAGCCAACAGACACATGAAAAAAGGCTCATCATCACTGGCCATCAGAGAAATGCAAATCAAAATCACAATGAGATACCATCTCACACCAGTTAGAATAGCAATCATTAAAAAATCAGGAAACAACAGGTGCTGGAGAGGATGTGGAGAAAAAGGAACACTTTTACACTGCTGGTGGGACTGTAAACTAGTTCAACCATTGTGGAAAACGATGTGGCGATTCCTCAAGGATCTAGAACTAGAAATACCATTTGACCCAGCCATCCCATTACTGGGTATATACCCAAAGGATTATAAATCATGCTGCTATAAAGACACATGCACACGTATGTCTATTGCAGCACTATTCACAATAGCAAAGACTTGGAATCAACGCAAATGTCCATCAGTGACATGCTGGGTTAAGAAAATGTGGCATATATACACCATGGAATACTATGCAGCCATAAAAAAGAATGAGTTCATGTTCTTTGTAGGGACATGGATGCAGCTGGAAACCATCATTCTCAGCAAACTATCGCAAGAACAGAAAACCAAACACCACATGTTCTCACTCATAGGTGGGAATTGAACAATGAGATCACTTGGACACAAGAAGGGGAACATCACACACCGAGGCCTATTGTGGGGAGGGGGGAGGGGGGAGGGATAGCATTAGGAGATATACCTAATGTAAATAATTGTTACAATAGTAACAGTTATGAACATATATGCATCTAAGAACAGAGCCCAAAATACAGGAAGCAAAAAGTGACAACTGAAGAGAGAAATAGATAATTCACCAGTATTAACTGGAAACTTCAATATGTACATTCCTTAATGGATTTTAAAAACCAGAAAGAGGCTCAACAAGAAAATAAAAGACTTCAATAACACTATAATCCAACTAGAACAAACATCTATAAGATATTCAAACAAACAGTATCAGAATACAGATTCTTCTTTTTTTGAGACAGGGTCTCTCTCTGTCACCCAAGCTGGAGTGCAATGGCACGATCTCAGCTTACTGCAACCTCAACCTCCCAAGCTGGAGAGATTCTCCTGCCTCAGCATCTCATGTAGCTAGCTAGGACCACAGGCACATGCTACCACACCCAACTAATTTTTTTATTTTTTTGTAGAAATGGGGTCTCACATTGCCAAGGCTGGTCTTGAACTCCTGGGCTCAAGCAATCCTGTCTCAGCCTCCCAAAGGGATGGCATCACACGCATGAGCCACTGGGCCTGGCTTACAGATTCTTTCCCAGCATACATGGAACATTATCCAGGAGTCCACATGCCAGGCCACAAAAATAAGCCTCAATAAATTTCAAGCCGGGCATGGTGGATTATACCTGTAAACCCAGTACTTGGGGAGTCTGAGGCAGGGAGATTACATGAGGGCAGAAGATCGAGACCATCTTGGGCAATGTGGCAAAACCTCATCTCTACTAAAATTAGAAAAATTAGCTAGGTGTAGTGGTGTACATCTGTAAGTCCAGCTACTTGGGAGTCTGAGGCACGAGAATCGCTTCAACCCAGGAGGCAGAGGTTGCCGTGAGCTAAGATTGTACCACTGCACTCCAGCCTGGACAAGAGAGTGAGACTCTGTCTCAAAAAAAATGTTTTTAATTTCAAGAAAAGAATTTCAAATGACTGAAACCATACAAATTATTTTTTCTAACTACAATAGGATAAAATCAGAAATTAATAACAAAAAGAAATGAGAAATCAAAAAATGTAGAAATCAAATAAACACTCCAAAGTAACAACTCAAAAATGAAAACAAAAAGGAATTAGAAAATCTTTGAGATATATGAAAACATTAACATATCAAAACTTATGGAATACAGCTAAAGCAGTACTTAGAAATTCATAGGTGTAAATGTCCACATTAAAACAAGATCTCAAATCAATAACCATCTTAAAAAACTGGAAAAAGACAAGTACATCAAACCAATCAAAAGTAAAGATTAGAGTGAAATAAGCAAAATATATACAACAGGAAAAAGAGAAAAATCAATGAAATCAGAAGTTAGTTCTTTGAAAAGACAAAAATTGACAAATCTTAACCAGACTGACCAGAGGGGCAAAGGCTCAAATTAATCAAATAAAAACCTTGAAAGGGAAGGCATCACTGCTGAGCATGTACAAATAAAAAGGATTACAGGGGAATTCTATGAACAATTATATGCCAACAATTAAATAACCAAGATAAAATGACTAAATTCCTACAGAGACCCAAGCTACCAAAACTGCTTCAAAAAGAAACAGAAAATCTGAATAGACCCCTAACAAGTAGAGAAATTGAATCAGTGACCTCTAACAAGTAAAGAGATTGAATCAGTGACTCAAAAAAAATCAGCCTGAGACCAGCCTAGACAACATGGCAAAACCCCATCTGCACAAAAAATACAGAAATTACCCGCACATGGTGGCATGCACCTCTAGTCCCAGCTACTTGGGGGGCCGAGGTGGAACAATTATTTGAGCCCAGGAAGTTAAGGCTGCAGTGAGCAACGATCGTGCCACTGCACTCCAGTCTGGGTACCAGAGTGAGGTCCCGCCTCAAAAAATAATAATAACAAATAAAAATAATTTTTAAAATTAAATAAATGGACAAATGAACAAATGAATGAATGAATGAACCAAGAAAGAAAAGGCCTGGTCTCCAAGAAACAGCAGATGCACCTGCCGAGAAAGGTGAAGCAAAGACCCAGTATGACAAAGAGATGTCAGGATGATGGGTTTCCAAGAGGCAGTGAAGGCAGCCAGTCCAGGTGGAAACAGGCTTTAGGGACCAACTGGCAGAGAGGTTACAGGTATCCAGCATAAACCACACTGTGCTGTGCAGTTTGACACAGTGAGCCACTCTTATCCCACTTGTTGGGAATGGTGGGGGCCCTCCCCAAACCCACATTTCTAGACACTAGCCTGGGGCCAGGCCTGTAAGCAGGCCTTTCTAAGGACAGCAGTCTCAGGCTGGCTGCATGAACTCTTTCCTGTACTCTCACCTCTCTAGATCTCGGTTCTACCATGTCGTTTCTCCCTGATTTGCTAGTTTGCTGTGGTTACTTTCCAAACATACAGAGGAAGCCTCCTGTTAAGATGGAAACTGTGTAAAATGGTGGATTCACGGTCTGGGGTCACATCACGTTACACAGCATGGCGTGAGGCCAGCCCTGCAGCAGGGCAGGGTTTCACTCTCAAGACCTGTTTCCTGAACAACCATGGTGACTTCGTCATTTAACAGTCCCTTCCCTTGATATCATGCCTTCCCTGATCATCTGTGCCCTCCAATTTTCCCTGAGAGATTGTTCAGTATTGCTGCTGAGTTCTTTTTCCTCCTCTGTTCTCACCGTATATTCAAAGACCAGAAGGCTGAGGTTCACAAAACAAAGGAATTTAAAAAAAAAAAAAGGCCGGGCGTGGTGGCTCAAGCCTGTAATCCCAGCACTTTGGGAGGCCGAGACGGGCGGATCATGAGGTCAGGAGATCGAGACCATCCTGGCTGACACGGTGAAACCCCGTCTCTACCAAAAAATAAAAAAAAACTAGCCGGGCGAGGTGGCGGGCGCCTGTAGTCCCAGCTACTCGGGAGGCTGAGGCAGGAGAATGGCGTGAACCCGGGAGGCGGAGCTTGCAGTGAGCCAAGATCATGCCACTGCACTCCAGCCTGGGCGGCAGAGCGAGACTCTGTCTCAAAAAAAAAAAAACAAAAAACTATTCTCGCAGATTATCTTTTGTAAAGAACATGAAAAGTAGTTTTATTCCCATCTAATCATCCTGTGCACAGATGGTGAGAGCAATTCCAGATCAGGCATGACTCTCAACCACAAGGAAACATAGTCCACTTGTTTGCCCGTGGAGCCGCCACTTGAGGGTCTGGGGCCCACTGCTGTCATATTTGCCTTAGAGACATCAAGACAGTTAACTCCTGTATATTTCAGTATTCCATACCATTTCTAGATGCCCAGTACGCCATCAACTATTTTGTGAAACAGGGCAGAGAAAATTAAAGGCAAGTCCGAAGAACAGGATTTTGAACTTGGTTCTGACTCTTAGTAGCTGTGTAGTAGTCTCTCAAAAGTCACTTCATGTCTCTAGGCCTCTGGGGTTTGCATAGACAAAATGACAGGCTCAGATAAGCTGCCCTGTGAGTCCACTCCAGTTCTGTCTGGAATTTTAACACTACTTTCCCCCTTAAAGGAATGACCCAGGGTAAAAGTTTGGAATTAATTTGGTGTTAAGTTTCTCCATCACAGTTAAAATTATACATATCTGATCATTACACTATTTTAAAAATTTGGACTATAACAAAGTCACATTTCTGGACTCCAGTTGTCTTGGGTCTGATGAGACGCTGATCCCTTTGCATGGAATTATACACATTGAGAATGACATGAAAACAGAAAGTTACATTTAAAACATGATTTCTAAAATTATAACTTATGAATTTTTATCCAAACACATCCTGGAATGGCTTCATTCATTCAAATGTATTCTAGGCACCTACTATACTAAGTGCTGTCTGTACAGATATAGATACAGAATCTTAGATATAGAACCATAAAACTGTAAGAGTGCTGAATTTTTCAATACCAACTGCTTTTAAAATCAGTATGTGGCATGGGACCTGGCCAGTCTGGGTGAGAAAGTCTCATTTCTGAGGAAGTGGAATGGGAGGGGACCCCTGATGTATGATCTGGACAAAATCTCCAACTACCCTCTAACCATATATTCTTTGAATAAAATAACCACAACAGAAAAAGTACTGCAAATCAAGATATTAACTGGAAAAGAATGGGGGGTAGAGCAGAAGAAAGCAAAAAATCTGCACTCACCGGGACTGTGGCAATCCTTTTTTACTGAGATCTGCCCTCACACGTTCTCCTACATGTCTGTAAATTTCCACTAAGCTGTTTATTGCTGCATCTCGAACCTAGATATAAAAGAAGAGATCTTACAGCTGCTCTGTGTCATCCCCCAGCAAGTCCTGCTGGGATACAACAGGCCATATACCACCCCAATTTATCACCATTTTACCAGTGGAACTGTGAATACAATCCTTATATACATTTGTCTAGAGAAAGCCATGTTTGACAGTTTTCACTTTGCTGATACAATGTCAAAGGGTAGTAAAACTGTGGGACCCCCATCCCTATATACACAGTAAAGTCCATATCCTTAGTTCTTTGCATTCTTTAAGATAATTTCAGAAAACTGGAATTTTCAGACCATCTTTCCAAATTAAGAAACAACACTAAAAATAAATAAATTATACTAAAAATAAAATACCATGTGAAACACTCTGGGTTTAAGTCAACTAAACAAATACTTAATGAGCAACAAAAATGGAGAGTACAGGCTATATGAAGTTCCATACTCAAGAAGCCCCTAGTCCTAAGAAGGAGATTTTTAAAAAGTCCTAAAATTCTACATTCATTACAGGGCATGATGCAATAGACATTATTCAAGAGCATAAAGAGCTTGCGGTTTAAAGAAGGGAGCAAACACATTAGGGGATGTCAAGGGATGCCACATGAGGAAAAACCACTGCAAAGTGCTTGGAACAGCAGGATTTCACCAGGTCCAGATGGAATGAGCGGATTCCGAATAAGACACAGCCTGTGCAAAGGCACGAAAGCAGACATGTACGGCACATGCTTCAGGAAGAGGAAGTACACCAGTCTGGCCAGACCAGATACAAACTAAGAAAGCAGCATGAAATACGAAATAAGGTGTGAGAGACAGGGTAGATTTTTTCTTTTTAACCTGGGAAAATTTGAATACAGACTGTATATTACACATCACTGTATCAATGTTAAATTTCCAGGGTGAGAAAAATGACAAGTTTATATAAGAAAATATCCTTGTTATTAAATGATACACACTGATATGTGTAGGGTTTAAAATATCGTTATAGGCTGGGCGCGGTGGCTTACGCCTATAATCCCAGCACTTTGGGAGGCCGAAGCAGGCAGATCACGAGGTCAGGAGTTCGAGACCAGCCTGGCCAACATGGTGAAACCTCGTCTCTACTATCAATACAAAAAAATTGGTCGGGCACGGTGGCGCATGCACCTGTTATCCCAGCTACTCAGGAGGCTGCGGCAGGAGAACCCAGGAGGCGGAGTTTGCAGTAAGCCAAGATCGTGCCACTGCACTCCAGCCTGGGCAACAGAGCGAGACTCTGTCTCAGAAAAAAAAAAAAAAAAAAAAAAAAAAAAAAAAAACTAAAAAAAAAAAAAAATTATATCTGCATGTTACTTTCAAATGGTTCAAGAAAAAAGTGTGTGTCTGTATATGTATGTATGTGTATACACACAGATACAGAACAAATGTGACAAATGTTAACTGGTAAATACACTCAATTTCTCTGTACGTTAAAAAAAACTGCAAATAAAAAGGTAGGAAGAAAAACATTTTTAAAATATAAAATGGAACCAAGGCCAGGTGGTACTGGGGGAGGCTGTGCTTAATTCAGTAAGCAAAGATGGGAGTACAACATCAAGGTAGTGCAGAATGGAGAGAAAAGAAGTAGGAATACAAACAAAAAATTACAGTTTGAAACACTGAAGGTAGCCCTCTGATTTAGCAGTGTTACATGACAGGTAACTTTACTCATAATTTTTATCTCTTCCAGCGGAAAAAGGCAAATCTTAGGCTACATTATCTTGTCCCCCAAAACCTCATGCTATGGACTGAACTGTGTGCTCCCAAAATTCAAATGATGAAGCCCTAACTCTCTAACATATTTCAAGATAAGGCCTATAAGGATGCAATTAAGGGCCGAGCACAGAGGCTCACACATGTAATCCCAGTGCTTGGGGAGGTCAACGTGGGAGGACAGCTTGAGCCCAGGGGTGTGGGACCAGCCTGGGCAACAAAGTGAGCGCCCAACTCTACAAAAAAATTTTTTCTGAATTAGTTGGGCCAGTTGGTACTCACCTACAGTCCCACCTGCTTGGGGGGCCTGAGGTAGGAGGATCACTCAAGCTCAGGAGTTGGAGGCTGCAGTGAGCTATAATCCTACCACCGCACTCTAGCCTCAGAGACAAAGCAAGACTCAGGCTTTTTTTTTTTTTTTTTAAAAAGAAGGTAACCGGGTATGGTGGCTCATGCCTATAATCCCAGCACTTTGGAAGGCCCAGGCAGGCGAGTTCAAGTTGAGGAGTTCGAGTTCAGGCGAGTTTGAGGTCAGGAGTTCAAGACTGGCCTGGCAAACATGGTGAAACCCCGTCTCTACTAAAGTATACAAAAATTAGCTGGGCGTGGTGGTACACATCTGTAATCCCGGCTACTTGGGAGGCTGAGATAGGAGGATCACTTAAACCTGGGAGGCAGAGGTTGCAATGAGCTGAGATCACGCCACTGCACTCCAGCCTGGGCGACAGAGTGAGACCTCGTCTCAAAAAACAAAAGAAAAAAAGGAGGCAATTAAGGTTAAATGAGGTCATGATGGCAGGACCCTAAAATTAGAGGATTAGTGTCCTCATAAGAGAAGCCAGAGAGCTGTGTAGGCACATAGAACAGGTCATATAAGCACATAGTGAGATGGCAGCCATCTACAAGCCAGGAAGAGAGCCCCAACCAGAACCTAGCCTCCAAAACTGTAAGAAAACTAATTTCTGTTGTTTAACTCACTCAGTCTACAGCTTTTTGTTATGGCAGCCAGAGCTGACAAACACAGATTATCAGTTTATTTTTGGGGGAAAAAAAAAAGTAATTTCTAATGTTAGGAAATATTTTTACATTGAAAAATGCAGTCGGGTACAGTGGCTCATGCCTGTAATCCCAGCACTTTGGGTGGCCGAGGCAGGCAGATCACTTGAGGTCAGGAGTTGGAGACCAGCCTGGCCAACATGGTGAAACTCCGTCTCTACCAAAAATATAAAAAGAAAAAATCAGCCAGGCATGGTGGTGTCTGTCTGTTTGTCCCAGCTACTTGTGAGGCTGAGGCACAAGAAACGCTTGAACCCAGGAGGTGGAGATTGCAGTGAGCCAAGATCACACCACTTCACTCCAGCCTGGGTGACAGAGCAAGATGCTGTCTCAAAAAAAACAAAAAAAGAAAAATGCACATATTACAGAAGTAGTCAATGCTACTATAACTTGAATATTATTATTAAAGTATATCACCACTGCTTATTTTCTAGGGATAACACATCTGCTCAGAGCAAATCTCAATGGGTGATCTCTTTAAAGAACAATCAATACCCAGTCAGCTACTTAGAAAGTCTGGGCCATAAACGTTTAAGAGATTTACTGGAAAAATTACTAGCTTTAGAGTGAATTATTAATAAGTAGACTTAAGGACCTACTCGGCCATTTAGGGAGCTGTGTAACCTTAGACAAAACACTAGAACTCCTTTGGTCTCAATTTCTTCCTTTGTAAATTGAGGATTGCTCTGAGGACTGGAAGAAACAACAGTTTCATTCAACAAATATTTGAAGGCCTACTAGGTGAAAATGAACTGAAACGCCTACACAGGCCAGGCAGTGACATGAGGAGTGAATGACTGCAGCAGGCTGAGTGCAGGGTGACGAATGGCACTGGCAGGAAACCCTGGAGGCAGGGACAGAAGAGGGATAAGGTGCAGAGGTTCAGGCGGACGGGCCAGCACCACCCGGCCACAGAGGAATGGAAGCACAGCTGTACCAGACCTTCTATTCTTTCAAGACAAGTTAAAAATATAAATCTCCCAAATATAAAATCATTTGAATTCAAAATATAAAATTAAAACACTCTGCAGGCACAAGCATACACACACCCACACATCTACAGGCTGAAACCAGCTTTACGCCAGCAGTTTGTGGCCTATAGTTTGTACCTATAAAGCAATCAACACAATGGCTAGTGTTATCTACATCTTTTAAACCAATATCTTTATCCTTTAAAATAATTGTTCCTTAGACCTAGAAAGTTACAGGGTCAGATAGCATTTAGGGGTCTAAACTATTCTTTACTGAAGAACTGCAGATGAACAGATATTCTTTGGTACTGCAAAGTAGGACACTCTAATAGAGAAGAGGTTTAAATAAAAGCCATTCAGCCGAGACTGAAGGACAATGCAGCTATTCGCTTCTACACAGGCTCTCACTGGTCTCGCACTGCCTCTCCCTGCTGAGCCCTCAGGCACACCCCAGAAAGGCACCGCAACGTGTCAGGCCATGAAGACCGCAAAAAGACAAGAGCCCCATACAGGCAGCATGCTCTGCCAGGTCTCATACGCGTGCTTTACAGAATCTAAGGTCTCCAACGTCCGACCATGTTGTTCCTTCCTTCCTCATAGTCACTGCACAGAGGAGGGCGTAGAGGCTGGCAAGGTTGGTCACCTGCCCAAGGCCCACAGAGCAGGAATGGCAGGCTGGGGTCCAAAATCCTACCTCTCTGGGGCGAGCCAACATTCTTACCAGCACACTGCACCTTAATGCAGATGCCAAAATAAGGGCTTCCTGCAAAGGAAAAAACTCAAAGGAAGGCTTCCGCCCTAGGGTGCGGGACAGGGAAGCAGTCTATAAACTGATGAGACCCTAAACCCACCCTGTCCTCCTAGAACCCAGCACAGCCCCACAGCCAGTGCCTTGGAGCATGGGTACCCCAGCACCCCACACAGCTGGGCCCAAGAGCTCAGCCCAGCTCCCAGGCTACAACTGTGGCGGGCCACATGGGAGCTCTGGCAAGCCGGCAGCAGAGGTGCTCCTCCCTCCTCCTGAGCTCTGTCTAGCTGGAGAGAGCACGGAATGAGCAATGGTCATCATATGTTTCAAGATGTTTTAGGCTTTGAAAACGTGACCTAACTCAACAAGAGGGCCAGCAGTCAGCATGGGGAGGCCCACTGGATGCCACCTCTGCCAGCCTGCCTGCAAAAAGGGAGGTGAGGTGCTGTGAAGATGAAATCAAAAGTTTTCAGGCAGAACTCAGGCTTTTCTTATCTAGTCAAGGGAATTCCTGGTGTCAGGATGCCTTGGACCACCGGCTACCTCTGTTACAGCCACTGCCCTGTCCTCATCAACAAGCACAGACTTTGTACTGAAATCCACACCTCCGGGAAGAAAAGCTTCTCTCAGCTCAGGAGGGACAGCCTTAGTGTATGGCCGTCACATAATTCTAATCCCTTCCCAGCAGCTGGGTCACACAGGAGCATGGAACGCAACTCTCCAACAGTGAAACATGATGGGAGTCTGTAGGAAAGCTTCTGGAAAACATTTCTCTGCTCTTGGAAAAAGACATTCAGGGAAAAGTGAACACCAGCTGGGTGTCTGACGATAGGAGAGAACTGCTGATTCTTGGGGCATACGAGGTGACAATGTTATTTAAGGTTATGTTTTTGAAGGAAAAAAAAAGTCTATCTTTTAAAATATTTAAGAGTTAAACAAATGTGGTCTAAGATTTGCTTCAAAATAATCCAACTTTTGCTTCAAAATAATGGGATGCAGGAGGGAAAAAAGGCAAAACTGAACTGGCCTTGTCAAATGAGCTGATGGCACATGGGGACGCTTTATGGCACTATCACTACTTATGTGTATGTTTGAACCTTTCAATATGAAAGTTGAAAACAGAAGAGGAGCTCAGGAAGCGCCTCCCCTCTGCCAGGCCAACTGTGCATGCGTACGGCAGCTGTACCTGTGCTGTGCCTGTGCTAAGAGCTCCAGGGGGCAACACACACAGCCTGAGATGCCTGAGACTCCGGCTCCGAGCTACTGGCAGATCCCGGAAACTTCCTATGTCAGGACCCGTCATCATGCAGAATGACACATTTCCCCACTGCTCTAATGATTCGCAGTTGGGCTTTCAGTCACTTGTAACCAAAAGCATCCTAGCCCACACACACTGTGCACCTGTGGCCCCCTCTGAAAGGCCTCCCTGCTCTGAGTCACTGCACTCAGACCACTAAGAAACGAACACATGCCGAGTTAATTTTAACCACCAAATCCAGTCTCTGTTAGCCACTGCCCAAAGAGCTGAGAGGATTCTCCACACACTGGCTGTATGGAAATGAAGAGCTGGAGGCTGACCACTAGATCAGGCGCCTGAGGGCAGAGACAACGCTGATACAACAGTGTCCCCTCTGGTCTGAGACTTGGCAAATAAAGGAAAGTTATTCAAATAATTATGGGGCATTGGGAACTGCAAAGAGGAACAAGTTATAATCCTAAATCTAGAGGATGAGAAACTAGTAGGAAAGATTAACGAAAAAATTAAAATAAAGGCAACAGCAAAAGCACATGCAAGCTACACAAGAACCCCAGAAGCAGGAATAATTAACTTGGTTAGTATCGGGGAGGTGGATGGCAGAACTTCCTGGCAGAAGAGAGATATGGATTGACTGTATGTCTGTGTATGTGCATGTCTATGTGTGCAAATATATGTGCGGACAAACCATTCCTAAGGCACATGTGAATATATGGATTATTTTCAGAGTCTCAGTTTGGAATACTCTAGCCGTAAATCCTGTCTACTACAGAATACTGAAAGCTGCCCATAGAGTAACAATCTCATTTTACGGATGAGGTGGGGGAAATGAAAAAACAAAACAAATAATAAGAATTTTCTCAAAAGCAGACACACAGGCCTAGAACTCAACCCACAAAACCACTATAGGTTCCAAACTCCTGGCCAAAGCCTAGGGCTTCCTGGCACAAAAAGTATAACTGCCATTAAAGACACTAGGCAAGAAGTGCTAACTTGAATTTTTGACTTAAACAAGTCTCATATTTTCTATCTTATTTTTAAAAACTATCTCTTTGTTTCTTCATAAATTATTTTTTAAAATTATACAATCTATTTGTGATTTATACAGCAGTAAGATGTGATCCATTTAAATGTACTACTTTTGTTTTTCAGTTGTATTATTACTATTACCCACAATCAGTCAGGAGCACCTGATTTGTGGTAGTGAAACTAGTGTCTGGTATGTGGCAGTATGTGCACGGTCTACTCCAGGGCTGCCAATGTTTGGGGTAAGTATGGCTATGTCAGTATCACAAATACATCTCAAGACACTAAGGCTATCCTACAATTAAGGCTTTTCATATTCTTAAAGCACTATACACCTGAGTTTCTCAGAAACCCACTGGCACATGGTAGGTGCACGATTTCTGCAAATAAAAATGGCCATCTCAGATGAGGAGGAGACTACTGAGTAACTTGGCCTTCTGAAGAGTCTTCTACTTGGACCAACAGGTCACACCAGCACCTAAGAACACTCACTTGCAAGGACTCTCATAAGGATTGAGGGGTGGGGCACTTACCACTGCCTCCACTTTAAAGGGGAAACTGAGGCTCAAGATCCAAGTGACCCCAAGGTCAGCTATTACATACAAAGCAGGGATCTATGCCTTTAACCTAGGTATCTTACATTGCGTCAGGTAGCTCAAGTATTAATATTTAACATACTCTGCCTTTTGGCAACTTCAGAACAGTATGTCAAACTGTTAAAGACTCAACATTATCTTAAATTCTTAAACAACTGAATCAACATTTTGAGAATGTGGGATTGTGCTGATCGTTTGAAATTTAATCTGTGTACTTCTAAAATAAAGGAAATCTTGTTAAAATCCCTAGAGAACTTACAAGTTAACTCTAGATCTAAAGGAAAAAAATAGTATCAGAGAGTAGCCCAACACAAAAGCAGACTAGGCCCTACCTGTCTCCTTTCTACCGAAGCTTTAGGGAACCTTTAAGTGAGGCCTCCTCTAGCAGAGAACTTCAGGGAAAAGGAAACCCTGTGAAGAGTAAGGTACTCTCCAAGGCTCACCTGAATAGCTTCAAGGATGAGAATGGGCCCATTCAAAATATTAAATGTGCTTACATTCCACTCCCAATGTCTCTTAAAATCTACACCGAATACATGATCTTTTGGGCAGGGAAATACTGAGGTTATACATCAGTGACGAGCCCTAGGACAACGAGGCATTTCCTTCACTTTCCTCTAGAGGATGTGGTCCACCTCAGTCACAGAAGCAAAATCTGAGTCTCAGAAGCAAAATTAAGCTAGTAATCTCCATCCCCTTCCCCAAAAAGCCCAAGGATCCAGACAGACAAGGCAGGCCCACAGCACGAGCTCTCGCTAAATATATGTGGAAGAAAAAGAGGAAGAAGGGGAAACGGGGGTTAGTGAGGGGACCCTGTGGGATGGACTGCAGTGTGGTGCACAGCCATACAGTGCTTCCCTCCCCAAACCGGATTCGACACAACGTCCCTTGCTGTCGTTCTGGACGGTGTAGGTCTGGCCTGTGTTTTTCTACTGCCTCCACCGCGGAAGTGCATTTAGAGGAGCCAGCCCCGCACCACCCACCCCAGGTTCTAAGATCTCCACAGGCAGTGTGAACATTCACATCACCTGTCTGGCCAAAGTCAGCAACTGAAAGAGGATAGAATCACCTCAGCAAGTTGGCTTTTCTGTTCTGCTAGAGCACTCCACGTGGCAGCAGCCACACCCCCAGAGTGCCGCCTCTACAAAGGATTTTTCCCACAGAAAACAAAAACAGAAACAAAACCCAAAGGGGGAAGGGTACAAAACAATAATCTATTTGGTAATTTAGAATCTTTTTAAAAAATAGTTCCATTTATTTTTAAATTAACATTGAATATAAAGTATGATTAAGTAAATAAAAATGTCTAGCCGGGTGTGGTGGCTCACGTCTGTAATCCCAGCACGCTGAGAGGCCCAGGTGGGCGGATCAAGAGGTCAGGAGATCGAGACCATCCTAGCTAACATGGTGAAACCCCGTATCTACTAAAAATACAAAAAATTAGCCGGGCGTGGTGGCAGGTGCCTGTAGTCCCAGCTACTCGTGAGGCTGAGGCAGGAGAATGGCGTGAACCCGGGAGGCGGAGCTTGCAGTGAGTCAAGATCGCGCCACTGCACTCCAGCCTGGGTGACAGAGCGAGACTTCGCCTTTTTCTTTCTTAGAAGAAAAAAAAAAAAAATCCTAAGCATTTCTTTCCAATGCCATGTATTTTCCTTTTCTTTTCTTTTGTTTTTTTTAGACAAAGTCTTGCTGGGTTGCCCAGGCTGGAATGCAGTGGCACGACCTTGGCTCACTGTAAACTCTGCCTCCCAGGTTCATGTGATTCTTGTGCTTCAGTCTCTCAAGTAGCTGGGATTACACGTGAACGCCACCATGCCTGGTTAATTTTTGTATTTTTAGTAGAGATGGGGTTTCACCATGTTGGCCTGGCTGGTCTCAAACTCCTGGCCTCAAGTGATCCACCCACCTTGGCCTCCTGAAGTGCTGGGATTACAGACATGAGCCACCGCATGCCCAGCCTAATGCTATATATTTTCAACAAAGGCTGAAAAACGGCATGAGTGGAATAAGCAAGCAGGGAGACAGCAGACAACAGGCAGTGAGGAGGGGAGAGGCTGGAGTGGAAGGAGCAGCACAACAGCCAAAGAGAAGGGAGAGACAACTGCTGCTGGAACTAAGAGCAAGGTAAGGAAAGGGCCTGGAGAGCAGGAGGGGAGGGGTGCAGACTCAGGGGAGCTAGAGGCCAGGGGAGGCTGGGTGGAAGGCCAGCCTGATACAGACTCCTGGGAGGGTAACTTAGCAATTATCAACCAAGATTTCACAGAGAGGCCACTGCCCATACGTATTTATCTTGTAAATTACTGTTCCACTTTCTGTCCCTTCTTCTAATGAAGTATCATTCTTATCAGTTTGTATGAGATGACATAATAAAAATGACTCTGGTTGAGAAATAGCATTGAACTGGGAGGAGAGTTCAATGCTACTTCTCCAGCCCAGACTTGTACAACTTTTGAATTGCCTGGTAACTCACAGGTGAGACAGCCAGCTCCTCTCCTACCCTCACACTAAAGAAGTGGTACTTTTCGTTAATTTAGGTAAAATCTGCAGTTCTTAAGGGTTCAGAGTTCAAGGAGTTTCCACAATGATATACACAGTGGAGCCACCCCCACAAAGCAAAATGTAGAACATTCCCATCACCTCAGAAAAGTCCCCTCAGACCCTCTTCCAATCATTCTCCCCCACCTCAGCAGATTCTGCACCACAACCCCCGGCACCACCCCTTTTGGCTGCAGAGGTAGTGGCCAGACATCTTATCTTGGAGGCTGGTCTGGAAAACATCAGTTTCTAGGCTAGTTGATTTCTCAGCCCTGTGTATGGAAGAGCGCAGAGTGGCCACCACATTTACCAATTTTAAACTTAAACGCAAACTTATTTTATATATTTAAATGTATAAATATTTTATAAATGCTAATGGGTACTGGATCTCTTAAAAAATCATTGTTCTATGAAGACTAGGACTCCAGTCCCACCCACCTATTGGGTATACACAGAGCACCAGAATGCATCTCAACAGTCTGTAAGCAATGGCCTCCCCCGCGGGTTTTCCTTCTCACTCACCTGGCTGTTTGGATCTCCAAGTAAGTTGCATATATGTGGCACAATCTTGCTTAGTGTTAAAGTCTGAGCTCCAGAGCTGAAAACAAAAGGAGTGCTTTCTTGTTAGTGAGAACTGAAGAAAGACAGACGCCTGTCTGCCCACACCTGCCCTTCCCGTGTCTCCCCAATCCCCACCACCACCTCATACCAAGTCTCTCTCCATCCCATCCACACTGGCTCCAAAGTAAATGTGTCCGATGGCCCCTTTGCACAGAGTTCAAAACCTAGGGTGGCTTCTCCCAGGTGAGTCTTCCTCCTGTCCCCCAGGGCTCTGGCCAATCTGGCCCTACCCCTTTAACGCTGGGCCAGAGCACCCCGGGTCCCGCTTGCCTCACAGGTGCTGCCTCTGCAGTGCTGTTCTGTCACTGTAAGCCAACTACGAGTCACTGGAGGGACCTTGTTTAACTCTCCCATGTGCTGTGGCAGAGCCCTCTGCTACGGTAGACAGTCAGGCAATACCGCTGGATGAAAAGACTGCAATCATATCAGAGCATCTACCTACTGGGGCACATCTGAGCCAAGTACTACCCTACTGGGGCACATTTGAGTTACAATTTTCACCATCACCATCCCTGCCATGACAAATGGCCTTTGTGAATAAAAATCTCTTGGTTAATCTGCCTACTACCTTACCATAAATTCCTAAAACTGGAGCTACTGTGATCAAAGGCTAGAGGTTTTTTTTTTTTTTTTTTTTTTTAAAGCTTCAGCTACATATGGCCAAATTTAATGGCACTGAAAAAACTAACATATTAAGATGGAAAAAATGTACAAGTAATATAAACATTACAATCTCAATTTTGTTTTTAAAAATAACATAACTTTACAGGTTAGGATAAAATGATTATCTGAAGGTAACAGAATTACAGTAATCTTTATTTTTTCCTTGTGTAAATTTTTATGATATATACAGTATTATTTTCATAACCAGAAAAAAAGTCTTGAAATTTATAATTTTAAAAAAGCCTCTCCTAAAAATAAGTACATGAAAAAAATGTTCACCATCAACAGCCATTAGATAAATACAAATTAAAACCACAATGAGGTATTACTACACACATATAAAAATGGCTAAAATAAAAAAGTGACAACATCCAATGGCTAGCAAGGGTATGTAGAAACCAGATCATTCGGACGTTGCTGGTAGGAACGTAAAACAGTGTGGACAACTCCGGGGAAAAAACTGGCAGTACCTTTTAAACTAAAAATGAACTTACCAAATGACCCAGCAAGTATACTCTTGGGCACTGATCCAAGAGACATGGAAACTTATGTTCGTGTAGAAACTTGTACATGCATGTTCACAGCAGCTTCATTTATAAAAGCCAAAAACTGGAAATCACCCAAATGTTCCTCAACAGGTGAATAGTTTAACCAACTGTGATACATCTATACCAAGGAATTCTATTTAGCAAGAAAATGAACTATCAATGTGATGTGTAACCTCAAGGGTATCATGCTGAGTGAAAAAAAGATAAAACTCAAAAGGTTACATACTGTATAATTCCATTTACATAACACTCTTGAAATGACAAAATCATAGGCAGGGAGAGCAGATTCGTGCAAATTCAAACAGATTCACGGTTGCCAGGGGTCAGGATGTAGCTACACATGGCAGCATGAGGGAGCCCTGCAGTGACTGTACAGTTACATATACACACAAATGCACATGTGTTTACCTGAGACACTTGCACAAGTTCTAGGGATTGTATCAATCTCAATGTTCTGGGACTGATGCTGTACTATAGTTATTCAAGGTGCTAACACTGGGCAAGGGTGGGTAAAGGGGGTGTGAGACCTCATACTACACTTCTTTGCAACTTCCTGTAAATCTATAATTATTTCTAAGTAAAAAGTTAAAAAAAATTCAGCCAGGTAAAAATGTCAGGCTCATCCCAGACTTACGCATTGAGTGTTGCTATAAGGCAGAGACAGATGCCTTCTCGAGTACGGAAATTCTTGTGTTTGAAGCCTCCGAGCATTCTGTCCCATACGTACTGTAGATGACAAAGAACAGGTGAGGAAAGGAGAAGACTGCTGCAGCTGTCACTTAGTAAGGCAAGCCTCTCAGAAGGCAAGCCTCTTAACGGGTACCAAATTAGTCCCATCCTCTACCAACACATTTAATCCTCTCAAGAGCATACTGGAAAATGATGACATCTATCATGTTACCAAGTATACTAAATTATAATTTTTAAAACACATTCATTTACATAAGCATTTAATTCTCCCAAGAACCCTAAAAGGGAGGTACAACTGTCCTCATTTTATGGGTGAGGAAAGCCAGGCCAAAAGAGCCAGTGAGTTGCCAAAGATCACACACTCACACTGCCCTCTGCTTTTTCTCATCACCTCCCAATAAAGGACAGTGGAAGCTGGGAAGGCAAGGCTGTTTCGGTCCATCCCAGCAGCCCCAATTAACCAGAAGACAGGGGCCAGGGCTCCAGCCAGGCCTCCTGACTCCCAGACACCACGGCTTCCTCTTTTCAGACAACTGGAGAGTCGGTTACATAAATGAGCTGAAGGGTCTAAGGGATTAAAACTAAGTATATTAGATTCACTAATTTATTCAATACCCCCATGTTAAATCCACTATTCATCTCATACTTTTGTGACTTATTTATTTAACTATCTTGCATGAGTAAACAGATTGAATGCTGTGAAAATTTTTATCTGTAATACATCAGCTTAAGTCTATGGAGTCACACCGTTTGTGCAAGCACACACACACCCTCGCAACTGCATGCATGCGCACTGGCCAGCTGACCTCAAAACACATCTCTTGCCCCTACCTGGGGATTAGCAGCTTGATCCATGATCTTTAGCAGCAGAGTTTGGTCCTGCTCCCTCACAGAGTCTTTAGCATCTCCTAGTCTGTCTATTAGACTTGGCAGCACTGAAAATCAAAACGGAAACTGATCAAACGAAACCCTATTTGGGGGTCTGCGGTCACCAAGTACTGCTATTTCAATTATGTGGGAAGACAAACCCCTGACCCAAATGATGTATCTCCTCCTAAAACCACTCATCTTTGCTCACAGCTCTACTCTCCTTGCTGAAATCCATGAGAGTCACCAAAAGAGTATGCAAAATCCTTTGCATGGAAAGATATACTATTTGTCTTCCTCCTTACCCCACGTTCCTCCAGCCAGTTCCAAACGTATTTGTAAGCTGATAAAAATTGAAGACCTTGATAGGAAGAGTCAATAGAAAGGAAAATTTAGGTAAAAGACAAGGAGGGGGCTCCAGCATATGTGTTTGGGGGTGGAAGGGGTAGGCACTTATGAATAATCTTACATTTCATCAACATTGTGTATTTTTAGTTTTACATCACACCCAAACACACATGAGACAGAGCCCAGCTGTCCATCTTCCCCCACCTACCCAGTGTGGACCCTCCCACCAGTGCTCCAAGTGCACCTATAGACCAGAGATCAGCTTATTTTAAGAGCTTGCAAACCTCTATAACAAGAGCTATCCCTGAATAATTCAGCTAATTTAGGAGGTAAATGGAACCCTATTAAAATATCAAATTTCTAAAAGTAAAGGTTTTTTTTAAAAAATTTGTAAACAGTCGGTGCTAGAATGGGAAAATAGCTCACGACCTTTTCAGAAGGAGCATATTGGTCAGAAACTTAACAGAAAAGAATACATGTGTACCAATGTAAAATAGAGAAATTCCATAAGGAAATGGTTGCATAGAGCTGCTTAGTGTTTATACTGCCCCCATGAAACACCGGAGGTCAGGAATTTAGAGGTATTTAAATCTATGAAATCTGTGGGGTTTGTTCCGTTTTGCTGACACATCGTTTTTCCTTCAGAATAACAGTGAACGTTTACTATACACTTGTAATGACATTTACAATCAAGATGAAAATAGTAATGCCAACCATAGTCATCTGGGGAAAAATACAACTGGCTTGGTTTTACAGGATTTCTCAAAGAAAACCGCCTCTCATTAAAGGGCACCGCGGTCAGGGTCAAATATGACTTGGTTGGCACAAAGGGTGACAGCTAATTTAGCGTAAGAAATAAAAATGGCACTAATATTTCATATTAGAACACGTATTACTAATTTCCGTATGAGAACACAGTGAAGCCAGTACAAGGTATGGGGAAGGGGAAGGGCCAGAGGCCAGGAAGCCCAGCGGGAAGGGAAGGCAGCGGGGCGGCCGGCCGGGGCTGCGGGTGCTACGGGGGCTGCGGGGGAGGGCGGGGACTGACTGACTGGGAGGAGCGGAAGGGAGGCCGAGGGGGCTGGAGGGGAGGCAAGGTAGCGGCCGGGAGGGTTTGGGAGCAGCTAAGTGGAGAAGCCGAGAGACCGAGGGAAGGCTGGGGGTCTGAAGGGGCCGGGTCCGCTCCGCAAGTGCCGCAGCTCACCTGTGCCGATCTGCGCCTTGAACCGATCCTGCAGCCGTGTCACCAGGGCGGACAGGATGTCCATGCCCAGCAGAACCACCTGCAGCGGGAAACACCGGGAGCCTGTTAGCGGCCGGCCTGCGGGGCAGCGCTCCCGCCCACCCGCTCCGGGGACGCCTCGACATTTCTGGCCCAGACGCAGTCCGAGAGTCCAGAGCGCGCATGCCGACTGGAGGACCAAAGAGATTAGCACGAGGAAGGATGATCTTCCACAAAAAGAGCTGTGTACAGCTATAATGGAAAATACTCGGTGAGGAGAAACGAAATAAAAGGCAGTACAGCGTAGCCAAACCCAGGTTAGCCGCCCGTGGAGTTCAAGAGAGCGCCGTGGCCCCGCCCCCTCCAGCCCCGCCCCGGCGAGAAAACGTATGCAAATTTTCGAGCGGCCGACGCGCGGTCTTCTGGGTAAAACCGAGCCGCCGCTTTTGCGACCCTTCAGGAGCCTCAGAAAACAAAGAATTGGTGGTGTCGTCGAAAGCCGTGGAGGCTGGAGGTAAGCTAGCTACCAGACCGACTAGGGCGGGACTCACAAATTAATCACCACAACGCAATCAGGTATTGGCGCTTCCTGCTTGCAGCGCACGCAGCTTCTCCCGCAACCATCCTTTTCTTGGGGTTGCGCTACTGTCCAATGAGCGCATAGTGAGGGCAGTACTGCTAACGCCTACACAACACACCCGCATCAACTAAAGCTTTGCTTTACCTTGGTGCAATTTTTGGAAAAATGAAAAACCGCTTTTCCCAGACTTGTTAGTTTAAAGAGTAGTAAACCCCAAATAAGCTACACTCCTGTAGCCGTGTGTTAGTGTAAACCAGTAGGTGGTGCACGATATACATGATTTCATTTTCTCATCAAAACTCTTTCAGTTTTTGCTGTGCAAACGGGGAGGGTTTCCATGTAACTTCACCCCGGTCATCTACTTCGACTGTCATGTAACTCCAGCTTTACGCTGAGCCAGCCTAGTAGTCTAGATGAAGTTTCAATAGGAGGCGAAGTTTCAGTAGGCCTTTGTACCACATAAAATGGAATCCCAGCACTTTGGGAGACCGAAGCGGGCGGATTACAAGGTCAGTAGATCGAGACCATCCTGGCCAACATGGTGAAACCCCTTCTCTGCTAAAAATACAAAATTAGCCGGGCCTGCTGGCGCACGCCTGTAGTCCCCACTACTCAGGAGGCTGAGGCTGGAGAATCGCTTGAACTTGGGAGGCGAAGGTTGCAATGAGCTGGTATCCCACCACTGCACTCTAGCCTGGCGACAGAGCAAGACTCCGTATCAAAAAAAAAAAAAAGTTAAATAGTGAGCTTTCTGTGGAATGGTCCAATAGCCAGATTAAACCCTTCCTCTGTAGGAAGCAGTTTTGCACTGTGAGACTTCATTAAACACGCTTCCAACACAAAGCCGAGCACTGCCCAGTGTTCACACAACAACCAAACAGGACGGGGCAACAGTTAGGATTTCTTGCATGCAGCCTGTGCCTGCGTCTGGCGGCTGATAAAAGCAAAAACTGCAGACTTTTCTATTCAGCTTTGAAATCCACTGCTTCAAAACTGAAGGAATCCAAATTGGCCCAATAATCCCCACAATATATAAAATGTTCTTGCAAGAAACTGGCTACTTGACAATATTGAAGAAAACAATTTTTACAACTTTTATAGAGAGAACAATTTATAAACAGATTTTTCTTTTAATGGTATAAACACTTTAAAATAATGACTCTACTTTCGAGCTAAAAAGGATTAGGTTTCACACTATGACTTCCTTCCGAAGAGTACAGTATGAAGTGGGGGAGTAACTATCCAGCGGAGAAAACTGACAGACACAACCTCAGCCAGACAGTGGAGGTCAACATCAAGCACACTTGGTATGATGTCATGAAAACGGCATTTTGCCTTTGTGATAGTCCTTCCCAAAACCCTTAAGCCCAGTCTAAGCATGAGGAAAACATCAGAGAAATTCCGATAGAGGGGCATCCTACAAAACACCTGACCAGTACCCCTCAAAACAGTCAAGATCATCAAAAACGAGAACTCTGAGAATCTGTCTCAGCAACAGGAGCCGAGGGAAACATAACAACTAAATGTAATGAGGTATCCTGGAAGAGAGTCTGAAACACAAAGATGACATTTTTCCTTAGGTAGAAACTAAGGAAATATGAATAAAGCATGAAATCTAGTTAATAATAATACATCAATACTGGTTCATTGATTGTCATAAACCACACTAATGTTAGATATTACAATGAGACGATATTACCTTTGCAATTTTTCTGTAAAAAAATAGTTTATTTTTTAAAAAGAACAGCCCATCATGGAAGTGAGTTATTTAGCTTTTGTTTGGTGAAATCTTAAGCTTATCTGCACAGCTGCATTACTGGTTGCGAGTAGGGGTATTATTCATGACAGAAACATCCCTTCATACATCGCTCAAGGCTAAGGTGAAGAGGACTGTTGTTTATTTGGGGGAAGGCTGACATCAGCTGTTCCAGGACGGCAGTTTACTTGGTAGGTCTGAGCAGAGAAGGCCTCGCGAGGCCCGGGACAGTCAAGTTTCAATGCCTTGCCTAGATGAACTGGGGAGCGTGGAAACTCCCAAAAAAGACTGAGTGAGTAGCTGCACCTGAGTCCCCAGAGAAACAGAACAGGAGCGGTCCAGGGCGCCAGCCAGGAGGACAAAAGGCAGTTCCAGGTACTTTCACAGCCCTTCTCCTGGGCTTCCATTTCCCTACTGAAGAAAGGGATACATGAAAAAGTCCTTGCCCAGAAGACCACTCTGATAATTAACTGTAAAAACCTCTTTGTGCCTAAACCTCCTCATCTGTAAAACAGAGACAACAGTAACAGCTACCTCCTGGGTTGTTGTGAGGATTAAATAAAGTGCGTATGTAAACTGTGCCTGGCACGTGGTGAGGGTACTTTCTTTTTTTCCCTGCTCCTGCTTTCTTCAGCCCTTAGGTCTATAAAACCAACTTCTTCTCCATGGCTCAATGGAATACACAACTCTCTTTCCTGGAAATGAGGTGTTACCTGATTCTAAAATCACAAATAAAAGTCATTCAGAATCTTTAAATTTTTTGTAATTTTTTTCTTCCAACACCATTAGCTCTGCATGACCCTTGAGCACTGCCTCCGACATTTTACTTAATTATCTACGTTTGTGCTTGTTTCCCCAGCTACACTCCTTGAATGTAAGGAACACTACCATCTTGCATTTCCTCAGAATTCCCATAATAAATAGCACAGCGCTGGGTACAAGGTAGGTGATTGATAAACCCTACTGTATTGATGTGAAGGAGACTGGAATAGATGAGCTCTCAAGGTCCAACATCTTCTTTATCCTAAAATCCTTTAAAAGACCCTTTTGTAAAAGAGAGAAGAGGGCTGACCAGGTCACTGGGACCAATACTCCTGCCGAGCACAACTAAGAATGCTGGATATAAAAGAACTTCTGCAGCATCAGAGAACTAAGAAGGCACAGAAGAACTTCCAGGTCAAGAAACACAGACAACTAAAATCCACAGACATGAGCCTGCAACAGCTGGTTCTCTTTGCCCTGGGGCCATGTATATACTGGGAAAGGGTGCAGAGAATCACTTTAATAACCTTGTGGGTCATCTAGGAGGGCAAAGGTTACATTCCAAAGCCCTCCAAAGTTGGTGGCCTAGTTAACCCCCACCACGTGTGCTGGAAACCCAAATGGCTAGACATTAGGAGGAGAGTGAGTTGGAAATAAAACAGCCTTCACAGGGACTGCAGCCCAGTTTCCAAGCATCTGGGTGGCCCGGAAAAAAATTCTAATCCCTGACATCAGATTAAAGTGAGTTTAGACTGTTTGTGTCCAAAAGCCCTTAGCAGATAAAAACACATGTCATTTCTGGATAAAGAAAACGTCATCTTAATAATCTAGTCCTTGGTTTATTCCTGTAACAATTTTTCTTTTGTTGCTGCTGTTTGTTTTTTTGAGACGGAGTCTCGCTGTGTCGCCCAGGCTGGAGTGCAATGGTGCGATCTCTGCTCACTGCAACCTCTGCCTCCTGGGTTCAGGAGATTCTCATGCTTCAGCCTCCCGAGTAGCTGGGATGTGTTATCAGCCCGGCTAATTTCTGTATTTTTAGTAGAGATGGGGTTTTATCACATTGGCCAGACTAGTCTCGAACTCCTGACCTCAAGCGATCTGCCTGCCTCGGCTCCCAAAGTGCTGGGATTACTGGCGTGAGCCACTGCGCCTGGCCTATTCCTGTAACAATTTTTCAAAGAGAACATGTGAAACACAACCAAAGATAACCAGGCACACAGGACAAAATAAATGAAAACTAGCAGAAACAAAGACCAACCTGAACTCTGGATGCGTGGATAGGAGAATAATTACAAACAGACTTCAAAATAACAAGTCAGGCCGGGTGGGGTGTCTCACACCTGTAATCCCAGAACTTTGGGAGGCCGAGGCAGGCGGATTGTCTGAGCTCAGGAGTTGGAGACTAGCCTGGGCAACATGGCGAAATGCCATCTCTACGAAAAAATACAAAAACTAGCTGGGCGTGGTGGCGGGCGCCTGTGGTCCCAGCCGCTCTGCTTGGGAGGCTGAGGTGGGAGGATCACTTGAGCCTGGGAGGCGGAAGTTGCAGCAAGTGGAGATCGTGCCACTGCACTCCAGCCTAGGCAACAGAGACACCTCATCTCAATAAATAAATAAATTAAATTAAATAACAAGCCTTATTATGTCTAAGACACATGATTAAAGTTTTGGGTAGAGAAATGACAACTTTTAAAGTTACACAGATTAAACAAATAATACAAGAGAAAGTTAAATACTCAACGAATGGGCTCTTTTTCCTAAGTGCACTGTAAATACATGAAGAGAACTAAACAGGAAACTAAGTCTGCAGAAAAAATCCAGAATAAAGTAAAGAAAGGCAAAAAGATAGAAAATTCAAAAGAACAGGGAAGAGAGAATAGAGAGAAAATGTTAAGTTTAAATGGAATTCAAAAAAAGAAATGACACAATAGGTATAAAGCAATGGCTGACATTCATTAGAATTTTATTTTTATTTTATTTTATTTATTTTTTTGAGATAGGATCATACTCTGTCACCAGGACTGGAGTACAGCTGCGTGATTTCGGCTCACTGCAAACTCCACCTCCCAGCTTCAAGGGATCCTCCGCCTCAGCACCCCGCCCCTTCCCCAGTAGCTGGGACTACAGGCGCGTGCCACCACACCTAGCTAATTTTTTGTATTTTTGTAGAGGAGGGGTTTTGCCACGTTGCCCAAGCTGGTCTTGAACTTCTGGACTCAAGCAATCTGCCTGTGTTGGCATCCAGAGTGCCGGGAATACAGGCATGAGCCACTGCAACCAGCCCAAAATGGTATTTAAAAAAATAATAAATAAATAGTGTTGGTGAAGATGTAGAGAAACTGAAACTCTTGAACACTGCTGGTAAAGTGTAAAATGGTAGAGTTGTTGTGGAAAATGGTTACAGCAGTTCCTCAAAAAAGATTAAACATAGTATTACCATATGATTCCAGCAATTCTACTTCTGGGCCTATACCCAAAAGAAGTAAAAGCAGCCGGGCGCGGTGGCTCAAGCCTGTAATCCCAGCACTTTGGGAGGCCGAGGCGGGTGGATCACGAGGTCAGGAGATCGAGACCATCCTGGCGAACACGGTGAAACCCCGTCTCTACGAAAAAAATACAAAAAACTAGCCGGGTGATTTGGCGGGCGCCTGTAATCCCAGTTACTCGGGAGGCTGAGGCAGGAGAATGGCGTAAACCCGGGAGGCGGAGCTTGCAGTGAGCTGAGATCCGGCCACTGCACTCCAGCCTGGGCAACAGCGCGAGACTCCGTCTCAAAAAAAAAAAAAAAAAAAAAAAAAAAAAGAAGAAGTAAAAGCAGAGTTTCCAAAGACAGTTGTAAACCCAGGTTCACAGCATCATTACCTACAACAGTAAAAAGGTGGAAACGACTCAAGTGTTGACTGACAAATGAATGGATATGCAAAATGATGCAAAATGGAGTCTACCAGTCTGCCCATAGGATGGAACTTTAGGCCTTTTCTGAAACACTACAACATGATGAACCTTGAAGGCTTTACGTGGAGTAAAGTAAGCCAGTCACAAAGACAAATGTTGTCTGGTTCCACTTACATGAAGCACCTAGAGTAGTCAAAGTCACTGATTCAGAAAGTGGACTGGTGGCTGCCAGGGGTTGTGGAAGGGAGAAACGGGAGTTATTATTTAATGGCTTCAGGGTTTCAGTTTTACAAGAGAAAAACATTCTGGAGATACATGTTGGTGATGGTTGCACAATTCAAATGCACTTAATGCCGCTGAATTGTACACAAAACTAGTTGCATGGTGAATTTTATGTTCTGTATATCTTACTACAATTAGAAATAACTTTTAAACAGCTATTTAAACAATAGCTGATGGTTATGAAGCTTGTGTTATGGGGCAATAAAAATGCTCTAAAATTAGTGGTGATGGGTTGTACAACTCTGTGAATGTACTATCAACCACTGAATTTTACCCCTTCAAAAAGAATAAAAGGCCGGGCTAGTGGCTCACATCTGTAATCCTGGCACTTTCAAGGCGAGCAGATCACTTGAGCCCAGGAGTTTGAGACCAGCCTGGGCAACATGGCAAAACCCTGTCTCTACAAAAAAATACAAAAATTAGCCAGGCCTGGTGGCACAAGCCTGTAGTCCCAGCTACTCGGAACGCTGAGGTGAGACGATCGCTTGAGCCCAGGAGGTTGAGGCTGCAGTGAGCTCTGATGTTGTCACTGCACTCCAGCCTGGATGACAGAGCAAGATCCTGTGTCCAAGAAAAAAAAAGAGAAAGAAAAAGAAAGAGAAAGAAAGAGAGAAGGAAAGAAGAAGGAAAGAAAGAAAAAGAAAGAGTGTATCAATACCTGAAGAGATAATGGCTTAAAACGTTCCAAAAACTGAAGAAAAACATCAAGCCACATATGCAAGAAGCCCAGTGTATCACAGTACACTAAGGAAAAAGAAATCCATACCTAGATACATTAGCTACATTGTTTAAAAGATAAAGATTAAGACCAATACTGCCAACAATAAAGAAATGCATCAGCAAAGTGAACAGACAATTACTAATCACCAACCTATAATTCTATGATCTGTAAAATACACCTTCCTAGAAAGTGAAATAATTCTCATACAAAAACTAAAAGAACTTTTCAATACTTATCTTAGAAGCTATCCATTCTTTTAAATTCAATTTTAGTGACTGTCCTGGTGCTACTGGCTTAACAATAAATCATTCCATGTAACTTGCCATATTAATAGCATGATTTTCCCCTTTATTATGTTAATCACCTCAAAAGATGCAAAGCATCTGAGAAATTTAACATCCACTGCATTCATGATTAAAAATTCTTAGCAGATTAGGAAGAGAAAGATTCTTCCTTAACTTCACAAAGGATATATTTTTTCAAACCTACAAAAAGCATCACACTTAATGATGAAGTGCTGAAAGCTTTCTCTCTGAGAGTGGAACACGATAAAAATATCCACTCTGCAATTTCTGTTCAACATTGTGTCTGCAGTCCTAGCAAACTAATTTTGGCAAGAAAAAAATAAAAGTATGAAAATTAGCAAAAAAAGAAAAAATTATCATTCTAAATGGAAAATATAACTGCATAAAACAAAATCTAGAAGGGGCCGGGCACGGTAGCTCATGCCTATAATCCCAGCACTTTGGGAGGCCATGGAGGGCAGATCACGAGGTCAAGAGATTGAGACTATCCTGGCCAAGATGGCGAAACCCCATCTCTATTAAAAATACAAAAATTACCTGGGAATGGCAGCGGGCGCCTGTAATCCTAGCTACTCCGGAGGCTGAGGCAGAGAACTGCTTGAACCCAGGAGGCGGAGTTTGCAGTGAGCCAAGATCATGCCACTGCACTCCAGCCTGGGGTGACAGAGGGAGACTCAGTCTCCAGAAAAAAAAAAAAAAAAAAAAAAAAACACTGAAAGATCTAAAGATGCATTATAAAATTAATAAGCTTTGTAAGACTAATACAAAGCCAATATATATGAAAAAAATTACATTTCTATTCTCACAAGCCAAAAATGTTCCTATTTTTAATTGCATAAAAATAAACACCTATGAATAAATCTAGCCAAAATAAATATCTGCCCAAAAAGTTATGTAACAATTTTTAAATTTTTTAAAGATAGCTAAAATAAATACAAAGATAAAAGTATAGGTTGGAATACTCAGTATTGTGAAATTTTCAGTTCTCCCAAATTGATCTAAACATTCAATAAAATTCCACTCAAAACCCCAATAAACACAAACATGTATTTTTTTTTTAAGAACAAGTTGATTCCAAAATACATGTGATAATATGAATGGCAAGGCACTCTTTTGGTAAAATAAGGTGATAAAACTTGCTCCCCGTGGATATCAAGATGTATTACAATATCATAGGAATTAAGACAATGCGCTGTCAGTTGATGGACAGACACATACACCAACAGAGAGGATAAAGAAACAGACTCGGGCCTATGGGGAATTTTATGACAAAGTAGGCATTACAGAGCAGTGACAAGAGGGCTACTTTTTAAATCAATGCCCCTGAATCAACTGAGTATCTACATGGATTTAAAAAGAAGCTGACTCCTATCTCACACCCTGCACAAAAATGAATTCCTGACAGTAGATAAATGTGCAGAAAGCAAAGCAATACACCTTCTAGAAAATAACATAATAGCTTCATGATCCCAGGACAGAGGAAAATACCAAGACACAATAAACACAAACCATAAAGGACAAGATTGATGAACTGGACCAAATCAGAGTTAAGAACTTTGGCATATCAAAACCACTGAAGAAAGTGAAAGTCAAGTCACACTAGAAGAAGATACTACAAACAAATCAGCAACAACAGGCTTGTTTCCAGAATATATAAAGGTGCTCTGCAAAGCAAATGGTAAGCAAGCCAGTAGAAAAACGGGCAAAATATGTGAAGACGCACTTCACAAAAGATACCAACGGTCATCATTCTAAGAAAAGCTGTTCCATTTCCATTAGTCATCAAGGAAATGCAAATTAAAGGAGACACTACTGCACACTCACAATGGCTAAAATGAAAAAGACCCACAAGACTGAGTGTTAACAAGGATGTGGGACCACAGACACCCTCCTACATGCTGGCAGGAATGTAAATTGGCATAATCAACACTGAAGAAAACATCTTGGCATTAGCTAACAAATGTGAGGATATGCAGCAATACTGCTGCTAGGAATATGCCCAACAGAAACACAGGCATACATATAACAGGCGAAATGCACGAGAATGCTCAGAGCAATAGTACTACAGTAGCCAAAAACTAGAAATTCATAAGTCCATCCACTGTGGAATGTTGAAGTTGTGGGTTTCATACTAAGAGATGCAACAAACATTGAAAATAAATGAATCATAGCTACACTCAGCAATACAAAATCTTGTAAGAATGAATCAAAAGGCCAGAAACAAACATACCCACATTTGTATGAAGTTCAAGAACAAGCAAATAAAGTGGACACGATGGTGTCTAGAGTCCCAGCTACTTGGGACGCTGAGGCTGGATGATCGCTGGAGCCCAGGAGTTCAAGTCCAGCATGGGCAAGATAGTGAGACCCCATTTCTAAAACTAATTAATTTTCAAAAAACAAGTAAACATGGCCAGGCGGGGTGGCTCACACCTGTAATCCCAGCACTTTGGAAGGCTGAGGTGGGTGAATCAAGAGGTCGGAGTACGAGACCAGCCTGACCAACACGGTGAAACCCCGTTTCTACTAAAAATACAAAAAATTAGCTGGGCATAGTGGCGGGCACCTGTAATCCCAGCTACTTGGGAAGCTGAGGCAGGAGAATCGCTTGAACCCGGAAGGCGGAGATTGCAGTGAGCCAAGATCGCACCACTGCACTCTAGCCTGTGCAACAGAGTGAGACTCCATTTTAAAAAAAAAAAAAAAAAAAAAAGCATACACTGTAATCTTAAGGTGCATATTTAGATAATAAAACTAAAAAGAAAAGGCAGAAAGCAGTTACCATAAAAGTCAGAAGAGTGGTTACTTAGGAGAGTCCTGGTGGCGATGTCCTAAGCAATGTTCTATTTCTTGTCCGGAAGATCAATTAAACAGCTATTAGCTTTAAAATACATTCTTAAACTGTGTCTTTGTGTTTTGTGCACATTCTATCACACTTCACAGTTTTAAGTTTTAAAAATTAGAGCAGTGGGAGTGATGCTGACCACCAGACCTGTAAGTTTATAACAAGTGGCTTAGACCTTGTCTCTGCCTTTCCAAAACACTTGTAAAGGCCCCCAAATGGAACAGTTCTCTTTCCAGATACATGAGGTCTGCTCATTGGCAAAGAAAGGAATACTCAATCCTTTTCTCCAAAAAACATCCATAAGGGACAAACCAGGTGGTAAAAACAGGCCATTTCTTAAGCTTCAGAAGACTGGATTGTCTAAGGTAAAAACAGTGCTCACACTCATACTGTATTTTATTGTTTTAAGGTATTTTTGCATGAATCTGAGCAATCTCACAGTAATCCTGAGATGGAGAATATATTATCCTTATTTTGGAAATAAGGAAAATAAAGACCAAAAGACTTACCCAGGGTTGTAAAGTGTGGTTAATGACCAAACTGCAAACAAGCCTGAGCCTCCTGAGTACACCAAAGCCATTTTCACTATAACATAATAATGATGTACACAAAACCCCACAGTTTTAGTGTTTTTCATCTCTCTTTCTCTCTCTCTAGCTAGCTTAAGACCTTCTCTGCCAATATCAGATAACCTCAAACGTCAGCCTCGGCGCTGCACTCGTCTGAGACTCTGGGAATGCCTTAGCTAGGAAAAAACACGCTGGCTTTGCATGCACCGCTTCGGGGCTGACGTCCAGCTCTCCCCCCAGTGGCCGCTGCTCCATCTCCGAGCCTCAAATGCTCATCAGTAAAACCAGAATAATAACATGTTTACCTTAAAGAGTACACATGAGGCTAACAAAGTCTTAACAAAATGCTCAGAATATCACAGGCACCCAGTAAGTACTATTTCCCTTCTTTATGAGAGCAGCACTTTTAAAAATAATAAAAAAGCATGGCTTACTGAGTTAAGGGGCAAACAAAGTAGGTACAAAATCTAGAAAAGAAAATGAGGTTGCCTAAAATTCCATCACAACAATACCCCTGTTACTATTTTGGTGACATCTAGGCACACTCACATGCACATTTTTCCATTCAATGTGCAACAGACATCTTCCCAAGTCAATAAATACAGATCTACACCCCTATTTTCAGTGGCTGTATAATACTGTACCTAGGTATCATCATTACTCACCCAGTTCTACTAACATGCAGGGTTTTCATTATTTTACACAATATGATGATGGACACACACTTCCACACATGTGCTATCATCCCCTTAGTACAAATGCTGAAAACATTTGCTGGGTCAAAAAGAAAACACACTGTATACTACACTGTTAGCTCTGTTCTTAATGTAATGCACTAGGTGCTGCTTTAAACACAGGACTATGCCCTGCTGATTTCTACACAGTTTTTAGTTATTTTAAAAGACTCTAGATTGCAACCTCACTAAGTAAGGAGAAATTAGCACTCTACACTGTACTTACTTTCACATTCAAGAATAAAAGCACAACACAAATACCCCCTCAAGAAAAGTGTGATAGTCTGTGACTTTGCATACACACGCGTAGATGGGAGAAGTAGTTACCGTTACCCAAACTTGTCATCCTTCAAAGCAGTCACCTAGGAAATGCCTGGGTGCTCAACCCAACAACAATGCCACTGGGCAGTCTATTTTTAAAATTCCTCTTCTGGAATGCCCTCCAGAGATAGTGTATGAACCATCAAAGTAAATGTCTGTTAAAATACGTAATTAATATTAGATTATTGGGACTTGCAAAGTTATGGGCTATTACCAGTAATCGTCCATATAAAGGATTTTACCCTTCAAAAGGTATTTAGGATCATCACACCATCAAACCACTTTTTTTTATTACACATGAGGCAGCAATATGCCAAGTCATGCTAGGAGACAAGGTTTCAAATACAATGAGTGGCAGAGTTAGTAACCTTTGTTTGAAGACCTAGACCAATCCAATACAACTTTCAGCAATGATAGAAACGTTCTACATCGGTGATATCCAGTACAGTAGCCACTAGCCACATATGGTTACTAAGCAAACGAAATGTAGCTAGTGCAAATGTGAGACAGGACTTTTCATTTAACTTCACTTAATCTAACTTTAAACCACCACAGGAGGCTCCTGGCTACTGTGCTGGACAGTGCTGCTCTACACCACTGGCTGCAAATTCGGACACACAGGTAGAAGAAATATGGCCCGTCATGTGATAGAGGTGAAGGGACCATGGAAACTTGGGGTACCTCTTAAAGCTCCAGTCACTTGATAACATGTGGGACTGAAGAACAGTAAGGCCCCATCTCCAGATTTTAAACCCTGGCAACTTATCCAAAGAATTCTAAAGCACTGAGGAGGCCAAACAAAACATATCTGCGGGTCATATCCAGCCACAGACCTCTAAATTTGCAATCTCTCTCATCCAGACACATCCCATAAACATGAGATCAGGCACCAAGACATTCGTGATGGTTTAAGGAAATAAACAAAGATCCAAGTTTCCCATATGGACTTTCAAATTTTTCCCTAATATGCTTCCAAGCTGATCTACCTGTTTCTCTCTCCCAGCAGCCCCCAGCCCGCCAGCAGAACTCACAGCTCTTCCTCCGGCCCAAGATTCCTGGAGTCTCCCTAGACTCCTCCAAAGCTCAGGTCCCAATCCTTCTAAGAGACAGTTGCAGCTAGCCCCCTCCACAAGGTCTCCAGCCTCCTAATTTCTCTAAACCCCAATCTGAATAGTACTTTTTTCTATCTCCTTTATATGCATACTAAGCAACTCTCCAAAAAGACCACAAACTACTCAAAGCAGAGCAGATTCTTACACAACCTTTTTCACCCACTCACTTGCCCAGAGACTGTAAAAAAAAAAAAAAGTGGGGGTGGACGGGAAATCATGGGGCAGTGAACATCTATCTTGCAGAGATTCTCTATTTAATCCTCACAACGACATTTTGAGGCAAGTATCATATCTATAAATATGCCTACTTTGCAGATAAGGAAACTAAGCCCCAAAAAGATGAACAAATAATTAGGCAAGGTCACTCCATGGTTATGTGGTTTAATAACATTAATCCATTAGTCTTACAAAAGGGCAAACCAAGAACACTACGTTTGTAATGACACCCAAGTAAATCACTCTTCTGTGTCTACTTTTTCCAGAGAACCATCTGCCCACTGGTGGTGCTTCTGACAAAAAGTGTGTAACAGAAGCTGTTCCCAGAGTGTACTGGAACTAATTTTAGAGACCAAAATATCTGTGAATCAGCTAATTAGTTCTAGCTCCCAGCATGCCAGTCTCCACAGAGGCACTGTGGGAAACGAGTGCACTCCTTCCTGAAGTCAGGAGTCATCTCCGTCCACTGATTTTTCTCCGAGTTCAGGCCAGGGTGAAATCCCGACAAAAATCTTAGCTCCAGGATGACATTTTATTACTTTAAAAAAAATACAAAAAAATGTATAATATTACTACCCTTTCTTGAAATACTGAAATCTGGAAAAATATAACAATAGTCTGTGCTTAACATACTCTCTAACTCATGCAATGCATGTTTTTTTTTTTTAAAGGGGGAAGGTGCATTCATTTATTTACTTAGAATTTACTGATCATTTATTAGAATTCTATATACTTGATCAAATACCAATCAAGTATAAGGGTAGGATGAACAAGCTGTTAGACATATAAGGAGTTACTAAACACACACGTACCAGATGACTGCAATTCCACTCCATACATAAAGATCTGGGTCAGTAAACAAGAAAATAAACAAAAAAAAAGAAAAACATGGGATCCTAGAAACAGAGGGGCCTACTCAAAAGAGAGGTGAAGGCAATTACCAAGATGACAGCAAAAGGGATTCTCAGAACGATGGCAGGACACCTAATTTTTTCTTTCTTTTTTTTTTTTTTTTTTTTGAGACAGAGCCTTGCTCTGTTGCCCAGGCTGGAGTGTAGTGATGGGATCTTGACTCACTGCAACCTCCACCTCCCAGGCTCAAGCAATTCTCCTGCCTCAGCCTCCCGAGTAGCTGGGATTATAGGCGTGAGCCACCACACCCAGCTAATTTTTGTATTTTTAGTAGAGACAGGGTTTCACTATGTTGGCCAGGCTGGTCTTGAACTCCTGACCTCAAGTGATCCACCCGTCTTGGCCTCCCAAAGTGTTGAGATTACAGGTGTGAGCCACTGCACCCGGCCTGGGCACCTAATTAAAATCAGCACAGCGAGGGGAGAGAATGAGAGCAAGTCGGAAATCAACAGGGGAACACGAAGCTGATGCTCCAAAATCAAATCTCCAAGTTTGTCTCCAAAAACTTTTTGTTTTTATTTTATTTGTTTGGTTTTTTTATTGCGGGGTTGGGGTGGGTACGGAGCAGATATTTGCTTGAATTATGATCCAAAAAAATCCATACAGGACGTTTAGCAGGTGTGGCATACGGCAACTCAAGGTTATTCTAAAGGCTCTCTGACTCTAGAGTTGGCCCCTCCTACCCCATTTCTTTGCGTGTCATTTTCATGCTGCAGAAATCCGGTCAGTTCTGTTACGGAGACAGCCACAGTCAGCTTTGTCTGTTTCCTCGGGCATCACTGAACTTGACCCTCTATCTGTGCATTTCCTGCAGATGGAAGTCAGCTCCAGAGATCTGACTAGACTCAGATTCAACATTTCTGGCCAGAATATTTTATAGGTGGTACTATAATCTTTATTCCAATAATATCTCCCACATTTCATCAAATCTAAGACACCACCAACTTTATGAACACCAAAGAAATAACTAGTGACCCAATTGATGAAAAGACTCATCTTGATATCAGAGATGGTAAAACTGTAGAGGTAAAAAAAAAAAGTGTCTCAGAATTGAAATTCTATCATAGTTTGCTCATTACTTAAAAAAATAAAAAACTTTAATTGCATTTATAGTTCTATAGAATGACAGCTTCAAATACACCTTTTAAAACTGAAAGATTCTTAGAAGTATGGCATGCTTTACATGCAATGCCTCTTGGAAACAGAAATGATCTTTCAAGGTACTTTCCAATGATGGATTTCAAGGCCCTTTCCCTTTCACATCTCACCCCACCACATTTCCTGTGATTTATCACATCTCTATACTTTAGCCATGAGACTACCTTTCAGGGGATACCCAGAAAAAGTAAAAACAAGGAACAGCTAAAAAACTCAGTTATGTTGGAAATAACTCAGCAGTTTATTTAAAAATTAAACATGTACCATATGACTGCAATTCCATCCCTAGGTATCCACCTAGAAATGAAATACAGAAATGAAAGTGTAGGGGGGTGGCCAAGATAGCTGACGAGAAGCAGCTAGTGTGCGCAGCTCTCACAGAGAGGAACGAAGGGGCGAGTAAATACAGCACCTCCAATTAAACATCCAGGCACACGCATTGGGACCAATCAAGGAAACAATTCCACCCATGGAAAAGGGAGAAAAGCAAGACAGGACAACGGCCCACTCGGGAGTGAAACGGAGCCAGGGGAACCTCCCCCATCCAGGGAAGCAGTGAGAGAATATGGGACCCCAGGAACCCATGCTTCTTCCACAGATCTCTTTGCAACCCTCGGGTCAGGAGACCGCCTCACGAACCCACTCCACCAGGGTCTTCAGTCCAACACAGAGCTACGTGGAATCTTGGCAGAGTAGTTGCTCAGGCGTGAACAAAGACCCAAGAGCCGTGGACACCCAGGCTTTCTGGGCTTCAGAGCAAAAGGAGCTGCAATTCCATCTTTGGGTTTGAAGCGACCGAGGCAACTGGGGGCTGAAGCAGACCCTGAGCATAGCACAGCTGCTCTATGAAAAAGAGGTGAGACTGCTTTTTTAAGCAGGTCCCCGATCCCATTCCTCTTCAGTGGGTGGGCCCTCCCAACCAAGGTCTCCAACCGCCACCTACAGGTGCCTTTGGGCTGACAACAGATCCGTACCTTCCTGGGACAGAGCTCCCAGAGGGAGGGGCAGGCCACTGTCTTTGCTGTTTTGCAGCCTTCACGGTTGATACCTCCAGTACTGGAAAACCCAAGGCAACTGGGGACTGGAGTGGACCCCCAACATATTGCAGCAGCCCTACAGAAAAGTGGCCAGACCATCACGTGGGCACCCATTCCCATATCTCCTCATCGGCAGGTCCTCCAGGCCTGGGCCTCCAGTCACCCCCTCAGCAGAGCTATCCTGCCAGTAGCAACTCAGCAACTCCCTGGACAGAGACCACACGGCAGCTGAAAGCCTCCCTGCCACTGCCTCTGCGGTGGAACTGTCCTTGTTACCCCCGGACTAACAGAGGAGCAAAGACCCTAAGTGCCTTCTCCACACCTCCAACAAGGAGGGGAAGCTGGTCCGTCTCCCAAGGGCCCCACCCACCCCCCTACTCTTCACCAGGCAGGGAACCCCCAGCTTGGGCTCACAGCACAGACCCGCCATCCTAGGCTGATGGCACTGAGTGACTGCTGACCTGCATCTCTCTGGGGTGGAGCCCACAGAAGACAACCAAATGACCCTCGGCTACAATCACTGCTAAGGTCCCTTCCTCTGCTGCCTCCAAACTAGAAAAAAACATAAACACCGAGATTGTCCCAGAGCTGCAGTGGGCAGCTCAGGAGTGTCAAGCTGCGATCTACAGCCAGCACTCAAGGTGGAGAGAAACCCACGCTTTTTGAGAATTGAGAGGGAACACGGCTGCAACTGTGAGGAAATACAGGGGAGCCACACAACCAAGCAAGAGTCTACCATGACTCAGTATGCCTATGTGCCACGTACGGGATCATAACCCAAAGCTTCAACACCAAAAATACCTCGCTAACATACCACCCTCTGAAACCAAAGACAAGAAGTCAGCTTCAAAGACTCTACACAAAGCCTCAGCCCTGTGAAAACATCCAGCAAAGAAGTCACTTGACTGTACTCAATCTACACTGCAGTTAAAGGAACACCCAGACTTAGAGATAAGCAAAAAAACTTTGCTTAGAGATAAGCAATGCAAGAACTCCAGTAACTCAAATGGCCTGAGTGTCATATGTCCTCCAACAACCACACCAGTTCTCCAACAAGAGTTCTTAACCAGGCTGAGTTGGCTGAATGGCCAAAATAGAATTCAGAATATGGATAGGAACCAAGATCATTGAGATTCAGGAGAACAGCAAAACCCAATCCAAGGAAACTAAGAACCAAAATAAAATGATACAGGAGCTGAAGGACAAAATAGCCAGTATAAAAAAGAACCTAAAGGATCTGACAGAGCTGAATAACACAACACAAGAATTTCACAATGCAATCACAAGTATTAACAGCAAAATAAACCAAGCTGAAGAAAGAATCTTGGAACTTGAAGACTGGGTCTCCGAAATAAGATAGTCAGACAAAACTAGAGAAAAAAGAATAAGGAATGAATAAAACCTCAAGAAGTATGGGATTATATAAAGAAGCCAAATCTATGAAAAATTGGCATCCCTGAAAGGGAGGAAAAGAAAGCAAACAACTTACAAAATATATTTCAGAGTATCATCCATGAAAACTTCCCCAACCCTGCTAGAGAAGCCAAAAGTCAAATTCAGGAGATACAGAGAACTCCTGCAAGATGCTACACATGAAGATCATCCCCAAGACACATAATCATCAGATTTTCCAAGGTTGAAATGTAAGAAACGATGTTAAAAGCAGCTAGAGACAAATGGCAGGTCACCTACAAAAGGAACCCTGTCAGGCTAACAATGGACTTCTCAGCTGAAACCATGTAAGTCAGAAGAGATTGGGGGCCTATATTCAACATTCTTAAATTAAAAAAAAATCTTCAACCAAGAATTTCATATCTAGCCAAACTAAGCTCTTTAAGCAAAGGAGAAATAGGAACCTTTTTCAGATAAGCAAATGTTGAAGGAGTTCGTTACAACCAGACCTGCCTTACAAGAGATACTGAAAAGAGCACTAAATGTATTAATATAATAGAAGGGAAAGATCACTACCAACAAATGTAAAAACACAGACCAGTGTTAAATATACAGACTAGTGATACCATAAAGCAGTCACACAAACAAGCCAGCATAATAACCAGTTACAAACACAATGACAGGATCAAATGCACATATATAAAACTGACCTTGAATGTAAATGGGCTAAATGCCCCACATAAAAGGCACAGAGTGGCAAGCTGGATAAAAAAGCAAGACCCAATGGTATGCTGTCTTCAAGAAACCCATCACACATGTAATGACACCCATAGGCTCAAACTAAAGGGATGGAGGAAAATGTACCAAGCAAATGGAAAACAGAAAACAGCCAGGGTTGCAATCCTAATTTCAGACAAAGAGACTTTAAACCAACAAAGATAAAAAACAACAAAGATGGGCATTACATAATGGTGAAGGGTTCAATTCAACAAGAAGACCTAAGTATCCTAAATATATATATGCACCCAATACAGGAGCACCCAGATTCATAAAGAAAGTTCTTAGAGACCTTCAAAGAGATTTACACTCCCACAAAATAATACTGGGAGATGGCAACACTCTGACAATATTAGATCATCAAGACAGAAAATTTATAAAGATATTCAAGACTGGATCTCAACACTGGACCAATGGATCTGATAGACCTCTACAGAACTCTCCACCCAAAAATAATAGAATATATAAGCTTTACATCATCACATGGCACATACTCTAAAATCAACCACATAATTGAACATAAAACAATCCTCTGCAAATGCAAAAAAAAAAAAAAACCAAAACCTGAAATCATACTAAACATACTCTTAGACCACGGCACATTAAAAACAGAAGTCAAGACTAAGAAAATCGCTCAAAATCATACAATTACATGTAAATTAAACAACATGCTCTTGAAAGACTTTAGGGTAAATAAAGAAATTAAAGCAGAAATCAAGAATTCTTTGAAACTAATGAAAACAAAGATACAACATACCAGAATCTCTGGAACACACTAAGGCAGTGTTAAGACAGTAATTCATAGGACTAAATGCCAACATAAAAAGAAAGATCTCAAATTCACAACCTAACATCACAACGGAAAGAATTAGAGAAGCAAGGACAAATCAACCCAAAAGCTAGCAGAAGACAAGAAATAACCAAAATCAGAGCTGAAATGAAGGAAATCGAGACATGAAAAACAATTTTAAAAAATCAACAAATCCAGGAGTTTAAAAAAAAAAATTAATAAGATAAATAGGCTGCTAGCTAGACTAACAAAGAAGAAAAGAGGGAAGATCCAAATAAACACAATTAGAAATGATGAAGAAAATGTTACTACTGACCCCACAAAAATAAAAACCATCAGAAACTACTATGAACACCTCCATGCACACAAACTAGAAAGCCTGGAAGAGATTAATTAATTCCTGGACACATACAATCTCCTAAGATGGAACCAGGAAGAAACTGATTTGATTCCCTGAGCAGACAAATAATGAGCTCCAAAACTGAATTCGTAATAAAAAGCCTGCCAAATTCACAGCCAGTTCTACCAGATGTACAAAGAACAGCTGATACCAATCCTACTGAAACTATTCCAAACACCTGAGGAGGAGGGACTCCTACCCAACTCATTCTACTAAGCCAGCACCATCCTAATACCAAAACCTGGAAGAGACACAACAAAAAAAGAAATCTCAAGCCAATATCCTTGATGAACATCAATACAAAAATCTTCAACAAAATACTTGCAAATCGAATCCAGGAGCACATCAAAAAGCTAATTCACTATGATCAAATAAGCTTCATCCCTGGGATGCAAGACTGGTTCAACATAATGTAAATCAATAAACTGATTCATCACATAAACAGAACTGAAGACAAAACCACATTATCTTAACAGATGCAGAAAGGGCTTTCAATAAATTAAACACCCCTTCATGTTATTAGGTATTGAAGGAACATACTTCAAAGTAACAGCCATCTATGACAAACCCATAGCCAACACCATACTGAATGGGGAAAAGCTAGAAGCATTCCCCTTGAAAACCAGCACAAGACAAGGATGCTCACTCTCACCACTCCTATTCAACATAGTATTAGAAGGCCTAGCTAGAGCAATCAGGCAAGGGAAAGAAATAAAGGGCATCCAAATAAGAAGAGAGGAAGTCAAACTATCCCTATTTATAGACAATATGATTCTGTATCTAGAAAACGCCACAGTCTCAGCCAAACGCTCATTCAGCGATCAACAACTTCAGCAAAGTTTCTGGATACCAAATCAATATACAAAAATCACTAGCATTCCTATACACCAACAACTGGCAAGCAGAGAGTCAAGTCATGAATGAACTCCCATTCACAACTGCCGCAAAAAGAATAAAACACCTAGGAATACAGCGAACCGGGGAGGTAAAAGATCTCTACAATGAGAATTACAAAACGCTGCTCAGAGAAATCAGAGACGACACAAACAAATGGAAAAATATCCCATGCCCATGGATAGGAAGAATCAATGTCATTAAACGGCCATACTACCCAAAGCAATTTACAGATTCAGTGCTATTCCTATCAAAAGTAGCAATGACATTCTTCAAAGAACTAAAAGAAAATATTTTAAAATTCATGTGGAACCAGAAAAAAAGCCCGAATAGCCAAGGCAATCGTACGCAAAAAGAACAAGGCTGAAGGCATCACATTACCTGACTTCAAACTATACTACAGTAACCAAAACAGCATGCTACTCCTACAAAAACAGGCACATAGACCAATGGGACAGAATAGAAAGCCCAGAAATAGGCTGCACACCTATGACCATCTGATCTTCAACAAACTGACAGAAACAAGCGATGGGAAAAAAACTTCCTATTCAATAAATGGTGCTGAGATAACCGGCTAGCCATCTGCAGAAGATTAAAGCTGGACCCCTGCCTTACAACATACATAAAAATCAAGTCATGCTGGATTAAAGACTTAAATGTCAAACCCCAAACTATAAAAAACCTGGAAGACAACCTAGGCAATACCATTCTGGACACAGGAACGGGCAAAGTTTTCATGACAAAGACACCAAAGGCAATTGCAACAAAAGCAAAAATTTACAAATGGGATCTAGTTAAACTTAAGAGCTCTGCACAGCAAAAGAAATTATCAACAGAGTAAACAGACAACCTACAGAATGGGAGAAAATATTTGCAAACCACGCATCTGACAAAGGTCTAATATCCAGCATCTATAAGAAACTTAAATTTACAAGAGAAAAAACAACCCCATT
This sequence comes from Macaca mulatta, assembly GCF_049350105.2. Lineage (NCBI taxonomy): Eukaryota > Metazoa > Chordata > Mammalia > Primates > Cercopithecidae > Macaca > Macaca mulatta. The sequence goes on along the minus strand of NC_133417.1, from coordinate 15,915,051 downwards.
AAAACATAGGCAAAGGACATGAACAGACACTTTTCAAAAGACATACATGCAGTCAACATGCAGGCATATGAAAAAAAGCTCAACATCACTGATCATCAGAGAAACGCAAATCCAAACCACAATGAGATACCATCTTACACAGTCAGAATGGCTATTATTAAAAAGCCAAAAAGTTACAGACGCTCGTGAGGTTGCAGAGAAAAGGGAACACTTACCACTATTGGTGGGAGTGTAAATTAGTTAAACCACTGTGGAGAGCAGTCTGGCGATTCCTCAAAGAACTAGAAGCAGAACTACCATTCGACCTAGCAATCCCATTACTGGGTATATACCCAAAGGAATATAAATCATTCTACCATAAAGACACATGCATGTATATGTTCACTGCAGCACTATTCACAATAGCAAATACATGGAATCAACCTACATGCCCATCAATGACAGACTGGATAAAGAAAAGTGGTACATACACACCATGGAATACTATGCAGCCATAAAAATGAATGAGATCACATCTTTTGTGGGAACATGGATGGAGCTGGAGGCTATTATCCTTAGCAAACTAATGCGGAAACAGAAAACCAAATATTGCATGTTCTCACTTGTAAGTGGGAGCTAAATGATGAGAACACATGAACACAAAGAAGGGAATAACAGACATTAAGGCTTACTTGAGGGTGGAGGGTGGGAGGAGGGAGAGGACCAGAAAAGGTAACTTTTAGGTACTGGGCTTAATACCTGGGTGATGAAATAATCTGTACAACAAACCCCTGTGACATGAGTTCACCTCTGTAACAAACCTTCACATGTACCCCGCAACCTAAAATAAAACTTTAAAATAAATAAAATTTTAAAAAAATAAAATAGCAAGGTATTGCATTTTTTAAGAAGAAAAATGGGCCAGGCATGGTGGCGCATGCCTGTAATCCCACCACTTTGGGAGGCTGAGGTGGGCAGAGTAGGAGGTCAGGAGATAGAGACAATCCTGGCCAACATGGTGAAACCCTGTCTTTACTAACATACAAAAAATTAGCCGGGCGTGGTGGCATGTGCCTGTAGTCCCAGCTACTAGGGAGGCTGAGGCAGGGGAATTGCTTGAACCTGGGAGGCAGAGGCTGCAGTGAGCTGAGATCGTGTCACTGCACTCCAGCCTGGTGACAGAGCAAGCCTCTGTCTCAAAAAAAAAAAAAAAAAAGTAAAACATAAAAATGTATGGTCACATAAAGATTTGTATCTTTAATTATTCATCATTAATTATTAATTAATGCATAATTATGAAATACTGCCATATTATTCATAATAGCAAAAGGCAGAAATAAGCCAAATGTCCATCAAATTATGAATGGATAAACAAAATGTGGTAGATCCATATAGTTAAATAACACTCAACAGGCTACAGACAGTGACTCACACCTGCAATTTCAGAACTTTAGGAGGCCACAGTGGGAGAACTGCTTAAGCCCAGCAGTTCAAGATTAGCCTGGGCAACATGGTGAGATGCCATCTCTTTTAAAAAAAAAAAAATTAGATGTGTGTGGTGGCATGTGCCTGTAGTCCCAGCTATACTGGAGGCTGAGGTGGGAGGACCAGCTGAGCCTGGGAGGTCGAGGCTGCAGTGAGCCATGATCACCTACTGCACTCTGGCCTGGGCGACAAAGCAAGATCCTGTCTCAAAAAATAAATTAAAAATAAATAACACAACAGTAAAGAGTAACAAACTACTGGCACATGCTATGACATAGATGAAGCATGAAAACATGATGTAAAGTATAATAAATCATATAGGCTGGTTGTAGTGGCTCACACCTGTAATCTCAACGCTTTGTAAGGCCAAGGCAGGAGGATCGCTTGAGCCCAGGAGTTTGAGACCAGCCTGGGAAACATAGGAAGACCCCGCCTCTACAAAAAGTATTAAAAAAAAAAAAAAAAAAATGCCAGGAGGGGTGGCACTTGCCTGTGGTCCCAGCTACTCAGGAGGTTGAGGTGGGAGGACAGCGTGGGCCCAGGAGTTCATGGCTGCAGTGCGCTGAGATGGCACCACTGCATACCTGCCTGACCTTGTCTTAAAAAAAGGAATTAGACTAAAAGACGACATATTGTATGTTCCCATTTATAGGAAATGCCAGAAAGGACAAATCAGTAGAAACAGAAAATAGATATATCATTGCCTAGAGCTGGGGGTAGAAGTGAGGGTTGACTGCAAATGGCATGAGGGATCTTTTTGGGCTGATAGAGAAACGTGAAGATGGTTGTACAACTCTGTAATTTTACTAAAAATAATTAAACTGTACATTTAACAGATAAATTTTATGCTATATAAATTATACCTCAATAAAGCCACTTTTTAAAAAAAGCAAAATCTGTTACTAGGCTTAAAATCATTCTCCTATGATGTCTCTAGTGACTGAATTATGCACAGAACTTATCATACCGGCCCAAAACAAGTATTTCTTATTTCTCTATCCAGAAATACTAGCTGTTGTGGAAGAAAACAAGGCCCTGGGTCAGGAGCTGAGAGTTGTGGGGGGAAAGCAGCATGGTCTGTGCAGACCCAGAGTCCTAATGGAGCCGAGAACACCCTGGAGAGCTCACGCTGCACACAAACCTCAGCAGGTCTCTCTGTGGCCCACGAATCCCCTGCAGTTGTCCTGGATGTGCTGTGCTCTCGCATGCTCCCGTTTGCAGCACTGTGCGTTCTCTCTGCTGTCTGCTCTTGTGCCTCTTTCAGGACTCGCTTCACGCCTCATCAACTCCACTGGCCTCCCACCAATATCCACTAGTCTGAGACAGAAGCTGTTTCCAGCCACCTATTATACTGTTCTTCCAGCAGTCAGACTCATTTGTGACCCCTGATTTTAAAACCATCTATTTCTTTAATGCCAAGAGTCCAGACTGCAACCTTCCAGAAGACAGGTTTTTATTCTTCTATCATCAGCATCAACTATAATGATAGCAAATTTTGAGGAGGAGGATGGAGGGAAGCTGAATAAGACAAACAGAAAAGAATGTAAATATCATGAACTATGTATTCCAATTAACAAACCCAAATACAATGACTGCCATCAAGACATTATCACTCTGTCCTACTTGTATCCTTGCTTTCAATCCCAGCCCGCTCAAGGTCTATTCTCAACAGACAAGCAAAATGTCTTTTTTTTTTTTTTTTGAGACAGAGTCTCGCTCTGTCACACAGACTGGAGTACAGTGGTGTGATCTTGGCTCAGTGCAACCTCCGCTTCTTGGGTTCAAATGATTATCCTGTCTCAGCCTCCTGAGTAGCTGGGATTACAGGCACGCACCACCACGCCCAGCTAATTTTTTGGTGTTTTTAGTAGAGATGGGGTTTCACCATGTTGGTCAGGCTGGTCTCAAACTCCTGACCTCATGATCCACCCACCTCGGCCTCCCAAAGTGCTGAAATTACAGGCATGAGCCACCGCAACTGCCCCCTACCCGCCGCATTTTTTTCTTTTTTTTAAGACAGGCTGCGGTGCAGTGGCACGATCTCAGCTCACTGCCACCTCTGCCGCCCAGGTTCAAGCAAATTCTCGGCCTCAGGCTTTCGAGTAGCTGGGATTACAGGCACACGCCACCAAGCCTGGCTTATTTCTGTATTTTTTGTATAAAGATAGGGTTTCGCCATGTTGGCCAGGCTGGTCTCATACTCCTAGCCTCAAGTGATCCGCCGCCTCAGCCTCCCAAAGGGCTGGGATTACAGGTGTGAGCCACCACGCCCAGCCACAGAATGTCCTTTTGAAAGGCAAGTCATATCGTTTCACTCCTCTCTTCAACACCATCCAATGGCTCCCCAGCTTGGGTAAGAGCCAGTCTTACTATGGCCTACAAGCCCTCATGATCTGACCTCTCATTACCTCTCTGAGCTTATCTAGTGGCCCTGCCCGCTCCCTTCACTGGCCTCCTGGCTGTTCATCAGATGTGCCAGACCCCTTCCACTCTCTGCACCGGTGCTCTGTATGCCTGGAATGCTCTTCCCCAAGCTACCTACCTGGCTTGTTCCAGCATCTCCTTCAAGTCTTTGTTCAAATGTCATAAAATTCACGGTTAACATGCTTATTGGCTCCTTCCCCCAAGTAAAACATAAGCTCCTTGAAGACAGAAATATTCACCTGATTATCACTGCTATTGTCTAGAATCATATATGTTGAAAAAATGAACGAATCCCACTGACAGGCCTCAATGCTCACCTGGGAAAATGTCTTTCTGTTGGGTTCTAAATTAAGTTGAACATGAATGAAAACTTATGACATGCAACTCCCCTCCCATACTTCTTGCTGCTAAAAAGTGATACCAAAATACAAATAAAGAGAAACTAATACAACTAAAACACCATGAAAACAGTGGTACCACGTAAGTTGTCCTGTACTGGGTCACAAGACCTGCATCTTAGTTCTGCTACCAAATGACTCTAGGTGTGTTATTAACACTTGCATCATTGGAGGCAACGGTCTACAAAACTAAAACTAGTGGTCTCTGAGACTCTGCAAGCTCTGTGGCTTGAATTCTGTTCTTCATTCTCCCCGTTCTGCAGTTCTGCTCACTGTGAGTGTTGCCAATTCCTGTTGCTGGCCCTGCCCTAGGTTTCTACCGCTGCCTTTCTCAAGAGCACGTGACAGAACTTACTCTTACCTGGTTATCAGTTCAGAGGATAAGTTTTGTTTGTGCCTTTCTTCACTCAGTAGATAGCTTAAAGCAGTGGCCTCTAAACTTTTTGATTACATAGAATACCTATTATGTGGCCAGGCTCAGTGGCTCACACCTGTAATCACAGCACTTTGGGAGGCTGAGACAGATGGATCACTAGGTCAGGAGTTCGAGACCAGCCTGGCCAACATGGTGAAACCCTATCTCTACTGAAAAAACAAAAATTAGCTGGGCGTGGTGGCAGGCGCCTATAATCCCAGCTACCCAGGAGGCTGAAGCAGGGGAATCGCTTGAACCTGGGAGGCAGAGGTTGCAGTGAGCCAAGATCGCGCCACTGCACTCCAGCCTAGGCGACAGAGTGAGATCTGTCTCTAAATAAATAAATAAATAAAAGAACTATTAACAATGGAGGGCGGAAAGAAGAACAGAATCAACCATAAGCTCTGCTAACTTTTTAGTCTATTGTAGAACCCTAGAGTCGGAGGTTGCAGTGAGCTGAGATCGCGCCACTGCACTCCAGCCTGGGCAATGGAGCAATACTTCATCTTGGAAAAAAAAATACCTATTATGTGTAGGCCGGGAGCAGTGGTTCACGCCTGTAATCCCAGCATTTGGGAGGCAGAGGCGGGTGGATCACAAAGTCAGAAGTTCAAGACCAGCCTGGACAAGATGGTGAAACCCCGTCTCTACTAAAAATACTAAAATTAGCTGGGCGTTGTGGTGGGCACCTGTAATCCCAGCTACTTGGGAGGCTGAGGCAGAGAATTGCTTGAACCTGGGAGGTGGAGTTTGCAGTGAGCCAAGATCGCGCCATTGCACTCCAGCCTGGGTGACAGAGTGAGACTCCATCTCAAAAAGGAAAAAAAAAGAATACCTATTATGTGTATTTACTTATAAATCATACAATCTATTGTTATGTAAATTTAGTTATAAAGCATATGCAAAACAGAATAACTTCAAAGAATAAGGTGAAAAATAAATACTAACAAGGAGTTGTAATGTTCTTCCTATAGCCCAATCACTGGCCTGTCCCTCACAGAACCCACTAATCTAAAATGAAAGCAGCATCACGCAGATTGAAAATGGGAAAGCAACAGAAAAAAAGAAATCCTCCAGGCATCCTAGGAAGCGTCTCTGCTGTGGTTTGAATGTGCCCCCAAATTTCACATGTTATCAGTTTAATCTACAATGCTACAATATTGAAAGGCGAGGCTTTTAAAGAAGTGACTGCATCATGAGGGCTCTGTCTTCACAAATGAATGAATGGATTAATGGGTTATCATGGGAGTGGAACTAATGGCTTTATAAGAAGAGGAAGAGAAACCTGAGCTAAAGCACTCACAGCCCCCTCACCATGTGATACCCTGCACCACCTCAGGACTCTGCAGAGAATGCCCACCAGCTAGAAGGCTCTCACCAGAGGTGGCCCTTTGACTCTGGACTTCTTGCCCCTAACGACTGTAAGAAAAAACATTTCTTTTTAAAATAACTTATCCAGTTTCAGGTATTCTGTTATAAACAAAAGAAAATGGACTAATACACTCTTGCTGCCAATCGGGTGAAAGTGACAGGTAAGGTGATATATTCCCAAGTGCCTCAGACTCCAAATCACGAAGAATTTCAGAGCTAGCCAGATTCTCTCATGGTTCTGCTCAGAACGTTTCGTAAGAATGACCTTGCAAACTGAAGCTTTCAACCTGGTCTGGGTACCTTAAGAATATTTTATGAACAATCAATCCACTGAACTGCACGTATCAGTAGACCCCAGTTAACGGCACAGAGTACCTGAAAGCCATCCCTTGTCTGAAATCACATAGAAAGGTTTTAGAGCCATGGCACTGTGATGGAAGGAAAGAAGGTGTGGACCACACCTCATGAGATGTGCAAACAACATGGCTCATGACAAACCCAGCAGAATGCTCAATCTTTAGAAACCCAACATGGCTACAGCAATACAGACCATAACAACTTTTGGCAAGGACATGGAGAAACTGAAACCCTCATACATTATTGGTGGGATTATAAAATAACGTAGCCACTCTGGAAAACAATCTAGCAGTTTCCCAAAATGTTTAACATAAAATTACCACATGTCTTATACATTCCGCTCCTAGGTATATAGCCAAGAGATTTAAAAATCTACATCCACACAAAAACATGAATGTTCAAAGCAGTATTATTCATAATAGTCAAAAAGTGAAAACATAATATCCAACAATGGATGAATAGGTAAACAAAATGTGATATACCTACATAATGGAATATTATTTGGCAATAAAAAGAATTTAAGTACTGAATTCATGCTACAACATGGGTAAACCTTGAAAACATTACGATATAAATGGAAGAAGTCAGATACAAAAGACCACATATTGCATGATTCTAGTTTATGAAATATCTGGAATAGAGATAGAAAAACAAATCCAAAGACAGAAAGTTGATTAGTCGTTTGCCAGAAGCTTTGGACAGAGGATGGGGAGTGACTGCTGATAGGTACAGAGTTCCTTTTCAATACAATGAAAATCTTCAAAAATTAGACAGTGGTGATGAGTATACAACTCGTATGCAACTCGGAAAATACAAAAAAACCCACTTAATTGTATACTATAAAATGGAGAATTTTATAATTCATGATATATAAATTATATTTTAGTACATTAATAATTATCATCATCATCATCAATATCATCATAATGGCTAATGAAATATGGTATCCTGGATTGGATCCAAGAAAAGAAAAAGGACATTAGTGGAAACACTGATGAAATCCAAATAAAACCTGTAGTTTGATTAATAGTGTTGTACCAAGTCCCTTGTATTTCTTAGTTTCGATAAATGTACCATGGCACTGTAAGAAGCTCACACTAAGGGAAGCTGGGTGAAATGTACATGGGAACTCTTAAATCACTTAAAAGTAAAAAAAAAAAAAAAAAAAAATTAATGATAATGAAAAAACTTATACCACAGAACACAGTGCAGCTACAGGAAAGAATAATTTATATCTACATGTATTTAACACGGAAAGATGTCTGTGTTATGAAGTTTTTAAAAACAGCAAGCTGCAGAACAGTATGCAGAATAGTATGACTACATTTCCTTAAACACTTACATGCCGTGGTTGTGAGCAATGTGTTTGTATGCCGGGGAACAGGATTTTCACCGTGTGCTTCATACATGTGTGCATTATGCAATTTTCATAGCAGATACACATAAATTTGAAATTTAAGAAAGCCACAATCAAAACAATTTTTAACATTTTAAGTTTTAAACACACACATTTAAATCCCCTCAGAAGCTGCCTGCCAGGAAGGAATGGAAGATGGTCTTCTGTCTAGGTTTTCTCTGCAAAGCGGAGAAGGAATCCACACCCAAGAACAACCCTCTGCTCCGCGGTGATTTCCACCTCCGGGAATAAGGGGTATCACATCAGTACCAGGCATTCTAAGAACAGCAAGTTACTGAGAATCCTTGAAGTTAAATGCTGGGTGCATGGATTCCTTATAACATTCTCTCTACTTCTGTGTATGTTTCACAATTTTCTTTTTGTTTTTGCCCAAGCTGGAGTGCAGTGGTGCTATCTCAGCTCACTGCAACCTCTGCCTCCCGGGTTCAAGCAATTCTCCTGCATCAGCCTCCCAAGGAGCCAGGATTACAGGCGCCCTCCACCACTTGGCTAATTTTTGGTTTTTTTGGTTTTTGTTTTTTGAGACAGAGTCTCACTCTGTAGCCCAGGCTGGAGTGCAATGACACGATCTCGGCTCACTGCAACCTCTGCCTCCTGGGTTCAAGTGATTTTCCTGTCTCAGCCTCCCAAAGTAGCTGGGATTACAAGTGCCTGCCACCACGCCCAGCTAATTTTTGTATTTTTAGCAGAGACAGGGTTTCGCCATGTTGGCCAGGCTGGTCTCGAACTCCTGGCCTCAGGCAATCCGCCTGCCTCGGCCTCCCAAAGTGCTGGGATTACAGGCATGAGCCATCGCGCCCAGCCCAATGTTTCACAATTTTCATAATACAAAGTTAAAAAAGTAATAATAAAGGTGTCCTATAGGTTTGATCTTTAGGAACTATCTCTCCTTAATTACCTGGGAACCAGGATTAAGGCTCATGACTATTATTCTAGGCAAAGAATCCCTACTGTACAATCTATCCTAAAGCCTTCTTTTCTCTTACCTTAAATACTGCAGTGACTAAAGAGAGTAGCTTGCAGTGCACTGATCTCATACAATCACTATCAGAAAAACTAGAGACAAAATGAAACAAAAAGACAAATACTTAGATCAAGTGTCCAATCTTTCGGTTTCCCCGGGCCACACCAGAAGAAGAAAAATTGTCTTGGGCCACACACAAAATACACTAACACTAATGACAGCCGACGAGCTTTAAAAAAAAAAAAAATCACAAAAAAATTTCATAATGTTTTAACAAAGTTTGTGAATTTGTGTTGGGCCACATTCAAAGCTATCCTGGGCCTCCGAGCCAGCGGTTGGAAAATTTGATTTAGATGGAGATAAGGGCAAGTGAATCCCGCCTTCTAAAACACTGCGCTCCCTAAATAAAGGATGGTGCAGGTATTTAAAGAGGAAAAAAAATGCCAAAGTTAGAGTTCATACACTCACTATTCTCCCTTGAAGAAAATCATCAGTTTCCTACCTTTGAGTGGCTTATCTACAGGGTCGTTACATGTCTGCAGACATCAGGATTGCAAAAATCAGAGATAACGTTGTTTTCATTAGGGAATCTGGCAACTTACAAGAAAGGGGCTCAAAACTACATTATGTTAAGGCTTAATGTTAGACAAGTATTCTTTGTCTTCTGTGGTTTTTCTTGAGATGAAACGCTTTACTTCTGACTGTGGGACTAATGTGTTCCTACAGGTTGCAACATAAAACAGATTTCTCCCTATGAACCTTACAGAAAGAGCTTGACAACCTTTGTCCTGGACAGCAAGCCTTCTGAGAGCCGGGGCCAAGTGACTTCTCTTAGTCTCCTCTGAGCAAAGCCCAGGGCTGGCCACAGCATAGGAACCTGGACAGGCAGTCCACCCTCAAGGCCTGCCTGTGACCCCTGCTACCCTGTGCAGAACAAAGACGTGCTGAAGGATATGAGTTCTTCAGAGGACTGGCGGAACTGACTTACAGAAAATGCTCAGCACGTGGCCTAGCATGAGGCATTCTTTAAATCTGAGTCTCCTCCCCATTCCAACTCTCATCCCTTTTCCTGAATTCTGTCTTTACTGATTTATCTAGTCACCCAGCAAAGAACAAATCACTCCGAAGCCATGGCAGGCTAGAACACAACTAGTTACTGCAACACTGATGGAGTCCTATGACTCCCTCCATAAAATCAACTGAGTAGAATACTGAACAGCTCTTCTGAACATTTTCAGACAAATCTAATCTAGAAACCTTTCCACTTGGGAGCTATCTCATCAAACTCTTCAATTATGTACTAGGGGATCAAACACAAGCACAGAAACACAACAGGCAAATTTCACTTAAGCTTGGCTTTTGCCCTCTGGTGTTTTATTATTGCTCAGGTTTTGTTTTTAAGTTTTGTCTTTCAATGATGTGGCTTGGTACAGAGAACTTTCTCCTGCTTTTGATTTTATTCTTTCAGAATCTGGAAAGGAGGTCAGCTGTCCTTTCTAGGCTTCAGTTCCTTCATCTGTAAAATGAAGTTGTTCTAAATTATTTTTCATGTCTCTTCTAAATTTAAAATATTATATGCACACACGTTTGTGAGTCCCGATGACAGTCCCAACACAGGCCAAGCTAATCGTGTGACCGACACTACCCCAGAGGCACTTGGCTGAGGCTCTTGGGGTCTGGGGTGGGCAGTGTATCTGCCCCATCTGGCATCACACTCCTAAGGTGTGCCCTCCCTCCCAACTGATCCCTTTCAAATCAAGTACAAGGCATCTCTCCTCAACTAGAGGCTTCCCCCAACGCCAAGCAGCCTTCACTTCCCTCTCCCTTCTCTGACCTCTAACCACAATCCTCGAGGACAACATAAGTGGGCACTTGATTTTTCTCCACTTTTTTCATAGGGTAGTTTATATCATGCTGAACAGGCTGTCAAGCAACCACTGCCTGATGATTTGTTGACAGAGTCTGCATCACACGGAAAAAGGAGATGGGTAAAGCAACAAGACTTTGTCACAGGCCAGTGGCAGTTTTAAAGAGGAGGCAGAAAGAATCAGTAGAAACCTCACGTCTGGATTGAGTGTCACCTCTTCCATTTCAGGATTTCATTCATGCTTTCAAACATACCATGCTTTTAGCCAAAAAATAAAACATTAACATGCCGACACACTTAATGAATTCTCTTATTAAAAAAATATGCTAACTTGTTCTAGCATAGAAAGCTTAGAGGTAGGATATGGAAATCAAAAATAAATTTGCTGCTCTAATTTCTTCTAACTTCCAACTTTTTGTAAAACAAGAAAGCCCTGAGAACTTGGAACAAATTCTCAGCTCTGGGGAAATTAGCTTCTTTTGTATTACCTCCCACTCTTATCTAATCCTGATTTCAAATTTCAGAAGTAAGTAAAACCAAATTTGGGAGAAACAAACAAAACAGAATGAGCAAGGGGTGAGAATGAAAGTTCATTGTATTCACTTGTTTTCATGCTGCTGAGGAAGACATACCCAAGACTGGGCAATTTACAAAAGAAAGAGATTGACTGGACTTACAGTTCGAGGCCTCACAATCATGGGGGAAGGCAAGGAGGAGCAAGTCACATCTTATGTGGATGGCAGCAGGCAGAGAGAGAGCTTGTCAAGAGAAGCTCCCATTTTCAGAACCATCAGATCTCGTGAGACCCATTCACTACCACAAGAACAGCATGGGAAAGACCTGTCCCCATAAGTCAGTCACCTCCCACTAGGCCCTACCCACAGCATGGGAGAATTATGGGAGCTACAAGATGAGACTTGGGTGGGAATAAAGACCTGTTCCCATGAGTCAGTCACCTCCCGCTAGGTCCTACCCACAGCATGGGGGAATTACGGGAGCTACAAGATGAGATATAGGTGGGAATAAAGACCTGTCCCCATGAGTCAGTCACCTGCCACTAGGTCCTACCCACAGCATGGGGGAATTATGGGAGCTACAAGATGAGATATGGGTGGGAATAAAGACCTGTTCCCACGAGTCAGTCACCTCCCACTAGGCCCTACCCACAGCATGGGGGAATTATGGGAGCTACAAGATGAGACTTGGGTGGGAATAAAGACCTGTCCCCATGATTCAGTCATCTCCCACTAGGCCCTACCCACAGCATGGGGGAATTATGGGAGCTACAAGATGAGACTTGGGTGGGAATACAAAGCCAAACCATATCATTCATGATGGAATTATTCCAAGTGAGGAATTCACTGCTTAGCTAAAGGCACTGATGAAAAACAAAAAAAGCTGGGGGGGGGGGGGCGGTGGCTAACATTTATCCATTCTTCTATAAATGTTCCATTGTATGAACCATGTTTTACAAATCTATTCTTTCTGAGACCCTGTCACTTAACCTCTCTGGCCCAGCACTGGACAATCTCATATCATGACTAAAATGGTTTGATGTCTATAATTAAGGACTTCACCCTAACTTAGAACCACTGAAGAAGAATTATCAAAGATTTTAGTCAGAAAGGGCCTGGGTCATCACCCTGTATTTGATTTACCCTGTTTTAGTGACAGATTTATCACCTGTACTCACATCCAAGTCCAAGAGTCCAAGGCGCTCCAAAGCCCGGCTCTTTCTACGGTACGATGATTATTCCCAGGGGTGGAGAGAATTAGGAATCCAAGTCCAAAGCTATGCCAGTTAAACATGCGAAGCCAAGGACACAATTTCATCAACTTTTACTCCTGACAGCCCACCAGAATGACAGAAGTACAGATCATCGCCAAAACAACCTAAAGAATTGGGGCATTGGTAGAACATAAGCAGCCATTAGCAAATACATTTTTTTCCCCAAACACAATTTGAGAAGAAAAAAAGAGAGGGAAAGCCGCAACTCAGAATATGCTCCAAAGGGGCTGCAGTTGACGTGAAAGCTTATCCTCCTGGTCCCTAAATAAGTTCTGGGTTCCTGTGGCAGCTATGGGGCAAGAAGGACTGGGACACTGGGATAAGCAGGAGAATGCAGGTGGACAAGGGGACTGCCACTGCCAGAGAAAATAAGTTGTATACACTGGTGAGGAAAGACGAGGAGGAGGCCTATCGACAGGCCAGGTTGGGCCCCCTGCACAGAGGATCGATTCTGTGATGAGATGAGAGTTCATATAATTGCCTCCTACCACTAGACTATGAATAAGGTAACCACATAATTTGTCATCTGAAGTGGGGAACTTTGAGATTCAAAGGACGCACTCTTATACCAGGACAAGAGGCATAAATAGTGAATGTCAGGGCCATGTGGACATAGGGTCTCCCTAGGCATGAGTTCCTCAGGGCAGGAACCATGTCTCATTCTGCTCCGTATTCTCAAGACCAAGGAGGCTCTCAGGAAACATGCAGAATAACTGATGTGACTACTTTCTCCAGTAAATCGAATTTGCCAACAGCAATCTGTATAGTATTTCTACCAGGGCTGCCTTGTTGCACAAGTCCAGGAGGCGCTGTCACAGCCCCATGCGGCAGCTGTGTTCACAGAAGAGATGCACTTTTTTTAAGAAATTTGTTTTTAAACCCTCTCTAAATGAGCTTTGAAATGAACTTCCTCCACATCCACAGCCAACCAAAGCTCTGCCCTGAAGCCACTTTCCCACTGAACTTGCTGTGACCTTCCAGGTTCATCCTTCCCTTGGCAGGGACAGGCTGTCACAGCCCTGAGAGCTGCAGAGACAGCTGATGCCCCATACTGTGAGCCCAGAACCTTTTTTCACTTGGCTGCTCCAATTCTGGCATTATCTGGCTTAGCAACTCAAATCAAAGATCATCAGGCATGACCAGCAGATCTGCATGCTCAAGTCTAGATGCTGACAGCAATACTGAGAGTCAGAACACACATTAAGAGCAGAACGATCCTAAAGCTTGTTCTAAGTCTTTTCCCTGTTTAGATCAGTTTGTTATAGTTATCCACAGGTAAGGTACTAAAACAAGGGCCCTGGGATTTATCTCTTTTCCGAGGAGAAAACACCCAAAAAGCACAAGTGAACTTTCTTGCAGGGGTGTTTCAGGGAAGGCCAGAAACAAGCACACAGCAGGAGCTAGCACTGGGCTCTGAGACTGACAGCTGTGAGTCCTATTAATGGACCTCCAGCACCCTTCTTAGATTTCACTGCTTTAATCCAAGCTACCAAACAATTCTAATGAGACCAGCCCATAAACTATTCAGGTGCCTCTGAAGCAATCATCTCAAAGTCCTCCCACAAGAGGGGGTAGATGTGTGGGTGCAAAAAGAGAAATGGGGAGGAAAGCAGTGGGACCACAGGCCAGACCTCAAGGTGCCTTGCACTTCTTAGACCCCATTATCAGATCACATGGTAGGTGTGTAATGTGAATTCCCATGTTTATAAATCCTATAATTACTTTGCAAACTATATTGCTCTGTAATGTGTTCTGTGTTGCACCATACTTTGTGTTAAAAGTAATAGTTTGTAAAATGTAAGCAGTTAGTGGAAACAACCTGGTCCTCTCTGTTTTTCTTAAAAGGCTGGGTTTTCAAGTAGAACTATGGCAGAGAACTAAAGAAATATTGTTTATAAGCATGATGCCCAAGATGTCTGCAAACAGGACTTCCTTAGGTGAGGGAGATTCAAAGTTCCAAAACAGTAAGCATTGTAGACAAATTACAATCATTTTATTGAGGATTTACTGTGTGCAAAGCATAAGCTCATGTCTTAAATTACTTTCAGATGCCACTAGTGATTTTGATAAGTACCTACCAATGCCAAATGCTCAAACTAGTACCCAACTAGCTCCCCTAACATTCCAGTAATCCACCCTCAATCTCATTACCTCTTACCCACTGAACTATTTTCTAGGAACCTCTTATTCATCCTCAAGTTGGCTGACACCCCACCATAATTTTTTTTTACTTTCCAAGCTGCAACTTGGAACACCCTAGGAGCCTGCTCAAAAACCTTCAATGAACCCTCAGAGCCTGCTTAAAAAACAGCTTAACAGCCCTGGTGTGGCCTTCATGCCCTCTGAGGTTGGGCACCAATCTCTCTTTAGGAAGCGCAGTTCAGGGGAAGGGTTTGGGTTCTGAACCCATAGCCCCATTTCAGATGCCAGCTCTACCACTTATCTTCACCTATTAAAGGGGAATTACAACAGCAACTAACAAGATGGTTGTGAGGATGCAGGAAAATAATTTGCCTAAAAGAGCTCAGCACAGGCCTGGCATGCAGAACTGTTTCATAAACGTTAGCTATTTTCATGATCCTCGGCTTCTTCCACTCACTGAACAAACAGTCGAGCACCGCTGTGGGCCAGGCACTGTCCTGCCCCATGCTCAGCTTACAGACGGAACAAAACAAAGCCCTTGCCCTCCCTCCGGGAGCTACCCAAGAATAGGGAGAGGGAGGGCACCCCAGAGCTTCACTACACACGATCCATGGGCCAACGTGGAATTTCCTCAGCCTGCTCCAGCATTGTTCAGCACTATTTCCACCTGGAATGTTTACTTCTACATGCCCAAATCCTGCCTATCTTATAAGATACAGCTCCAGGGCCACCTTTCCAGAAGCTTTTGCTAGTTATTTCCCACAGAAGGGCAGCCTGGACTTAGCACTCTGCATCTCTTGTAACTGGTTGGCTGTAACGTACAACACGAGGTCCTCCCGTGCAAACGTCTCCTCTGCTATAATCACTAGTTTTAAGGCAGTGAATAGAATTTTTCTCCCTTTAACTCACACACACACAAATACAAAATGTGTGAAACAGGCAAATAAATCTCTAACCTAATTATCCTCTCATCATGCTATGATTAAGCTATGAAACCTAAAGAGAAATCTGGACTACAAAGAGGTGTTAGGAAAGAAAAAAAGTACCTTTGGAGCTCCACATAATACAAATACACAATATCAGAGTTTAGTGATTTATCTTGGCTAAGAAGTTATAAAGTCTCTTTCTTCATGTGACTACTTCTGTCTTCCGAGATGGGGTTGGGAAGCTGGTAAAGTTTTGGTGGACTGGTGAACTAAGATTTTCATGCTTTTACACCCATGAATCAAAAACAGACAAAGATCAAGGCTTTATAGACTTTCAGGATGTCATCAGAGTATCCAGTTTCCAACATGCATTGAACAGCGCCACTACAGAACAGAGGGAGGATTCACCCACTCTTCTAGAGGGCTTCGGACAGATGTGTACTGTGCTCTCAGACTCAGGGCTGAATCAGTAATGGACAGGGGTGGCTAATGACGTCCAGCCAGAATTGGTTCAGTATGATTCAGAGTTCAGAGACAGCACATTACTGCTAAGCAGGGCCAAAGAGACCTAGCTTCCATTCCTCCTGGAACCCTGCGGGCACCTGTAACAATGGACCAGAGACGGGTGGTCAGCGGCCTTCAGAGCCCCCTGGTCCTCACATTGGGGCGGTCCAATCAGATAACAAATGACCCTCAGAAAACTCAGCCTTTGATTTCAAATAAGAAACGTGTTGTATTCTAGATAAGCAAAAGAACAAATGGAACAAACATGTCTTTAATAACCATAACTCAACTTTAGTGAAGACTGCCCAGCACTAAGCAAGTAACAGGCTCACAGCTCAAAGAAGGGATGAGTCTATCTGGAGAAAGGATTTTTCCACGTAACTGAGGACCGATTCTAAATGTCTTAAGTTTCCATTTAGTTAATAGAAATCTCCTAAAATGTACGAGACATGCCTATTATAGAGAATATTCTAGAGTTTGGCTTTTCTTGAAGTCACCATTACAAATAGAGCCACTGTGTGGAGCTCAAGTCCAAGAGTTGCTTTCCAGGGTCCTATAAAATAGAGCAAATCAGAGAAGACCTCTGTCATATCCAGGTCCTTGGTCTTCCCTATCTTCACATACTGCTGAGACACTGCAGGAGACAAACTTACACACAAGTTTTAGTTAGGGAGGTGGCAGGAAGTGTGGAGGAATAGAATTGGTAGGGTAGCCTCTGGCTGTCCTGAGCTGGTGTCATATATCCTTGAAGCCAGAGGGATCTAAAAGGTTGCTCTCAGGAAAGCCATGTGCCTTCCGGAGATATAAATGTTCAATCCCTCATTATGTTAATTTACTCAATAAATATTTATTGAGTGGCCACCATGTCCCAAGCACTGTTTTGGGCAATAGAGAACGCTAATGACTTTGCCTGTCTTGCTTAACTGCCATCAGAGGTCTCTGCCTCAAGAATCTTACGTTCAAGTAGAAAGAATTTCAAATAGTGGCAAAGTAATTGGCTGAGGGTAGAGGCTATTTTAGCTAGGGACGTCACAGAAGGTTTCTAAACAGTGAATTGAAACTGAGACCCAAATGACAGGATATAGCTCATAACACAGATCGAGGGAAAGCCAACTAGACATTAGAAAGCCCTCTGAAGCACAGTCTAGACACAGAGAGACCAGGGTGGCTGGAGTACAGTAAAAGACAGCAGGAACGAGAACGAGGCCAGGGACGGCTAGGGCTAGGCCTTGGGCACAAGGTCATTTACCCTTGTAAAGTAACTATTTTTATTTTAAGTATAATGGGAAGACACTGGAGAAGGTTAGGCTGACAAGTGATAGAACCCAATTTATGATGTTAAAGGATTTCTTGGGGCCAGACGTGGTGGCTTACACCTGTAATCCCAGCACTTTGGGAGGCCAAGGAGGGCAAATCTACTGAGATCAGGAGTTTGAGACCAGCCTGACCAACATGATGAAACCTCATCTCTACTAAAAATACAAAAAGTTAGCAGGGCGTGGTGGTGCGTGCCTGTAGTCCCAGCTACTCGGGAGGTTGAGGCAGGAGAATCGCCTGAACCCAGGAGGCGGAGGTTGCAGTGAGCCAAGATCGCAGCACTACACTCCAGCCTGGGTGACAGAGTGAGACTCTGTCTCAAAAAAAAAGATTACTTGGAATGCTGTGTGCACTGGAGGCTCACCATGGCCAACCTTGTTTGTAAACTGTGCTGATGTGACAATAACACATGGTGGTTAAGAGTGCAGACTCCGGACCTAGATTCTGCCACGTACTAACTGTGTAACTTTGAGCAAATTAATTCCTCTATGTGCCTCAGTTTCTGCATCTGTCAAAGGAAGATATTTGCTGTTTTAGTTTCCGTGTTAAGGAAAAAAGGTAAAAAGGGGGGGCGTCCAAGTGTCTAAATGTACTAATATGCACACACTTCTTTCCAAGAGGCCTCTAGCATGTCAGTCAGTTCTCTCTTTCCCTCCTTTCCCTCCCCACCCAATCCCCAAAGGAAAGAGACAGGCGGCACAATCTTGTTAACAAAGTAAAAAGTGCCTCTCCTTTTTATTGCTGGAGACTATCACTAGGGTGGGAGGAAGAGGTATGCCCAAAATGTGACCTAGAATTTAGTGCAGCACTCAGTAGAACACTTTAAAGATAAAGCCCAGCTTGCGTAAAAAGGTTTTCCTTCTCAAAGTGAAAAATATCTCTGTGGCTAAAGTCATTAAAGCTGAGCATTTAAGCAACATGGTAGACTCCCACACGCCTGCTTGTTCATTTTCTAACAGCTGCAGGCAGAAGCTAGTGAACTCTTAATGATCCACGGGGCTTTCAGCCTGCCATGCATCCTCTATCACAGCAAGCATGCGGTTTTCAGTATCAGGGAGCCCGGCTTCTCCCTTCAAAAGGCAAGAGGGGGTGAGTGTTCCTTCTACAGTGTGAAAACTAGAATTTCTATGTCTAGATTTCCTTCACTAGGACCCTGTATGATATAATACCATGATTTTTCTATTTGGAATTTTCTGAGAACAAATCACAATTTAAATTCAAGTTCTTCAATTAGTAACAAAGGTTAGGATGGATGCCAAGGCTTTCATCCAACTAAAACTCATTTTCTGGATTTATTGGACAGGAAGGAAACAAGGAATATTCCTGGCTGATTCCCAGGTGGCCCTCCCACTCACTTACCCCTCCCCACTTCATTCTCATGAGAAATGAAAGTCACCCAGGGGATCTGGATGCCCATTAGAATCTTCCTGCCTTACAGAAACCGTGGCTACAAATTCATCCCCCTCATAAAGCTATACTGAATTAGGATACAACTATAAGAAAGGAAATTGTCATGGGGATTTCTATTTTTTTAATGACATGGTACATTAAGCAAAAAACACAAAGAAAAGGCCACCTCAAATACAAGCAAGCAGGAGACACTTATAATGCAGCTTACTATAATTAAATGTATTTATTTAGTTTTTGTTTTTTGTTTTTCTTTTGGGATGGGGTCTGTCACTCAGTCTGGAGTACACTAGAGTGATCTTGGCTCACCACAATCTCTGCCTCCCAGGCTCAAGCAATTCTTCCACCTCGGCCTCCCAAGTAGCTGGGATTATAGGTGTGCGCCACCATGTCCAGCTAGTTTTTTCATTTGTTTTGTTTTGTTTTGGTAGAGATGGGCTTTCACCATGTTGCCCAAGCTAATATAATTAAATTTAATAAGCAATTACTATATGCTAGGTACTGCTGTGCAAGCAACGGGTTGAGACACACAAAGAAAAGTCAAACTATGGCCCTCTTCTGCAAAAATATCAATATTATAGCTGAAACAAGTATGCGAATGGCAACGACATAAAGCAAAACATGGTCTGGCAAAGTGTGGTGTGGGCTCAGTGGTATGGGAGCAAGCCATTTCAACTGGGAAAAATTAGCACAGGTTTCACAGGAGCCATACCATGTAAGCTGAGTCTTCAAACATGAAAAGAAGCTTGACAAGGCCAACAAGAGGCAATCCATACAGAGGAAAGAGAATGGGGTGGCGGGAGGATGCACCAAATCAGTGTGGCTACAATATAGAGGGAACGTGGTGGAAGAAAAGCAAAGAATGGCATGTTTAGGACAAAAATATTAGAAGGTGTTGAGTATCATGCTCACGTGCTTGGGCTTTCTTCTTTAGGCAGCAGAGAACTCAAGGCTTTGGAGCAGGGATGGACAAACAAATCTGTGTTTTAGAAAGCTCACCTATAAAAGATGTAGTTCTGAATACCAAAAACAAAGAAAAAAGAAAGAAAACCACTTGGCCTAGGGAGGGAAACTAGTTGGAAAGCAGCTTCAAAAGGCTAGGGAAGAGAAAAATGGCATCTGATTCCTATAGCAGAGGCAGACTTAGAAGAAAAAAAGGCAGAAGTCTGACAGGTAGACATTTCAGATGAAATAGTAGGGCCAGGCACAGTGGCTCTGGCCTGTAATTCAAGCACTTTGGGAGGCCGAGGAGGGCAGATCACAAGGTCAGAATATTGAGACCATCCTGGCTAACATGGTGAAACTAAAAATACAAAATCCATCTCTACTAAAAATACAAAAAAAATTAGCTGGGCATGGTGGCGGGCGCCTGTAGTCCCAGCTACTCGGGAGGCTGAGGCAGGAGAATGGCATGAACCAGGGAGGCGGAGTTTGCAGTGAACCAAGGTTGCGCCACTGCACTCCAGCCTGGGCAACAGAGCGAGACTCCATCTCAAAAAATAAAAATTTTTTTAAAAAAGGTAACATTTTCTTCATGCTTTTCTGCCATTTTCAAATAGGCACACATTCTTAAGGCGGGCAGGGGAACAAAAAAATAATTATTTCAGAGAAAACAAAAGTACTAAAATTTATTGACAACTGGATTGTGTGTGCTAGGAGAGCGGAACATTTGAGACATAAAGAGTTAAAAGTTAGGGCCAGGGGCAGTGACTCACACCTCTAATCCCAGAACTGTGGGAGGCTGAGGAGGGCAGATCACTTG
Source organism: Macaca mulatta (assembly GCF_049350105.2). Taxonomy (NCBI): domain Eukaryota; kingdom Metazoa; phylum Chordata; class Mammalia; order Primates; family Cercopithecidae; genus Macaca; species Macaca mulatta. Next base: position 15,894,527 of record NC_133417.1, on the reverse strand, counting down.
AGCTCAGAAGTTTGAGACTAGCCTGGGCAATATGGTGAAAACACGTTTCTATCAAAATATATATATGCTAAATTTTCTTTTTTAAGTTAAAAGACTTCCATTGATGGTGACCGGTCATGCCTCAAACCTAAACAAGAACAAAGGAGGAAAGGATGCATAGTTCATCCACCACCTTCTTCTGACCAATGAGAAAAGGGAAAGGGTATTAAACCTAGCTCAGGTCCCACTAACCCAGAGATGAACTAAAATTACTCTGCAATGCTCATGAAAGCACAGTTTTGTTTTGTTTTGTTTTTGAGATGGAGTCTCGCCCTGTCGCCCAGGCTAGAGTGCAGTGGTGCAATCTCAGCTCACTGCAATCTCCACCTCCCGGGTTCAAGCAATTCTCCTGCTTTGGCCTGTCTAGTAGCTGGCATTACAGGCGTCCGCCACCATGCCCAGCTAATTTTTGTATTTTTAGTAGAGATGGGGTTTTGCCACGTTGCCCAGGCTGGTCTTGAATCAGGTGATTCGCCCACCTCGGCCTCCCAAAGGGCTGGGATTACAGGTGTGACCCACCGCACCCAGCTGAAAACACAGTTTTCTAAGCAAAATAAATATAAACAAAGGAATATATAAACAATGTGACAGCAGGATATGATTAAGAAACAGTTTTCAAGTTTAAAGTCCTTTTTTAAGTGTCTTCAGCATGCCAAGAATGTATATGCTAATAAATTAGTTCTCTAATTTTTAAGACACCTGTTAAATAACATTATTGCACTATTTGGCCCAAAAGTATCATGGTCTGGATTACCACATTCACTACAGTTAGATCATATTTCTTCAAAGTCTAAGTTAATTCTCTCATATTAATTGATATTTCTTCCTATTACCCTGTCACTTTAAATCTGAAATGCTGAATTAGAAGACTTTTCTGTTCAAAAGCCAACAGACACACAACTTAAGTACAAATAAAACTGAATACATGTGAGTAAAATTATTGGTTTGTATAAGTATCAATATCCCGGTTGTTATTTGATACCGTGGTTTGGCCAAATGTTACCATTTTGGGAAACTGGGCATTTATAAAAAGGATCTCTGTATTTCCTTATAACTGCATGTGAATCTATGATTACCTCAATTTTAAAAGGGAGAGGGTAGCCTTAAAAACAAACAAACAAAAAAAAAAAAACGCTAATGGGCAACTCTGTCCTGTGAAACCCTATTTGCTCTCACCACACAGAGACCAGCAACAAAAACGGAAGCTTTGCAGAGAGTAGAGTGGTGGTTACCCGGGTGTCTGGGGTATTCTGCTGAGGAGACACAAAATTTCAGTTAGACAAGAGGAATAAGTTTAAAGGATCTATTGTATAATATGGTAACTACAGCTATTAATAATGTACTGTATTCTTAAAAATCACTGATGGCTGGGCGCCCTGGCTCACGCCTGTAATCCTAGCACTTTGGGAGGCCGAGATGGGTGGATCGCCTGAGGTCAGGTGTTCCAGACCAGCCTGGCCAACATGGTGAAACTCTGTCTCCACTAAAAATACAAAAATTAGCCAGGTGTGGTGGCACACGCCTGTAATCCCAGCTACTTGGGAGGCTGAGGCAGGAGAATCACTTGAACCAGGGAAGTGGAGGTTGCAGTGAGCCGAGATTGTGCCACTGAACTCTAGCCTGGGGGACAGAGCAAGACTCCATCTCAAAAAAAAAAAAAAAAAAAAGCGAGGCGCAGTGGCTCACACCTGTAATCCCAGCACTTTGGGAGGCCAAGGCAGGCGGATCACGAGGTCAGGAGTTCAAGACCAGCCTGGCCAACATGATGAAACCCCGTCTCTACTAGAAATATAAAAACTAGCTGGGCATGGTGGTGCATGCCTATAATCCAAGCTACTCAGGAAGGCTGAGGCAGGAGAATTGTTTGAAACAGGACCTGGGAGGTGGAGGTTGCAGTGAGCTGAGATCATGCCACTGCACTCCAGCTTAGGCTACAGAGAGAGATTCCGTCTCAAAAAAAAAAAAATCACTGAGAGATTTTAAGTGTTCTCACCACAAAAAGATAACTATGTGAGGTAATGCATACACTAATTAGCTCGATTTAGCCATTCCAAAATATATACATATTTCAAAGCATCATGTTGTATACAATATATATAATTTTTGTCAATTAAAAATACATTTTTTTTCTTTTGAGACAAGTCTCCCTCTGTCGCCCAGGGCTGGAGTGCAGTGGCGCAATTTTGGCTCACTGCAACCTCTACCTCCCAGGTTCAAGCAATTCTCCTGCCTCAGCCTCCTGAGTAGCTAGGATTAGACGTGCACCACCATGCCTGGCTAACTTTTTTTTTTTAGTAGAGACAGGGTTTCACTGTGTTGGCCAGGCTGGTCATAAACTTCCGACCTCAGGTGATCCGCCCGCCTTGGCCTCCCAAAGTGCTGGGATTACAGGGGTGAGCCACCATACCCAGCTACATTAATTTTTTAATAAAACACTTTTTTCAAAAAAGGGAGGCTTTAGAGCTAATTGCTTATATATAAAAGCATAGCAATGTATCATATTCTGAAGCTCACAGACCACAAAGTAAAAGGGAGAAAGGAAGAGAAGATTCGTGAATAATAAGCTTTACACAGTCCCGTAAACAGGTAGGGCACGTAGTATTATTGCTCTCCATCGTACAAACCAGGAAGCAAAGACTCAGTGACATAAAGTGGTCTGCCCAAGTCTACACACCAGAGTAAAGCAAGTGTTCACAACTCAATATAAAAATACGAAAAGGAAAAGTAATTTCCTACTAGGAGAGGAGTGGGTGAGGAGAGGCAGAAAGGAGGAAGACGGATAAATACACCTAAGCTAACATTACTTAAGTGGCATAATCTCCAAAGCATCAGTGTAAATATCCAGGCTCATGACCTGCTACAGGGCTTTATATTATGAGCTATAGAGAAGACACAGTTAAATGTGTCCCTACCCAACGCCAGAGGGTGCAGATTCTCACCCCCAACTAAAAAATGACTGATGTTGCTAAGACCCAGGCCAAAGCTAACCTTTGAATCCCTGATGGATAGGCCTCTATCATGGCAAGGTATTACACAACCTGGCCTGCAATTATTATTCGTATTTGACCATGAAAAAATCTTGTGGAATACCATGAACAGGAGGGGTTAGGGGTCTTCTCATTTATTAGACAGATTTTACTGAGTAACAACTATGTGCCCAGGCACTAAGCAAGGTGTTACACGTAAAATTATTTTTTTAAAAAGGGGGTAGATATGGGGTGAGAGGTACAGACATTAATCAAATTATCACAACATAAATTAAGCCATGGTAAATGCTACAAGGTAAAGCTTTGAAGGCATACAAAAGGGATGCAGGAATGCCCAGCAGGAACAGATCTAGGTTATGGGACTTCAAAAACAAAACACAGTCCTTGCCCTCTGGAAGCTCATAATCTAGTGAGGAAGACTTGTACAAAGAGGTAGCTTCAATATAGTGCAACACCAGGTAAAAGTGCTTCCTTGTGTTCAAGTCTGACAAGATGTTCTAGGCTTATCTATCTCGGACACTTCCTGCTTAGATTTGAAACCAGCCATTTCTCCAAGGAGCCTCAATTCCTTTCACTAGGAATTGGCCCTTTCAGATTAGCTCTGTGCCCTCTGACATGGCTTGAAAGGGCTCCTACTGGCTAATATGAGACCTCAAGAAGATGCTCAAATGGAATGGAACCCATGTATGTTTAAATTCATGAGTTATATTAATACTAAAAAGATCCTCTTACTTTCGGAGACTGGTAGACACTAACTTATGTTCTGAAAATCTAAGGAAACACTAAAACAGTCAAACTACCTTTCCTACACAGAATGTATTTCAGAATAATCAACTAGTTGAAGAGGCAAAGTTCTTTATAGAAGAATCACAGCTACCAAATAATAGAACTAAAGGAAATGACAGAATTAGAAAATGTCCTATTTTTGTGACAACTGAGGATAACCAAACACAAACTAATTAGTAGGTGACATTAAGGGACTGGTGGTAATTTTGTTAGGCGTGATAATGGTACCATGGTTATTTTGTAAGACCTTATCACAGATACATATTAAAATATTGATAGGTAAAATGATAGGACACGTGGAATGGGCTTTAAAATTCTCCAGGGGACTGGGGGCCAGCGGAGGGAAGACAGATGAAACAAAAGCAGCAGAACACTAACAGTGTTGAAGCTGGATGATGAGTATGGAGGTTCATTCTTTCATTTTCTTTACTCTTACGTATTTTTGAAAAAAAAATCCATGACAAAAGATCCACCTTTATGCATGGGATAATCATCACAATGCATACTTCAAATGGCAAAAATGTGCACATGACCTAAATCTCTATCACTAGGAGACAAATTAAGTAGACCGTAACACATAAAAGGAATCCTATGAGGCCATAAAAATGACCATATTTCAACAAGAAAACATATCTGGCTAACTTTTTACATGGAGTAAAACAAAACAACAAACCAACAGGCTATAGAATAGCATATATGGTGAAATTCTAATGTGATATATGCAGAGAGAAATGCCACGATGCTGTTCCCCATGGTGCGGGCATCTCTGGGAGGTAATGTATGAGGCAAGTTATTTTCCTCACTGCTCTGTGGGAACTTCTCATAAAGACACTGACCCACATAATTCTTTGGGAGGCAAGAGGGTTCAAGTTTATCTTCAGTTTCCTCAAATTTAAAATGAGGTTGAAAATATGGTTCTTGTGGTGATTTAATGAATAAAATACTGAAAGCAATTATCACAAGATCTGGCATATAACTAGATATTCAAAACATGTTAGAGGCCAGGTGCAGTGGTACATGCCTGTGATCCTAGCACTTTGGGAGGTCAAGACGGGAGAAGCGTTTGAGTCCAGGAGTTCGAGAGTAGCCTAGGCAACACAGACGACCTCATCGCTACAAAAATTTTATTGATTGATTGATTGATTGAGACAGGGTCTCACTCTGTCACTCCAGCTAGAGGGCACTGGTATGATCTCTGCTCACTGCAACCTCTGCCTTCTGGGTTCAAGTGATCCTCCCACCCCAGCCTCCTGAGTAGCTGGGGTTACAGGCACCTGCTACCACGTCCAGCTAATTTTTTAATTTTTTATAGAGATGGGGTTTCACCATGTTGCCCAGGCTGGTCTCGAACTCATTAGCTCATGCAATCCGCCCACCTCGGCCTCCCAAAGTGCTAGGATTACACAGGTATGAGCCACCACACCCTGCCGCTACAAAAGATGAAAAACAAACTAAACACCTGGGCATAGTGGTGCATGCCTGCAGTCCCAGCTACTCAGGAAGCTGAGATGGGAGGATCACTTAAGGCCAGGAGTTCTAGGTATGATTACACCACTGCACTCCAGCCTGGACAACACAGTGAGAGACTATCTTAAAAAAAAAAAAAAAAAAAGTCACACCAGGCACGGTGGCTCACGCCTGTAATCCCAACACTTTGGGAGCCGAGGCAGGCGGATCACGAGGTCAGGAGATCAAGACCATCCTGGCCAACATGGTGAAACCCCGTATCTACTAAAAATACAAAAATTAGCTGAGTGTGGTGGCGCATGCCTGCAGTCCCAGCTACTTGGGAGGCCGAGGCAGGAGAATCACTTGAACCAGGGAGGCAGAAGTTGCAGCGAGCCAAGATTGCGCCACTGCATTCCAGCCTGGCGACAGAGCAAGACACTGCCTTAAAAAAAAAAAAAAAAAAAAAAAAGAGCTAGACCTCTTCTTTTTGCTTTTTTACATTCCAAAACCAAAATAAAGCAATCACTTCTTAAAAACACATACGCTTATACACTTCCCCTCTCTTCCTCCATAAATACCATAAAATTCATCCTGTTAAAGTGTACAGTTCAGTAACTTATCTGTTGACACCTAATATACATATCTGTTTCATTTTAAAGATAGAATTCAGTCTTCCTTAATACAGCTCCATAAGGTATCTTCTGAAACAAATCTTTGAAAATACAGTATTATCCACGTCCTTAGACCGTCACTTCACAACATGTTAGAGGTGAGCCTAGTCATTTAATCAAGTGGTTTTTTACTCTCACATCAAATGCCTGTGAAAATGCAGCATTCTCTCAGAACCAGGCTTCTCCGTAATTTACTATGAAGAAGACAGAGGGACTAGGGGGATCTGAAGGAGCTTTCTCACATGTATGGGATTCCTTCACATATGGAATCCCTTCCCCTCTTCTAGTTCACTTGTTAAAAATTGGTGTTTCATGTGCATACCATAACATTCATCCTTTTAAAGTGTACAACTCTGTAATTTACAGCACACACATAGGTTGTGCAGCCATCACCACTATCTAATTCTAAAATATCTTCGTCATCTCAAAAATAACTGTTATCCATTAGCAGCTGCTCCCGATTCCTCCCCCCCTCAGTCCCTGGCAACCACTAATGCAATTCTCATTCTCACTAAGGCTATTTTGTTGGTGAAGGGGAGAGGAAGATGCAAGACATTCATTCTTGAGTCAAAGGATCTCTATTCTACGAGGTTTGTAATATACAAAGAACATGCTTTAATTCCCCATGTACCATTATGCATTGAGGAAGATAAATAAGCATCTTCCTCTTGAATTAATCCTTCTACTATAAAGCAGAAATCAAACCAAACTGCCAGATTTGGCTTACTCTGACTGCATTGCTAATAAACGCTGAACATTTGGCATGGCATATTTCATAATCTTCTATCTCAAAAGTCTGAGGCAAAAATAACAAAAAAAGAAAATCTGCAGCAATTACCATGAAAAAATAAACTAAATGTAAAAAGTAGTAAATGAAGTCATTAAAACAAGCTAAATTCATACCAGTGTTTGCTCATCTCACTGGCAAAACTCATCAAAACAGTTCAAGTATTAAATGTAGTGTGTAAGAGATTTTCTACAGATTTTTATTTCTGTCTTTTTAGAGCAACCAGATTAAAATTTAAGGGAAAAAGTGGGACTGATGCAGTGGAATATGCTTTAGTGGATCCCTGATCCTAACTGTAACATTGTTTGGGTATTGCCCATATGTTAAAGATGCAAAGTTACTTTATTATGAGCAGAATTCCAAGAGAAAACATTAAGAAATCACTGTGAGGTACCAGTGATCTTCCTTAATTTCAGAACTGCAACTATATACCTAACAAGGGCATTACTTTTTGCAACAAATTTTTTATTTCTTCATGTAGCAGACAACATAAATAATGTATCATCCTTGATCATATCCTGACAAATACCTTCTCAAAAGCACTTGTAGAAGAAAATTTTTAAATTTCTCTTTATAAAATAATGTATGCCTAGTGCAAGGCATTTTAAACATGCAAGACAGAAATATAACCTATCTATAATTTCATCAATTAGATTAACACCATTAACATTTTCATTTCTTTCTAGATCATTTTTCTACACATTTGTACAAAGTTGAGACTTTGCTGTATTTAAATTTTGCACTTGCCTTTTTCATTTTACATTATTCCATTAGCATGTCCACCACATCACTGAAAACTCTTTATAAACTATACTTGCTGCAGAGTGCACCATCACCTGGATAAACATGTAAACACTTATACACATTTATCTTATATTCTCCTAGTGCTGGGTAGTTAAGATTTCCCGATTTGAAAGTCATTATTTCTTATTTCAAGTGATTTTTTTAAATCATCATGCACATATTTTTTCTTGGACACATAACTCATGCACAAAGTCATAACTCATGAACCGTATAATTTGGTTCCAAAGGACTTGGATATTTTCAAGCCATTGTGATGCAGAGTAACTGCCAAAAACTACATTCCCGTCTGAGAAAAAATATTGTCCATATCATTAGGACTTTGGAATGAACAAACAATGACCCATACATTCTTTAAACCACTTAAAAATTAAAGGCCGTGCCCTCAATCAGTCGAAAAGCATTCTCTCCTATCTTAAAGGTGCAATCAGACCCCTCTCCTGACCTTTAATACCAAACACGTGAGGAAGGAAGATTCATTTTGTTTACCTGTGTGTCATTTTGGTAATGGCTATCGTATATAGCTGACCTTGAATTTCTAATTTAGACTCTATTCACAGGCAGACCAGCATTCCACAAAGGTCACTCTGCAGAGCTAAGGATCTCAGGAACTATTATACAGTACCCTAGAATAATTTATCTGCCTACCAAAGGCCTTTTGTTCTTAAGTAAGAAATAAGGCCAGGAAGGGTGGCTCAAGCCTATAATCCCAACACTTTGGAAGGTCAAGACAGGAGGATTGCTTGAGCCCAGGAGTTTGAGACCAGCCTGGGCAACACAGTGAGACCTCATCTCTACAAACAATTTAAAAACCAGGTGATCAGGGTGGCACATGCCTATAGTCCCAGCTACTTGGAAGGCTGAGTTAGAAAGATTGCTTGAGCCTGGGAGGCAGAGGTTGCAGTGAGCCAAGATCGTGCCACTGCACACCAGCCTGGATGACAAAGTGAGATACTGTCTCAAAAAAGAAAAGGCCAGGCACAGTGGCTCACAACTATAATCCCAGCACTCTGGGAGGCCCAGGCACGCAGATCACTTGAGGCCAAGAGTTCGAGACCAAGCTGTCCCAACTGAAAACACAAAAATTAGCCAGGCGTGGTGGCAGGTGTCTGTAATCCCAGTTACTTGGGAGGTTGAGGCAGGGAAATCATTTGAACCCAGGAGATGGAGGTGGCAGTGAGCCAAGATCATGCCACTGCACTCCAGCCTGGGCGACAGAGTGAGAATCTATAGAAAGGAAAAAAAGAAAAGAAGAAAGAAAGAAGAAGGGAAGTGAGGGAACAGAGGGAGGGAGAGAGGACAGGACAGAACAGGGCAGGACAGGAAAGGGAAAGAGAAGGAGAGAGAGAGAGAGAAAGACAGACAAAGACAGAGAGAGAGAGAGAAAGACAGACAAAGACAGAGAGAGAGAGAGAAAGACAGACAAAGACAGAGAGAGAGAGAGAAAGAAAGACAAAAAAGAAACAAAAAGAGAAGACAGAAAAGAGAGAAAGAAAGAAGAGGGAGGGAGAGAGGGAGGAAAAGAGAGAAATAAAGATACATGTTTTTGGAAGGAAGGAAAGAAGTTGGGGAGGGAAGAAGGGGAGGGAAAGGAGGGAGGGAAGGAGGGAGAGAGAAAGAGAGAAGGAAAGAGAAAGAGAAAGACAAAGAAAGGCAGAAAGACAGAAAGGAAGAAAGACAGGCAGACAGAAAGCAGGGAGGAAGGGAGGGAGGGAGGGAGGAAAGAAAGACAGAAAGGAAGGGAGGGGAAGGGAGGGGAAAGGGTTAGTTTTCTTCCTAAACTTGGTTCTAAGGTAGTCAAAATTATTCTTCTGGCTATTAAAGTGCTAGTCCACTTAAAATCTGTATACCTTCAAAAAATGTTTTCTTTCTTTTCTTTTCTTTTTTCTAATTGAGACAGAATCTCGCTCTGTCACCCAGGCTGGAGGGCAGTGGCGTGATCTCAGCTCACTGCAACCTCTGCCTCCCAGGTTCAAGCAATGCTCTTGTCTCAGGTTCCCAACTAGCTGGAACTACAGGTGCCTGCCACCATGCCCGGTCAATTATGGCATTTTTAGTAGAGACGGGGTGTCACCATGTTCGCAAGGCTGGTCTCAAACTCCTGACCTCAAGTGATCCGTCCGCCTCAGCCTCCCAAAGTGCTGGGATTACAGGTGTGAGCCACCGCGCCGGCCAAAGGCGTTTTTCTTTTTCTTTTTTGTTTTTTTTTGAGACGGAGTCTCACTCTGTCGCCCAGGCTGGAGTGCAGTGGCCGGATCTCAGCTCACTGCAAGCTCCGCCTCCCGGGTTCATGCCATTCTCCTACCTCAGCCTCCCGACTAGCTGGGACTACAGGCACCCGCCACCACGCCCGGCTAATTTTTTGTATTTTTAGTAGAGACGGGGTTTCACCATGTTGGCCAGGATGGTCTCAATCTCCAGACCTTGTGATCTGCCCACCTCGGCCTCCCAAAGTGCTGGGATTACAGGCGTGAGCCACCGCGCCTGGCCTGTGTTTTTCTTATTCATCTGTGCATGCCAAGCCAGAACCCAGTCACTGTGATAAGGGACTGTTGTTGTTCTTCTGAGCATCTGCTGAAATTTTTTATTCCCTCCACTGAAAATCTAAACGTACTACGTACTACTATTAGCCTGAGGGAAATTCAAGACTTGTTTTATTTTTCTTATACTCCCTAAACAACGTGATTACAAAGCAAAGTTATACCTATTAGTCAGAGGCTGCATGAAGGACCATTCAAATTCCAGTTAAATGCTGACTATGTGGTTTAGAGACTATTACTTAACCCGGAGGAGTCCCAGAGCTAACCAACCTCTGGGAATTGTGATAAGATTGAAGAATAATGCATATATATATATATAAAAACCTGACACATAGCAGGAGGTCAAATACATGGTGATTATCTTCATGATGTTCAGACCATTTCTTTTCTACAATCCCCACCGCCATTTATCCATTTTGGCAAAATATGCAAAGCAAACATTTCTAATTCACTCTTGACTTCACTCAAGCAAAATCACCTCCCTTTTTTCACAGCATGCCCATCAAGTACCCATAGAGTGCTTATCAAAGCTAGTATCTCCCCTCTCAAGTCCGTCCCTGTTCTTGCTCATCTGTATTCTCTTTAGTTCTTCACTACCATGGTGTGAATGTTTGTGTCCCCTCCAAAATTTATGTTGAAACTGAAACTCAATGTGATAGCATCAAGAGTTGAGGCTTTGGGGAGGTGATGAAGTCATGAGGGCAGAGCTCTCATGAATGAGACTAATACTTTATAAAAGTGTTAGGATCTTTTCTGAAATATCTTTATGTAAAAAATGGGGGGGAGGGCAGGTGGAGGAACTAGCTAGACCCCTTTTTTCCCTTCCACTCTTCTGCCATGTGAGGACGCAGCGTTTGTGCCCTCCAGAGGACGCAGCAACAAGGTATCATCCTGGAAGCCAAGGCCAGGTCCTCACCACTCAACCTACCAGCACCTTGACCTTAGACTTCCAGCCTCCACAACTGTGAGAAATACATTTATTTTTTATTTTTGTGGAGATGGGCATCTCACTTTGTTTGTTGCCCAGACTGGTCTCAAACTCCTGGGCTCAACTGATCTTCCCGCCTCGGCCTCCCAAAGTGCTGGGATTACAGGCATGAGCCACTGCACCTGGCCAAACTTTCATTATTTATAAATCACCCAGTTTGTGGTTCTTTGGTTACTGCAGCAGAAACAGACTAAGATATTCTCTATGATCAGTTTTATGCTCATTTGGATGCAATTTCTTCCAACACTGAAAAACTTGAAGGGCACTCCATTAGTTAAATAGTCAAATTACTGCTGACACGGTGACTTAAAGTCTCCCCCTTACTCCAGCCTGATTGAGAATCAACTACCTGAAGCTTAGACATGATCTAAGCCTGGTTTTTAAGGAAAGGTGGAGAGGGAGGCTAAATGCCCTCCAGGTGATTCTGATATGCCTCACAAAGAGATGATTGCTTATTTCCAGAAGAAATTTAAAAAATAAAAAGGCGGGGTATGCACCCTACAATCCTTTTTTTTTTTTTTTCCGGAGACAGCGTATCACTCTGTCACCCAGGTGGGAGTCCACAATCCACTTTAGTACACATTTTGACGCAGTGAGAAACCTGGCCCAGTAGCCTTCACCCACTGCACTGCAAAGACACTCAGCCAATGCACCCTCAACTACCGTCTCTTAAAATGAGACTGCTCTGCAAACAAACTGTTTATCCATCTGTGGCCTCTCTACCACTGTTTGGTTGTTTGGGTACAATTTAAATCCGTAACAGGTCATCAAAGGCCAGCAGTGATAGTGCTGGAATGCTGGATCAACCACAAAGAAATGAAAGAAGGCTATCACACTGGATGCTATAACATGATCATAAAGCTAACAAGTACTTACTACACGTCAGCACTTACGATACGTCAACCACTTTCTACACATGAACTCTTCTACACTCACAACAACCCTATGGATCAACACTGTCCCCATTTTGCAGATGAAAACTACGGAGAGGTTAAGAAACTTATCCAGTACCACACAGCTAGTGAGGGAAGGTCTAAAGGGGGAGTGTGAATTCTAACCCAAACAGTCTGGCCCCAGGTTAACTTTTCAATTGTAAATTGCCTATTTTACATAGCTGGAGTCACCTTCAAACAAAAGAAAACGGGGCACGGTGGCTCACGCGTGCAATCCCAGCACTTTGGGAGGCCGAGGCGGGCAGATCACAAGGTCAGGAGATCGAGACCATCCTGGCTAACACGGTGAAACCCCATCCCAACTAAAAATACAAAAAATTAGCCGGGCGTGGTGGCGGGGGCCTGTAGTCCCAGCTACTCGGGAGGCTGAGGCAGGAGAATGGCGTGAACCTGGGAGGTGGGGCTTGCGGTGAGTCGAGGTCACCCCACTGCACTCCAGCCTGGGCGAGAGAGCGAGACTCCGTCTCAAAAAAAAAAAAAAAGAGAGAAAGAAGAACACCAACACCACTAGGAACTGATGAGTGGAAGCCCCAACATTACAAAATGTTTTTAAGACATCTCTGTAGCTTGAGAGCATTTGTCAGCAGGTTACAAAAAACAACAGATGGAATAGCCAGAGGTAGGTCATGATTTCAAAGGATATGCAGGTATAGAAAGCAACTGCGAAGTGAGATTAGAACACAGCTCCACATAAATTAAGTACATCTGCTCTCCTTTGCCTGTGTTCCCATTTCTAGGACTGCATCCCCTGCCCTAAACAGGGTGTATCTAGTTTTGGAGATGGGAAAAAAACAAAAAAACAGATCAATTTTCCTTATAGAGAAAGCAATCAAGATCTCAGTCTATAAAAATAAGTCTTTCGGCCAGGCGCGGTGGCTCCTGCCTGTAATCCCAGCACTTTGGGAGGCCGAAGCAGGCAGATCACGAGGTCAAGAGATCAAGACCATCCTGGCCAACATGGTGAAACCCCATCTCTACTAAAAATACAAAAATGAGTTGGGCATGGTGGTGTGCACTTGTAGTCCCAGCTGCTCCGGAGGTTGAGCCAGGAGAATCACTTGAACCCAGGAGGCAGAGGTGGTTGCAGTGAGCTGAGATCGCACCACTGCACTCCAGCCTAGGCGACAGAGCAAGACTCCATCTCAAAAAAAAAAAAAAAAAAAAAAAAAAGTCTTTCTAGCAAGATACTTAAGGTTTCTTAAGAGCATAGCTACTTGGGGGGAAAAACAGACTTCTGGATGGCTTTCCATTCTGCCACATTCAACCTGACTACTCTACTTGCTCCTTTAGTTAAAGATAACAGACACAGGCAGAAAGAAACAAACACATACCTAATACAAATACGGCTGACATGTACTTTGACATTTTTGAGGACCTTATTCTTTTTTTTTTTTTTTTTTTTTGAGACAGAGTCTTGCTCTGTCATCCAGGCTGGAATGCAGTGGCATGATCTCGGCTCACTGTAACCTCAGCCTCCCGGGTTCAAACAATTCTCCTGCCTCAGCCACCCAAGTAGCTGGGATTACAGGCACACGCCACCACGCCCGGCTACTTTTTATATTTTTAATAGAGATGGGGTTTTACCATATTGGCCAGGCTGGTCTCAGACACCTGACCTCAAGTAATCCACCTGCCTCAGCCTCCCAAAGTGCTGGGATTATAGGAGTGAGACACTGTACCCGGTCCCTATTCTTCAAAAAGAAAGAAAAATTTTAAATCATAGTTGTATTAAAAATTTTCCAACAAGAAGTTATAAAGTAGTAATCCCTATAATTCTCTCTACCCCCCTTAAAAAATATGCTATTAATAGTTTGGCATATGCCATACCAGATTTTTCTGTATGCATAGGCATAAGGTTTTCTTAAACTAAACTATGCTCAATATGAATTTTAAAAAAAAAAGGCAACTGTCCTTAGTGTGCACGAATGTGTTTCCATTGTGCCCACATCCACCTGTGCTTTGGGGCCCTGTGAGCATAAATCCTTCTCCTTCATTGTATATGAAGAGCTGCACGTTGAAGCCCCTGAGGCCTAGGTTGGTAGCATACACTCAGCCTCCACGCAGTATGTACTGTGAAGCGCACAGCTTTCTCCCAGCTGCTCTGAACATACTTTTCTCAAAGTAGCATGACCAAGCAAGTTGGCTGATCCTGGCTAAAATAAAGTATCCCAGGGAAGAAAGATCTGGCCTTAAAAGACTAGATCGGGGCCGGGCACAGTGGCTCACGCCTGTAATTCCAGCACTTTGAGAGGCCAAGACTTGCGAATCACAAGGTCAGGAGCTCAAGACCAGCCTGTCCAACGTGGTGAAACCTTGTCTAAACTAAAAATACAAAAATTAGCCAGGCACAGTGGTGTGAGCCTGTAGTCCCAGCTACTTGGGAGGCTGAGGTAGGAGAATTGCCTGAACCCTGGAGGCGGAGGCTGCAGTGAGCTGAGATCACGCCACTGCACTCCAGCCTGGGCAATAGGATGAGACTCTGTTTCAAAAAAAAAAAAAGAGAGAGAGAGAATAGATCAGAACCCTAAGGGGTAAGAGGTATGCAGGGAATCCCGCCCTCCCTCCATCCTTAGAACATCCCCCTGCCTGGATCCAGGGCAGGGCTGGAAATTGGTCCTGGAGCATCCCTTTCCTAACCCCCACTACCACATCCTCCTCTTAATTTCCTTAACATCTCCCCTTCCCTTCTCATTTTAAAACCCCTCCATTTGGGACCTCTAAAAGAAGAGCGCAAACTGGCTCTTAGAAAAATATGTGATGAATAAACATAAGAAGCTCAATGCTGGCCGGGCGAGGTGGCTCACGCCTGTAATCCCAACACTTTGGAAGGCTGAGGCAGGCGAACCACCTGAGGTCAGGAGGTTCGAGATTAGCCTGGCTAACATAGTGAAAACCCCGTCTCTACTAAAAATACAAAAAGTGGCCGGGTGTACTGGCACGCGCCTGTAGTCCCAGCTACTCAGGAGGCTGAGGCAGGAGAATCACTTGAACCCGGGAGGCAGAGACTGCAGCAAGCCGAGATCGCGCCCCTGTACTCCAGCCTGGACAACGGAGTGAGACTCAGTCTCAAAAAATAAAAAAAAAAAAAGAAGCTGAACTTCACTAGTTTAACTCCCATTCCCCACAACACAATACCTGTGATGGTTTTAAACAAGTTTAAAACAACAACATGGTTTTAAATTTATGTGGTAAGTGTTATGTATGATGTCTTAAAGCAGAATATAATCCCTTATACATACCAATACCTAAAGAATTCAAACTTCACATTTATATAGAAAAAATGGCATCATGCCATAAAAACACTAGTATTTTGCAAGTAGAATTACAAAATTTAGTATAATCACTAAGGATAAATCTTCAGTTTAAACAGGTTGGAAAGTTGGAAAAGTTCTTGCTTCACAGCTGAAAGCCCAAATAATGAAGGATCATCAGAAGAGAAAATAAAGGAAATAAAGTACAAACACAGAGACGTATTATGTCAAGCACTGTGCAGTGCCTGGGCATGCCTCGGGTCTCCACGAAGTATGCAGTAGTCTCCTCTTATGGACAATAAATGAAGGCTCAATGGCATGTCTAAATCCACACAAACAGTAAGTAGAGAGCTGCGATTCAAACCCTGACCTCTGATCCCAATGCCTGAGGCTTCCACTAGACCCCAGGCCTTCCCCAAGCAATCTAAAGTATGAAGTTCATGATTCCCCCGGGGGTCACACATGGGCCATTTGCCCCCAGCCGAGCCCCGCTTCTTTTAGGAGACCTGGTACTCCTTGCCCTGTCCCTTTACATGAGTGGGAGCGACCATTTTCGTGCACAGCCGTGTCTCCCCGGCTACAATGTATGGGCTGAGGGTTTACAGGGATTGTTTGGGGATTTGTGGTGGTTTCACTCCAAGCTGGGAAAAGAGAAACTCAGTCTTCTGATAGTGGAGCTGCAAGATGTGAGCTGGAGTCATAAACAGCATGAACACAACACTGAAGAGAGGCCTATATCCAAGAATGCAGCCACGGGGCAGACAGAAACAGGGTTCTCGCCACCTAGTTTGCAGTGCTGTCTCCAGAGCGATCTCAACCACCACGCTGGCCAGTGACATGCCCATCCATCTGACTTGCCTCCTATGATCAGAAAGATTACTGACCATCGTTTTCTCTACAAAGGTGTTTTTTGAAAAACATTCTTTAGTTAGGCTAGAATCATATGGAGAATCAAATAAAATCACATACTTACCCCTCACTACCCAACAAAAACATATCACTATGGGCCTGGTGTGGTGGCTCACGCCTATTATCCCAGCACTTTGGGAGGCCAAGGCAGGCGGATCACCTAAGGTCAAGAGTTTGAGACGAGCCTAGCCAACATGGTAAAACCCTGTCTCTACTAAAAATACAAAAATTAGCCGGGTGTGGTGGTGCACGCCTGTAGTCCCAGCTACTCAGGGGGCTGAGGCAGGAGAATCGCTTGAACCTAGGAGGCAGAGGTTGCAGTGAGCCGAGGTCACGCCATTGCACTCCAGCCTGGGTGACAAGAGTGAAACTCTGTCTCAACAACAACAACAAAAAATACCACTACGTATTTGACAGTATTATTTACCATCTTCCAATTTAGCCCAGTTAAGATGAGCTGATATTTATTAGGTTATAGTAGGTGTGAAAGCACTTGGAAAAAAGAGTGGAATATTCCAAAGAAATGAATTTTGATGTTTTTTTCTCACAACTCCATTGGGAGATAAATCAATACTATCCTCATTTTGTGGAGGAAAAAAAAAAAGATAACTGGATTAAATAACAACAAATAGACCCAAATAGATCCATTTCAATGTGCACATCGTTGAGGTATCAGGTCTTCCTCCTCTGCATATAGGCATCTCCTGCTCTGCAAATGTGTAATACACCTCAGACAGACAATTTTCATCAATCAGTTAAGGGGGAAATGAGATCAACAAAAATAAAACCATTTTATTTACCTCATTTCCTCTTAAAATGTGCTCTTATCTGAAAGATTAGAAGCAGAAGAAATAGTCTCCATTGCTGCACCTAGCAACAAACAGATATCTTTGGCCCATTCCAAAGGAAAAATATCAAGAGAAATGGTAACACCCAGGATTAATATGGAGGCACTCCTGCAACACTGACGGGCGGGCAATCTGCCAGACTCTGAACCAGCAGTTCAGCTTTTCAGAACTTCCAGCGCAGAGGTACACAAGAGGGCAGAAACACGTATGTACAGGGATGTCAGTGCAGTGATGCTCTGGCCAAAAGATGAGAAACCACTTGGATGATAGCAACCATGTACAGAAAAGGAAATGAAAGCTACACATGTATAGAAGAGAGTGTTACATTAAAAATATTTTAAATCATCTTATAAGTGATATAACTTACTTATTGCTAAGATGATCATGACACACGTTTAACTCAAACAGCTGACAAGAGAGCATGATCGGTCTTACATAAATATTCTTTCCATCTTTTTTCTACGGATATAAACAATAAGATACTTATCTCAGGGCAAAAGACTGAGTGATTTTAATTTTTTCATTACAACTTTTAAAAAATATGTTCCTGTTTATACAATAAGTACACATTACTTTTACTGTAATAAAAACAAAAAAAAATTTATTATCATTTGCAAAAATCCTCTAAGCAGCCTCCAGAAATGTGTTTGAAAAAGGTTGTTCCCAAGATATATGTATAAATCACAAAGAACATAAGCTTAGGATTCTCAGCCAAAGTAAGAAGTCAAAGACAAAAATATCTCCATGGCTATTTTTCTAAATGTTCTTCAAAAATTATTTGATTTTTAAAAATTACTTCTCTAAATCAAAAAGAAATCAGATGCACTATGCAGAAAAAGAACTTGGACATCTTTTTTCACAAGGCTATCCACAGCCAATAAATTGTATCATGAAGCCTGAAATCTCAAACAATTATCAAATTCATCCCAGTCCTTCACATATGCACACTAATACCAAAAACCACCAGGTCGTCGTCCTCCCTAACGCCATTACCCAAATTAGCTTCTCCTTCACTTCCTCTTAGTCCTAGTCCACAAAGCCTTCATCAGACAATCTTTAGCACCCACTGCTGCGGTGTCTGGGTGAGACCCAGACACCTCTCCCTGAGGTCTTTCAATGGCTTCCACTGCCCTGCAAATCAGTACTAAGGTCCTACACTACAGTGCTGCAGGGAAGTCTCTCAATTGCCCTCAGGGCTCCCCCACCTAGGAAATGTGCTCAGCCTCACTGGTGCACAGCCAGGCCACTTGTATCTCAGAATATTATCTCTACGAAGGACACTGAACAGCTTCCTTCATGGAGCCGGCTGAGCTATCTCTTGTCCCTCATCCAAAAGAATCCTAAAGACCATCTCATGCACAAAGCTTTTAAGGATGGTTAAACACCGAGAGATTCCTACCAATCATCAAAGAACTTCCTCCCCATGTATAACCATATCTATTTGCTCCACAATGGACAGCTACCTTTTAACAGCTCCCTCTTTGCTCCTTCCCAAAATCCCACGTAAAATGCAGCTGTAGCTGAAATAATTCTTCCAGGTTGACCTCCCATTCTCTACTTGGAGCCATTTTCACCTGATTTTTCTGGATTTCTTACCATGATCCTTGTCACAGACTCTCCCTCTGCCTAACCTGTTAAACAGGTAACTGGGTAGGGCCTGCCAGCTTGGTTTTCTTTTTACTCCAGTGCTGTCTGACAATTCCCTTAGCCCACAGTTCAAGCTGGTGAGTTCTGTCTACAGCTGAATAACCTGGATCTCACTTACACTCAGACCGTGTCATCCATGTGCATGTTTTGCTATTCTTCTCCTCTTACAAAGCATCCTTTAATATCCTGCTAACTCCAGGAAGATATTTTGCTATTACATGTCTTTTTATATTCCCTTAATAATATTTATGAAAACTTTTAGCTAGCCATCGCTCCATTTTAACTTCAGGCTCAAACCAAACTTCATCGCATTATTACATGTTCACTAAATTATTAGGTTGCCTTAAATAATGCATGAATATGAATGTACCTATGTAACATTAATTTTAAACACTTTTTTCTCCTTCACAGTAGTTCCTTTTTGTGATAACTACCAAAAAATATACACTTCACTCTTTCTATACATTTCAAAAATATATGAAGCCAACATAGGATATGCATTTCAAAAACATATGAATCCAACTAATAAACGAAGAAGGAATGTTGAACTAGAAAATCACCGTTTGGCAACCAGCATAGTAATTAATAACTGTTTTAGGTAAAAATCATCAACGGATCCTGAAGCTACAGGTGAAAGTTTGATGAGTAATAGGATATTTATACAGTCTTGAAGTATCTCCCCACAAGATACCTATTAATTAGAAAGATGGGGAAAAAGTAACTTTTTGAAACCTGGCAAACACCTCTTTAACCACGTAGGAGGAAGAGATACCGTGTCCCTCCTGATGTGAAGCACTGAGAAGGGTATGTCATATCTACAGAATTCCTGCCAAAACTGTATAAACGTCATCTAACCAGGAAGAAGCATCAAACAACATCAAATTGAAGAACTACACACAGTAAGGTGACCTAATTCTTCAAAATTATTAAGTCAATAAAAATAAGGAAAGACTGACAATGAACTGTTCCAGAGTAAAGGAAACTATGGCCGGCCGCGGTGGCTCACGCCTGTAATCCCAGCACTTAGGGAGGCCGAGGCGGGTGGATCACCTGAGGTCAGGAGTTCGAGACCAGCCTGACCAACATGGTAAAACTCTGCCTCTACTAAAATTCAAAATTAGCTGGGCAAAGTGGTGCATACCTATAATACCAGCTACTTGGGAGGCTGAGGCAGGAGAATCACTTGATCCAGGGACAGGGAGGTTGCAGGGAGCCGAGATCACACCATTGCGCTCCAGGACTAGATCATGAAACAGGATTAAAAAATTTTTTTCTTGTTGCTATAAAGGACATTAGCATGACAACAGGTGAAATGTGAGTATGTCTCATCAAAGGTATTAGTAGTCAATCAATCTTAATCCTGATTTACATAGCTGTACTAACATTATATAAATGAATGACCTCATTTCTAAGAACCACTGTTCTTAGAACACAGCATGTGTGTATTGCAATGGAGCACTGTGTCTATTACTCTCAAATGATTACAATAAGCATAATAATAGAGAAAATAAGACAAATGTGATAAAGAGTTAACACTGGGGTCCAGGTGAAACATACATGAAAATTCTTTTAACTGTTTTCTGATGTTTTCCCACATGTCTGAATATTTTCTGCAATAAAAAGTTTAAAAAGTATGTATGGTCATGATTCTAATAGAACCAAAGAACTATTTTAAATATATTCCTCTTAAATATCTTTTATTAAAGTCGAAAATAAGTTGCTTCTCTCTCATTCAAAACTCGCTCCCTTTAAGAAATGATCTATGGGGTGCATCCACACCCTTCTTTTATGCTCCAATAAATGCTACTATTACCTCTGCTACAAAATTATAAAGAAAATACTGCATATTGCTTCAGTGGTGGGTTCTAAAGTCCTGCCTCTGACACTTTATTCAGACTAAAATCCTGCCTCTGACACCTTCTAGTCATGTAACCTCGGGGAAGTTTCTTCAGTGTCCCCAGTTAAAGAATGGGAATAATCACAGGGCTTATCATACAGCATCTATGTCATAATTACAAGGCAATGCATGCAAAACGCTTAACAGTGTCTAGCACATAATGGTGCTTAATAAGTGTTAGCTACTAGTAAACATTAGCTGTTAATCATTAGCCTCATTGTTGACTTCATGTTCTCACTCCAGCTGTTTTTCTTTCTGTCTTGACATTCAATTTTTATTACTTCTTCTGTTGCATGTATCCTTATTTAAATTTTTAGTTTTCAGAAACAAGGGAAAGTATAAGTGTTAAAAATTTTACAAACAAGTGAAATCTTCCTAAAACAGGGGGCCTCAGTCAATGGGTTGGTTTACACCAGTCGGTTTTCAACTCACCTTTCACAGACTTCCCAGCCAGCTGCTGCTCTACTCAGGGAGTTTATTATCAACACTGCACAACTGATGGATTCATATCTTATTACAAGAGACCCAAGGCCTCTGTTCCAGGGCAAAGGCTAACTGACAAGGCCACAAGAAAACATGTAACCTCAGTCCCACATAAAAGTTAACTTTCCTCAGATTTTATGATTATTTGGCCCAATAACATACATTTTCGTCAACTTCCTTTTACTGACCACATGCCACATATTAAAAGACTACACTGGCACCTTATATACATGGGCTTACTGAATCCTCTATGTAGTAAATATCATCAGACTCATTTTACAGGTGAGGAAATACATTCTAGAGAGAAAGCTACCTGCTCAAAGATATGAGTGGCAGAGCCAGAACAGGAATCCAGACAATTCACACTCAAATCTAAAATATTTCCAGTACACTTTGTTGCCCTTGCATATAGGTAAACACATTTAGGAAGAAATGCCACTAATTACATACATCAAGGACACCATTTTTACCAACAATCCACATAAATTTTCTTGAAATAACCTTTCCTAAGGTTTTTTGCTTTTGCTTAGTGCTGCTAACTGTAGCTTTTCTACTTATGACAGAGGCACCTGTCTTTTTAGATTACACCATAGAAATTCACCTCCTACAGCCAACAGGACAAACACTGCAAGGAAAACCTGGAAAGAATGGACAGTCTCTGAAAGGATGTGTCACTTGGTGGCAGCAGCGAGGGGACTGCCAGAAAAGGAAACAGAAGTCACTTAATATGAATCCAATAATCTTTTCTGGCTCTCCTCTCAAGGACACAAGGGGGAAAATAAAACCCTCAATGAAAGCCAAGGTTTTGGAGATAGGCAAAGGAAATGAGAGGAACCTCCCTTATCTGTCAACACAGTGTCCTCCTGCCCATAAACACACTTGATCCAGGGGTATCATGTGCTCTGTAAAGCAGCTTAGGAGAGACTAAATCTTCTACAGTCTACCAAGAAAATGCTACCCAGAAAGGGAGAAACAGGAAAGGAAGAAAGACTTTTTCAGAACCCTCTGCAGCTTACACCTTTTGGTTCTTTATAACCCCATTTAATCCCACTTCTCTGTCAAGGCCTCTCTAACTAAGCATACCCTAACATTTTTTCTTTCTCCACATGACAGAATTTATACAAATTCCTAGGATGCAATTTAGCACTGAATTATTTCCTATCCTACACTGTGCACCGTCCTCTCATATGCCCTACGTGTCCCTCCAATCAGACCACAGGGCAGAGACAAAGGAAACTCTGGGTTAACAGGGAATCCACAAATTTCAAACATAAGGCAGCACAGAATGGCCTTGAGCCAAATGTGCATGGAGATGAAGCCCACACAGATTGGACAGACCTAGACAGCCTAGGCACTAGGCCGGGACCGCACCCAGTGTTTCCCTACTGCATAAGTATAGCAACTGGCACATCATACGTGTTTAATTAACTCTGATCGCTGCATAAGGACTTGAGTTCAAGTCTCAGAAATCTTAATTACTAGCTTTATCACCTGGAACAAGTTAGCTAATTTTTTCAGCATCAGTCTTCTCAGGTGTAAAATGGGAAAAACAATGTCTGTCTCATATGGTAATTATAATTTAAAAAATGAACACATATTTAGCACAATTTCTGGCTCACAGTAAATGCACCACAGCCATAGACTATCATTATTATTCTACAGTATTAAATACAGGTCCACAATTGCTTATCCAAAACTCTAGAGGCCAGATACATTCTGGAATACAGAATTTTTCAAATTTTTAGGAAGGTAAAATAGTGCACAGAGAGAGAGAGAGATTGTGATTGTGTGTGTGTGTGTGTGTGTGTGTGTGTGTGTATGTGTGTCGGGGGGTATAATATAGCCCCTTGAACAGAATCCAGGGCAGCAACCCACAATCAAGCACATTAATATTTTGTAGTGAAACACAGCCTAGCCAGGTAAATACAGACCATAAATAGTCTCATGTCAGTTCACTTCAGGTCAAATGGCAAATTAGTAATGAAAAACAGCAGGCTTTCAGAGTGTTTTGAATTTTGAAACTGCGGAGAAAGGCCTGTGGGGCTGTATTCACAAAAAGCACCAAGCCCCTGCTAGGAAGCGTTGTTTCCAATGAGCCCAGTAAAGGTGCAGGTACTTGCACTGGTGTGGTGTGGTGTGGATGTGAGGCTGCATGTTACTGCACTGCTGCGCAGAATCAAAGCTGTCAAGATGACCCAAGAAAACTGCGTAGCATAAGTCCCCCCCAATTCCCTCCGGTTATATAGCCCAGGCAGTCTCTCCAGGACAGGTCATTCTTAACATTTCATCTCTTCTCACCTGAAGAGGGAAGAAGGAAGAACAGAAGCAGCTGGAAATGAGTGCAAGAACCTATCCCCACCATTTTTCCCTTTCAGAAAGTTTTAATCAAGGCAGACAGGAAGAGGAGAACAGATCAATGAGGACAGCCATATTCCAAATTTGGGGTTATTTTTATTATTTAATGTCTCCTGCCAGGATTCCCATGGTCACTATGACAACATGGAACCTTCACAAATTCTTCCATGTTGAACAGCACCCCCATGGTGTAGCACAGTGCTGTTCTGAATGTATGCTTATTTAAATAACCAATTACTCAACCCACAGATGGCTTCTACCACCAAAGAAAGTCCAAGCCAGCTCCCTGTAGATGATTAGCAGTAAGCTAACAGAATTCAAACTGATCCTAATACGAGTCTGAGTGAGAGAGGCAAGTTTTTCTGAAGTATCACATAAGGTAGTCTAAAACCAAACGTGATCTATTTAATCCAAACGAATGCTCTCCCCTATTCCCAAATTATATGCAAATGATAAGCCTTCCTACCCATCTCCCAGATGAATCACTAATGGTTCTCACCACTGAAGGAAAAAGTGTTTACCTAAGTGGCACACAGTTGGTACTCAATGTTCTAGTGAAGGGATAGGCAAACCATGATCCAAGGGCCAAAGTGGCCCTCAGCCTGTTTCTGCAGATCAAGTTTTACTGGACACAGCCAAGCCCGTTCATTTACCTATTACCTGTCACTGCTTTTGCAATACAGTGACTCATATTAGTTGAATATTTCAAAGAGCATATGGTCT
This sequence comes from Macaca mulatta, assembly GCF_049350105.2. NCBI lineage: Eukaryota > Metazoa > Chordata > Mammalia > Primates > Cercopithecidae > Macaca > Macaca mulatta. Next base: position 15,870,413 of record NC_133417.1, on the reverse strand, counting down.
CACGAAGCCTACAATATGTACTATCTGGGTTTTAAGGAAAAGTTCACTAAACCCTGTTCTTATGAAAGCAGCACTAGCCAGAAAATCAGGGACCTATATTTAAATCTAGTTCCATAATCACTAGTTAAAATTGCCTCATTATTTCTGGGCCTCAGTTACTTCCTGTATAAAATTAGGACACCACTATCTATTTACCCTGCAGGGTTGTTATAAAGACTACATGAGGTAAGACAGATTAACATACCTCAAACTAAGTAAGGAATAAATGGTAGCCATTAAATTGCCATTAATACCACATACACATTTATCTGTTAAGGAACAGTTAAATGCAAAGATACTGAAGCTCCAGCCACTTTTTTTTTTTTTTTTTTTTTTTTTTTGAGATGGAGTCTCGCTCTGTTGCTCAGGCTAGAGTGCAGTGGCACGACCTCAGCTCACTGCAAACTCTGCCTCCCAGGTTCAAGCAATTCTCCTGCCTCAGCCTCTGAGTAGCTGGCACTACAAGCATGTGTCACCACGCCCGGCTAATTTTTGTATTTTTAGTAGATACGGGGTTTCACCATGTTGGCCAGGGTGGTCTTGAACTCCTGACCTTGTGATCCGCCCGCCTGGGCCTCCCAAAGTGCTGGGATTACAGGCGTGATTCACTACGCCTGGCCATATTTTTTTTAATAAGCAATTGAGCTGACATTCATCTACCTTCCCTGTTAAGAAAAGAAATAACAACACACAAGTACTATTGTTGGGCAAGCCAAAATTACCTTTCCATTCTCTTTTTAAAAGAAAGCCCTTAATTAAAAAAATAAATAAATAAATAAATAAAAGGCCGGGCATGGCGGTTCACACCTGTAATCCTAGCACTTTGGGAAGCCGAGGCAGATGGATCACGCAGTCAGGAGTTCAAGACCAGCCTGGCCAATATGGTAAAACCCTGTCTCTACTAAAAATACAAAAATTAGCCTGGTGTGGTGACGCATGCCTGTAGTCCCAGCTACTCGGGAGGCTGAGGCAGAAGAATCACTTGAACCCAAGAGGCGGAGGTTGCAGTGAGCCTAGATTGCATCACTGCACTCCAGCCTGGGCGACAGAGCAAGACTCTGTCTAAAAAAAAAAAAAGTTCAAGAAGCCAAGGTTACAAGGTCAGGTGTAGTGGCTCATGCCTGTAATCCCAGCACTCTGAGAGGCCGAGGCAGCCAAATCACTGGAAGTCAGGAGTTCGAGACCAGCCTGGCCAACATGGCAAAACCCCGTCTCTACTAAAACTACAGAAAAAAATTAGCCAGACATGGTGGCACACGCCTGTAATCCCAGCTACTCAGGAGGCTGAGGCACAAGAATCATTTGAACCAGGAAGCAAAAGTTACATTGAGCCAAGATCGTGCCACTACACTCCGGCCTGGGTGGCAGAGTGAGACTCTGTCAAAAAAAAAAAAAAATCCAAGAAGCCAAGCTTCAAAGTTTTGTTAAATATAAAGCTAATCCCTTTAATCTAAAATATTAAAGGAATCATCTATTAAAGAAATGACAAATAAAGCTGAAACTGTACCCCAGGAATTCAATTTTTAAAATCTTGATTTATAATTAAGAAAAAAAGGGAAGTAGGAACTAAAAGGTAGTTTCCAGGTTTCGGTAAAGCCACCAGCAACACCTGGCTGAGGAGTCTATGTTCCTGAGATCACTCATGGAACCAGTACTTGTTGAGCACCCACAATGTTCCATACTCTGGGCTCCAGATGTGAACATGCAGATGCTGCCACTACACTTAGAGAACTTATAAACCATAAGACATGGCCCTTGAGTGCAAAGACCACCTCTATTAAGTCATATAACATATTAGAGCTTGAGGGCTCCCAAGAGATTATCTAGTGTAACATCTGCATCGTACGAACAGGTTAACTGAGTTGTCCATGGTTACAAGCAAGTTAGTGGTAAACTCCAACTTCCTGACTTTCCTTCACACTAATCTGTCTTTGCTTAGGAATTACTTCACCAAGAGTCAAGTCTGAATCTTTCACTCCTCTGTAACCCTGCAAATGTCATTCTGGAAAAACCAACCAACCTTCAAACTTCTCATTTCCTTTAGACAGTGTTACTACTTTCTTCTTCTGTCTTCCCACAGAACTCTGTGTATTTGCATTACTGCACACATTACACTGTTCTGTAACTTGTTTATCAGTTTCCTCTCCATAGACTACGAGCTCCTTGAAGACAATTACTTTCGCACCAACCTAATAATTTAACATCCATGCTAACCCAGTTCCATCCCAAACCTCCTTTTCCTATTAGGAGCCTGACAGTATTCAAGTATCTGCCCTCTTTCACATGGTCACATGCTTCACTCAAGGGAGGCCCCCACTTAAGACCAGTAGGTTAAGCATGACATTCAAAAGAAATCACGGACACTCGTTTTCCAGTGGTGCTGAGGTGGGCACGCAAAGCCACTCTGGCAAATGTGATGAAAGAAAAGTCTGCTGGGGAGCTTCTGAGAAAGGTTTCCTTCCCCCAAGTGAAAGGCACAAGAAGATACTCTCCTTCCCTGGACATTGCCTTAACTACTACTGGATTTATTTGAGACACTAGATTTCCTTGGAGAACTTTAGGTCATTTGAGTCAGTTTCCAATTACTCTTAGAAGCATCCTAATATGCACACAGAAAAAGTGGTGGAGTTGTGACTCAAAAACACAGACAAGGTGATTTCACAGACCTTAAAAATGTAACAACCATAGATAACAGATAACATCTGACTGAATGAGGAAAAGCTTTCAGCTTTTTTTTTTTTTTTTTTGAGATGGAGTCTTGCTCTGTCACCCAGGCTGGAGTGCAGTGGCATGATCTTGGCTCACTGCAACTTCTGCCTCCGGGTTTAAGCAATTCTCCTGCCTCAGCCTCCCGAGAAGCTGGGATTACAGGCGTGTGCCACCATGCCCGGCTAATTTTTGTATTTTTAGTAGAGATGGGGTTTCACCATGTTGGCCAGGCTAGTCTCGAACTCCTGACCTCATGATCTGCCTGCCTCAGCCGCCCAAAATGCTGGGATTACAGGCATGAGCCATCGCACCCAGCCCGCTTTCGGCTTTTAAGAACTAACAGTATAAATATGCCCACTCTCACCCTCTTATTCAACATAGTACTGGAAGTCCTTCCCAGAGCAATTAGGCAAGAGAAGAAATAAAAGGCATCCAAATTGGAAAGAGTAGGTAAAATTGTCCCTATTTGCAGATGACATAATCTCATATACAGAAAAACCTAAAGATTCTACCAAAAAACTCTTACCACTGATGACCGAAATCAGTAGTTACAGGATACAAAATATACAAAAATGAGCAGCATTTCTATACACCAAACAACAAACTAGCTAAAAAAGAAATCAAGAAGGCAATTCCGGCAGGGCACAGTGGCTCACGCCTATAATCCCAGCACTTCGGGAGGCCAAGGCGAGTGGATCACCAGAGGTCACGAGTTCGAAACCAGCCTGCCCAATGTGGTGAAACCCCGTCTCTACTAAAAATACAAAAATTAGCCGGGTATGGTGGTGCACGCCTACAGTCCCAGATACTCGGGAAGCTGAGGCAGGACAATCACTTGAACCCAGGAGGCGGAGGTTGCAGTGAGCTGAGATTATGCCACTGCACTCCAGCCTGGGCAAAAAAGCAAGACTCCGTCTCCAAAAAACAAAAGAAGGAGGAGGCAACTCCATTTATGACAGCTACCAAAAATAAAATACCTAGGAATAAATTTAACCAAGGAGATGAAAGACCTCTACAAGGAGATGAAAGACCTCTACAAGGAAAACTTTAAAACACTGATAAAAGAAACTGAAGAGGATACAAACAAATAGAAAGACATCACATGCTCATGGATTGGAGGAATTAATATAGTTAAAATGACAATAGCAATCTACAGATTGAATGCCATTCTACCAAAATATCAATGACATTCTTCACAGAAATAGAAAAAAAAGTCCCAAAATTTGTATGGAACCACAAAAGACCCTGAATAGCCACAGCAACCCTGAGCAAAAAGAACAAAGCTAGAGGCATCACACTAACAGACCTCAAAGTAAACTACAAAGCTGTAATAACCAAAACAACCTGGTACTGTCATAAAAACAGACACATAGGCCAATGGAACAAAACAGGGAACACAGAAATTAATCCAGGTATCTACGGCCAACTGACTTTTGACAAAGGTACCAAGAACACTCACTGGGGAAAGGCCAGTCTCTTCAATAAATGATACTGGGGAAACTGGATATCTAGATGCAGAAGAATAAACTAGATCCCCATCTCTCACCCTATACAAAATCAAGTGTAAATGGATCAAAGACCTAAATGTAAGACTCAAAACGATAAAACTACTAGATGAAAACATTTAAGAAATGTTTCAGGACATTAGTCTGGGAAAATACTTTATAAGTAAGACCTCAAAAGCACAAGAAACAAAACCAAAAATGAACAAATGGGATTATATTAACTAAAAAGCTTCAGGGCAACCAAGAAACAACAAGGTAAAAAGACAAGCTACAGAATGGGAGAAGATATTTGCAAATTACTCCTCTGACAGGAGATTTTTTTTTTTTTGAAGCCAGTTAAATTTAGCAGTGGGGAGTCATATACCAACTTTAGTGACACTATGTTAAATTCTGATAACTCATTACCATTGGACCAGCCAGACGGGGGTTAATATCTAGAATAAACAAGGAACTCAAATATCTCAACAGAAAAAAATACATATATCCAATTTTTAAAATCGACAAATAATCTGAACAGACATTTCTCAAAGAAAGACATACCAATGACCAACAAATACATGAAAAAATGTTCGACATCACTAATCATGAGGGAAATGCAAATCAAAACCACACTGAGGTATCATCTCACCCCTGTTAGGTTGGCTATTATCAAAAAGACAAAAAATAATAAATGCCGATGAGGATGCAGCATTTGTTATTTTCCCACTGTTGGTGGGAAAGTAAACTAGAACAGCCACTATGGAAAACAGTATGGAAGTTCCTTAAAAAACTATGAACAGAACTACCATAGGATCCAGCAATCCCACTAGTGGGAATTTATCCAAATGAAAAGAAATCAGAATATGGAAGAGATATCTGCTCCCCCATGTTCACTGCAGCACTATTCACAACAGCAAAGAATGAACCTACATGTCCAACAACAGAGAATGGATAAAGAAAATACGGTATATATATTCAATGGAGTATTATTCAGCCATGAAAAAGAATAAAATCCTGTCCTTCACAGCCAACATGGATGGAACTAGAGGGCATTATGTTAAGTGAAATAAGCCAGGAACAGAAAGCTAAACACCACATGTTCTCACTCATATGTGAAGCTAAATAAAAGTTGATCGCATACGTTAAAAGCAGAAGAGAGGATAGCAGAGGCTGGGAAGGATAGGAGGAAGAGAGGAGTAGGAAGAGATTTGTTAAAGAATACAAAATTACAGCTAGACAGGAGGAATAACTTCTGGTGTTATATACCACTGTAGGATGACTAGAGTTAACAGTAATATAGTTTCAATTAGCTAGAAGGAGGATATTAAACGTTCCCAACACAAAGAAATGATAAATGTTTGAGATGATGGATATACTAATTAACCTGACCTGATCACTACAAATTATATTCATCAAAACATCATTAGGTATCCCACGAGTATGTAAAATTATTTGTCAATTTTTACAAATAACTTTTAAGAAAGAACAAAATTGTAGTGACTAGACTCTATCACCTCTCATCTCTTTTAACACTCCCACCATCCAGCACCAATGTGAAACACGTTAAGAAGCAACCGATAATTTCAGCTAAGTGAATAAACAGATGAATGAAATAGAATTTTAGCCAGAGTTTTAAGACAGGTAGGATAGGCTGGGCGCGGTGGCACAGGCCTATAATCCCAGCATTTTGGGACGAGGAGGCGGGTGGCTTACTTGAGGCCAGGAGTTCAAGATCAGCCTGGGCAACATGGCAAAACCTTGTCTGTACAAAAATATAAAAATTAGCTGGGCATGGGGGTGCATGTCTGTAGTCCCAGCTACTTGAGAGGCTGAAGTGGGAGGACTGCTTGAGCCCAGGAGGTGGAGGTTGCAGTCAGCCGAGATAGAGCCACTGCACTCCAGCCTGGGTGACAGAGCAAGACTCAGTCTCGAAAATAAATATATGAAGACAGGTAGGATAAATGTTATATCCAGTGATAAGTGAAGTATTAGGGCCATAGGTAACGTATTTAGAAAACAGAGTACATACCACAGCAAAGGAGTCCTGTGACTTTTTAAGTCCAAACCAATCTCAAAAGATTGAGTCAATGAAAACAGCACAAAATATTCTATTTCTGTAAGCCCCTTCAACAACGTCTATAGCACCTATTAGCAGTCGTGCAAGCTTTCCACTCTTCCTTCCATCTCAATCTTGACCCAAAGGGGCCACCCTCTAGGGAAATGAAAAGAGAGAGTAAGGGGATGGGGATAGGGGAGGAAGCAGAGAGAGGAACACCACCTCTTCAGCACTTCAAGTTCAATCTAGTTTTCATTCACAAAAACTGTCTTTGAAAGGTAAAATGGTCAACCTTCACAACTCATTTGACCCATGGGACCTGGCCCCCACCCCCAGCCCCTGCCAAGGTCACATGAACAGCCTTGACCTTTATATCCTGAAGGATATCCTCTAGGCCATTACACACAGGTCACAGAAAAGTCCTTGACAACCTATTTCTGTCCAGGTACCTGGGCCAGCTTCACAACAGTGACCTGAAGGTAAAATGCTCCACACCCTATTACCAATTCAATCCCCCAGAGAAAATCAGTGAAGACATTTGTTATTTATAAAGGGCAACTCACCAAGGTCTCAGGACCTATTTGCTGCAAAACACAATATACACATTAACTTCAAGGCTACAAATGCTTGCCAACTTTCCAGCAAAAATAAGCCTCCCCTTATCTGTTCACTTGACCTTCTGTCAAAGTGCTAAAGGATAAGAATTTTTTGATCTTCAATGAGTATCAAAGAAAACTCTACCTTCTCCAGAATGAAACAACCCAAGGCCACAATCTGATTGAGTATCTTACTGGAAACCAAGGAAGCATGCTGACTGCTTACAAGGCATTTTTATAAGGGTCAATTTTGATCTACCAATGCAGCCCAGCCACCTCCAAAAGTGCCTTCTAAAGCACAGCTTACCTTGTAATTGCTAGAGTTCACCCAAGAGGTAGCAAGTCCATCCACAAGTTTATCTAACATGGTCTGGTCATGCTCAAGGTCAGCAGACTTCTGTTTGTCTGAGAAATAGTCTATCAATTCTTGGCCAACCTGCAATCGTTTCCCCACATCCTTCTGCAACACCTGCGCCAGGCAGGACTCCATGCGAGGCTCCATAGTGGAATTCAAATCCAGATCCAGCAAAAGCTAGAGGGCAGTCAGGATGACTCCCTCCCAGCAGACGTATCGGGGAGGTTGCCTCTTTGTTCGCTGAAGGTTACTAAGAGCCTGTGTTTCAAAGATGCAATCTGGGGAATGGCAACAATGCACCATGTGTGTCTGAAGAGCAGCTGGTAGGATATTAAAAGTCCAATTTAAATAACTAGTAGGAGATAAAGGAGTGAGTGGCAGAGTGATGTTCTACTATTGGGTCTGAAATACTTCATAATTCAGCAGTCCATTCTGAAAAGTAAGAGAAGAGAACGACAAATTAGCACAGATAACACAACACTGAAATGTTACGAAACATTAAATCAAAGACAAAGCAATTCATGCTGCAGAAGCATTTATAGTCACAAGCAGAGTGAGAAGCACGAACGGCTTGGCAACCATATCGGAATAACATAATTATTATTTTTATCAGGAAGAACATCGAAGCCCAAAGAAGAGCCAGTGAGCCACACAGTTGGCGGGTCGATGTTTTCCACAGTTTCCCAGCTTGTAAATGCACCAGTCAGGAAAGCAATCTTCTGCTTTAGCTAGAGTATTTATTTGTAACTTCAATTCTATTTCCCACCAGAAATCTAACACCACTCTGTGTCTGAATCACTGTAGGTACTGCAGCTTACTGCCTTACTCTCAGTCTTCTTAAAAAAAAAAAAAACCAAGTATGGGAAATGAGGAAGGCTCCACAGAAAACACTGTTGACCAAAGTGGCTGGCTCGGTCACATTAAACAAAGTCAAGGGCAGCACCTACATCACACTACTTTACAATGGAGTAAGTGGTAGTCTCCACCTCCTCCTCCCTACAACAAAGAAAAGAAAGACACAAAAAGAGAAAGGAGGTGGGCGCAGTGGCTCACGCCTGTAATCCCAACACTTTGGGAGGCCGGGGCAGGCAGATCATTTGAGGTCAGGAGTTCAAGACCAGCCTGACCAACATGGTGAAATCCCGTCTCTACTAAAAATACAAAAATCAGCTGGGCATGGTGGCAGTGCCTGTAGTCCCAGCTACTCAGGAGGCTGAGGCAGGAGAATTGCTTGAACCCAGGAGGCGGAGCTTGCAGTAAGCCAAGATCGCGCCATTATATTCTAGCCTGGGTGACAGAGCACAACTCCGTCTCACAAAAAAAAAAAAGGCTGGGCACGGTGGCTCACACCTGTAATCCCAGCACTTTGGGAGGCCGAGGCAGGTCAGGAGTTCAAGACCAGCCTGGTCAACATGGTGAAATCCCATCTCTACTAAAAATATAAAAACTAGCCGGGCGTGGTGGTAGACACCTGTAATCCCAGCTACTCGGGAGGCTGAGGCAGGAGTATTGCTTGAACCCAGGAGACGGAGGTTGCAGTAAGCCGACACAGTGAAACTGCACTCCACCCTGGGTGACAGAGCAAGACTCTGTCTCAATAAAAAAAGAGAAAGGCAACAGGCTCATATTCTGATCAGTTATTGACAGTATTCTCGGCTAACAATAGCACCATTTGGGCCTAGTGTTTTGATATTAAAATTAGGAGATCGCAAAATCATGTTTGAGTAGGGCAAAGTACATGATATGGGAAAAGTACCCAAAACTGTTTTAACTACACAAATTGCATAAGCTCTCTTGTTAACCTACAGCTGCTGGAGCATTGTACACATTTATTTCTTACTTATCCTAAAACCATTACTTAATTCCTTTCATTTTAAACCAAGAAGACCCATAGGAAACCTATCTTCAAGATTTAGTACCTCCCTGATACTGTGCCAAATTGAAGTTTTTTTCACACCAATAGTAAGTCCCAACTTTCAAAGTTTCCAGAAAATATATCTTTGTTTTCTAAATAAAGTAAAATTAAAATTCTCAGTAGAAGAACTCACAGTCTGAACACAGCAATTCTCTCCCTTTCTAATACCACCCCATCCCCACCCCTCATCTCAACATAAAAACATTGAGATTCTTTCTGAGGTATGGAATCACATACATCAAGTCACTCAGTGAGGAAAACCCTCCTTCAAAGCCCCAGCACATAACTACCCATCTTCTACTTTACTGCTTCCAATAACACAGAAGAGTGAGGGAGGGACAGCATTCAACAGGACTTAGTATCTCACAGAGCAATCCTTCCTTATATTGAGGAGAGATCTGCTTTCCAGTCACTTCCAAATGCTGGAACTAGTCCCTCCTTCACAGGAAAGAGCTTCAAAAGCAGCTATTATCCTTCATTCCAATTTTTAGTACAAACATGATACTTCCAGTTCCTTTATCATCTCTTATGTTGGACGAAAGAAGGTATCAACGACACGGGAAAACTTAAGAAACCAAAAGGATTTCTTCCGGACCTAATATTAGTCCAAGCAGCAGACCAAATAAGCACCAGGCTGATGGTATATTAAAAATGGCCACAAATTCTTTGCTACTCCTCCCTCACCAAGGTAGAGTCCAGGTTCCCTCCTGCAGTGACTCTGGGCTTAACCCTGTGAAATCAGCAACTACAAAAGCAAGCAGAGACTTGCTATGCAAGCAATGGAACTTGCCCTCTTAGAATGCTGCCCTGGGATGGCCATGCTGTAAGGAAGCTGGTCTAGCCTGTCGGACATGAGAGGCCACGTGGGGAACCAACACGCTCTGACCAACAGCCAGCAGCAACTGCCAGACATGTGAGTGAGACCATCTGGGACCATCTACCCATTCCAGTCGTCATCCGACTGCAGTGATGCCAGTAAGTGTAAGGAAATAAGCAGAAAAGCCACCAAGCCAAACCACAGAATTATGAGAAATAACACTTCATTGCTGTTTTATTTAAGCCACTATATTCACAGCAGTTGGTTACACAGTAACAGATAACTGATATACTCCTTCTTCCCCTAAACAACTATCATTCATTTTCATTCATTCTCAATGAAAAACAATTTCATAGTGTTTACTCCTTCAAGGGGCCTAAAATGAACAGATACTAACCAATAATAATAATAATATAATAATAAAATTTAAGGAGCTACATGAGGTGTCAGGTTCTGTGCTTATGTAATACTGATTTATACAATACTATCTCTAATTCTTCAATTTTATAAAGTAGGTGTTAACATCCTTATTTATAGATTAAGAAATTGAGGTAAAGTAAAGGTAAGCAATTTTCCAAGGTTGCATGGACAATGAGTTTCCTTCCCCCACCTTGAAAACATTATTAGAAGTCTTAGCCTAATTCTGTTTTGACTCAAGAGGAGGTCAGATTTCCTGTTTAGCTAGGAAGCAACAGGCAAGAGAGCAAGGTCTCCATTCCTTAAGTAAACACTAGGAAAGATCCCATTTGTTCAGGTCTCCCTACCATGATTTATAAATATATATCATAAGAAAACCTCCCCTTCAACTAGAATTGAATAAGATTTCTAACAAATAAGCTTATGGTTCTTGAACGTAATTATGCAACAAAGGCTTAGTACACTCAGAAATAGGTCACAAATTCCTATGAACGAAATGCAAACAATGAAAGAGACTGGAAGCCCCTAGGCTTTCAGCAGATTGAATTCTCTCTTCTTTTTCTTCCTAATTTACAACAAGGTAACTATTATCTCTTACACTTATTCTTACTAAACTGAGGTTTTTGAACTTTTTTAATGCTTTTGTGTGTTTTCTACATCTCTACTTTCAGGGAATATTAATCACATAGTTCCAAATTCACAAGGTACAAAAGTGCAAGACCTGCCTTCCACCCCTGACCCTCCCAGCCACCCAGTGTCTCTCCTTAAAAGCAAGTAATGGCCGGGCACAGTGGCTCACGCCTGTAATCTCAGCACTTTGGGAGGTCGAGGCGGGTGGATCACGAGGTCAGGAGATGGAAACCAACCTGGCCAACATGGTGAAACCCCGTCTCTCCTAAAAATACAAAAATTAGCTGGGCATGGTGGCACGTGCCTGTAATCCCAGCTACTCGGGAGGCTGAGGCAGGAGAATCCTTGAAGCAGGAGTCAGAGGTTGCAGTGAGCTGAGATCACGCCACTGCCCTCCAGCCTGGCAACTCAAAAAATAAATAAATAAGGCCAGGTGCGGTGGCTCACGCCTGTAATCCCAGCACTTTAGGAGGCCGAGGTGGGCAGATCACGAGGTCAGGAGATCGAGACCATCCTGGCTAACACGGTGAAACCCCGTCTCTGCTAAAGAATACAAAACCTTAGCAGGGTGTAGTGGCGAGCACCTATAGTCCCAGCTACTCGGGAGGCTGAGGCAGGAGAATCGCTTGAAGCAGGGAGTCAGAGGTTGCAGTGAGCCGAGATCACGCCACTGCACTCCAGCCTGGCAACAGAGAGAGACTGCATCTCAAAAAATAAATAAATAAGGCCGGGCGCGGTGGCTCACGCCTGTAATCCCAGCACTTTAGGAGGCCAAGGCGGGCGGATCACGAGGTCAGGAGATCGAGACCATCCTGGCTAACACGGTGAAACCCCGTCTCTACTAAAGAATACAAAAAATTAGCCGGGCGTAGTGGCGAGCGCCTATAGTCCCAGCTACTTGGGAGGCTGAGGCAGGAGAACGGCGTGAACCTGGGAGGCGGAGGTTGCAGTGAGCCGAGATCCGGCCACTGCACTCCAGCCTGGGGGAGAGAGCAAGACTCTGTCTCAAAAAAATAAATTTAATTAATTAATTAATTAATTAATAATAAGCAAGTAATGTCACCAGTTTCCCATGTATCCTTTCAGAAATATTTTTAACTATCAAAACAAATAAATATATGTGTTCTCCTCCCTGTATACTCTAGGAAGAGTTTTCTAAACATTTACAATTAAATCATAAAAAGAGAAATCAAAAAATAATTGTATTTTAAAATGCAGAAAACTTAGAAAATAAGAGGAAAAAAGAAAGACTTGGAGGAGTAAGAGAAGAAGGAGGAGGAGTTACAGGAGGAAGAGGAGCTGGAGGAGGAGGAGGAGAAGTTACAGGAGGAAGAGGAGCTTGAGGAGGAGGAGTTACAGGAGGAAGAAGAGCTGGAGGAGGAGGAGGATTTAGGAGAGGAAGAAGAACTGGGAGGAGGAGGAGGAGTTACAGGAGGAAAAGGAACTGGAGGAGGAGGAGTTGGAGGAGTTACAGGAGAAAGAAGAACTGGAGGAGTTGTTGGAGGAGTTACAGGAGAAACAGGAACTAGAGAAGGAGTTACAGGAGGAAGAGGAACTGGAGAAGAGGAGGAGGAGGAGGAGTTACGGGAGGAAGAGGAATTGGAGGAGGAGGAGGAGTTACAGGAGGAAGAGGAACTGGATGAGGAGTTGGAGGAGTTACAGGAGGAAGAGGAACTGGATGAGGAGTTGGAGGAGTTACAGGAGGAAGAGGAACTGGATGAGGAGTTGGAGGAGTTACAGGAGGAAGAGGAACTGGATGAGGAGTTGGAGGAGTTACAGGAGGAAGAGGAACTGGATGAGGAGTTGGAGGAGTTACAGGAGGAAGAGGAACTGGATGAGGAGTTGGAGGAGTTACAGGAGGAAGAGGAACTGGAGAAGTTGGAGGAGTTACAGGAGGAAGAGGAACTGGATGAGGAGTTGGAGGAGTTACAGGAGGAAGAGGAACTGGATGAGGAGTTGGAGGAGTTACAGGAGGAAGAGGAACTGGATGAGGAGTTGGAGGAGTTACAGGAGGAAGAGGAACTGGATGAGGAGTTGGAGGAGTTACAGGAGGAAGAGGAACTGGAGAAGTTGGAGGAGTTACAGGAGGAAGAGGAACTGGATGAGGAGTTGGAGGAGTTACAGGAGGAAGAGGAACTGGAGGAGGAGGAGTCGGAGGAGTTACAGGAGGAAGAGGAACTGGAGAAGTTGGAGGAGTTACAGGAGGAAGAGGAACTGGATGAGGAGTTGGAGGAGTTACAGGAGGAAGAGGAACTGGAGAAGTTGGAGGAGTTACAGGAGGAAGAGGAACTGGATGAGGAGTTGGAGGAGTTACAGGAGGAAGAGGAACTGGAGAAGTTGGAGGAGTTACAGGAGGAAGAGGAACTGGATGAGGAGTTGGAGGAGTTACAGGAGGAAGAGGAACTGGAGGAGGAGGAGTTGGAGGAGTTACAGGAGGAAGAGGAACTAGATGAGGAGTTGGAGGAGTTACAGGAGGAAGAGGAACTGGATGAGGAGTTGGAGGAGTTACAGGAGGAAGAGGAACTGGATGAGGAGTTGGAGGAGTTACAGGAGGAAGAGGAACTGGATGAGGAGTTGGAGGAGTTACAGGAGGAAGAGGAACTGGATGAGGAGTTGGAGGAGTTACAGGAGGAAGAGGAACTGGATGAGGAGTTGGAGGAGTTACAGGAGGAAGAGGAACTGGAGAAGTTGGAGGAGTTACAGGAGGAAGAGGAACTGGATGAGGAGTTGGAGGAGTTACAGGAGGAAGAGGAACTGGAGAAGTTGGAGGAGTTACAGGAGGAAGAGGAACTGGATGAGGAGTTGGAGGAGTTACAGGAGGAAGAGGAACTGGAGGAGGAGGAGTTGGAGGAGTTACAGGAGGAAGAGGAACTGGATGAGGAGTTGGAGGAGTTACAGGAGGAAGAGGAACTGGAGGAGGAGTTGGAGGAGTTACAGGAGGAAGAGGAACTGGATGAGGAGTTGGAGGAGTTACAGGAGGAAGAGGAACTGGATGAGGAGTTGGAGGAGTTACAGGAGGAAGAGGAACTGGATGAGGAGTTGGAGGAGTTACAGGAGGAAGAGGAACTGGAGAAGTTGGAGGAGTTACAGGAGGAAGAGGAACTGGATGAGGAGTTGGAGGAGTTACAGGAGGAAGAGGAACTGGAGGAGGAGGAGTCGGAGGAGTTACAGGAGGAAGAGGAACTGGAGAAGTTGGAGGAGTTACAGGAGGAAGAGGAACTGGATGAGGAGTTGGAGGAGTTACAGGAGGAAGAGGAACTGGAGAAGTTGGAGGAGTTACAGGAGGAAGAGGAACTGGATGAGGAGTTGGAGGAGTTACAGGAGGAAGAGGAACTGGAGAAGTTGGAGGAGTTACAGGAGGAAGAGGAACTGGATGAGGAGTTGGAGGAGTTACAGGAGGAAGAGGAACTGGAGGAGGAGGAGTTGGAGGAGTTACAGGAGGAAGAGGAACTGGATGAGGAGTTGGAGGAGTTACAGGAGGAAGAGGAACTGGAGAAGTTGGAGGAGTTACAGGAGGAAGAGGAACTGGATGAGGAGTTGGAGGAGTTACAGGAGGAAGAGGAACTGGATGAGGAGTTGGAGGAGTTACAGGAGGAAGAGGAACTGGATGAGGAGTTGGAGGAGTTACAGGAGGAAGAGGAACTGGATGAGGAGTTGGAGGAGTTACAGGAGGAAGAGGAACTGGATGAGGAGTTGGAGGAGTTACAGGAGGAAGAGGAACTGGATGAGGAGTTGGAGGAGTTACAGGAGGAAGAGGAACTGGAGAAGTTGGAGGAGTTACAGGAGGAAGAGGAACTGGATGAGGAGTTGGAGGAGTTACAGGAGGAAGAGGAACTGGATGAGGAGTTGGAGGAGTTACAGGAGGAAGAGGAACTGGATGAGGAGTTGGAGGAGTTACAGGAGGAAGAGGAACTGGATGAGGAGTTGGAGGAGTTATAGGAGGAAGAGGAACTGGAGAAGTTGGAGGAGTTACAGGAGGAAGAGGAACTGGATGAGGAGTTGGAGGAGTTACAGGAGGAAGAGGAACTGGATGAGGAGTTGGAGGAGTTACAGGAGGAAGAGGAACTGGATGAGGAGTTGGAGGAGTTACAGGAGGAAGAGGAACTGGATGAGGAGTTGGAGGAGTTACAGGAGGAAGAGGAACTGGATGAGGAGTTGGAGGAGTTACAGGAGGAAGAGGAACTGGATGAGGAGTTGGAGGAGTTACAGGAGGAAGAGGAACTGGAGAAGTTGGAGGAGTTACAGGAGGAAGAGGAACTGGATGAGGAGTTGGAGGGGTTACAGGAGGAAGAGGAACTGGATGAGGAGTTGGAGGAGTTACAGGAGGAAGAGGAACTGGATGAGGAGTTGGAGGAGTTACAGGAGGAAGAGGAACTGGATGAGGAGTTGGAGGAGTTACAGGAGGAAGAGGAACTGGATGAGGAGTTGGAGGAGTTACAGGAGGAAGAGGAACTGGAGAAGTTGGAGGAGTTACAGGAGGAAGAGGAACTGGATGAGGAGTTGGAGGAGTTACAGGAGGAAGAGGAACTGGAGAAGTTGGAGGAGTTACAGGAGGAAGAGGAACTGGATGAGGAGTTGGAGGAGTTACAGGAGGAAGAGGAACTGGAGGAGGAGGAGTTGGAGGAGTTACAGGAGGAAGAGGAACTGGATGAGGAGTTGGAGGAGTTACAGGAGGAAGAGGAACTGGAGGAGGAGGAGTTGGAGGAGTTACAGGAGGAAGAGGATAAGGAGGAGGAAGAGTTACAGGAGGAGGAAGAGGAGGAACTGGAGGAGGAGGAGTTGGAGGAGTTGCAGGAGGAAGAGGATGAGAAGGAGTTGCAGGTCGAAGAGGAGCTGGAGGAGGAGTTACAGGAGAAAGAGGAACATGAGACGAAGGAGGAGTTACAGGAGGAAGAGGAAGTGGAGCATGAGGAGGAGGAGTTACAGGAGGAAGAGTAACTGGAGAAGGAGAAATTGGAAGAGTTGGAGGAGGAGGATTTGGAAGAATTGAAAGAGGAGGAGAAGGACCTGGAGGAGGAGGAAAAGTGGAAGGAAGAGGAAGAGGAGGAATTAGAGAAGTTGGAGAGGGAAAAGAGGAGGAGGAGTTGAGGGAGTTGGAGGAGAAGGAGAAAAAGGAGGAGAAAGAGGTGAAGTTAGAGAAGTTGGAGGAGGAGGAAGAGGAGCTGATGGAGCTGGAGGAAGAAGTAAAACTCTTCCATCCACCCATATCCTGCCCAAGCTCTCCATGAGGGAAAGGTAGAATAAGGAAACCTAGGTCTCGTTAACCATAACCAGTGGTCACTTATGGCTGAGCTAAGTAAAAATCAGGTCTATTTTATTTAAGACATAATGGGAGGCACTAGGATACAAAAAAAAAAAAAAAAACAGGACTCAGCCCTTGCCTGCCCTTAGTGAGATCATGAACTACCAATTACAATCCCTGCAGTCGGTTCTATCATCAATGTTCAAAAGAGTAGTGTTACAGAGAATTATCTTACAGCAGTGTTGACATCAGAGATTATTCAGAAGGTAACACTATTTCTGAGTCCAAAAAAAAGTTCAATTTTCATACATTTTCCTAAAGAACATGAGAGACATTAAAATGATACAGAAGAAACAGTAGAGGAGGTGACAATAGCAAAACATCTTTATTCTTCATCAGGAAAAGTTTTCTCTTTTAGCAAGATCTACTATGAAGGCTACTGAACATATTAAATGTCACTGTATCAGTCACCTGAGAAAAGGGACACATTTCGGATATTTCTAAAAAAATGGTCCAATTCTTCCCAAACCCAAACCCCTTTCATTCCCCAACACCAACGTTCTATGCCCCCACTACAGTAGTTAGGTTCCAAGCATCTCAACCTTTTCCTGTCATATCATCTTGGTCCACAGGGACAAAACAATAAAAGGTCAAGACAATTGTCCTAGTCTTGCTCCTTTATAGTACCCTGGAAAGTAGAAATTATCGGAGGAACCAGAACAATAGGCCAACTCTGCTGCAGGCCAACAGGAAGAAGTTTAAAAATACCAACTTCAACAAAAAGGAAGGAACACACAATAAAAAAGGACATCTTGATGTAATGAAAAGAGGCATCAAGTTGGGAATTTTGGCCTCTGGTCTTGACTCCTGAGTGGCACTGTGGAGAATACCAGCTCTAGCATGCATCAAATAAAATCAGGAATGGAAAAGGAAATGGACAGAGCCTTTAAAAAAAAAAATAAACAGCACCTATCTCCAGCCCCTTAATTACCATATCTACCTGTGGCACTTACACACACTATCAGTAAAGAACTATTAACAATGGGGGATGGAAAGAAGAACAGAATCAACCATAAGCTCTGACAACTTTTTTAATCTACTGTAGACTTCTTTGTAAGAAATTAAAAGTCGGACCATTTATACTTAGTAGCTTAAAACAATCATGAATTAATATTTCTCATAAGTCTACGAGGTGGCTGGGGTCAGCTGGGAAGATCCTGTGCTAGCCTTTCCTGGGATTATTCATGCAGCTGAGTCATTTGGCATTTTTACTGCAGCTGAAGGCTCTACAGTGGTGTCACTCACATGTCTGGGACTCTGGTGCTGGCTTTTGGCTGGGCCTCTCTCCACACATGATCTGTAACCTTTCAGTGGCACAGCCTAGAGTTCATCATGTAGTGGCTGGAGCACTCCAAGATGG
Organism: Macaca mulatta; assembly: GCF_049350105.2. Classification (NCBI taxonomy): domain Eukaryota; kingdom Metazoa; phylum Chordata; class Mammalia; order Primates; family Cercopithecidae; genus Macaca; species Macaca mulatta. Next base: position 15,852,733 of record NC_133417.1, on the reverse strand, counting down.
CAAAGGGGGAGGCTACCAGGCCTCCTGAGGCCTGAGATCCACAACTCGCATGTTACTTCTGCCACAATCTATTGGTAAAAGCAAGTCACAAGGCCAGTTCACAATGAAAGTGTGGGGAAGCTGGGCGCGGTGGCTCATGCCTGTAATCCCAGCACTTTGGGAGGCCAAGGCAGGTGGATCACCTGAGGTCAGGAGTTCGAGACCAGCCTAGTCCACATGGTGAAACCCCATCTCTACTAAAAACTAGCCAGGCGTGGTGGTGCGCACCTGTAATCCCAGCTACTCGAGAGGCTGAGGCAGGAGAATCACTTGAGCCTAGGAAGCAGAGGTTGTGGTGAGCTGAGATCACACCACTGCACTCCAGTCTGGGCGACACAGTGAGACTCTTGTCTCAAAAACAAAAAACAAACAAACAAACAAACAAAAAAGTGTGAGGAAATGGATTCTACCAATCAATAGGAGGAGCTACAAAATACTGTGACATGTTTTTCAATCTAACACATATGTACGCAATGGATATTTGTAGAATGAATAAATGGATGGAGTGAATATATTCACATACCCTGTTTATCCATTACCAGTCTATCTCAATCACTTTTATTTACTCATCAACTTATCAAATATAAAATCTCACTATAGAATATACTAAAGAAATAAGTCTATGACGTCACTTGAAAGAGCTTCCAACATACTTGGAGAGGACAAGACATACATACACACAAAAGGCTTATCAATGTCGGAGGTCAACACAAACACAAGATGGATAATTGGTAGCTTTAACGAGTAAAATACTGCACCTGCCAAATAAGGAATATGAATAAGTACTATGAAAATTTTAGAGGAAGGAATGGCTTAAGAAGGCTTGGAATGACCAAGTCAAAACTATATAAACAAGATTCAGCTTAAGCTTTGTGTTAAAATGTGGCTAGGATGTGCATTCAATAGTTATGGTGGCCAGGCCCAGTGGCTCACACCTGGAATCCCAGCACTTTGGGAGGCCAAGGCAGGCAGATCACCTGAGGTCAGGAGTTCGAGACCAGCCTGGCCAACATGGCGAAACCCCATCTCTACTAAAAATACAAAAATTAGCCAGGCATAGTGGCACATGCCTGTAATCCCAGCTACTTGGGCGGCTGAGGAAGGAGAATCGCTTGAACCCGGGAGGTGGAGGTTGCAGTGAGCCGAGATCACAAAACTGCACTCCAGCTAGTGTAACGGGAATGAGACTCCATCTCAAAAAAACAAAAACAAACAAAAAAAATACTTATGGCACTTAAGGAAAAACAGCATAAGCAAAATGAGGGAGGTGAAGTGTGGTAAGGCAGACACAGTGATATACCTGTGAGATAAGTAGGCATTATTATTCTCATTTTGAAGATACAGAACTGCAACTCAGAAAGGTTAAAAAAACAAAAACAGGCCAGGCGTGGTGGCTCACACCTGTAATCCCAGCACTTTGAGAGGCCGAGGGGGGCAGAAGTTTGAGACCAGCCTGGCCAACATGATGAAATCCTGTCTCCACTAAAAATATAGAAATTAGCAGGGTGTAGTGGCACACACTTGTAATCCCAGCTACTCAAGAGGCTGAGACAGGAGAATCGCTTGAACCCGGGAGGCAGAAGTTGCGGTGAGCCAAGATCGTGCCACTGCACTCCAGCCTGGGTGGCAAGGCAAGACTCTGTCTCAGAAAATAAGAATAAAATAAATAAATAAATAAATAACAAAAACCAAAAAACCTGCCTAAGGTTTTAAAACAACTGTCAAGCAATAATTCAAAACCAGAGCTGCCTGGCCCCAAAGTTTGTGTTCTTTTCACTATACTACAAACTCCACTGAAAGTTCAAAGCATGGGCATTTACTAACTGAAACATGAAAATGTCTCAGCTACAGCATGTGGGGCATAAGACGGAGAAAATTAAGAAACATGAAGTCAAATCATAAATAAGGAGTTCAAGAAGCCTTAATAAAATAATATTCCATATGAAAGTATCAAGAAGGAATTAAATTACCAGCACCAATAAATCAATAACCACATTAAAAAATCTCCCTGGGGTCAGTTGCGGTGGCTCACGCCTGTAATCTCAACACTTTGGGTGGCGAGAGCAGGTGGATCACCTGAGGTCAGGAGTTCGAGACCAGCCTGGCCAACACGGTGAAACCCCATCTCTACTAAAAATACAAAAATTAGCATGGTGGCAGGCACCTGTAATCCCAGCTACTCGGGAGTCTGAGACAAGAGAATCACTTGAACCTGGGAGGCAGAGGTTGCAGTGAGCGGAGATTGCACCACTGCACTCCAGCTTGGGCAACAAAGAGCAAAACTCTGTCTCAAAAAATTTAAAAAACAAAATCTCCCCGGAAAATAGGATTGAAAGAGGGTATGATAATTTAAAGCCAATTCTGGAAGAAGGTATGATAGTTTCATGCCAGAAAGAAGGTATGATAGTTTAAAGCCAGAAATTAGCAGGATTTACTCACACTAAGTCAGCACGTTTCTATCAATAAGACAAGCTTTTTTGCATTAGGATGATTTCTGCAACAATTATAATATGATTGAAAACGAAGAAAGAGGCCGGGCGCGGTGGCTCAAGCCTGTAATCCCAGCACTTTGGGAGGCCGAGACGGGCGGATCACGAGGTCAGGAGATCGAGACCATCCTGGCTAACCCGGTGAAACCCCGTCTCTACTAAAAAATACAAAAAACTAGCCGAGCGAGGTGGCAGGCGCCTGTAGTCCCAGCTACTCGGGAGGCTGAGGCAGGAGAATGGCGTAAACCCGGGAGTCGGAGCTTGCACTGAGCTGAGATCTGGCCACAGCACTCCAGCCCGGGCGACAGAGCGAGACTCCGTCTCAAAAAAAAAAAAAAAAAAAAAAAAGAAAAGAAAACGAAGAAAGACAGATGCGCTGCCATGCCCTGCCAGCAGGAAGTCTGTTCTTAGTCTACCTGTTCCTTCTGTCCTTTCCTTCTCTTTTTTCTCCCTCCCACTGTCCCACTCATTTTGAGGCCCACACATTCACTCAGTGAGCAAGCATTTACTCTGACAGGTATTGAACTATGCTAACTACTAAAAATCACAGAAAGTAAAGACTTCATCAAGGCCTTCAAGAAGGTCACTGTCTGAAAGAAGAAAGAGACAAACACAAACAGTCAAAATAGTATGTGGACAAGTCTTAAACCAGAAGTCTGCAGAAGGTGCTGTAGGTAGAAGAGAAAGGAAGATAAAACTGCCTAAGGGAACTCAGTAATGCTTCAATCAGGAATTGCAAGGATGGGGCACTGCACCTATCAACTAAGCACCACGCAGCTCAGCACTGGGAGCTCAGCACTGGGGCAGCCCTGGCTCTCATCTGTCAGTCACAGGTCCTTCCCTGTCTTCCACTGCAGACTCACACTCCAGCCTCCCTGACTCCCTCCCTATCTCCTCTCAGCTTCCTTAATGGTTTCAGCACCCACACAGATGACAACAACTCCTCCTTTCTGCCTCCTCAGACCTTTGACCTTCCAGTTGTCTACTCCCAGGAATCAGCAATCTCTCCTCTGCTAGCTCATTCCCAGCAGCTTGTAAATGTCCTCTAAATCACTCATCTTACAAAGGCCCTCTCTTGAGCTCACATGCCTTTCATCAATGACACCATCAACAGTGAAGCTTCTTTAAGCCGTTGTCTACACCAGCCAGCTCCACTGATGCACTTCCTGTCCCCTCCATAGACCCTCTGATCTGGCTCCACTCGCTCACTCCACAAGAGTAGCTCTTATCAGGATCACCAATGACAGCCATGTTGGCAAATCCAAGGAAGACTTTTCTGTACTTAACAAACTGCACCCCTCAGCAGCAATCCAAAGTTGATCTCCCCTTCCTTCTTGAAAAATTCCCTACTTGTGTGAAAATAAATGTTTATGCCTTCTTGCTACTTCTCTGGTTGCATCTACTAAACCATCTCTCATCTCTACCCACCTTCCAGATCTCTGTTGGTGGGCTCAGTCCAGTGCCTCTTGTCCCCTCATGCTGCTCACTCCAAAATAACCAGCGTCCATTCCCATGCCGATAAACCGATGTCTCCCAAATTTGTATCTCCAAGCCAAATACCTCTGGGCTCTGTCATATACACTGGCCTCCTTTTGGTTCCAAACTCTTTACTACTTCAGAGGGCTATTGCTTATGTTGTTCCTTCTGCCAAAAACTCTCCTTACACCTATATTGGCCCAGCTACCTCTTTTTCATCTTTCAGACTTCAGCTTAAATGCTGTCTCCTCAGAGACCCACTGGAAGGCCATTCTAGGGGTACTCCCTTGTCACTGCATGCTGTTCTCTACTTTCAAGCATTTAAGGTGCAATTCTATCACGTATTTTCTGTCTGATTTCCCAACAGGACTGTCAGGCTCAAGAAGGTAGGTACTTAATTTATTTTGTTCACCTAATGCCTATAATGCCTGTTGCAAACAAGGTACTCCAGAAATACTTGTCCAAAGAATAAAGTTTGCTCGGGCTGAAAATCAAAGGACAAACAGTCACTGGCAGTCTTAAGTTGAGTTCCATTCTTTCTTAGAAGTAGAGGTAAGGGAGAAGGCAGAAAACATTACAGGTAAAAGGAATGTGCAAATACGTATGGACAAAGCACAGACGCAAGAGTGTGTGGCCTGTTCAGAGGAAACAAGCAATCTAGAAAGATCACAGAACTGGTTCCCAACCTGTAAACATTACCGATCCCCACTCCTGGGCTGAAAGGGGAAAGTTATTAAAAGGATGTCTGATAATTATTCCATACATACACCAAGAATTCCTATACAGACAAAATATTCATATTCATGTTTCAATACTGAGAAAGTATTCATATTTTCAAGCTTACCTTTATGCATTATGAATGTATTATGAATTTTTAACGCAAAAATAATATAAAAAGTGCTTCGAAATTCTTAGTTTGATGTTTTTATTTCAATTAACAAATACTAGAAATTCTACTAGAGCTCTCTAGAGCTCTGTAATTCTAGATACTAAGAAGATGAAATAATTATCAAAAAGCCTATAAAATACCAGTCAGGCATACAACAGAAAGACTGGACAGAGATAAGACCCAACAGTCAATTTCTAGCACCAAAAGTCAACAGTGCTTTGGTCTTGCAGGGAAATCTATACAAGTCATCTCTGAACTGGAGAATGTAGAAACTGGATGAATATGTAATTGTGTAACTTGGAAAGAACATTAAAAGCTGGAATTACTCAAGTATATTCAAGAATATTCTGCAGTAGGGAAAAAATCAAAGTTAAACTAATTTTCTCTCATTCTGTATCCCTCACTCCAGTGTGCACAATGATTAACTACAATGTAATTACGACAAAACCCAACCACAATGTAAAAGCACCAAAATGAATAAAAGGTTCAGGCTCACCACATTACATTAAAAAGGCAGGTCACGTGAACAACAAAATAAAATCATTAACATTGGTTAATTTTCAGCTGATAAAATTACAGGTTCCTTAATCTTATCTTTGTGCTTTCCTGTGTTTTCCAAATTTTTTCTATGATGAATACATATTACTTTTATAATTACAACTAGAAAAATGGTATTCAAAACTCAGGCACTATCATTTCATAGTGGAGGGAAACCTACCTTTCAATACTAGGGAATATAGTGAAGTAAACAATAAGAAAAAAATTCCTAAGAAAATGGAGCTAGCAGATCAGTTATTTCCATAAAAACATGTTGTGAAATACTACAGGCTGGTCAACACAAATAACTGTAAAAACAAACAACAAAAAAAAAGGCCACTGCATTACAGTACACTTGCCATCAGAAAATAACAGGAAAAAATACTACACAGGTGTCAGATAAGGTACTCGTGATTAGAACTTACCTTCACCAGTATTTTAATAAAGTAAATTTTTAAAATCCTCTCAGATATTTTAAATATATTTTTCCCTAAATGTGAACTGTAAAAGTAGAACACAGTTTCATTCTATTTTTTCTCCTCCTGTGGCAGATTTAGGCTATTGGATTAAAATTGCTTCTATTTTTTTCTACTCCTTGAAACTCCCCCAAAGATGAAACAAGATGGACATCCACTGAGAACTGCTGAAGTTTGGGGATGGGTATTCCAAGGTTTGTTAAAATCTCTTTACTTTTATATCTGTTAGAAATTATCCAGGGCCGGGCTCGGTAGCTTACGTCTGTAATCCCAGCACTTTGGGAGGCCCAGGTGGGTGGGTCACCTAAGGTCAGGAGTTCAAGACCAGTCTGGCCAACAGAGCGAAACCCTGTCTCTACTAAAAATACGAAAAGCAGCCGGGAGTGGTGGCGCATGCCTGTAATCCCAGCTACTCAGGAGGTTGATGCGGGAGAACTGCTTGAACCCAGAGGCAGAGGTCACAGTGAACCAAAATCACACCACTACACTCCAGCCTGGGCAACAGAGCAAGACTCCGTCTCAAAAAAAAAAGAAAGAAAGAAATTATCCAGAATTAGCGGGACCAGTGGCACATGCCTGATTAGGGATCAGAAATTACCTATAATCAAAGTGGCATCTAATTGTGCTTTTGATTTTCATCTAAGGACTAAGGATACTGACCTTCCTTTTTTTTTTTTTTTTTTTTTTTGAGATGAAGTCTCGCTCTGTCACAAGGCTGGAGTGCAGTGGCACGATCTCAGCTCACTGCAACCTCTGCCTCCCAGGTTCAAGCAATTCTCCCACCTCAGCATTCCGAGTAGTTGGGACCACAGGTACATGCCACCACACCCAACCAAATTTTGGATCTATTGACCTAGTAATCCACCCACCTTGGCCTCCCAAAGTGCTGAGATTACAGGTGTAATCAGCCTAGACTTGAGCTTCTTTTCATGATGTATTAGCCATTTGGATATCTTCTTTGGAGAAATATCTGATCAAATCCTCTGCTCATTTGTTAACTGGGTTATGTGTCTTTTTACCGTTGATTTTAAGAATTTCTAAAATATACTTTGGATAAAAGTCCTTTATCAGATATATGACAAGCAAATACTTTTTCTCATTCTGGGATGTCTTCATTTTCTTGATGGTGCCATTTGAAAAAAAAAAAAATTCCGTCTTAATGAAGATCAATTTATCTGTTTTTCTTTTAGTGCCTATGTTTTAGCTGTCATACTGAAGAAGCCAGGCATGGTGGCTCACACCTGTAATCCCAGCAGGTTTGGGAGGCCGAGACAGGAAGATTGCTTGACTCACGAGTTTGAGACCAGCCTGGGCAATGTGGCAAACCCTATCTCTATAAAAAATTCAACAATTAGCTGGTACATGCTTGTAGTCCCAGCCACTCGGGAGGCTAAAGTAGGAGGATCGTTGAGCCCAGCAGGAAGTCAAGGCTGCAGTGAGCTGCAATTCCCCTACTGTACCCTAGCCTCAGCGACAAGAGTGAGACCCTATATCAAAAAAAGAAGAAAAAAGAAACCATTGTCTAATACAAGGGCATGAAGATTTACAACCATGTTTTCTTCTAAGAGTTGTTTTTTCTTTTTTAATAGAGATGGCATCTCGCTATGTTGCCCAGGCTGGTCTTGAATTCCTGGGCTCAAGTGATCCTCCCACCTTGGCCTCAAAAGTGCTGGGATTACAGGTATGACCCACTAGGCTTAGCCTGAGTTTTATTGTTTCAGATCTGACATTTAGGTCTATGATGAATTCTGAATTTATATATATAAGTGAGGTAAGGATCCAAATTCCGTTTTTTGTTATGTGGATATCCACCTGTACCACCATCATTTGTTGAAAAAGATATTCTTTCTCCACTTAATTGTCCTTGCACTTTGTGGAAAATCAATTGACCATAAATGGAAGGGTTTAGTTCTGGATTCTCATTCTATTGCATTGATCTATATGTCTATCTTTAAGCCAGTATCAGATGTCTCAATTATTATAATTTTGTAGTAAGTTATGAAAGTCCTCCAACTTTTTTTTCAAGATTGTTTTGGCAATTCTGGGTCCCTTGCATTTCTACATGAGTTTTAAGATCCGCTTATCAATTTCTGCAAAGTAGGCAACTGGGTTTGTTTGTTTGTTTGTTTATGAGACGGAGTCTCACTCTGTCACCCAGACTGGAGTGCAGTGGCACAATCTCGGCTCATTGCAAACTTTGCCTCCCAGGTTCAAACAATTCTCCTGCCTCAGCCTCCCAAGTAGCTGGGATTACAGGCGCACACCACCACGCTTGGTTAATTTTTGTATTTTTAGTAGAGATGGGGTTTCACCATACTGGTCAGGCTGGTCTCGAACTCTCGATCTCACACCCGCCTCGGCCGCCAAAAGCACTGGGATTATAGGCATGAGCCACCACACCTGGCCTGGAATTTTAATAGGGATTGTGCTAAATCTATATGGGGAGTATTACCATCATAACAATAATAAGTCTTCCAATCCCTGAACATAGAGTATCTTTCCATTTATTTAGATCTTTCAATGATGTTTTACAGTTCAGAATGTAAGTTCTGGCCAGGCACAGTGGCTTACACCTGTAATTCCAGCACTTTGGGAGGTCGAGGCAGGTGGATTGCTTGAATTCAGGAGTTTGAGACCAACCCAGGCAACATGGAGAAACCTAGTCTCTAAAAAAAACAAAAATTAGCCAGGTGTGATGGTATACGCCTTTGGTATCAACTACTCAGAAGGCTGAGGTGGGAGGATCACTTGAGCCCAGGAGGCAGAATTTGTAGTGAGCTGATACTGTGCTACTGCACTTAAGCATGGGCAACAAGAGTGACACCCTGTCTCAAAAAAAAAAAAAAAAAGGAATGTAAGTTCTGCACTTCTTTTGTTAACTTTATTCCCAAATGTTTTATTCTTTTTGACACTATTGTGAATGGAATTGTTTCCTTGGTTTCATTTTTGAATTATTCATTGTAAATGTATAACAATAAAATTACTTTCTGTATATTGATCCTGTATTCTGAAACTTTGAGGAGCTTATAACAATTTTATAGTGCATTCCTTAAGATGTTTTATATACAAGATCATGCCATCTGCAAATAGAGATTATCTTACTTCCTTTCCAATATGAATGCCTTTTCTTTCTTTTTCTTCCCTAATTGTCTTGGCTAGAACCTCCAATACAATGTTAAAGCTAAGTGTCAAAGAGACTATACCTGTCTTGGTCAGGCACAGTGGCTCACACCTATAATCCCAGCACTTTGGGAGGCTGAGGTGGGTGGATCACTTAAGCTCAGGAGTTCGAGATCAGCCTGGGCAACATAGTAAAACCCCATCTATATAAAAAATATCTCTAGCTCTCCTCCCGCTACCCAAGATGCCGAAAGGAAAGAAGGCCAAGGGAAAGAAGGTGGCTCCAGCCCCTGCTGTCGTGAAGAAGCAGGAGGCCAAGAAAGTGGTGAATCCCCTGTTTGAGAAAAGGCCTAAGAATTTCGGCACTGGACAGGACATCCAGCCCAAAAGAGACCTCACCCGCTTTGTGAAATGGCCTCGCTATATCAGGTTGCAGCGGCAGAGAGCCATCTTCTATAAGCGGCTGAAAGTGCCTCCTGCTATTAACCAGTTCACCCAGGCCCTGGACCGCCAGATAGCTACTCAGCTGCTTAAGCTGGCCCACAAGTACAGACCAGAGACAAAGCAAGAGAAGAAGCAGAGGCTGTTGGCCCGGGCCGAGAAGAAAGCTGCTGGCAAAGGGGACGTCCCCACTAAGAGACCACCTGTCCTTCGAGCAGGAGTTAACACCGTCACCACCTTGGTGGAGAACAAGAAGGCTCAGCTGGTGATGATTGCACATGACGTGGATCCCAGAGAGCTGGTTGTCTTCTTGCCTGCCCTGTGTCGTAACATGGGGGTCCCTTACTGCATTATCAAGGGGAAGGCCAGACTGGGCCGTCTAGTCCACAGGAAGACCTGCACCACTGTCGCCTTCACACAGGTGAACTCGGAAGACAAAGACGCTTTGGCTAAGCTGGTGGAAGCTATCAGGACCAATTACAACGACAGATACGATGAGATCCGCCGTCACTGGGGCAGCAATGTCCTGGGTCCCAAGTCTGTGGCTCGTGTCGCCAAGCTCGAAAAGGCAAAGGCTAAAGAACTTGCCACTAAGCTGCGTTAAATGTACACTGTTGAGTTTTCTGTACATAAAAATAATTAAAATACAAATTTTCCTTCAAAAAAAAATCTCTATATATATAAATTTTTAAAAATTATAATGACTATATGTCTTGTTCCTAATCTTAGGACAGCATTCTGTCTTATCATTAAGTATGATATTAGCTGTAGGTTTTCACAGATGGTTTATCACACTGAGGAAGTTCCCTTCCATTTCTAATTTGTTGAATGTTTTTTATCATGAAACAATGTTGGATTTAATCAAATGTTTTTCCTGCCGCTATTGAGATGTTCATGTTGGTCTTGCCCTTTATTCTATTACATGGCATGTTACATTAATTTACAGATATTAAGCCAACTTTGCATTCCTGGGATAATTCCCACTCGGTTACAGTATAGAATTCTTCTGATATGTTGCTATATTCAGTTTGCAAGTATTTTGTTGAGGTATTTTACACCTACATCCATAAAGAATACTGTTCTGTAGTTTTCTTGTCTTCTGATGTCTTTGCCTGGTTTTAGTATCAGCCTAATAATGTCCACACAGGATAAACTGGAAAGTAACACCTCTTCTTTATTTTGAAAGAGCGTGTGAAGAATTTGTGTTGATTCTTCTTTAAATATTTGGTGGAATCACAAAATGCGAAGTTATCTGGACCCAAGCTTTTTTGGGAGGGGCTTTTTTATTGTTAATTCAATCTATTTACTTTATTGGTCTATTCAGATTTTCTATTTTTGGGGAGGTTGAGGCAGGAGAATTGCTTGAACCCAGGAGGCAAACGCTGCAGTGAGCCACCATTGTACCACTGCACTCCACCCTGAGTGACAGAGCAAGACTCCATCTCAAACAAACAAAAAAGACTTTATTTCTTTTCGAGTCAATTTCAGTAGCGTCTTTCAAAGACTGCATACATCTCATATGTGTTATCTAACTTGTTGGCATAAAATGGTTCCTAGTATCTCCTTATAATCTTTTTTAATTTCCATGTAAGGTCAGTAGTGATGTCCTTTCTTTCGTTCCTCATTTTATTAATTTATTAATCTAGCTCAAGGTTTGTCCATTTTGTTGATCTTTGCACAGAACCTATTTTTGGTTTGATTTTCCCTACTTTTTTTTCCCTCTATTTCATTTATTTCTATTCCAGTTTTTATTACTATATTCCTTCTGCTTGCTTTGGATTTAGTGTGTTCTTCTTTTATTAGTTTCTTAAGGTGGAAGATTTGACATCTTTCTTCTTTTCTTAATTCAAGCGTTTATAGCTATAAATTTCCCTCTGGGAAATGCTTTTGCTGTATCCCCTAGCTTATGATACATTGCTTTGTTTTTTGCATGAAGCACAGTAGGCCCTCAATAAACATTCATTGTTGAAAAACGAGTGGCAGGGTTTTTTTTCCTCTTGTTGTTGTTTTTTGAGATGGAGTGTCACTCTGCCACCCAGACTGGAATGCAGTGGGCAGTCATGTGATCTGGGCTCACTGCAACCTCCACCTCCTGGGTCCAAGCTATTCTCCTGCCTCAGCCTCCCAAGTAGCTGGGATTATAGGCACCCACCACCACGCCCAGCCCAGCTAATTTTTTGTATTTTTAGTAGAATGGGGTTTCGCCATGTTGGCCAGGCTGGTCTTGAACTCCTGACCTCAGGTGATCCACCTGCCTTGGCCTCCCAAAGTGCTGGGATTACAGATATGAGCCACCGCACCCAGCCCAGGGTTTTTTTGTTTGTTTTTGTTTTTTCAATTGTGGCAAAACATACATAAGATTTGCCATTTTAGGCCGGGCGCAGTGGCTCAAGCCTGTAATCCCAGCACTTTGGGAGGCCGAGGCGGGCGGATCACGAGGTCAGGAGATCGAGACCATCCTGGCTAACATGGTGAAACCCCGTCTCTACTAAAACATACAAAAAAAAACTAGCCGGGCGCAGTGGCGGGCGCCTGTAGTCCCAGCTACTCGGGAGGCTGAGGCAGGAGAATGGCGTGAACCCGGGAGGCGGAGCTTGCAGTGAGCTGAGATTCGGCCACTGCACTCCAGCCTGGGCGACAGAGCGAGACTCCATCTCAAAAAAAAAAAAAAAAAAAAAAAAAGATTTGCCATTTTAACTATTTTTAAACATACAATTAATTCGGTGGTATAAAGTACATTCACATTGTTTGCAACCATCATCATCATGATATGATATATTTTGTCTTCATCTCAGAGTATTTTCCAATTTTCCTGTGGCTTTTTCTTTGAATCATTGGTGATTTCAGTTTGTGTAGTTTAATTTTCACATATTCTGAATTTCCCAAATTTCCTTCTGTTATTGATATCTAATTTCATTTCATTATGGTCAGAGAACATAGTATGATTTCCATCCTTTAAATTAATTGAGGTTTGTTTTATGGCATAACATATGGTCTATCCTGAAATGTTCCATATGTATTTCAGAACAATGTGTATCCTACTATTATTGGAAGGGGTGTTCTATAAATGTTTGTACCTTAATGATTTAAAAGTTTGCCTGTATCTAGATCAGGTTTACAAACAAAAAAAAAAATTCTCAATTATTTCAATTTTAAAATTTTCATTTTATGACTTTCTATACTAAGTACTCCATGTGCATATACAAATAAAAAGAAAGTCTCCCTTCAAAAATAAAAATGTTTCTGGTAACACATGAATAGTTGGTTTCTAACAGTGAAATCCACTAAAAAGCTAAGCACAAAGGAGCACATATGCTGGCTTGAGAGATTTTCTTTCTTTTTTTTTTTTTTTTTGAGAGGGAGTCTCGCACTGTCATCCAGGCTGGAGTGCAGTGGCACAATCTCGGCTCACGGCAACCCCCGCCTCCCAGGTTCAAGCGATTCTCCTGCCTCAGCCTCCCAAGTAGCTAGGATTACACACACCCACCACCAGGCCTGGTTAATTTTTGTATTTTCAGTAGAGACAGAGTTTCACCATGTTGGCCAGGCTGGTCTTGAACTCCTGATCTCAGGTGATCCGCCCGCCTCAGCCTCCCAAAGTGCTAGCATTACAGGCGTGAGCCACCGCGCCCAGCCTGCTTGACAGATTTTCTAAGAGGTTCACGAAACAGAAAAATCCCCAGACTTAGGTGAATAAGAAAGTAAGAGAACAGGCCAGGCCCGGTGGCTCACAACTGTAATCCTAGCACTTTGGGAGGCCAAGGCGGGAAGATCATCCTGGCCAACATGGTGAAACCTCATCTCTACTAAAAATACAAAAATTAGCTGGGCGTGGTGGCAGTGCCTACAGTCCCAGTTACTCAGGAGGCTGAGGCAAGAGAATCGCTTCAACCCAGGAGGCAGAGGCTGCAGTGAGCTGAGATGGCACCACTGCATTCCAGTCTGGTGACAGAGCAAGACTCTATCTCAAAAAAAAAAAAAAAAAAAAAAAGAGAGAGAAGAGAAATCTGATATGTCATTTGATATAGTATGACAGCTGACATGGCCATCCCAAATTTCCCAAGGGAGCTAGGTTATACCCAGTTGAAAAAAAACAAAACTCCTAAAGTCCTGGGTATTTAATGTGAAGACAGAAGGTGTAAGAAGGATGAGGATTTAAAAAAACAAGAGAAGTCTTTCTGCGTTACCGAATAAAGAAGTCAAGCTATTAATAATTAATACACCAATAGTTTAAAACTTGCCTTTCATTTCATCAATAAAATAAGCATAGCTACTTCATATTTGAAGCAGTACCTTCCAATTTGTTGAGTGATCATACAAATGCTACTTTCTCTATCCCCTACAAAATCTGTCAGATTATAATTATAATGCCTATTTTACAGAGAAGAAAAGATTCAGAAGCAAAGTGACTTCTGGGGTAACACAGCAAGTATGAAACAGAACCAGGATTTCGATTCCTTTTTTGTTTTGTTTTGTTTTAGAGAGATGTGGTCTTCCTATGTTGCCCATGCTGGTCTCGAACTCCTGGCCTCAAGTGATTCTCCCACTCTGGCCTCCCAAAACACTGGGATTACAGATGTAAGCCACCACGCCTGGCCAGAACCAAGATTTGAATTTTGCTTTCTAACTCAAAATCCAGAGCTATTTTCACCAAAATGCAGCTCCTTCTTCTCACCAAAAACAGACACACATCTCTGAGTACTTTAGACATACATATCATTTAGGAAAAAGACCTACAAAAGAAAGATATATGCACCATATTTAATGTTCTCAAAATAAGAGCCAAAAAGCTTGAATATAGAGGAACAACTAGTACCTGGCCCAGCACCACATACTGAGCAAGTGATCCACAAAGAATAAATGAAGAGAAAGAACCATCACATGCATTCCCATAAGTAGCTTAGGACAGTAATCGGCAACATTTAGTTCAGAGAGTTCAGGACGTCCCATAGATGCCAATGGTGAGCCAAAAGCATGATCAAAAATAGGAAAAAGAGAGGAAAACTAGGAAAACGTACGGAAAGAAAAAGAGGAGAAACAACAAAATATGCGTAACCATTGGGGGAAACTGGGTGAAGGGTAAACATGAACTCCCGTACATTTTTTGCAACTGCTTATGAATCTATAATTATTTCAAAATAAGTAGTTAAAGAAAACAAAAGAAGAAAAAAGTGGAAAGACAGACATGAAATGAAAAGGCTCTTGGTCCCAGTTTCCTAAGTTCATGGAGTACCTAATGTACCAGGCAATCTGCCAGGCACTGCCCTCGACAAGCTCCATGTTCACTGCAGAGAGAGAGACAAGTAAATAATCTATTCCACCACAGTATATCAAGATGCTTTCCTGCAAGGCTCTACTTTTGTAATTCCTTAGCAAACATGGATAAAAGAAAGGCTACAACAGTGAAACAAATACAAGGGCACCACTAGATAAAGCTACATTTTAGGTGCACCTGAGCATGAGAATGCAGGCCTTGCTTATTGTCCCTCACCATCCAAGCATATTTACCTTGCTTAGGCAAGATTCATACTCCTCAGTACGAATCTGATGGACAAGGAAAATGTGCAGAGTCATAGACAACCTTCAAAGATAAGGAACTCTGTGTCTGCTAAAGAAAGAGAACTTCATTTTGGGCTTTAGAGATTCATTTATTCATTGACAATTTAGATCTTCTTATGTTACTTCAAACCCTTTCAATGCAATTTAAGTGACCTGTCAGGGAAAAATAATGTGGAACGTCACCTGAGCAATGACAAAGGCTACTGAAAAGATAATTTCATATACTATAAAATAAGCAATTTTATACACTGTATACAATTTCATATACTATGAAATACTGTGAAATTTCATACCCTGTCTACCACTATTCAATCATATTTCAAGCTCATATACTTTTAAGTCTGTACTTTACTAAGCTTATACCTAACAAAAATTTGCTATATTTCTCAGATAAGCTATAGAAAGACACTGCTTTTACTAAAATGAAATTTTTATAGTTATGTTTTATGGACTTACAAAAAATAAATTCCAAAAGAAAAGTGCAAAAAGAGAGCTGTGCCTTAACAATGTTAGTATAAACTGGGTTGTACTACATACAGCAGCTCGGTTTTCAAAATGAGTTGTGATTGCCTCAATATTTTTCCAACATAAACTTATTCCTATTCAACATTAACATGGTTTTCCTTAAAATATCAAAAGACCTAACCATCACTCTAGTCCTGCATTTTCAAAAACGGTCACTTAAGAATGTAATTGAGGCCAGGCACGATGGCTTACACCTGTAATCCCAGCACTTTGGAAGCCTGAGGCGCGTGGATCACTTGAGGTGAGGAATTCGAGACCAGCCTTGCCAACATCGTGAAACCCCGTCTCTACTAAAAACACAAAAATATTAGCCAGGTGTGGTGGCGCATGCCTGTCATCCCAGCTACTCCCGATGCTGTGGCACGAGAATCGCTTGAACTAGGGAGGCAGAGGTTGCAGAGTCAAGATCACACCACTGCACTCCAGCCTGGGTGACAGAACAAAACTCCTGTCTCAAAAAAAAAGGAATGTAATTGAATATAATCAAATAAACAATTTAATGTACCGCTGATGAAAATAAAAAGTAATAATATATAGGACAATTTGGCAACATCTCTTGATCCAACCAGTCCAAATCTAAGAATGCATCTAAGGAAATAATTTATCAAGTATGCTAAAATGGGCTGGGTGCCATGGCTCCTGACAGAGCGAGACTCCATCTCAAAAAAAAAAAAAGGTATACTAAACTGAACATATCAAGTTGTTCACTGCAGCTGGTCATCCTTTCTTTTAATTCTTTTTTTTCTTTCTTTATTTTGGTCATCCTTTTTAAATGAAATAATCCTAAATGTTAATGAATAGGGAATTGGGAAATAAATTACAGGACATCCAAACAACAGCAAACCATGCAGTTACCAAGAATGATAATAAAAAATCTGTTCTTGCCAGGCGCAGTGGCTCAGCCTGTAATCCCAGTACTTTGGGAGGCAGAGGGGGGCGGATCATGAGATCAGGAGATTGAGACCATCCTGGCTAACACTGTGAAACCCCGTCTCTACTAAAAATACAAAAAATTAGCCGGGTGTGGTGGTGGGCACCTGTATTCCCAGCTACTCAGGAGGCTGACGCAGGAGAATGGTATGAACCCAAGAGGCGGAGCTTGCAGTGAGCCAAGATCGCACCACTGCACTCCAGCCTGGGTGACAGAGTGAGACTCCGTCTCAAAAAATAAATAAATAAATAAATAAATAAATAAAAATAAATAAATAATCTGTTCTTATTGGTCTGTAAAGATATCTGCAATCATTTTAGTGAAAAAAGCAACCCAGAAAACAATTAGAAACGCAAACTAGGCCAGGAGCAGTGGCTCACGGCTGTAATCCCAGCACTTTCGGTGGCCGAGGCCAGAGGATCACCTCAGGTCAGGAAACTGAGACCAGCCTGGCCAAAATGGTGAAACCCCGTCTCTACTAAAAATACAAAAATTAGCTGGGCGTGGTGGCGGGCACCTGTAATCCCAGGTACTTGAGAGACTGAGGCAGGAGAATCACTTGAACCCAGCAGGCAGAGGTTGCAGTGAGCCAAGACTGCGGCACTGCACTCTAGCCTGAGTGACAAGAGCGAAACCCCATCTCAAAAAAAAAAAAAAAATTAAAAAGTATTTATTTATATGCATCATGCATAGAAAACATATGGAAGGGAACACACCAAAATGTTAATACTGTGTTTTCCCTCTTGTCACCCAGGCTGGACTGCAGTGACATGATCTCGGCTCACCGCAACCTTCGCCTCCCAGGTTCAAGCTATTCTCCTGCCTCAGCCTCCTGAGTAGCTGGGATTACAGGTGCACACTACCATGCCCAGCTAACTTTACATTTTTAGTAGAGACAGGGTTTCACCATGTTCGCCAGGCTGGTCTCGAACTCCTGACCTCAAGTGATCCATCCGCCTCCACCTCCCAAAGTGCTGGGATTACAAGCATGAGCCACTGCGCCCAGCCTCTATTCCTATTCTTTTTAGTTAAATCATAATCTATCCAATAAATACCAGAAAGTTGTTTTTAAAGTTAAATCAAATTGTAATCCTGATATCACAATCATCATCCATTACTACAAGTATTGAAAACCACAGAAAGTTTGGTAGATCACCATATTAGAAAGAAACACACGTGCACACACGTACACACACACACACAGAAGCAATTATTCAGTAAATCTTCTGTATCTAGTACTCATCTCTAGAAGGCAGTATTGGTAACACCTACAAGGAAACAAAACTTATTCCTGCCTCGTCCAGTCACAAAATTCTTGCCAAGTCAAAACAGAAAAGCAAACAAGAAATGAGAAGAGGCCGGGCGAGGTGGCTCACGCCTATAATCCCAGCACTTTGGGAGGTCGAGGCGGGTGGGTTGCCTGAGGTCAGGAGTTTGAGACCAGCCTGGCCAACATGGTGAAACCCTGTCTCTACTAAAAATAAAAAACATTAGCCAGGCATGGTGGTGGATGCCTGTAATCCCAGCAACTCAAGAGGCTGAGGCAGGAGAATCGCTTGAACCCGGGAGGCAGAGGTTGCAGTGAGCTGAGTCTTGCCACTGCACTCCAGCCTGGGCAATAAGAGTGAAACTATGTCTCAAAAAAAAAGAAAGAAATGAGAAGAGTGACCAATTTGCCTTTGATCACTGAACTATGGTCATGTTTTCACTCAAAAAATGACACATGACATGTTTCTGCACCATTTTGAAATTATTTATTTATTTATTCACTTTTTTTGAGATGGAGTCTTGCTCTGTCACAGGCTGGAGTGCAGTGCTGCGATCTTGGCTTACTGAAACTTCCGCCTCCTGGGTTCAAGCAATTCTCCTGCCTCAGCCTCCCAAGTAGCTAGGACTACAGCCACATGCCACCAGGCCCAGATAATTTTTGTATTTTTAGTAGAGACGGGGTTTCACCATGTTAGCCAGGATGGTCTCAATCTCTTGACCGCGTGATCTGCCCACCTCAACCTCCCAAAGTGCTGGGATTACAGGCATGAGTCACTACGCCAGACCTGAAATTACATTTTTTAAATGTATTTTTAAAATACATATCGCAGGCCGGGCACAGTGGCTCACACCTGTAATCCCAGCACTTTGGGAGGCCAAGGTGGGAGGATCACTTGAGCTGATGAGTTTGAGAATAGCCTGGGCTACACACTGAGACCCCAGCTCTACAAAAAATACAAAAATCAGGCCGGGCACAGTGGCTCACACCTGTAATCTCAGCACTTTGGGAGGCCGAGGCGGGTGGATCACCTGAGGTCAACAGTTACAGACCAGGCTGGTCAACATGGTGAAACCTTGTCTCTAGTAAAAATGCAAAAATTAGCCAGGTGTGGTGGCGTGCCCATGTAATCCCAGCTACTCGGGAGGCTGAGGTGGGAGAACTGTTTGAACCCTGGAGGCGGAGGCTGCAGTGAGCCGAGATCACGACACTGCACTCCAGCCCAGGCAACAGAGGAAGATCCCATCTCAAAACAAATAAAATTAAATTAAATAAATAAATAAAATAAACAATATTAAAATCAGCCAGGCATGGTAGTATGCACTTGTAGTCCCACCTACCTGGGAGGCTGAGATGGGGGAATGGTTTGAGCCCAGGAGGCAGAGGTTACAGTGAGCCAAGATGGTGCCACTGTACTCTAGCCTGGGCGATAGAGCTTTGTCTCAAAAAACAAACAAACAAACAAAAACGTATCTATATTGCACACTGAATTTCATTAAAACTTCCAAGGTGAATAATCTGGGAATATCTAACATCTATTTATATCAATGTTAAGGCACATAACTTTTAACCCAAAATGTCGAACTTCTGGGAATTTATTCCTATATGTGCAAAAATAATATATTATAGAATTATTCTTTGCAGCATTGTTTATAAAAGCAAAAGATTAGATAAAACTAAATGTTCATCAATAGAGGACTCAGGAAATCATGATATGCCATGCAACAGCATACTATTCAGTCATACTATTCATTAAAAAAAAAGAGGAAGTCTTTAATGTACTGACGTAGAATGATTTCCAAGATATACTAAGTTTCAAAAAAGCAAAATGCGGCTGGGCACGGTGGCTAATGCCTGTAAACCCAACACTTTGGGAGGCCAAGGTGGGCGGATCACCTGAGGTCAGGATTTCAAGACCAGCCTGACCAACATGGAGAAACCCCATCTCTACTAAAAATACAAAATTAGCCAGGCATGGTGGCACATGCCTGTAATCCTAGCTACTTGGGAGGCTGAGGCAGAAGAATCACTTGAACCTGGGAGATGGAGGTTGCAGTGAGCCGAGATCATGCCATTGCACTCCAGCCTGGGCAACAAGAGTGACACTCCGTCCCAAAAAAAGGAAAAGAAAAAGCAAAATGCAAAAGTAGTCTATAATCAGCCACGATCTGTACAAAAATGGAGGGAGGTATGTGTGCATATATGTATATATGTATGGGTGTGTATATATATATATATGGGCTTTTTTTTTTTCATGAATATAATTAACAACATTGGTTGGCCAGGCGTGGTGGCTCACGCCTGTAATCCCAGCACTTTGGGAGGCCAAGACGGGCAGATCACGAGGTCAGGAGATCGAGACCATCCTGGCTAACACGGTGAAACCCCGTCTCTACTAAAAATACAAAAAAATTAGCCAGGCGCGGTGGTGGGCGCCTGCAGTCCCAGCTACTGGGGAGGCTGAGGCAGGAGAATGGCGTGAACCCGGGAGGTAGAGCTTGCAGTGAGCCGAGATGGTGTCACTGCACTCCAGCCTGGGCTACAGCTATAATATTAAAATTTCATGCATTTAACTAATAGTCCTATTTCTCACTTCTGGATAATTTGAGCAAGATGAAGCGAATTCTCATATAACTATAATACATTTACATTCACTCATAATAAAAAGAGAAACAAATATATCCCTTAGATACCTTCTTAAAACTTCTATGTTCAATAATGCACATAATAAACTTGTAACTACAATTCAAAATAATAATGCCATCACTATTCAGAAGCAAACACAACAGCAACAAGTTTCCTAAAAGAACAATGTCTAACCCCTGCCCTGCAAATTCCAAAACTGAATCACTGACCAGTTTATAATTCAAGTAAGGATCTGAAAATACTAGAGTCCTGATTTCATCAATATTTAGGACTCTCTACAACACATTAGTTTCAAACAGCCTTCTTCTCTCAGCAAGAGTGCTTTCTTGCCTCTTATCTGCGGCCACTTCTCAAAATGAGACCATGACATTACTATAGCCAAAAGTCAATCTCCTTGTCTTATGGTGACAAGCTAGGTCCCCAGCCAACACTGCTCTCTCAAAAATGGAAGACAACGAAACAGACCCCAGAGTACCCCACCAGGAGAGTGTGCACCTGACTCACGGCCTCACATCCTTCAGGCCAAAACAGGAAGAGGCCACATCTCTTTCCCCAGCCCCAGATTAGGATCCCATCCCTCTTCAGTTTTCCCATAGTAGCACGCTTAATACACAGAATAATAACCATTACTCGTCTGCCTTCCCTCTAAGGCATGGAGCTCCTTGGAAACAAGGCTTAACAGCCTTTCTCTCTGCCCTTAAGCATAACAGCAAAGTTTGTTGAATGAAGATTTTGATCAAGTTATACAGTTTGTTCAATCTCTAGTAATTACCTAGGATATACCCTAGAATAATGCTCTTATTTTAATGTCAGCAGTTTCATTAAAGACTCTCTGTTTTTAGGTCCATTTCTCATTAATGCCTTGTGTACAGCCTTTCTGCATCACCTCCAGTCTCCCTACCCCACCCCAAAAGAGGTCTAGTAACCAGATGATTACAATGAGACGTTCCTAATCTCCCAGTGCTTAGTCATTCTTTCATGACTCCATAAAATCAGTAACTCTACAATTAAACTAAATACTGTCCCTCTGTCCAAACAAATTCTCTTTTGGCCACTTCAGAAATCTACTGCATGTTCTGAAAAGAAAGACAGAATGGCAAGCTTTCCCCACTATGTTTACTTTAGAAACACAGTCACAGATCACAAGAAATCTGCCTGGCACACCAATCACTGCCAACAGGTACGCTCAATCAGCAGTAAGTCCAGACAGCTCACACTGAGGGCATTTTTTAGAGGGCTACCTTCCTCAGAATAGGGTCCCATGTCTGGAGGGTAATTTATTAAATAAAAAGAATGCCTCTTCTGTCAAACGTTTTAGACAAAATATATGCACAAAAGTATAGCAATAGCTATAGATTCAGATACACACCAGTCCAACTTCTCCATAAAGAAGGATAGAGGTAGTAAAAAAGTTTGCATCCCTCCTTCCTACTCTCCCTGGCAAAAATCATGCTTCCTACTAAGTGGGTTTAAACTCTTGTTAAATCACTCTCTTAGAGAGCTAGGCACTGTGGCTCACTCCTACAATCCAATCTCAGCACTTCAGGAGGCCGAGGAGGGAGGATCACTTGGAGCCAGGAGTTCCAGGCAGCAGTGAGCTATGATCACACCACACTGCACTCCAACGTGGGCAACAAAGTGAGATTGTATCTGAGAAGGAAAGGAAAGAAAAAGGAAAAGGAAAGGAAAAGGAAAAGGAAGGAAAGGAAAGGGGAAAGGAAAGGAAAGGAAAGGAAAGGAAAGGAAAGGAAAAGGAAAGGGGAAAGGAAAGGAAAGGAAAGGAAAGGAAAGGAAAGGAAAGGAAAGGAAAGGAAAGGAAAGGAAAGGAAAGGAAAGGAAAGGAAAGGAAAGGAAAGGAAAGGAAAGGAAAGGAAAGGAAAGGAAAGGAAAGGAAAGGAAAGGGAAAAGGAAAGGAAAGGAGAAATGAGAAAGGAGAAAGGAGAGGAAAGGAAAGAGGAAAGGAAAGGGGAAATGGGGAAGGGGAGGGGAGGGGAGGGAAGGGAGAAATCCCTCTGTTGATTGACAATTATCTGGAAAGCATATGAAATACTGTATTTGCTCTGGCCTCTCTGATGTTGTTATGTTGCTTGGAATTAAAGAGAATACAATAATTCCTTCCTTTGTTTCCACTGTTAATAATAAATAGCTTCTAAAAAAGACAACAGATGAATAACCAACACCTCAGATAATAAAAGTGTTTACATAACAAGATAATAAGAAATACCTACTTAAGAGTCAAAATTTACTGGAAAACAAAAAGCAAAGGCCAACCTTCAAGCGGAATCTTTCCCTTCTTTGACATCTGGACTGTAGATTACAAAATGGACTCCCCAGGGAGGTCTGATCTCTTAGGGCAAGTAACATTAGCCACTACCGAACACTAAAGAGTGATGGAGGGAACTATGATAACACAGATTCGGAGAGAAAGATCAGAGACTTCACTAGTTAACTTTTGGAATTTCTAGACAAGAATTTTCTAAGGCTGTTTATTTTAATTTTTTGTTAGAAAAGTAATACATACTCATTGCTCAAACTCAAAATAATTTTTGAAACTAAGAGTATTTGTCAAAAATGAAAAAGCAAGATCTAGACATACAAAATAACCTCTAAAATAAGTATATTCTCAATTCAAAATTCAGTTACCAGAATCTTAAATAAATAGTTAACAAATTTTCAGGCTAGGTGCAGTGGCTCATGCCTATAATCCCAACCCCTTGGGAGGCACAGGCGGGCAGACTGCTTGAGCCCAGGAGTTTGAGATCACCCTGAGCAATATAATGAGACCTTGTCTCTAAAAAAATAATAAATTTTTGAGGCCAGGCGCGGTGGCTCATGCCTGTAATCCCAGCACTTTGGGAGGCTAAGGCAGGTGGATCACAAGGTCAGGAGTTCAAGACGAGCCTGGTCAAGATGGCGAAACCCTGTATCTACTAAAAATACAAAAATTAGCCAGGCACAGCACAGGCACCTGTAATCCCAGCTACTCAGGAGGCTGAGGAAGAACTGCTTGAACCCGGGGGGTGGAGATTACAGTGGGCCAAGATTGCGCCACTGCACTCCAACCTGGGTGACAGAGTGAGACTCCATTTCAAATAATAATAATAATAATAATAAATTTTAGGGTGGGCACAGTGGCTCACACCTGTAATCTCAACACTTTGGGAGGCCGAGGCAGGTGGATCACCTGAGGTCAGGAGTTCAAGACCAGCCTGACCAATATGGTGAAACCCTGTCTCTACTAAAAAAAATACAAAATTAGCAGGATGAGGTGGCTCATGTCTGTAATCCCAGCTACTCAGGAGGCTGAGGCATGAGAATCACTTGAACCCAGGAGGCGGAGGTTGCAGTGAGCCAAGATCACGCCATTGCACTCCAGCCTGGGCAACAAGAGCAAAACTCCATTTCAAAAAAATAACAATAATAATAATAAATTTTTTTTAAAATTTCAGACATCCATAAAATGAGCCCTATATTGTGCTACCTAACTAGAGCTTACCCAAATACCACGTGTCACACACAAAAAAAAGTCCTAAGGCATTTGAAAGACCAAGATACTATTGTCAATCCCTACATTTGGGAAAATGACTTAAAAGGACCAGAGTAAAAAACTCTGAAGAACTTTTTAATACACTGACCAGTAATTTTTTTTTTTTCTTTTTTTTTTTTTTGAGACGGAGTCTCGCTCTGTCGCCCAGGCTGGAGTGCAGTGGCCGGATCTCAGCTCACTGCAAGCTCCGCCTCCCGGGTTCGGGCCATTCTCCTGTCTCAGCCTCCTGAGTAGCTGGGACTACAGGCGCCCGCCACCTCGCCCGGCTAGTTTTTTGTATTTTTTAGTAGAGACGGGGTTTCACCGTGTTAGCCAGGATGCTCTTGATCTCCTGACCTAGTGACCCGCCCGTCTCGGCCTCCCAAAGTGCTGGGATTACAGGCTTGAGCCACCGCGCCCGGCCCCAGTAATTTTTTAAGAATGATTTTCTGCAACTACCCCAAATGTATTCACATAGATCTATGTTCAGCTTCACAATTCAGTCAATATAGGTTAAGCATACCACCTGTATGGTACTAGACTAGACACCAGAGTGATGTCCTCTCCTCAAGAGAAGAGGAAATTGAGAAAGAAAGAAACAGAACATATACTCTCCTACTCCGAAGGTCCTTACAATCTGTTTTTGGGACACAAACTATTTAAAAGTTAACTACACAAAGTTAAAAGAAAGGAGGGGAATTCTTATTTATTAAGTGCCTCATATATCAAGCAGCAAAACAATAACACACACAAAACATTTTGTGTTTTGAGGGAAGAAAATAAGGAAAAGAGGAGGAGGTTGAGAGGATAGGAAATGAAGTCAAAATCCCAAAGCAAACTATAAATGCCACTCAGTGATACAGAAAATAAGTAATTAAAACGTTTATATTGGTCTTCAACAAATAGTGCTAGTACAATGGGCTATCTACATGAAAAAAAAATGAAGTCAGACCCCTACCTCACACCATGTACAAAAATTAAATCAAAATGGATCAAGGATCTCAAAGTGAGGGCTAAAATTATAAAATCTTAGAGGAAAACATATGGATAAATCTTCATTACTTTGAATTTGGCAATAAATTCTTAGATATGCTAACATAAACACAAAGGTTAAAAAAAAATTAGGCCGGCATGGTGGCTCACGCCTATAATCCCAGCACTTTGGGAAGCCGAGGCAGGTGGATCACCTGAGGTCAGGAGTTTGAGACCAGCCTGGCCAACATAGTGAAACTCCGTATCTATGAAACATACAAAAATTAGCCAGGAATGGTGGTGCATGCCTGTAATCTCAGCTACTCAGGAGGCTGAGGCAGGAAAATGGCTTGAACCCAGGAGGTGGAGGTTGTAATGAGCTGAGATCATGCCACTGCACTCCAGCCTGGGCGACACAGTGACATTCCATCTCAAAAAAAAAATTTTTAGGCCGGGCGCGGTGGCTCAAGCCTGTAATCCCAGCACTTTGGGAGGCCGAGGCGGGCGGATCACAAGGTCAGGAGATCGAGACCACAGTGAAACCCCGTCTCTACTAAAAATACAAAAAATTAGCCGGGCGCGGTGGCGGGCACCTGTAGTCCTAGCTACTCAGGAGGCTGAGGCAGGAGAATGGCGTGAACCCAGGAGGCGGAGCTTGCAGTGAGCCGAGATCGCGCCACTGCACTCCAGCCTGGGCAACAGCGTGAGACTCCGTCTCAAAAAAAAAAAAAAAAAAAAAAAAAAAAAAAATTTTTAATTTTCTTAAGAAAAAAAAAATCCTTCCTGTAAGAGGTAACTTTAAAAAAAACAAAAAAGGAGATAACACAAGCAACAAAAGAGGACATTATCGAGAAAGTGAAAAGACAACCTACCCAGTGTGAGAAAATATTTGCAAATCATATATCTGACAAAGGACTTGTAACCAGAAGATATAAATCAATCGTAAAACTCAAAAACAAAAAGGCAAACAATTCAAACAATTCAATTTAAAAATAAGACTTGAACAGACATTTCTCCAAATAAGATATACAAATGACCAATAAACACATGAAAAGATGCCTAACATCTTAGTCATTAGAAAAATGAAAATCAAAACCAAAATAAGATACTACTTATATTACAGAATGGCTATAAAAAAAATTAAAATAAAAAAAAACACAGAAAATGACACGTGTTGGTGAGAATGTGGAGAAATTGGAACCCTTGTACATAGCTAGTCATAATGTAAAATGGTACAGCCACTGTGAAAAAACAGTTCAGCAATTGCTCCAAAAAGTTACAACACAGAATCACCCAAATGACCCAACAATTCCACTCCAAGGTATATACCCAAAAGAAGTGAAAACAGAGATTGAAACAGATATTGTACAACAGTGTCCACTGCACCATTATTCACAATAGCCAAAGAACAGAAACAAGCCAACGTTCACCAACAAATTAATGGATAAACAAAATGTGGTATATCCATAAACTAGAACATTACTCAGCAATAAAAAAAAAAAGAATGGTGTTCTTTTTTTCTTTTTTGAGACAGAGTTTTGCTCTTTTTGCCCAGGCTGGAGTGCAGTGGCACGATCTCGGCTCACTGCAACCTCCGCCTCCCAGGCTCAATCGATTCTCCTGCCTCAGCCTCCCAAGTAGCTGGGATTACAGGCACGCACCACCACACCCAGCTAACTTTTTGTATTTTTAGTAGAGACGGTTTCACCATGTTGGTCAGGCTGGTCTTGAACTCCTGACCTCAGGTGATCCACCCGCCTTGGCCTCCCCAAATGCTGGGATTACAGGCATGAGCCACCGTGCCCAGCCAAGAATGGAGTTCTGATACATGCTACGACACAGATAAACCTTGAAAACATTACACAAATGGGGACGGGTGCAGTGGCTCACGACTGTGATCCCAGCACTTTGGGAGGCTGAGGCGGGTGGATCATGAGGTCAGGAGATCTAGACCATCCTGGCTAACACAGTGAAACTTCATCTCTACTAAAAATACAAAAAAATTAGCCGGGCATGGTGGTGGGCGCCTGTAGTCCCCGCTACTCGGGAGGCTGAGGCAGGAGAATGGAGTCAACTCGGGAGGCAGAGCTTGCAGTGAGCCGAGATTGTGCCACTGCACTCTAGCCTGGGCGACAGAGCGAGACTCTGTCTCAGAAAAAAAAAAAAAAAAAAAAAAAACACTGTGCAAATGAAACAAGCCAGTCACAAAAGGAAAATATGGTATGATTCCATTTACATGAAATATCCAGAATAGGCAAATCCATTGAGTCAGAAAGCAGATTACAGGTTACCAGGTGCTAGGAGACAGAGGAATGGGCAGTTAATTTCTTGATGGCTACAGAGTTTCCATTTGGGATGATGGAAAAGATTTAGAAACAGATTATAGCAATGGTGGCACAACAGCATAAATGAATTAATGCTACTTAATAATGGTTTAGGCCAGGCGCAGTGGCTCACACCTGTAATGCCAACACTTTGGGAGGGGAATAAGGCAGGCAGATCACCTGAGGTCAGGAGTTCAAGACCAGCCTGGCCAACATGGAGAAACCCCGTCTCTACTAAAAAATACAAAATTAGCCAGGCGTGGCAGCACATGCCTGTAATCTCAGCAACTCGGGAGGCTGAGGCAGCAGAATCACTTGAACGCAGGAGGCGGAGGTTGTGGTGAGCCAAGATTGTGCCGTGGCACTCCAGCCTAGCAACAAGAGGGAAACTCCATCTCAAAAAAAAAAAAAAAAAGGATTATAAATCATGCTACTATAAAGACACACGCACACGTATGTTTACTGTGGCACTATTCACAACAGCAAACACTTGGAACCAACCTAAATGTCCATCAATGATAGACTGGATTAAGAAAATGTGGCACATATACACCATGGAATACTACACAGCCATAAAAAAGGATGAGTTCACGTCCTTTGCAGGAACATGGATGAAGCTGGAAACCATCATTCTGAGCAAACTATCACAAGAACAAAAAACCAAATACCGCATATTCTCATTCATAGGCGGGAACTGAAAAATGAGAACACTAGGACACAGGGTGGGGAACATCACACACTGGGGCCTGTCACGGGTAGGGGGCGGGGAGAGGGAGAGCACTGGGAGAAATACCTAATAGAAATGACAGGTTGATGGGTGCAGCAGGCCAGCATAGCACGTGTATAACTATGTAATAAGCCTGCACACTGTGCACATGTACCCTAGAACTTAAAGTATAATACAAAAAAATGGTTTAAATGGACAATTTTATGTTATGTATATTTTATTACAATAAAACACTTAAAAGGAAAAAAAACTTTATCAGGTCTCCAGTTATCTGGATTAGGTCTAAGGTTAGATTTCATATCAGGAACTCAAATCTAAAAAGAACTGTACAGTCACTGATCTAATCCTCGTGGAAACCCTAGTCGGAAGTCTGCATCTCTACATCCCTCCTGACTAGTGAGTGGTTTCCAGATGCTGCCAGATAGTGGGAGCAGACCTTTCCCCAAGGCAGCCCACTGACCTTCACGAAGGAAGAACAACCTGAGCTGGAAAAAAAAAAAAAAAATGGGATAAATGAAAAGCATGCTGAAGATTTTGAAAGCCAAATTCTGCTATTCTGCAGGTGTGTGACAACAAACAAATTATTCAACTTCTCCAAGTCTCTGCTTTCTCTCATTATAAAATGACAATAGCACCTGCCTTTAAATGTTACTGTAAGAACTGGCAGAAGTATACCTCTAGCACCCATCCAACTGCCGGCAAATGGTGAGTGTTCTATCCCATGGTAATTGCTCATGTGACAATAGGTCTATGTGCCACCTTTCGGCCAACCAAAGGCTGAGCAGGATATGGCTTGCGTTGGGAGAACACTATGACTTATCAGAACTTAAATAAAACAGCCACCAGCACCACAGAGAAACATCAGAGAAGGAGCTGTTTTTATGCAGTTCCACTCTCTTAGGAAAGACTGGTTTATTGTTCCAAGAACGAACCCAGCTACTCTTCATTTAGGAAGGCACTGCTACACAATTCATTCTCTCTATACAACAGGCCTCTGTTGGCATGTCTGGGCTACTGTTCGTAACAGAGTCTGCCTCCACCCACAGGAAAGACACAGTCAGTGAAGAAAATTAGCTAAAACTTACTCCCCAGAGAATGCTTTCAAACTTGTGTAGCCCCAGAAGCACTTGGGGAACCTGTTAAAAAAAGAAAAAAAAACAGGTATTGCCCACACCCACAGATATTCTGATTACTAAATATTTTACACAGGAGCCTAGCACAAAACTGTTTAAAGAAACACTAGAAAGTAGGCCACAAAAATGTAGTAAGATCACATTCTGATGTGGACAGTCTAACTCCAACAATCTGTCCCACAAAGCAAAGGCTGCATTCACCTCTATGCCCATCAAGAAATGCAATAATTTTGGTCATGCCAGACAGGATTGGAAACCAAGGAAGTAACAGAGACCACCCGCATGTAATACCCAATGTGAGTTTCATACAGTTTCTTCATACTGAAAGCCCTCATGATTGCTTATTCTTTTTAAAAATAAACACAAAAAGTAATGAAAAATAAAAATAATGTACCAGCTACACCTCATATAATAGCAAAAATATACTTAAATTATATTCACCAGAAGTTGGTAACATTTTTGTGAAACTAGCACATCCTTAGATTGCTGGGAAAATTACTAAATGGTACAAATTTTTGGTTAGCCAGTGGCAATACGTATTAAAAGTCATAAATATAGGCCGGGCACGGTGGCTCAAGCCTGTAATCCCAGCACTTTGGGAGGCCGAGACGGGCGGATCGCAAGGTCAGGAGATCGAGACCATCCTGGCTAACATGGTGAAACCCTGTCTCTACTAAAAAATACAAAAAAAAAAAAAAAAATAGCCGGGCGAGGTGGCGGGCGCCTGTAGTCCCAGCTACTCAGGAGGCTGAGGCAGGAGAATGGCGTAAACCCGGGAGGCGGAGCTTGCAGTGAGCTGAGATCCGGCCACTGCACTCCAGCCTGGGCGACAGAGCGAGACTCCGTCTCAAAAAAATAAATAAATAAAAAAAATAAAAATAAAAAAAAAAATAAAAGTCATAAATATGAGGCTGGATGGCCGGGCGCGGTGGCTCAAGCCTGTAATCCCAGCACTTTGGGAGGCCGAGGCGGGTGGATCACGAGGTCAGGAGATCGAGACTATCCTGGCTAACATGGTGAAACCCCGTCTCTACTAAAAATACAAAAAACTAGCCGGGCGTGGTGGCGGGCGCCTGTAGTCTCAGCTACTTGGGAGGCTGAGGCGGGAGAATGGCGTGAACCCAGGAGGCGGAGCTTGCAGTGAGCCGAGATCACCCCACTGCACTCCAGCCTGGGAGACAGAGCGAGACTCCGTCTCAAAAAAAAAAAAAAAAAAAAAATGAGGCTGGATGTGCTGGTGTGTACCTACAGTCCCAGCTACTCAGGAGGCTGAGGCAGGAGGATCATTGAGCCCAGGAGTTCGAGTAGACTAGGCAACACAGCAAGACTCTGCTTCTTTAAAAAAAAAAAAAAAAAGTCATAAATACCCTTCAATTCAATAATCCCACTTCTTTGAATTTATCCTAAGGGAATAACACAGGAGAAACTACACAAAAAAGATAGTCACTATTGGATTACATATAATAAAAAATAAATAAATAAATAACTACTCAGACACAGTGGCTCATGCCTATAATCCCAGCACTTTGGAACGGTGAGGCAGGAGGATTGCTTGAGTCCAGGAGTTTGAGACCAGCCTGGGCAATATAGTGGGGCCCTGTCTCTACAAAAAATACAAAAATTGGCAAGGGTGGTGGCATACACCTGGCTAATCTCAGCTGCTCAGGAGGCTGAGGTGGAAGGTCAAGACTGCAGTAAGCCATGATCATACCACCACACTCCACCCTGGGTGACAGAGCAAGTATCTTTTTGCTAAGAAAAAAAAAAAAGAAAGAAAATCTTCATGTCAAAACTCTCAGGCCAGGCGCAGTGGTTCACACCTGTAATCCCAGCATTTGGGAGGCTGAGGCAGGTGGATCATTTGAGGTCAGGAGTTCGAGACCAGCCTGGCCAACATGGTAAAACCCAGTATCTACTAAAAATACGAGCCGGGCATGGTGGCGCACGCCTGTAATCTCAGCTACTTGGGAGGCTGAGGCAAGAGAATTGCTTTAATCTGGGAGGCAGAGGTTGCAGTAAGCCGAGATCGCGCCACTGCACTCCAGCCTGGGCATCAGAGTGAGACCCTGTCTCAAAAAAAATCTCAAACAGTTTACCAACATTTGCCATATTAACTCAAAATGACAAAGCTATTAAAACTTAAAATTACATATCTTATGTAATTATAAGAAAACCATTCATAAAACATGGAAGACCTAAAATTACTTACAAAAAGAATAGACACATGGACAGTCTCAAAGAGTGATGCACTGGGAAGTAACAGCTCATGTTGAAATGGTGTGATGTGGTTTTCCTCCACTGGTCTCTCAACTTTCCATATTATTGCTACATTATTGGAGTAAGACTAAATAAATTTAACTGATTCTGCCTGGAGAGTTAATTGGACAGCAGTGAGGAAAAGTCCTACACTGACCTCAGCTATCCTAAATGAAGACAGGCTCACCTAAAAGTACCATGCTATCAGATGGCCACAGGCCAGTTCTAGATTTCTGTCCCCAAAAGATCAATCTTAACAGATACACAAAAATATAAAACCTTGAATTTACTTCTTTTCCTTTTTTTTTTTCTTTTCTTTACTCTAAAAGTAGTATTTTTCTAAAAGCAAGTATATATGCACTAAGGGAAAGGAGGAAATCTGATTTGACAGCTATTGGCATGGCAAAAAGACTAGAAGACTTCATGAGCCACAACCTCAATAGAAGCCGAGATGATGCAGCTAGGAAACAGTGTGGTTCACATGAAAAGGACATTAGGCTGAGAGACAGAAGGCCTAGTTCTCATTCTAGATCAATCAGGGTGAATTTCACTTGCAGGCCTTGATTTCTCATCTGCAAATTGATAGGATCGTGATGCTATTTCCCCTACCCATCTCATAGGACTTGGAAGGGAACAAAGATTATGACTGTAAAAGTGCATTAAAAATCATTTTTATCTTTTAAATCTGGCCATTATTATGATGAAGACATTTATTTATAAATTTACAAAAAAAGGGTAACAATGTGTAGAAGGATACATTCCAAACTGGTTAAGTGGGTGTTTCTCCAGGACTCTGAAATTGGGAGCCATGCCTTTACCTGTATCTGCATTGTTTGAATCTTTTAGGAAGATCTATTCATCTATTACTTGGGGAATTTTAAAATTTTAATTTGTAAAAGCTAATGATATCATGCATGTAAAGTGCAGAGTTTTCCACCTCTGGGTCATCTAAGAATCATCTGGGGACTGTTAAAACTGTGGTCGCCCAGGTACCATACAAATTCTCTGGGTAGAAGATAATGAGGCCAGGCTGCTTGTATTTTAACAAGGTCCCAAAGAGATTCCAGTGACTTGATTACTGCAACTATTACTACATGGTTATTAACTCCTACCATGTATTACCCACTTAACACATACCCGTCACTGCCCTCAACACTTTACATGTATTATCTCATTTAATCCTGACAACAACCCATAGGTAGGTGCTACAATTAACACCGCCCTCCCCTCACCCTCAGTTTACAGATGAAGACACTAAAATTATTGAGATTATTTAGCTGGCCTAAAATCACAGCACTTGTAAGTGGCAGAGCCAGAATGCACAAGGAAATTTGAAAATCATTGATTCAGTTTCCTAACTGAAGAAAACAGCTGTATATTCTGGTCAGGTCATATCTTCTGTTTTGTTTCAGACACTGCATTTAAAGGACATTAAAACAACAACAACGGCCGGGGGTGGTGGGTCACGCCTGTAATCCCAGCACTTTGGGAGGCTGAGGCGGGCAGAGATCACCTGAGGTCAGGAGTTTGAGATCAGCCTGGCTCAACATGGTAAAACCCTATCTCTACTAGAAATACAACAAAAATCAGCCAGGCATGGTGGCACACGCCAGTAGTCCCAAGCTACTCAGGAGGCTGAGGCAGAACTGCTTGAACCTGGGAGATGGAGGCTGCCATGAGCCGAGATCGCGCCACAGCACTCCAGCCTGGGCAACAGAGCAAGACTCCGTCTCAGGGGAAAAAAAAAAAAAACAGTTGGGCCGGGCTTCCTAGCACTTTGATAGGCCAAGGCAGGAGGATCACTTGAGCCCAGGAGTTCCAGACCAGCATGAGCAACACGGTGAGACCCTATCTCTACAAAACATTTCTAAAACAAAATTTAGAAAATTAGCCAGGTGTGGTGGTGCATGCCTGTAGTCCCAGCTACTCAAGAGGCTGAAGCAGGCAGACTGATTATGTCCAGAAGGTCAAGGCTGCAGTGAGCCATGACCATGCCACTGCACTCCAGCTTGAGCAACAGAGCAAAACCGTCTCAAAAAAAACAAAACAAAACAAAAAACAGAGTTGCCTAAAGAAAGCATGGTGAGCCATAACAAATCAGGAAAGAACTAACGATTTAGGGCTGTTTGCATACTTGCATGATTATAACGGCTGGTTACCAGCCATCGATTCATGTTATCGTTGTCTCCGGAACTAGACTGCAAGCCCCTGAAGTGCAGGGGCCATGGATGTCTCTTCAACTGTGCCCTCTTGGTCCCTGGTGCTCAATTCAAGAGAGAGTTTAATAAATAATAAGTCTAGAAGTATCAGATCTGTCATGGGAAATACGAAGGGCTATTATGTGAAGAAGAAACAGACTTAATTCAGGTTGCTTCAGGAAGTATAACTAAGGTCAATAGGTGAAAGGGAGGGAGCGGACTGGAGTAATCTAAAAACATTTCTGGCAACCAAGACCTGTCCAGGGACAGATGCCTGCAGTTTGACACTGATGATCAGAATGTAGCAGACAAAAGGAAAGATGTTGGACTACTGGGCCCCTAACAACTCCTCCAAAGCTCAAATTTTATTAGTCTACATTAGGATACATTTGTTTACTCTTTCATACATTCTACAGTTTCCATTAGTTACACAAGTCACTTAGTCACTTAGTAAGCAACAGAGGACACCACATTGTGTTCTACAAACTCCCTGTGCCCTCAAAGATCTAGAGAAGAGTAAATGCACAAGAGTGAATCTAAGCAAGCAGGAAGGTGATATATACAACAGGAAGCAGCAAGCAGTGAGGAAACTTCCAGGCAGGAAACAAGACAGAAGTTAACAAAGGTATTATGGAAGAAATGTCACCATTTGAGCACACCTGAGCTAGAACTTTAGGATCCATGAGGGGAGGTGGGAGGAGGGCTGTCATAAGAATGTGGGGAGGAAAATCACTGTGTGGCAGTAATGGTCTGGGCATAAAGGGGGCAGAAAAGCCCTGGGGAGGTGAAGAACAAGCGAGAAACAAGCAGTAAATGCCAGCATTTTAGAGGTCACTTAGTCAAACACATATACCCATACTTTGTCGATGATGCCCCACTGGCAATGGCTAAAACAGTTAGTTCATTTTTTTTTTTTTTTTTTTTTTTTTTTGAGACAGAGTCTCGCTCTGTCGCCCAGGCTGGAGTGCAGTGGCCGGATCTCAGCTCACTGCAAGCTCCGCCTCCCGGGTCTACGCCATTCTCCTGCCTCAGCCTCCCGAGTAGCTGGGACTACAGGCGCCCGCCACCTCACCCGGCTAGTTTTTTGTATTTTTTTAGTAGAGACGGGGTTTCACCGTATTAGCCAGGCTGGTCTCGATCTCCTGACCTCGTGATCCGCCCGTCTCGGCCTCCCAAAGTGCTGGGATTACAGGCTTGAGCCACCGCGCCCGGCCAGTTAGTTCATATTTTAAAATTATATCTTACAAACCAAAAACTATATCATCAATGATTTCTACTTCACTTAGTTTTTGTTTTTAAGACTAACAGATCCTTCCCTTGTTTTGTTTTTGTTTTTAGACAGGGTCTCACTGAGTTACCGAAACTGTCAGTTTTTTGCCGGGCACGGTGGCTCAAGCCTGTAATCCCAGCACTTTGGGAGGCCAAGATGGGCGGATCACAAGGTCAGGAGATTGAGACCATCCTGGCTAACACGGTGAAACCCCGTCTCTACTAAAAAATACAAAAAAACCAGCCGGGCGAGATAGCGGGCGCCTGTAGTCCCAGCTACTGGGGAGGCTGAGGCAGGAGAATGGCGTAAACCCGGGAGTCGGAGCTTGCACTGAGCTGAGATCCGGCCACTGCACTCCAGCCTGGGCAAAAGAGCAAGACTCTGTCTCAAAAAAAAAAAAAAGAAAAAAAAAAAGAAACTGTCAGTTTTGGTAACTACAGTTTGGTAACTACAACCTACTTTGTCATCCAGGTTATAGTGCAGTGGCATGATTTCGGCTCACTGTAGCCTCAGCCTCCCAGACTCAGGCAATCCTCCCACCTCATCCCCCGCTCCCTCCGAGTAGCTGGGACTACAGGTGCACACCACCATCCCCAGCTAATTTTTGTATTTTTTGCAGACAGACAGGGTTTCACCATGTTGCCCAGGGTGGTCTCAAACTCCATGCGACCCGCCTGCCTTGGCCTCCCAAAATGCTAGCATTACAGATGTAAGCCACTGCACCCAGCCTCTTTTCTTGTTTTCTAGGAAATATTTTAAATGTTCTGTTTCTAAACATTTAAGTTTTACTTCTGTCTACTGTTTCCACTATTTGACAACTAGATGTAGTTACCAAAACTGACAGTTTTAGTAACTCAGTTGAACCTAATATTTGTAATCACTTAAATGTTTCTATTTACCAATAGCACTACAAAATAAAAAAAATTATAATCTAAAAATTATTAAGTAGAAGATTATTAAGAATAGACGGGTCTCAAACAGTAAATTTAAGTCTCAGGCCCAAGAAGCCATCTCACTCAACTTATAAATCATGACACTAAGCTACTTAAGAAAATAAACAAGACTGAAGCAAAAAATCTCAATCTAAAACCAGTAAACACGGGCCCAGCATGACTGCTCACGCCTGTAATCCCAACACTTTGGGAGGCCAAGGCAGGCAGATCACCGGAGGTCAGGAGTTCAAGACCAGCCTGGCCAACGTGGTGAAACCTGTCTCTACTAAAAACACAAAAATTAGCTGGGCATGGTTGTGGGTGCCTGTAATCCCAGCTACTCAGGAGGCTGAGGAAGGAGAATCGCTTGAACCCGGGAGGTGGAGGTTGCAGTGAGCTGAGATTGCACCATTGCACTTCAGCCTGAGCAACAAGAGCAAAACTCTGTTTCAAAAACAAAAATAAATAATAAATAAAACCAGTAAACAAAACATAACACACTTAAATGACAAACTTAATGTTCTTCTGGCCAATCATTTCTCAACATCCCTGTCAAACTATTTTAAGCGTCTGAAATCTTGCTCTATAAAAAGCAAGTTCCCATCATCTGAACTACACTTAAAGAGATCTATCCCACTAGTTACTGAAGCATAATACACCAGGCTTGAGAGTTTCACTTGCTATCAATTAAAAAAAAAAATGCTTACCTCTTTTACATAAATAAAGTTTAATCTGTAGGTTAATTCAAAAGCCTGACATACTAGGAGATCTGGGTTTTCCGTTCTAACACAACTTTATGGTGCAAACTTAGCAAAAGCCTTTTCTGTATTTGCCAATTCAGTTATAACACACACATACAATATTTGATACCTCCACCACCAACAAAGTCTTTTCTAAGGAGTTCTGACTTTGGTTAACCTTACTTGGGAGAATTAAAAGCTATGGCTGAAAACTCCTTCATAAAAACTAAAACTTTAGAAGTCTAAAATGGTGTTACAATCTAGCCCATAATAAACAATGAATACCATCTAGCCCATAATAAACAATGAATTATAGAAACTGAGATTTGAGTAACAACTGCTAAAAAGGTGTATTACACAATTTAACAAGATAACCAAATCATCAAAATTTAAATCTTTCTTAACAAAGGTAAAAAATAAATAATATTCAGTACTCTGAGGCATTGTGCTACCTTTTATCTATTTGGTCTCTACATCAATGTTGCTATTCTCCCACTCCCTTGATGAGCAAACAGAGGCAATGTCCAGGACCCCTCATATCGAGACATCAGTTAACGTCGTAAATGATCATAGCAATAAAAACAATTTCTAATGCCAGAATTGAAAACGGACTGTGCCACCCAAATAGGGTCCAAGGTACGTGACGGCATGAAACTATTTCTCGCCTCTGATTCTTCTGCATCACTGTCTCCCAAAGGACTAGAGAATCTGAAGCTCTCATTGCCACATCTACAAATTAAAGTATCATGTTTAAAGAGCTCACAGTTTCTACGAATGGTCAGTATTTAATGAAAGCACCTCACTACACAGAAACTCACCCAGCTGCAAACTCATCACAGCGTGCTTTCAGACTCCACATTAATTTTTTTTTAATTTTAGAAACAACTATTTTAAAAATATTATGTAATAATTTAAACTCTGGAAAGCCCCATACTCATCCCAGCAGCTCGGAAAATGGAAAGCAAAATTCGATTCGCTCCATTGTATCTAGCCAGGCTAATGTGCAAGATCACACACTCATCTTCGTCAGAGCGTCTCTGCCAATACCAAAGAACAACAAAGGCAAGTTGAGAAGTCTGCACAGGCTTAACTCAGCACTTGTTCGCTTTCCCAGCTTCAGAAAGAAGCTCTTCGAAGGCCCCGGGGACCAAGGGGACCTTGTGCATCCCATCAAGCCAGCCGCTCTGCTCGGCGCCGCTCGCGCAGCTTTTGTCTGGCCCGGTTGGGAGCCCGGGCCGCCCGCCTCCCGGCACCCCTTCTCTCTGGATCTTTCTCCACACCCATCACTCGCCGATGACTAGTTGTTGTGGGTTTCTCTCCCTCGCCCCCTCCCTTCCTTTCAAACGCGCCCCGGGCTCGCTGGCTTCTCCCACCCAGCCCGGGAGACTCGGTTTAGGAAGGGGGCCCGGGTGGGGTCTGGAAAAGGGAAACAGAGAGGTGCACACAAAGCCGACTGACCCCACGGCCGATCCCCTCCCTCTGCAAAGCAGCCGGGGTTCAGCGACCTACTGGTTGGATAAACAACCCTCGCATCCCGCTCCTCGCCAGGCTCCCACCTCAGAGCCGCCCCATCCCCCCAAAGTGCACCCAAGAGCCGATGACAGCGCTGGACATCGCCCCCACCCAGACCCGGCGCCCGCCACTGCGCGGGAGGGGCCAGGGCCGCGGGAGGGCTCGGGTCTGACCCTCCACCCCCTGACCGGGTACTTACAGCCCTGTTTTTCGTTACTGTTGCCGCTGCGGACCAGAGAGCCGCCGCCTTCTCCTCCACCCCAATGAGGTTAAGCGCTTGGTGCGGGGATTAAAAAAAAAAAAAAAAGGAAAAAAAAAAAAAAAGACCGAGAGCGAGAGAGACGCCGAGGGCGCCTGCGCAGTGCGGTCCCCCTTTTTCTTCTTACCGCCACCGACCCGGCTGCACCATAGAGAGCGTAAACCGATACCAGAGAGGCGGTTGCCTCTCTATGGTAACGCCCCGCGCACGCGCCGGCCTGGCCGTGTTAGGCTTCGCGGGCGTAAAGTCCCCGGGAGCTTTGCCCCTCACGGAGAACGTTGGTTGACCCTGATGGGTACCCGTAGGGTAAAGGTTTTGGGGGTTTTTTTGTTTTTTTGTTTTTTTGTTTTTTTCAGGAAAGGGTGCCCCCAGTGTAGTTAGGCCCCTTGGAAAGTTGCGACAAAACTCGAGTTACACAAGGAAGGTCGGAACTAAGTGGCCACAGCAACAATGCACCAGCAAGCAGGGAGCGTGATAGGAAGAGCTAAAGAGAAGTCGGGAAACCCTGGGTAAAAGTCGTCCAAGTGGAACTTCCTTTGGTCTGGGGTCTGATACTCGAAGGAAAGGGTCTTTCACTTCTGGGTTGGTACGGCCGCCTACAAGGCGACTGCAATGAAGGAAATTGTGCCCTGCGACTTCCCGTAACAGAGCTGTGCGTCCACTCTCCCTTTTCCGAGCAGGCGCGGACGCTTGTGCCGGAAGTAAACTTTGTAACGGTTCTTTACCTTTTGGGGAGGGGAGACAGCCCTGAGAAGGCTTCGGAGAGCCTTGAGTCGGCCTGCGAGCAGGGTTTCTTACTTGAGCGCCTCCACAAATAAACGCTCCTTCGCTCCTCCGTCGCGTGCGTTTCCCTGGGATAATAAGTAGGAAAGTGGTGGCTTTTATTTTTTTGAGACAGGATCTCACCGCCGTCGTCCAGGCTGGATGGAGTGCATTGGGCGCGATCACGGCTCACTGCAGCCTCGACCTCCCAGGCTCACGTGATCCTCCTGCCTTAGCCTCCCGAGTAGCTGGAATTACAGGCGCGCACCACTACTCCTAAGTACTTTTTGTGTTTTTTTGTAGAGATGGGTTTCACCATGTTTCCCAGCCTTGTCTCAAACTCCTGACCTCAAGTGACCCGCCTGGTTGGGTCTTCGAAAGTGCTGGGACTGCAGGAGTGAGCCACCACATCCGGCCCGGAAAGTGTTTTGGAGGGTAGAAAACTGCAAATTATAGTGCTGCTTTCAAGGATCCCGAAGGACCCACAGTTTTGCCGCATCAGGCTCCTATGCGCGCCGGTAATTTGATGTGTTGAGATGCACTGCCTAGTGCATCGTTTTTACTGGAGGAGATTGTGTGCGGAGCTCCTCGCTAGTATCATGTGTATGTGTTGGGATGGGAGAGAAGTGCAGGAGAACTGTGAGAGAACGCCCCCTGATCCTCAGGGTCTTAAGAGGTATGGTCGGAGAGGCTAAGCTAAAGCATGAAAGCCATGTGTAGGCCCTTCTGTGTAGTGTAGAAAAGGGAGAGGTCTGTGGTTTCAAAGAGTAGGGATGACATGGAGGATGCGACTCCTGGTTGGATCTATAAAGTAATGTCTTTGGGACGAAAGCACATGCAACCTTTTGAAAATGGATGGGTGATAATGAAAGACCATTCCAGAGAAGAAACACCGTGGTGCAAAGGCTCAAGAGGCATACTGGAAGTACAATGAAGAGATCAGTCTAACTGAAATGGGAAAAATAGAAACGAGAGAAAAATAAAAAGTAAGATTTCATGAGAAAGGTGAAATAGATTTTTAAATTTTTTTATCGACACAACAAACTTTATCATCTTAGCCATTTTTGAGTGAATAATTCGTTAGTATTAAGTACATTTACCTTGTGCGGCCAGTCCCCAGAATTCTTTTCATCTTGCAAAACAAAGCCCGCACCCATTAAACAATTTCTCATTCCTCATTTTCCAGCCAGCCTTGGTAACCACCATTCTAGTTCTGTCTGTATGAATTTGACTACTTTAGGTATCTCATGTAAGTGGTATCATACAGTATTTGTCTTTTTGTGATTGGCATATTTCACATAGCATAATCTCCTTGTGGTTTATCCATGTTGTAGCATGTGTCAGAATTTCCTTCCCTTTTAAGACTAAATAATATTTCATTGTATGTATATACCGTCTGTGTTATTTCCACATTTGGCTATTGTGAATAATACTGCTTTGAACATGAATGTACAAATAACTCTTCAAGATCCTTTTAGGCTGATACAGAGATAGTAAGTTATCGTGATTGTTCACTGTCAGTTACAGACCAAACTCCTTATTCGACTTGTGCTCCACTTCCCACCACTGCACTTGACTAGTCTTAAACAAAAAAAAGAAAAGCCCTGATTTTAATAGATTGTGGGGCCAGACACAGTGGCTCATGTCTATAATCCCAGCACTTTGGGAGGCCGAGGCTGGTGGATCACTTGAGGTCAGGAGTTTGAGACCAGCCTGGCCAACATGATGAAACCCCGTCTCTACTAAAAATACAAAAATTAGTCGGATGTAGTGACACACACCTGTAAACCCAGCTACTCAGGAGGCTAAGGCAGGAGAATTGCTTGAACTCAGGAGGTGGACATTGCGGCAAACCAAAATCTTGCCACTGCACTTCAACCTGGGCGACAGCGAGACTCCGTCTCAAAAAGTAATAATATTAATAGAATGTGGGAGATTTGAAACCAAGTATAGAAATTCATACTTTACATTGTTTGAGGTCCTTGACTAGGCATAGTAACATGATGAACTGTTTTGAGTTTGTTTGTTTGGTTTTTTTCCGAGACCTAGTCTTCGTCTGTTGCCTAGGCTGGAGTGCAGTGGTGCGATCTCAGCTCACTGCAACCTCCGCGTCCTGGGTTCAAGCGATTCTCTTGCCTCAGTCTCCTGAGTAGCTGGGACTACAGGCACGCGCTACCAGGCCCAGCTAATTGTTATATTTTTAGAAGAGACGGGGTTTCACCATGTTGGCCAGGCTGGTCTCAAACTCCTGACCTCAAGTGATCCATCGCCTCGGCCTCCCAAAGTGTTGGGGTTTCACCATATTGGCCAGGATGGTCTCGATTTCTTGACCTCGTGATCCAGCCTCCCAAAGTGCTGGGATTACAGGCATGAGCCACCATGCCCGGCTAGAAAGATCTGTTTTAGCAAGCAACTCTGGCAGTGGAAGCTGAACACATACTCCCTTTCTATAAAGCATTTATGGAGGCCTCTAGATGTGCCAGGCATTGTACTACTGCTTTATTTAAATTATCGATGGGTCCATGAATCCATTAAAATAAATGCGAGCCAGTTGTTATTCACCCTAATTTACAGACAAGAAAATCAAGGTTCTGTGTTACAGATGGGCTGAGAAAAGGCTCACCAACCACATGTACACACAAGAGAATAGGAAAGAAAACTGCCACTGGAGCCAGGCCCCAGCAGGCACTGACTATTCATTGGTTTGGATGAGGATACTGAAAGAAAAAAATGACATGTAAGAGTGACTTTTCTCAGGAGAAAGAATAGGCTGACATCAGAGTCTTTGCATTATACTGTGCCCTTATACTTACATTAGTGGTAAGTAGAAGGGCACAGCACAACAGAAGTACATTTTGCAAGATTCCTAAAAGAACCCTGGGGTTTACTTTTAGGTTTATTACCTTTAACAAATATAAAATGCCAGGTAAATATATCTTTGTATGTAGTAGAGAAATTTATTAATAAGACATACCCTTCCCTACTCAACATTTCATCTTTCATTTTATATTCTCAAAAATACTGTGAGGTCTTTTAAGGAAATGATCTCCTTTTGGCGGATGAGGAAATTAAGGGCTAGAGAGGAAAAATTATCTTCTCAATGTCACATGCCTAATTGGTCTCAAAGCTTTGACTGGAACCTGAGCCTCCAGGATTGCTGCTATGCTTTTGTCTCCCTTAAAGAGATAGATAATGGTAGTCAGAGTGAGTGGACAATTTTTCTATTTAGTCAGTCTGATCTTCCTCAGGGATGCATATCCAGACTCCCATGGAGCTAGTGATAGTTAAACAAAGAGGCAGAGAATATAGTGCATTATAAATAGCATTCATACACTCAAAAATATTGCGTGCCAACCCTGTGCCAAACACTTAGCAAAGCAGGGAAAAATCCTGTCCTCATAGCAGAGACTAAAAATATTAATAAGTAAAATATATACTAAGACAGAATAAGTGTTGGCAGGAAAGAGTGAAGCAGTGAGAGGGGAACAGGGTGAGCCGAGAGAGGTTTTTGTTTATCCCAGAGGCGGAGGAGCCCCACTGAGAAGGCAAACTGTACAAAGATCTAAAGGAGGCAAAGGAACAAGAAATGTGCCTTGGGTGGACAGGGAACATTCCGGGTAGAATAACAAGTGTGGAAATCATTGAGGCAGAAAGATGCCTACTACATTGTAAGAACAGAAAGCAGTCTGACTACAGGAGGGTAAAAGTAGGAAATGAAGTCAGAGAGGTAAGAGGAATTCAAATTGGGTATGCACTTACAGGCCATTTTAAGGACTTCTTTGGCTTTTTCTGAGGGAGATGGGAAGCCATCGTTAGTAGAAAAGTAATGAAATCCTACTTACATATTTAAAGAATCATATTGACTTCTATTTTGACACTAGATTATTGAGGAGCAAG
Source organism: Macaca mulatta (assembly GCF_049350105.2). NCBI lineage: Eukaryota > Metazoa > Chordata > Mammalia > Primates > Cercopithecidae > Macaca > Macaca mulatta. The sequence goes on along the minus strand of NC_133417.1, from coordinate 15,809,830 downwards.
GGGGACCACTTAGGAAGCTATTGTAATACTCTAGGTGAGAGATAAGTGGCATAGAAAAGGTGCAAGCAGTGGAGGGATAAGGTATCTGGATATATTCAGGGTGGCACACAGAATTTGATGACAATTTATATAGGATGTGGGAAAATGAAGGGAGTCCAAGGTGACTACGATTTTTGGCCTGAGCATTTTGAAGAATGGAGTTGCCATTAAATGAAATGGGAAAGATGGAGGAGCAAGTTGGGGATGGGAAGAGATAAATTCCATTTGGGGCCAGGCGCGGTGGCTCATACCTGTAATCCCAGCACTTTGGGAGGCCAAGGCAGGCAGATCGCTTGAGCTCAGGAGTTCAAAACCAGCCTGGGTAACATGGTAAAACCCTGTCTCCACAAAAATTAGCCAGGCATGGTGGCAGATGCCCATAGTCTCAGCTGCTTGGGAGGATCACTTGAGCCCTGGAGGTGGAGGTGGCAGTGAGCCAAAATAGCACCACTGCAACTCCAGCCTGGGTGACAGAATGAGACCCCGTCTCAAAAAGACAAATAAAAATTCTGTTTGGGAACTTAAATTTGAGATGCCTGTTAGAATACCACATGAAAATATCGAGAAGAGAGTTAGATATGTAGGAGTCTGGAATTTAGAAAGGTCCAGACTGGAGATGTGAATTTGGGAGACAGCATGTAGAGAGTATTGGAAGCCACGAAATAATCTGCATATAAAGTGGGGACAGAAGTTTGAGAATGGTATCTTAGGCACTGAAATCAGAGGAAACCAGGAAAAGAATCCCAGTTGAACTGGATGGGGAGAATGGCCCAAGGAAGAACAACCATGTCAATTGCTGGGTTCTAACTGGCCACTGCTTATGATAGTAGAGTAGTAAGGATAAAAGCCTGATTAGAATGGATTTAGAATAGAATGGTGGGAACGGAATTGGAGAGAGGGAGAATAGATAATTTGGGGACGGAGTTGTTCCTAAGGATAGGGGGCAGAAAAGTGATAACTGCAAGGGGTCAAGACTGGTTTTAAAATTACTTCACAAATTTTTTAGTATTTCTAAAAGAATTATTTTTTTAATATAACTTCAGACCGTTATCGTTCCTTTATATCAACTACCCTGTTGTTCTTCAAAATTAACCCAACTGTCTCATAAAATTTTTTGCTACCAGCTTATTGAGATATAATTCATATATACTATGCACTCAAAGTATACAATTCAACAACTTTAGTACATTCAAAGAATTGTGCAGGCTGGGTGCGGTAGGACATGCCTGTAATTCCAGCACATTGGGAAGCCAAGACAAAAGGATCATTTGAGCCAAGGAGTTCGAGATAAGCCTACGCAACATGCAAAACCACTTCTCTACAAAAATTAGCTAGGCGTGGTGTCATGCACCTGTAGTCCCAGCTACTTGGGAGGCTGAGGTGGGAGGATTACTAGAGCCCAGGAGGCAGAGATTGCAGTGATTGCCGCTGCATTCCAGCCTGGGCAGCGAAGTGAGACCCTGTCTCAAAAAGTAAAAAAAAAAAAATTGTGCAACCACAATTACAGTTTGTTTTAGAACATTTTCATCACCCCAAAAAGAAACATTACTATGGACTTAGGGTGACAATGTTGTGTCAGTGTAGGTTCTTTAATTGTAACCGCTCTGGCGAGGGATGTTGATAATGGAGTGAGTATGCATGTGTGGAAACAGCAGGGTGTATGAGAAATCTCTGCATCTTCTGCTCAATTTTGCTGTAAAACCAAAACTACTCTAAAATATAAATTTTTTTTTCTTTAAAGAATGGTACTAAAAGAAAAAAAAAGTCCTAAAATCTTAAATAAATAAAAACTCTACTGTTGTGAGTGGGCACTCTCCATTTCCCCCTAACCCACCCGTCCTAGGCAACTGCTAATCTACTTTTTTGTCTCTATAAATTTGCCTGTTCTGGATATTTCATATAAATGGAATCATACATTTGCACTGGCTTTTTTCACTTAGCATTTTTTTCAAGGTTCATCCATGTTGTACTTCATTCCTTTCTATTGTGAAATAAAATTCCATTCTAAGTATATATACCACATTTTGTTTGTCCACTTATCAGTTGACAGACATTGAATTGTTTCCATTTTTGGACTATTTTGAATGATATTATCAGCGTTCTATTATAAGATTTTGTGTGGACATGTGTTTCCAGTTTTCTTGGACATAAATGTAGAAGTAGAATTGCTGAGGCCGGGCGCGGTGGCTCAAGCCTGTAATCCCAGCACTTTGGGAGGCCGAGACGGGCGGATCACGAAGTCAGGAGATCGAGACCATCCTGGCTAACACGGTGAAACCCTGTCTCTACTAAAAAATACAAAAAACTAGCCGGGCGAGGTGGCGGGCGCCTGTAGTCCCAGCTACTCGGGAGGCTGAGGCAGGAGAATGGCGTAAACCCGGGAGGCAGAGCTTGCAGTGAGCCGAGATCGCGCCACTGCACTCCAGCCTGGGTGACAGAGCCAGACTCCGTCTCGAAAAAAAAAAAAAAAAAAAAAAAAAAAGAAGTAGAATTGCTGGATCACATGGTAACCATGTATTTAACCTTTTGAGAAATGGCCAGACTGTTTTCCAAAGTGAAGCCTCCATTTTACATTCCCATCAGCAGTGTATGAGGGTTTCAATTTCTTCACATCCTCATCCTCACCAACACTTGTTATTATCTGTCTTTTTTTATTATACCTGTCTTACTGAGTGTGAAGTGGTGTTTGTGATTTTGATTTGCTTTGTGTGTATGTGAGAGACAGGGTCTCACTTTGTCGCCCAGGCTGGCATGCAGTAGCACAATTACAGCTCACCACAGCTTCAACCTCCCGTCGCAGCCTCCTCAGTAGCTGAGACAACAAACGCGCACCACCACACCTGGGTAATTTTTGTATTTTCTGTAGAGACAGGATTTCACCATGTTGCCCAGACTTGTCTTGAAGTCAGCTCAAGCGAACCCCTGCCTTGGCCTCCCAAAGTGCTGAGATTACAGACCTGAGCCACCATGCCTGGACAATTTGCATTTCTTTCTTTTTTTTTTTTTTTTTTTTCTGAGACAGGTCTCGCTCTGTTGCCCAGGCTGGTGTGTGCGCAGGCTGGCACAATATTGGCTCACCGTAGCCTCTGCTTCCCAGGCTCAAGCGATCCTCCCACCTCAGCCTTCCAAGTAGCTAGCACTGCAGACATGTGCCACCATGCCTAGGTAATTTTTTTTTTATTTTTTTGTAGAGACGGAATTTAGCCATGTCACTCAGACTGATCTCAAACTACTGGGCTCAAGTGATCCTCTCACCTTGGCCTCCCAAAGAGTTGGGACTACAGGTGTGAACCACTGCACCCAGTAGATCATGTGTTTTTTTAATTCTGTATTAATATGGGACATTACATTGCGTGTAGGAATTCCCAGAGCAAATCTCACTTGGTTATATATATAATCCTTTTTATATGTCAGTGAAATTGATTTGCTAGTATTTTGTTGAAGATTTTTGCATCTTTGTTAATAAGAGCTATTGAGGCAGGGCATGATGATGAACGCCTGTAATCCCAGCACTTTGGGAGGCCAAGGTGGGAGGATTGCTTGAGCTCAGGAATTGGAGACAAGCCCAGGCAACACGTTGAAACCCTGTCTCTACAAAAAATACAAACGTTAGCTGGGCATGATGATGTGTGCCTGTAGTTCCAGCTACTTGGGAGGCTGAGGCGGAAGGGTCACTTGAGCCCTGGATGTCAAGGCTGCAGTGTGCCAAAACTGCACCACTGCATTCCAGCCTGGGCAGCAGAGTGAGACCCTGTCTCAGAAAATAAATAAGTAAATAAGCGATATTTGTCTCTAATTTTCTTGTGATGTCTGATTTTGGTATCAAAATAATACTGGCCACATAAAATGAGTTGGGAAGTGCTCCCTCCTCATCTATTTTTTCAAGAATTTGTGAAGTTTTCCTTTCATTATTATTACTTTTCTTTTTTGAGACAGAGTCTCACTCTGTCACCCAGGCTAGAGTGCAGTGGCACCATCTTGGCTCACTGCAACCACCTCCTGAGTTCAAGCAATTCTCGTGCCTCAGCCTGCCGAGTAGCTGGGGCTATAGGTGTGCGCTGTGACACTCAGCTAATTTTTGTATTTTATTTCTTTATTTTTTTTTTTGAGATGGGGTCTCACTCTATCACTCAGGCTCCCAGGCTAGAGTGCAATGGTGTGATCTTGGCTCACTGCAACCTTCACCTCCCAGGTTCGAGCAATTCTCCTGCCTCAACCTCCTGAGTAGCTGGGATTACAGGCGTGTGTCACCACACCCGACTAATTTTTGTATTTTTAGTACAGATGGGGTTTCACCATATTGGGCAGGCTGGTCTCGAACTCCTGACCTCATGATCCACCCACCTTGGCCTCCCAAAGTGCTGGGATTACAGATGTGAGCTACTGTGCCTAGCTACTTTTTTTATTTTAAGTGGAGACAGCGTTTTGTTATGTTGGCCAGACTAGTCTCGAACTCCTGGCCTCGAGTGAGTCATCCACTCGGTCTCCCAAAGTGCTGAGATTACAGGTGTGAGCCACCATGCGCGGCCTGCATTCTGTGTTTTTTTGTTTGTTTGTTTGTTTTTGAGACAGACTCTTGCTCTGTCACCCAGGCTGGAGTGCAGTGTTGCGATCATGGCTCACTGCAGCCTCTGCCTCCTGGGTTCAAGTGATTCCCCTGCCTCAGCCTCCTGAGTAGCTGGGATTACAGGCACCCACCACCAAGCCCAGCTAATTTTTGTTTTTTTGTATTTTTAGTAGAGACAGGGTTTCACCACGTTGGGCAGGGGCTGGTCTTGAACTCCTGACCTCATGATCCGCCAGCCTCAGCCTCCCAAAGTGCTGGGATTATAGGCGTGAGCCACCACGCCCAGACATCATTGATTATTTTTTAAATGTTTGGTAGAATTTACCAGTGAAGCCATTTGGGCCTGGGCTTTTTGTTGTGGGTAGTTTTTCTTTCTTAATAATTCAGTCTCTTTATTATAAGTCTATTCAGACTTTCTATTTCTTCCCAAGTCCGTTTCAGTAGTTTATGTTATTCTAGGAACTTGTCCATTTTATGTAAGTTATCTATTTTGTTGGCATTTAGCTATTCATAGTATTCTTTTTTGATTCTCTTTATTTCTGTAAGGTCAGTATTAATATACTGTCTCATAATACTCTTTTTTTCAGTTTGTTCAAATCAGGACAAATAATTCTGATACACGACTATCGATTTATTTGTCTCTAAGGTCTCTTGTAATATATAGATTTCCTTCAATCTCATTTTTTCTTGGTATATATTTGTTGAAGAAATGAAATTACTTGTATATTTCCCACATTCTGTATTTTTCTGATTGTATTCTTGGAAGTCATTAACATGTTCTTCTATTCCCTAGTTAGTTGATAGGTAGTTCTTCATTGTGATTTAGGTTCTATTTTTTTATGGCGAAACTATTTCTTTTTTTTCCACCAGTTGTCAAATGATCCTTTATTGAAATATTTTCCTTTGTGCTTCTTAACTAGCTGGGCATTCCACAGCACCACTGTTGATGTCATCTATGATTTTATGAGGGTGGCGGCCATCAACATTACAGCCCACAGACTGGGCAGTCCCTAGGAGCTCTTTAATGGTTCCAGAGAGTTCTCTGTCTAAAGATCGGTGCCACATCTGTCGAGCAATGTTGACGATCTCATCAGATGTGATATTCCCACTGTGTTTAATGTTTTTCTGTTTCTTTCTGTCTCTTGCTGGTTCCTTGAGGGCTTTGATGGTCAGGGCAGAGGCAGAAGGCACCACCTCAATCTGGGCCTGTCTGTTCTGAATGATCAGTTTCACTGTAATCCTCAGGCCCTTCTAGTCACCTGTAGTCACCTGTTGCCTTGGCAATGTCATCACCACCCTTTTTTGGAGACAGACCCAGGGGGCTGATCTTGGGGGCCAGTGCAGACATGGCACTGACTTCATCCCCGGTGCACCTCAGGTACGCAACTTTGATCTCCTTGGGGCCAAACTTTGGCAGCGTAGTGGAGGTGGCTGGTGTCGGATGAACCCGAGTTCAGGACAGCCAAAGAAAGTTGCACCTTGGCCGCCTCCGAGCTGAGAGCTGAAAGCAGCAAAACTATTTATACATCGATTATCAGGCACATAATTTCCAATGGTACCTCTTTACGTGAAGTTGGCAGTCATTGATGACCGCTGCCTGGATTCATTCTTACAATTGAAATAGTTCAATAGAAGGCAGAGTAAGTGGGCATCAATCAGTCCTGACTGTAAGATCTTTTGGGAGGTGTCTTTTGATGATTATGAGTACTACATTCTATACTATTCTTAGAACCTTGGAGTCAGGACTGAGCACGGTGGCTCAAGCCTACGTGTAATCCCAGCACTTTGGGAGGCTGAGGCGGGCGGATCACCTGAGGTCAGGAGTTCGAAACCAGCGTTACCAATATGGTGAAACACTGTCTCTATTAAAAATACAAAAATTAGCCAGGCATGGTGGCTTGTGCCTGTAGTCCCTGCTACTCAGGAGGCTGAGAGGAGAATTGCGTGGACCCGGGAGGCGGAGGTATCGCACCACTGCACTCCAGCCTGGGCAACAGAGGGAGACTCCGTCTCAAACATAAATAAATAGATAAATAAATAACCCTGGAGTCAGGAGATGGGATCTACTCCCAACTAGCTGAGCATCCTCTTTGGCACCTGTTTTCTCATCTGTAGAATGGGGGAATAAAGTAATACGATGTCTAGGACTTTTGGCTATTCTAACATTCTCTGACTAAACAAGTAGAGGACTTAATCTTTACCAAAGATGATTTGGGTGAGTTAAAAAGGAACTGCTGACCTTGTGTTGTTATTCCCATTTCATACCAAAAATGTTTATTTCAAAGCCAACCTTTATCAGTCGTGAAATCCAGTAAAGTATATAACAGAGTCCATTAAAAGTATTATGAGGCTGGGTATGGTGGCTCACGTCTGTAACCCCAGCACTTTGGGAGGCCAAGGCAGGCAGATTGATTGAGTCCAGGAGTTCAGGACCAGCCTGACCCATATGGCAAGACCCCATCTCTGCAAAAAATATGAAAATTAGCCGGGCACAATGGTGCATGCCTGTAGTCCCAGCTACTTGGTGGAGCTGAGCTGGGAGGATCACTTGAGCCCAGGAGGTCAAGGCTGCAGTGAGCCATGAGCATGCCATTCCACTCTAGCCTGGATGACAGAGTGAGACCCTGTCTCAAAAAAATAAAAAATAAGTGAAAAGTATCATGAGAGCAGGAAGCCAAGGCCAAAAGCCTTGTTTTCTGGATTCTAGTTCTGGCTCTGCCTACTTTTTCAGCTAATCAACATGCCCTCTCAGGGTCCTGTCCATAGAGTAAAAGATTGCATGAGTAGCTCTAAAGGCCTGTAAGCTTTATGATTTTATGCCTATTCTTGATTTTTCCCACAGTTTTGAGGATGCTATTTTTGTTAATATCTTTAGCCCTACTGGTTTTTGTCTGCATTGTGATTATGTCTCACTCAGCAACTAACTGGCAGAGGCCTGCCCCAGGTGTCAGTTCATATAGCAAATTCAGCTTGGGCATAAAGAACTTTCTGGAAGCAGATACACCAAAATATTAGTAATTTATTATTTCTAGGTGGGAAGATTATTGGTCATTTTAAAACTTACATTTGTATTCTTTATTTTATTCTACAAACATATATTTTTTGGCCAGGCACGGTGGCTCACACCTGTAATCCCAGCACTTTGGGAGACCAAGGCAGGTGGATTAGCCAGGCGTGGTGATGGGTACCTGTAATCCCAGCTACTCGGGAGGCTGAGGTAGGAGAATCGCTTGAACCCAGGAGGCAGAGGTTGCAGTGAGCCGAGATCGCACCACTGCACTCCTGCCTACAGAGTGAGACCCTCGGTCTCACACACACACACACATGCTATATATATACACACACACACACGCTATATATATACACACACACACATATGTATGTATATTTTTTTAATTTTTTTTTCTCTTTTTAGTAGAGACAAGGTCTTGCTATGTTGCCCAGACTGGTCTTGAACTCCTGTGATCAAGGGATCCTCTAACCTCAGCCTCCCAGAGTGCTGAGATTACAGACATGAGACACTATGGCTGGCACTTGTTTGTTTTTTTTTTTTTTTTGAGACAGAGTCTTGCTCTTGTCACCCAGGTTGGAGTGCAATGGCATGATCTTGGCTCACTGCAAACCCCACCTCTCAGGTTCAAGCAATTCTCCTGTCTCAGCCTCCCAAGTAGCTGGGATTCCAGACTTGCACTATCATGCCCAACTAAGGCATATTTTTATATTTTAAAAGTTATTCTTAAAGGATTTGATAGCATGTTTTTGATCGCATGCCCCAGCAAAGAGGAATCACTAAACTTTAGTTAGGTAGATTTCTTTCCCTTCCTATAATTCAGTTTGGCAGCACCTTCCATGCTCGGTTAACCTAAATACTTTAGTAATAAAGACTTACATGTACCTAATTAGATAGTCAGCTTCACTTAATCTTCTTAATCATCTAGATTAGACGTTAAGTGAAAAAATATTTTATGCCTACAGAAATTAAGATTCAGGAAGGACAGTAGCACATACATGCTATCAATGTCTGTGTCATAACTCATGGAATCTGGATTTGCACTACTTGGGGAACAGGTAGTGTCTGCTAGAGAAGTGGTGTGACAGAAACATGGCAAAGGCAGGGTGTGTCTCTTGTAAATGATGAAAGCAGAAGATTAAAAACTAGTTTGCTAAATCATGTTCATAACCACTCCCTGGAGAGCAATTACTCTGATGACTTGACTTACCTGGTAAGTACCACCCACTGTAGGAGAAAATACAGGTGTTTGGTTCACTCTTATGGGTTTCCCCATGTGCAAAGGTGTTATGCTGCTGCTATGCCCCTCTTTAAACACTGTAGTAGCAGTTCCTGGAGAATGGTAGAGTAAGGGGTGCCCTCACAGCTATCAACTCACTGTGTGATCCAGATGAGTAACGTAGCCTGGTCACAAGCTCCAAGGTTACTTATTTTTAATGGAGGGGATAGTTCTAGTTTCCAGTGTTATCATGACTAGTAAAATTGATATTAGAAAACCCACTTCTCAGTAAGGAAGGCAGTTTGAAAGGGTTCTTGTGAGAAGCGTGACAAATACAGGCAGTTCTATGGACAGTGTTTATGTAAAACAAATGATTGAATAGCCATTTGAACATTAACTGTTTCCCAGTGTGTTATAATCTGCACCTGCTCAGGCGTTTAGAAGACTCTTCTTACACCTAGTAAGGACCAAGGGCAAATAGCAAAAAGTAAATAACCTGACATAGAGTTTGGAGATTTCCTTTTGAATTGCCCTCATTGAGATTTCTCAAGCAACACTGGTCCATGCCAGTTTGCAAATGGGCTCTTGTGCCAGTGGCTCAATCAACCCATCCAAATGCAGAGAACCATTTGGAGGCATTCAAAACCAAATGAGGGGCAAATTTCTTTCATTTGTATGCTGTCTGTTAGCCTCTCTTTCACCAAAAATTTACCTGATAATGGATATGCATACCTGAAAAAAACACAATTTTTACACTCAAGGAAGTTTCATAGGAAAAAATCAACTATTACTAAACTATACAGTTACTACAGTGATGGAGATGTGTGCAGGGTGCTATAGGAACATAAAAGGGAGCACCTAACAGGTGTGGGTGAGTCAAAGAGAGCTGGGGAGGAACGAAGGCAACATTCTTGAGCTAAACCGAATAAACAAAACATTGCAACTCACAATTATGACCTATTTCAAACTCTTAGAATTACAATAATGATTTAGACTAGTTCTCATTTGGACAGGGTTTGTTTACTCTTGTAGTTTTGAGCACCCCTTCATCTTTCCATTTTAACAAGGGCATACAGAGCTTCACAGATAATATCTCCAAAAATGGGCATATTTTGACTTGTGGACCATCACATGCACACACACTTCAAGGTCACTTTCATACAGCAAAATGAGGAAACAGTTTATTAGCTAGATCAGAACGTGCAAATGAGGCCGGGTGTGGTGGCTCATGTCTGTAATCCCAGCCCTTTGGGAGGCCAAGGTGGGCAGATCTCCTGCAGTCAGGAGTTCGAGACCAGCCAGGCCAACATGGTGAAACCCTGTCTCTACTAAAAATACAAAAATTAGCTGGTGTGGTGGCAGTCGCTTGTAGTCCCAGCTACTCAGGAGGCTGAGGCAGGATAATCCTCAGGACAACAGATCCTGGTCAGTATTTGTTCACTTATATTAGGCATAAGATAATTCCAGCTATTTATTATAAATGTTGGCATATTGCCTGATTGTCGTGCATGGGAATCTTGGACTGCAACTACAGCAATTTCATGACTGTGTTTCTTCTATTTTTGTTTTTGCAACGTTAGTTATATCATGCAGTACTTGAAACAAAGGTGGAGTCTGTGACTCTGTCAGCCTGCAGTTTAAAAAGTTAGATGATGCATTAAGAAATCAACAGATTTTGCCAGGAAGGTGGTGTGTGCCTGTAGTCCTAACTACTTGGAAGACTGAGTCAGGAGGATTGCTTGAGCCTAGCAGTTTGAATCCAGTCTGGGTAACATAGTGAGACCCTTTGTCAACACATTTTAAAATTATTTCAAGATTTGTATTTGCCATATTTCCTAGCTAGTATTATTTATTTAGAGTTTCCTATTGCGGGTGAAATTCTCTTGTCTTCTGCTGTTTGCAGTAACTTGAGTCTTTTTTCATCTCTTCAGATAATCTACTTATATTTATGCCAGGTTTTCTAGTTTTCCTATTGCTTCCTCTAATTTTTAAATATAGTATATACAACATTGAGCATAGTTTCTCATTAGTCTGTTCACAGTCACTAATCCTCAAATGTATTTGATTCTATCACTTTCCAAAATTTGCCTTTGCTGGTTCATAATATAGCTACATAACTTCCCCAGCTCTGCCCTCACTCATGGAGTGTATTTCTCTACATCATGACCACACTGCATTGGCATTCTGAGTCATCTGGGATTGGGTATCCTTCCTGCTATTAACTGTGTAATATTTAAACTTCCCCGCTTGCCCATCTCCTTTATTTTGTATTCAAACACCGCATGAATTAAATTAACGTTGGTTGCTTTTAACCTGTAATTCCTGACTGCAGCAGGTAGTTAGTTGCCACCTCTTGAAATGAACAGATTTGACTAGAAGCTGACACTTCTTACTCCCACTGAACTTAGTATGTTACATTTCTATAAATGCAAAAAGCAAAATCATACCTTTCTTATCAATGGGCCCTCTTTGTCCATTGATAACATAATATTGCAATATAAACAAAGAGTATTTGTACCATACCTCAGAAAACAAATTAGATTACTATTAATGCAAAACAGGGGAAAAGTAGAAAAATGTTACTGTAAAGAGACTATCAACCACTTCAAGGGATTTATCAGGTAACCGCCTGTGTAAGTTACAAAGACAATGCTAACCTATAACTAGTGTATATCTAGATGAGCCGCCAGGACTTTGCCTAATGGCAGATGGGGTAATTGGACTCCACACCTTCAACTTGGGCACATGGAAAACAGCCTCCCTAAAAGTTGCCTGGGGATGTCCAGTATTGAACCAACCAGCTTAGTGGAACTGTTACGAGAGAGAAACTTCAGAGCCAAGGAATTTCTTGGCAGAGCCTCAAATTCTGCCTTGGAATCATGAAAAGTTAGATCTAGAAGGTAACTTAGAGATCATTTAATCCACTGCCCTTATTTTATGGTGAAAAACTGAAGGCCAGATCTGTTAAGGTCTCACACTCGTAGTTAGTGACAGATCCAGAGCTAGAACTAGATCATCCTGACTGCATTTCAGTAGTCTTAGAGCTGGCTGACAAATTCGACAACTCATATTGAACCCATGTTCCAAAAGGTATCTTGTATCGAGCTTATAAACACCCCTTTTAAAATTTATTTTATTTATTTATTTATTTATTAATTATATTTTAAGTTGTGGGATACATGTGCAGAACGTGCAGGTTTGTTACATAGGTATACATGTGCCACGGTAGTTTGCTGCACCCATCAACCTACCATCCTAGGTTTTAAGCCCTGCATTCATTAGGTATTTGTCCTAATGCTCTCCCTCCCATTGCCCCCCATCCCTTGGCAGGCCGCTGTGTGTGATGTTCCCCTCCCTGTGTCCATGTGTTCTCATTGTTCAACTCCCACTTTTGAGTGAGAACATGCGGCGTTTGGTTTCTGTATGAACACCCCTTTCACAGCAAACAGGTTAGAATATTTGGAATAGAAAACCTTTATTATAAAGTCACAAGAAATACCTGTGTAGACTTGCTGACTGGAAGTATTTGGCTTCCCTAAGACAAAGAAGAGTCTTAGTCATCTGGTTAAAGTTAAAAATGATTATATCACCAGGCTGAAAGCAGACATTCTGTGGAAGCAGTAGGCTGAAATTAGAATTGAATATAAGAGTTTAGAGAAAATTGAATTTGGAGCTATCTCACAACACTGGGAGTTATTCTGTTTTTGTTTGCTTTTAATATTTCAGGCACACAAAAAAGAATAGTGACTATAATGAACTCCTTGTGTAGCCCCACCAGACCCCATTTTCTTCCGTCCCCACTGAATTTGATGCTTATATTTCCATGCCTATTCATGTGGTTTTCCTATATGTAAATGTATCCCTAAGTGATGTTTAGCATTATTTTCATATTTTAAGCTGCATAGATGCTATCATATTGTATATATCTTTCTACAACTTGCGTGTGTTTTGTTTTGTTTTGTTTGTTTGTTTTTTGCTTAATACTAAGTTTTTGAGATTTATCCTGTTGATGAATAGGATTGCTGTAACTGATTTATTTTATTTTTTGGAGATGAGGTCCCACTATGTTGCCCAGGCTGGAATGCAGTGGCAGTTCACAGGCACAATCATAGCACACTGTGGCCTTGAACTCCTGAACACAAGTGACCTCTTGCCTCAGGTTCCTGAGTAGCTGGGGACTACAGGCCCGAGCTGCTATACCAGGCCAGCTAATTCATTTTAACTGCTTTATGGTGTTCCATTGTATGAATGTTTCAACATTTAGCTAATCTCCTATTGACTGACATCTAGTGAGTTTCCCGGTTTTTTGATTCACTTTGTTTCATTTGCTGTTTTATTTTAAAGTTGCTATTGCAAACATTTTTATGAAACTGGTGCATGTGTGAAAGAGTTTGTCTAGTGACATTTACAAGGTCTCGGTGTGTGTGTGCAAATCTTGAATTTAGCAAAAACGTCTCAAAATAGCAGGTTATGAGACTAACACGAGGACTGTGTATTTTTAGAGTTTTGCTTTTTTGTGAATCTGAAGAGTGTGAAATACTATTTCCTTCTGGTTTTAATTTCTCTGATTGCTTGTGGGGCTGAGTACCTTTCCATGTGTTCACAGACAATTTGGATCTCCTCTTCTGCCTAGGTCACTTTTCAGATAAGCTGCTGAACTTTTTTTTTTTTGAGACAGAGTCTGGCTCTGTCGGCCAGGCTGGAGTGCGGTGGGGCGATCTCAGCTCACTGCAAGCTCCGCCTCCCAGGTTCACGCTGTTCTCCTGTCTCAGCCTCCGAAGTAGCTGGGACTACAGGCGCCTGCCACCAGGCCAGGCTAATTTTTTGTGTTTTAGTAGAGAGGGGGTTTCACCATGTTAGCCAGGATAGTCTCGATCTCCTGACCTCATGATCCACCTGCCTCGGCCTCCCAAAGTGCTGGGATTACAGGCATGAGCCACCACGCCCAGCGAGCTGCTGAACATTTTATTGTTCATTCTGAAAAATGTTCTATAGTCATTATGTAAATCCTTATTGTATGCATTGCCAATATCTTCTCCTAATCTGGAGCTTGACTTTTCACTTTTATAATGATGTATTTTCATGAACATACTTATGAATCTTTTATTTTTTATTTATGCTTATCATTTCTTTAAAACATCATTTTTCACTCTAAGGTCATAAGATATTCTCCAATATTTTTATTTAGTTTTTTTAAAGTTTTATTTTTTTACAACCTTTAAGTCTTTTATATGCCTGGAATTAACTTGTGTGTGGTAGGAGATCAGGAGCTAGTTTTATTTTTTTCTACATTGACAAGCAATTGTTTAGAAACCATTAATTGAATATTACATTTCTTCCCCACAGGCGGGTAATGGCACTTTCATCATATATCCTGGACTCTCTGTCAGTCAGGTTATTATTCCTGTGCCTTATTATACCATATTAATTACTATATCTTTATGGTAAGTCTCAATATGTGGAAAGCCCCTATTTATCAAGTGGATGCAATGGGAGCTAGATGGATTTGCCCCGTCCTTCTTGAATACCACCCAAGAGGTATGAATACTGTGGGGAAGGAAACCCAGAAGGATGCTATCTTAGCCCTTTTGTGTTGCTATAAAGGAATACTTGAGGCCGGGTAATTTATAAAGAAAAGAGGATTATTTGTCTCACAGTTCTGCAGGCTGTATAAGAAGCATGATCCAGCCTGACCAACATGGTGAAACCCCTTCTCTACTAAAAATACAAAAATTAGCTGGGCATGGTGGCGCACCTATGATCCCAGCTACTCAGGAGGCTGAGGCAAGAGAACTGCTTGAACCTGGGAGGCGGAAGTTGCTGAGCTGAGATCATGCCACTGCACTCCAACCTGGGCAACAGAATCTCAGGAAGAAAAAGAAAAAAAAAGCATGATGCCAGCATCTGCTTCTGGCAAGGGCTTCTGGCTGTTTCCACCAGTGACAGAAGGGTAAGGGGAGTTGGCAAATTCAGAGATCACATGGTGAGAGGGGAGGCAAGAAGTGGGAGGAGGTGCGAGGCTGTTTTTAGTGACCAGCTTTCCTGGGAACTAATAGAGTGAGACTCAGTACCACAAGGACAGCACCAAGCCATTCATGAGGCATCTGCCCCATGACTGAGCAAAACACCTTGCATTAGACCCCACCTCTAACATGGAGGACTAAATTTTAACATGAGATTTAGGGGGACATGAAAACTATATTGGAAACTATGGGATCAGCCATTATTGCAGTAGCTGAGTGGGGAAGTGGGAATCCTGGAACTGGAGATCAGTGTCCCACACCAAGGAACTGTGCTCTGTGGAGACCTGTGGGGCCCTCTAAGAACTCAAATGTGGCCGGGCGCGGTGGCTCAAGCCTGTAATCCCAGCACTTTGGGAGGCCGAGACGGGCGGATCACAAGGTCAGGAGATCGAGACCATCCTGGCTAACCCGGTGAAACCCCGTCTCTACTAAAAAATACAAAAAACTAGCCGGGCGAGGTGGCGGGCGCCTGTAGTCCCAGCTACTACGGAGGCTGAGGCAGGAGAATGGCGTGAACCCGGGAGGCGGAGCTTGCAGTGAGCTGAAATCCGGCCACTGCACTCCAGCCTGGGTGACAGAGCGAGACTCCGTCTCAAAAAAAAAAAAAAAAAAAAAGAACTCAAATGTGTGTCTCATGAGAGACAAGGCCTTGGATACCTGCCCACAAAGGGCCTCTGTGGTCCTTCAGTGCTATTAAGTAGAACAACAGCAACCAGCAGAGGACTCCAGTTGCTTCCAATGAAGTAAAAAGACACTTTCTCTGAAAGTGGAGTTAAGAACACAATTCTCCTTACAGTGGCTGGGCGTGCTGGCTCACGCTTGTAATCCTATCACTTCCTGGGAAACTGAGATGGGCAGATAACTTGAGGCCAGGAGTTCGAGACCAGCCTGGCCAACATGGTGAAACCTCGTCTCTACTAAAATACAAAAATTAGCAGGGTGTGGTGGCACATGCCTGTAGTCCCAGCTACTTGGGAGACTGAGGCATGGGAATCCCTTGAACCCGGAAGGTGGAGGTTGCAGTGAGCTGAGATCATGCCACACGCTTCGGCCTGGGCAACAGAGCGAGACTCCATCTCAACAAAAGAAAGAGAGAGAGAGAGAAAAAAAGAAGGAAGGAAAGAAAATTCTACTTACAATAGCAGCAAAAAGAATAAAACACTTAGGAATAGATTTAGCAAAAGATGTACAAGACTTGTACACTGAAAATTGTTGAAATAAATTAAAGAAGACCAAACAAAATCCCAGCCAGCTTCTTTGTACAAATTGACAAACTAATCATACAATTAATATGGAAATGCAAGAGACCAAGAAAAGTCAAACTATTCTGGAAAAAAAATAACATTCCTGGAGGACTCATACTTTCTAATTTCAAAGCTACAATAATCAAAACTTACTACAAAACCAAAATAATCAAAATGGTATGGTATTGGCCTACATATAGACATATTGACAAATGGAATAGAATTAAGAGTTTATAAATAAACTCATACATCTGTGTTGAATTGATTTTCAACCAGGGTGCCAATTCGGTGAGAAACAAACATTCTTTCAACAAATGGTTCTAGGACAACTGGATAGCTACATGCAAAAGAATGAATTTAGACCCCTTGCCTCACACCATATGTAAAAATCTACATGAAACTAAAACTGCTTTAAAAAATAGTCTATTTATTTAGAAACAGGGTCTTGCTCTGTCACCCAGGCTGGAGTACTCTGACACAACAATAGCTCACTGCAGCTTCAAACTTCTGGGCTCAAGTGATGCTCCGGCCTCAGCCTCCTGATAGCTAAGATTACAGATATATGCCACCATGCCCAGCTATTATTTAATTTTTTGTACAGACCAAGACTGGGTCTTGCCATGTTGCCTAGGCTGGTCTCAAATTCCTGGGCTCACGTGATCCTCCCACCTCAGCCTCACAGCACACTGCTGCAAATTCCATGAGATGGGTGAAAAACTATGAGTTCCCAATGTGTGAGAAGGGGGAAACCTGCCTCTGAACACACATCTCCACTGGGGAACCTCAAAACCCAGATTATGGAAGAAGGATTTAACCTTGCCTAGAGCTGAAATGGATTTAGTGTAAAATATAAAAGTAGAAAAAAACAGTAGCAGGAAGAGCCTTGTAGGTGCTCCCATTCTCCAGCTTGGGCCAGGGAAGCCATCCCTGACTGTATCTCATAGAGGCCATTGAGGAAGACAGTTGGCAGAATTTGGGCAGGGTCACAGGGTGAAATAAGCCTCCAACTGAACTTTGTGGCCGGGCGCGGTGGCTCACGCCTGTAATCCCAGCACTTTGGGAGGCCGAGACGGGCAGATCACGAGGTCAGGAGATCGAGACCATCCTGGCTAACACGGTGAAACCCCATCTCTACTAAAAAATACAAAAAACTAGCCGGGCGAGGTGGCGGGCGCCTGTAGTCCCAGCTACTCGGGAGGCTGAGGCAGGAGAATGGCATAAACCTGGGAGGCGGAGCTTGCAGTGAGCTGAGATCCGGCCACTGCACTCCAGCCTGGGCGACAGAGCGAGACTCCGTCTCAAAAAAAAAAAAAAAAAAAAAAAAAACTTTGTAATAATTTTGACTGGGTGCAAACTCTGTCGAGCAGAAACCGGGGGTAAAAGTGAACTGCTGCAGAAAGGAGCATAGGAGCCACAGCTGACAGTGTGGGCAGACAGGGAGGGGCGAGGCCTGAAAGCCATGCTTGCTTTCTCAGTGGGGAAACTTATACCCTGGGACTAGGTCTGAGTCCTGCACACCAGCTGCCTGGAGATAAACTGCGCTGTTAGCAGGGCACAGTGGGAGTGAAACTGGCCTTGCCAACTGTGTGGGAGCTGGGTGAGCCCTGTGGCTACTTACTTTCCCTCACTTTCCTGGTGACAGAGGCAGCCATAATCCACACTGGAACATAACCCCATTTGCCTGAGAATCCGCCCCCTACAGTGGCTGTGGCAAAAGAGTCTGAGCTCAGACATGCCTAATCCTGCCCCAACCTGATGGTATTTCCCTACCCACCCCAGTGCCCAATCACAAAAGACAAACTCTTGGGAGCTTTATGGCCCTACTCATCACCTAAGAAACCTGAACACTTATCCTGACCAACTTAGGGCAAGCTTATATCCCCCTTCTACTATCACAGCTGGTGCTCTCCTGAAAGTACCACCTCCTGGCTGGAGGCCAGCCAACTCAGGGTATGGCAGCAACTCATGACAAAATAACCCTGCTCCAAGGAAAGAAAACATAGCTAATTTCACTATCTGCAACATCCTGGCTAAACAGAGGTACTGTCCATGTGGCAACATCACTGCTATCATAACCAGCATTTGAGAAAGCCAGCACACTAAACATCTACAACCAAGGCTTCTCATAGAGTCTATGTCACTCCCCTGCCACTGCCCCCAGAGGAGGTGCTGGGATCCATAGCTGGGAGACCTGAATATGGATTACATCACAAGACGCTTTGCAGACCCCAGCAAGATCATGGAGCTTGGAAGCCCCACTGGATGCCTAGACCCAGAAGAGCAATAACAATCACCACAGTCCAGCTCTCAGAAAGCCCCATGCCTAAGAAAAGGCGGAGTACACCACATCAAGGGATCACCCTGTAGGACAAAAGAATCTGAACAGCAGCCCTTGCATTCCAGATTTTTCCACTAAAATAGTCTTCCCAATGAGAAGAAATCAAAAACATAATTCACGTAATATGACAAAACAAGGTTCTATAACACCCACAAAAGACCACACTAGCTTCCTAGCAATGGATCCAAACCCAGAAGAAGTCTCTGAATTGCCAAATAAAAAATTCAGAAGGTTGATTATTAAGCTATTCAAGGAGATACTAGAAAAATGTAAAAACCAACTTAAAGAAATGTAAAAATCAGGCCAGGTACAGTGGCTCACACTTGTAATCCCAGCACTTTGGGAAGCCAAGGAAGGTCACCTGAGGCCAGGAGTTTGAGACCAGCCTGGCCAAAATGGCAAAACCCTGTCTCTACTAAAAAAAAAAAAAAAAAAAAAAAAAAAAAAAAAAAAATTAGCCTGGCTTGATGATACATCCCTGTAGCCCCAGCTACTCAGGATGCTGAGGTGGAAGGATCACTTGAACTTATGAGGTAGAGGTTGCAGTGAGCCAAGATGATGCAACTGCACCCAGGCTGAGTGATGAGTGAGACCCTGTCTCAAAAAAAAAAAAAAAAAAAAAAAAAAAAATACAGGACATGGATGAAAAATTCTCTAGAGATATAGATATCATAAAGAAAAAACAATTGGGCCATGCATGGTGACTCATGCTTGTAACCCCAGCATTTGGGAGTTTGGGAGGCCAAGGCAGGCTGATCACCTGAGGTCGGGAGTTCACGACCAGCCTGACCAAAGTGGAGAAACCCCGTCTCTACTAAAAATATAAAATTAGCTGGGCATGGTGGTGCATGCCCGTAATCTCAGCTACTTGGGAGGCTGAGGCAGGAGAATTGCTTGAACCCAGGAGGTGGAGGTTGTGGTGAGCCAAGATCATGCCATTGCACTCCAGCCTGGGCAACAAAAGCAAAACTCTTGTCTCAAAAAAAATAAAAAAAGAAAAGAAAAAACAATCACAACTTCTGGAAATGAAAGACACACTTAGAGAAATTCAAAATGCACTGGAAAGTGTCAACAATAGAATAAGTAGAAGAAAAAACTTCAGAGCTTGACAAGGCTTTTGAATTAACCCAATCAGACAAAGACAAAGAAAAAGGAATTTTACAAAATGAAGAAAGCCACCAAGAAATTGGGGATTGTGTTAAATGAACAAAACTAAGAATAATTGGGATCCCTGAGGAAGAAGAGAAATCTAAAAGTTTGGAAAACTTATTTGAGAGAATAATCAAGGAAAACTTCTCTGGCCTGACTAGAGATCTAAACATCCAAATAGAAGAAGCTCAAAGAATACCAGGGAAAATCATTGCAAAAAGATCACCTACGCACATAGTCATCAGGTTATCTAAAGCCAAAATGAAGGAAAGAATCTTGAGAGCTGTGAGGCAGAAGCCTCAGACAACTTACAAAGGAAAGCCTATCAGATTAACAGCAGATTTCTCAGCAGAAACTCTACAAGCCAGAAGTGATTGAGGTCCTATCTTTAGCATCCTCAGACAAAATAATTGCCAGTCAAGAATTCTGTATCCAGCAAAAATAACCTTCATATATGAAAAAGGGAGAAATTATTTTTCAGACAAACAAATGCTGAGAGAATTTGTCACTACTAAGCCAGCACTATAAGAAATGCTAAAAGGAGTTCTCAATCTTGAATGAAAACTTCAAAATATACCAAAATGGAACCTCCTTAAAGCATAAATTTCACAGGGCCTATGAAACAGTAAAATAATGAAAAACAAACAAGGTATTCAGGCAACAACTAGCACAAAGAATAAAATAGTACCTCACATCTCAATACTAAAGATGAATGTAAATGGCCTAAATGCTCCTCTTAAAAGATTCAGAATGGGCTGGGTGCGGTGGCTCACGCCTGTAATCCCAGCGCTTTGGGAGGCTGAGGTGGGCAGATCACGAGGTCAGGAGATCTAGACCATCCTGGCTAACACGGTGAAACCCTGTCTCTACTAAAAATACAAAAACATAGGCTGGGCATGGCAGCAGGTGCCTGTAGTCCCAACTATTCAGGAGGCTGAGGCAGGAGAACGGTGTGAACCCAGGAGGCAGAGCTTGCAGTGAGCTGAGATCGCGCCTCTGCACTCCAGCCTGGGTGACAGAGCGAGACTCTGTCTCAAAAAAAAGATGCAGAATGGCAGAATGGATAAAAATCTACCAACCACATATCTTCTGTCTTCAAGAGACTGGCCTAATGCATAAGGATTCACATAAACTTAATGTAAAGGAGTGGAAAAAGATATTCCTTGCAAATGGAAACCAAAAGGGAGCAAGAGTAGCTATTCTTATATCAGACAAAACAGACTTTAAAGCAAAAAGTTAAAAAAGACAAAGAGGGACATTATATAATGATAAAAGGATCATTTCAACAAGAAAATATCACAGTCCTAAATATATATGTACCTAACACTGGAGGTTCCAAATTTATAAAACAATTATTACTAGACCTAAGAAACGCAATAGATGGCAACACAATAATAGTCGGGGACAGCCAGGTGTGATGGCTCATACCTGTAATCTCAGCACTTTGAGAGGCCAAAGCGGGTGGATCACCTGAGGTCAGGAGTTTGAGACCAGCCTGGCCAACATGGCAAAACCATTTCCCTGCTAAAACTACAAAAAGTAGCTTGGTGTGGTAGCACACACCTGTAATCACAGCTACTCTGGAGGCTGAGGTAGAAGAATCACTTGAACTCAGGAGGCAGAGGTTGCAGTGAGCTGAGATTGTGCCACTGCACTGCAGTGTGGGAGACAGAGTGAGTCTCCATTTAAAAAAAAAAAAATAGTAGTTGGGGATTTCAGTACTCCAGTGACAGCACTAGACAAGTCATCAAGACAAAAAGTAAACAAAGAAACAATGGGGCTGGACATGGTGGCTCACACCTGTAATCTCAGCACTTTGGGAGGCCAAAGTGGGCAGATGACCTGAGGTCAGAAGTTTGAGACCAGCCTTGCCAACATGGTGAAACCCCGTCTCTACTAAAAATACAAAAATTTGCTCCGTGCGGTGGCAAATACCTGTAATCCCAGCTACTCGGGAGCCTGAGGCAGGAGAATTGCTTGGACCCCAGTGGTGGAGATTGCAGTGAGCCGAGATCATGCCGTTGTACTCCAGCCTGGATGACAAAGTGAGACTGTCTCAAAAAAAAGAAAGAAACAAAGAAACAAACAAACAAAGGATTTAAACTATACCATAGAACAAATGGTCTTAACAGGTAATTTACAGAACATTCTACGTAACAACTGCAGAGTATACATTCTTTTCAGCAGCACGTGGAACATTCTCCAAGATAAAACATATGATGGGCCACAAAACGTGTCTCAATAAATTTAAGAAAATTGAAATTATATCAAGTACTCTTTCAAACCATAGTGGAAAAAAACTGGAAATTAACTCCGAAAAGAACGCTCAAAACTATACGAATACAGGGAAACTTAATAATCTGCTCATGAATGATCTATGAATCAGCAATGAAATCAAGATGGAAATTAAAGAATTCCTTGAACTGAATGATAATAGTGACAGAACTTATCAAAACGTCTGGCATACAGCAAAAGTGGTTCTAAGAGGAAAGTTCATAGCATTAAATGCCTATATCTGAAAAAACACAAATAGCCAATTTAAGGTCGCACCTCAAGTAACTAGAGAAACAAAAGCAAACCACACCCAAATCCAGCAGAGGAAAAATATTACAAGGATCAGAGCAGAACTAAATGAAATTGAAATAAAAAAATATATAAAATATAAATGAAACAAAAAGCTAGTTATTTCAAAAAAAAAAATGATAGACCATTAGTGAGATAAACCAAAAAAAAGAAGGGAGAAGATCCAAATAAGTTCAATTAGAAATGAAATGGGAGATAGTACTCCTGATACCACAGAAATAAAAAACGATTCAAGACTACTATGAACACCTTTACACACACAAACTAGAAAACCTAGAGGAGATGGATACATTTCTGGAAATATACAAGCCTCCTAGATTAAATAAGGAAGAAATAGAAATTCTGAACAGATCAATAACAAGTAGTGAGATTGAAACAATAATGAAAAAAAAATGCCAACAGCAAAAAAAACGTCCAGGTCTAGATGGATTCACAGATGAATTCTGTCAGGCATTTGAAGAAGAATTGGTACTGATCATACTGAAATTATTCTAAAAGACAGAGAAAGTGGAAATCCTCCCTAAATAATTCTATGAAGGCCGGATACAGTGGCTCCTGCCTGTAATCCCAGCACTTTGGGAGGCCGAGGCAGGCAGATTACTTGAGGTCAGGAGTTCAAGACCAGCCTGGCCAACATGGTGAAACCCCGTCTCTACTAAAAATACAAAAATTAGCTGGGTGTAGTGGCAGGCGCCTGGAATCCCAGCTACTCATGAGGCTGAGGCAGGAGAATTGCTTGAACCTGGGAGGCAGAGATTTCAGTGAGCCAAGATTGCACCACTGCACTCCAGCTTGGGCAACAAGAGTGAAACTTTGTCCGAAAAAAAAAAAAAAACTCTATGAAGCCAGTA
This sequence comes from Macaca mulatta, assembly GCF_049350105.2. Classification (NCBI taxonomy): domain Eukaryota; kingdom Metazoa; phylum Chordata; class Mammalia; order Primates; family Cercopithecidae; genus Macaca; species Macaca mulatta. Next base: position 15,786,807 of record NC_133417.1, on the reverse strand, counting down.
TCACTCTAATACCCAAACCAGGAAAAGACATAACAACAACAACAACAAAAATGCAGACCAATATCCCTGATGAACATAGATGCAAAAATCCTCAACAAAATACTGGCTAAGCAAAACCAACAGCATATCGAAAAGATAACACATCACGATAAAGTGGGTTTTATTCTAGGGATGCAGGGATGGTTTAACATATGCAAGTCAATAAATGTGATACATCACATAAACAGAATTAAAAACAAAAATCATATGATCATCTCAATAGATGCTGAAAAAGCATTTGACAAAATCCAGCATCCCTTTATGATTAAAACCCTAAGCAAAATCGGCATAGAAGGGACTTGCCTCAAGGTAATAACCATCTATGACAAACCCTCAGTCAACATTATACTGAACAGGGAAAGGTTGAAAGCATTCCCCCTGAGAACTGGAACAAGACAAGGATACCCACTTTTATCACAGCTATTCAATATAGTACTGGAAATCCTAGCCAGAATAATCAGACAAGAGAAAGAAATAAAGGGCATTCAAATTGGTAAAGAGGAAGTCAAACTGTTGCTGTTTGCCAATGATATGATTGTATATCTAGAAAACCCTAAAGATTCATCCAAAAAGCTCCTAACCTGATAAATGAATTCAGTAAAGTTTCAGGATATAAAATCAACGTACACAAATAAGTAGCATGGCTATACACCAGCAGTGACCAACCTGAGAATCAAATCAAGAACTCAACCCTTTTAACAACAGCTGTAAAAAAATAAAAGACTTAGAAATATACCTAACCAAGTACGTGAAAGATCTCTACAAGAAAAACTACAAAGTATTGCTGAAATAAATCATAGATGACACAAACAAATGGGAACACATCTCATGCTCATGGATGGGTAGAATCAATATTGTGAAAATGACCAGTCAAAAGCAATCTACAAATTCAGTGCAATTCCTGTCAAAATACCATCAGTGTTTTTCACAGAACTATAAAAATAAAATCCTAAAATTCATATGGAACCAAAAAAGAGCCCACATAGCCAAAGCAAGACTAAGTAAGAAGAACCAATCTGGAGGCATCACATTACCTGAATTCAAACGATACTACAAGGCTATAGTTACCAAAACAGCATAGTGCTGGTATAAAAATAGGCATGTACATCAATGCAACAGAATAGAGTACCCAGAAATAAAGCCAAATATTTAAAGCCAACTGATCTTTGACAAAGCAAACAAAAACATAAAGTGGAGAAGGACACCGTATTCAATAAATGGTGCACCCTAAACAAATGGTGCTGGAATTGTTGGCAAGTCACATGCAGAAGAATGAAACTTAATCCTCATGTCTCACCCTATACAAAAATCAACTCAAAATGGATCAAAGACTTGAATCTAATACCTGAAACCATAAAAATTTTAGAATATAACATTGGAAAAACTCTTCTAGACATTGACTAAGGTAAAGAGTTAATGATTAAGAACCCAAAAGCAAATGCAACAAAAACAAAAATGAATAGATGAGACTTAATTAAACTAAAAAGCTTCAGCAGGGGAAAAAAATCAGCAGACTTGACTGGGTGCAGTGGCTCACGCCTGTAATCCCAGCACTTTGGGAGGCCAAGGCGGGTGGTCACCTGAGGTCAGGAGTTTGAACCAGCCTGGCCAACATGCTGAAACCCCATCTCTATTAAAAATACAAAAATTATCTGAGCGTAGTGGTGCATGCCTGTAATCCCAGCAACTCGGGAGGCTGAGGCGGGAGAATCACTTGAACCTGAGAGACAGAGGTTGCAGTGAGCCAAGATCGCACCACTGCACTCCAGCCTGGGTGACAGAGCGAGACCCTGTCTCAAAAATAAAATAAAGTAAAAATAAAATAAATCAGCAGAGTAAACAGAGAACCCCGAGAGTGGGAGAAAATTTTCACAGACTATTCATCCAACAAAGGACTAATATCCAGAATCTACCAGGAACTCAAACAAATCAGGAAAAAAAAAAAAAAAAAAAATCCCATTGAAAAGTGGGCTAAGGGCATGAATAGACAATTATCAAAAGAAGACATACAAATGGCCAACAAACATGAAAAAAATGCTCAACATCACTAATTATCAGGGAAACGCAAATCAAAACCACAGTGTAATACCACCTTACTCCTGCAAGAATGGCCATAACATAATATCAAAAAATAATAGATGTTGAAGTGGATGTGGTGAAAAGGGAACACTTTTACACTGCTGCTGGGAATGTAAAGTAGTACAACCACTATGGAAAACAGTATGGAGACTCCTTTAAGAACTAAAAGTAGAATTACCATTTGATACAGCAATCCCACTAATGGGTATCTACCCAAAGGAAAAGAAGTCATTATATGAAACAGACTTACACACGCATGTGCATAGCAACACAATTTGCAATTGCAAAAATATGGAACCAGCCTAACCCTGATTTCCACTGAAAATCCTAGGAAGTTATGTTAGTTGTGGGCTTGTAAAAGAAAAACAACAGCAAACAAACAGACAAAAAAAAAGAAAGAAAAACCTCGGAAGTAATTTCAGATGGTTTATATGAGATTTTGTGAAAAAAAACTATTTTCTAATGTTTAGAAAGATGTTTCCACAATTTTTTGTTGCTTAACAGAACTAAATATTTAGCTTTTCTGTATCATATAGATGACTCAGACATTTTGTGATTAGCTGTTACCCAAGTTGACATAACATGACTTCGTTATTGAAAAAGATTTTTTAAACAATGTAAAGCTCATTTATAAACTTTTATTTATTCTCTTTTGCAAGTAAACCTTACGGTAAATAATAAATAACAAATAAAAAAGTAAATAAAGTTTTATTTATTCTTAAGAATTATGCTTGAGTAGCTCATTAAATAAAGGTAGCTACTGAAACTGCCTTTGCAGGGCCGAGCAGTGGCTCATGCCTGTAATCCCAGCACTTTAGGAGGCCCAGGCAGGTGTATTATCTGAGGTCAGGAGTTAGAGACCAGCCTGACCAACATGCTGAAACTCTTTCTCTACTAAAAATAGAAAAAATTAGCCAGGTGTGATGGTGGGTGCCTGTAATCCCAGCTACTTGGGAGGCTGAGACAGAAGAATCACTTGATCCCAGGAGGTGGAGGTTGCAGGAAGCTGAGATCGCGTCATTGCACTCCAGCCTGGGCAACAAGAGCAAGACTCGGTCTCAAAAAAAAAAAAAGAAAAGAAAAGAGAAAGAAAAGAAAAAAAGAAACTGCCTTTGCAAAATTATGACTGAGACAGTGAAAGAGATCTAACTTAACTGACCATCTTGCTTCTAGCCTACAAGCTGTCTTTGTTCAGTCCATCTTGCCTGGGGACTAGATTGTCTTCGTAACATTCGCCACAAGATTAGAAATTATGATTTAGGAGTCATGCAGCTGGAGGCTAAAAGATTATGACCCTCCCTAAATTTCTCCTAAGATCAGTGCTTGAGATATTTTGCAGACCCTGGACTAGATGGATCAGCTGGCTCCACCCAGATTGATAAACTGGCTCATCTGATATTGTGGCCCCTACCCGTGAACTGACTGTGTGCAAGAAGACAGCTTCAACTCTGGGTTCTCCCCACCCACCAAGTTGTCCTTAAAATTTCTGCTCCCAAAATGCTTGGGGAGACTGATTTGAGTAATAAAACTCTGGTCTCCGCACAGCTGGCTCTGTGTGAATTACTCCTCCTCTATTGCAATTCCCCTGTCTGGAGAAATCGGCTGTGTCTAGGCAGTGGGCAAGGTGAACCCATTGGGTGCTTATATGATCATCTTCAGTTTTTTCTTTGTAATCATGTTTACAGCCCACAAATGTTAGGAACTTAGCACTTTAGGCAGAACTCTAAAGTTAAATACACAGATATTTTGTTGATCAGAGGACACAGTTGTTTTCATTAAATCAACAGTATTAAACTAGTCTTAGTTACCAACAATTTACACAAATCATTTGAACTAAAAGGCATTTGAGTTAGTTTATATTTTTCTCATAAAATATATAATGTAAGTGCTTACTTTTTCTTTAACCCAATTAATTAGAGTTTTCATGTATTTTGGTAATGAAATATCACATCCACATGATGTACATAGACATATATACATACAGACACACAAAGGTAGAGTCTGTAGCTTGATAAACTTCATTTGCCAGGGATTTTTTCGTTTTGTTTTTTGTTTTTCTTTTATTTTTCTTTTTTTGAGACAGAGTCTTGCTCTGTTGCCCAGGCTAGAGTGCAGTGACATGATCTCAGTTCACTGCAACCTCAGCCTCCTAAGTAGCTGGGATTACAGGCACCCGCCACCACGCCTGGCTAATTTTGTTTTTGTATTATCAGTAGAGACGGGGTTTCACCGTGTTAGCCAGGATGGTCTCGATCTCCTGACCTTGTGATCTGCCCACCTTGGCCTCCCAAAGTGCTGGGATTACAGGCGTGAGCCACCACACCTGGCCTGTTTTTTTAGACAAGGTGTCATTCTGTTACCTGGGCTGGGGTGCAATGGTGCAATTTTGGCTTGTGGCAGTCTCCACTTTCCTAAGGCCACAAGATTCGAAGTTAGGATAATACATGTTACACTGTTAACTTTTAGCAAACTTTGTTGAAAACCTTGTAAGTTTGGGATTTTAATTATCCTTTGCTATTACTAAGACCTCTTTAGTCCAAATTAACTTAGAATTAGTATAGATGGTTCCCGGTTCTGTAAGTATTTTAAGGCTTGGCTGAGTGCAAACAGCTCCCACGTTTTAGCAGACCAATTATTAGGCAATTTTCCTATTTCTACAAGAGTTTCCCTATCAATTACTGAATACCCGTTGTGTCTTTTTCCCTCAATCATCCGGGAGGAACCATCTGTCATCCTGTCCTGAAGGGAGTTCCTCCTAGGTCTGGTTGGACCTTTGTATGATGGTTAATTAAGATTTAGATCCCCTGTTAGGAAACCCACAGGGTTAAGGGAATTACCAGTGGCTAATGTGAAATCATATTTTTCTAACAGAATAGCCTCATACTTTAAGATTCTTGAGTAAGTAAGCTGCCTTTTTGCTTTTTTGACTTAGGATAGTTCTGGCCTGGTGAGGTGTACTCAAATGAGGTTTCCTCTTAAAGTTATTTTTGTGCTTTCTTCAGTTAGCAAAGCAGTTGCCGCTACAGATTGAATGCATTTGGGCCATCTACGGGTTACTGGGTTAAGGATTTTTGATAGGAAGGCTACGGGTTGTTTACACTGACAACAAGATGGAATAGCTACTTAAGGGGGGTAAACTAGGACAGGGGCAGTTGCTAATAGATGTTTTAACCTTTCCACCTGTTGGATTTCTGGTAATTGCCAAATGAGGAGGGGGTTTTGCCCATCTTGTGTGAGTTTTTTGTATAAGGGTTTTGTTTTGTATGGCATAAGAGTCTATCCATAGATGACAGTATCTGACTTATCTTAAAATTTTCTAAGTTCTTGTTTAGTCTCCGGCAGAGGCAAGGATATGATGCCTTCAATCCATTTAAGCTCAATTTGCCATTTACCTTTGCTAATTAAATGACTTGTTCTAATATTTGACTAAATAAATTTGAAGACTTCGTAAACCCTTGAGGTAAGACTGTCTATCGGTATTGCTATTTTCAATCAGCGTGAGGGTCTTCTCACTCAAAGGCAAATAGGTCCTGGCTGTCTTCTGTGAATGGACAAGCCCAGAAGGCATCTTTTAAATCTATTACCGTAACAACAGGGTGGGGTAGTTTGGACTTGATTAATAGCTCTAAGGTCTTGCACTAACTGGTGTGACCCATCTGGCTTCTTTACAGTTAGTATTGGAGTGTTACAGGGTCATGGAGAAGACCTTCAATTTTCAATTATAGGTTTTACATTTACCCAGGCTTTTAAAGGAATAGGGTACATTGCTTTCTCTTTACTACTTCTCTCTCTCTCTCTCTCTCTCTCTCTTTGACTCTGTCTCTTTCTCTTTCTCTCTCTCTCTCTGACTCTCTAAGTTTTTTTTTTTATCCTGCTAATATTTTAACATTAGTCCTCGGGGATTATTAGGGGGAATATTATTGTTGCTAGCTTTCTTTCTTTTATCCTTTACCTTACTTGGGGTATTTCTCATTTTGGGAGGGAGGCTCAATTTCCCTTACCAGAAATGTCTCACCTTTTGGGGTGAGGCTCAATTTCCCTTACTGGAAATGTCTCACCTTTTGGGGTGAGGCTCAATTTTCCTCACTGGAAATGTCTTGCCTTTTGGGGTGAGGCTCAATTTCCCTCACTGGAAATGTCTCACCTTTTGGGGCGAGGCTCAATTTCCCTTACTGGAAATGTCTTGCCTCTTTTTAACCCCCAAGATATCCTGACCAAGGAATACTTCACTGCCTCCTGTGGCTTTTCTTTCCTTAGTCCTGGCTAAGGAGTGCCTTACCACCCCTAGGGCTTCTCTTTCCTTGGTATGTCCCAACCAAGGAATGTTTCACTGCCCCTGCAGTTTTTCTTTCCTTAGTCCCGACTACCAAAGAAATACTTTACTAACTCCTCCAGCATTTCCTTCCTTGGCTTGTGCATGAGGTTGTCTGGTCCACATGGTATGTGAGGATCCTTTACCCCTGGTCACTGGCCAGTTTCTTTCTACATTGCTGAGAGTCTGGGTTTATTCATCACACCAGGTAGGTCTCGGTTCCTCACCCCTGAGGCTCCCAAAACAAGGCGGCGAGGCACCTCCTCATGAGAGAGGACCGGAGACTGCCCAGAGGAGAGTGGGTCCCCGTACAGGCCACTAAATTGTTAGAAACGCAAAATGCTTGTTCCCTGGTGCCTCAAAGAAATAGCACTCAAGCATTAATTTTCTCAGCAAGGCAATTTTTACTTTCTGCAGAAAGGGTGTTCCTTGCAGATGGAACAATGGCGAGAGCACACCTGGACAGGGGAGGGGCAGGAGTTCTTATTCCTGATCCAAGTATCCCTACTGCTGTGTCATTCCTCTAATGGCTAGGGTTGGACCTCACAGTCTAAGCTAATTCTTATTGGCTATGTTAAAAAGAGCAGGAGTGTGAGCTGGAGTGGTGGGATGAGATGAGTAGTTTGGCAGGAAGGATGGTTAGGAACAGGTAACTAAAGGTGACTTAGGTCAGAGCAGGTGACCAATGGAACAGATGTGAACTACTGATTAGGACTGGCGGGAATGGGAAAGTTGTTTACTGAAACTAGAGGCAAGGAGGTGAAGAGAACCAGGAAGTTGAACTTTAAAATGGAGAATCAAAGAATAAGAGAGCTGAACATACTGATATACTGATTCTTTGAAGAGAAACTTGGGGTTCACTATATTTAGCAGGAAGCTGAGACAGGAGGATTGCGTGAGCCCAGGAGTTTGAGAGCAGCCTGGGAAAAATAGTAAGACCCTATCTTATAAAAAAAAAAAATTTTTTTTGAAATGGGGTCTCTCCCTGTTGCCTGGGCTGGAGTACAGTGGTGCCATCTCCACTCACTGCAACCTCTCAGCCAATTCTCCCACCTCAGCCTCCTGAGTAGCTGGGACTACAGGCATGCACCACCCTGCCCAGCTAATTTTGGTATTTTTTTGTAGAGACAGGTTTTCATCATGTTGCCCAGCCTGGTCTCGAGCTCCTGAGCTCAGGCATTCCTCTCACCTCGGCCTCCCAAAGTGCTGGGATTACAGGCATGAGCCACCACACCTGGCCTTAAATTTTTTTCTTTTTTTTTAATATGTGGAAAGCAGACACAAGTAGAAACCAGCACAGCTAGCTAACTTCCACTAGTGATAGAGGCAGGAGACAGCCAAGTGCCGTCCATGTCATTATATATAGGGAGATTGCCTAAACATGCCCACGGTGAAAAATTCCGTCCCTTAACACATGCACAGTAAGGGAAATAAATCAATGCAGAGTGACTCAGACTAAGGGCCTGCATGCACACTGGAAGAATGGGGTGGAGTCACCAGGAATTCATGCCTTATGCTGAGGAGGAGCTGGGCCTCTTCAACTTGGGCGTGGTGGCCTTGTATTCAATTTGTCAGGTGGATACCTGCATACAGGACCCTCCTTTTGCTTAATAAATTCCGCCCTCCTCACCTTTCTTTCTTTCTTTTTTTTTTTTTGAGACTGAGTCCTGCTCTGTCGCCCAGGCTGGAGTGCAGTAGCATGCTCTTGGCTCACTGCAACCTCTGCCTCCGAGGTTCAAGTGATTCTCCTGCCTCAACCTCCTGAGTAGCTGGGACTACAGGCACATACCCCCACACCTCGTTAATTTCTTGTATTTTTAGTAGAGATGGGGTTTCACTAATTTGGCCAGGCTGGTCTTAAACTCCTGATCTCAAGTGTCTGCCCACCTCAGCCTCCCAAAATGCTGAGATTACAGGCGTGAGCCACCACACCTGGCCCCATCCTCACCTTTCAATGTTTCTGCATGCCTAATTTTTCTGGATTTAGCTGAACCAAGGAACAAAAAAATTCTGCATCACTAGTTGTGCTGGCTTCCACTTGTGCCTGCCAGTATCCCACGTTTACATTTAATCTGGGGTTCCCAAAGACAGGAACACCATGAGACCAGGCCACACAGCGCTTCCATGGCGCACCTTGCTGTAAAAACATTCCCCTGAGGCTACTGGGCAACCCAACGCAAATCAGCCCACTCTGTGACCAGCCCATCTTCCATCAGAGCCTTCTCCATTGGTAGCGAATGTTCCCACCACGTCCAGGTGTTCAAACCTGCCTTTTAATCTAAGTGCATGAAGAACAAATGGCCTCTTGCAATAACAACCATTCACTACAATCCTGTCAGCCACTTTCCAGGTTTTGCCAGTGACTTGCCAGCCACTGCACACACAAAAGTCAAGTTCTCTCTCACAGTAAAAAGTAATTCCTGGTACCCCAAAAGCCAAAGATCAGGTACTACTTTTAACAGCTCTTAGCCTGGCACAGTGGCTCATGCCTGTAATCCCAGCACATTGAGAGGACGAGGTGGGCAGATCACCTAAGGTCAGGAGTTTGAGACCAGCCTGGCCAACATGACGAAACCCTGTCTCTACAAAAATACAAAAATTAGCCGGGCATAATGATTGGTGCCTGTAATCCCAGCTACTCGGCTGAGACAGGAGAATTGTTTGAACCCAGGAGGTGGAGGTTGCAGTGAGCCGAGATCCCGACACTGTACTCCAGACTGGGTGACTGAGACTCCACCTCAAAAAAAAAAAAAAAAAAAAACAGCTCTTATAATTCTTCGTTAGTAACAATTTTGTTTCCTCCATGGCAATATGAATTGCAGTTTGTGAATTAAAAGCATTAGAATTTGAAAAAATTTTGACTGGACGTGGTAGCTTATGCCTATAATCCCCAGCACTTTGGGAGGCCGAGCGAGGCAGACAGATCACCTGAGGTCTGGAGTTCAAGACCAGCCTGACCAACATGGTGAAACCCCTTCTCTACTAAAAAAATACAAAAATGGCCGGGCGCGGTGGCTCAAGCCTGTAATCCCAGCACTTTGGGAAGCCGAGGCGGGCGGATCACAAGGTCAGGAGATCGAGACCACAGTGAAACCCCGTCTCTACTAAAAATACAAAAAATTAGCCGGGCGCGGTGGCGGGCGCCTGTAGTCCCAGCTACTCAGGAGGCTGAGGCAGGAGAATGGCGGGAACCTGGGAGGCGGAGCTTGCAGTGAGCCGAGATCGCGCCACTGCACTCCAGCCTGGGCAAGAGCGTGAGACTCCGTCTCAAAAAAAAAAAAAAAAAAAACAAAAAACAAAAATTAGCCCGGTGTGGTGGCATGTGCCTGTAGTCCCAGCTACTTGGGAGGCTGAGGCAGGAGAATTGCTTGAACCCGGGAGGCAGAGGTTGCAGTGAGCCAAGATCATGCCACTGTACTCCAGCCTGGGTGACAGAGTGAAACTCAGTCTCAAAAAATAAATAAATAATAAAAAAATAAAATAAAATTCAAAATTATCTGGTTATCCCGAATTTTATCTGACATGCCCTTTCATCAAATTGTTATATCCTATGTCTTTCCTCAATTATATTTTATCATGAAGGCTTTCCCAACCATTTTATTTAGTATGGCTCCCCCACCTCCACTTCTCTCATAAATTGTTCTGGCCCTAGCACCAGTGTACAGCATAGTTTCCTGTTTATTTGCTTAGTGTCTGTCTCCTTCAGTATAGAATGTAATCTTGTGGTGGGCATGGTGGCTAACACCTGTAATCCCAGCACTTTGGGAGGCTGAGGCGCATGGATCATTTGAGGTCCGGAGTTCAACACCCCATCCTGCCCAACATGGTGAAACCCCGTCTCTACTAAAAATACAAAAAAATTAGTCGGGCGTGGTGGCACAAGCCTGTAGTCACAGCTACTCAGGAGACTGATGCAGGAGATTTGCTGGAACCCGGGAGACAAAGGTTGCAGTGAGCTGAAATCGCACCATGGCACTCCAGCCTGGGCGACAGAGTGAGACTCCATCTCAAAAAAAAAAAAAAAAAAATAGAGTAATCTTGTGAGGGCAGAATTTTGTTGCTATGTTCACCACTGACTCCAAAATGGCACATAGCAGGCTCTCAATATATATCTGTTGAACAAATGGAAGCATAAATAAACAAGCAATGCTACACTTGCTTTCTCCAGCACCATGGGAGCAGATCCAGGGAGCAAACAGGGAAAGAAGGCTACAGCCCCTGCCCCCTGGTGGAGCTGGAAGAATCAATAATTTTCATTTATTTATTCATCTAATGTGCTTTGCACACTCGCTATCTGCCAGGATCAGCTTGTTGCCAGGGATGCTGGGTAAACAATCGCACAAGGTTCCTGTGGTCTGGAGGAAGAAACAGATGTTAATGCGCAATAGGGAGATGGTTACTTAATTATAGTGGTGAACTGTCAATGGAGGAAAAGCAAAGAAAAAAAAAGCCTAACCTGATATAGGGGTCAGGGAAGACTTCCCCAAGGAAGGGACGTGGAGTTGAGGCCTGAGGCTGAGCATGAATTAACTGGAGGCAGAGCTCTGTGGATGGAGATGTCATTCCAAGCAGGAAACCCAGTGAATGCAGGTACGCTGATGGAAGGCCAGGGTGAGGAAAAAGGCCAGGTTACAGGCAATTACTAGGAACCTTGTGGCCTGACTTGTCGCTGAGGAGGAAGCAATAGCCAGCTCAGAGGGCCTTGTAGTTCAGGTGATGCTCCGTTTCTGTGTTAGTCTATTTTTGCATTGCTATAAAGAAATACCTGAGGCTGGGTAATTTATAAATAAAAGAGGTTTAATTTGGCTCACAGTTGAGTAGGCGCCAGGAAGCATGGCGCTGGCATCTGCTCCTGGTGAAGCCTCAGGGAGCTTTCAATCATGGCAGAAGGTGAAGGAGGAGCAGGTGTGTCACCTGGTGAGAGTGGGACAGAGAGACAGAGACAGGGAGAGAGAGAGCGCAAGAGAGAGCAAAAGAGGGAAGAGGAGCCAGGCTTCTTTAAACAGCCAGCTCTCATGTGAACTAATAGAGCAAGAACTCACTCATCACCACGGCAAGGACACCAAGCCATTCATGAGGGATCAGCCCCCAAGACCCAGACACCTCCCACCAGGCCCCACCTCCAACACTGGGAATCGCATTTCTTTTTCTTTGTTTTTTAATTTTATTTTAAGTTCTGGGATACATGTGCAGAACGTGCAGGTTACATAGGTTTACATGTGCCATGGTGGTCTGCTGCACCTATCAACCCGTCATCTCGGTTTTAAGCCCCACATGCATTAGGTATTTGTCCTAATGCTCTTCCTCCCCTTGCCCCTCCCCCCATAGGTCCTGGTGTGTGATGTTCCCATCCCTGTGTCTATGTGTTCTCAATGTTCAGCTACCACTTATGAGAACATGTGGTGTTTGGTTTTCTGTTCCTGTGTTAGTTTGCTGAGGATAATGGCTTCCAGCTTCATCCATGTCCCTGCAAAGGACATGAACTCATTCATTTTTATGGCTGCATAGTATTCCATGTTGTATATTTGCCACTTCTTAATTCAGTCTATCATTGATGAGCATTTGGGTTGGTTCCAAGTCTTTGCTATTGTAAATAGTACTGCAATAAACATACCTGTACATGTGTTTATTTATTTATTTATTTATTTTTGAGACAGGGTCTTGCTCTGTCACCCAGGCTGGAGTGCAGTGGCAAGATCTCGGCTCACTGCAACCTCCGCCTCCCAGGTTCAAGCAATTATCCTACCTCAGCCTCCCGAGTAGGTGGGATTACAAGTGCACGCCACCATACTCAGCTAATTTTTTGTATTTTTAGTAGAGAAGGGGTTTTGCCATGTTGGTCAGGCTGGCCTCAAACTCCTGACCTCATGATCTGCCTGCCTCGGCCTCCCAAAGTGCTGGGATTACAGGCGTGAGCCACAATGCCTGGCCATGTGTCTTTAGAGTAGAATGATTTATATTCCTTTGAGTATATGCCCAATGGGAGGGAATCGCATTTCAACATGAGATGTGGAGGGGACACACATCTGAACCATATCATGCAGCATATTTCCAACTCCAGCTCCCTCCTCTCCGCAAGAACGTAGAACATCCGTCACCCCCAGGATCAGCTACCTTGAGCCCAATCCTCTGTAACTCACTGAGATGCTATGAAGGGCCTGGTAGGTGCCACACTGTGCCACAGTCATGCTCCAAGACAGTGTGGAGTGAGGGCCAGAGGACCAGGAGGCAGGATTGATTTGGAGACATTGCCTTTCTTCAAACCTCAGTTTTCTCATAAATCAAATAAATGGTTGCAGAAGATAAGCTCATACTCATTCCATTTCTAGAAAAAAATCTGTGATCCAAACAGTAGCGTTGACTAATGGAAAGTACAACTGGCTGTTTCCCTTGAACAGTGGGTTTACTGTTGTTTTTCCAATTATAAAAGCAATAAGATTATTTGTAAACTATAGAAAAGTAGCAAAAGTTTCTTGAATGAGATTTGATTTTCAACCAGGGCAAATAAAGACTTTTCTGGGGTTAAGAGGGCTCTGTCTTCTCCATGACTTTATACGAATCTGTGCTGGGGACTGGTCAGCTGTTCAAGTACAATGTAGCCAGCTTTGGTTCTGTGCCAGGATTAGGCCTACAATATTTCAGAATTCGTATACAAACCCCGATAAAGTGTTGAAGGAGATGACCGCCCTATAACCTGTTTTACTGAATGTTTACTATGAGTTTTTCTACTATCCTCATGAGTGAAACTCTCCAGGAAATTCCTCTGCTTAAAATTAAAATCAAGTGTATCTCAAGAAAGTCTACTGTCCCATCTGAAATGCTTCTGTTGTGTGTTGTCTGCAAATCTGGAGTCTCCCTGTTTTGTTCAGGCTGGTCTCGAACTTCTGGGTTCAAGAAAATCTCTCTCCTCAGCCTCCTGTGTAGCGGGGACTACAGGAACCTGGCTGTGGTGGATACTATTATGCCAAATTCCAGTCAGCATCCTCTTTTAAATGAAGTTGAAAGAAGAGATGATGAAACTGGCAGTGTTACTGAGTGGGAAATGAAGGTGAGAATGCACACTGTGAATGAAGACATGGAAGTAACTTCTGCAACACAATCCTGTAAGAGTCTTAATGCTACACTCCTTCGTTTATCAAATGATGTACCTTTATTGTGAGGGAAGAAACTGGGCCGTTCCCTCTGGTATTGAGAGGCAATTTGGAATCTCTGCCATTTCTTAGGACTGAGTATTTAATGTACTATTTTGTGGATATCTGAGAGGCAGAAATGGGATTTAATGATCTCAACTGTCATCCATCTAAAAAACCTAATTCGCAATTTTAAATAAAATGGCATGTTGCCTTCTACTATTCTCTTTTTGTTTTTTTAAGACAGAGTCTCGCTCTGTCACCCAGGCTGGAGTGCAGTGGTATGATCTTGGCTCACTGCAACCACTGCCTCCTGGGTTCAGTGATTCTCCTGCCTCAACCTCCTGGGTAGCTGGGATTACAGGCAAACGCCACCACCCTAGGCTAATTTTTTTTTTTCTTTTGTGAGATGGAGTCTCGCTGTGTTGCCCAGACTGGAGTGCAGTGGTGCAATCTCAGCTCACTGCAACCTCTGCCTCCCGGGTTTAAGCGATTCTCCTGCCTCAGCATCCTGAGTAGCTGGGATTACAGGGGTGCGCCACCACGCCCAGCTAATTTTTGTATTTTTAGTAGAGATAGGGTTTCACTGTGTTGGCCAGACTGGTCTCAAACTCCTGACCTCAGGTGATCTGCCTGCCTCAGTCTCCCATGGAGTCTCGTTCTGTCACCCAGGCTGGAGTGCAGTGGCGCAATCTTGGCTCACTGCAACCTTTGCCTCCTGGGTTCAAGCGATTCTCCTGCCTCAGCCTCCCATGTAGCTGGGACTAAAGGCACCCGCCACCATGACTGGTGAATTTTTGTATTTTTAGTAGAGATAGGGTTTCACCATGCTGGTCAGGCTGATCCACTATGTTGGCCAGGCTGGTTTCAAACATCTGACCTCAGGTGATCCGCCTGCCTCCGCCTCACAAAGTGCTGGGATTACAGACGTGAGCCACTGTGCCCAGTCAAAGTCTTATTTATGAACAAAGTTTGTACTATTAAAAAGAAAGTAGTCAGGTACGGTGGCTCACGCCTGCAATCCCAGCACTTTGCGGGACTGAGATGGATGGATTGCCTGAGGTCAGGAGTTTGAGACCAGCCTGGCCAACATAGTGAAACCCTGTCTCTACTAAAAATACAAAAAATTACCTGGGTGTGATGGCGGTTGCCTGTAATCCCAGCTACTAGGGAGGCTGAGGCAGGAGAATTGCTTGAACCTGGGAGGTGGAGGTTGTGGTAAGCCAAGATCGCACTATTGCACTCCAGCCTGGGTAACAAGAGTGAAACTCCGTCTCAAGCAAACAAACAAAGTAGAAAAAAATAAAATTTTCTCTGTTTCATTATCCAAAGACAACTAGTATTAAAATGTCTCACTATATACATTACTCTTGGTTTTTTTTTTTTTTTTGAGATGGAGTTTCACTCTTGTTGCCCAGGCTGCAGTGCAATGGCGCGATCTCAGCTCATCGCAACCTCCACCTCCTAGGTTCAAGTGATTCTCCTACCTCAGCCTCCTGAGTAGCTGGGATTCCAGGTATGCACCACCATGCCCAGCTAATTTTTTGTATTTTTAATAGAGATGGGGTTTCTCCATGTTGGTCAGGCTGGTCTCGAACTTCCGACCTCAGGTGATCCGCCCGCCTCGGCCTCCCA
This sequence comes from Macaca mulatta, assembly GCF_049350105.2. NCBI lineage: Eukaryota > Metazoa > Chordata > Mammalia > Primates > Cercopithecidae > Macaca > Macaca mulatta. Next base: position 15,771,612 of record NC_133417.1, on the reverse strand, counting down.
AAGTGCTGGGATTACATGCATGAGCCACCGCGCCCAGCCATACATTACTCTTGTTTTAACACAGCCATCATCGAACTCTATATTAAATACTGATTTAGTTGTTTTAATTTATTTCAATAATAATCATTTGGCTTTATTATAATGAGTTTTTCATGATTACAATTCACAGTACTATTCTCCTATAGTTGAGTGTTTTGGTATCATTTTTTTACGTTATTAATAATGTTGCAATTGGTATTTTGGTACAGAAAGCTTTTATTGTATTTAGAATTATTTCCTTAGGCTAGAGTCCCAGAAAAAAGATCAAAAAGTACAAACATTTTTAAGGTTCTTGACACTTTAAAAATGACTTTCCAGCAGGGCACGGTGACTCATGACTATAATCCCAGCACTTTGGGAGTCCAGCAGTTTGAGATCTGCCTGGGCAACATAGCAAGAACCTGCCTCTATTATTTTTTAAAAAAAGGTAAAAAGATTTAAAAAATTAAAAAATTACTTCCCAAAAGCTTTTGCTAGTATACATGCCCACCAGCAATATAAGTCTCTGTCTCTCATAAATATTTTTTGAAAAGATCTGCAATTTATTGGGGTGGAAGATTTTTTAGTGTCATATTTTGGGATGGTGTGCCCTGAGCCCCAACAGAACATATTCTGAATCCAAAACCTCAAAATTGGCTAAGACCCAAAATGTTGGTCATTTGCATTTGGCGGATGGAATGAAACAAATCACCTTTCCCCCAACTGACAATTCCCCATCAGGGATCACCAAGGGCCAGAAAAAGGTCAGGGACTCTGGTAGAAGTCTGGGTACAGCGAGGTCATCGCAAACGGCTTTTTTCCAGGCTCTGTCACAACCTGGGAGAATATTCCTAGGGATGACAGAGTTGGGGAAGGCACATCCAGATTCTGTTTCTTACCCTCCTTCAGGCACTGCAGGTAAGAACTGTGGTTTGGGCCGGGCGCGGTGGCTCACGCCTGTAATCCCAGCACTTTGGGAGGCCGAGACGGGCGGATCACGAGGTCAGAAGATTGAGACCATCCTGGCTAACACGGTGAAACCCCGTCTCTACTAAAAAATACAAAAAATAGCCGGGCGAGGTGGCAGCGCCTGTAGTCCCAGCTACTCGGGAGGCTGAGGCCGGAGAATGGCGTGAACCCGGGAGGCGGAGCTTGCAGTGAGCTGAGATCCGGCCACTGCACTCCAGCCTGGGCTACAGACCGAGACTCCGTCTCAAAAAAAAAAAAAAAAAAAAAAAAAAAGAACTGTGGTTTGGGTTGGTAAGTGACTTGATGATGAACATCTCCAGTGGAAGTGGGCAGTCTAGGCCGAGGCTCACTAGGGGAGAGAGGCAGGCCTGAGGGAAGGTGAGAGGCACCAATGTCAGCATGACAAGGGCTACTCCTGTGTCCTAGCAAGGCTTGCAAGTGCCTCCCACAGCAAAAGCCTTCCACCAAGCTGGCAGCATCCAAATGCCAGCATCAAACTTAAGCAAACAGAAAGAGTTATTTAATTCCCTTTAACTAATGTGTATCTACATATGTATATATATCAAAATGTTAAGAGGGGTTACTTCTGAATTTCTGAGATGACAAGTCATCTTTATATTCTTCTTTACACTTGTATATTATTTGTAAATTTCTAAAATAACTGCCATTTTCAAATTGAAAACATCCAGACTTCATAAATCATTGTAAAAATACTTTAAGTGAAAACTCAGTTCGAAGGAAATTCTAGTCAAATATGGCAGATGGAACATCAGAATTTATTTCTTCTTCCTACTTGAAGCATCACTAAAGTTAACAAAAGTATTAGAGCAGGCATAAATCCAAAAGACAAAGAAATAGGAGAAAGAAGATGACAACAGCTTGGAGATGTCCACAAAGTAGAGGAAGCCAAAAAGTAAGGGACAGAGAACTAGCACTGCACAGAGAAAGCTGCTGCTGGCCAGGCGCGGTGGCTCACGTCTGTAATCCCAGCATTTTGGGAGGCCAAGGCAGGTGGATCACAAGGTCAGGAGTTTGAGACCAGCCTAGCCAACATGGTGAAACCCCATCTCTACTAAAAATACAAAAATCAGGTGGGTGTTGTGGCGTGCACCTGTAATCCCAGCTACTTGGGAGGCTGAGGCAGGAGAATTGCTTGAAGCCGGGAGGTGGAGATTGTAGTGAGCCGAGATCGTGCCACTGCACTCCAGCCTGGGGAATAGAGCAAGACTCTGTGGCGGGGAGTGGCGGGGTAGAGAAAGCTGTTCCTTACAGCTGCTACAGGGCCTGGAGGTCAAGGAGTCCAATGGGAAGGAACAGGCACAGGAGAGGGCAGGATGGGGCTCACAGCAGGACTGCTTGTTAGTCTGTTTAGAAGCAGGCTGTGCCCCATAGAACAGTGCCTAACGCATGTAGATGCTTAATAAACATTTGTTAATGAATGGGTGAAAGGCTAAAGGAATGGCCTTCCAGTTGGAACTGAGGCCTCTCTGGTTGCCCTATTAAGAGGGCACATCAGAAGAACCTCTCCACATTGAGACATTGAATCTGTGCCCCTAGGGCTGAGGCCACATTATGGCACTGGCACTCAAGGGCTAAAGGCACATGCATCCGTGCTCAGTGCCAGGCCTCCCTTGGTGTGGCTGCTGTTGGCTGCCTCCTGCCTTCGGCCCACAGGAAGAGCCCAAGGAAATGGCTGGGACAGAGGGAAGAGGAACAGCTGGGGCTGGGAAGCAAGGATGAAGCTTGGCTGGCTGCACCTTCAGTGCAGACCTCTGCATGTGACCCTGTTCCTAAGCCCAATTGCACAGGGGCCTTGAGCATCTGTGGACGGGACACCATGGAAGCACTCACACCCCTCTCCTTCCCTGCTGGAGGATGGACCTTCCTCTCCCAAGCCAGGCTTCTCTGCCTTCAATGATTCTGGACCAGCCCTGCACCAGCCACTTGCCCTGGGGAGGGGATTGTTTCACAGACCCTTGACACCTAACAGCCAGTCCTGCTCCCGCCTAGGGGGACCCACATTTATCAAATACTGTCTTTAATTTACACTGGTTGCATTCTCTCTGCCAGCCTGTGAGGAAAAACCACTTTCCCAGTCTGAGGAAATGGAGGCTCCGATAAGCTAAAAAAACAACCCCCAGTCCAGTCTCTGCACCTGGGCCTGGCAAAGATTCCTCTGAGAGCTTTCCAGATTCCACACTTGCTGACTGTGGCTTCCTCTATGCAGGGCACTGGCTAGCCCTGGGGACACTCAAAGGTAAATGGGCCTTGTTTTTTCCTTCCAGGAGTTTGCTTATCTTAGAAGAGATTGGAAAGTAGCCAAGTGGCTACAGAGCACGAGTCAGAATAGGGTCACTGTTGTAGGAGCACAAAGGAGAGAGAGAAATTCAGGTAGGGCTGGCAGGAAGAGTTCAGGGCCCTTTCTAAGGAAGGAGAACTTGTGCTGACTCTTGGGAGAAAGAAGGGCTCTCTCTCCAAGCAGTTTGGAAAGGAAGTCCATCCGGTGCGGGGGGACACACATCAGTCGTGGTCAGTGGGACAAGCTGGAGGGCAGCCTCAGAGGCCGAGGGCCGGTAGGGCAGGGGCTGAACCTTAGGCAGCTTCCCTGGCAGCACTTGTAGGGCAGCTTCTAGGAGGCAGAGTCTGGGTGGGAACACCTGGGGATAAGAAGGTATTGGAGCAGAAACCAGAGCTGGGCAGTGGGAACAGAGAGGAAGACCAACAGGAAGGACACTGCTGAGGGAAAGACAGAGGACTGTGGACAGGGAGAGGGCAGGGGAAGGAGGCCCAAAGGAGGCCCTGCCCTCGGACCACCAGGAGACAAGAGGCACCCTATCCTCTTCTGTAGTGGGTGGGTTTTAAAGCTCTCTGTGCTAATTTCCTATCCAAAAGTCCTTTTAAAAAATAGATTATAATCCCGGCACTTTGGGAGGCCGACGTGGGTGCATCACCTGAGGTCGGGAGTTCGAGACCAGCCTGACCAACATGGAGAAACCCCGTCTCTACAAAAAATACAAAATTAGCCGGGGGTGGTGGCGCATGCCTGTACTTCAGCTACTTGGGAGGCTGAGGCAGGAGAATTGCTTGAACCTGGCAGGCAGAGGTTGCAGTGAGCCAAGATCGTGCCATTGCACTCCAGCCTGGGCAACAAGAGCAAAACTCCGTTTCAAAAAAAAAAAAAAAAAATAGACCAATGAGGCTGGGCTCGGTGGCTCACGCCTGTAATCCCAGCACTTTGGGAGGCCGAGGTGGATGGATCACCTGAGATCAGGAGTTCAAGACTACCCCGGTCAACATGGACAAAACCCATCTCTACTAAAACTACAAAAATCAGCCGAGCATGGTGGCACGTGCCTGTGGTCCCAGCTACTTAGGAGGCTGAGGCAGGAGAATCACTTGAACCCGGGAGATGGAAGTTGCGGTGAGCCAAGATTGTGCCACTGCACTCCAGCCTGGGCAACAGAGCGAGACTCAGTCTTAAAAAGGAAAAGAGAAGAAAAGAAAAGAAAAGAAACAACAAAAAAAAAGCACTCTCACTGCAGAAAGGAAAATGGGTTGAAAGGGACCAAAGGCCAGTTAAGCGTCTTTTACAGTAATTTAGGTGGGAGGCTTTGAGAGGGAGTTAGAAAACCTCTGGTCAACATTTATATCAGTAGACAAAGGGGCTGCTGGAAGAGGGATAGGAAAGAAGAATTTACCTTTGCATGTGCTGAGTGCACAGAGGAACTGTGAACTTGACCAGGGCTGGGCTGTGAGAGCCTAGCAAAGACCTGCTCCTGACTGTGCTTGGGGACCGGGGATCCCACCAATGGGAACAGGTGGGAACAAAGACAAGAGTCAGTTCTGTAACCACCCAAGAGGTTCACCTTGCCCGCTGCCTAGACAGAGCCGATTCATCAAGACAGGGGAATTGCAATAGAGAAAGAGTAATTTACCCAGAGCTGGCTGTGCGGGAGACTGGAGCTTTGTTATTACTCAAATCAGTCTCTCCAAGCATTCGGGGAGCAGAGCTTTTAAAGATAATTTGGTGGGTGAGGGGAAGCCAGTGAGCCAAGAGTGCTGATTGGTCAGGTCAGAGATGAAATCATAGGGAGTCGAAGCTGTCTTCTTGCGCTGAGTCAGTTCATGGGTGGGGGCCACCAGATCAGATGAGCCAGTTGATTGATCTGGGTGGAGCCAGCTGATCCATCAAGTGCAGGGTCTGAAGAATATCTCAGGCACTGATCTTAGGAGCAGTGTAGGGAGGGTCAGAATCCTGTAGCCTCCAGCTGCATGACTCCTAAACCATAATTTCTCATCTTGTAGCTACAAAGGCAATCTAGTCCTCAGGCAAGGAGGAGGTCTGCTTGGGAAAGAGCTGTTACTATCTTTGTTTAACTATAAACTAAGTTTCTCCCAAAGTTAGTTTAGCCTATGTCCAGGAAAGAATAAGGATAGCTTAGAGGTTAGAAGCAAGACTGAGCCGGTTAAGTTAGATCTCTTTCATTGTCTCAGTCATAATTTTGCAAAGGCGGTTTCGGTTCTTATCTCCTTGGCTGAGACCAGGAAATCAATTATCACAGGAATGGAGTTGTAAGCAGTGGCTGGTTGTCTTTTGAAATAATACCATGTCACAACAGCATTCAATTATTATTAATTTACAGAGCAGCTAATCTTGATGGGCACTGTCAGTATGGGTATGGATGCGGGTGAGACACTTACCCTTCCTTCCAGTTGCTCATAGTTTAGTAAGAGACAGAGTCTTGCTCTTGTCTCTTGTCGCCCAGGCTGGAGTGCAATGGCACCATCTTGGCTCTCTGCAAGCTCCGCCTCCCAGGTTCAAGTGATTCTCCTGCCTCAGCCTCCTGAGTAGCTGGGATTACAAGTGCCCACCACCACGCCCGGCTAATTTTTGTATTTTTTTTAGTAGAAATGGGGTTTCATCATGTTGGCCAGTCTAGTCTCCAACTCCTGACCTCATGATCTGCCTGCCTTGGTCTCCCAAAGTGTTGGGATTACAGGCGTGAGCCACCGCGCCCAGCCCTGACTGTGGTTTCTAACACTGTCTCTACAGGAAGCTGTCTTTCTAATAGTCTCACAGATCTTTTTTTTTTTTTTTTTTTTTTTTGAGACGGAGTCTCGTTCTGTCGCCCAGGCTGGAGTGCAGTGGCCGGATCTCAGCTCACTGCAAGCTCTGCCTCCCAGGTTTATGCCATTCTCCTGCCTCAGCCTCCCGAGTAGCTGGGACTACAGGGGCCTGCCACCTCGCCTGCCTAGTTTTTTGTGTTTTTTTTTTTAGTGGAGACAGGGTTTCACCATGTTAGCCAGGATGGTCTCGATCTCCTGACCTCGTGATCAGCCCGTCTCGGCCTCCCAAAGTGCTGGGATTACAGGCTTCAGCCACCGCGCTCGGCCGTCTCTCAGATCTTAACCTATTTATTTGTATCCTCTTACTAGTGGGCCCAGTACCTGCGAAAGGGCAGCTGTGTAACAGCATTACCACAACTCCATTGTACAAGTTGAAGTTCATTGCATTAACTTTGCAAGGATTAATTAATATAGTGTCTCTCTTCCAGGATTCCTATAGGACATGCTGCTAAGGACTCAGGCCAGGAGTGGGCTCCATCCTCAGCTGTTTTCCAGAAGCCACAGAAGCAACTGTTTTCACCCCCATACTCAGAGCGAACGAAATGGGGGTTGCCGGAAGAAAGTACTTCACGACGACAGAGTGGTTATCAAAATATGCCAATCAGCCACACAGCTCCCAGCTCACCAGATTTGTCAAAGGGCCAATCAGCTCGAAGGGTTCCTGTGGAGAAAAATGCTCATTTATTGGGAGACAGAAAGGAGAGGTTTGGCTGAAACCACTTTGCCTTCACCAGCAACTTTTTAATCCCTTTGTCTGGTGCATGAAATCAGTTCCCGGAACACAGAGGTTATTAATAACTGTGGGACCTTTTCCCAGTCTCCAGATCAATTGGCAGAAGCCTCTGGTTATTTCCTTCTGGATGCTTCTATTATTTGGAGCTGGGAAGTTACCTCCTCCTCAAAACCTGTACAGATTTTCACCGGGCTTGGGGATTAACAGTCACCCAGCAGCCCCCAGCCTTGCCTCCTCTCTACTCTTCCCTGGCTGGGCTGGCTCTGTGCAAGGCTGGTGTCTTTGCTTGCGCCGAGAGACGACGTGCTGTCCAGTGGAGTCCTGCATGTACCTCTCCTCCCACTGGTTCCTCACTGCCAGGTGCGGTCCAGGGCGTTGATCTGGATCCATGGAGCCAGCCTGATTTAGAATGAGTCACTTTGAGCTGGCTCCTCTCCTCATGCTTGGCAAAGGCCCCAGCATCAGCTGCTGGGCAGGTGCTGAGCAAGGCCGAGGTCTTCACTCGGGAACACCGGGGTGGACACTTCTCCAGGAGGAGCTGCTGTGATCGGCAGGACTCAGTAGAGAGAGTGTCTTCCATGTAGGGCTTCCCCGTCTCTTCCTCTTTCTTCCCGCCTGCGGGGGCCAAGCCGAGCCTGTGGCTTTACCAGGATCTCAGTGCAGGAAACGCTGCAGCTCCTCTGACTCTCATCTGCTCTCTCAGCTCGGGGTCGCCCCTTGCCTGCTGGCCGCATCACAAGGGATGGCCCTCAGCACCCAAACCCAGACAGGCACAGCGGGCTGGACAAATTTGGGTCATACTGGCTAAACACCGTTAGCTCCCCTGTGAAATGAAAGCAAGAGCCTTCGCCTTGCGAGGCCGAAGGACATGAGGGCAAAGCACCTCCCATGCGGGCACAGCGGGCCTCTACTGAGGGCTTGATCATCAGGAGCGTTGTCACCTCCGAGAGCTGACCTCATCTGTCCCCACAAACCTGCTCACCCGGTCTGCTTCCTGTCTGGGTGGGTGGCATCATCACTCTTAGTCACTCAGACTGAACAAAGCAGCTCTCTTCTGGCTCATCTTGCACTGGCCTATTTGTGTGTGTGTGTGTGTGTGCGTGTGTGTGCGTGCGGTAAATATGCCTAAAATATATCTTTTTTTGAGACAGGGTCTCACTCTGTCGCCAACGCTGGGGTACGGTGGAACCATCTCGGCTCACTGCAGCCTCCACCTCCCGGACTCAAACCATTCTCCCACCTCAGCCTCTGAAGTAGCTGGGACTACAGGTGCGTGCCAGCATGCCCAGCTAATTTTTGTATTTTTTTTGTAGAGACAGGATTTCACTGTGTTACCCAAGCTGGTTTTTGTTGTTGTTGTTGTTGTTGTTGTTGTTGTTGTTTGGAGACGGAGTTTTGTTTTTTCGCCCAGGCTAGAGTGAAATGGTGCGATCTTGCCTCACTGCAACCTCCGCCTCCTGGGTTCAAGTGATTCTCCTGCCTCAGCTTCCTGAGTAGCTGGAATTACAGGCGCCCACCACCACCCCCAGCTAATTTTGTATTTTTAGTAGAGTTGGGTTTTCACCATGTTGGCCAGGGAGATGAACCTCAGATGATCCACCTGCCTCGGCCTCTCAAAGTGCTGGAATGACAGGCATGAGCCACTGTGCCTGGCCCCAGGCTGGTTTTGTTTTGTTTTGTTTTGTTTTGTTTTTTTTGAGACAGAGTCTCGCTCTGTCGCCCAGGCTGGAGTGCAGTGGCCGGATCTCAGCTCACTGCAAGCTCCGCCTCCCGGGTTTACGCCATTCTCCTGCCTCAGCCTCCCAAGTAGCTGGGACTACAGGCGCCCGCCACCTCGCCCGGCTAGTTTTTTGTATTTTTAGTAGAGACGGGGTTTCACCATGTTAGCCAGGATGGTCTCGATCTCCTGACCTTGTGATCCGCCCGTCTCGGCCTCCCAAAGTGCTGGGATTACAGGCTTGAGCCACCGCGCCCGGCCGACCCAGGCTGGTTTTGAACTCCTAAGCTCAAGCTACCCACCTGCCTCAGCCTCCCGATGTGCAGGGATTACAGGCGTGAGCCACTGCACCTGGCCTGACAGTGCTTTTATTCAAACACAATCAGGTTTTAATTCAGCCTCCTGAATAGCTAGGGCTATGGGCACATGCTAACAGGCCTGGCTTCTGGCAGATTCTTATAAACATACCAGCCGGGAGCGGTGGCTCACGCCTATAATCCCAGCACTTTGGGAGGCCAAGGCAGGAGGATCACCTGAGTTGAGGAGTTCGAGACCAGCCTGACCAAGATGGCACCACTGCACTCCAGCCTGGGCAACAAGAGCGAAATTCCATCTTAAAAAAAAAAAAAAGTAAACATACCTATGACCCAGCATTTCACTCCTGAGTATCTACTCACAGAAACGGAAACATTCACAAAAAGACTTGTACTTGTTTTTCACAAAAGTTTTATCTATAATAGCCAACCACTGGAAACACTCCAAATGCCCATCAACTGGTGAACAAATTGTAGTAATCGATACAGTGGAACACTGCTTAGAAATGTTAAAAAAGGAATTACTGATACACCTGACACAGATGAATCTCTAAAGCATTATGCTAAATGGCAGAAACTAGACACAGAACACCACATACTGTATTTACAAGAAAGAACAGAAAGGCAGAACCATTGTTTCAGGAAGCCGATCAGTGGCTACCTGCAGCTGGGAATGGGGGAACAGGCTTGACTGCAAAGGGGGAAGAGTGATGGTTGGAGTAATGGTGGTTTTACAACTGTAAGGGTTTGTTGAAACCCACTGAATATTTTATTTAAAATTGGTAAACTTTACTGTTTGTAAATTATAGTTAAATAAAGTTGATTTAAAAAATAAATAGGCTGGGCGTGGTGGCTCACTCCTGTAATCCCAGCAATTTGGGAGGCCAAGGCAGGCACTTGAGGTCAGGAGTTCGAGACCAGCCTGGCCAACATGGCAAAACCCCATCTCTACTAAAAGTACAAAAATTAGCCGGGCATGGTGGCAGGTGCCTGTAATCCCAGCTATTCGGGAAGCTGCGGCTGGAATTGCTTGAACCCGGGAGGCAGAGGTTGCAGTGAGCAGAGATCACGCCATTGCACTCCAGCCTGGGCCACAGAGCAAGACTCCATCTCAAAAAAAAAAAAAAGTAAATAAAGCCATATAATAATGAAAACAACCCCACCGTCTGGAAAAAGAGTAAAGAAATTATAGAGACCTGCACAGTGTGGAGGCTTAAGACAGGGCGCTCTGGAGGAATCAACTTCCATCCAACCAGGGGCTGTGTTTGGTGCAGGAGAGGTGGCCTGGCGGATTGTTCTTAGGCTGAGGTTCTCAAACTTCAGTTGCCACCAGGACAGCTTGGGAACTTGGGAAAAAACAAAGGCCCAGGCCCTATCCTGCTGCCATGAGCCTGGGCTTCTGTGTTCTTTCAGGCTCTTTGAAAACTCAACAGATCTAAACTAAGTTTTGAAACAAATCCACAAGTGGGTTTCTCCTCCACAGGGTAAGATTTTCTCCACATGTTTTGACTTGGGTGCATGGGCGTTTCCTCCCCTGCCTGTGGCCTTCAAAAGACCATGGGTGCGAAGTCCAAGCTCTGACTCTTCTGCCTACGATTCTCTGTCAAATGAGGGGCCAAAATTAAAACTACAGTGAGGTATCACTAAACACCCACTAGAGTGGCTAGAATTTAAAATTCTGACTACACAAAATATTGGCAAGGATGCGAGCAACTGGGACTCCCATACATCGCTGTCGGAAATAGTTTGGTAGGTTCCTATAAAGTTAGAATAAATTTATCATATAACCCAGCTTGTACGCATTTATCCAAGAGAAATAAAAACATATGTTCATTCAAAGCCTTGTATATGAATATTTATAAGTGCTTTATTAATGATAGCATAAAACTGGAAGCAATGAAAATGTTTATCAGCTGGTGAATGGACCAACAAACTGCTTCATTCACCCAGCAATATAAAGAACTACTGATACATGGATGATGGTCTGTGAAACAGAGAAGAATGAGTCCATGCTGTATGATTCCATTCATATGAAATTACAGAAAAGTTCAGCCAGGCGTGGTGGCAGGTGCCTGTAGTCCCAGCTCCTTGGGAGGCTGAGGCAGGAGAATCATTTGAACCCAGGAGGTTGCAGTGAGCTGAGATCGTGCCACTGCACTCCAGCCTGGGTGGCAGAGCGAGACTCCGTCTCAAAAAAAAAAAAAAAAAAAAAAAGAAAAGAAAAAAGAAAAAGAAATTATAGAAAAGACAAACTATAGTGTCAGAAATGAGATCAGTGGTAGCTTGGAACCAGGGGTTGTGGGAGGAGATTGATGGCAAAGGAGCGTGAGGGAACTCTGGGGTGATGGAAATATTCTACATTTTGATTGTGGGGCTAGTTGCACAAGTGTATGTATTTGTCAAAACTCATTCAACAGCTGGTCATGGTGGGCTCACACCTGTAATCCCAGTGCTTTGAGAGGCTGAGGTGCAATAAACTGACATTAAAGTGTGTTTTGGACCAGGCGCCATGGCTCACGCCTGTTATCCAAGCACTTTGGGAGGCCAAAGTGGGCAGATCACCTAGGTCAGGAATTCGAGACCAGCCTGGCCAACGTGGTGAAACCCCGTCTCTACTAAAAGTACAAAAGTTAGCCGGGCATGGTGGCATGCGCCTGTAGTCCCAGCTACTTGGGAGGCTGAGGGAGAATTGCTCAAACCGGAGAGGCAGAGGTTGCAGTGAGCTGAGATCACGCCATTGCACTCCAGCCTGGCAACAGAGCAAGACTTAGTCTCAAAAAAAAAAAAAAAAAAAAGTTTGTTTTGTTTTTAAGGCCTACTTCAATGCAAGCAGAACAAATTTTTAATCTCCGAAAACATGGCTTTTGAAAGGAAAAAAATAAAGAAAACCTCTGCCACTGGGCTTGTGTTACCTGCTTAAAGGATCTGGCGGCTGAATGAAGGTCATTGTATCATCAGAGAAAGCCCTCACTTCCTGACACATGTAGCATCTGTGAGGAACAATTAATTGCAACCCTATACCCCCCGCACAAGGGATTTTTATGGTCTCCCAACCCCAGGTTGTTAAAATGAAGGGTCAACATCCCTGCTGGTCAGTGGGAAATTCTTCACTGACACATACATACCTGCCTGGTGATTTGTGGGCCATTTTTCCATTTAGCAGGCAGCTGTGGGTAACATTTCACCAGGAAAAGAGAGGCTAAATTATGCAAGACATTTACAACGTAAAGAGGGGAGAAACTTCCCTCTGGTCACACTGGGGGTGGCAAGAGTATGTATGAACTTCCTTCCATTTTACCAGCAAAACAGGTGCCAAACATCTCCCATGGACTTCCCAGAGCCTCTGCTCTCAGCTTTCTGAGACTTTTGGAAACTGTTTGAAGGCTTCCAAACACCTGCTAACAGGAAGACAAAAGAGTGAGGTTTCTATTTTCTGACTTCATCAGGATGATAGGAATGTTCTTGAGTCCACTGCAGCCCCTCGCTGTGACCACATCAGCAGGGCGGGAGCAGGGATGGCGCTGGCAGCAGGCCTCTTCCCACCACTGCTCTTTTCTTTTCTTTCTTTTTTTTTTGAGATGGAGTCTCGCTCTGTCGCCCAGGCTGGAGTGCAGTGGCGCGATCTGGGCTCACTGCAAGCTCCGCCTCCCGGGTTCACGCCATTCTCCTGCCTCAGCCTCCCGAGTAGCTGGGACTACAGGTGCCCACCACCACGCCTGGCTAGTTTTTTGTATTTTTTTTAGTAGAGACAGGGTTTCACCGTGTTAGCCAGGATGGTCTCGATCTCCTGACCTCGTGATCTGCCCGTCTTGGCCTCCCAAAATGCTGGGATTACAGGCTTGAGCCACCGCGCCCAACCCCTGCCACTGCTCTTGAGCCCATCTCTGACTGTATCATTCCCAGCTATTTGTTATAAGTCTTTCCTCTTAAACCTACAATTGTTTCAAATCTGCCAGTTTATCTTTTTTTTTTTCTGTTTTCTTTCCTTTTCTTTTTTTCTTTCTTTTTCTTTTTTTTATTCATTCAAATATGTATTGAGCAGCTAAGGAGGTACAAAGGCGATTTAAAACATGGCCAGAGGTGAGGCAAACGCACAAGTAATAGAAAGCAAAGAGCAGGGTTCACTGAATCACAGCAGTCAGAAGAAAGTGCTTTAGGGAACCAAGAGTGAGATTGTTTCCAGCCTGAAGAGGCATGGGTGACAAATCAGGAAAGGGGATTGAGATTAAAATAGAAGACTTCAGTCTGGATTGTTGATGACACTCAGTATGGACTATATTTGTCTCTCCTTTTCCTTGCTCCCCATCTTTGGGCTGTTCAATGCGCTTTTTTCTATACTTGCTTCCATTTTTGCTTTAATGTCTTCTACAGAACTAGGTCCTTTTGGCATTTTATGAGTTTTTTTCCTGTTTTTTTGAAGGATTCTTGTCCTTTTGATCTTGGTGTTGATGATGGTTTTGAGTCTTTTCCATTCTGATTTGACTTTTGTGCATTTTTGGCTGGAGTATCGCGTATAGATTTCTTCACTGGTGCTTTTTCTTCAGCTTCCTTATCATCAAAATCATCATCATCATCATCATCTTCATCAGCAGCAAGTTTTACTTTTTTCTGTGGAACCTCCAGGGGCAGACCACTTTCCAGATATACTTAAGAGTATATCCTCTTCATCTTCTGACTCTGCATCTTCCTCCATAGCTACTAAGTGCTGTCCACTAATAGGCACTGGCCCTGAGCCATGCTTCAACCCTCAGACCACTGCTGGTGTTATTTCAAAGCCCCCAAGGGAAACTGATGGCTGTACAGACATTTTTAAAGTTGCCAGTGTTACTTTAATTGGACTGCCTTCGTAATTCATTGCCTCTGCTTCAACAATGGGCAATTCATCCTTTGCACCAGCCCCTAAACTGACGGTTCTTAAAGATAACTGGTGCTCACGGTCATCATTATCCACCTTAAAGTGATCATCTTTGTTGGCCTTTAGTTCACAACCGAAAAGACAGTTCTGGGGCCTCAGGGGACTCATGCCTATGTCCATCGAATCTTCCATCGGGTGGTGGCACGCACTTAGGCGGGAGAGAAGGCGGACAGAGATAAACGACCCCTGCTCCAGAGAACAGCCACGCAGGATGGAATCACACCAGGCCTTTTTTTTTTTTTTTTTTTTTTTTTTTTTTTTTTTTTTGAGATGGTGTTTTGCTCTTGTTGCCCAGGCTGGAGTGCAATGGCATGATCTCGGCTCACCGCAACCTCCACCTCCCGGATTCAAACAATTCTCCTGCCTCAGCCTCCTGAATAACTGGGATTACAGGCTTGCGCCACCACACCTGGCTAATTTTGTATTTTTAGTAGAGACAGGGTTTCGCCATGTTGGTCAGGCTGGTCTTGAACTCCCGACCTAGGTAATCCGCCGCTTCAGCCTCCCAAAGTGCTGGGATTACAGGAGTGAGCCAGAGTGCCCAGTGTCCTTTCTTTTCTTTTTCTTTTTTAAATTTTATTTATTTATTTTTAAAACAGAGTCTTGCTATATTGCCCAGACTGGTCTCAAACTCCTGGACTCAAGCAATACTCCCACATCCCAAATAGTTGGGACTACAGGTATGTACCACTATGCCCAGCAAATCAGCCAATAAATAATAATAAAAAAAATCTGTTGCCTGTATTAGGATGTTTTTGCTTGCCTGTGACAGAAATCTAACTCAAACTGGTTTCGGGGTGTAAAAGAAAAGTATTAGCACACCTTACTAAAAAGTCTAGGGGACGTCATGCATGGCTGGATTGAGGGACTCAGACAAGGGCATTAGGAAACCACCTCCTTCTATCTCTTGATTTGGCTTTCTCTGGGGCTGGCTTTATTCTTGGGCTAGAGCTCCCTGTGGTGATGAAAGGGCCACCAGCTGCTCCTCCGAGTTTAGAGACACTGTGGGAAGTGTGCCTATCCCAACAGTTCTAGCAAGAGTCCTGGGGAGGACTCTCATTTGCTCAAACTTTATGACATGTCTGTCCCTGTGGCCTGGGCCTTGTTGCTAGTGGCAGGACCTCTTGCTGGAGTCACTCACATGGGTTGATTTGAAAGGGAGACTCGCATGGGTTGACTAGAGTGGGGAGAGGTGGTGAATTCAAAGAAAATGGGGAGGCGAACGTGTAAGGCCAATGAGGCTGGGAACCAGAAACAGCAGATGTCTGCCACAGTCCTCCTGTGTTTCTGAGGTGCTTCCTAGCATGGTATGCCAAATCTTCGGTCTTCCCCATTCCCCACAGTGGCATCAGATAATTTCCTCCTTTCCAGTGAATGAACTCATTGGGCACTTCTCTTACATACGCCCACATCTGAACTATTCACTCCTTTGGCACTTCCTGGGTACCTGTTCTGTGCAGTTCTGTGCAGAATTGCCAAGTATGGGGGAGTAGGTGGGGGTGGGCACAAGGTTGAACGGGACACAGTCTGAGGGAGACAGACAGTAAACAATTACAGTGGGGTCTGTCCCTCTGACTCTTCCAGTTTGTGCCCACCTTCCTGTGTTCCCAGTATTTGTACCTCAGAAATGCTCTCTGATGTTAGACACTGATCTGTGACAGGCAGGACAGATCAGTCAAGGTGGTGGAGGAGCGTGGTTGTGGGAGGTGCACTGACTGTGGCTGTTTATTCTCCCAGAGAGGAGACACTGACTGCCCTGGTCAGCACAGTCTCGGAGCTGTCCATTACCAGGGCAGGCTGGGGGTCGCATCAGAACTTCTTCTCCAGTGAGGATGTGTGGGGCTCAAATGAACTCTAGAAGTTAGGGCAGGAAGGACCTTGACTGGCAAATTCAGGGCCTTCTCTCCCTGATACAAGTGCCTAGGCTCAGAGGGGGAAGGGGGCTACACCATGGCACCCCAGCAAGTTCCCACAGGGCCGGAAGACAATCTCCATCCCTGACTTCTGCCTTGTGTCTCCTGCCTTCCCCACCACTGCGGCCGGGGCTTTATGGAATGTAGTTAATTTCATTTCCTGGGAGGCAAAAAAATGAATCCAGTAAGAGAAGAAATAAAAGGCAATGCCTCTGATTTTCAGAGTGCCATTTCCAAAAGAGGAAAATGAGTTCTGGAGAAAGATTTTCATTGAATGAATTGGGGAAGTAAGAAAATAAGTAGCTAATACTGATAGAAAAACATGACGTACTGGGGACTAAAAGAGATAAAGGTGAGCATAGCAACCGTGGGGCACCTACAGCAGCATAGATAGGGCCATGGACAGCTTGCATGTGGCCAGCATCATAATTCATCAAATCCAAGATGCTTGTGGATGTAAGACACTCCACAATTTATGTACCACTAAGAAAGAAACACTGCCAATTATACTCTGATATGCCACAGGTGAATTTCTGTGGCCAAATCTATGGCCTGTAGAGGTAGATGTAAAATCTGTACCCCGGCTGGGTGCAGTGGCTCACGCCTGTAATCCCAGCACTTTGGGAGGCCGAGGCAGGTGGACCACCTGAGGTCGGGAGTTCGTGACCAGCCTGGCCAACATGGTGAAACCCCATCTCTACTAAAATACAAAAATTAGCTGGGTGGTGGCACACGCCTGTAATCTCATCTACTCAGGAGGCTGAGGCAGGAGAATCACTTGAACCCGGGAGGCAGAAGTTGCAGTGAGCTGAGATCATGGCACTGCACTCCAGCCTGGGCAACAGACTGAAAAAAAAAAAAAAAATCTGCATTCCTGGCTCCCAATCCCACTAAGTGTGAGTAAAAAGGATAAGAACCACGGACAGGACTGATCTGAGATGCACGGTTAGGACAGAATAAGGACTCAACTAGGAGGAATCATTTACCGTACACCAGTTTGGATGCTAAGCATCAAAGGAGATGTTTGAGGCAAGCTCCCTGACAAAAGTATGACCTTCTAGGACCTGCGGTCTTTATTGCCTTGCTCCTTCCAAAGGGATCCTCTCATTCTTAACCTGTCCATGATGTCTCAGATATATAATTATTGATTAGAAGAGTATTTTTCAGACCAATAAGCAGCACAAAAAATGTTTGGAAAAAGAAAACTACCCTGGCCGGGCGCGGTGGCTCAAGCCTGTAATCCCAGCACTTTGGGAGGCCGAGACGGGCGGATCACGAGGTCAGGAGATCGAGACCATCCTGGTTAACACGGTGAAACCTCGTCTCTACTAAAAATACAAAAAACTAGCTGGGCGAGGTGGCGGGCGCCTGTAGTCCCAGCTACTCGGGAGGCTGAGGCGGGAGAATGGCGTAAACCCGGGAGGCGGAGCTTGCAGTGAGCTGAGATCCGGCCACTGCACTCCAGCCTGGGCGGCAGAGCGAGACTCCGTCTCAAAAAAAAAAAAAAAAAAAAAGAAAAAAAAAAGAAAAAAGAAAACTACCCTACAGTACAGTTTCACATTTTTCTTTTTTTTCCTTCCTTCCTTCCTTCCTTCCTTCCTTCCTTCCTTCCTTCCTCCCTCCCTCCCTCCCTCTCTCTCTCCCTCTCTCCCTCTCTCTCTCTTTTGAGACGGAGTCTCACTGTCGCCCAGGCTGGAGTGCAGTGGCGCAATCTCGGCTCACTGCAAGCTCCGCCTCCCGGGTTCCTGCCATTCTCCTGCCTCAGCCTCCCGAGTAGCTGGGACTACAGGCGCCGCCACCACGCCCGGCTAATCTTTTTTGTATTTTTAGTAGACATGGGGTTTCACCGTGTTAGTCAGGATGGTCTCCATCTCCTGACCTCTTGATCTGCCTGCCTTGGCCTCCCAAAGTGCTGGGACTACAGGCGTGAGCCACCGCACCCAGCCATTCAGTTTCACATTTTTCTAAAGCAGAGCAAAAGATGAAGAAAATGGATTTGTAACTTCCAGAAGCTGGTGAAAACATTTTGCTCTAAAGAGAAATAAAAATGCATAAGGAGAAAGGGACATAGCCCTTGGAACCAGGCTGACTTGGGTTTCAATTTTGACTCCAATCAAGTGGCCTCTGGTAGAAGTAATGTTCCAGAAATGATGAGGGCAGTCATAGTTTCAAGAACAGCTGGGGGGCTCCATGCTTCCTACCCTCGCTCTTCGATGTGGGAGGTGCCATGTTACCTCTGATGAGGCTGAGGCGGGCGGATTGAGGTCAGGAGTTTGAGACCAGCCTGCTTAACATGGTGAAATCCCTGTCTCTACTACAAATACAAAAATTAGCTGGGCGTGGTGAGCGCCTGTAATCCCAGCTACTCAGGAGGCTGAGGCACGAGAATTGGTTGAACCCAAGAGATGGAGGTTGCGGTGAGTCACTCCAGCCTGGGCAATGGAGCAAGACTTAGCCTCAAAAAAATAAAAATAAAAATAAAACCCAAAAAACTAAAAGGATTATACAATTTCAAGGCTGGAAACTTGCTTAGCTCTCCTATTGCAAGGTCATTGCCAGATTGCTCAATCCAATTGTCCATTTTCAGACTGCATCTTAACATGTCTAGCAATATGGGGCCCAGCTGATCACTTTCTCCCCCGGGTAACACCCTATTCCCTTGACTTCCGGGACACAGTGCACTGGCTTTTTCCTCACCTCGCTATTTCTGCTTTTCGGTGTTGCCTGCTGGTTCCCGCCCATTGTCCTGGCCTCTAGACATAAGAGGGCTTCAGGGCCCTTGCTCCTTTATGACCTCATTGGGTCTCATGGCTGTCTCCTGAACGGATGTCTCCAGCTCAGAACTCTCCTGTGAACCACAGGCTTCTCTTCAGCTGCACACTCTGTCTTACCCCATAACTATCAGGAGCATCAAACTTTCCATCTTTAAAGTGTAACTTCTGATCTCCACTCTTCCTTCAAACATCTTCCCACAGCCTTCCTCATCTCAGCCAAGGCAGCTCCCTTCTTCCAGTTGCTCAGGTCAAAGTCCTCAGTGTCAAACTTGACTCCTCTTTTTCCCTCTCACATTCATATCGAAATCATCAGCTACACCTGTCAGCCACATTTTTTGTTGTTGTTGAGTCAGAGGAGTCTCTCTCTGTCACCCAGACTGGAGCGCAGTGGCGTGATCTCAGCTCACTGCAGCTTCGACCTCCCGGGCTCAAGTTATCCTCCCGCCTTAACCTCCCAAGTATCTGGGACTACAGACATGTGCCACCATGCCCAGCTAATTTTTTGTTTTTTGTAAAGATGGGGTCCTCTATGTTGCCCAGGCTGGTCTCAGACTCTGGGGCACAAGAGATCCATCCACCTCCACCTCCCAAAGTGCTGGGATTACAGGGGTGAGCTACCACGTCCGGCCTACTTTCAACATTTATCCAGAATGTAAACACTTTTCACTTTCCTTGATATCACCAGGTCCAACCTGCCACTGACGCCCATCTGGATTCCTGCAATAGCATCAACCTCCTGTGTGTCCTTACAGTTTATTCTCAGTGCTTCTGTATTGAACATTGATCCCTTAAACCATAAACCCACCGATGCTCCTGACTCGCTCAGAGCCAAAGCCAGTGGTTTACCTGTCTACTTTCCTTCTCTACTTCCCCCTTGGCAACTCTGCTCCAGCTACACTGGTGCCCTTGCTGTTTCTAAAATAACCATGCCTGTAGTCTGAGCTACTCAAGAGGCCGAGGCGGGAGGAATGCCTGAGCCCAGAAATTCGAGGCTGTGGTGAGCTACAATTATGCCACTGGACTCCCACCTGGATGACAGAGTGAGCCCCAACTCTAAAAAAGTAAAAATAATAAAACAACCCAGCTTGGTTGGCCTCTGGGCCTTTGCACGTGCTGTTCCCTCTGCCTTAAAAGCTTTTCCTCCAAGATCTCTGCATAGCTCCCTCACTTCCTCAAGGGAGTCTCCACTCAAATGTCATGTTCAGTATGAGGACTTTCAGTGATCATCCACTGAAAACAGCAGTCCCACTTCCACCTCTAGAAGTCCCTAAGCCCATTTCTTGTTTTATTTTTCTCCACACTACTTACCATTTGTGTCACATAATGTATTTCTTTACTTTTTCTTTTTCTTTTTTTTTTTTTTTTTGAGATGGAGTCTCCCTCTGTCACCCAGGCTGGAGTGCAATGGCATGATCTCTACTCACTACAACCTCTGCCTCCCGGATTCAAGCAATTCTCCTGCCTCAGCCTCCCAAGTAGCTGGATTACAGGTTCCCAACCACTATGCCTGGCTAATTTTTTTTTGTATTTTTAGTAGAGATGGGGTTTCACCATGTTGGCCAGGCTGATCTTGAACTCCTGACCTCAGGTGATCTGCCCACCTCGGCCTCCCAAAATGCTGGGATTGTAAGTGTGAGCCACTGCACCCGACCTTCTTTACTTCTTTATCTGGTAATTGTTTGTCTCGCAATGCTGAATATAAGCCTCACGGGGTCAGGAATTTTTGTTCACTGCTGATCCCCAGTGCCTGACACATGGTGGGCACTCACGAATGTTTTGAATGTGTTCATTCATTAAATGAATGTAATGTGCCAGCCCTGTCCCCATCGCTGGGGATACCGCCTGGGAAGCTGGGGAGGATGGTGGCATGTCCACTTGAGTAGCAAGTCGGTCAGGGGACTGGGGTGGAGGAGCAATGCCTGGGACAGAGATACCTTTTCAAGCCATGTGAATTTTCATACCATTTGCATGTATTACCTATTCAGATAATGAATTAAATGGAAAAAAAAAAAAAAGGCACCAGAAAATAAGGAGCCTACTGAATAACATGGCTTTTTATGGCTGGTTCTACATTAACATCAAATCAGATAGCTGGCTAAGTACAAATTTGCAAGGTAGGGAAGTTATACAGTTTGCATTTACTAAACTACTGGGTGCAGTGTTTAAAATTACACCAGGCATGCCTTGGCAGTGGTTTTTGTTTTTTATAAAGTTGATTAGAAGGCCGGGCATGGTGGCTCATGCCTGTAATCCCAGCACTTTGGGAGGCTGAGGCGGGCGAATCACCTGAGGTTGGGAGTTCGAGACCAGTGTGAACAACATGAAGAAACCCCGTCTCTACTAAAAATACAAAATTAACCGCGCGTGGTGGCACACGCCTGTAATCCCAGCTACTCGGGAGGCTGAGGCAGGAGAATCGCTTGAACCCAGGAGGCAGAAGTTGCAGTGAGCCAAGATCACGCCATTGCACTCCAGACCAGGCGACAGGAGCGAAACTTGGTCTCAAAAATAATAATAATAATAAAATAAATAAATAAAGTTAATTAGAGAAAAGCCACAATATTGATCATCTAGCCAAGTGTTAAAGGAGAAATAGAAGAAAAATTAACACAGTACAAAAAACTGCCAGTGAGTATCCTGCATCACTGCCAAAAACATCTCAACAGTTTCTCCTTGGGGACAGATAATTAAGATATTTCCCCTGGTTCCTCTTGCAAAAGTCCTACTTTCCCCCAAACCAACAAACTCCTCTTTTGAATAACCAGATCACAGAACCTGTGAATGAAGCTGCAGAGAACGACAGCGTTACTCATGGCACATTTGCTGCAGGAACTATGTTTGGCAAGTATCAAATGTCTGAATTTCTTTTCCTGGACTTTGTAGGGTTGACAGCATTTATTTATAACAGGGGAGATTCCAAAATTGGTCCCTATCAGTAGAGAAAAGTAATGTCTGCGATACTGCTACAAGTTCATTTTCTTTTTGTTAATACAAATTGAAGCAGAGCAGGCCACTGCAGTAATTGGTAAGCTGCTTAATTATAAAACAGATTAGTTACTGGAACAGGATGGATTTGTAGATAGGTATGTGAAACATTCCCTAATTGGATCGATGGGATGGGACATTAACTCCTGACCTCAGGTAAACCCTAGCTAGCCAAATAGTTTTATTATTTTGTTTTTATTTGTTTTGGAGAGAAAAAAGGACAGAAATAGATCACCTACATATAACTTGAAAAACATTTCCAAAATGTTGAGGTTTACTAGCTGAAGTAGAAAAATGCTCCAAATTCTAAGTCCAGTGTTTACTTCGTGTTTATACTTCAGGCCTCATGAATAAGAAATAAAACCAAAATAGCCCAGTGACTGGAAAACAGGAAATATACTCTGAACACCGTGGGCTACAGATTGTGTTTACAGTGATTGTGGTACTAAAGCAACCTTCTCTTGTGTAAAATTATTTTTTTATTTATTTATGAGACGGAGTCTCACTCTGTCGCCAGGTTGGAGTGCAATGGTGCAATCTCAGTTCACTGCAATCTCCAACTCCCAGGTTCAAGTGATTCTCCTGCCTCAGTCTCCTGGCTGGGATTACAGGCATCTGCCACCACACCTAGCTAATTTTTGTATTTTTAGTAGAGACTGGGTTTCACCACATTGGCCAGGATGGTCTTGAACTCTTGACCTCAAGTGATCCACCTGCCTTGGCCTCCCAAAGTGTTGGGATTACAGGCATGAGCCACTGCGCCCAGCTGAAATTTTCTTTTTAAATAGAGCCATCATTTTAATATATACCTAAGAACATTATATACACTGTATATAATTATATACAATTATTTGCTGGCCATGGGCAGTAGCTCATGCCTCTAATCCTAGCAATTTGGGACACGGAGGCAGGAGGATCACTTGAGGCTAGGAATGCCAGACCAGCCTGGGCAACATACTGAGGACCCATTTCTAAAACAAAAACAAAAACAAAAAAACCAACGGCTGGGCTTGGTGGCTCATGCCTACAATCCCAGTACTTTGGAAGGCAGGCAGATCACTTGAGGTCAGGAGTTCGAGACCAGCCTGGTCAACATGGTGAAACCCTGTTTCTACTAAAAATACAAAAAAACAGCCGGGCGTGGTGGCACATGCCTGTAATCCCATCTACTTGGGGAGGCTGAGGCACTAGAATCACTTGAACCTGGGAGGTGGAGGTTGCAGTGAGCCGAGACCATGCCATTGTACTCCAGCCCGGGCAACAAGAGCAAAACTTTGTCTTAAGAAAAAAAAAAAATTAGTTGGGCCTCATGCAAGTTCCTGTAGTTTCACCTACTAAGTAGGCCAAGGTGGAAGGATCACCTTAGGCCAGGAATTTGAGGCTGCAGTGAGCTATGATCATGCTACTGTGCTCTAGCCTGGGCGACACAGTGAGATCCTGCCTCTAAAAACCAATACAAACCAAACCAAAACTGCTTTGGCCATGCAAAGTGGCTCACGCCTATAATCTCAGCATTCTGGGAGGTCAAGGTGGGAGGACTGCTTGAGGCCAGAAGTTGGGAGATTAAAGACTCCATCTCTATTTAAAAAATAAATAAATACTTTGCCCATAAAATTGTAAAATTAATCAAAGTTATATTTCTTTATACACAAATTCATAAGGTAAATATTTTCATGCTTCATGTCATCGGAATGTTGTATTGCTGGTGATCCAAACCCATTTGGCAAATATATTTTCACCAATTGTCAATTACTGGAAAGACTGTTTCCTAAGCACCAAATTGCTTCAGAGGCATTTGATAGTGGTAGTTTCTGTCCTGTTGTAGTGTAGAAGTTGGTGTGCTGAGGCCGGGCGCAGTGCTCATGCCTATAATTTTACCCAGCACTTTGGGAGGCCGAGGCGGGTGGATCACCTTAGGTCAGGAGTTCAGGACCAGCCTGGCCAACCCAATGAAACCCTGTCTCTACTAAAAATACAAAAATTAGCCGGGTATCATGGCAGGTGCCTGTAATCCCAGCTACTCAGGAGGCTGAGGCAGCAGAATTGCTTGAACCTGGGAGGTGGAAACGCAGTGAACCAAGATTGCGCCACTGCACTCCAGCCTGGGTAAAAGAGTGAAACTCCAGTTGGGCGCGGTGGCTCCCGCCTGTAATCCCAGTACTTTGGGAGGCTGAGGCGGGTGGATCACCTAAGGTCAGGAGTTCAAGACCAGCCTGGCCAATATGGCAAAGCCCCGTCTCTACTAAAAATGAAAAAATCAGCTAGGCATGGTGGCAGGCACCTATAATCCCAGCTACTCCGGAGGCTGAGGTAGGAGAACTGCTTGAGCCCAGGAGACGGAGGTTGCAGTGAGCCGAGATTGTGCCACTGCACTCCAGCCTGGGCAACAGAGTGAGAGTCTGTCTTTAAAAAAAAAAAAAAAAAAAAAAAAAAAAGGTTTAACACTAGGGTATAAACCCCTTTAATAATTTTGGATTTTTGCCAATCTCTTTAAGTGCAATGAGTTAACTGTAGATTTTCTCTGCCGGCTTCAGCCTTCTCAGAAGCTGGGACTTCAGGCTCATGCCACCGTGCCAGGCTGACTATAAATTTCAAGTGCCTGGGATCTATTGCCACCTAGCGTTATATTGCTCTCTGTTATTTCAAGGCTGAGCATTTAAGAATAGAAATCTTGTTGGCCTTCTTCCTTCCATGTGTGCCCCAGTGCCCCATTTCTGCCCCCAGTTCATAAAGTCACTAGGTCCCTCTACCAATAACTTGGAGAAGAAAAACAGCAAAAAAGGAAAGTCGGCTGGGCACAGTGGTTCATGCCTGTAATCCCAGCACTTTGGGAGGCTGAGATGGGTGGATCACTTGAGGTCAGGAGTTCGAAACCAGCCTGGCCAATATGGTGAAACCCCGTCTCTACTAAAAATACAAAAGTTAGCCAAGTGTGGGGGCGGGTGCCTGTAATCCCAGCTACTCGGGAGGCTGAGGCAGGAGAATCGCTTGAACCCGGGAAGCGGGGGTTGCAGTAAGCTGAGATCGCACTATTGCACTCCAGCCTGGGCATCGCAGCGAGACTCTGTCTCAAAAAAACCCCCAAAAAACAACAACAACAAAGGAAAGTCACTAGGTCTTGTCAATGCAAGCTTTTTACTTCTCCCCGTTTGTTTGTTTTTAGAGAGGGGGTCTTGCTTTCTTATCCAGACTGGAGTGCAGTGGGGCCCTCCAGTGCTCACTGGTGTCTCAAACTCCTGGCCTCACTCAATCCTTCCATCTCATCTCAGCCTCCCAAACTGCTGGGATTACGGGCATGAGCCACTGCACCCTGGGCGACGCTATGCCCTTTTCCTTTCTATGGCCACGAATAATCTAGCATTTATGCTAATCCCACTGAAAGTAAACTTTAAGGGCTTGAGTCAGTTCAGCTGGCAAGCTACTTAAGCTCCCTGGGTTTCAGTTTACTCATCTTTCAGATGGGAATAGTAAATATCAATTACGTAGAGTTGTTCTGAGGAAATGTGTTAACATATTTTAAATGTTTACAATAGTACTTTACATGTGCAAACACGTAATAAATGTTCATTATTATTGCATACTTCATGTTATGCCTGAGTCCTTTTTTTATTTTTAGAGACAGAGTCTCACCCTGTCACCCAGGCTGGAGTGCAATGGCGTGATCTTGGCTCACTGCAACCTCCACCTCCCGGGTTCAACGGATTCTCCTGCCTCAGCCTCCCAAGTAGCTGGGATTACGGGTGCGTGCCACCATGCCCGGCTAATTTTTTGTATTTTTAGTAGGAATGGGGTTTCACCATACTGGCCAGGCTGGTCTCGAACTCCTGACCTCATGATCCGCCTGCCTCAGCCTCCCAAAGTGCTGGAACTACAGGCTTGAGCCCCCCATGCCCGGCCGCCTGAGTCCTTAAATGGAGTACGAGTGTTGAAAAGTCATGATTACTTCCTATTTTATGGTCAAAAAGCAGAAATTAGGTTCCCTATGACAATTCAGGCTGATTGATTTATCTTTTTTTGTGCATGTGTAGGGGGTGGTCAGAGTCTTGATCTGTTGCCTAGGCTGGAGTACACTGGCACGATCTGGGCTTACTGCAACCTTGGCCTCCCAGGTTCAAGTGATTTTTCTGCCTCAGCCTTCTGAGTAGCTGGGATTACAGGCACGTGCCACGACGCCTGGCTTTTTTTTTTTTTTTTTTTTTTTTTTTTTTTGAGACAGAGTTTTGCTCTTGTTGCCCAGGCTGGAGTGCAATGGCGCAATCTCAGCTCACTGCAACCTCTGCCTCCCAGGTTCAAGCCATTCTCCTGCCTCAGTCTCCTGAGGAGCTGGAATTACAGGCATGTGCCTCTGGGCTTACTGCAATCTTGGCCTCCCAGGTTCAAGTGATTCTCCTGCCTCAGCCTCCTGAGTAGCTGGGATTACAGGTGTGGACCACCACATCTGGCTACTCTTTGTATTTTTAGTAGAGGTGGGGTTTCATCATGTTCGCCAGGCTGGTCTCGAACTCCTGACCTCAGGTGATCCACCCACCTTGGCCTCCCAAAGTGCTGGGATTATGGGTGTGACCCACTGTGCCCGGCCGCATTTTTTTTTTTTAATTGGGCAGCCCTGAACCAGAACAGGTTCAGAAAGACTCCTCACCAAGTGAGTTTTAAATTTTGATTAAGTCCAATTTATCAACTTTTCCTTTTTATAGATCATGCTTTTGGTTTCACGTCTCTTTGCCTAAACACAGGTCATGAAAATGTTTCTGTTTTCTTCTAAAAGTTTTTTAGTTTTATGTTTACATGTAGGTCTGTGATACATTTTGAGTTCATTTTTGTAGAAGGTGTGAAGCTAGTGTTTCCTATCAACATTGCTTGCAGATGTTCACATGTTGATGTTGATCTGCAATAAGATTTTACATATACATATTTTTGGAGATGGAGTCTCGTTCCGTCACCCAGGCTGGAATGCAATGGCTGGATGTCGGCTCACTGCAACTTCCACCTCACAGGTTCAAGTGATTCTCCTGCCTCAGCCTCCCTAGTAGCTGGGATTACAGGCACCTGCCACCACGCCCAGCTGATTTTTGTGTTTTTAGTAGAGACGGCGTTCGCCATGTTGGCCAGGCTGGTCTCGAACTCCTGACCTCAGGTATTTGGGACCCTCAGCCTCCTGAAGTGCTGGGATTACAGGCGTGAGCCACCGCCCCTGGCCACATAGGATTTCAATTGAGTATATTCCTCAATTGAAAATCATCTGTAGAATTCTATTACCTTTCTGTTGTGGTATGTGCCAGCATGTAATTACACTGCAGTTAGTCATCTTCTGTTGAAAGATAAGTGGAAGCTTTGTAGTCACTCAGTTACATACATTTTGAAACATGGAAATTTCCTTTGCACTTTTACTGAGGTCTGAAAACACTGTTAGAACCACAGTTGGAGGTTGGAAAGTATATCTGCTGTAAATATATGTGTAGGAATGCAGATCTCACGGCTTGTAACTCTCCACAGCACAGGAAGTACATAAAGTAGCCTGATATTACTCGTGATTCAAATGTTGTCATCCAAATGACTTTTCAGCCTTGTAAGTTTTGAATGTAAGTGGCTTTGGCTTTTAATTCTAAATTGAATTCATTGACTTAAATTCATGCAGAAACAGCGAGTTTGCAGCAAAATTTACTTTCTGCACCTGTTCAGTATTTGATAATAGTTGAATGTTCTCACTCAGAAATTTTAAATCTTGGCCCTGAACTCAGGAAGTCTAGGTAAATCTTTATCTCTGCTAAGCCATCAAACTGCTGTGTGGTAGGTAGGATGAGTCAGGATATTCTATTTCTGTCAAAAATCCATGGAACTGCTGATGAAGACCAAGTCCATGGGAACAAATGAAGTGCACTGGTGACTACTGCTTCAATGACACCATAGGTTTACGTATTTTCTGAAAAGCATCTGCTGGTAAATCATACAATGACTAACCTTCAAATGCCCTGTATTTTCACAAGTGGGAAATTTGTTCAACTAACCCCTTTTCTACTACATACATATTTTTACTGCTATCAGTTTGTGTCCCAACTTGGCAAATCCTGCTTCGGGTTGTAATACATTTCTCAACTTTGAAAATATTTTTGCTTACGGTTGCTCCACAGACTATTCAGAGGCTAATTGTTCAGTCACTTCCAGGGTGACTTCTAAGGTCCAATTTTCCAGGGACTGAGGAGGTTCCCAGAATGTGGGACTTCCAGTGTTTAAGCCAGAAAGGTCCTAGGCAAACTGAAACAAACTGATCGCCCCAACACTTCCAACTCGGCAATGACTCTTTGAATGATCGACTGAGCAGTATTGTAACACCTGTTAGCCCCTCAGGAGCCAAGGAAAAGGTTCAAAATCATTTGTCTTGTTTTTAAACTACTGACGTTGCTTCCTCAAGCAACTGTTTTCACTGAAAGGCCAACAGTTCTAAGTTTATTTTGGTGGCTCATGCCTGTAATTCCAACACTTTGGGATGAGGAGGGAAGACGGCTTAAGACCAGGAGTTCGAGACCAGCCCATGTAACAAAGTGAGATGTCTCTACCAAAAATAGTTAACTGGGCATGATGGCGTGTGCCTGTGGTCCCAGCTACTTGGGAAACTGCGTGGGGAGGTTCACTTGAGCCTGGCAGGCAGAGGCTATAGCGAGTCATGATCATGCCACTGCACTCCAGCCTGGGCCACAGAGTGAGATCCTGTCTCTAACAACAAGAAGTTTATTTTCTCTGGCCACATTTCTTCTGCTGTTGGAATCAAACACAATTATCTCATCATTGCTAAATGGCTTTCCTTGCTTGGCTAACAAGCCACTTGGAAACTTACTTTAGTTACAGCCTCATTTTCCTGTCAAGAAATTGGGTGCTGATACACCATTTTATTTTATTTTTATTTTTTTGAGACGGAGTTTCGCTCTTGTTGCACAGGCTAGAGTGCAATGGCATGGTCTCAGCTCACTGCAATCTCTGCCTCCCAGGTTCAGGTGATTCTCCTGCCTCAGCCTTCCGAGTAGCTGGGATTACAGGTGCCTGCCACCAGGCCTGGGTAATTTTTGTTTTTTGTTTTTGAGATGGAGTTTGTTTTTGTTGCCCAGGCTGCAGTGCAGCGGTGATCTCGGCTCACTGCAACCTCCGCCTCCCGGGTTCAAGCAATTCTCCTGCCTCAGCCTCCTGAGTAGCTGCAACTACAGGTGCTGGCAACCATGCCTGGCTAATTTTTTTTATTTTTAGTAGAGACGTGGTTTCACCATGTTGGACGTGCTGGTCTCGAACTCCTGACCTCAGGTGATCCACCTGCCTCAGTCTCCCAAAGTGCTGGGATTATAGGCGTGAGCCACTGTGCCTGGCCAATTTTTTGTATTTTTTTCCTTTTTTTTTCTTTCTTTTTTTTTGAGATGGGAGTCTCACTCTGTCGCCCAGGCTTCAGTGCAGTGGCGTGATCTCGGATTGCTGCAACCTCCGCCTCCCAGGTTCAAGCAATTCACCTGCCTCAGCCTCCCGAGTAACTGGGACTACAGGCGCGTGCCACCATGCCCGATTAATTTTTTGTATTTTTAGTAGAGATGGGGGTTTCACCATGTTAGCCAGGATGGTCTCATCTCTTGACCTCGTGATCTGCCTGCGTCAGCCTCCCAAAGTGCTGGTATTACAGGCGTGAGCCACTGTGCCCAGTCCAGTTTTTTGTATTTTTAGTACAGATGAGGTTTCACCATGTTGGCTAGGCTGGTCTTGAACTCCTGACCTCAGGTGATATGCCTGCCGTGGCCTCCCAAAGTACTGGGATTAACAGGCATGAGCCACCGCACCCAGCCGATACTCCATTTTAAACATCTAACTCTTCTGATGCTTTCCTATGAGTTGGGACTACTCCAATGATGAAATACACAATCTGTAGTGCATCCAGCAGCAGTGCTAAGCAGAGGACCACATATGGTCTGTTACAACTGAGTTCCCATAGCAGAAAAGTAGCCAGAGACAACATATACACATAAGTGTGGCTGCATTCCAGTAAGTCTTTACTTACATACACTGAAATGTGAATTCTCTATCATTTTCACGTGCTGTACTTTCCCCCCAACCACTTCAAGAAATTGCCTTTGTTGCGTTAAAGTGAGATTTTAGAATTAATATTAGCAGTCTCATACCACAATCAGCCAGGGCTACAATTTCCAGTCACAGTGACCAGTTGCCTTGGCTTTGGCCACGCTGTATTCCAAACAATAGTAATGGAAAACCCCATTCTGAACTTGTGTCAACTTCATTCATTTGCCATTCAAAGGCCATTTCTGTGGCATCTATTCACTCAACACTCCATCTTATGGCCAATACACAGCTTGCAAAATGTCAGGCTCCAAATTTTTTCCTGTATAGCTTTTTGTCTGATTATATATAATAGCAAAACAAACCTCATTAATTTTTAAAAACTAAGAAAGGGAAAAATGGCTGGCCTGGTGGCTCATGCTAGGAATCCCAGCACTTTAGGAGGCTGAGGCAAGAGGATCGTTTGACCCCCAGAATTCAAGAACACTGTGGACAACACAGCGAGACCTACTTCAACTAAAAAAACACAAAAGAAACAGGGAAAAACCTAATTAGTTTGATAACTGAATTAATTTTGATATACACTTTTCCATTAAAAAAAAAAACAGTTTTTTTACAAGAAATGTCTATAGCTGGCCAGGTGTGGTGGCTCATGCCTGTAATCCCAGCACTTTGGGAGGCCGAGGCGGGTGGATCACTTGAGGTCAGGAGTTCAAGACAGGCCTGGCCAACATGGTGAAATCCTGTCTCTGATAATACAAAAATCAGCTGGGCATGGTGATGCATGCCTGTAATCCCAGGTACTCGGGAGACTGAGGCAGAAGAATCATTTGAACCAGGGAGGTGGAGGTTGCAGTGAGCAGATCGTGCTACTGCAGTCTAGCCTGGGTACCACTGAGTGAGACTCCATCTCTAAACAAACAAATAAGGGGGGTGGCAGGTGGTTGTTCAGGGAGAAATACTCAGTTCATCTTGCCATGTACATGTATGTGTTTGAATGCACATGCCCCTTAAGATCAAACACAACAGACTTTTGTCTTCACATGGAGAACTTTATCTGATGCTTTCCCAGGGGAAACCAGATGGATGTCCAGATCCAAAGTTTGAGAGATGGTTCAAATAGGGCATTATTTAACAAATACATACTAAATCTTCTATGTGCCAGGAACAGTTCTAGAGATCTAATCTGCTCTTTGCATGTATTTAAAACCAACTCTATTTTGCATCAGAATACCTAGCCCAATATCATATGAAAGACTTACAAAATTATAGATGAAAGAATGCTTAGCGGCAATGAATTAAAAAAAAAATTTTTTTTAGAGTGATAATGAATTTTTTTATTATACTTTTAAGTTCTAGGGTACTTGTGCACAATGTGCAGGTTACTTATGTATGCATGTGCCACGTTGCTGTGCTGCACCCATTAACTCGTCATTTACATTAGGTGCATCTCCTAATGCTATCCCTCCCCATTCCCCCCATCTCACAACAAGCCCCGGTGTGTGATGTTCCCCATCCTGTGTCCACATGTTCTCATTGTTCAATTCCCACCTATGAGTGAGAGCACGTGGTGTTTGGTTTTCTGTCCTTGTGATAGTTTGCTCAGAATGATGGTTTCCAGCTTCATCCATGTCCCTACAAAGGACATGAACTCATCCTTTTTAATGGCTGCATAGTATTCCATGGTATGTATGTGCCACATTTTCTTTTTTTTTGAGATGAAGTTTCACCCGTTGCCCAGGCTGGAGTGCAATGGCGGGATCTTGGCTTACCGCAACCTCTGCCTCCTGAGTTCAAGTGATTCTCCTGCCTCAGCCTCCCGAGTAGCTGGGATTACAGGCATGCACCACCACCCCAGCTAATTTTGTATTTTTAGTAGAGACAGGGTTTCTCCATGTTGGTCAGGCTGGTCTTGAACTCCCGACCTCAGGTGATCCACCTGCCTCGGCCTCCCAAAGTGTTGGGATTACAGGTGAGCCACAGCGCCTGGCAGATGCCACATTGTCTTCATCCAGTCTGTCATTGGTGGACATTTGGGTTGGTTCCAAGTCTTTGCTATTGTCAATAGTCCTGCAATAAACATACATGTGCATGTGTCTTCATAGCAGCATGATTTATAAATTCTTTGGGTATATACCCGGTAATGGGATTGCTGGGTCAAAGGGTATTTCTAGTTCTAGATCCTTGAGGAATTGCCACACTGTTTTCCACAATAGTTGAACTAGTTTACAGTTCCACCAACAGTGTAAAAGTGTTCCTCTTTCTCCACATCCTCTCCAGCACCTGTTGTTTCCTGACTTTTTAATGATTGCCATCCTAACTGGTGTCTGTTTTTTGGGATGGAGTTTCACTCTTGTTGCCCAGCCTGGAGTGCAATGGCGCGATCTTGACTCACTGTAACTTCCGCCTCCTGGGTTCAAGCAATTCTCCTGCCTCAGTCTCCTGAGTAGCTGGGATTACAGGCATGCGCCACCATGGCTGGCTAATTTTGTATTTTTAGAAGAGATGGGGTTTCTCCACGTTGGTGAGGCTGGTCTTGAACTCCTGACCTCAGCCGATCTGCCCACCTCAGCCCCGCAAAGTGCTGGGATTACAGGCGTGAGCCACCGTGCCCAGCCTTTTTTTTTTTTTTTTTTTTTTTCAAGGGACAGGGTCTTGCTCTGTCACTCTGGCTGGAGTGCAATGGTGCAACCACAGGTCATTGTAGCCTCAAACTCCTGAGCTCAGTGATCCTTCCACCTCAGTCTCCTAAGTAGGTGGGACTACAGGAATGCGTTGCCATGCCCAGCTCATTTTTGTTTTTTTTTTTTTTTTTAAGACAGAGTCTTGCTCTGTCACCAGGCTGGAGTGTAGTGGCACAATCTTGGCTCACTGCAACCTCCGCCTCCTGGGTTCAAGTGATCTCCTGCCTCAGTCTCCCAGGTAGCTGGGACTACAGGTATGTGCCACCACACCCACCTAATGTTTGTGTTTTTAGTAGAGACGGGGTTTCACCATACTGGCCAGGATGCTCTTAATCTCTTGACCTTATGATCCACCTGCCTCGGCCTCCCAAAGTACTGGGATTACAGGTGTGAGTCACCATGCCCAGCCTCATTTTAAAAATTTTTTGTAGAGAGGGGCTCTCATCATGTTGCCCAGGCTGGTCTCCAACTCCTGGCCTTAAATGATCCTCCTGTCTCAGCCTCCCAAAGAGATGGGATAATAGGCATGAGCTATGACATCTGAAAGCAATGTTTTTAATGAATCTGAATTCGCTAATGAAGGGGAAAATTTACTTTTTTTATCCCCACAATGACTCCCAAGTCCTACTCGCAAACAAATAAATCGTAGAAAAAAAGTTTAATTGCTGGTTATTGTTTGAATCTTGAAATACAATTCCTCACTGATGACACTGGTATAAAATGGTGGTTATTAATCCATGCTAGCACAACCAAAACTAACGTTAACATTATCGGTAAAAATGAGTCATTTTTGAATCTCGATTAAAATGTGAACACAAAAACAAATCTGTGTTAACACTGGAACTGCCTTCTCACTCTACATATAATTAAACTTCCAGCTTTAACCATTTCATGTTGAAATCTAAAGCATCCCCATGAGTTAAATGTCCCTGACAAACCATGTAGGTGGACAAACAAGATTGGTGGTCTTTAAATGCCAGTGACAGAAAAGGCTGCAGTTTAGTACTTAAACCTGCAGTTAGTGGTCAACTTTCTATCCAAGCAGAGTAAACTAAGGATAGCTATGAAACATCAAAAGAAAATTAGAGGCCAGGACAAAGAGGCAGTGTCAGCCAACCCAATGCAAGCTGGTATGCACCTCTGTATTTCAGACAAGGGCAGGCAATCCAAAATTACAGATTGCTTTTTTTTAACTTGACCAAACAGTGTATTTTTCCTCTGAAAATCTTGTCAAAGGTTGCAATTCATTGCACCTAGTAAAATACAAAGTCCATTCTCATAAAAATATTGTATTTTTCAGAAGAAATATAATACATTGAAAATCACTGATTGCTTTTTCTTCGTCTTTTTTTCCGTGAATGTGTAGGTGTTTGAGTCTCTTGTATTTCTTCTTTTACACAGGATATGGGCTGTTTGAAAACTATTTCATTATCTTTATCATCATCATTCAGTTCAGCCACTTCAGATTTTCTCCTCTCCAAAAATGTTGGTGTACAAACTGGTGTGGGGCCCTGGATTCAACAAGTAAAGATTGTAATACAGAAATGTAGACCAAGATTATGACTTAACCTAAAAATATCACCTCGTCTCTATTTTTACAAGTTGTGCCCCATTATTTTAGGTCTGTTTCCGTCTTTTGGTGATACTATTGCAAAGAATAAAGAACTCAGATGCTTATCAACTTAGTACAGAAATTCACAACAAAAATAGCATGTTCCATTACAAGGTTTTAGGCAGAAAATTGCTAAATCAACAATAAAGATCTACCAAATGTCACAATATTTAATTTGAAATCTTAAAATGAGAGTAGCAGAAACTACTTTTCCTCCTTCAAATTATTTCTATAATATCTGGTGCCCAGAATATTGAAAACCATTTTACCTGGCTATCCACAGTCTTCTCAGGAACGTTGGGAGTACCTAAAACTTTTTTCTTCTTCTTACGTAAAACCTTAAAATAAAATTTTAAAGGTCATCAATTTGAATATGGATCAGCTATGGTAGTCTTCAATGTTTTCCTACTTATCTTTCTCTAATATCTTGCATGTAAAATGATAAAAAACATTTTACCTGGCCTTTCGTGGACGTCTGACGATTAGTTTTTGAAACACCTTCCGTTTTCTGCAAAATCTTTAATAAAGAAGTTATAAATTGACAATCTCGTATCTTTTCTTTCTAAACTTAGCATTAGATCCTCATATATATTATCAGTAAATCCTCCCTAAATGACAGAACATTTCAATTTAAAAATCAAAACTCATAAATATAGTGAATTATCTCAAGTAAAGGGCAAAACTAGGAAATACCCAGTAGAGGAACTGACAGAGCTGCAGAGGTTGAAGGGAAGGCCAACACCTGGAGCTCACTGATTCACAGAATCCTGAATTCAGGAGGGCGGAAGCAAGAAGAACGTGCAAAGCCAGGCCACCCCCATCTCCACTAAGTCACAAACAGGGTACAGGAAAAGCAGTGCTTGCATGCCTCTTACCAAGTTTCACTGTCTCAGTTCCCAAATGGTTCACAAGAGTACCAGGGCCTAAGGCCTTGGCGAAATGTTCTAATACTATTAAAGACAATATTTGGAATTTGGGCAAAAAGTTAACCACCGAGAATTGAGCCAAAGGAGAATAACACAGTCACCTAGTTTCTGGATAAGGTTAAAAACCTAGTAGATTGGCTGGCCCAGTGGCTCACACCTATAATCCCAGCATTTTGGGAGGCTGAGGTGGGTGGATCATGAGGTCAGGAGTTCGAGACCAGCGTGGCTAACATGGTGAAACTCCATCTTTACTAAAAAAATACAAAAAATTAGCTGGGTGTGGTGGTGTGTGCCTATAGTCCCAGCTACTCAGGGGGCTGAGGCAGGAGAATCACTTGAAACCGGGAGGCAGAGGTTGCAGTGAGCCAAGATAGCGCCACTGCACTCCAGCCTGGGCAACAGACGGAGACTGTCTCAAAAAAAAAAAAGAAAAGAATAAGACCCTTACCTATACTAGCCATACCATAATGAGCTTCATTCTCGATCTATAATAAAAGACACAGCTCTCCTTACTGTGACAGATGGACGAAAGGTTCAGTGTTTTGGTATTTACTTATAGCATACAGTAAACCAAAGACTTAATTCTGGCAGTGTCACCTCTGAATGACAATCTTTTTCTTTTTTTAGAGATATGGTCTTGCACTATTGCTGAGGCTGGAGTGCAATGATACAATCACAGCTCACTGCAAACTTTAAATCCTAGGCTCAGGAGATCCTCTTGCCTCAGCCTCCTGAGTAGCAAGGACTACAGGCACACACTACCTCAGTTGGCTAATAAATGGCAATCTAAGAGTATTATAGTTTTCAGTTAAATAGTGGGTTTACTTCAGTAACTTAAAAAACAGATTATGTAAGGTAAACAAATCAGATTATCTCCTTAAAAGAAGCTTCCTCTTCTAGCCAGGCATGGTGGCTCACTCCTATAATCCTAGCACTTTAGGAGGCCAAGGCGGGTGGATCACCCGAGGTCGGGAGCTCGAGACCAGCCTGGCCAACATGGTGAAATCCCGTCTCTACTAAAAATGCAAAAAGTAGCTGGGCGTGGGGGTGGGCGCCTGTAATCCCAGCCACTTGGGAGGCTGAGACAGGTGAATCACTTGAACCTGGGAGGAGTTTGCGGTGAGCCGAGATTGTGCCACTGCACTCCAGCCTGGGCAACAGAGACTCTGTCTCAAACAACAACAAAAAACAACTTTCCTCTTCTGAATAATGGAAATAACAGAATCTGGTCTCACAATGTTTTAGGAAGAACTTACAATGGAATGTTTCAAAAGTTTAGCCAGGCCAGGCATGGTGGCTCACACCTGTAATCCCAGCACTTCTGGAGGCGAGGTGGACGGATCACCTGAGGTCAAGAGTTCGAGATCTGACTGACCAACATGGTGAAATCCCATTTCTACTAAAAATACAAAAAATTAGCCAGGTGTGGTGGTGCGCACCTGTAATCTCAGCTACTCCTGAGGGTGATGCAGGAGAATCGATTGAACCTGGGAGGTGGAGGTTGCAGTGAGCTGAGATTGTGCCACTGTACTCCAGCCTGGGCAATAGAGCAAGACTCTGTCTCAAAAAAAAAAAAAAAGAAAAAAAAGTTTAGTCAAAAAACTGGCTGGGCACAGTGGCTCACGCCTATAATCCCAACCCTTTGGGAGGCTGAGGTGGGTGGATCACCTGAGGTCAGGAGTTCGAGACCAGCCTGACCAACATGGAGAAACCCTGTCTCTACTCAAAATGCAAAAATTAGCCAGGCATGGTGGTGTGCACCTGTAATCCCAGCTACTTGGGAGGCTAGAGGCAGGAGAATTGCTTGAACCCAGGATGTGGAGGTTGCAGTGAGCCAAGATTGTGATAAGCACTAGGCTAGGTCCTTTACAAGGTACAAAGTCGCCCCCTCCCCTCCCCACAACAAACCACAAAAAAGATTTCACGAATATTTACCAAGGAAGGAAAATCATAATCAATTCCTTTTTTGGCTAATTTCTTCCTGAGTAATCTTTCTTTCTTTTTAAATCGCTCCTCCATCCGTAGCTTTTGTGTTAGTGTCCGATTCCGATTATACCGTTTCACTGATGGATGTGATGGCTGCTTAAATGGAATATTCCAGTCTTTAAAGAGTTCTTTATGTACTTTTTCAGGTGGCATAAAATGACCTATTTTTAAAAAGAAAAAAACATAAAAAGTTTCAACAAAATGGTAGGAAAGAGATTTTAATGCTAACTTTAGAATCTCCCCAGTGCCATTCCTCACATAACAAAATGATGTGGCTGGGTCCAGTGGCTCACACCTGTAATCCCAGCTTCTCTCACAGCAATGGGAAGTGAATAGAGACACTACCGGGTCAGCCTCATCAGCTGTGAACTTGGGTACCCAAGACGGCCACATGCCACCATGTGCACAGGGAGGCCAGAAACTTCACTTTGGCTCCCAAGGGCAGCAGGATCTGGACAGGGATGCTCTCTGCATCCTATGGACTGCAGGGTAGGGGCTGCGCTGGCTCCTTTCTGCAGAGTAGGAACTGTGCTAGCTCCTTTCTGTAGGACGAACCTGCACTGGCTGCTTTCTGCAAGACGCACTACTCACCTCGTGCTATCGCTCCTCCACTCCCTCTGGCTTCTCTCGTGTGGAAGCGCTGCAGCCACTGCCATTTAGACAGATTTTGCAATGCGATTCCTGACCTTTGATGCTATCCCCACTGCCCTCACGATAAATTCTGAACTGGCTGACTTAGAAGGCCCTCGGTAACCTGACCTGAAGCTTCTTCCTGCTCCCTCCTCTCTTGCTACTTTTCCTCACATTCTCTCACAGCCGAATGGTTAGGCACCTTTGGCTTGGCATTCACTGTTCCTCAGCCAGGAATGGTCTGTCTTCACTCCTGTCCCCTTCACCTGGCTCGCTCCTGTTTAGTCTTCAGGTTTCAATGTCAATGCTGCTTCCTCAGAGAAGCCTTTCACAGCCCATAAGGATGGTTAGCTGCTCCTCCCGTGTGTCCCCAAGGTAACTTGTTCGGTTCCATTGAGGGTAAAAACAGCTCTCAGGCTGGGAGATTTTAAAATTCCAATTAGAATCTGCCTGCAACATACACTGAAGTCCTTGCACCATTCTGTAAGAGTCATCCCAGAGATGAAGTGGCATGTCCAAGCAGCTGGGCACGCCGCCCTTCCCACCAGTCACCCACCAGCAGCAGGCACCAGGCAACCCTGCAGTAAGACAGGGGCACTTACACTCCAGGAGTCTTTCACCAAACAGGTAGTTGTTCATTGTTTCAGCAACTATCTTGGCAACATCCTCAGACTCAAACTCCACAAATGCATAGCCTTTGCTATTTCCAGTCTGCAACAGAGAAGTCGCCACAAAAAGTAGAACAATCAAATTTGAATGCATCATCAAATTCCTAAAATGCCATTATTTTAAATAATGTATATTAGCTCCTTATCAAATATTACCACACACTTAATTCTAACTTCAATTCACATATTCTGGGGACTGTTATGGGAAAAAGAAAAGATGCAAGAATCTGGACGCACAGCTGATTTTGTGGTATTCTTGGGATTTTGGTTATATGTGATAAATACACAGTTCCTATGGCTGGAATTTATTCAGTAACAACACCCCATGGTATAAAAAAAGTCTTCAACTTAAAAGCCACATGGCTTAACAGTGGGAATCAAGAGGCTCATTTCTAGCACCAGTTGTGTCAGTAACGAGCAACTTGGACACTTCCACAACTGAGTCTCAGCTTAATTATCTTCAACAGGGGGATTCTTGAAAAAATTTAAATCCCTCAAAATCCATTTATAATCTCAACACTCAAAAGGGAGGAGAAGGCCAGGCGTGGCGACTCACGCCTGTAATCCTAGCACTTTGGGACGTTGAGGAGGGTGGATCACCTGAGGTCAGGAGTTCAAGACCAGCCTGGTCAACATGGTGAAACCCCATCTCTCCTAAAAACACAAAAAATTCACTTTGGGAGGCCGAGGCGGGTGGATCTCGAGGTCCGGGGTTCGAGACCAGCCTGGCCAACACAGTGAAACACCATCTCTACTAAAGATACAAAAAATTAGCTGGGCATGGTGACATGCATCTGTAATCCCAGCTACTCGGGAGGCTGAGCTGGGAGAATCACTTGAACCTGAGAGGCAGAGGTTGTAGTGAGCTGAGATTGTGCTACTGCACTCCAGCCTGGGCGACAGAGCA
This sequence comes from Macaca mulatta, assembly GCF_049350105.2. Taxonomy (NCBI): domain Eukaryota; kingdom Metazoa; phylum Chordata; class Mammalia; order Primates; family Cercopithecidae; genus Macaca; species Macaca mulatta. The sequence goes on along the minus strand of NC_133417.1, from coordinate 15,732,688 downwards.
AGATTCCATCTCAAAAAAGAAAAACTAGGCCAAGCGAGGTGGCTCATGCCTATAATCCCAACACTTTGTGAGGCCGAGGTGGGTGGATCATCTGAGGTCAGGAGTTAGAGACCAGCCTGGCCAAAATGGTGAAACCCTATCTCTACTAAAATACAAAAATTAGGCCGGGCACAGTGGCTCACATCTGTAATCCCTGCACTTTGGGAGGCTGAGGCAGGAGGATCACCTGAGGTCGGGAGTTCGAAACCATCCTGACCAATATGGTGAAACCCCATCTCTACTAAATATACAAAAATTAGCCAGGGGTGGTGGTGTGCGCCTGTAATCCCAGCTATTCAGGAGACTGAGGCAGGAGATTCGCTTGAACCCAAGAGGCTGAGGGCGCAGTGAGCCAAGATCGCGCCACTGCACTCCAGCCTGGGCAACAGAGTGAGACTCCGTTTCGGGGAGGGGGGGGGGAAGGCCAGCACGGTGGCTCACGCTTGTAACCCCAGCACTTTGGGAGGCCAAGGCGGGAGGATCATGAGGTCAGGAGATCGAGACCATCCTGGCTAACACAGTGAAACCCCCTCTCTACTAAAAAAGTACCAAAAAAAAAAAAATTAGCCAGGTGTGGTGGTGGGCGCCTGTGGTCCCAACTACTCGGGAGGCTGAGGCAGGAGAATGGCGTGAACCCGAGAGGCAGAGCTTGCAGTGAGCCGAGATCACACCACTGCACTCCAGCCTGGGTGACAGAGTGAGACTCTGTCTCAAAAAAAAAAAAAAAAAGTTAGCCAGGCATGGTGGCGGGCACCTATAATCCCAGCTAGTCTGGAGGAGGGCAGGAGAATCGCTTGAACCTGGGAGGCAGAGGTCACAGTCAGCTGAGGAACTGTGCTACTGCACTCCAGCCCGGGCGACAGAGCGAGACTCCGTCTCAAACAAAACAAAACAACAACCAAAAAAACCCTGAATAGAATGAAATAGAAAATCAGCAAATCACACAAAACAAGTTTAAATATTGTCTCATATGGCTTTTATTTCAGTTATGCTTACATGTATGTGTATGTGTGCTGGTTTGTGCTATGAAACTTTTTTTGAAAACCCTCATCTTCTCTGTGATGGTAAAAACTTACTTCTTATTGTGAGCCAGTCTGCAAAATGCTCTTCTAGAAAAATCTGTCTATACCTGCACAAAGATTGTTCCTAGCAGCTTCATGTAAAGAGTTAAAAATAGTAAAAAACCTAATGTTCAGGCTAGGCACAGTGGCTCGCTCACACTTGTAATTCCAGCACCTTCGGAGGCCGAGGTGGGCGGATCACCTGAGGTCAGGAGTTTGAGACCAGCCTGGCCAAAACATGGTGAAACACGGTTTCTACTGAAAATATAAAAATTAGCCAGGTGCAGTGGCCAGTACCTGTAATCTCAGCCACTTAGGAGGATGAGGCAGGAGAATCACTTGAATGTGGAGGCGGAGGTTGCAGTGAGCTGAGATCGTCCCACTGCACTACAGCTGCCTGGTGACAAGAGTGAGATTGTCTCAAAAAAAAAAAAAACCCCAAAACAAAACCTAATGTTCAATAGGAGCGTGGATAAACTTTAGTTACCTAAGTAACAAGCAATGATGATAACAAAGGCACTAGAGTTACACGGATAAAGCTCAGATTATTGAGTAAAAAAATTCAGCTGAAGAATGATAGAAATAATTTTAAAATAATACTATATGTACATTTATATATGTACACACGTGTTGTAGCACATATATATATAGATACAGTAAAAACTTATAAACATATATAGCAATGAAAACTGAATTTGTGGCCAGGAGCGATGGCTCACGCCTGTAATCCCAGCACTCTGGGTGGCTGAGGTGGGAGGATCACAAGGTCAGGAGTTCGAGAACAGCCTGGCCAACTAATGAAACCCCGTCTCTACTAAAAACACAAAAAAAATGTAGCCAGGTGTGGTGGCAGGTGCCTATAATCCCAGCTACTTGGGAGGGTGAGGCAAGGAGAATCGCTTGAACCTGGGAGGCGGAGGTCGCAGTGAGCTGAGATCGCACCACTGCACTCCAGTGCAAGCTTCTGTCTCAAAAAAAAGAAAACGGAATTTGTGAATTTAATTCCCTAATTAAAGGAGAAGGTGAAGAACACTGGGAAGGGTACAAAAGGGACCTCAATTCTACCTATAATCTGTATCTTTAGGACAACTAACAGATGATGGATGCACACCCTATCCCCTAGATGCTAAATCAAATAGGTGCCTATGGCTACAACCCAAGTTTATGTGCCGGGATTCTATGTTTCAGATTCTAAACCTCCACTCTTCTTTTTGGAATGAAATCTGATAAGAGTATGTGAACGTGCTCTTTAATGTCAAGAATCACACACATTTGAAAAACAAAACGTCAAATCCAACTTTAAAAATCTTACCCTTTTACTTCTGGACAGTCTGAATCGTGTCACAGTGCCAAACTGGGAGAAATACGAAAAGATCTGGGTTTCGTTAAGTAGGTTAGGTAGGTGGCCCACATAGACTACTCCAGAAGTAAGTCGTTCTTGTTTTTTCCGCTGAAGACATAAAGACCAGGTAAATTAAATATTTTTTAAAATAAGAAAATCACATTGTAACAAAACTTACAAAACCCCTAGCCCTAGGCCCAAGAACCTACTCCGCATTTCCACTTACCACAGTAGTAATTAAAGAAGTGGCTGTTGAGTGTCTCTCTCCCCACAAAGGCCATGGCCAAGCAGTAATCAACTATCTTTCCAGCCTGGCATCCCAGCACCCAGTATAATGTTAGTGCTCAATAACTATGTCAATCAACGGATAAGCAAGGACATCTTCGAACAAGCCATTTTGGATCTTCTGCCCAGAGAACTCTACATAAATATAGCCTTCAATTTTGTATGCATATTACTGTTTACTCGCATTTCATCGAAAAATTTTCGAGACGCTTGCTAACTCTCACAATACAGATTAGCCTTTCAGCGTCTCAACCATCATACCCTTACCTCTGTAACAAGAACTTCTAAGTTTTCCTGTGTAGTTTATGCTAAAAACCACAGAAAGTATAAGCGATGTCAGGGGCCCTGGTCAGCAAGCGGAACCTGGCAACTACTCTATTTTAATAACTCCCAGATCACCAACCCGGCATACAAACCTCCCGAATGTGTTAAGTCTGGGGCCCCCGTTTTCGGGGGGAACGCGGAAGCGTGACAGGTCTAACCCGGAGACAACCTGTGGTATGGGAACCTATTCCCTCCAGGTGGTTCCCTCCGCGGCTTCCGTCACCCCAATACTTCCCCCTTACCCTCCACATGAAGGCTCCAAGGCCTCAGCGGCCAAACCTCTCCATCATTTACCCACCAGCGTAAACCCTTTAGTCTCAGAAACCGTGGCCTGCAAGCTTAAGAGGTGGGTCCCTGATTCGGTCAAATCCGCTAAGGATACTCTGGAAGGCGTGCGCGAAGGCAAGGGGAGTCCGGGCGGGGAACCGCGCAACCCCGGATACCCCCTAGACCCTGTCCGTCGCCCCCGCTCGCAGCCTGGACCAGGGTGCCTGCTCACCTGGGTTATGCGCTTGCGAACCTGCGCCACCTCCTTTTGAAACTCGGCATCTTCCTGCGGGTTAAGCGACAGGATCGGCCCAGCTGGGCCAGAAAAAGCCGCCATGCCAAAAGCGGCCAACACTAACTCCACGCGGCGCTCCCGGAAACGACGGGCTCCCAGCTCCCCTGAGGCGGAAGTAGAGGTAGGACAGGGGCGTGGCGAAGCGCGGAGGCGAGGCGTGGCGAGGGGTGGGGAGGGCCATGAGTCGCGCGCGGGGTTGGAGCAGGAGTAGCACGGAGAAGCGGGGGTGGGGCACGAGGCGCGGGGCGCGGGACGCGGGACGGGGCATAAATTGTGCCGCGGTGCGAGGGCGGGGCACGAGGCCTGGCGAGGGGCGGGGAGAGGCATGAGTCGCGCGGAGGCGCGGCACCGGGCGTAGTTGTGCCGAGGCGGGGGTGGGGAGTGGGGCGGGACGGGGGTGGGGTGGGGACAGGGGTGGGGGTGGAGACGGGGCGGGGGTGGACAGAGCGGTGCGGGGCAGGGGGGCCCCGGGGCGGCGGGGAGTGGGGTCTGGGGCTGGGCTGGGGATAGTTTCCGCGCCCTCCGCTGTAGGGGCGCCGATTGGCTTGGCTTAAGAGTGCCTGAAACAATTACCTTCACGCCTACTTAGAAAGGCGGTCTACAATTACAAAACAGTACTGGTGCCCGAGATGCTGCTCACATTCCTCAATTTGCTTATTATTATTTTCGAAACAGAGTTTCCGCTCTGGTTGCCCCAGCTGCAGTGAAATGGCTCAATCTGAGCTGACTGCAACTTCTGCCTTCAGAGTTCGATTCTCCTGCCTCAGTCTCCCGAGTAGCTGGGATTACTGGCGCCCGCACCATGCCCCACTGGCTTATTTTTAGTAGAAATGGGGTTTCACCATGTTGGTCAGGCTGGTCTCGAAGTCCTGACCTCAGGTGATCTACCCGCCCCAACCTCCCAAAGTGCTGGGATAACAGGTGTGAGCCACCGTGCCCAGCCCTAATTTGGTTATTTCACTCACTAGTGTGTGAGCCCCTCCTGTGTGGAGACCCCTAGAGAATTTACAGCCTGGGGCAGCATGGCTGCTTTGAGAGATGAAAGAGCCTCGTGGGGGAGAGGCACACTGGGTGACGCAGGAGGGTCCCCCTTAGGAGGTGGTGTTGGCAGCGAAGCCTGAAGGCTAAGGAGCAGGGTCTGGAGAACTGAGGCCCTGCCATCTGCTGGATCAGACAGGCCTACACATGTGTTCCTAGGTATAGAAAGAAGGACCCAGCAGTGGGGTTGGAGCCCAGCGTAGGAGGGAAGAGCTGCGAGGGGGCAGGCTGGAGTCCCATGGCTCTGTGTGTCAAAGTATGAAACTGGGGTTTTGTTGTAAATGCGAGGGGGTGGTTGGGTTTTAAGCGAGGCTGTGGCTGTTTACACCTTTTTTGTCCAGAACTGGTGGATTCTTGGTCTCCCTGACTTCAGGAATGAAGCCACAGACCCTCGTGGTGAGTGTTACAGTTCTTAAAGATGGTGTGTCCAGAGTTTGTTCCTTCTGATGTTCGGACATGTTCAGAGTTTCTCCCTTCGGGTGGGTTTGTGGTCTCACTGCCTTCAGGAGTGAAGCTGCAGACCTTTGCGGTGTTACAGCTCTTAAAGGCGGTGCGTCTGGAGTTGTTCATCCCTCCTGGTGGATTTGTGGTCTTGCTGGCTTCAGGAGCGAAGCTGCAAACCTTTGTGGTGAGTGTTACAGCTCATAAAGGCGGTGCACACGCAAAGAGTGAGCAGCAGCAAGATTTATTGCAAGAGCAAAAGAACAAAGCTTCCACAGCATAGAAGGGGACCTGAGCAAGTTGCCACTGCTAGTTGGAGCGGCCTTCTTTTATTCACTTATCTGACCCCACCCACATCCTGCTGATTGGTCCATTTTACAGAGAGCTAATTGGTCCGTTTTAACAGAGTGCTGATTGTTGTGTTTACAAACCTTGAGCTAGACACAGAGTGCTGATTGGTATATTTATAAGCTAGACATAAAAGTTCTCCAAGTCCCCACCAGACTCAGGAGCCCAGCTGGCTTCCCCTAGTGGATCCAGCACAGGGGGCACAGGCAGAGCTGCCCTCCAGTCCCGCTCCGCGTGCCTGCACTCCTCAGCCCTTGGGCCGGTAGATGGGAAGGGGCGCCACCCAGCAGGGGGCTGCACCCCTTGGGGAGGCTTGGGCTGCACGGGAGCCCACTGCGGGGCATGGCGGGCTGCAGGTCCCTGGCCCTGCCCCATGGGAGGCAGCTGAGGCCTGGCAAGAATTTGAGCACAGCGTGGGTGGGCTGGCACTGATGGGGAACCTGGCACACCCTCCGCAGCTGCTATCCTGGGTGCTAAGCCCCTCACTGCCACTCCAGTGCAGGGCTGGCCCAGCCTGCACCCACTCAAAACTTGCGCTGGCCCACCAGCACCGCAGGCAGCCCCGGTTCCTGCTGCGCCTCTCCCTCCACGCCTCCCCTCAAGCAGAGGGAGCTGCTGGGACAGCACAGAGAGGGGCTCCCACAGTGGAGCCGCAGGCTGAAGGGCTCCTCCAGCTCGGCCAGAGCGGACGCCGAGGGCTGCTAGCACGCTGTCACCTCTGTCTTTTCTTTTTTTTTTTTTTTGAGACGGAGTCTTGTGTTGCCCAGGCTGGAGTGTAATGGCACGATGTCGGCTCACTCACTGCAACCTCTGACTCCTGGGTTCAAGCGATTCTCCTGCCTCAGCCTCCTGACTAGCTAGGGCTACAGGTGCGCACCACTACTCTTGGCTAATTTTTGTATTTTTAGTAGAAATGAGGTTTCGCCATTTTGGCCAGGCTGGTCACGAACCCCAGACCTTAAGTGATCTACCCACTTCGGTCTCCCAAAGTGCTGGGATTACTGGTGTGAGCCACCGTACCCGACCTGTTTGTACCTTTCAAATACTATTACACTAGTGAGTAACTGAGTGGAGAGGAAGAGTGGGGAGTGGATTGCCGAGGAAGCAGGGAGGTGAGGCAAGAGTGACAGATCAAGCACAGCTAGCGTCAGGGGATAGCACCCCCCTCTGGAAGCCCTGAGGGCAGCCCAGGGTGTGTGTGCCTGAAGAGTGGCCTGTGGGCCTGAGGTGGAGGCCCTGGGAGGGAGTGCCTAGCGGAGGCCAGCCCACTTCCTCTGACAGACACTTGCCTCCCTCACTCACAGCCTTTGCCTCCTTCACCCCGGCACCCTCCCGTTCAGCTCCACTGTCACCCCCAAGGGGGCATCCCTGAGGCTGTAGCAAAGTCAGCTCTTCCAGTTAAGCGCCCTCTTCCCATTGTGTTTTCTTTTTGTTTTTTTGAGACGGAGTCTCGCTCTGTCGCCCAGCCTGGAGTGCAGTGGCCGGATCTCGGCTCACTGCAAGCTCCGCCTCCCGGGTTCACGCCATTCTCCTGCCTCAGCCTCCAGAGTAGCTGGGACCACAGGCGCCCGCCACTTCGCCCGGCTAGTTTTTTGTATTTTCTAGTAGAGACGGGGTTTCACCGTGTTAGCCAGGATGGTCTCGATCTCCTGACGTCGTGATCCGCCGTCTCGGCCTTCCAAAGTGCTGGGATTATAGGCTTGAGCTACCACACCCGGCCTACCCCATTGTGTTTTCATGGCTAGGCTGGATTTTTGGGAGTGAGCGAGCAAGAGCAATTTGATTCTTTTTCAGGAGTGCCCCTTTCCATGGGCTGCTTCTTGCTCTCCCCGGGATGAAATCTTGGGGAGAGCTCCGCACTTGTGATGGCTCCTCAGATGTCAATTAACAGAAGCATTTCCACGCGTTCAAAATCTAGTATCAAATGTCTCCTCTCCCTGGCTCAGTGTCTCAGGCAGAGAAATCCCCAAAGGGGAGCACAGTCCACATCATATTTGTTCTTGGCTCCACCTTCTCTCTACACCCCAGTTTCTTTTTTTGGCCTTTTCTAATCCCGGAAAGGCCGAAAAAAAAAAAAAAAAATGGAGAAAGGAGAAAGGGGCTCCTTGCTAGCGGTTGCCACGTGGCCAGGGAGCTTCAGAGGTGGCAAATGCCAGGGTGCTGGCACCTTCTCTCCAAGCACACATTTGAGGTGTCCCTTAGCCGGCCGCTCATGACTCTGCCTGCCTGCCAGAGCTTCTGCTTGCCGGCCAAGGTCAGCTCTGCGTCCAGAGGCTCCTGCTGGAGGGGCCTTTCCGACTGGACTTTATCATCCTGATCCTTTAAGAAGGGCCACGTCTTTTGTCTGTCACTGCCATGGGATTGCACTCTGCGTTGCTGCCAGGCAGACCTCCTGGCTGGCCTCATAGATGTCGGTGTATAAACCAGGTACAAGTCCCTGTATCCCCCAAATTCCAGAGGACGTAGACCAAATTCACTGGTTCCCTGAAGGTGCCATCTGTGTCCTCGTGTGTGTGTGTCTGTGTTTGTGTGAACCCTGTCCTCCTTCCTGAAGGTGACATCTTGACATGTCTCATAGCTACTAAGGGGAGAGGAGGATACGGGAAGGAATGACGGCAAACACATCTCTAGAGAAATCCTTTCTCAGGTTTTCCCAACCAACTCCACCTCCATGAGTGCCTGGCCTTGCCTTACATCCCCTCAGGTGGGTAGTGACCCAAGGCTTCTCAAACTTGAATAAGCATGTGGATTGCCTGGGGCCCTTGGGGCCAGGCAGGTGCTGATTCAGTAGGTCTGAGGTGGCCCACGTTCTATGTTCCTATCAAGCTTCCAGAAGAGGCCAATACTCCATAGACCACACTTAAAAACAGGAATAGAGATTTGTGGCATTGATTACTGAGTCAGAATTCTGGGACAGAATGTATTCTGTCACCCTCCGGAAGATTTGTTCAAGTCCTAATCGCTGGTACATGGGTACGTGTGAATGACACTGTACTTGGAGAGTCTTTGAGGATGGAATCACATTAAGATGAGGTCATGGCTGGGCACGGTGGCTCACGCCTGTAATCCCAGCACTTCAGGAGGCTGAGGCAGGCAGATCACTCGAGGTCAGGAGTTCGAGACCAGCCTGGCCAACATGGTGAAACCCTGTCTCTACTAAAAATACAAAAATAAGGCCGGGCACAGTGGTGGGTGCCTGTAATCTCAGCACTTTGGTAGGCCGAAGCGGGTGGATCACTTGAGGTCAGGAGTTCAAGACCAGCCTGGCCAATAGGGTGAAACTCCATATCTACTAAAAATACAGAAATTAGCCAGGTGCGGTGGCAGGCACCTGTAATCCCAGATACTTGGGAGGCTGAGGCAGGAGAATTGCTTGAATCTGGGAGGCTGAGGTTGCAGTGAGCTGAGATTGTGCCGTTGCACTCTAGCCTGGGTGTCGAGGAAAACTCCATCTCAAAAAAAAAAAAAAGAAGAAGTTATCAGGACGTGGTGGTGCATGCTGGTAGTCCCAGCTACTTGGGAGGCTGAGGTGACAGGATCACTTGAGCCTAGGAGGTTGAGGCTGCAGTGAGTGGTGATCACACTACTGCACTCCAGGAGTGATAGAGTGAGACCCTGTCTCTAAAAAAAAATGTCCCAACAAAAGCCTGTTCTCCTTAGCCAAAAGACCAAGAAAGGAGCAGGTTAGCAAGACAGAAAACTGTTCATTTTTTTTTCTTCTTTTGTCACCTCTGGCCAAACAGAAAACTTTTAGACAATAATGGCTCTACTCCAGCCAAACACACAGAAAAAACAGTGCTGCCCCCTACCTCACATATGCCATCAAAGTCCCAGTGGGGTGCCTAGACTTCCACCCTCGTGAGGCTTGCTGATGCACCGAAACACCCCTCCCATGATGCTGTCGGGAAAGCCAGGAGAGAAGCTGGGGCTTTCAACCTGCCAACTGATAACGTCAGCAGTAATGATGGTGTTGGTGGAGACCATGTGTGGAGCCTGGATTTCCAACCCCATTCAGCAGTAAAGAGAAGCCCCTACGCCTGGGTGTCAACAGAGGCCAAGTGGGAAACCTGGCTGTATATTTCCACCAGAAAGTCACAAGGCAGTGTCCTCCTCCTCTTGCTGGAGAAGTATCAGAAGAAGCCAATTAAAACAAAAGGTTTAAATAAGATCCAGAGTTTCATAGCATAATACAGAAATGTTCAGGTTTTGATAGAAAATCACTTGTCATACCAAGAACCAGGAAGATCTCAAACTGAATGAAACAAGATAATCAATAGATGCTGGTATAGTCTGAATGTTTATACCCCCTTTCCCCCACCAAATCCCTATATTGAAATCCTAACCTCCCCAGAGTGATGGTATTAGGAGGTAGGGCCTTTGGAAGGTGATTTGGTCATGAGGGGATAGCGCTCGTGAATGGGATTAGTGACCTTATAAAAGAGGCCCTGCAGAGCCCCCTAGCCCCTTCTGCCACACAATGAAGAGATGGTCATTTATGAACCAGAAAATGTGTCCTTAGCAGACATTGAATTTGCTAGCCCCTGGATCTTGGACTTCCCAGCCTCTAGAACTGTAAGAAGTAAATTTCCATTATTATAAGCCACCCAGTTTTGGGTATTTTGTTATAGCAGTCTGAGTGGGCCAAGACAGATGCCAATACCAAGATGACAGAGATGTTAGAATTATCTTACAAAGATTTTAAAGCAATCATGATAAGAATTCCTCCACGAGCAATTCTGAACATACTTGAGATGAATGAAAGAAATAGTAAGTCTCAACAAAGAAACAGAAAGTCTTGGCAATAAAATAGAAGCTATGAAAAACCAAATGGAAATTTTGAAATTGAAAAATGTAGTGAACAAAATAAAAACTCAGTATTTGGGCAGAATGTAGAACACAGAAGAAAGAATCAACAAACTGGAAGACAGAAAAATAAAAATGATAAATCTGAACAACAGAGAGAAAATAGGGTAAAAAACACAGCCCCAAGGACCTCTGAGATTATAACAAAAGATGTAATATGATTGTCATCAGAGTTTCTGAAGGAGAAGAGAGAGAAGGAAAGGTTGAAAACGCACTCAAAGAAAAAATGTTTAGGCTGGGCACCTTGGCTCATGCCTATAGTCCAAGCACTTTGGGAGGCCAAGGCAGGTGGATCACTTGAGCCCAGGGGTTCAAGACCAGCCTGAGCAACATGTAAAACCCCGCCTCTATAAGAAATACAAAAATTAGCCAAGCATGGTGGTATATGCCTGTGGTCTCAGCTACTTGGGAGGCTGAGGTAGGAGGATCACTTGAGCCTGTGAGGCCGAGGTTGAAGTGAGCTGTGATTGTGCCACTACATTTAGCCTGGGTGATAGAGTGAGATTCCATTCCCCGCCCCAAGAAAATAATAAAATAAAAAAGAAAAAATGTTCAAAGAGACTCCCAAAATTTAGCAAGACACATAAACCTACAGATTTAAGAAGGTGAGCAAGCAAACCCCAAAAGTTTATTCTTTGAGAATAAACTCAAAGAAGTCCATGTGAAGACACAATATAATTAAATTTCTGAAAACTAAAGGAAAAAAAATCTCAAAAGCAGCCAGAGGGAAAAAAAGACTTTACCCATAAGAGAAAAATCACTGACAGAAGATTTCTCATTAAAAACCCTGAAGTTTGGAGAAAAGTGACAAATTTTTCAAAGGATGAATGTGAAGAACTGTCAGCCCAGAATCCTATACACAGGGAAAACATACTTTAGCAATGAAGGGGAAATCAAGACATTTGCAGATAAAGGAAAGCTCTTAGAATTTGTTGCAGTAGACCTACCCTGAAAGAATGGCAAAAAAATTCTCTAAATGGGAAAGAAAAAATAAGAGAAGGAAACCTTGGAACATCAGGAAGGAAGAAAGGACACAGTAAGCAAAAATATGGGTAACTTCAATAGACGTTCCTTCTCCTGAGTTTTCTAAACTATGATTGCTGAAGCAAAAATTATAATATTGTCTGATGCGGTTATAACTGTATGTAGAGGAAATATTCAACTATTATATTATTAATGGGGGAGAGTAAAGGGACATAGGGAAATAAAGTTTCTATATTTCACTTGAGCTAATAAAATGATCATACCAGTAGACAGTGATAAATTTTGTCTATTTGTCTACACACACACACACACACACACACACACAACATTTAGAGTAACCACAAAGCTATGCAAAGAGATCTTTTCAAAAACAGTGTAGACAAAGTGGAATTCTTAAAAATGTTCACAGGAAGGCAGAAAAAGAAAACAGAAATAAAAAACAGAAAACAAACAGCAAAAAACCAAAATGGCAGACTTAAGTGCTAACATATCAATAATAACATCAAATATAAATTGTTTAAATATACCAATTAAAAGACAGAGATTGGTGAGTGAATTTTACAAAAAAGATCCAACTATATCCTATCTGGAAGAAATTCACCTCAAATAAAAAGATATAGGCAATGATATAGGCAGGTTGAAATTTGAAAAAAGATGAAACATATATAATGCAAATAATAAAAAGAAAGCAAGAGTGGCTATAAAAATATCAGATAAAATAGACCAGTAGAAAAAAATGAGTGACAGAGAGGAACATTATATAATCATAAAAAGTCTATCCACTAAGAAGACATAGTAATCCTAAATGTGTATATAGCAAGCAACAGAGTTGCAAATTTGTGAAACAAAAACTGACAGAACTGAGAGGAGAAATAAATCAATGGCCTGGTGCTGTGGCTCATGCCTGTAATCCCAGCACTTTGGGAGGCTGAGGCGGGCGGCTGAGGCAGGCGGATCACAAGGTCAAGAGATCAAGACCATCCTGGCCAACATGGTGAAACCCCATCTCTACTAAAAACACAAAAATTAGCTGGGCGTGGTGGTGCACGCCTGTAGTCCCAGCTACCTGGGAGGCTGAGGTAGGAGCATTGCTTGAACCCAGGAGGCGGAGGTTGCAGTGAGTAGATATTGTGCCATTGCACTCCAGCCTGGCGACAGAGTGAGACGCCATCTGAAAAAAAAGAAATCTGTAGTGATAGTTAGAGACTCCTCTATTAACAATTGATAGAATAAGGCCAGGTGCGATGGCTCATGCCTGTAATCCCACCCCTTTGGGAGGCCAGGGCAGGAGAATTGCTTGAGCCCAAGAGTTCAGGACCAGCCTGAGCAACACAGTTAGACTCCATCTCTACCAAAACTAAAAAAAATTTAGCTAGGCAGGATGACACACACCTATAGTTCCAGCTTCTCGGGAGGCTGAGGTGGGAAGATTGCTTGAGCCCAGAAGGTTAAGGCTGCAGTGAGCTGTGATCATGTCATTGCACTCTAGCCTGGGTGACACAGCAAGACCATGTCTCTTAAAAAACCAAAGCCAAGCCGGGCGCGGTGGCTCAAGCCTGTAATCCCAGCACTTTGGGAGGCTGAGACGGGCGGATCACAAGGTCAGGAGATCGAGACCATCCTGGCTAACACGGTGAAACCCCGTCTCTACTAAAAAATACAAAAAAACTAGCCGGGCGAGGTGGCGGGCGCCTGTGGTCCCAGCTACTCCGGAGGCTGAGGCAGGAGAATGGCGTAAACCCGGGAGGCGGAGCTTGCAGTGAGCTGAGATCCGGCCACTGCACTCCAGCCTGGGCGACAGAGCCAGACTCAGTCTCAAAAAAAAAAAAAAAAAAAAAAAAAAAAAAACCAAAGCCAAAACAAAGGCCAGGCGCAGTGGCTCACGCCTATAATCCCAGCACTTTGGGAGGCATAGGCAGGAGGATCCCTTGAGGCCAGGAGTTTAAGACTAGCCTGAGCAACATGACCAGACCCCATGTCTATGAAAAAATTTAAAAAAAATTATCAAAGCATGGTGGTGCATACCTGTAGTCCCAGCTACTCTAGAAGCTGAGACAGGAGGATCAATTGAGCTCAGAAGGTCAAGGTTGCAGTGAGCTATCATCACACCACTGTACTTCAGCCTGGGTGATAAAGTAAGACCCTGTCTCTAAAAACAAACAGCAACAACAGCAGCAACAGCAACAACATCCTACAGCTGGCATCACAGTTACGGGTGAGAGACTGGATACTTTGGCTGTAAAGTTGGGAAGAAGGCAAAAATGTCCCTTTTCCATTCCTATCCAGTATCTTACTGGAAGTCCTATATAATGCATTAGGACAGGAAAAGGAAATAGGAAGTATATAGACTGGGACAGAAGAAATCAAACTATTTGTTCACAGATGAAATGACTGATTCTGTAGAAAATTCCTTAAAAAATGAATAGAACAACTAGACAAATCAGCAGGGCATAGAAGAACTCAATAACACCATCAGCTAAAAGGGCTGAATTGACGCTCCACCCAACAACAGAGCCTTTCAAGTGTTTGTGGAATATATGCTAAGAGAGACCATATTCTGGAGTATTTAAACAAAATCTTTTTTTTTTTTTTTTTGAGATGGAGTCTGGCTCTGTCACCCAGTTGGAGTGCAGTGGCCGGATCTCAGCTCACTGCAAGCTCCGCCTCCCAGGTTTACGCCATTCTCCTGCCTCAGCCTCCCCAGTAGCTGGGACTACAGGCGCCCGCCACCTCGCCCGGCTACATTTTTGTATTTTTTTTTTTTAGTAGAGACGGGGTTTCTCTGTTAGCCAGGATGGTCTCGCTCTCCTGACCTAGTGATCCGCCCGTCTCCGTCTCCCAAAGTGCTGGGATTACAGGCTTGAGCCACCGCGCCCGGCCAAAACAGAATCTTAACTCATTTAAGAGAATTGAATCATAGCTTGTTCTCTGACTATAATAGACTCAAACTAGAAATCAATAACACAATAACAGAAAAATCTCCAAACACTTGAAAATTAAGCCATATACTTCTAGATACTCCATTAGAGAGGAAGTCACAAGAGAAATTTAAAAAATACATTGAACCAAATAAAAATGAAATACAACATACCAAAAAAGAGCAGTGCCCAGCGGGAAAGTTACAGCACTAAAATGCATCCATTAGAAAAGTGGGAAGATCTTAATAATCTAAGCTCCATCTCAAGAACCTAGAAGAGTAAAATAAAACCAAAACAAGCAGAAAGAAGAAAATAATAAAGAGCAGAAATTGATGAAGCTGAAACAGAATAGAGGCCAGGCATGGTGGCTTATGCCTGTAATCCCAGCAGTTTGGGAGGCTGAGGTGGGTGGGTCACCCAAGGTCAGGAGTTCAAGGTGGGCCCGGGCAACATGGTGAAACCCCATCTCTACTAAAAATGCAAAAATTAGTTGGGCACAGTGGTGTGCGCCTGTAATCCCAGCTACTCGGGAGGCTGAGGCAGGAGAATCATTTGAACCCAGGAGGCGGAGGTTGCAGTGAACCGAGATCACGTCACTGCACTCCAGCCTGAGCGACAGAATGAGGCTTCATCTCAAAAAAAAAAAAGAAAAGAAAATTAAACAGAGAACTAGTTATTTTAAGAGATCGATAAAGTGGATAAACCTCCAGCAAGATTAACAAAGAGAAACAAAGAGAAAATGAATAAATTTCTCCTATCAGGAATGAAATACAGGGTGGCACTACAGAGCCTGAAAACAACAAACGAATATAAGGAAATACTATAAACAACTCTATTCAAATAAATTTGACTTCTTAGACTAAATGAACCAATTCCTTTAAAAAACACAGCTACCATAGCTCACCCAATATTAAATAGATACTTTCTAGCCTGGGCAACATAGCTAGACCCCATCTCTACCAAAAAAAACAAAAATTAGCTAGTTGTGGTGGCATGTGCCTATAGTCCCAGCTACTGGGTAGGCTGAGGCGGAAGAATCACCTGCTGACAGAGCGAGACCCCATCTCTTAAAGAAAAAGATACTTTGAGTAGCACTATGACTATTAGGAAATTGAATTTGCAATAAAAATTCTCCAAAAGAGAGCTCCAAAGAAGGTTTCACTGGAGAAGGTTTCAGCAGAGAATTCTACCAACTAAAGAACAAACACCAATCTGCATAAGCTCTTCCAGATAATAGGCCAGAAGGGGACACTTTCCAGTTCTTTATGAAGCTAGTACTGGGGGAGGAAAAGCTTTCTCTTTGTTATATTTTGTTCAGTTTATGGGGGCCTCCAAAAAAACTATTTATTTGAGGCAGAGTCTCACTCTGTCACCCAGGCTTGAGTGCAGTGGCAGAATCATGGCTCACTGCAGCTGCGGCTTCCTGAGCTCAAGTGATCCTCCCACCTCAGCCTCTGAAGTAGCTCGAACCACAGGCATGCGCTACCATGTTCAGCCAATTTTCAAAAAATTTTTGTAGAGATAGCGGTCTCACTATGTTGCCCAGGCTGGTCTCGAACTCTTGGGCTCAAGTGATCCTCCTCCTTAGCCTCTCAAAGTGGTGGGATTACAGGTGTGAGCCACCATGCCCAGCTAGGGCCTGCAAATTAAACTGACAAAAGACAGATTAACAGAACAGAAAATCAGCATGGGCATATAAGAACTCAACACCACCATCAACTAATAGGGTCTAATTAAACTTTTTATAGAACACTCTCAAAAAAGGATTATTTGCATGGATGCTGGAGCTAGCAAAATAAGTAGCTAGCCTACTAAATGGTTAAAATTAGAGGTTTATATCTGGGTGCAGTGGTTGATACCTGTAATCCCAGCAGTTTGAAAGGCTGAGGTGGGACTGCCTGAGCCCAGGAGTTCGAGACCAGACTGGGCAACAGAGTGAGACCGTCTCTACCAAAAAACAAAACAAACAGCGACAAACAAAAAATCCACACAAAAAACAAAGAAAGACAAAAACCAATTAGTGGCTTATGTGCCTAACTCAGTAGGTAAAAGGGAGAGGTGACGAAAGTTTGTATGAAAACAAATAGGATTCTTTAAGACAGACAAATGGGTTTTGGGAGAACAAACAGGAGCTAAGAAAGGGTTTTTTTTTTTTTTTTTTTAGACGGAGTCTCTCTGTTGCCCAGGCTATAGATCAGTGGTGTGACCTTGGCTAACTGCAACCTCTGCCTCCCGGGTTCAAGCGATTCTCCTGCCTCAGCCTCCCGAGTTGCTGGGATTACAGGCGCACACCACCACGCCAGGCTAATTTTTGTATTTTTAGTAGAGACGGGGTTTCACCATATTGATCAGGCTGGTCTCGAACTCCTGACCTCGTGATCTGCCAGCCTCGGCCTCCCAAAGTGCTGGGATTACGTGTGAGCCACCGCGCCCGGCGGATAATTTTTTAAAAATGTAGGTGCTAGTGGTCTTACTGTCTTCTTCATGGACATGAAATTCTTCTCATATAATGAGAATTAAATATGATCCTTCATATAAAGAGTTTAGAATAACGTCAGGCACAAAGCAAGCAGTAAGTTATAATTTAGATAAGAATCATTCCAGTTCATCTGGAGACTGCAACACACACACACTGTATTTGTGTATGGAATAACTGTTCAAGAACACATACACACAGTATTTGTGTATGAAATAACTCTTCAAAAACAAAGGGGAAACAGTTATAGGGCATGGAAGGGGAATTAGGGCAAGGTGTGAGTGGAAAGAGAAACATCCCACCGCCCACGCTTAAAAAATCCGTTTAATTTAAAAATAGGGAATACAGCCATACAGAGAAGACATTAAAATAAAAGATTTACACAGAAAATTTTCCTTCCCAATCCATTCCCTACTCACAGTCCTACATACGTTACTTTTATTTTCCTTTTTTTGGAAATGTAAATGCACGGCCCCCTACTTCCTCACGAAGGCTGCACTCTCTCTACGTTCTTCTGCACCTGTGTTTTTGTGCATACTCTTTCGTTGTGAAATATTTCCCCCCAACTGCTGTAGTGTATGAAATAAATACACACACGTAACCTAAACAACCCCGCTCGCCCGCACCACCTACAAGCCCGTCCCCGCCCTCCCTGAGGCCCACGTGCTCCGAGGGCCCCCTTCGCAGGTTGTTTCTGGCGATGCCTGTCTGAAGGCCTCAGACTGAGGCCCCGCCCACTCTCCTCCTCCTCTGCCCTTTGGACGCGCGCCTCGCGGACGGCGCCTCAGGCAGCGCGGCGGACAGCCCGTCCTCCGGCGCGCCGCGGGCCTCGGAGGACCCCAGCGACGGTCGTGGCGTAAGACCGGGGGGACGCGGCGATAGCGGCGGCCGTTGCGATTGATTGCGCTGGTTGCCTCCGGCGTCCACTTCCCTGGCCGCCCTTGCTACACTGGCTGATTGTTGTGCAGCCGGCGCCATGTCTGTGAGCGAGATCTTCGTGGAGCTGCAGGGCTTTTTGGCTGCCGAGCAGGACATCCGAGAGGCGAGCCCCCTCCCTTCCCCATTCCCTTTGCCTTTCCATGCCTAGGTGGGCCACTGCGCCCGACCCTCCTCTGTCGCTCAGTCTCGGGCGGTGGGGACGCCTCCGAGGGTGGGTTGCTTCCCCTCTAGCTTTAGGTTAGGACACTCCCCGCCCCCGCCCCAAATTTTGCCGCTCTGTCCTGATTCCTTGTGTTCGGGTCTCAGCTTCTAAGCATTACCTGCCTCATTTGTGTCAGTTTTCCTTCTTTTCAGCGCTTGTTTATACCGAAGGCTCGATTAGCACCTGGTCTTCGGCGAATGAGCGTTTCGTGTATTTTTGTTGGTGTCTTAAAAGCACATGTGATCTCCTGCTTAAAACTGTCCTATGGTTTCCTATCCCACACAGGATAAAAAAATCAGACCCTCCTGTGGCTCACACGGTCTCTCGTCAATCTCATTTATGCTCTCTGTCTTTGTGTATGATGTTCACTTTACCTCTTCTAGTGCGCCAGATAGCTTCCTGCCTGTTCGCTTTTCCTGGAATTTGCTTCTTTCCCGTTCTTTTCGTGATTGTCTCGTATTTATGTCATTGACGTCACAGTCTAAACGATCTATTTCCTGTTATGTTTTCTAGTAGCACCTTAAGTTTTTTAAATGTGTGTAATGTTGATTATTTTTAAAAAATCTTCTCCCCCATTGTATGTTAAACCATCAGAGGGAAAGGATTGTGTGCTCGGTTCCCCAGTATTTACACAGTGCCTCACACATAAGTATGCTCAGTGAATATTTTAAAAATGAATTAGAGGCCGAGAGCGGCGCCTCATGCCTATAATTCCAGCATTTTGGGAGGCCGAGGCGGGTGGATCACTTGAGGCAAGGAGTTTGAAACTAGCCTGGCCAACATGGCGAAACCCTGTCTCTGCTAAAAATACAAAAGAAAATTAACTGGGCATGGTTGCGAACGCCTGTAATCCCAGCTACTTGGGAGGCTGAAGCAGGAGAATTGGTTGAACCCAGGAGACGGAGGTTGCGGTGAGCTGAGATCGCGCCGTTGCACTCCAGCCTGGGTGACAGAATGAGACTCCGTCTCAAAAAAAAAAGAAAAAAGAAAAAAAAGAAGTGTAAATACCCAACTCTTGTATTGCATTTAACTCTTCATTCTGCAAGTTACGTTCACACACATCATCCATTATAATGTCCCAATTGAATCCTTGGGGTGAATGGGTGGCTATTATCCTTTAAAGAGTACCTGAGGAATCTAAGGCTTTTTAGTGACTTTTTGAAGTCTTACAGAGGAAATAAGTGGAAAAAAGTCAGGATTCAAACTTGGTTATGATCACATAAACTAATGTGTTTGGTGTGAGTGTATGACAATAATTCTGTTGAGTATCTGATTTTTATTTTTAATTCTCTCTAGGAAATCCGAAAAGTTGTACAGAGTTTAGAACAAACAGCTCGAGAGATTTTAACTCTACTGCAAGGGGTCCATCAGGGTGCTGGGTTTCAGGACAGTAAGTTCTTGTTTTATACTCAATTATCAGTCTCTTATTTAGAAGAGAGTTTCTATCCAGAAGACATTTTATAATGAAAAATGGCTATCATGCTTTATGGTGAGTAAAAATTGAAGAAGGAGGTGATTTGATAATTTTGGTTGATTTTTCTTGCACTACCAGATAGTATGGTTTAAATAGAGATGTTTTCTATTGTGATGGCATTCTACTGATGATAATTACAATTGCTTAACCCATTTCCTGTTTAGAAAAAAAAAGTGCAGCTTT
Source organism: Macaca mulatta (assembly GCF_049350105.2). Lineage (NCBI taxonomy): Eukaryota > Metazoa > Chordata > Mammalia > Primates > Cercopithecidae > Macaca > Macaca mulatta. Next base: position 15,713,209 of record NC_133417.1, on the reverse strand, counting down.
CTGCTAGCACAGTATTCTCAGGATAAGTGGGAAAAGGGTTTATTAATATTTATTTACTTTTTCTCCCGAGACGGAGTTTCGCTCTTGTTGCCCAGGCTGGAGTGCAGTGGCGCCATCTCAGCTCACTGCAGTCTCCGCCTCCCAGGTTCAAGTGATTCTCCTGCCTCAGCCTCCTGAGTAGCTGGTATTACAGGCGCCCGCCATCACGCCCAGCTACTTTTTTTTTTTTTTTTTTTTGTATTTTTGATAGGGACGGGGTTTCACTCTATTGACCAGGCTGGTCTTGCACTCCTGACCTCAGATGATCCTCCTGCCTCGGCCTCCCAAAGTGCTGGGATTACAGGTGTGAGCCACCGCGCCTGGCCCAAGCGTTTATAACTCTTGTGTTATCTAGTGACTTTTATTTGGCCCTTTTGTGTGTGTGTGTATATGTGTGTGTATGCACCAGTGTGTAGTTGAATCCAGTCTTTCAGTGATTGAATACCTTTTAATATGAGATGAACAGTATAAAATGTTCTCAAATTAATGTGTTTATAGTCAGCCTCTTGAATGAAAGTAAAATATGTCAAGTTTAGACATGGAACCTTCATTGTAAGGTATAGCCAGCACAGCTAAAAGAGCTGAAGTATGTTTTCAGATATAAGAATGATATAATAATGTATTTACACGTGGTAGAGGCAAGTCATTTTTCTTAATGATACGGAGTTGGTCATCCTGATTGTGAATACTTGGTAAAGGCTTTTTTCTGCCAAATATGGGAGGAAGAAGCAATCCAATTTTATGCATCCTCTGAGGAGTGAACAGGAATAGCAGCTGGTGTGCAGCTCCTTAAGGATGACGTTATTTATGACAACCTAACCAATTACCAATGTGTCTCCTAATATATTCCCTTTTGGCAAGTTGTTTATTTTTCAGTATAGCTAATTAGTAGGGAAACTGGGGATGATACTTTTTGAGAACCAGGTTGAAAAGCAGAGATGTGTACATTAGTTGTGAGGTTAAAAAAAAAAGTTTATTAATTTCCAGGTAGATTACTTAGATTATTAAGCAAGAACTGTATTTGAAATTTGGTAAGTTTTTCATTATTACATTTGGTTATCTTTTGTGATTAGTTCCAAAGAGGTGTTTGAAAGCTCGAGAACATTTTGGTACAGTAAAAACACATCTAACATCTTTGAAGACCAAATTTCCTGCTGAACAGTATTACAGGTTTGTAAGAAAAACAGCATTATTTTATGATGTTAAGTAAAAAAAGAGAAAAATTATACATACTAAATGATTGCTTGCAACTAGGCAAGCATCCTTCCGTGTAGAAGTAACAAAAAGAGAAAGAAGTAAACTGATAATGGTCATGACAAAAATTGGTGATTTTATTTTTTTCTTCTTTTTACTTTCTGAATCTTAAGGAACATGTATTACTTTTGCAGTGAAAAAGCAATTAAAAAGAAAATGTGGTAAGAGGGTCAAAAGTGAGAATATCTTTTTGCTGTATTCAAGTTTCTTGTGAAATTGGGTGAACTATAGTTAGTGAAATAATGAGATTAGGTGGCAGTATATATATGGAGTTGAGTTTTATTTTGAAGCTTGAGTTTCACTGCCAAGTAACATAATTAGCTAATATTTTATGCCATGTCTTCTTGTTAAAGTCAACACTGTTGATTTTAAGATACACCATTATTTTATGTACCAGTAGGGAAGGAAAATTTTGCTAGTCATAAATGTGAAACATGGGCCACGCGTGGTGGCTCACGCCTGTAATCCCATCACTTTGGGAGGCCAAGGCGGGCAGATCACCTGAGGTCAGGAGTTTGAGACAGCCTGGCCAGCATGGTAAAACCCTGTCTCTACTAAAAATAACAAAAATTAGCCCGGTATGGTGGCTCATGCCTGTAACTCCAGCTACTTTGGAGGCTGAGGCAGGAGAATCACTTGAACCTGGGAGGTGGAGATTGCAGTGAGCCGAGATTGCGCCATTGCACTCCAGTCTGGATGACAGAGTGAGACTCCATCTCAAAAAAAAAAAATTGTGAAACATGGATTGTGAAATGTCTCCTGGTTTCATAGGTGTTAAACTGGGAAGAACTGCATCTGAATCAAGAATTTCTACTCATTTTAATTTTCTTACTGAAAAAGATGTTCTTGTAAGGCATATATATCAACAGTAAACAGGATGAATATTTTCAAGGGTGGATAGTATAACCTCATGAGAATATTCTTTTAAGGCGGAGATTGATAAACCACTAGTGGCTGTTGTCTCTGGGAGCTAAGAATTGCTTTTGTTTTTTCAAGAGTTGTTTAAAAAAAAGGAAAATGCCCAGATAAGAATACATAACAGTGAAAGAGGCCCACAAAGCCTAAAATATTTACTACTTGGCCCTTTACAGAAAAAATCTGCTGATCCTTGCTGTAAGGCAGGGGTTCCCAACCCCCAGGCCGCGGACTGGTACTGGTCTGTGGCCTGTTGGGAACCGGGATGCACAGAAGGAGGTGAGCAGTGGGTGAGCGAGTGAAGCTTCATCTGTATTTACAGCTGCTCCCCATCACTTGCAATACCGCCTGAGCTCCACCTCCTGTCAGACTGGTGGCAGCATTCGATTCTCACAGTAGTGCGAACCCTATTGTGGACTGTGCACACAGGAGATCTAGGTTGCATGCTCCTTATGAGACTGTAATGCCTGATGATCTGAAGTGCAACAGTTTCATCCTGAAACCATCTGCCCCGCTTCTGTGGGAAAATTGTCTTACATGAAACTGGTCCCTGGTGCTGAAAAGGTCAGGGACCGCTGTTGTCATAGCTGAAGCACAGAGAGAGGTAGGACAGTAGAACGGGTGGGGTATTTAGAGACCATCTTCTCTGGAGGTCACACACAGGCTGCCCTCTGGCTGGATTTGGTCTTCAGAAGGGTTTGTGTGACCTGCATTGTGTCGAGACCTTTTTTTGAATGTATTGCCACATTTGAAAATCGGGAGGCATTGTGTAAATATCCACAGGTTGTAAAATTTCCTTTTCTTTTTTCAGGCTTCTAGCTCAGTATTCTGTTTTAAGTCCATTTGTTTAGTGATTGCAAATGGGAATTTTGTGAATCAGAATTTTCTTGGTATCCTGCACTCAAATGAAAATGTAGGAATACGTTGAGGATGATATATAACTGCAGTTGTCTTCAATCATCAGTTGCAAAGTTTTATTTTTTTCAGAGCAGTATCATTGTTCTTACTGATGAATTTTAGAAAGCACAATTGCTCTTGTCATCTGTAACCTTCAGTTGTTTTTTTTTTTTTTTTGAGATGGAGTCTCTGTCGCTTAGGTTGGAGTGTAGTGGTATGCTCTTGCTCACTGCAAACTCTGCCTCCCAGGTTCAAGCGATTCTCCTGCCTCAGCCTCCCGAGTAGCTGGGACTATGGGCACACGCCACCACGCACGGCTAATTTTTGTATTTTTAGTAGAGACGGGGTTTTGCCATGTTGGCCAGGCTGGTCTTGAACTCCTGACCTCAGGTGATCGACCTGCCTCTGCTTCTCAAAGTGTTGGGATTACAGGCGTGAGCCATCGCACTGGGCGTAAATTTTCATACTCATCAGAATTAGACCATATTTCTCGCTGATTAAACTTAAATAATTGTTAAAATTTCAACTTGTAAAATTTATGCTAAATGTCATATTTCTCTTTACATATTGGGGATTTGCATAAGATTTTATTTGAAAAATGATCCCATTTCTAAACTGTTTGAACATGACTATATTAAACCCGTCTTTCTGAAGGTCCCTAACCTTGGAGGCTAAATTTGCTTATTTTCCTGCAGATTTCATGAGCACTGGAGGTTTGTGTTGCAGCGCTTGGTCTTCTTGGCAGCATTTGTTGTGTATTTGGAAACAGAAACACTAGTGACTCGAGAAGCGGTTACAGAAATTCTTGGCAGTAAGTGTCTTTATTAGTGGGATCTGCAGAATCAGGCATGGTTGCTTAGTTTTTGGTGGAAAGGGTGGTTGTACTTTGTTTCTTAAAACAAATAAGAATTAGCTAGAAACCACTTGTAGTTGTAGCTTGGTATCTGAGGATGATTGGTTCCAGAGCTCTCCCAATACCCAAATCTGAGGATGTTCAAGTCCCTTATATAGCTGGTGTAGTATTTGCATGTAACCTATACACATCCTCCCACGTACTTTAAATCATCTCTAGGTTTCTTAACATATCTAATACAGTGTAAGTGCTATGTAAATATATATATATATATGTTTTGAGATAGAATCTCACTGTCGCCAAGGCTGGAGTGCAGTGGCATAATCTCAGCTCACTGCAACCTCCACCTCCCAGGTTCAAGCAGTTCTGCCTCAGCCTCCCGAGTAGCTGGGATTACAGGTGCCTGCCACTACGCCCAGCTAATTTTTTTTTTTCCCCCAAAATGAAGTTTTGCTTTTGTTGCCCAGCTGTAGTGCAGTGGCACAATCTCGGCTCACCACACCCTCCACCTCCTGGGTTCAAGCAATTTTCCTACCTTAGCCTCCTGAGTAGCTGGAATTATAGGCATGTACCACCACACCTGGGTAATTTTGTATTTTTAGTAGAGATGGGGTTTCTCCGTGTTGGTCAGGCTGGTCTTGAACTTCTGACCTCAGGTGATCCACCCGCCTCAGCCTCCCAAAATGCTCGGATTACAGGTGTGAGCCACCACGCCCAGCCAATTTTTTGTATTTTTTTAGTAGAGATGGGGTTTCACTGTGTCGGCCAGGCTGGTGTTGAACTCCTGACCTTGTGATTCGCCTGCCTTGGCATCCCAAAGTGTTGGGATTACAGGCATGAGCCCTCCGCACCTGGCCTTTTCCCAAATATTTTTGATCCACAGTTAGTGCAGAGGGCCGACTATATTTGGAAAAACAAAAGCTAAAAATAACAACGGCAAACTTATTTGTACTTGCTTTAGTTTTTAAAATTGAATTTTTAAAACTTTCAAGCCTACAGAAAAATGGAAAGAATAGTAAAATGAATACCTGTTTACACGCCACTTAGATTTACCACTTGTTAACATTTTGCTACATCTGCTTAATCTTCTCATTTTGTGTGTGTCTCTGTCAGCCATTTGATAGTTGCAAATATCGTAACTCCTGTCTTAAATGCTTTATCATGCACTTTCTAACAAGAAGTATGTTCTCTGACACAACTCGATACCATTTTTGATAGTATTACTTTTTGAGGGAAGACTGAATTGAATTTTGCTTAAGAACTCAAAAAATCCACAGTGAGGTTTAGTTGCCAAGGGTGTGAATATATTAAAAAGCCGGTTTTTAAAAGATTCATCCTTTCTTCACTTACTTTGGGAGAAATTATGTGTATATTTTTATATTCTGAGGCTTGACTTGGATTCACAGCATGACTTTATTTTCATGTGTTTTTAGTTGAGCCAGATCGGGAGAAAGGTTTTCATCTGGATGTAGAAGATTATCTCTCAGGAGTTCTAATTCTTGCCAGTGAACTGGTAAGCTCAGTAACTTGCTGGTTGCTTTTTTGATCTTTCTGCTTCACTGTCAGTTTTTAAAATGGGTACCAAAATTCAGAACGTCTTAATTCTTTTCTAAGCCATCTCTCAGTCACCAGGTAGTCACTGACTGGCACTGTAGGTGTTACAGTTTCCTAGGCATCAGAGAAAAGCCAGATCAAATGATGAGTGCATACCTACTGAGTTAAGAATTTTCAACAGATGATAAGACCTCTTCCTTTTAGGGTAGTGGCAAAACATCTATTCCTGGTAACTGTTAATTCATGTAATTGTTTTGGAGACTCATTTGTCTATATAACCATATAAGTTATTCTTTATTCCTTTAATCACTATTTGGGGAAATTGCCTGGTAAAAGTCTAAAGAAAAAAAAACTGTCAGTAGCAAAATTGAGTAGTTGTGGTAGAGACTGTGCCAGTCTGCAGAGGTGAAAATATTTACTTCTGGCTCGTTAAGAAACAGTTTGCTTGTCCTTGTTCCAGAGGAAAGCAGTCCAGGGCTGGTCTGATGATTCCTTGATCTTTGGCCCTAGGTTCTTCTAGCTTCAGCTTCTTTCTTACGTTCCAGAACTGTTGCTCTAGTCACATCTTCACTCTAGCCAGCAGTAGGAGGAAATAGGAAAAAGGATATGCCCTCTCGCTTTGAGGACATTTCTTTCAAGTTGTCCACACAACTTCTATTAACATTCTGGTGCCTTGCCTGCAGGGGAGGCAGAAATGGAGTCTATTGGAGTGGGTATGTGTGCATTGAAAACCTGAGGAAGATGGTGAGAATGGATAATGGGGTCCACTTGCAGGCTGTACCACTTGTCTGGCTTTTTCGAGACACCTGACCAGTAAACATGAAGCATCTTGTTAGTATTAGTTGTTAAGTGGAAGGTGTCTTTAGGACCATACATGTTGGGGCCAGGTGCGGTGGCTTACACTTGTAATCCTGGCAGGTTTGGAGGCCCAGGTGGGAGGATCCCTTGAGGTCAGGAGTTCCACACCAGCCTAAGCAACAAAACAAGACCCCTTCTTGATTTATATTAAAAACAACAACAACAGCAACAACAACAAAACCTTTATGTGAGACAAAAAAAACCCGTATGTTGAGAATGCACTAAAGGGGTGGTGTAGGTAAACCTGGGAAAGTGGAGAGGATTTACAGAAAGGGGAATCTTTTTTATTATTTTAATACGTTTTGAAAAGCCAGTCAAATGGAGCAGTGAGGGGTTGTATACTGACACCGAGAAGGGGAGCCTTGAGTTGGGTCTTGAAATCAATCTTAGTTCTCCTTCAAGATAGGTACACTGACGTAATTTTAGATTCTTATCCCAAGTCTGCCTTACTTGATTCTAGGTGATTAGAGTTGCAGCTTAGTAGGTGGGCTCTAGAAATGTGATCATTTGGCCAAGGTTGGAAGAGATAGTGGAGCTGCTGTGATTACTTTGTGGTTTATTTCTTCGTTATGAAAGCAGATGAGCTGTAAAGATGCTTGTGTATGTAATGTAACACTTTATTATGCAATAGCCAGTTTAAGAAATTAGAGAAATTTTAGATGTTAGTAATATTAAATTTTACTTGGGCAAAAATGGTCTCATTTTCAGTGGGATTCTTTTCGGAGAAGCTCCTGTGTTGTCTGTACTTGCATGTGCGCTGAGATAGAACATGAGTGTAGCTGTCTAGACCTGCGGTTCTTGTGGCTTTGATTCAGCAGAAGATGCACTGAGGAGCAGCATGTTGTAACAAGCCCCTGATTTCTCTTTCCTGGTACAGTCAAGGCTGTCTGTCAACAGCGTGACTGCTGGAGACTACTCCCGACCCCTCCACATCTCCACCTTCATCAATGAGCTGGATTCCGGTTTCCGCCTTCTCAACCTGAAAAATGACTCCCTGAGGAAGCGCTACGACGGATTGAAATATGACGTGAAGAAAGTAGAGGAGGTGGTCTATGATCTCTCCATCCGGGGCTTCAATAAGGAGACGGCAGCAGCTTGTGTTGAAAAATAGGAGGCTCTCCTTGCTCCTGGCCTTGCTGACCTCAGCGGTTGCCAGGAAGGGGTGAGCACAGAGTGCCTCTTACGGTAGTTAGGATGCCCAGTTGCTAAACACTGCGCTTTATTTTCTTAACCAGTTGTGGTGTGAGTATCAGAATTGAAACACTTTTTTGGGGGTAAAAAATAATAGCCTTTACATGGACAGAATTTTCTTTGTTGTTTCAGTGAATTGGCTCTGTAATTCAGTGTATTTCAGTTCTGTCAAAAAGTGTAAATGTTAGTTTCTTGGTAAAGTCCTTTTCTTGCTTACCTTGACTGTTGATGTACTGATTGAGAAGTTCATTGTCTCGTTTGTGATTCTTCCAGATGTGATGCTTGATATTTTCTATATGCGAGTTAGCCATCCACACCCAGGCATAGCCTGGATACAGTATTAAAATAGATAATTAAAAAGATGGTTGCCAAGCAAGGAAAACTTATTTTATATTTTCCCTTCCTTATTTTAAGCATTGTGAGTAAATCAGATGTTGAATTCTTTTGCCAAGGGAATTATAGCCCCAGGTTCTCTCTCACTGCCATCAGAATATACAAGATTAAACTGCAAAGTCAAGCTCAGCAGATTATTTTGGAAAGTTTTTGTATTAAGGGATTTAGTGACATCATTTGGTTCTCCACCATGCAGGGAGTAGGGCTTAGTGTTTTAAAACACCTCTGCTGTCTCATGTTGCCTTAATATTCTGCTGTTGCAGCAATTAAAAATGGTCTTCACGTGCATGTGGAACTAACACGTGATATGATATATTCCTAAACTATGAAACCTTTTTTCTAGTAGTCAGCTAGATCATTTGATCTGGGAGTATAAAACCACCCACATAAGTTAATAAGCAAAATCCTGACTATTATGTTGTTAGAGAAAAATGCTTTGCTTTGTCTGGAAGAAAGATAAAATAGTGAATTCTAAATAAATCAGGCCGGGCGTGGTGCCTCACACCTGTAATCCCAGCACACTGGGAGGCCGAGGCAGGGGGATTGCTTGAGCTCAGGAGTTCGAGACCAGCCTGGGCAACGAAGTGAGACTCCATCTACATATAAAAACAAAAAACACGAAAGTACACACAAAATAAATCAGTGGGATTTGGTAATATGTTTTAGAGTAAGAAATTTCAGGTTGTTGGTGACTGTCAGGTTTTTTTTTTTTTTTCTTTTTTAATTTTTATTTTTTTTTTGAGACGGAGTCTTGCTCTGTCGCCCGGGCTGGTTTTTTGTATTTTTTAGTGGAGACGGGGTATCACCATGTTAGCCAGGATGGTCTCGATCTCCTGACCTCGTGATCCGCCCGTCTCGGCCTCCCAAAGTGCTGGGATTACAGGCTTGAGCCACCGCGCCTGGTCAGGTTTTAAATGTACAGTTTGGGGCAAGTCATGTAAATACTGTTGGTGGTCTTCAATTTTCAGGTAGTACTAAGAGTATGTGCCAGGAAACTCTTGCTATCGAATTAAGACGATTAAAATGGTGACTTAATCCATAGTTACTTTGCACTCACTGAAAGGAAAGTGCTTTCCAGAATAATACAAAGTATCTAAAAGTGTCACCTTTTCTGGCCTGATCAACCTGATCAACAATTTGGGCTTCCTGTTTGTATGAGGGGCTATTTGGCATACTCTTCACAGCTTTTATCAGTACAAGTTAAAGGCTGACTACATTTTTTCATCACGAGAAAAGCAGTTGAAATGAGGCATGAGTTACTGTGCATTGGGATTTTAGAACAATTTTCTTGACAGCTCTTTTGTGAAGTTAGGTTCTTAAAAGTGCCCATGGTGGTCACTTAAAATGTGCATTAATAGCACTGCCAGGATCAAGCATGAAAGACTTCTAAATTAGATCATCACACATAAGGCAGTAAGTTTGATAATAGGTTTTTTTGTTTTTTTTTTTAACCTCTTTAAGTATTGATTCTGCTTGAGAATATTGAAGTACTTGCCAGAAGTTGTGGATTTCAGTTTTAACACATGCAATTTAAGTGGAGAAGCACACTCTGGTCTTGGAATTCCATTTGAGGATTTAGAAGTGTCATGTTTATACTTACTCAGTTGTGTTTGTTGCTGGCTTGTTGTAAAGCAATAAAATTTTTTTGGTCTTTTTGTAAGTGAGTGTGCTGCTGTAAGAAATCTCCCATGTGCATAACAAATTCTGAATATTTTTTGAGGCTAAAGAAGACCGGGGTGACAAGCACATACTGCCGTGTAATGGTTACACTAACCAAAAGACACCAGCCGCTCAGAGTTCTATACTGTAAAGCGCAGATAACATTTGTGTGTTATACCTTGATTGGGGAATTGAAAGTCATTTAACTGAAGATGTTGAGAAACCTGGGCTCTGGTGTGAGTATACCAGAATTACTTTTTTCAATTGTAGAAAATCAAGCAGGTTAGAGAAAATAGAGACGAATTAGGAGACACTGTCTTACGGATTCATTTATAAGAAGATAACCAGCCATATACACGTGGGGATATTTGCCGTGTCTTAAACTTGAATGATAATAGGAGCAATGCTTAAGGGAGTTTAATAGAGAAGGAAAGCTTTGGCAGTGTTTTGAGACCTTAAGTGGCTAAAGAGATGAGACAAACATGCAGGTTGCTACTGGCATAGTTTCATAATTGTGTACTCAGAAATTAAAGTTTGCTTGTTTCTCAGTCTGGATTAAACTGTTTGTCCTCCTTTTCAGATAGAGCATCACAGTCAGGGCTGACACCAAAATAAGACTTTCCCTGAGCCTGAATTTGTTTTTTTTTTTTTTAGTATCTACTGTAATAAGCATCAAACAAGCAAAAATAAACAGTGTCCCTTCCCCTGGACAACAACAACAATAACAAACATTTAAAGGCGGTAAAATTTCCAGGACTGGTTGGTTGAATGAGTGGGCTGGGTGCGGGTAGTGGGACGAGACGAGATGGGAAGGGGAGGAATCTAGCATCGCTGCCGGGTTTCTGGCCCAGGTTTGGTGCCATTCACTGAGGTGAGGAGTGTAGGAAGATCGCGTGTCTGGAGCGGGCTGGGCAGCTGATGCATTTGCTTTTGGATGTGTTGGGTTTATGACACTGGAGCAGCCAGGTGGATACATCAAAGGTGGGTAAGATCTCCCTGGAGAGCGTTTACAATGAGAAGAGTCACAAGCTGCGGACGAATTCTTGGTTAATAGCATGGCTTAAGGTAGGCAGAGGAAATGGAGTCCACAAGGAAGTGGAGAAATGGTCAGAGAGGCTAACAGAATGGGAAGAGTGGCTTGTTTCAGAAGCCAGGGAATAAAGGATCTTAGGTTTTTGGGTGAGGGATTTAAAATAATCTACAGCCTGGGAGCTCCATGACTCATCTGTCAGGTTAGGTTAGGTTATCCTGTGGGAACACCACGAGAGCTCACAGGCAAAGAACAAGGTTTATTTCTCACTCGCTTCCCTCTCCATTGCAGCTTAGCTGGAGATCTGTTCCACGTTGTCCTTATGTAGGGTGACAGAGCAGCCACTAACTGGACCATTGCTAGTTTTAGTGGGAGAGGGAAGGAGCTGTGGAGTGTCTTGCACAAATACATGATCTGGTCACTCTGACAATTATTATTTTTTTTTTTGGAGATAGTGTGGCTCTGTTACCAGGGTTGGAGTGCATTAGTGCAATCTGGGCTCAAGTGATCCTCCCACTTCAGCCTCCCTAGTATTAATAGCTGGGATTACAGGTGCATGCTACCATGCCTGGCTAATTTTTAAAATTTTTTATAGAGACAGGGTTTCACTATCTTGCCCAGGCTGGTCTCAAACTCCTGAGCTCAAGTGATCCTCCCACTTTGGCCTCCCAGTGTGTTGGGATTACAGGTGTGAACCACCACACCCACCCTCAATTCATTGTTTAGAGCTAGACATGTGACCCTGCTAAACCACAAGGGGGTCAGGAAGTGAAATCCTGTCTTGTAGGATGAGAGGATGGATAGACAAATATTGAAGTTTTGGGGGATGTTTAGTTCAATTTGTTAAATATATAGTAGTAATATTTCCATATACACATAAACACCAGTTGGCTTGGGAGGGAGAGAAGATGCCCCAGGACCCCTCTCCTGTTTGACAGAGTTCTCTGGTGTGTGTGCATTTGCGTTGGATTTGTGTTACATTTTAAGCCAATATTCAGTGAGCTCTACATGTTCCATGTGCTGGGCTAAACATTTTGTTTAGTTACCTCATTTTGTCCTTGTAACAACTCTGTGAGGTAGCTACTACTATTTTCCTTATTTTAGACTTGGCTTAGAGAGGGCAGTTAACTGGCTGTGAATTCATAGCTATGAAATGAAAGAGCTGCTATTCAGAACCCAGTTATTCTGCCTCGACATTCTAACAGACCATTTCTTACTGGATGCTCTTGCATGGCATCCCTTCATAGCCTGACAAGGCAAACATCAAATCCACAAATAGTTAAGAGCACAAAGCGTATGTTTAACTTTGGGCTAAGTGTGGTTTGTCTTAAAAATAAGCATGAAAATAAATAGACTTGGTCCTCACCCTCAAGATGTTTAGGTCTAGTTGCAGGGGAGGAGGTGGTGAGAAAAGATATTAAACAGGTAAGAGGTTAAATATTCAACTAATATTTGAGTGCCTACTATGATTTATTTTAACAGCTTTATTGAAATACATTCACACATAAAATTGACCCATATCAAGCATATGAATCAGTGATTTAATTTTACCATGTGGTGGAAGCATCACCATAAATCAGTTTTAGAACTTTTTAAAATCTCTCCAAAATATCCCTGCTCCTACTGCCAGCCCTAGGCGACACTAATTTTCATCTCTAAATTTGCCTTTTCTGGATATTCCGTAGAAATGGACTCCTACAGTAAATGATCTTGTGTCTTTTCACTTAGCATAATGTTGTTAAGGTTCATAACTTATGTTAGTTTGTTCCTTTTTATTGCTAAGTAGTATTCCATTGTTTGGATACTCCACTTTTTTTTTTTTTTTTGAGATGGAGTCTTGCTCTGTCACCCAGGCCGGAGTGCAGTGGCACGATCTTGGCTCACTGCAACCTCCGCCTCCTGGGTTCAAGCAATTCTCCTGTGTCAACCTCCCGAATAGCTGGGATTACAGGTGTGTGCCACCACGCCCAGCTAATTTTTGTAGTTTTAGTAGAGACAGGGTTTCGCCATCTTGGCCAGGCTGGTTTTGCCGTGTTGGCCAGGCGGGTTTTTCCATGTTGGCCAGGCGGGTTTTGCCATGTTGGCCAGGCGGGTTTTGCCATGTTGGCCAGGCTGGTCTTGAACTCCTGACCTCAGGTGGTCTGCCTGCCTTGGCCTCCCGAAGTGCTGGGATTACAGGCGTGAGTCCGGCCAGATATTCCACATTTTATCTATACATTCATCACATGGTGACACATTTAAGTTTCCATTTTTTTGGCTATTATGAATAATGCTGCTCTGAACATTAGCATGCAAGTCTGTGTGTGAACGTGAGTTTATTTCTTTTGGATAGGTACCTAGGAATCTGTGGTAAAAATGGTAAGTTTATGTTTAGTTTTTTAAGAAACTGCCAATCTGCTTCCAAAGTGGCTGCACTATTTTAAATTCCCACCAGCAATATGTCAGGGTTGCCTACTAGGAGTTTAAATTCAAGACAATAACAGACAAGATGTCATAGGCACAGTAGTTAATTTCTAAATAACTTGTGAATAATTGCTATAGTTTAGGAGCTGCTGCTTGAACTAGGTCATGAAGGAGGTGAGTTTTTTTTTTTTTTTTTTTTTTTGGTCTTTTTGAGACAGAGTCTTGCTCTGTTGCCCAGGCTGGAGTGCAGTGGCACAATCTCGGCTCACTGCAACCTCTGCCTCCTGGGTCCAAGCAATTCTCTTGCCTCAGCCTCCTGAGTAGCTGGGACTACAGGCGCGTGTCACCACACCAAGCTAAGTTTTGTATTTTTAGTAGAGATGGAGTTTCACCACGTTGCCCAGACTGGTCTCGAACTCCTGACCTCAGGTGATCCACCTGCCTTGGCCTCCCAAAGTGCTGGGATTACAGGCGTGAGCCACCACCGAAAGAGGTGAGATTTAGACAAGCATGGCACTAGAAGGTCATTTTGGTTGGGCGGAATAATTGACACCAATGTGGAAACGTATCCATTTAATGGGGTTCGGGAGGTCACCCATGTGAGTGGAGGAGGAACTCTGGCAAGGTTGGATTGTTAGATTTAGGAAAGCTTGAATTGGGGGGTTAGGAAGTTTGGACTTCAAATGATAGGCATTGGAGGACTGAAGGGTTTTTTTGAGGCGAGGAGGGAGCAGCTTTGGAGTCAGACAGTCCTAGCTTTGAATCCTGCATCTATCATGTTACCAATGGGGAGAGACCAAAGGCAGGGACACCTGTGAGCAAGCTCTTGCTGTCTTTGAGGTAACGGTCAGATTGGGTAGCTGGTGATAGGCATGACTGGGTAAGGGCAGATGGAGTGCACTGCAGAGAGAATTGGCCAAGCTTGCTGACTGATGGAGTTGGGGTAGACAGAGTAGGGGCTGAGAGAAGTGGAAAGCTACCTGAGCTTCTGAAAGAATATCCATGGGAACAGTGGAACTAGTTTCTGGGGGAAGAGGGGAAGATGAGAAGTTCAATTTTGCAAGTGTTGAGTTTACTGTGTTAGATGTTGCATGGCTGGCTGTACTTTTTGGACTAGAATTTTGGGTGCCTGAGGCTGGAGGTGAGGGAGTCCTTTAGATATAGAGTGGATCTTGGAACTGTGGTTGTGATGAAGAGGGAGCCCAGGGACATGATTGAAGACATCAAGAAGATGGGAGGAGCCGGAGGCCTGTGTCCAGGTCTGCCCAAGCAGGAGCTGGGGCCGTTATGTGACAGATGCACCGTGCTTTCTCTCCTACTGCACTAGAAATCCTTTACTTACTACGAAGACTGTAAGGTTTTTGGCTGAAGGAAAATAAACCTATGAAATTATGTAGAATCCCCATAGAAGAAAGTTGGACTTGTTAGAAAAAAAATGACAAAGGCAGTAACCTATTTAGCCTGACCCTTACATCAGTTACTCATGATCATCTGGTGTCATTTAATATTAATTAACATTTACCCACAGCCATCTGCTCTGGCTAGAGTTGTGCGTTCATCCGTTGCAGCTGTGTTTTTTCATGATCGAATGCTGGCCTCGCTGTCTGGACCCACCAGCTGGACCTGCCAGCAAGACCAGTTCAGAAGTCGGAAGGATTCCCCTTCAGCTTCCTCTGCCACGTCCCTGCTGTCAGAGCTTCCTTTAATGAACCCTTTGCTCACCCTGACAATGGAAGTGAAGCCGGATAATTTTTCACAGTTGGGAAGTATAAAGGGCAGGATGTTTGCTTTTACTTTCTGGGGAAAGATGGCAAGACTGTTGTAATCATTTAAGGGGTTGTTTTGGAAGCATGGTTGATGGACTGGGCCCTTCTACTTTGATACACTGTTAGAACCAGCACCCATACAACAAAGACTCTTTTTTTTTTTGAGATGGAGCCTCGTTCTGTTGCCCAGGCTGGAGTGCAGTGGTGCGATCTCAGCTCACTGCAACCTCCGCCTCCCGGGTTCAAGTGATTCTCCTGCCTCAGCCTCCCGAGTAGCTGAGATTACAGGTGCCCGCCACCATGCCCAGCTAATTTTTGTGTTTATAGTAGAGATGGCATTTCCCCATGTTGGCTAGGCTGGTCTCGAACTCCTGACCTCAGGTGATCCACCCGCCTCAGCCTCGCAAAGTGCTGGGAGGACAGGTGTGAGCCACCATGCCCAGCCACAGCAAAGACTCATCATCAGTCAGTGTTAGTGTTTGGATTTTATTTCTTTGCATCTAGATGTTAACCCTCAAATCTCCAAGACAAAGAACAAAGGATCAGCAGGGATGGATCCGGTTTTTCTTTCTTCAGCTGTTCCCAGGAGAATTTGGCCATCAGTCTTCCTGGGATCAACCCCAGAGGTGGTGGGCATGAGTGGGTTAACGACAGGAGTCCTGCCCAGGGGACTTGGAAAGCCTGTCTTATGTACTGTCCCACCCCCTCAAAGAACAAGGACGTGACTTTATGTTGTTTTATGAAACCGGCAAAATGGGTGCCCGGGTTGGGCTGTGGGCTGCCTGTATCATCAAGCAGCTGTAACCTTTCCTTAAACCGAAAACAGAAAGAGGACTATTTCCCCAACTACTTTCACTGAGGAAAAAGGAAGTGGGGTTGGCACAAGCATTTGTGAGCTGACTCCAGAAGGAGAAGGAAAACCTTGGCTTTAATCTTTCTTTTAAAAAATACACATTGGAAGGAGGGAAGGGGATATAGTTGGTACTGCCTGGTGTTCTATCACAGGTATGGTGGGAGTTGCGGGGAATATCTAAATGTCTGTATCATTGCTTCATGATACATTTTGTATGTTTTCCTCCTTTTTGACTCGTGCTACTTTTATTAGAAATAAGAAATCATCATAGAAAATTGGGAAATTGGCTAGGCATGGTGGCTTATGCCTGTAATCCCAGTACTTTGGGAGGCTGAGGCAGGTGGATTACTTGAGCTCAGGACTTTGAGACCAGCCTGGCCAACATGGTGAAACCCCATCTGTACTAAAAATACAAACATTAGCCGGGCGTAGTAGTGCGCAGCTGTAGTCCCAGCTGCTAGGGGGACTGAGGTGGGAGGATTGCTTGAGCCCAGGAAGTCGAGGCTGCAGTGCCTGGGTGACAGAGTGAGAACCCTGTTTAAAAAAAAAAAAAAAAAAATTGGGAAATTGCCAAAAAATTATAAAGATGTGTATAGATTTTTTGTATTGTGATTTATCGTAAATATACTACTGAGTTTTAAAAGACTTTCTGAGATACCTGTGAATTCTACTATGACCTTTTGATTTGATACTGTTGTTTAGCTAACGGCTTATGTGAATGGTCCCTTCTCTTTGCTGAACTCCTTCACCGAAGCGCAGAGGGTTTGGTTGGTCTCCAGTTCTCTGCAAGCCCTGTGGATGTGCGGGTTCTGCAGTCAGGCTGCCTCTGTCCCTTAGCAGCACGTTTTCCATTACCCCTTTTGTACAAAGCTGTGATAAAATAAAAACTTCAGCCAAATTAAATTTAAAAGAGTTTAATTGAGGCCGGGCGCGGTGGCTCAAGCCTGTAATCCCAGCACTTTGGGAGGCCGAGACGGGCGGATCACGAGGTCAGGAGATCGAGACCATCCTGGCTAACCCAGTGAAACCCCGTCTCTACTAAAAAATACAAAAAACTAGCCGGGCGAAGTGGCGGGCGCCTGTGGTCCCAGCTACTCGGGAGGCTGAGGCAGGAGAATGGCGTGAACCCGGGAGGCGGAGCTTGCAGTGAGCTGAGATCCGGCCACTGCACTCCAGCCTGGGCGACAGAGCCAGACTCAGTCTCAAAAAAAAAAAAAAAAAAAAAAAAAAAAAAAAAGAGTTTAATTGAGCAACCAACAATTTGAAATCGGGCAGCCTCCTGAGCCAGAGTATGCTCAGCGACTCGCCTAACCACATGGTGGAAGATCTACGGACAGAAAAAGAAAAGTGGGCCGGGTGCGGTGGCTCATGACTGTAATCCCAGCACTGTGGGGAGACCAAGGCGGGTGGATCACCTGAGGTCAGGAGTTCAAAACCAGCCTGGCCAACATGGTGAAACCCCATCTCTACTAAAAATACAAAAATCAGGTGACAGGCGCCTGTAATCCCAGCTACTTGGGAGGTTGAGGCAGGAGAATTGCTTGAACCCGGGAGGCGGAGGTTGCAGTGAGCTAAGATCACGCCACTGCACTCCAGCCTGGGTGACAGAGCAAGAATTTGTCCCGGAAAAACAAACAAAAAAACCCAAAAAACTATGTGGCTGGGCGCGGTGGCTCATGCCTGTAATCCCAGCACTTAGGGAGGCTGAGGCAGGTGGATCGCCTGAGGTCAGGAGTTCATGACCAGCCTGGCCAACATGGTGAAACCCTGTCTCTACTAAAAATACAAAAATGATCTGGGCGTGGTGGCAGGTGCCTGTAATCCCACCTGCTCAGGAGGCTGAGGTGAGAGAATTACTTGAACCCGGGAGGCGGAGGTTGCAGTGAGCCGAGATCACACCACTGCACTCCAGCCTGAGCAACAGAGTGAGACACCATCTCAAAAAAAAAAAAAAAAAAACAGAAAAAACCAGAACCCGGGAGGCAGAGGGCAGAGGGTACAGTGAGCTGAGATCGTGCCATTGCACTCCAGTGTGGGCAACAAGAGTGAAATTCCATCTCCAAGAAAAAAAAGAAAGAGAAAAAAAAAGTAAAAGGAATGTGATGGACAGGAAACAAAAATGAAGTACAGAAACAGCCTGGTTGGTTACAACTGGATGTTTGCCTCATTTGAACCAAGGTTCAAACGGATGGCTACATTTGATTGGCCAAAACTTGGTGATTGGCACAAGTGTAGGCTATGGTCTGTTTATACCTCCACTTGTTATAGTCCACGATGTACAGAGAAACCTTTAGGCTGAACTTAAAATATGTAAAGGAGACAGCTTTAGGTAAATTTGATTTAACAGCTGATATTATTGAAAAAAAATATCACTGTTGGATATTCCTATGAAACTAGACGATGTCGTATGCCATTTTCTGCTTTGTGAAGCATTTTTACATTCATCACATCATCTGACTTTTGAAGCTGTCCTGTGACCCATTCTGTGACCCATTCTGTGTGACTCCTGGGGTTGACAGCTTGAGTCTTAGACAGTCGGAGGAGGAGGCACTGCTTTTCTTCCTCAGCCAGCCCATCCTCTCCCTGCTATCACCTACTTACATGCTTGTTGGCTTGTACTTTAGCTTGAATTCTGGTCACCACTTGACAGTGTCAAGGGTTCAAAACTGATCTTGTGCTGCTGTGGAAAACACTTTTAAAAAGTTAAATTTTTTTTTTTTTTTGAGACAGAATCTCACTCTGTCGCCCAGGCTGGAGTGCAGTGGCGCGATCTCGGCTCGCTGCAAGCTCTGCCTCCTGGATTCACGCCATTGTCCTGCCTCAGCCTCCAGAGTAGCTGGGGCTACAGGTGCCCACCACCACGCCCGGCTACTTTTATTTTTAGTAGAGACGGGGTTTCACCATGTTGGCCAGGCTGGTCTTGATCTCCTGACCTCATAATCTGCCCGCCTCAGCCTCCCAAAGTACTGGGATTACAGGCGTGAGCCACTGCGCCCGGCCAAAAGTTAATTTTTAATTTCTAATTTTTAAAAATTAGAGATGAATTCTCACTATGTTGCTCAGGCTGGTCTCAAACTCCTGGCCTCAAGTGATCCTCCCACCTTGACCTCCCAAAGTTCTGGGATTACAGGTGTGAGCCACCACACCAGGCCCCTCAAAGTGTTAAACAGAGTTACCCATGTCCTCGCCATCCCACTCAGGATATACTTGAGAGAACTGAAAAACCTACGTCCACAGAAAAACAAGAATGTTGGTAACAGCATCATTCACAATAGCCAGAGAGTGGAAACGATCTAAATGTCCATCAACGAATGAATGGATAAACAAAATGTGGTGTTTCCTTACAATGAAATATTATTTGGCAATAATAAAAATGAAATATGCATGCTACAACAAAGATGACCCTCGAAAACATTGTGCTAAGTGAAAAAAGCCAATCACAAAAGACCATACCCTCTTTTATAATCCTGCAATTATTGTGGGTTGCTGGCTCAGCACGAAGAAGAATGGGAAGGGACTATGGCGGAGACTCTAGGTAGGAGCTGAAGGACTCTGTGCCCTTAGAAAAGATGGACACATTTCTGTGTCTAGATTGGCGGTTGACTTGGTGCATTGGGAAGGGAGTCACTTGCATGTATCCGGGAGAGACTTGGAGAGAGAAATCAGGGTGGGGCTTGATATGCGGCTTTTGGCTTCTATTGGGCCACATAACTTGGAGTTGTCTTTACTCCCATTGATTGGGGAACTGATGGAGAAAGTCCAAGAAATTCTACAGTTGAGAGATTATCCGTGTCTTTGACACACTGCTATGGGCTTCCTGAGAATATCCTGCGGGTTGGGCATCTGGTAACTCCTCAGGATTAGCTACAGCCTTTAGTTGCAAGAATTTTCAACCATAAAAAAGAAATTTATTGGAAAGATGAGCAGCTTGCAGAAGTTATACAAAAGCTTATGGACTACATCTTAAGAAAAACTGTGATTAAACATACTTAAGATTTACCATTTCAACCATTTTTAAGTGAGCAATTCTGTGGCATTGATACATTCACATTGTTATACAACCTTCACCGCTATCCATCTTCAGAACTTTTTCATCTTTTCAAACTGAAATTCTCTTCCTTCCTTCCGTCCTTCCTTCCTTCCGTCCTTCCTTCCTTCCTTCCTTCTTCCTTCCTTCCTTTCTTTTTGACGGAGTCTCGCTCTGTTGCCCAAACTGGAGTGCAGTGGCATGATCTTGGCTCACTGCAACCTCTGCCTCCCGGGTTCAAGCGAGTCTCCTGCCTCAGCCTCCCAAGTAGCTGGGATTACAGGTGTGCATCACCATGCCTGGCTAATTTTTTGTATTTTTAGTAGAGACGGGGTTTCGCCATGTTGGCCAGGCTGGTCTTGAACTCCTGACCTCAGGTGATCCATCCACCTCGGCTTCCCAAAGTGCTGGGATTACAGGCGTGAGCCACTGTGCCTGGCCTTCCACCTGGAATTCTGTACCCGTTAAATAATAACTCCCTTTTACCCCTCCTCCTAGACCTAGCAGCCTTCATTGTACTTTCCGTCTCTATGAATAGACAGTTGTGGCTACTGCATGTCAGAACCACACAGTATTTATCCTCTTGTGACTGGACTGGCTTATTTTATTAGCATAATGGCTTCCAGGCTTAGCCATATTGTAACATGCGTCAGAATGTTCTTCCTCTTCAGAGCCGAGTAATATTTCATTGTGTGTGTAGACTTCATGTTGTTTGTCTGTTACCCGCTGGTGAGCACTTGGGTTGCTCTGCCTTTTGGCTATGGCGAATCAGATTGCACTTTGAAGACAACGTGTAGTAGGTATGATTTTTACGGGCCATGAACTTAGGTATGCAAAAAAATAAATTTCTCTATAACAGAACCTAACTTCTGTCTTGAACATGTCTTCTCTCTTATAGTATAAACAACTCCAATGTATTTTTCGTCGGTGACATAAGGGTGTCCTCAGTGATTTTGGATGAGAATTCAGTTCAGGATTGTTTTTTCTTCTGACCGCATCCCTTTGATGGCTCTCAGTTCTGTGCCATGGCAGTGTGTGTGTGAGAGAGAATGTGTGTGAGAGAGTATGTGTGTGAGAGTGTATGAGTGTGTGTGTGTGAATGTGTGTGTGTGAGAGAGTGAATGTGTGTGTATGAGTGTGTGAGAGAGGGAGAGTGTGTGTGAGAGAATGTGTGTGTGAGAGAGGGAGAGTGTGTGTGTGAGAGGATGTGTGAGAGTGTGTGTGAGAGAGGGAGAGTGTGTGTGTGTGAGAGAGGGATAGTGTGTGAGAGACAGTGTGTGTGTGAGAGAGGGAGAGAGGGAGTGTGTGTGTGAGAGTGTGTGTGTGAGAATATGTGTGTGTGTGTGAGAGAATGTGTGTGTGAGAGTGTGAGAGAGGGAGAGTGTGTGAGTGTGAGAATGTGTATGAGTGTGTGTAGAGAGGGAGTGTGTGTGAGAATGTGTGTGAGACTGTGTGACAGGAAGTGTGTGTGAATGTGTGTGTGTGTGAGAGAGAATGTGTGTGTGAGAGAATGTGTATGAGTGTGTGAGTGTGAGAATGTGTGTGTGAGAATGTGTGTGTGTGAGAGAATGTGTGTGAGAGTGTGTGAGAATGTGAGAGAGTATGTGTGTGTGTGAGAATGTGTGTGTGAGAGTGTGTGTGTGAGAATGTGTGTGAGAGAGTATGTGTGTGTGTGAGAATGTGTGTGTGAGAGTGTGTGTGTGTGTGAGAATGTGTGTGTGTGAGAGTGTGTAAGGGTGTGTGTGATAGGGTGTGTGTGTGAGAGTATGTGTGTGAGTGTGTGTGTGAGAGCATGTGTGTGAGTGTGTGTGAGTGTGTGAGAGTGTGTGAGAGTGTGTGTGAGTGTGTGTATGAGAGAGAGAGGGAGAGTGTGTGAGAGAGAGAGAGGGAGAGTGTGTGAGAGAGAGAGGGAGAGTGTGTGAGAGAGAGAGAGGGAGAGTGTGTGAGAGAGGGAGAGTGAGAGAGAGGGAGAGTGTGTGAGAGAGAGAGGGAGAGTGTGTGAGAGAGAGAGAGGGAGAGTGTGTGTGAGAGAGAGGGAGAGTGTGTGTGAGAGAGAGGGAGAGTGTGTGAGAGAGGGAGAGTGAGAGAGAGGGAGAGTGTGTGAGAGAGAGAGGGAGAGTGTGTGTGAGAGAGAGAGGGAGAGTGTGTGTGAGAGAGAGAGGGAGAGTGTGTGAGAGAGAGAGAGGGAGAGTGTGTGAGAGAGAGAGAGGGAGAGTGTGTGAGAGAGGGAGAGTGAGAGAGAGGGAGAGTGTGTGAGAGAGAGAGAGGGAGAGTGTGTGAGAGAGAGAGAGGGAGAGTGTGTGAGAGAGAGAGAGGGAGAGTGTGTGAGAGAGAGAGAGGGAGAGTGTGTGAGAGAGAGAGAGGGAGAGTGTGTGTGAGAGAGAGGGAGAGTGTGTGAGAGAGAGAGAGGGAGAGTGTGTGAGAGAGGGAGAGTGAGAGAGAAGGAGAGTGTGTGAGAGAGGGAGAGTGTGTGAGAGAGGGAGAGTGAGAGAGAGGGAGAGTGTGTGAGAGAGAGAGAGGGAGAGTGTGTGAGAGAGAGAGAGGGAGAGTGTGTGAGAGAGAGAGGGAGAGTGTGTGAGAGAGAGAGAGGGAGAGTGTGTGAGAGAGAGAGGGAGAGTGTGTGAGAGAGAGAGAGGGAGAGTGTGTGTGAGAGAGAGGGAGAGTGTGTGTGAGAGAGAGGGAGAGTGTGTGAGAGAGGGAGAGTGAGAGAGAGGGAGAGTGTGTGAGAGAGAGAGGGAGAGTGTGTGTGAGAGAGAGAGGGAGAGTGTGTGTGAGAGAGAGAGGGAGAGTGTGTGAGAGAGAGAGAGGGAGAGTGTGTGAGAGAGAGAGAGGGAGAGTGTGTGAGAGAGAGAGAGGGAGAGTGTGTGTGAGAGAGAGGGAGAGTGTGTGAGAGAGAGGGAGAGTGTGTGAGAGAGAGGGAGAGTGTGTGAGAGAGAGGGAGAGTGTGTGAGAGAGGGAGAGTGAGAGAGAGGGAGAGTGTGTGAGAGAGAGAGAGGGAGAGTGTGTGAGAGAGAGAGAGGGAGAGTGTGTGAGAGAGAGAGAGGGAGAGTGTGTGTGAGAGAGAGGGAGAGTGTGTGAGAGAGAGGGAGAGTGTGTGAGAGAGAGGGAGAGTGTGTGAGAGAGAGGGAGAGTGTGTGAGAGAGGGAGAGTGAGAGAGAGGGAGAGTGTGTGAGAGAGAGAGAGGGAGAGTGTGTGAGAGAGAGAGAGGGAGAGTGTGTGAGAGAGAGAGAGGGAGAGTGTGTGAGAGAGAGAGAGGGAGAGTGTGTGTGAGAGAGAGGGAGAGTGTGTGAGAGAGAGAGAGGGAGAGTGTGTGAGAGAGGGAGAGTGAGAGAGAAGGAGAGTGTGTGAGAGAGGGAGAGTGTGTGAGAGAGGGAGAGTGAGAGAGAGGGAGAGTGTGTGAGAGAGAGAGAGGGAGAGTGTGTGAGAGAGAGAGAGGGAGAGTGTGTGAGAGAGAGAGGGAGAGTGTGTGAGAGAGAGAGAGGGAGAGTGTGTGAGAGAGAGAGGGAGAGTGTGTGAG